>NC_142442.1:113340000-114590000 GCF_059453495.1 Arachis ipaensis | reverse complement strand
TTGAGAACCGACCAAGTGATTCGGTAAGTCCTCCAGAAACCAGACTTTGCTGGGAGAATGATGACATGGGCAGTAGAGCTGTCCCAATATGACTTGCAGTATGAGCCCAGGCAGGCAATCAAAGCCCAGGCAATGGCGGATTTCTTGGTAGAGGTCACCGGTGAAGCATTTGACGCGCCGACCCCACGGTGGAAGCTCCACGTTGACGGAGCATCCAACCAAATGTTCAGAGGGGCTGGAATCGTCCTCGAGAACCCGACGGGGCTAACTTACGAGCAGTCAATCAGGTTCGACTTCCCAGTCTCCAACAACTAAGTAGAATACAAAGCACTGATAGGAGGACTAATCCTGGCCAAAGAAGTGGGAGCATCAAGGATAGAAGTAAGTAGTGACTCCCAGGTCGTCACATCCTAGATAAACGGCAGCTATCAGGCCATGGACACGCTACTACAAAAATACCTAGAAAAAGTAAGGGAATTATGCAAAAACTTTGAGAAAATTATAATACAACATGTGCCTAGGAAAAGGAATACCCGAGCAGACCTCCTCTCCAAGCTAGCGAGCACAAATCCCGGAACGGGGAATAAGTCGCTAATCCAAGGGATGGCGACTGAACCAGCAGCAATCATCTTATGCGCGAACCAGGCACCAAGCCTCCCCTCATGGATAGACCCTATCTCCCGATACCTATAGCACGGTGAAACACCCCAAGATGAGAAAGAAGCACAAGCCACCAAGAGGGAAGCTCCCAAATATATGATCATACAAGGGCAGCTATACAAGCGAGGGCTCCACCAACCCCTGCTCAAATGCTTACGCCCGACCAGACGGACTACGTCCTAGGCGAGGTCCATGAGGGGTGTTGTGGGCACCATATCGGAGGAAGGTCGTTGGCAAGGAAGATCATCCGAGCAGGATATTACTGGCCCACAATAATGTCGGATGCTCAGGAATTCGTCAGAAAATGCAAAAAGTGCCAAAAAAATGCCAACTTTCACAAAGCCCCGCCCGAAGAGCTTAGTTTGATGATGGCACCTCGACCCTTCGCCCAGTGGGGAGTCGACCTCCTGGAGCCACTCCCACCTGGGCCAGGACAAGTAAAATACTTGATAGTGGCCATAGACTACTACACCAAGTGGGTAGAAGCAGAACCATTAGCCAGCATATCTTCAGCAAACTGTCAAAAATTCATGTGGAGACAAGTAGTCATAAGATTCAGAATCCCGGAGTCCGTCATATCGGATAACGGGACACAATTCACTGACAAGAAGTTCAAAGAATTTCTCTTAGGGATAAGAATCAAGCAGGAATTTTCCTCAATCGAGCATCCTCAAAGCAACGGACAGGTAGAAGCAGCCAACAAAGTCATCTTGAAGGGGCTGAAGAAGCGACTCGAAGGGAAAAAGAGCTCATGGACAGACGAGCTAGCCTCAATTTTATGGTCTTACAGAACCACCCCCCAGTTATCTACTAGGAAAACCCCATTCTGACTCACATACGGGGTCGATGCAGTCATCCCAGTCGAAATAGGAGAGCCAAGCCCAAGACTACTCCTTGGGGGAGGAAGCGAGGCAGTGGAAAAGGACCTGGTTAATGAAATGAGGTAGATGGCGCACCTGGCAGAGGCATCAATCAAACAAAGAATAGCCCTAAGGTATAACGACAAAGTACTCAAAAGAAACCTCGAGGAAGGCGATCTGGTCTTACGACGCAATGACATAGGACCACCAACCCCAAGAGAAGGCAAGCCATCCGCGAACTGGGAAGGTCCTTACAGGGTAAGAGACGTCCTAGGGAAAGGAGCATACAAGCTAGAAAGGCTAGACGGAAGCGAGGTTCCGAGGACATGGAACATGACAAACCTAAAGAGATTCTACTCATAAAGAAAGGTGGCTCGACCTGAGGACCCGACGACCCCAACACACCCGCTTTAACTTTTCTTTATTTGCATTCACTTCAACTTTTCTTTATTGCCTCCCTTATGATATATATTGCATCACTTTCTCATTTTGAAACGAGTTTTGTCTTTGCAAGATTTACACCAAATACGACAAATAAAAACAACGGCAAACGAGTGGTCGACCTAACAGAAACCCGGAACTGATCACCCTGGGAACCAGAGGGACCCTAAAAACAACTTAAAGCTACGCGCAACAAAAACGATAAAATACCACGAAAATGGTAAACCAAAAGGCCACAGCAGCCCGGATAGAGCGAAAACATTAAAAAAGGATATAGCCACGATGGCCCGAACAGACGAGCAATTATCATAAAACAATAAAGACGAAAGGCCACGACGGCCCAGATAAAGCAAAAGCAATAAAGTAAAGCCACGACGGCACGAGCAGGCAAGGAATTATCATAAAATGACCTAATTAAAATAAAGCATCAAGTGTTCATTACAACCAAAAGGCACCTTAAAAGGCCCAAAAAAGCAAAGCAAGATTACAGAAGTAAAATAAAAAGTTGAAAGGAGGAGTCCATCTCAAGGCTTGAGGATGTCAACAATTTTCGCACCCTCCACTGTCTTGAAGGCGCTCACCTGAGAAAGGTCGAGGTCGGGAGCCAACACAGCAAGTTGAAGCTTGATCCCCTCTTCAGTCAGCTTCACGGCCTCCCAGGCTCCCTTAGCAATATCCCTATTCTTCTTCTTCAGGTTAGCCGCCTCCTGGCGGGCAGCCTTTTCCGAGCTCTCCGCTAGCTTGAGCTTTTCCTCCAAGCCCTTGATCTTCTCCTCGGCAGCAGCAGCCTCACCACGAGCAGTGTTCAGATCTTTCATCAAAGCGACATCCCGCTCCACCAGCCTAATGATTTCCTCAGCATCCACCCTAGGCTTCTCCTCCTGCTCCGACAGCTTCGCCTTTAAGGACTCCTCCTGGGACCTCGAATCGGTCAGATCCTTCTGGGAGTTCCGAAGCTTCACCTCCATGGAATGAAATTTTCCCAAAACAGGTTTCACCTTCTTGGCGATAGCGGCAACACGGAGAAGGCTACGATAGATCCACCTCACCTGACCCGAAAGGTCAGCATCCTGAAAAAACTCCTCAGTTCCAGGAAGCAACTGGGACTCGATAAAACCCCCAGCGTCAAAATTCTTCTCCATGACGCAAAGTGCCTTCCCCGAATCCCGCTTCCTCTTTTTTAGGTTGCCAACAACCTGCAGGTCATTGACGATCAGGTTTTTCTATCGGTAAAGAAATATAAAAATATGATTGCGTTGTAGATATAGCTTCTAAACCAACAGAAAATCCTTTCATACAAACGTTTTGGTTGTCACAAGTAACAAACTCCTTTAAAATTGATAACCAAAGTATTCAAACCTCGGGTCGTCTTCTCAAGAAATTGCAGGGAGGTATGACTTATTATTAGCTATGAGTTTTGTAAATTGGGGGTTTAAAAGTGAGGAACAAGTAATTTAAATGACAAGTAAAATAAATAAATAACTAATAAATAAACTCTTGACAAGGTATGAAAATTCGGAAGTCCTATCCTAGTTACTCCTATGAGAATGGAAGTTAATCCCACTTAGTTAACCCTTATGAAAGCATGGGAAAGTCAAGTGAACTAATTAGTTAGATTCCCAAGTCCTAGCCAACTCCTAAGAAAAGACTAGAGTTAGTGGAATACCAGTCAATTTAGCCGACATAACAACCAATCACGGATAGTTGATAACTCAAGAGCTTCCAGTTAATCAATTAAATCCAAGAATATAAAAAGCTAAATAAGAATCATAAATCTGAAATACCTCAAATTATTAATTAAAAAAATCAATCTAAACATAAAGAGTTCATAAGCCAATTTGGCTAAGAAGAGAATCAACAAGAAAAATAGAATAAACTAGAAAGCTAGAACAAATAAAAGTAGAATAGAAGTTAAATTAAAGGAACATTGAACTTGTGATGAAGAAGAAATAATCCTAAATCCTAAAACTACATCCTAAGAGAGAGGAGAGAACTTCTCTCTCTAAAAACTACATCTAAATTATGAAAAGTAAATTATTGTAGGCCTGTTGATGAATGGATGCATTCCCCCACTTTATAGCCTCTAATCTATGTTTTTTGGGCCGAAAATTGGGTCAAAAACAGCCCAGAAATAGTCCCCAGCGATTTCTGTTACGTTCAGGTCGCGGCAAAGTGACGCGGAGGCGTCGTCCACGCGTTTGCGTGGATTGCATTTTTTTCCAGGTCATGCGTCCGCGTGATCTACGCGTTTGCGTTGCCTGGCATCAAGGAAGCTATGACAAATTATATATCATTGTAAAGCCCCAGACGTTAGCTTTCCAACGCAACTGGAACCATCTCATTTGGACCTCTGTAGCTCAAGTTATGATCGTTTGAGTGCGAAGAGGTCAGGCTGGACAACTTAGCAATTTCTTCAACTTCTTGTATTCCTTCCACTTTTGCATGCTTCCTTTCTATCCTCTGAGCCATTCCTGCCCTGTAATCTCTGAAATCACTTAACACACATTTCAGGACATCTAAGGGTAATAAGAGAGGATTAAACATAGGGAACTTAAGGCCAAAGAAACATGTTTTCAATCAAAGCACATAATTAGGAAGGCAAATGTAAAACCATACAAATAGTATGAATAAGTGGGTAAAGAGTTGATAAAAATCACTCAATTGAGCATAAGATAAACCATAAAATAGTGGTTTATCAACCTCCCCACACTTAAACATTAGCATGTTCTCATGCTAAACTCAAGAAAAGCTATAAAAGAGTGAAGAGGAATGGTAAAATTTATGAAATACAACCTATCTATATGAATGCAACAACAAAATGTTTCTACCTACTTGGTTAAAAGTAAACGAGTTCTCCAAGACAAATATAAATCAAATTTCCACTAATTCAAATCGTACAATAAAAAGCAAGTAAACTTGTAAGAAGACAGCTCATAAAAGCAGGGAACATAGAATCAAGCCTTGAACCCTCACTGGTGGTGTATATCACTCTAGTCTTTCAAGTGTATAGGGTAATTCACTCTTCTCTTCTCTAATCATGCTTTCTAAACCTTGTTCTTCATCTAACCAATGAACAAATATTTAGTATATCAATGCAAACATCATGAGGTCTTTTCAGGGTTGTAATAGGGCTGAGGTAAAGGCAAGGGTACATGTATGGCCAAGTGAGCTATAATATGAATCTTTGACTAACCTAAGCTCTCACCTAATATACATACACTCTATATACTTTTAAATTTATGCCTAGCTATCCATAATTCCCACTTTTGTATGATTCCCATACTCATGTACCAAATTTTTTATATTTCTTTACTTTTATCACATGTGTATTAATCTTTTCATTAACTTAGCATTGGGGTAATTTTGTCCCCTTATTTATTTACTTATTATTATTTTTTTTATTTTTTTATTTTTTTTTGAATCATAAAAGCAAACATGACTTATCAATGCACATGGATTTTTTTAAATTTTTTTTCTGGTTTTACATGAGTAGGTTCCCAAATTCCCAATATTCAAATAAATAAGAAACATGATACATTCCCTTATTTAACCCATGTTCTCATAATTTTCCCACACTTAGTTAATGCACAATCTCTATCTTAAGCTAACCAAAGATTCAATTGGGGTATTTAATTTGTTTTTCTGCTTAAGGCTAGTGATGTGGTAAAATATAGAATAAATGGGATTAAAAAGGCTCAAGGTGGCAAACAAAGGTGATTGAAAGGGTAGGCTTATTTGGGATAAGTGAGTAAAAATTCAAATAATGGCCTCAATCATATGCAAGCATGTAAATATACTAAATAATGGACATACAGACTGAAACAAAATATAGATTACAATCATAGAGAAGGAAACACACAAGAATAAAATATTATGGTTAAATGATGTAACCATATAAATAAGCTCAAAGTCTCACAGGTTGTGTGTTCTTTGGCTCAAAAACCATGTTCCAAATACAACTTCAAACAAGTTTTAACATAAAAATTTTTCAATTTAAATTAGTAAAATTTTTCAAAAATAGAGTCCTAAAAAGAAATTTATTACTTTAACCAAGTAGTAACTAAATGCATAAAATCAAACAAACATGCAATTAAATATACAAAAGCAACAACTAATTTAACAAAGAAAATTTTAAGCATTGGTGTTGAGACATGAAGGTACTAACCCACGGAGATCGGTATCGACCTCCCCACACTTAAAGGTTGCACCGTCCTCGGTGCATGCTAAGATGTACAAGTGGACGGGCTGCTCCAACTGATGCCTTTCTCGATAGATTGTGCAGATTGACTTGCCTGTCTCCCCATATAGAAGTTCTTCCTTTTCCCTTCCTTGGTGGCCATCCTGAAAGAAGAGGAAAAGGGAGAAAAGTAACTCAGAAATAAAGATAAGAAAAATAAAGAAAATATGGGTTGGTAATGCCAAATAGTAAAGGTCTCAATTACATGGTAGCTACAACATGCAGTGAGAAAACAGTAGAAGCATATGGCATCTCAATAGTGCAAGAATTGCAACAATGGGGAAGAGGGTGTGGGTAATGCAAAATAGTGTAGGTTCATATCAATGCAAAAAGAATATCAGTATTATAAAAATTAGCATTGACTTATGAATAATAATACCCAACAGTGTAAAACAAGTCACTGAGCACCAAAATAATATCAGAAAAGGCACAACAGTTGAATATGAACAAGTGACACCAATGGAAAAATAATAAATTTAAAAAAGAAGGGAAAAATATGCACAAAATTAAAATGCAATGAATGAAATATGCAAATAAATTAAGTAAAATAGAAAGAATGAGAAGTGAAAGAAATAAAGTAAGAAAGAAAGAAGAAAAAAGAAAAGATAGAAGAGATTAGGATTAGAAAAGAAAAGACAAGATAATTGGCGCTGATCTGGATAAGTTGTGCGGCGCAGGCAACGCGGACGCGTGGGTCACGCATTCGCGCGGATAGCGCTTCTATGAAGTGACGCGGACGCATGGGTCACGCGGTTGCGTGGAGTGATTTGTGCCATTAGTGCGAGGGCAGCCTCGCGGTCACACAATTCTATGTCTTAAATGCATTTTGCCAAAAATCTGGGTGACGCGTTCGCGTGGGTGACGCGATCGCGTGGATGGCCAATATTGGAAGATGATGCGGACGCGTGGGATACGCATTTGCGTGGTAGGGCTTGTGTAACTAGCGCCAGTCCAGCCCTACTCCAGCACAACTTTCGGCCATGCACCCCTTTTTACACCGATTTTCAGGTCACGCGTTCGCGTGGTTGACGCAGATGCGTGGGAGGCAGTTTTCCCATATGACGCGGACGCGTTAGCAACGCGGTCGCGTGGATCAATTTGTGCAAAAGGCACGCCTCCAGCCACGCTCTCGCGTGACTCTCTGTTCAATTCTCTTTTCTTCAAAACGCACTGGTGACGCAGACGCGTCAGCGAGGCTGCCGCGTCGCGTGCATTTTTTTTTAATACAAAATGCAGAATGCAGTATGCAGATGCTGATGCAGATGTTATGAATAATTCCATGTTCAATAAAATAAAATAAAACTAAAAAACAAACAAAACTAAATAAGATTGAAAATGGAACGATCATACCACGGTGGGTTGTCTCCCACCTAGCACTTTTAGTTAAAGTCCTTAAGTTGGACATTTGGTGAGCTCCCTGTTATGGTGGCTTGTGCTTGAACTCATCTTGAAACTTCCACCAATGCTTGGACTTCCAATAAGCTCTATCAATACCAAGTAAATTTCTCAAGCTTTGATGGAGTTCTTCACAAGCTTTGAGCTCCCAAAATTGATCCTCATATATTCCTAGATCCCAAATCTTGTTTCGACACCCGTCTTCAAGTTGATTATCATGATTCCATCCAGGTGGTTCAGCCTTAGAATTCTCACTGAAGTGTCCAAACAACTTCCCAGACCCATTCAATTGAGTTCTACACCAACCTTTGCGTTTAAACTTAAAGCTTCCAACCATAATGAACCTTGCAGGATAATTCTTACCACTGACCATCTTCCTCTTACTCTTAATGCCACAAAGAGCTCTAAGTTGACCATCCGTCTCCAGTAGCCCATATTCAAGTGGGAAGGTAAAGGTCAAGGATAAGAATTTTACCCACTTGAATGTTGTGTTGGGAGGTAATGGCCTTGGGAGAGGTGTTTCTAATGAACTTGCAAGCTCCACTCCCTTGTGCTCTTCTCTGACAACTTCCACCTCCTTGTAAGCTTCTTCAATTTTAACCTCTTTCTCTTGGTAGCTTTCTTCCAATTCAATCTCCTCTTCACTGCTTTCCAAGGGCATGGGAGGTTGTGCTTCTTCTTCTTGAATCTCCATCTCTTGATCGACCTCTTCCAAGTCTTCAACCAGTGTATGCCTTGGAGGTTGTACACCCTCCTCAACATCAAATGCAACCGTCTTGGAAGGAGGTTCTATGACTGGACTTTTCCATGGAGGTTTTGCATCTCCTAAGTCTGCAACCACTTCTTCCTCTGCAACTATTATGGCTTCCTCCACTTGTTCCAATATAAAGCCATGTTCCTCATTGTCCACCGAAGTTTCTAGTGTCTCCTTCATGCTTTGCTCTTCTTTTGATTCTCCACATGTAGCCATGGGGGTTCTTTGAGTGCTCAGATGTCGGGAAGCTATTATATTTACTACCTCGGTTAAGGCAGTCATGAGTTCCAGTATACTCCTTTGCATCTTCGCTTCTCCTTGAAGAAGAACACGGAGTCTGTCATCCATTGGAGGTTGGGGTGGATTTGAGGGTTCATTATTTTGGAGAAAGGGTTCACAATAGGAAGGTGGTTCTTCTTGATAAGGATATGGAGATGGTGAATATTGAGGTGGTGGTTCTGGGTGTGGTTCATATGGTAGTTGGTGTGGTGGATATAGGTTAGGGTCATATGGTGGTGTTTGGCGGTAAGGGGCTTGTGAGTATGGTGGTGCAAAGTTGTGTTGAGGAGATAGTTCATAAGCATATGGCGGGGCTTGTTGGTAACTACAAGGGGTCCACCATAGTCATCATTTTGGTATGCATCACATAATGGTTGTTGGTTATAGTGCATTGGAGGGGGTTGTTGCCAAGAGGGTTGATCAAATCCTTGTGGCTCCTTCCATCTTTGATTGTTTTGACCTTGATGCATGTTCCTGTTATAATTTCCATTCCTTGCAACAACATTGGGACCAAACTCAAAGCGATGGGGGTGAGAACTCATAATAGCAAATAAAAATTAAAAACGAAAATAAAAACAAATTTAAATTAAAAGGTTATTGAAATTTAAATTTTGATAAATTTTGAAATTTGAAATTTGAATATTAAAATTTTGAATTTTGATTTTTGAATTTTGAAAATCGAAATTTGAAATTTGAAATTTGAGTTTTAAATTTTGAATTTTTGAATTTAATGAGGAAAGAGAAAAACAATAAAATGACACCAAACTTAAAATTTTTAGATCAAAACGAAAAAAACAACTAAGAACAACTTGAGGGTCAAGATGAACATGAAGAAAAAATTTTTGAAAAAAAATTTTAATAACTAAATAAAAACCAATAACCTCTTAATTTATGAAAAAGCAAAAAATAAAAACAAAGATAAAAACAAATAAACAAGCAAAAAGTAAATATTTACAATAACTAATAATAAGGCACACGTTTGCAATTCCCTGGCAACGGCGCCATTTTGACAATCGGTTTTTTTTTAAGTAAAGAAATATAAAAATATGATTGCATTGTAGATATAGCTTCTAAACCAACAGAAAATCCTTTCGTACAAACATTTTGGTTGTCACAAGTAACAAACCCCTTTAAAATTGATATCCGAAGTATTCAAACCTCGGGTCGTCTTCTCAAGGAATTGCAGGGAGGTATGACTTATTATTAGCTATGAGTTTTGTAAATTGGGGGTTTTAAAAGTGAGGAACAAG
Source organism: Arachis ipaensis (assembly GCF_059453495.1). Classification (NCBI taxonomy): domain Eukaryota; kingdom Viridiplantae; phylum Streptophyta; class Magnoliopsida; order Fabales; family Fabaceae; genus Arachis; species Arachis ipaensis. Next base: position 114,580,124 of record NC_142442.1, on the reverse strand, counting down.
TAATTTAAATGACAAGTAAAATAAATAAATAACTAATAAATAAACTCTTGGCAAGGTATGAAAATTCGGAAGTCCTATCCTAGTTACTCCTATGAGAATGGAAGTTAATCCCACTTAGTTAACCCTTATGAAAGCAAGGGAAAGTCAAGTGAACTAATTAGTTAGATTCCCAAGTCCTAGCCAACTCCTAAGGAAAGACTAGAGTTAGTGGAATACCAATCAATTTAGCCGACATAACAACCAATCACGGATAGTTGATAACTCAAGAGCTTCCAGTTAATCAATTAAAGCCAAGAATATAAAAAGCTAAATAAGAATCATAAATCTGAAATACCTCAAATTATTAATTAAGAAAATCAAGCTAAACATAAAGAGTTCATAAGCCAATTTGGCTAAGAAGAGAATCAACAAGAAAAATAGAATAAACTAGTAAGCTAGAACAAATAAAAGTAGAATAGAAGTTAAATTAAAGGAACATTGAACCTGTGATGAAGAAGAAATAATCCTAAATCCTAAAACTACATCCTAAGAGAGAGGAGAGAACCTCTCTCTCTAAAAACTACATCTAAATTATGAAAAGTAAATTATTGTAGGCCTGTTGATGAATGGATGCATTCCCCCACTTTATAGCATCTAATCTGTGTTTTCCGGGTCGAAAATTGGGTCAAAACAGCCCAGAAATCGCTCGTTCAGGTCGCGGCAAAGTGACGCGGAGGCGTCGTCCACGCGTTTGCGTGGATTGCATTTTTTTCCAGGTCACGCGTTCGCATCGCTTAGCGTCGGGACAGATATGACAAATTATATATCGTTGCAAAGCCCCAAACATTAGCTTTCCAACGCAACTGGAACCATCTCATTTGGACCTCTGTAGCTCAAGTTATGACCGTTTGAGTGCGTAGAGGTCAGGCTGGACAGCTTAGCAATTTCTTCAACTTCTTGTATTCCTTCCATTTTTGTATTCTTCCTTTCTATCCTCTGAGCCATTCCTGCCCTGTAATCTCTGAAATCACTTTACACACATTTCAAGATATCTAAAGGTAATAAGAGAGGATTAAACATAGGGAACTTAAGGCCAAAGAAGCATGTTTTCAATCAAACCACATAATTAGGAAGGCAAATGTAAATCCATCCAAATAGTATGAATAAGTGAGTAAAGAGTTTATAAAAATCACTCAATTGAGCATAAGATAAAGCATAAAATAGTGGTTTATCAGTCGTCATCATCAGACCCTAGATCCTCCTCTCTAAAGGGAACCTCTTCTTCCACATTCTAGTTCCCCGGGACATTCTCAGGAAGGACCTAAGCTGTGTTCGCCTGGTCGACCCCAGCAGCCTGACCGCTATCCTCGCTAGTGGTCTCCTGCTCCTGACTTGTTGAAGAGTTGCCGATGAATCCTCATCCCCATCATCACCACCAATGAGGTTCATCAAATCGGCCAGAGTAGTCCTCCTGCCAGCCATCGAAACTGCAAACAAAGCAAAATGTGAGCAATAGGAAAGCAAAAAGTAACAAAATACAAGAAAAGAGGAGAGCTCACCAACATGCAAATGACCGGTCTCCCGGTCTCCCATAACCATATGGGGATTTAGATTTTTCTCACCAAAAATAGCCAATAATATGTCAGCGATATTACGCTCTTTCGGGCTCAGCCAATCGTAAGAAACCTTAATCAAATAATCGGATCCCGCCCCAAAACTCCAATAGGTCAGGATCCACCTTTCCCCCTCCGCCGTAAGCCAAAAAGGTTGATGGCCCTCAACCGGTCTGACCTTGAAAAAGGTGTGTTTAAAACCATGAAAGGAATCTTCAAAGAGACCGAAGATCCTACGACCTTGTTGGGCCCGAAAAGACATGTGACCCTTCTTGGTCTTCCCCTCCTGAGAAGGGTTGGTGAGAAGGAAAAGGTAGAGGAAAATACGCACGGAGACCGAGATCTCCAAAAACTCGCAGACCATTTCAAAGCAGCGAATCGCAGTCCAGCTATTCGAGTGCAGCTGCGAATGAGCAACTTCACAACGATTCAGCAAGCCCATGACAAAGGGAGAGAAGGGCAAGCGAACTCCCAAGGTGGTGAACATAGGCTTATAAACCCACAACCAATCAACCACTCGTGGGGACGCCAAATTCTTTTGACAAACACGTTCCCGGTCGGTGGGAACATAAACTTGGTAGAGCGCCTCCTCGGGACCACCGCCACACAAAAGCCCAGCTTGCCGAAGCTCTTGAAGGCTCTCCCGAGTAACCGAAGATCGGGCGTCCCTCACGTCGGAAGTAACCCACGCATAGTGTTCGATGAAGTCGGCTAGCAGTCGCTAAGCCGGGTTCAGCACGGGACGATCAGCCATACCTACAGCGGGGGCACCACCTAGTCAGAACAAGAGGTCGAGAACCCCGGGAAACAGTAACAACAAACTACAACTCCGATCCCTAAATCAACCCCATCACCAAATCCAACCCAGAAACCCAGGCAAAACCTAAAGAAAAACCCAGTGGCGCCCCTCTAAAAGAAGAAAAACAGCAAGAACGAGCGGAAACCCAGGCATGCATAAAAAAGAATGCACAAAGAAGAACACACAAAACCAGAAAAAGCAAGAAAAGAAGAAAAGCATAAACAACGTACCAGAAGAATGCAAAGTCTGGGAAAGATGAAGGAGAAATCCAAAAGAGCAAAGTAGCAGCAAGAGCATGACTGAAAATGGAAGCAGCAGCAGTTCAAGAAAATACGGGAAGGAGAAAAGGGAAGCGAAGAAATGAGGAATCTGTGAAAGTAAAAAAGGAACGAGGAATGTAACCGTCAAAGAAGCGCCAAAGGACAGGGGCATACCTGTCCTTTCACACAAATTTCAAATCATGAAATGATGGGGGCAATTAATGCCCCACACAGAAGCCAAGGAGGCGGCGTCAGAGACAAGACAACCACGCGCATGAAACACAAAACATCACCAACGAGCTCCCGAGAAGATGAACACGTCCCGTCTCGGCGAGTAGAACAAACGCGGCTGGCCATGAGCCCCAAACCTCAAAACAGGCACGTTGGGGGCACTGTTACGGACCCTCAAGGGTCCAGCCCAACTCGCCGTCGGGTCGGGGCAACGCCCCTGACCCAGGCCCAAACCTTCCCATACAGTTTGAAGAACCCGACGGGTCGGTTTCTGGCACCCGACCAGGGCCACGCCCGACTCCACCCGTACGGCACAGACCACCAGTCGGGTCGGTACCCCCGGGGTAGCACCCGAAGCCCCGACCCGGAGTCCGGCACGACTTGACCTGACCACGTGAACTAGGGCATCTCATAGAAGCTCCCTGGACAGTGGGCTAGGTTATTTCATGGGCCCACCCAGCACCATATATAAGGGGAGAAGTCAGCACTCCCCCCAAGGTATGTGTCACTTTACCTAATTCGGCCAACATCTCGTACGAACGCTAACTTGATCGTTGGAGTGTCCTTGCAAGTGGCCACCCCCCTCCATGTCATCTCCGGCGACTTCAAATCTCACCTCATCCTCAACTCCACGTCAACCCAGGGTCCAACCCACACTTCACCTCGTCTCCACCCGACCCATTGAATACCCGAGGACCCCAGATAATGAACAAAAACAATCTAATCAAAGAGATTAGAAATTTGCAATTTCTCACTCAGCATTCCTCTCCTTAATTTCGAAAGTTTGGTTTTGGATTTTGATATATTATGTGATTTTGATGTTCTAGAGTTGAATTAGCTTGAGAAAATTATTGGGTTGTGTCAAATTGGTTCGTGGGTAAGGTAAAAATCTTCAAACCCTCTGTGAATTAATTGATTAGTGAGCTCTTATATTGATTTTAGCGATATTGTGTGGAATTAGATTGAATTGTGTATTTCGAAGACAAATTAGTGGTAGTGGAGGCTTGACATTGGACTTTGGGAGCTGAAAATCCATTTTTGGTGTGGTCTTGGAGAGGTGGAAGCTTGAGAAACGGTGGAATTGAAGGTATTCCGGGCTTAGGGAGGAATCGGATAAGGTATGATTTTGGTTTCTCGTAAATAATGTATAATGTAACATGAAAACGTAGGCTAATTGACCATAGGATAGGTTGAACTATGTGAATTGTTAAGGATTAGTGATGATTATTGAAAATTATTACACGGATTGGATGAATTTGTATATTGGCAAGTTATGGTATGAAATTAATGTATATGAATATAGTTGTTGTTTATTTGGTTGTGGAATTGTTGAATATATATGTGTGTGTGTGTGTGTTGGTTATAAGATTTTGCTTTAAAATTGAGGATTTGAAAAGAATAGAGGTTTTGGTGTTTTTGGTAAAAAGTAGTTTTTGACCAATTTCGGTAGGTCATAACTAGCTTCTGGACTCCCAAATTCTGTAAGACTTGTTTTAAATGAAAATTAGGTCTGTGAAATTTATGCCGTTCAAAGAACAAAGAAAAATCATTTAAAACAAAAAAGTTATGTGCGTTTGAAGTCTGGTGCAAAAATCTAGTTTTCTGCAAACTTAGTAGCTTTTTGAGGAAATTGGAACCCTGCATACACGAACATGTATGCAACGTGGATCTTGGGCTCTGCCCAGACGTCCCGCAAATGCGGGCATGGTCTACATACGCAAATATGAAAAAATTACACTCATGCGTATGCAAGGACGTGCATGCACTATTTTGGTTATAAGATTTTGCTTTAAAATTGAGGATTTGGAAAGAATAGAGGTTTTGGTATTTTTGTAAAAAGTGGGTTTTGATCAATTTTGGCATGTCATAACTAGCTTCCGGACTCCCAAATTCTATAAGACTTGTTTTAAATGAATTGGGTCCGTGAAATTTATGTCATTCGAAGAACAGACAAAAAATCATTTAAAACATAAAAGTTATGTGCGTTTGAAGTTTGGTTCAAAAATCTAGTTTTCTGCAAACTTAGCAGCTTTTTGAGGAAATCGGAACCCTGCGTAAAGAAACATGTATACGACGCAAATCTTGGGCTCTGCCCAGACATCTCGCATACGCGGGCATGGTCTACATACGCGAATATGACACAATTACACTTATGCGTATGCAAGGACGTGCATGCATACGCGAAAATGCTATATTTACACTCACACCTATGCGACCAAAGGTCTGCGTAAGCGGGGTCACCCTATTGTTTCATGAGTTCGCATATGTGACGGTGCTCACGTACGTGATTTTGGCATTTTTACACCCATGCGTACGCGAGCATGGACATGCGTATGCATGACCCCTGTTTTTCTAAAAAGTGTGTTTTTGATGTTTAACCAATTCTCTAGATTTCTAATCCTCTATAACTACCTTCTAAGACCCAATCCCTAATTTCTAAGCATAAAGAGAAGAGTGGACCTATAAGGGAAGTTTGTCAAGAGAAGAACTTGAATTGAAAATTTTAAATGAAGTTGAATATGGTATGAATGATGATGAAACTAATTTTGATTGATTGAGGAAGTGCGGAATGTCAAGAATTTTATGAATGAAAGATGTATTGATAATGATTGATTGATATTGAACGATTAATGGCATATGCACTTCAATTATCTAAGATACGAGTTTACCTGGGTAGACGTAGTAGCTTGCCACCACTTGCTCTAGGTTGAGACTCGATACTCTGTTAATCCTACGTCGCAAGATGTGATCGGGCACTTTAACTCCCTGGAGTTCCCCCAATGAGATGATAAATGAATGATTGTGATTATATGCATAGACTCTTGGGGATGTGCGCACGGAGGGACTGTCCAGGGTTAGCTATCGGACATGTCGGGTTTGACTATATAACTGACAGATGAGACTCATCAGCCATAGGGTAGGCATACATAATATGTATTTGTATGTTTTGCTTGAGTGTGCATTACTTTGGTTTGCCTAATTTATTAGCCATGCTTATCTGCTATTTGTCCTACTTGCTGTAATTGCATCCTATCTGTGTTTTTTTTGTCTGTCTTGTATGTCTTTGCAACTGAGAGATTCATCATGCTGGCGGAGGTGACGCTTATGGTAGTTCCACTGGTGTTTAGGAGGTTCAGATTGACAGAAGGTGAATAGTTAGATTAGAACTAGAATCCACAAATAGACTCCGGAATTTCTGGTTTAATATACTTCTTTAAGTTTAAATCTAAGTGTCAAAGTTCTAGGAATGTCTTTGGCTTTTTCGAGACCTTATATATTATCTACATTGGCATCTTTACAATGATGAAAACCCCCAATTCTCATTCCATACATATTTTTGCTGTTTTTCATATGCAGGTCAAGAGGCACCTCAGTGAGCGTCTGCAGGTCTCTTTGCAAGCGAAGATATCACTTTTTAGGGATGTTGTATTTTGGTTTTAGGCAATGTATTTATGTATATAGATTCTCCTATGTAAATATTTTATATTTTGCCCTCTTAAAGGTTGCTTTTGGAGAAACAAGTGTTTTATTTTCTGTTTTGGGATAACTTTGGGGTATGTTTATATATGTATGTATACTCTGGCCAGTCTTAGCTTCGCAGGTCGATCTCAGAGCTTGATATCTATATTTTTGGAACTTTGATCTTTATATATATATATATATATATATATATATATTATCCTTCTTTTCAATCTTCTTTATCCTTATGCGCTTATCCGTGCGAGTTTGATGCGGTTTTCTGTTACGCTTTTGTTTAGCTTCTCTTTTAAGGCTCCTAACTTATTATGAATTCTTTCACTATATTTATATACGTCTTTTACTTTTAAAGGTCGTATTACCTCACCGCCTCTACTTTACGACTTAAGCGTAAGACTCTGTGTGGTAGGGTATTACATTCAAAATTGTATATACTTGATTATATTGCTTTATGTATACAGCTTTGACATTAACCTTAAAAGTAACTTCCTATCTATCATGCTACCAAGTGTTGGGGGATAACCTTCTTTTTCTTTGCCTTATTCCAGATTATATCAAATAATTAATCTTTCATGATATGACTTGATCAAATATGAGATTTGTTAACATAAAAAAAAACATTCACTTCCTCATCTTTTATCTGGTTAACTTGCCTCCCACATAGCTGCATGGTCTCTCTATCCCATGAAAGAAGTGTTATGCATCCTGTTCTATTATATTCCATAACTTCGACCTTGAACACGTGTTATGAAATCAATGATCAATAATAAAAAAAATATTAAAAGCCACATGAGTCAAATGTTATCCCTATTTGAGGACATACCTTAGTGATGGACTATCATGTGTGTGTCCACATTTGCCATATTTATATCTATTGTCAATTGGAGTTTCGACTTTTTTTGAACACTTTTGACAAATTTTATAATACCAATCATCTTTTTCAGCATTGCTTGAAACAATAGTTCCAACAATCTATATAGGTCCTTCTTATAAATAACCCAACTACAATAAGAAAAACATACATGACTTATTTCATAAACAAATACACATAAGGATCGACTTTGCCTCTTTCGAATTCAGAGCTTCTTCTATTGTCTTTACTATCACATTTCCCTTTCAAATTCGTCAGCCTCAGAACGCAATCTGTGTGAAGAAACCTGACAAATTCTTGCAGATATCATAGGTTTTAAAGACATCCTCTTGCATATTAAGTTCATCCGAATGAAAAACTAACAAATTTTATATTTAACACAAATAATAGTCTTTTTTCTTCTGATTGTAGACTACAACCTTTCACAGAATTCTTTAATCTCATGCAGTTGAGGATTAATACGTAGCTTGGATATATCAAAATGACTTCGCATTGATGTCTTTTTTGCAATATAAGCAAAATATTGTGAGACCCCATGATTGTTTATCAACTAACCATAAATAAAACACAATTTTGGTTTTGATCGCACCATTCTATCTGCTTGGTTTAAAAAATTGAGCTACCAGGATTAATGGTTCAACCTTCTCCCCATCGAGAAATGCAAAAATCTGATCGACCATGAAGGCTTTATTTGTTAAATATAAAAAAGGTAATTCTTTGCAAGAAAGTAGTGAATCAATTTATAAACTTACTAAAGGTTTTCAAACAAAATAGCCAACTGTTTGGTATCTCTCCCTTTACTGGTGATCAATTTTCTAGAATCTTCTTTCCCAACAATCTCGCCTATAACATCTATTACACACACATAAAAAATTCCATAAATGATAAGCTACATAGCTCAAGATCTTATTTCCATGTGAGCGAAAAAAGTGTTAATTTTGTACAGACTAACCTACTAATATAAAATCATCTAGTTTGTCTACATCAAGCAACTCCGATAGAGCTTTAAAACAAAATGTTTGAAGAGAATAGCTAGGATTTTCAACAGAAAAAACAGTGGTCCTGTAATGTCCATCTATTGTTACTTGTCCCAATTTTCTTCCTCTTGTCCATGACAATGAAATTTGTCATGACATACGTCTTAAACTCGACGAGTTTACCCTTCCATTTCTTCACCAGTTGCTTTGGTATAGAAGTTTAGATCATCCTGTCCTATAGATAATTAAAAGTTTATTTAAAGGAAACTCATACTAAGAAAAAAATAATCCACACACTAAGATATCCACAAAATTACTTTTATCCTAATATCTCGAAGAACTATTTCAATGTCATTAATTTTTTTATTGTTGAATTTATTTGGAACTTCTCATAAATGGACAACATATATCTTAAAGATCCATTCTAATTTTTTTGCATTAACATCCGTAAGCATATCATAAGCTTCAACCATTGTTATGTAGTGATGGGAAGAATATGTATAAATTTATTTTAGAAATTTCTCCACTAATACAACCTCATTGGTAACAAAGTAAACTCTAACCTGCCTTCATTGCTCTTTTATACTTGTTTTTTGAATTTTAAAGTTCATGTATACTTGGTTGATGCACTGATATATTATAACGACCCACATTTTTTAAAATCTAAATATAAATAAGCTATAATTTATTTTATAAATTAGATTTCCTTATTTTTGGAAATTATTTTATTAAAAATAATTAAATTAATTTTATAACTATTTACGTTCAATTAAATTCAAATTCTTATCTATATTTTTATTATGATACAATATTTTATATAATTAAAACTATAATTTTAGTAATTTATAAATAATAAAAATTATATATTTTAATTTGAGTAATTGATATTTTTAATTTAAAAATAAAGTTTAGCTAATAATATTATTATCGAGCTAGATATATGCCGATATGAGTAAATATCGGTAGTCTTCGATGAACTTAACTTTACTAATGCTTCACCGTATATCTTTTATTTTCAGATTACTAATATCATTTATATTAATAACTCATATATATTATTACTTGTGTTTTAATATATCCAGTTTTTATAATTATCTATTCAAAATATTTATAATTTGTATTGCTGACTCAGTAATCTCAGAACTTAACACCTTGCAATATTCATTAATGATAATCATCATCTTCACTTTATTTTTTCATTTCATTCACGAAACCATTTGAAAATGAAGAAAGAAAGAACCGAAGCCACAAGAAAAGAAATAAGAAGTGTGGCTTATAAGCATATATACATACATATAATTATGACAAATATCCTTTCATTTAATAAACCAATGACACTTAATCAAGAATCATTATTATTCATCTTCATTTTTCTTCATTTATCACGGAACTTGAAAAGAAAAGAAAGAAAGGAACCGAGAGTGAAGAAGAGAGAACCTCCATGACCGTGAAGCTTCCGACTCCAATTTTTTGAGATTCGTAACTCCAATAAAAAATCTAATCCGATAAAAGTGTCTGTATCTTCCTTTTTTATGTAACACCTTACCACAAAGAGTTTTATGCTTATGTCATAAAATAGAAATTGTGTGGTATTACGACCTCTAAAATAAAATATATATATACATATAGTAATGGAAAGAAAGTAATATATAAGGAGCCTTAGAGGAATAGTTAAAACGAAACTGTAAAATTAAAAGCGCAACGTTCAGGAATAATGTTAACTTGTGTTCTAAGAAAACCAAGGTTCATAAGTTTAATTACCCCGAAAGCAAGATTAAAAGGTCAAGAATACAAGATAACAAACCCCCTAACTCAACCTGCGAAGCTAAGACTGGTCACAGAATATTTACATAAATATATACATAGCGCGAAGTTCAAAATACATAAACATAAAACCCTAGTTCTCCATAGACCTCTAAGAGGTATAAAATAAAGTTGTTCAGAGGGTTAAATACATAAGATTATATATTACATATACACCAAAATAACATACCATAAACCACTCCGCTGCAGAACTCCAGATGCCTACCGTGGTGCCTCTCGACCTGCATCTGAAAAACAACAACACACTATGGGACGAGGACCGGAGGCTCTCAGCATGGTAAAGGTGCCACGCACATAAGATATAAGGTCCTGGAAATGCCAGAGGCAATTCTAGAATGCCAATACTCAGATTAATAAACTTAAAACTTAAAGAATTAACACGGTAAACTATAAGCAGGATAGTTATCTAAGGTTCATAAGGGTCTAACTCAATCCTAACCTAATCCCTCAATTTACAATTCACTTGTTGTCTTATAAAACTCAAACTCTACAATCCACCTTCTACTCTTCCAACCTTCCAAATTCACCAGTGCACAGATAAAGAATACAGACAAAGCAATCAAAGGTAGAATTCAGATACACAGGTAGCAAGTATAGCAAATAGGCATAGTAATTCACAAAAGCAAACCCAAATAATGCACAATCAAACAAAGCAAACATATACATATGATGTATGCCTACCCTATGGCTGATGAGTCTCAACTGTCGGTTATAAAGCTAACCCGACATGTCCGGTAGCTAACCCTGGATAGAACACCACAACATGGAACATGTATTACTCGTCTTCCCATGCTGGTGTTTCAGACAAAACTATAGGAAGACGATGAAATGGACAAGAAGAAAACTGAGGTGAATCCAAGGGAAGGTAACTCAACTCACTGTGAGTTTTCAATATTCAAATATTAATTGTTCATACTAAAATAAGTTCAGACTCATCTTGAAGAGGACGAATTCATGTCTGGACATGCGCGCGTAAGAAATATAATTGGGAAGATGGTCAAGAAGAATTCTGAGATAGAATTTCAATACAATTTACAAAAGAAGGCTAGATTAATTTGCAAATATTCATTGACATCCTCTCTCTCCCGCATAAAGGATTCGGTCCAGGCCTTGTTTAGTACTTACAATTTATCAGTCAAAAGGGTAACTTCAAGACATTCCTTTCCACTACGTAGCACAATTACTGAATTCAATTAATCACTCTATGCACCCATTGGAATTTCTTACCTCTCAAGTATAATCCAAATTGAATGTTTCAAAACAAACCAACCCGCTTCTCCTGCGTCACTCTGATTGCTCGTCATTAAAAACTTATCCATCCATCTATAATAACCAAACTTCTTTTGTCTAATTAACTCAAAGTCATCTACCAATAATTTACCTAGGAAACATGGTTATTACAACTGAATCAGGTGTTGTGAATGAGTGTTGTATGTTAATAGTATGCAAGGTGGTTAAAGTTCGTTAACCGATTTCACCATTACCTTGGATGAGAGATCCATGACCATGTCGCTAAGATTGTTCTACCTTCTTCTTCCTTTTCTCCATGTAGTTACAAGACTTGTGCCCCTGTTTTTCACATGTAAAACATAACCCTGTACCTAGCAGACACGGCTTATCTAGATGAAAATTCCCGCACATGCGGCACCTTAAGTCCTATGAGTATTTCATCCTTTGCTTCCCTTCTCCATTTCCCTTATGGCTGCCACCTTCTTCATGACTATTCCAACCCTGGAAGGGTCGAGGTCTGTAACGATTTCTCTTAAACTCTTGGCTCCTTGGGGTTAAATTTGGGTTGTACTCCTTTCGATAACTCTCTCGACGGTCATTCTCTCCCACAACAGCCTTCCTTAGATATTCTTCTACGACCTTGCTCTTGTTTACTAGGTCTGAGAAAATTTTGATCTCCATCGGGCCCACAGAACTCAATATATCACTCCGGAGTCCTTCTTCATATTTGATACACTTCCATTCCTCAAAGTCTCCTGGAGCTCCTTGACAAATTTTGGAGAATCGTCATAGTTCCTCAAACATGTTCGTGTACTCAGCAATAGTCATCTGACCCTACTTCAGCTGCAACAGTTCAAGTTCCTTAGCTGTCTTGACCGAATTGGGGAAGTATTTCTTGTAAAACTCAGTTCGGAAAGCATCCCAAGGTATAGTAGCATCACACTGCTGCAGAAGGCGTTGCGTCCCTTGCCACCAATACTGAGCTTCACCTGCCAATTGATAAGTTGCAAATTCAACACGTTGATCTTCAGGGACTTGCTGTGTGTGTAAAGCCTGCTCAATCTTTTGAAACCAATTATCAGCCTCAGTAGGGTTCGTGGTTCCTCCGAATGTCGGTAGATGTATCTTCAGAAAAGTGGTGAGCATCATTGGCCCATTTCCACCATTATCGCCATTCCCATTATTGGTTTGGTTGCCTAACGCCTCAACAGTCGCATGCATAGCCGCAGCCATGTTTTCCAGGGTGGCCATAAAGTTCACAGGGTCATTTCCTATCGTTTCAAGGTTCGTATTTCCTAGTCTACCTCTTCCTCGCTCACGACCGCGTCTGCGAGTCGACATCTGGTTCCTATACACACGAAACAAGTGATATCAAGTTGATCAATCTCAATATCGCAAGTCTAGTGGTTCAAAGTCCAATTGCATGCTCATGAACGTTTATTCCACATATATCAGTTAGATATCCTAATAGCACACAGACACACACACAAACATAGAGTATGCACAGAAGCATAGTCAGTCTGTCCCTCAGGCTCTACAGGAATGAACTGCTCTGATACCATAATGTAACACCTTACCACACAGAGTTTTATGCTTAAGTCGTAAAACAGAGGTGGTGTGGTATTACACCTCTAAAATAAAATATATATGTATAGTAATTGAAAGAAAGTAATATACGAGGAGCCTTAGAGGAATAGTTAAAACAAAACTGTAAAATTAAAAGCGCAACGCTCAGGAATAATGTTAACTTGCATACTAAAAAAACCAAGGTTCATAAGTTTAACTAAACCGAAAGTAGGATTAGAAGGTCAAGAATACAAGATAACAAACCCCCTAACTCAGCCTGCGAAGCTAAGGCTGGGCGGAGAATATTTACATACATATATACATAGCCTGAAGTCCAAAATAACCCTAATTCTCCATAAACCTCTAAGAGGTACAAAATAAAGAAGCTTTTCGGAGAGTTAAATACATAAGATTATATATTAAATATACACCAAAATAACATCCCATAAACCACTCCGCTGCAGAACTCCAGATGCCTACCATGGTGTCTCTCAACCTGTATCTGAAAAACAACAACATAGTATGGGATGAGAATTGGAGGTTCTCAGTATGGTAAAGGAGCCACACACATAAGATATAAGGTCATGGGAATGCCAGAGACAATCCTAGAATGCCAATACTCAGATTAATAAACTTAAAACTTAAAGAATCATCACGGTAAACCATAAGCAGGATAGTTATCTAAGGTTCATAAAGGTCTAACTCAATCCTAACCTAATCCCTTAATTTACAATCGACTTGCTGTCTCATAAAACTCTAACTTTACAATCCACCTTCTACCTCTTCCAACCTTCCAAATTCACCAGTGCATAGACAAACAATACATATAAAGCAATCACAGGTAGAATTCAGATACACAGGTAGCAAGTATAGAAAATAAGCATAGTAATTCACAAAAGCAAACCCAAATAATGCACAATCAAACAAAGCAAACATATGCATATGATGTATGTCTGCCCTATGGTTGATGAGTCTCATCTGTCGGTTATAAAGCCAACCTGACATGTTCGATAGCTAACACTGGATAGAACACCACAACATGGAATCGGTATTACTCGTCTTCCCATGCCAGTGTTTCACCCAACCCAGAATAGGTATTACTCTTCTACTCAGGTAGGTGCCTCAACCATAACCCGGGTAGGAATTACTCGTCTAACCACAGGCAATGACTCGGATAGAAATTACTCGTCCATCCACAAAGTCATAACTTGGATAGGGATTACTTGTCCATCCTCAAAACCATAACTCATCATCTCAACATTCATAAATATATATTCATGCATAATTCTCATCAAACTCATAATATCAATCAACATTGCATTATTCTCAATCTTGCCTTATTCATCACTTTCAACATCTTCCTTCAGTACTAAGTTACCCCCCTTTCATAGCTTAATCTCTTCACTATACTTAAAACTAATATTTATGGTATAAAAGAATAAAAATAGAGGTTTAGAAGTTTAAAATCATGTTTAAAATACAAAAATTGAGTTGCTGAAAAACAGGACTCTGCATACGTGCCACCTTCATTTTTCTTAAAAGCTGATAAAGTACAGATTTCATAATTCATATTACCAATTTCTAGCGTCCATAACTTCCTCTAATAAATTCTATTTTTCATAAAATTTATACCGTTTTAAAGATCTTGAAATTATGTTTAATTTGAAATAGATTTCATTTAAATCCAAAATTCGAGGCTCAAGTTATGGATCGCCGAAGTTCATTAAAAATAGTTTTTTCAAAGATCATCAAACCCCTATTTTTACCAAAACCTCACTTCATACCTAAACATTTCACAACCAAAGCATCACCAAAACTCAACTCCACACATCCCATTCATTTTACAACACACCACACGCAATACTCTCAATTATTCAATAATTCCCCGCATATACACATACATCTTCACAATTCCTCAACCCAAATAAATAACAAATATACTCATATATATATATATATAGTTCCCATGCCACACATACTAACATACGCATTTAACCCTATCATTCAATAATCACCAAAAATAAATACTTCACCATACTATCATGAATGACTCAACATTTGCATCAAGAATTGCTAATCTATATCAAGTACACTGATTCAACTTCCATCAAACTCAATCAAATTTATCATCAAACACCAATACCACACTTTCAACAAAATCATCAATCACTACTCATTCTCAATATCATTTAATAATTCCATCAAAGTTACTAAACATTAACATAACTACACATTTCAACTTATCCTATGGTCATCTATCCTAAGTTTTCACAAGACATTATATATTACATACGAGAAACCAAAATCATACCTTAGCCGATTTCCACGTATTTCCCAAGGCAACCCACAAGGCAAAATTGTAAGCCTCAATCACCAAAATCCAATAACTCGATCTCACTCCAAGCTTCCAATTAAGCTTCCAACATATCCAATTGCCTCATATCACATATTTACATGCACCTAACATAATTATCACAAACATATTCCCAAAATTCAATACCCAAAACACAAAATCAATGAATTAGCTAGAGTTCTAGAATTCTTACGTTACACAAGCACCCAAGAAGCAAGATTGAACATTCTTCTCAAGCTAATTCGAGCCTAACCACCGGAATCAAGCCATTTTAAACATAATTGCTTATATAATTCGAATTTTATGGAGAAAGAAACTGATATACATCAATGGTTTTCATACCTTGTGATATACTGGGTTTTGTAAGGCTCGACGCTGCGGATGCGTGGCCACAAACGGTGCGGCGATCGGAGCTCGGAGCAAGAAGATATACGAGATTGAAGATTAAATGTAAATTTGAGTTAGGGTTCATAAACTTCTTTCTCTCTTCAGCGTTCCTTGCTGAATGAATGAGGAAGAAAGAGATTCATTAAGTGTGTATGGCTGAATGGGTTGGGCCTAGTTCGGTCGGTTCGGCCCATTCGGCCCAATTTTGGACAAAATTCTTTGAAATTAGAGTCAAAATTCTTGTTTTAATGAGCTCTATCTTATTTTACTATAAAATTTATATTTTTAATTTATTTTATTAAGAATTACTTTATTGACTATTTATTCGCTAATTTTGCGAGATTTACACTCTACGTATTGGTGTCATTTTGTATGGTAGAAGTTGACGGTGTCGTAGCTCTCCTTCCCCTTGAGTTCGGCCACTTGGAGTTCTTAGAGGCACAAACGATTTTTGACATTTTCTTCTTCGGCAACTCGATCAAAAAGCCTCTCCAAAATTTCTGTTATTTTGATTTCGTACGAAGGTAGGGTTTTGGTAAATTCTCATTGATTAAATTGTATTTGATAATGTTTGGATTGAGTGTTGTTGAAATTTGATTGTATTTCATGTTGAATTTTGTTGATAAATTGATATTTTGATGAGGTTGTGTGTGTTTTGGTAAGCCTGAAAGCAGCCAAGACCGCGTTTTTAATGGTAATATTGGGGCTGTTATTGTGTACATAATGAGATAAATTTGGCGAGAGATTATACTAAAAATTGCAAAGAATCGGTAACTGAAAAAGTTCGAAAACAGATTAAAATTCAAGTAATATTTTGAAAGAAAAAGGTTAATGGTTTCAGTTTTGGTATAAGAGAAAGAGTAGTACTTAAAATCTTATTTTTGAAAGGCAACATTATATTTGTATACAAAAATTATGGTAAAATTTATAATTATATAATTTTTCGGATATTTTAGGTGATAAATAAAGTACATGGGTAAAAAAAATAGGTATTTTGTAAAAGATCAGGGGTACTTTTATAAATATTGAGATAAGTGAGGTTTCAAATATAATTTTATAAAAATATTGAGTTAAAAATGAAACATTTAAAGGTTTGAAGTTTAAAACGTAGATAATAAAAATTTAAGAATAAAAGCTCTACGAAACTAAGTTTTTAAGAAATATATAAATATTATTTATTTACCATCTTATATTATTATTATTTTATTAAGAATATTAATTAGTAAAGATATTATTAATATTATTATAAGTCAGAGAAGAGCAAATAGAGTGATCTTAAAAATTTTAGAGAACACCCACTTAATTAAAAAATCTTATGATCATCTTTCGATAAAATATTTAGTGGATGATGAGAGAACAGTGTGAAGATAGTTTGAACTATTAAGGATAATTAAGTAAATCGAAGGACTGAAGAAAGAGAAAAGATAAATCGGCACATGTGAATATGTGATTATGAGAATGATTGAAAGGTCATGAGAGGCTGACGGAAAGTAAATAGTTATGGTGCCTGATGAATCCATATTTGATGAGATATTTTGGCTTGATTTGAGTGGATTTCATCACATAAACCTACACTTAAACACCAAAATAGCATACTTTTGTGTTTTGTCCCTATTTTGATCCTAAATGTGAAAACATACAATTTTGTGCTTGAAATGAGCAATTTAATTTCACTTTTATTCCATTTGATACCATGACATGTTTGTTGAGTGATTTCAGGCCTTAGAGGCAAGAATGGATGGCCAAAAGTGGAAGAAAGCATATACAAGGGAGAACACATGAAGAAAACAAGGAAAAGCACACACAGCGACGTGTGTGCACAAGTACCTGTGCGTACGCACAGGAGGATTTTTAGCCGAGTGTACGGACGCACACATCTGTGCGTATGCACAGGTCCTTACACGTGGTTTTGTTAATGAAATACTTGTTGCGCGAATTTTGGAGGCTTTTGGCCCATTTTGGAAGGCTTGGATGCTGAAATCAAGTGCTATATGAAGGGAGCAACATCACATATCAAGGCATTAGCTTAGAGAGCCATCTTAGAATAGAAAACATACATAGTAGGAGTAGGAGTAGTGTAGATTAGGAAATTCTCTATTAGAATTTTGTAGCATTTTATACTTCAAGTCTTGTTCTTGGATTTTGCAATTTACATTGTAAGTATCTCTTTAATTGTCTCTTTTATTATACTTGTTCTACACTTTCTTTTACTTTCATCTCTTGCCAATTTATATAGTTTTGCAATTTTGGATTTCTAGTTGTTTAATTGATGGCTGATGGCTTTTATATGTTTGTTTGAGTTGCTTCTATTGATTTTGAGCATTTATGATTCATAGCTTTCTTTATTTTACCAATTTTGCCATGTTTTGTTAATATGCATACTAGATGTTTGATGAAATGTCAATCCTAGTTATAGGGTAGATTTCCACCCCTTGGCTTGGGAAAAATGAGTTATGGATTACTAGAGTCATAATGTCCAACATTTAGTGATAATTCTTGGGTTGTTAGTTGACTCTTATTTCCATTGACGCTAGCCTTTTATCAACTAGTTTGGTAAGTTGGCTAGGACTTATGGATTAAGGTCAATTATGCTTGCTTGACTTACTCCTTGATGGTTGGGGTTGACTAGGCGAGACTAACTCATAACAATTATCATAGTTGTGGTTATGGCAAGGAAAGGATTCTATAACTCATCCCAAGTCAAGGTTTCATTTATGTTTTGAATCACTTTTCCATCACTTTATAGTTTTACTTGTCCATATTACATACATAGTTCTTTTATCCCTTTATTGCTTGTTAATTGCAAACTTGTCTTGTTCTTTAATTTCTTTATTTGTTTACTTGGTTTCAATCATTGAAAAACCCCTTTACTTCCTCACAACCAAAATTATATGCACTTGTGGTCAATAGTTCCTAGGGAGAACGACCCGGGAGTCGAAATACTCTCGGTTAATTTGGTTCGAATAGTGACATTATCTTTGGGAATTAAATTTGATTGATGATCAATGGTTGGGGTTGGACTATACTTGCAACGTCAATCCTATTTTTAGTGCGAAAATCCAAACCCATGCTTTGGTCACTCATCAGTGCCGATATGAAAATGTTAAGCCGTGGGATTTGTATGTAAATGACTGTGCGGAGATGCCCGTAAATGTGGAATGGCTTCCAGGAATCAGTGTCTGCAAGTACTTGCAGAGGTCATGTTTGACATACTTCAGCTGGAGAATCAGCGCCTGCAAGGCTGTAAGAAGTGGAAACTTGCAGATGTTATGTTGCTAGAATGCCTTATTCGACTTGTGAGTTGGATTGCGTCGGGTGCGGGTCGAAACTGACAAATGAGCTCATTACTTGCGATAGGACTAGACATGCATCATATTGTTTGTGCATTTGTATTTAGTTGTGTATACTCATTTTATTTCTCTGTGATTATGCTGTTTGATTTTGTGTGAATTGTTTGCGTGTTTGTATTGCGACTCTGCTTATGCTTGTTGGTTCCTGTATATGTCAAGGATTAAGATAATCGAAAACTGATCATTATAACTCAAAACTGAGTGGTGTGATTGTGATTTGTTTAAAGTAATGTAATTTAAAGAAAACTAACTAAAATCTTTAAAGTGAGTTTAAAGAATCCTAAAGGTAATTATTTTAAGGTTATACAGTAAAAATTTGCATTTGATTTTTTTACTCTCATGACATTCACTTTCCCTACTGAGAACATGTGAGGACGACGTTCTCACCCTTTACAGGTCTTGTATTTTCAGCGACAGGTTCAGGAATCCTTTGCGAGAAGCCGCGATCGGTCCACAGTGTTTTATATATATGTATTTGTATTTTCTGTATTTGGTTTAATTTTAGATTTTATTTTTCCTTCGTCATTTATTGTTTTGGAAATTTCAGAAATGTAGGACTTGTATTTGAAAATTTTCAAATAAATTTATGTATATCTTTGTGATTAAGAGATTAAAAGTAAAAAAGTTTCATTTTCTTAATTAAAGTTTTGGTTCGCATTCGCAAATGCTCAATATTAAATAAATATAATATAAAATTAAAGGAATAGAGATAAGTATCATTCGAACTTTAAGTACGATCATAAAGTGCTAAAAGTTAGGTATTACATATACTATTTATTTATTTTACATTTTCAATGTGAGTATAGGTACAATGTAACGTATGGCTCAATTTTTTCGTTATGGAACTCATGAATGTGATGTGCCTGGATATGAAAATAGGCGTGTTAGACCAAATTGTGGAACAGCTTCATGTGAGTGGTAGGGGTTAGAACTCGGACCGTATGAGTTTTGTGTTGGCAAAAATTGCTTAACAAATCGGAGAGCCCGATTTGACAGGGGTGATAATTTGAATTTCACAGCATCCAAATCGGACGGTGCATTTTCTATATATATATATATATATATATATATATATATATATGAATTTTTCTATATGAACCACAACTCGAACCGTCCGACTAGCTATGAAGAACTCGCATGATCCGATTTGTGGTGTTCTGATCCCACACAGGGGTCAAGCACCTCTCTTCTTCATAACCACGTTCAACCCCACCTTTACCTCCATATTGAAGCGTACAACGTATCTATTAATAGAAATAACCACATATTGAACATTTGAAACTCCACTTGTCGATCAATTAACCACTTACTACATTTTTATAATATATTAATATAAATATATTAATATATTTTTCAACCCAAATAAATTGTAGTTTCCTCGTCTTATACAAATCTTGCTAGTTTAAAAGACAACAAAATAACTAGAGATACTATCCAAATTGATACTAGAATCTCTAACTATAACAACAATTTGCTTAGACAATTCTAGACCGATAGAATTTATTCAGAAATCTTAAGTAATCAACATTTTTTATTGTTTTTATCTTATATTTAAATTAACATTAATTAATTCTTTATTTTACTAAAAATATTAGTCTCTTAACATTTCTTTTATAAAAATGGTTGAGATTGACTAAAGGACATATAAAATCACCCAAAAATGCGATTGAAGGTTTATCAGCTTAGATTAAGTTTTCTTTTCACTTTTCTATTTTTTTTTTAATTATTTAAGGTTTTTTTTTAGATTGGATATAATAACTATTTTTTTCTTATATTAGTGGAGTATTTTTTTTATTGTTTAGTTTTTATAACTACTCATATACTTTTTCTTTCATCTGATGAAATTATATTGTCAGATATTTTAAAAAATAATTCCCAATTTTAATATCTTCAATCTTAGAAAAGAAAAAATTAACGATAAAGATGATTATTATACACGAATTCAATTCATATTATAGTCCTTATCCAAACAACTGACTAACAAGTAACAACCAACAACTCAACAAGCACAAGTGGCTAAGAATGAATGAAACGGTCTTCGCCTGATAGCCACACACACACACACTCTCCTTTCGGCTTTCGCCCTTCTTCGGTTCTTCTTACTAGTGCAGTAATAACAAGCTAGTAAGTAGAGTATGCTAAGAGTTTCTTCGAAACTTGTGCCGCTTCTTCTTCAATCAGTTACTTCAAGTCACACTCACACGCACCTCATTTCTTCTTATTCTACTTCACGTCTCTTCCTCTCTTATTCTCACCTTTTTCCTCGGAGACCAATGGCCTCTCTCTCCGCCCTACCACACCGTCTCCAATATCCTACTGCTCGCAGAGACGACTCCATCGTTGAAGACTACCACGGCGTCAAGGTTGCCGATCCTTACCGATGGTACGGAAAACAAACTTAACTGTTTTCGCTGCTCGATTTCATTGTTGCGTCGTATAGATTTCGTTTTGCTTTCTCATTTCAATCTTGTTAATTCAAATGTTTAATACCTGTTTAGCTGTTTTCGCTGCTCGATTTCATTCTCGTTTCAGATAGATTGCGTTTTGTTTTCTCATTTCAAGTTGTTGGTTAAAAAATTTTCATACCTAATTTAGGATTGCGAGGATAGTTAATTGCTCTCGCGCATTAGAAAATCGGTAAGGAAAATCTTACCGAAATGTTTTTGTTGATTAGGCTCGAAGATCCAGATGTGGAAGAAGTGAAGGAGTTTGTAGAGAAACAGGTGCAATTGACGAACTCGGTACTTCAGCAATGCGAAACTAGATCCAAACTTAGTGAAAAGATCACGAAGCTTTTTGATCATCCTCGTTATCATGCTCCGTTTAGGCGAGGTGATAAGTACTTTTACTTCCACAACTCAGGGCTTCAGCCTCAAGACACACTCTATGTGCAGGTTTGGTTGCGGATTATGCGTTGAGATGAGTTTGCTAGATGCTTTGATTGGTACGGACTTTTGAGTTTATTGCGTATTCATTTGTCTTGCTGTTCACTTTTAGGATAGCTTGGAGGGTGAACCTGAGGTTTTGCTTGATCCTAATGCGCTCAGCGAAGATGGAACCATCTCGTTGAACACGCTATCAATCAGTGAAGATGCTAAGTATTTGGCTTACGGACTTAGTTCAAGTGGTAGTGATTGGGTGACTATAAAAGTAATGCGTATTGCAGATAAGAATGTTGAGCCTGACACTTTGTCATGGGTGAGCGTCACTGTGTTCCTTGTTAGTAACAGCAACCAGCTTAGAAATGAGTTGCCACTGACTGTTGTAAACTTGGACATGTTTCAGGTCAAGTTTTCCTCTATTAGTTGGACACATGATAGCAAAGGTTTCTTTTATAGCCGATATCCAGCACCTAAGTAAGTGATCTCCTATTCTTGCTCTTTTTTATAGGCCTATTCTCATATTATTTCTCTTACAAGGAAGTCTGAATTTTCGACTCTGGCTTTCATAGGCTTGAATTTCAAATTGTCACGTGTATTTGTTAAATTATGAGAATATTTAACTCAAGTTTACGAGAAAATGAAAATTAGTATCTCATTAACACTGTCAATGGTTTATATACAGTAGGTTGCACATAAGGAAAAATCAACAACTAACAGATTTAATAATTAACTGTACAGCTGGCATGAAATATGATTCTAATTCTGTCTGTTGACCCTAATAGAGAATATAGCCTATTTGATTAGTAATCATAAGGAAGATAGAAGTTTGTTATTCTAATTTGTAAATGTTATCCGACTACTGATTCATCGAAGTATATAGTTTAAAAATGTTGTGCGTTGCCAGGGATTTGCTTGTCCTGGTCAAGATAATCTGAATTGTGGTTATTTGATTTATTTTTATGGAGATATTATTAATTATTCATTCAGAGTGATGGTGGAAGGATCAGTTTCATGTGTTCCTTATTTAAAATTTTAATTATGTTGCTTCTACTATATAGGGATGGAGAAGTAGTAGATGCTGGGACTGAGACGAATTCTAATCTTTACCATGAGCTCTATTATCATTTCTTGGGTACAGATCAATCAGAAGATATTTTGTGTTGGAGAGATCCTGAAAACCCTAAATATTTATTTGGAGGAAGTGTCACTGATGATGGGAAGGTACACTTTATTGTCATTGCTTTAGAACTATATGACATATCTGTGTTCTTTCTGTGTACACATGAAATAAGAAAAGTTCAGGAACAATATTTTTCTTCTGAAGACTTTACTGTTATCAATGTCATTGGTTTTCCACTTCTTCTATGCCCTATTGTACATATTTCTTGGAAGGTATTTCTTTAGCTCTTCCTGTTAGCATTTGGAATTGGTCTTGCTTGATTTGTTTTCATGGGAATAATTGGATATCTTCTATTGTGTTTGGCAAAATTTTACATTTAGCATTATATACTTATGGTAAGTAGCCTGGTGTTGATATTCAATGGCATATTGCCGGTTTTTTGCTAAATAGTCATCTGTCTCGAGCATCATGCTATAAAAACTTGTAGCTTTGTCACAAAATGGTGAGTCACCCTATTATCGTTAGGGTACCTTATGCTACGAGAGAAGGTATATACATCACATAACAATAGCATTGGAGATAGTTCTAAAAAATGAGTCTAATTTTATTTTTCTTTGTGGAGTACAAAAACGAAGCATACACAACATTTTATGCATATGATGTTAAATTTCCAATGAATCTCACTCTGTTTCTGTCAAATGTGCAGTATGTTCTCCTTTATATTTCAGAAGGCTGTGATCCAGTTAACAAACTTTACTACTTTGACATGTCTGAACTTCCCAACGGGATGGAAAGTTTTCGAAATAAAAGTACTCTGCTTCCATTTGTCAAGCTCATTGATAATTTTGATGCACAGTATCATGACATTGCGAATGACGGCACTGTGTTTACATTTTTGACTAATAAAGATGCTCCAAAATATAAACTAGTAAGGGTAGATTTGAGAGAACCAACTGTGTGGTCTGAGGTTCTCCAAGAGTCTGAAAATGATGTACTTGAGTCAGCTTGTGCTGTGAATGGTAATCAACTGATAGTGAGTTATTTGAGTGATGTGAAGTATATTCTTCAAGTAAGAGACCTAGAAACAGGCTTGTTGCTACATCAATTACCAATTGATATTGGCACTGTTGATGAAGTTTCTGCAAGGCGTAAAGATAGTGTGGTTTTCATAAGCTTTACAAGCTTCCTAACGCCAAGAATCATATATCAGTGTGACCTTAGAACAAATATACCTGATATGAAGATATTTCGTGAAATTGTTGTCCCTGGGTTTGATCGCTCTGAGTTTCAGGTCAAGCAGGTAAACACAATTTTTTTGATGTTGAGATATCCTATGTTTAGGTCCACGATATTCTTAAGGCTCTATAAGTTCATTGTTTTCAGTTATAGATATTGTATTTCTCAGATTATGGATGGCTGTTACAGTGTTACTTGACTTGTTCTGTTCTTTGATTCCATTTGAACTTTCAGGTTTTTGTTACCAGTAAAGATGGGACAAAGATCCCAATATTCATTGTTGCCAAAAAGGATATTCGTTTGGATGGATCGCACCCGTGTTTGCTATATGGATATGGTGGTTTTAACATAAGTCTCACACCATCTTTCGCTGTTAGTCGTATAGTACTCACAAGACATTTAGGTACTGTTTTTTGCATTGCAAATATTCGTGGAGGTGGAGAATACGGGGAGGAATGGCATAAAGCAGGATCCCTTGCAAATAAGCAGAATTGCTTTGATGACTTCATCTCTGCAGCTGAGTATCTTGTGTCTACTGGTTATACCCAACCCCGAAAGTTATGCATTGAAGGTGGGAGTAATGGTGGTCTTCTTATTGGGGCTTGTATAAACCAGGTGTGATTCATTTGGTTTGTCTTCCTATGTTTGACACTTTCCCATTCCATGATCTCCACTTATGCTAACTGTTTCCTCCACTTCGCACAGAGACCTGATCTTTTTGGTTGTGCACTGGCTCATGTTGGTGTTATGGATATGCTAAGGTTCCACAAATTTACCATAGGTTTGTTTGGATTTGTTATGGCTAATTATTTGTTTATGAGTGCCACCTATTGATATAAAAACTGCTATTCAGGCCATGCTTGGACCACAGATTATGGTTGTTCAGACAAGGAGAAAGAGTTTCATTGGCTAATCAAGTGAGTGAGTTTTAGCATGAAGTATGACAATAAGTTCGTATATTTATGCAAAAAGTAATTCTTTTATATAGAATATATATTTCATGCAAAAAAAATAATTTTTGTCATCATTTTGTTTTATTCATTTTAGTGTCGGATTGAGTCATTAGTATTTCTGCATTGGTCATATTGTCATGTGGCTACTTTGCTTTGTCGATTCCTGTGATTTCTTATGTTTGGTAAATTTATGTTTGTAAGTGTGAGTAGAAGATATGATGTTCCTCTAATCAACTGTTCGTAGGTACTCACCATTGCATAATGTGCGGCGGCCATGGGAACAGCAGCCTGATAAGTCAATTCAATACCCATCGACCATGCTGTTGACTGCTGATCATGATGATCGTGTTGTGCCATTGCACTCATTGAAGCTATTGGCGGTTAGTCTACTTCTTCTTAATAATAGATTGAAACACGGGTTCTTGTTTCTCGTCTCTTTCAACATAAATTCGCATTGTTATCACTTGCAGACCATGCAGTATGTCCTGTGTACGAGCTTGGAGAATAGTCCGCAGACGAACCCGATAATTGGTCGCATTGACTGCAAGTCTGGACATGGAGCCGGTCGGCCAACACAGAAAATGGTAACAAATTCGTATCTGCTAAAATTTTCCATTATCCATTTGGTTATATTATCTCTCATGTTTCTTATGTATATATATATTATGTCCGCAGATAGATGAAGCTGCTGATCGGTACAGCTTCATGGCAAAAATGTTAGACGCGCAATGGATTGATTAACCCACTCGATTATAAGGTAGAAAACATTTTTTAAAAAAAGTAAATAAAAAAGAATTGTGATCCTCACTAGAGAAGGCATAGTTGTTTTTATTATCTTGTATTTGATAATAGATTATAGTCATATGAATATTCGCATGAAATTATTTTTTATTTAAAGATAATAGTTGAGAATTGTGAAAGTTATTAATATAATGTGGACATTAGAACATTATTTTTGTGGACTTTTTTTTCACTTATTTTTTAAAACATTTTAAAGATATTTCAAATGTATAATTTATATCAATTTTAATTTTAATTTTTTAAATTTTTATTCTATTTCTTTAATTTGGTTTGTTAATATGGTTTAAAATCGCCTTTAAATATAAAATTTATAATAATGTCTTTAATGTTTGGTGAGTTAAACCCCAAAGTGGTTCCTGAGATTCACGGTTTGCACCAATTTAGTCCCGGACTTACCAATTGCACCATTTATGTCCTCGACTTTGTAAAAATTGCACCAAGGTCGTCCCTAGCCACATCTTCGGGCAAATTAATGAACGCCGGCAGTGACCTGGCATTGAGAAGTCACGCTGGCGTAGATAACGGCAAGCTGAGGTGGCAATTGAAACTGTTTAACCCAATGTGGTCCCTATACCTAGTTTTAATCCCAATTTCTAGCATGGCATTGTCACCTTCGTGTGATTGTGTATATGATCATTTATGTTCAACAACTACATGGATACGCAATATCATTAATTCACTTGCTAACTCTGTATGCACTTAACATATAACACCAAACAAGGAATGAATTCTAAAATTTCAGTTCAATTTGGTCTTAAGCAAGAACATTCACCAAGTGCATAACCAAAATTCAATCTCAATCATAATAAAAACTTATAGAAAACTGTAGAATATGAGTTACAATGTCTAATGAAAACAAAATTTGAAGCCTATGATGATCAGACATAAGATTTAACTTTCAAACAATTTATCGAACAGGTTGTATGCAGGATTCATAAACAGCAATTTTAGTTTATTGTAAGCATCAATCAACCCAAAAATTTCAACCAGCCAATACACATTTAGTCAAGAAACACAAATAATCAACTATCCTAAGTCTAACAAGATGTAAAAGCAGAATCAAAAGGCACTAAAATAAAAAAAAATAATTAGAAAAAAAAGAAACAGACACAGGATGGAATGGAACCTGCGTTGAGGAGTGAAAAAAGAAGATAGCGTAAAGAGCGGAGATGGTGGTTTTCACCAGAACTGGAATGTGCAGACAGAGGTGGCGCCACAAATAGGGGTGTTGCGTACAGGAGGAAAGAAATGGAGAAATAGGGAAGAAAGAAAAGGAAGAAGGGAAGAGGGAAGGTTAGCGACGGTGGGAAGAAAGAAAAGGAAGAAGGGAGGAGGAAAGGTTAGTGACGGTGGTCGCCAGCGGTAGGGACGGACGGACGGACGGAAGGTTGGTGTGGAGGTCTGCGGGCTGGGCTGGGTTTCAGAGAAGAAGAGAAGAAAGAAAGAAGGTTGGGCGGGCGTGACTTCTCAGTGCCAGGTCAGTGCCAGGTCACTGTCGGCGTTCATTAATTTGCTCGGAGATGTGGCTAGGGACGACCTTGGTGCAATTTTTACAAAGTCAGGGACATAAATGGTTCAATTGGTAAGTCAGGGACTAAATTGGTACAAACCGTAAATTTCAGGGACCACTTTAGAATTTAACTCAATGTTTAGTTAATGATTTAAAATTATCCTCGGCTGAACTATCAGTGACACATAATTAACATGTATAAAAAGATTTAAAATTTGTTTTAATCGTTAGATAAAATTGATATAAATTAAATATAAGCAAATATTTTTAAAAGCTTTTGGCAAAAATATCAAAGATAGAAAAAAAAAATTCTTTGCTATTTGTTTATTTTTGCGGCACATAGGTAATAATGTAATACTGTTTACTTAATGGCGTCTTGCATCATTTTAATTCCATGTATTGAAATACGTTTAATTCTATTTATTTGTTTTAATTTTGTTTATTTATGTGGTTTAAAATTGTCTATAAATAAAAAATTTGTAATTATTTTTGTTTTATTGTTTAGGATTTAGAATTTATTTTAAAATTGAATAAAGTTCTACGTCTAAGCAAAATCCCTAACAAAGTCTAAGTGTCTAATCAAATTGTGATAAGTTTTTAAATTACGCGATTCTTCTTCTCTTTGTCTTTCTTCTTCTTTTTTTAAATTCGCGCATGTTCTTCTTTCCTACTTATCTTTTTCTTCCTCCTCTTTTTTCTTCTTCTTCTTTCAAATTTGCACATGCATGTTTTTTTTCAATGTTGTGTCCTTTTTTTTCTTTTTCGTTATTGTCATCACCAATAACACTAATATTTTACTAACATCATTATTAGTTCTAATTTTTTTAATGCCATCATTAAATAATTTTGATTAATTTCTTAGTTTATTTGTGTATTAATTGAAGTTCACTTGATGCTGTTGATAAGTGTTGATAAATTTTTTTATTCTTTAAGTAATTTTTTAACTATTTGTTTAAATTTGAATCGAATTCGGTTCATTTGTGAACACTTGATACTACTTTTAAGTATTTGCCAAATTTATTATTTTTTAAAAAATTTTATTCTAATTTAATATTTCTGATTGACCAGTAGTCCAGTATTTGCCAGGAAACCCACACCAATTGAACAATCTGTTATAAAATAACTAAATAAATAAATAAATAAGGAAGAGATAACAAACATAAAGTAAAGAAATATAATTAGATAACAATATTAACCACAATTACTATCTCAATATAAAAGATATGATACTTATATATTTATATATATGTATTAACGTATGAAAGAAAGAAAGAGAGGAAGAATTTTGTATATAGACAATATAGAGAGAGAATTCTTATTGATTGTAGTGTGTAACATCAACGGAAGTTAACCTCCTATTTATAAGCATATAGAAGGAATATTTTCAACCTTCATTAATTTCATTCTCTCTTGAGAATGTAATCCTCATATAGGAAATGGGCATCCACGTCCCATACTTATCACAACACTCCCCCTTGGATGACCATTTAGGATTATTGTCTCGTTAAAACCTTACTAAAGAAAAACCCAGTGGAAAAAAATCTTAGTGAAGGAAAAAGAGTACAATATCCTTTAGTGATGGGGACTGCCTCATTAAAAACATTGTCAAGAAAAACCCAATAAAAAAAAACTTGACGAAAGAAAAAAGAGTACAGTCTCCCCCTCTTGTCGACATCAGTTGATGTCTCGAAATCGGCGCATCCCAATCTCATGTACCAATCTTTCAAAGGAGGATTTTGGGAGTGACTTTGTAAATAAATCTGCCAGATTGTCACTTGAGCGGATCTGTTGGACATCAATTGTCCCTTGATTTTGAAGATCATGAGTGAAGAAGAATTTGGGAGAAATATGTTTTGTTCTATCACCTTTGATATATCTACCTTTAAGTTGAGCAATACATGCTGTATTATCTTCAAATAGGACAGTTGGAGCTATGTTATGGTCAATCAATCCACATGATGACAGAATATATTGAACCAGGCTCCTCAGCCAAAAACACTCGCGACTAGTTTCATGAATTGCTAGTATTTCAGCATAATTAGAGGAGGTTGCTGCTATCGTCTGTTTCGTAGACCTCCATGATATAGCTGTTCCACCATATGTGAACAGGTATCCTATTTGAGATCTCCCTTTATGTGGATCAGACAAGTATCCAGCATCTGCATAGCCAACTAATTGTGACTTGGATCCATATGGATAAAACAATCCCATATCAACCGTTCCACGAAGATATCGAAAGATTTGCTTGATTACACTCCAATGTCTTCTGGTTGGAGAAGAACTATACCTTGCTAGTAAATTCACCGCGAATGATATGTCAGGTCGCGTATTATTAGCAAGATACATTAGCGCTCCAATGACACTAAGATATGGTACTTCAGGACCAAGAATATCTTCATTTTCTTCCTTAGGACGAAATTGATCCTTTTCCACATCCCAAGATCTTACGATTATTGGGGTACTTAA
The DNA here is from genome assembly GCF_059453495.1 of Arachis ipaensis. Classification (NCBI taxonomy): domain Eukaryota; kingdom Viridiplantae; phylum Streptophyta; class Magnoliopsida; order Fabales; family Fabaceae; genus Arachis; species Arachis ipaensis. Next base: position 114,550,239 of record NC_142442.1, on the reverse strand, counting down.
TGGATGTGACTTATCCATATAAAATCTCTTCAATATATTTTCTGTGTATGTTGTTTGATGAATAAAGATCCCACTTTTTATATGCTTGATCTGCAGGCCGAGACAAAACTTAGTCTTTCCAAGATCTTTCATCTCAAACTCTTCTTTTAGAGTTTTTATAATTGTTGGAATCTCTTCAGGAGTCCCAATGATATTTAAATCATCAACGTACACAGCAATTATAATGAATCCATATGCAGATTTCTTTATGAAAACACATGGACAGATATCATCATTCTTGAATCTATTTTTGGCCAGATACTCAGTAAGACGATTATACCACATTCGTCCAGATTGCTTTAGACCGTATAAAGATCTTTGCAATTTAACTGAGTATAACCCTTGCGAATATTCACTGGATGGTTTAGATATCTTTAGTCCTTCAGGGACTTTCATATAGATATCCCGATCTAATGAGCCGTATAAATAGATTGTTACCACATCCATTAAATGCATATGCAATTTATGATATGCAGATAAACTGACCAAATAACGCAATGTTATCGCATCCACTACAGGGGAATACGTTTCTTCATAATCTATACCGGGCCTTTGTGAAAAACCTTGTGCCACAAGTCGGGCTTTATAGCGCACAACTTCATTTTTCTCATTTCGTTTTCTCACAAATACCCATCGATATCCAACAGGTTTTACATCTTCTGGTGTACGAACTACAGGTCCAAAGACTTCACGTTTTGCAAGTGAGTCTAATTCAGCCTTCATGGCTTCTTTCCATTTTGGCCAATCATTCCTTTGTCGACATTCTTTGACTGATCTTGGCTCAAGATCCTTACTTTCATGCATGATATTAAATGCCATATTGTATGCAAATATTTCATTGACAATTGTCTTATTTCGGTCCCATTTCTCTCCTGTAAAGACATAATTTATCGAGATCTCATCATTTTCATAATTTTTAGGTACCTGAACGTCTTCTGGCGTTAAAATTATATCAGAATTTTGGACAAATGCAGGTGTCTTTACTATGTCTTTTTCATCAGGAATAGTATTTACCTCTTTTCTCTTTCGAGGATTTTTATCTTTGGAACCGACAGGCCTGCCACGTTTCTGGCGTGTATTTGCTTCAGTGGCTATTTGTCCTACTGGGACATCAATTCGAATTGGGGCATTTTTCCGCTGGTATATAAGATTTGGTTATCCTCTTTGTATCGAAAAATGCATCAGGCAATTCATTTGCTATTCTTTGCAAATGTATAATCTTTTGAACTTCTAGTTCACATTGCCTTGATCGAGGATCTAAATTCATCAACGATGATGCATTCCAATTAAGTTCCTTTTCAGGAAGCTTATTCTCTCCCCCTAATGTTGAAAATTTTGATTCATCAAAATGACAATCCGCAAACCGGGCTTTAAATACATCTCCAGTTTGTATATCAAAATACCTCACTATAGAGGGAGAATCATATCCAACATATATCCCCTATTTTCTTTGGGTCCCATTTTGGTGCGATTAGGTGGTGCAATGGGAACATATATCGCACACCCAAATATTCTTAAATGGAAAATATTTGGCTGCTGGCCAAAGGCTAATTGCATAGGAGAGAACTGATGGTAACTCGTTGGCCTCAAACGAATAAGTGCTGCGGCATGTAAAATAGCATGCCCCCAAAGGGAGATTTGTTCTCATAAGTAAGGGTATAGCAATTAATTGGAGGCGTTTAATAAGTGATTCTGCTAACCCATTTTGTGTGTGAACATAAGCTACTGGATGTTCAACACTTATTCCATTAGCCATAGAATAAGCATCAAAAGCTTGAGAAGTAAATTCACCAGCATTATCAAGACGAATTGCTTTGATTGGATTTTCTGGAAATTGTGCTTTTAATTGAATAATTTGAGCCAGTAATCTCGCAAACGCCAAGTTGCGAGAAGATAATAAGCACACATGTGACCATCTCGAAGATGCGTCTATTAGGACCATAAAATATCTAAAAGATCCACATGGTGGATGAATAGGTCCACATATATCACCTTGAATCATTTCTAGGAATTTAAGGGACTCAAATCCAATCTTTATTGGTGATGGCCTTAAAATTAACTTCCCTTGAGAACATGCAGCACAACAAAATTCACTAGATTTAAGAATCTTCTGTTCTTTAGTGAATGTCCATGGGAGTTTTCAATAATTCTCCTCATCATGGTTATTCCTGGATGACCCAATCGGTCGTGCCAAGTTATGAATTCATTTGGGCTAGTAAACTTCTGGTTTACAGTGGCATGTGATTCAATTACACTAATCTTGGTATAATATAACCTAGATGAAAGTGAGGGTAATTTTTCTAATATAACTTTCTTATTTGAATCATGAGTTGTGATACATAAGTACTCATGATTTTTCTCATTCATAGTCTCAATATGATATCCATTTCGGCGAATATCTTTGAAACTCAACAAGTTCCTCAGAGACTTGGTAGATAATAGTGCATTATTTATTAGAAATTTTGTTCCTCCAGGAAACAAAATTATAGCTCTTCCGGAGCCTTCTATCACATTGTCCGAGCCAATAATAGTATTAACATACTCTTCTTTTGGCACAAGATGGGTAAAATATATATCACTTTTAAGAATAGTGTGCGAACTTGCACTATCCGCAAGGCAAATATCTTCAGAATATGACCTTGCCATTTTTCTTCAAAAACAAATAATAATAATAATAATAATAATAATAATAATAATAATAATAATAATAATAATAATAATAATAATAATAATAATAATAATAAAATGAGTAAAAGTACATGCACAGTAAAATTATTCACATGAATACTTAACAAACACACATATTAAACTATTTCATCATTGATCAAATGGCCAATATTTTCTTTAAGATCCTCAAAGAAATTAGATACATCATAATGAATGGTGGAATTTTCATAATTTGAAACAAAATTTGTTTCCTTTTCTTTGTCATCCTTTTTCAAGGATGCTTAATAAAGATCAACAAGGTGCCTTGGGGTACGACAGGTACGTGACCAATGGCCCTTTCCACCACAACGGAAGTATTTATCCTCAATTGATTTACTTTGTCTATTATTTCTTTTTTTATCCCACTTCTGGTGAGATCCTCTCTTTTGAACATAATTTCTTTTCCTTCCATAATTTTTTTTGTTACTAAAACCTTGCCATTTACCTCTTCTGGGGTAGTTTGCCGCATTTACTTTAGGAAATGGGGCGGCGCCAACTGGGCGCGCTTCATGATTCTTTTAAGAGTAACTCATTGTTGCACTTAGCAACAAAAAGGTAAGAAATTAGCTCAAAAAAAATTTTAAAATTCTTTTTCTCGATTGCTACTGCGGGAGCACATTCGAGGCATGGAAGGTCGAGAAAGTTTTTCCTAACATATCTGGCTTGAGGAAGTATCACCGTCTTTTGATGATTGCACCTTTCTTCAAGACTTTTTCACAGATCTGCAGCATCTTTTAATGTGGGATATTCGTTTTTCAATCATACTTCAAGATGACGACGAAGGAAAATCATGGCCTTAGCTTTATCCTTCTGGGATGCATTATTTTTTAGCCTTAATGATATCTCCAAGATCCATTGAATCAAGATGGATTTTAACATCTAATATCCATGATAAATAATTATTTTCAGATATATCAAGAGCATTATATTCAAGATGATAGAGCTTCGACATAATAAAAATTTGTTACCTGGAGTCTTTCTAAAATTTCATTAGAGCTTCGTGCTGATAACGTGTTATAAAATAACTAAATAAATAAATAAATAAGAAAGAGATAACAAACATAAAGTAAAGAAATATAATTAGATAACAATATTAACCACAATTACTATCTCAATATAAAAGATATGATACTTATATATTTATATATATGTATTAATGTATGAAAGAAAGAAAGAGAGGAAGAATTTTGTATATAGACAATATAGAGAGAGAATTCTTATTGATTGTAGTGTGTAACATCAACGGAAGTTAACCTCCTATTTATAAGCATATAGAAGGAATATTTTCAACCTTCATTAATTTCATTCTCTCTTGAGAATGTAATCCTCATATAGAAAATGGGCATCCACGTCCCATACTTATCACAACACAATCCTATTATTTTTTTAAGCTATCAACTAATTTTGATCCCAAACAATTATTATCCAGATAAATTAATAACATTAAAATTACATAATTCTTTCAAATTGAAAGTGATCATAGTCAATTTCTAGACTTCAAGTCTTAAAACAAATTTTTTTTTCAATAATAATAATTGATTGAAGTGTTAGTCCAATAGTATAAATGAAAAATTGTATGAAAGTCTTTCTAACTTTTTGTTTAAATCTGAATTGAATTCGGTTCATTTATGAATTGAATTAGGTTTACTTAATACTACTGTTAAGTATTCACTAAATCTAAACTAAATTTAGTTCATTTTTGGATATAAATAAATTTTAATTAAAAGGAGGAAAAGAAAAAACGCAGCAATAACAGCAACAATAAAAAAATGACGACCGAGAGAAAACATACAAAGAAGAAGAAGGAACGCAAAGACAAAGAAAGAGAAAAACGAAAAGAAAAAAAAATGCGAAGACAAAGACGAAGAAAAAGCGTTAATGAAACGCGCGTATGTACACATGAATGTAATAAAAGTTATTTTTATTGAGTTTGGGTTCGCTTGGTTGGACTTAGATTAAAAATGCTTGGATATATAATTATGTTGTTTAAAATTATTATTATTCCCGGCTGATGTATTATTGACAAATGAATGAATGATAACTAATGATCTTCTGAGTAAAATTGAAATTTATTTTATATGATGTGGAGAAAGTTGGTACAAATTAAATATTAAAATTTTTCTTTTTTGCAAAAATGTTAGATAAAAGAAAAACATTTTATATTTTTTTTGGACAAAAAGATATAGAGATTTGTAACATCCCAGACCACCCGCTAGCACGATATTGTCCGCTTTGGCACACAAGGCCTCACGGTTTTGCCTTTGACGATAGGGATGATAGCCTAAGCCCCCTACACTCACTCGTCAAAACGCGTCATGTTAGGGAGAGGTATCCACACCCTTATAAGGCATGCTTCGTTCCCCTCTCCAACCGATGTGGGCCTTACAATCCACCCCCCTAAGGGAGTCCAGCGCCCTCGCTGGCACATCGATCCGGGTTCTGGCTCTGATACCATCTGTAACAGCCCAGACCACCCGCTAGCACGATATTGTCCGCTTTGACACACAAGGCCTCACGGTTTTGCCTTTGACGATAGGGATGATAGCCTAAGCTCCCCACACTCACTCGTCAAAACGCGTCATGTTAGGGAGAGGTATCCACACCCTTATAAGGCATGCTTCGTTCCCCTCTCCAACCGATGTGGGCCTTACAAGAACCCGGATCGATGTGCCAGCGAGGGCGCTGGACTCCCTTAGGGGGGTGGATTGTAAGGCCCACATCGGTTGGAGAGGGGAACGAAGCATGCCTTATAAGGGTGTGGATACCTCTCCCTAACATGACGCGTTTTGACGAGTGAGTGTGGGGGGCTTAGGCTATCATCCCTATCGTCAAAGACAAAACCGTGAGGCCTTGTGTGCCAAAGCGGACAATATCGTGCTAGCGGGTGGTCTGGACTGTTACAAAATTCAACTTATAGTTAGTCAATATTAGTTAATTTTAATATTTAGGTATATAATTTAAAATTTAAAATTTATGATTTAAAATTTATAATCTAAGATAAATAAAATAATTTTAAAAAATGGTTGATATTGACTGAATTAGTTATCTAACATCATTCTTATGGAAAAGTCTTGCATTTTTTCTAACTCATTAAAGCGTGTTTTTAAAAAATATGTTAAAAACTAGGACTTAAATAACATTTATTTATGCTGTTAACAATAAAAATAACAATATGGACATTATTGTTAACTTCGTACTTTTGATTTGCCCACATGAAAATACATCAATACTGGTGGTGTAATCCGTCCGGGTGTTTAAATCCGAACCAAAGTAATCCCTCTTTTATTTTATTTTTTTAAAAGGTGATTCTTTATTGTTTATTATTAAAGTAATATTCCAAATAAATTTTAAAAAATTCTTTTGTTAAGTAAGGTCTTTAACAAAATTTAATTATCAAATCAGTTTTTAAATTTTTATTTTATTGATAAATTAGCCTTCATATCATATTATTTATATGCATGGAATAACTGAAATAATGATTAAGACTGATTCAATAATTAAAATTAGTTAAAAATAATATCTAACACAACTTTTCTAAAAAAAAAAAACAGACTATTATTCTTATTTCATTTCCATGTAAAAATTAAAAATTTATTGTCATACTTGAATTACTACTACTGAAGTCTCAGATGGGTTAATGGTCCTAAGATTTTTTTAAATTTATTATAGAAAAATACTAGAAGTTTTTTTGAACCAAAGTTGAACAATAGGTAAGTGAAAGTGTTGAGGATGATTTTTGTTGATGGTAGAGTAACTTAGTTAAATTTGATTGATAAAAAAATTTGTATGCATAGTATTACTCTTTATTATAAGCTTAAATCTCTATTTTGGTCCCTGAGATTTATGTCATTATTCAATTTGGTCTTCGAACTTTAAAATTATCTATACTAGTCCTTCAGATTCAAGTTCGGGCACTAATATGGTCTCAGGACTCTTTCCGACGATGATTAGGCAAATGGAGTGCTAAGATGACACCCTTCCTGCCACACTGGATGATGAGTAAACGATGTCGTTTATCTTGGCGCCCAAACAAATCAGAAATGAAGAATAGTAGAGGTAGAAATGAAGAATACTTTATTTTGCGTCTCCATCGTTTCTTCTCCATTCATATACAAAGTGACGACATTTCTAACTTGTTTGAGTGCCAAAGGTAAATGAAGTCGTTTACTTATCATCCAGTGTAGCAGCGAGGGTGCCATCTCAACATTCCATTTGTCTAGTCATCGCCGAAAAAAGTCGAGGGACCACATTAGTGCCCGAACTTGAATCTGAAAGACTAGTATAGGTAATTTTAAATTTTGAAAACTAAAATGAGTAATTACATAAATCTCAAGAACCAAAATGGGGATTTAGTCTTCTCAAATATATTAATTAACTTCTTAAACACGTTACAGTTAATATTATAACTAACCATTAGAACATGATATAAGTCCCGCTTAATCGGACTCGGTAATGGTTAATAGAGTTCAAAGTCGAAATGCAATCTAAATTGATATAAAACCATCTAACTGATCCAATTTTAATAAATTAATCGGTCTGATTTTATTTACACAGTAATCGGCGAAGGTTTGAGTTGGTTTTTGATACATATAAATTGAGTGATTAATTACTTGAATTTGTAACTTCCATTATATGTAAACTTCACTATCTTAATTTAAACGTGATTAATTCTCCACTTTATCACTTAATTAATTTTTTTTTAAAAGAGCTTGATCCTTAAATCTTAAGATATACAGTTGCTATCAATGTACATGATGATTATTATATATGACTATCAGATGCATTTTATTACAATTGAAATCTCCTCTTAAATTGGCCTATTATTGAATATGTAGCTACACGTAATTAAATTTCTTACAGTGACGATGTCAATCCACGCAGTTCAACGTAGCCAGAAAGGACTGTGCGCTTTCGCTCTTTCACCAAGGTCCGATATATAACCCTGCAATTTTCCACTTTTAATCATCAGAATTTCACCAACGCAAAAGTTATACATCCAGACTTATTTTGTTGGAAATTGATTGTCAGCATAATGAGTAGGCATTGAGGCCATGTGCAATGATCTTTTATGTATAAGTGAGCTATTTCAAATAAACCAGCGCTACGATTCAGTCAGAGTCATATCATTCTAATTTTGTGGCATTGTTGATCAATTAATGGTGTAGCCTGCGGGCGGAAAAATATGTTCCAGGTGGCCAGTAAAGGATACTGTCCCTAATTCCCTATAAATGTTGCAGAAGTGACTTACCCCGAGCCTTCAAGCCACATCTCAGTAACTAGAGTTTCACCGGGATAGACATGGAGGAGAAAACGGCCTGATATGCTTTTTATTTTGTCTTGATCTCCTTTGCATATGCATTTTATGATTGCTCTAACTGCAAATCCTAATGTGCATAAGCCATGCAATATTGGCTGCGAGAATCTTCGGCAATGATTTATAGAACAAATTAGATTAACCAAATAATTGAATAAAAATGACAATATGGATAAAGACATGCAGCAAATGATGGAATGCAGGAGCCAGGAGCGAGTACTAACCCAGCAACCTTTGCAATCATTGGATCCGAATGCAGAGGGTTATAGTCACCGGATAGCCTATATACCAATGCCTGTCAAAAGGGATTCAGAAATTTGAAATTAATGTGGAAGGATATATTCTCAGACAAAATAAACTGTAAAGATCATTTAACAGTTAGTATGTGTAGAGCAAATACAGGGGTAAAAGTATCAGAATCGTTGACAAGCATAATAACAACAGGAATTATTGTCGACGCCTGCTAGAATAGTATTTATCAATAGTAACCAAAGAGTTGAAAAGTATATTTAACGATTTAATAAAAGGCAAAAGGCCAAATAAGAATGATTTCTTGTACTCATTCACTTTCGTTTTTAGATGCTTAATATAAGAAGTTATACTGAAGTGAGAAAAAATTACCATAACCAAAAGAAAATAGGAGAGGAAAACGGGGAGGGTGAACCAATTAAGCAAAAGCTTCATGAACAATGATCCTTTTGTTTCTTTTTTCTTTTTTAAATAATAACTACATTGAGAAAAATACCTCCGTTTTCCAAAAGTCAGTAAAAGTTGGACCGTTTAATATATTTCACATTGTTTCACAAGCTCGAGTGCTCAACCAATTGGTCAATGTATTGCTTTACTGAATTGATTGGTGTCTAAGCCTGGCTTCTTTTGAAGTTGTATCAGATATAAAATTGAAGCACCTAAGCATATTGCAGGTCCTCAATTCATTCCAAACCATATGGAAGAGCTTTTTCTTTAGGTCAGAGTAAGAGATAAGGATTTTGGAACATCATAGATAAATATCACTTTCAAACAGAGTGTGGTTCAAGAACCCTAACTATATCTTATAGTATACATGCCTGAGATGGTTGAGTACGGTCCTCAAACACCGAAAAAGGTTTACTTTCAGGAATTTTCACAGTTGGAACCTGGTTGCGAGGGTAGTTTGTGTAAGAAAATGGTTTAGATGACTTTGAGAAGCCACCAGCACCACGTAGATACACAGTTGTCCTGCAAGCAAATTGTTAGTTTAGTATGAGAGTAACAAATCATAATAATAAAAGGAGTGTTTTAATTATTACCTGTTCACGCTTAGTAAGTCACCTGACTCTTTCTCATAACTTTTTGTTTCAAACTCCAAAATTGCTGCTTTAGCTGATTCAATGAGAACCCATCTCTAAGAAGCACATATATATGATAAAAGAATAAAATATTCAAGTTTCATACATAAGTTAAATATTGTACAAACAAAATTGTGAAAATGAAACTGAACAGCAAACATGCACGGAAGATCATTTCGGAAGAGTCTACTTGCAAGTTAACCTTTATCATGTAATCCTGCAAGACAGACTTTATGATTTACCTGTAACAAAATAACAATTCATGAGCCTGTATACAAAGAAGAGTTAAGAAAATCATCACAATCATAAATTAATATTCATAGGCTCATAGCTGACGCAAAACTTCATACTATAATAATTTTACAGGTTCTTCCATGACAATAGAGGGGCCAATGTTCAAATCAATCAGACAAAAATTATAGCGATATTATAATTAATCAAGTCAAACTCATTCATAAAAGCATGTCAGCTTTTTCGATCCTCAAGTTAAATAAAACCAAAATCAACAATTCATGCTTCTCAAGTAAATTGTTCTGTGTTAGTCACAGGGTGAGTTAAAGTGCTATGGTGCAATATTATAGCTAGTCCACGTAGGTATCAAAAGGATAAGTCAAATGCTTGAATTCAATAGAGGATATCTCATTTCCTCAACATGGCATACCCTAAGATCCTATTGCATATCATTCATTCATATCTACCATAAGCACCATTTTCCTGAAATTTACATGTGTCAAAGAAACAACTGGTCTCAAGCCAAATTTGGAACAAGGAACCAACAGTTAAACAAATTTAATTAGATGGCTAGTATGCGAAATTTTCATAGAAAACCTTACATGACAGTTGGAAGGTAATGGTTTGTACAACTCTATGTATTGTTGTCCATGCAGCAGAAGGCGTGGATCATATCTGTATACAGAAAGTTTTATTTTCAGTTAACTATCAAAAGGAAGAAAGCCAAAGATCAAGATCAACATGATAGAAGACGAGTTCATTACTAATAAAATAAATGTCATGAAGACTATATGCATTCAACATTTCAACTAGATGGCTTCAAGTGCCCTTAAAATAACAATACATGATACATGAGGTATAAGCAGAGTCGTATTGAAATTAATGAGGCATCACTCACTCCAAGCCAGGGATAACAAAACCATTCGGCATGGAATTAAATGTAAATAGAGCAGCAAATGTAGGTAAGACCTATTAAGAAGAAAAAAAGACGAAGCACAAATCAGAATAGTTTCAAAATTTACAATATGAATTGTAAACTATAGAAACGAATTCTTAGTAATATCTCTGCATGCGCCACCAGGAATACCTTAATAAACTCCTGTCCGTTTTCATGATAAACATATTTAAGCTCATCTGAATCCACAGCATCCCAGGCACAAGCTCCAACGCCTAATGCATAAAGCGCTGCATCTCTGTGCAACATTGAATTCAAATTTAGGCATCCTCGATCCTTAACTTTCTGTGTCAAATTGAATTGAATTGAACACTCGCAACATCAAATTGATTCAATAGTTAATAGTTTTGGCTTACCTTTCGGTATAAGAGTGCGAAGTCTGCAGTTAAAACAAAAAGCCCAAGCTTAGAAATCGAATAAGCGACAAGGAAAACGATTATTTAAATTGAAATCAAATATAATAGATCCTGCATCTCGAATATTCCAAGACACAAGTTATCGTCCTTTTTTGTGTTAAATAAGACATATATACGAACAACGATGGTGCAAAAGAAGAAGAAGAAGGAAAAAGAAAGATACATCGGGGAACTTGTGAGAAAGCGCAAGCGAAGGATCGAATTCAGAAGAAACCGCCATTTACTGTGGAACTAGAAAAATCAACTTCGCCTGTGGGTGAAACTGAAAAAGATCACGCGAATTAAAGAACAAAAACAGAGCTAAGTTCAAACTGGAGTTGATTTTCTACGTAAATGAAAACGACAATTGAGCTAACAAATACTAGTGCTATTGTGTGTGTGGATGAATGAAGACGGAAACGAAAGCAGATTCAATTCAGATCTAGATTAGAGTAGTGAGAAGAGAGAGTGGATTGTTACTACTTACTATGATGAAGTGCCCTCTGAGACTTGGTCGAAGATTATAGAATATATAGATAAGGCTATGGGCGAAGGTCCCTCCAAAGCTGGCGCTCAAAAATATGAGCGAGTTTTTTATTCAAACTGAAAGTGACACTAACAAGGGTTTCTTATGTACATACGACACTGGATGCTTAAGTTAATAAGCGGGAAATGACAATGCATTATAAAAATTTATTCGTTACTTCTAATCCATTCATTCTTTTTCTTAAAGGAATTTAACGTGCCGGTGTATGTATGATCTGAACGCAGATATTTATTAGGCTTGATACAAAGAAATTGAAGCCTGACAATTTCAGGAACTTAGAAAATGATGATTCATCGAAGGGGAAATGAGATAACCAGTAATTAATTTAAATTGTTAAAACTCGAATTAAACAGTGTATATTTTGCACTTTATCCTCTTAATTTTAGGTAGGGAGATAATCTCAATAAAACAGAATGCAATACATATACTGGGCTGCTGTTCCAAAATTTATACGGTTAAAATAGGAGAATGTTAAAACTTAAAAGTGTTGTGATAAGTACTGATGTGATGTGGATGTCCATTTTCAATGAAATTCTATTTATCAAAGGATGACTCTATTAAATGTAGTTTGAAAATGTTTCATTATAAATAGAGGCTTAAGCCTCCGTATGGAAACACACTACAATCAATAATAAATACTATTCTCTCTCTCTTTACTGAGCATCAATAATAGCAACGTTCTCTCTCTTATATTTTCTCTCTTTTTTTATTTTACAAGTATTTTGAATACTCCTCTCTCTTACTCTTGGTATATAATATTAGTAAATATATTAATCATTTCTTTTATATTGAGATAGTAATTGTGGTTAATATTGTTATCTAATTATATTTCTTTACATTATGTTTGTTACCTCTTCCTTATTTATTTATTTATTTAGTTATTTTATAACACGTTATCAGCACGAAGCTCTAACGAAATTTTAGGAAGACTCCAGGTAACAAATTTTTATTATGTTGAAGCTCTCTCATCTTGAATTTAATGCTCTTGATATATCTGGAAATAATTATTTATCATGGATACTAGATGTTAAAATCCATCTTGATTTAATGGATCTTGAAGATACCATTAAGGCTGAAAATAATGCATCCCAGAAGGATAAAGCCAAAGCCATGATTTTTCTTCGTCGTCATGTTGAAGTATGATTGAAAAATGAATATCCCACATTAAAAGATCCTGCAGATCTGTGGAAAGACCTTGAAAAAAGGTATAATCATCAAAAGACAGTGATACTTCCTTAAGCCCGATATGTTAGAGAAAACTTTCTCAACCTTCCATGTCTCGAATGTGCTCCTGCAGCAGTAGTATCGAGAAAAAGGGGTTAAAAAATATTATGAGTTAATTTCTTGCCTTCTTGTTGTTGAACGCAACAATGAATTGCTTTTAAGAAATCATGAAGCGCGCCCAGCTGGCGCCGCCCCATTTCCTAAAGTAAATGCGGCAAATCATAACCTTAGAAGAGGTAAATGGCAAGATTTTGGTAATAAGAAAAATTATGGAAGGAAGAAGAATTATATTCACAAGAAAGGATCTCACCAGAAGTGGGATAGATAAAGAAATAATGGGCAAAGTATATCAATTGAGGATAAATGCTTCCGTTGTGGTGGAAAGGGTCATTGGTCACGTACATGTCGTACCCCAAGGCACCCAGTTGATCTTTATCAAGCATCCTTGAAAAAGGATGACAAAGGAAAGGAAACAAATTTTATTTCAAATGATGAAATTTCACCACTTATTATAATGTATCTAATTTCTTTAAGGATTCTAAAGAAAATATTGGCTATTTGATCAATGATGGAATAGTTTGATATGTGTATGTGTTTAGTAAGTATTCATGTGAATAATTTCTACTGTGCATGTACTTTTGCTCATTTTATTATTATTATTATCTGTTTTTTTTTAAGAAAAATGGCAAGGACATATTCTGAAGATATTTGCCTTGCGGATAGTGCAAGTTCGCACACTATTCTTAAAAGTATTATATATTTTACCCATCTTGTGCCAAAAGAAGAGTATGTTAATACTATTATTGGCTCAGGCAATGTGATTGAAGGCTCCGGAAGAGCTATAATTTTGTTTCCCGGAGGAACAAAATTCATAATAAATAATGCACTATTGTCTACCAAGTCTCTAAGAAACCTGTTGAGTTTCAAAGATATTCACCAAAATGGATATCATATTGAGACAATGAATGGGGGAAATCATGAGTATTTATGTATCACAACTCATGATTCAGATAAGAAAGTTATATTAAAAGAATTACCCTCACTGTCATCTGGGTTATATTATACCAGGATCAGTGCAATTAAATCACATGCCATTGTAAACCAGAAGTTTACTAGCCAAAATGAATTCATAACTTGGCATGATAGATTGGGCCATCCGGAAACAACCATGATGAGGAGAATTATTGAAAACTCTCATGGACATTCACTAAAGAACCAGAAGATTCTTAAAACTAATGAATTTTGTAGTGCTGCATGTTCTCAGGAAAAGTTAATTTTAAGGCCATCACCAGTAAAGATTGGATTTGAGTCCCCTGAATTCCTAAGAAGAATTCAAGGTGATATATGTGGACCTATTCATCCACCATGTGGATCTTTTAGATATTTTATGGTCCTAATAGACGCATCTTCGAGATGGTCACACGTGTGCTTATTATTTTCTCGCAACCTGGCATTTGCGAGATTACTGGCTCAAATTATTCGATTAAAAGCACAATTTCCAGAAAATCCAATCAAAGCAATTCGCCTTGATAATGCTGGTGAATTTACTTCCCAAGCTTTTGATGCTTATTGTATGGCTAATGGAATAAGTGTTGAACATCCAGTAGCTTATGTTCACACACAAAATGGGTTGGCAGAATCACTTATTAAACGCCTCCAGTTAATTGCTAGACCCTTACTTATGAGAACAAATCTCCCAACCTCGGTTTGGGGGCATGCTATTTTACATGCCGCAACACTTATTCGTTTGAGGCCAACGAGTTACCATCAGTTCTCTCCTATGCAATTAGCTTTTGGCCAGCAGCCAAATGTCTCCCATTTAAGAATATTTGGGTGTGCGATATATGTTCCCATTGCACCACCTAATCGCACCAAAATGGGACCCCAAAGAAAATTGGGGATATATGTTGGATATGATTCTCCCTCTATAGTGAGGTATCTTGAGATACAAATGGGAGATGTATTTAAAGCCCGGTTTGCGGATTGTCATTTTGATGAATCAAAATTTTCAACATTAGGGGGAGAGAATAAGCTTCCTGAAAAGGAACTTAATTGGAATGCATCATCGTTGATGCATTTAGATCCTCGATCAGGGCAATGTGAACTAGAAGTTCAAAAGATTATACATTTGCAAAGAATAGCAAATGAATTGCCTGATGCATTTTTCGATACAAAGAGGATAACCAAATCTTATATACCAGCGAAAAATGCCCCAATTCGAATTGATGTCCCAGTAGGACAAGTAGCCACTGAAGCAAATTCACGCCAGAAGCGTGGCAGGGCGAAAAATACCCCAATTCGAATTGATGTCCCAGTAGGACAAATAGCCACTGAAGCAAATACACGCTAGAAGCGTGGCAGGCCTGTCGGTTCCAAAGATAAAAATCCTCGAAAGAGAAAAGAGGTAAATACTATTCCTGTTGAAAAAGACATAGTAAAGACACCTGCAGTTGTCCAAAATTCTGATATAATTTTAACGCCAGAAGACGTTCAGGTACCTGAAAATTGTGAAAATGATGAGATCTCGATAAATTATGTCTTTACAGGAGAGAAATGGGACCGAAATAAGACAATTGTCAATGAAATATTTGCATATAATGTGGCATTGAATATCATGCATGAAAGTAAGGATCTTGAGCCAAGATCAAGAATGTCGACAAAGAAATGATTGACCAAAATGGAAAGAAGCCATGAAGGCTGAATTAGACTCACTTGCAAAACGTGAAGTCTTTGGACCTATAGTCCGTACACCAGAAGATGTAAAACCTGTTGGATACCGATGAGCATTTGTGAGAAAACGAAATGAGAAAAATGAAGTTGTGCTACAAAGCCCGACTTGTGGCACAAGGTTTTTCACAAAGGTCCGGTATAGATTATGAAGAAACGTATTCCCCTGTAGTGGATGTGATAACATTGCGTTATTTGGTCAGTTTATCTGCATATCATAAACTGCATATGCATTTAATGGATGTGGTAACAACCTATTTGTACGGCTCATTAGATCGGGATATCTATATGAAAGTCCCTGAAGGACTAAAGATATCTAAACCATCCAGTGAATATTCACAAGGGTTATACTCAGTTAAATTGCAAAGATCTTTATATGGTCTAAAGCAATCTGGACGAATGTGGTATAATCGTCTTACTGAGTATTTGGCCAAAAACGGATTTAAGAATGATGATATCTGTCCCTGTGTTTTCATAAAGAAAACCACATCTGGATTCATTATAATTGTTGTGTATGCTGATGATTTAAATATCATTGGGACTCCTGAAGAGATTCCAACAATTATAAAAACTCTGAAAGAAGAGTTTGAGATGAAAGATCTTGGAAGGACTAAATTTTGTCTCGGCCTACAGATCGAGCATACAAAAAATGGGATCTTTATTCATCAAGCGACATACACAGAAAAGATCTTGAAAAGATTTTATATGGATAAGTCACATCCATTGAAGTACTCCAATGATCGTGAGATCTTTGGATGTGGAGAAGGATCAATTCCGTCCTAAAGAAGAGAATGAAGATATCCTTGGTCCTGAAGTACCATATCTTAGTGCCATTGTAGCGCTAATGTATCTTGCTAATAATACACGACCCAATATATCATTTGCTGTGGATTTACTAGCAAGATACAGTTCCTCTCCAACCAGAAGACATTGGAGTGGAATCAAGCAAATCTTTCGATATCTTCATGGAACGGTTGATATGGGATTATTTTATCCCTATGTATCCAAGTCACAATTAGTTGGCTATGCAGATGCCGGATACTTGTCTGATCCACATAAAGGGAGATCTCAAATAGGGTACCTGTTCACATATGGTGGTACAGCTATATCATGGAGGTCCACGAAACAGACGATAGCAGCAACCTCCTCTAATCATGCTGAAATACTGGCGATTCATGAAGCTAGTCGCGAGTGTTTTTGGCTGAGGAGTCTGATTCAATATATTCTGTCATCATGTGGACTGATTGATCATAAGATAGCTCCAACTGTCCTGTTTGAAGATAATACAGCATGCATTCCTCAGCTTAAAAGCGGATACATCAAAGGTGATAGAATAAAGCATATTTCTCCCAAATTCTTCTTCACTCATGATCTTCAAAATCAAGGGATAATTGATATCCAACAGATCCGCTCAAGTGACAATCTGGCAGATTTATTTACAAAGTCACTCCCAAAATCCTCCTTTGAAAGATTGGTACATGAGATTGGGATGTGTCGATTTCGAGACATTAAATGATGTCGGCAAGAGGGGGAGACTGTACTCTTTTTTCCTTGGTCAGGTTTTTTCTCATTGGGTTTTTCTTGACAAGGTTTTTAATGAGGCAGTCTCCATCACAAAGGATATTGTACTCTTTTTCCTTCACTAAGGTCTTTTCCCATTGGGTTTTTCTTTAGTAAGGTTTTAACGAGGCAATAATCCTAAATGGGCATCCAAGGGGGAGTGTTGTGATAAGTACTGATGTGGATGCCCATTTCCAATGAAATTCTATTTACCAAAGGATGACTCTATTAAATGTAGTTTGAAAATGTTTCATTATAAATAGAGGCTTAAGCCTCCGGATGGAAACACACTACAATCAATAATAAATACTATTCTCTCTCTCTTTACTGAGCATCAATAATAGCAACGTTCTCTCTCTTATATTTTCTCTCTTTCTTTATTTTACAAGTATTTTGAATACTCCTCTCTCTTACTCTTGGTATATAATATTAGTAAATATATTAATCATTTCTTTTATATTGAGATAGTAATTATGGTTAATATTGTTATCTAATTATATTTCTTTACATTATGTTTGTTACCTCTTCCTTATTTATTTATTTATTTAGTTATTTTATAACAAAAAGTTAAACTTCAAACTAACAATTAATATAAGGGTTGGCTAGACTAACTTCTCATATCCTTTATAACATGTTTAATGATTATTAAAAAAAATTAATTGTATCAATATAATGAAAATTGGCCATTTTTAATTTGGATTTTAAAAATTAAATTAGTTAATCATAATTATTTTTGTAAATTACAAGAGTTTTTAAAAAAGTTATTAGATTAGTCATACATTTGGTCCAAGACAAATAATATTTAAATCATACACAAATCTAAAAAAATAATCAATCTCCTTTCTTTTTTAATTCTTCAAAAATTTCTTACATTCTTCTAGAATTGATGAATCACTACACAAATAATATTTTATTAATATTATAAATCTCTTATAAGAGAAAAATTTTATAATGTAAAAAGAAAAAATTTACTATTGATACAATCATTAAAAAAAATTACTTTATCTTTTCTGTTCACACTTAAATTTAAAAAAAAAAAAACTTAAAAGAATTTTTATTTATTAAAAATTAAAAAAAATAATTACAAAATTTTAGAATTTGTTATACTTCTTAAGTTTAAAATTCTAACTCATAAGTTCACTAAAATAAAAATAGGTCAAATCATAATTGAATCTAAAACAAACAAAATAAAATAAATAAAATAAACATAAAATATGTCTTAAAATAAATACTAATAAAGCTATGCTTATTTGATTCAACTTGACTAATGAAAATCTTTAATACAACTTGTAAACAGTAAGTGATTTGGTTTCCATAACCATTAACCATTGTCTTGACCAATTCTTAATGCATCTCCTAAATAAATGATTTAGCTATGTTTGTGTTACACCTTACCACACAGAGCTTTACGCTTAAGCCGTAAAGCAGAGGTGGTGTGGTGTTACGACCTCTAAAATAAAAGTATAGATAATAATATTGAAAAGGATATATTATATGAGGAATCTTGAAAAACAGTGATGAGCGGATATTTTATACGCTTTTTGGGGGTGATTTCATGTAGTTTTTAGTATGTTTTAGTTAGTTTTTAGTATATTTCTATTAGTTTTTAGGCAAAATTCATATTTCTAGACTTTACTAGGAGTTTGTGTGCTTTTTTGTGATTTCAGGTATTTTCTAGCTGAAATTGAGGGATCTGAGCAAAAATCTGATTCAGGCTGAAAAAAGACTGCTGATGCTGTTGGATTCTGACCTGCTTACACTCGAAATGGATTTTCTGGAGCTACAGAAGTCCAACTGGCGCGCTCTCAATTGCGTTGGAAAGTAGACATCCAGGGCTTTCCAGCAATATATAATAGTCCATACTTTGCTCAAAGATAAACGACGTAAACTGGCATTTAACTCCAAAAACAGCCTAGGCACGTGTAAAGCTCAAGTCTCAGCTCTAGCACACACCAAGTGGGCCCCGGAAGTGGATTTCTGCACTATCTATCGTAGTTTACTCATTTTCTGTAAACCTAGGTTACTAGTTTAGTATTTAAACAACTTTTAGAGATTTTATTTGGCGGCTCATGACATTTTTAGATCTGAACTTTGTATCTCTGACGGTATGAGTCTCTAAACTCCATTGTTAGGGGTGAGGAGCTCTGCTGTGTCTCGATGAATTAATGCAACTATTTCTGTTTTCTATTCAAACACGCTTGTTTCTATGTAAGATATTCATTCGCACTTCAATATGATGAATGTGATGATCCGTGACACTCATCACCATTCTCAACCTATGAACACGTGCCTAACAACTACCTCTGTTCTACCTTAGATTGAATGAGTATCTCTTGGGTTCCTGGCTCATGAGTCTGATCGCCTCTCCTGACAACAGAACTTTCAGATTCGTGAAACCAGAATCTTCGTGGTATAAGCTAGAATCCATTGGCAGCTGTAAGACCCCAGAATCTTTGAAAAGTCTTTTTATGATCAAGTCTCAAATCATATAGTTATTTATAACCTTAATTTCAGAAATTATTTTATTAAAGATAATTAAAGCAAGTTTTGATTTATTGAATTTGAAATAAATTGAGATTATTATCCAATTTTACAATTATTGGATTACTTCCTTTATTTGCATTATAAAGTTGATAGTTATGAAATAATACGAATTTTATATATGATTCGGATTAAATAATTAGTATTTTAAATGTTAATACTACTGTTTTGGGAAAATAGAGAAATTTAGTATATTATTTCTAATTATTTGATTTGGGCATTTTATTGAAAATAATTCATAAAATTGATGAGCAAATAGTATTTTCGATATACAAGAAGTGTTGGATTTAATTATGGGTTTCAGTTATTATATAATTCCCAATTTTATTTAAAATTACTGAATTACCCTTAACCCTAATTTTCAAAATAAAGAAACCCTAACCCAGTGACCCATTACCCGACCCGGTCCCCTTTCACCCACACTCAGCAGGACCTTTTCCCCCTTTCCCCAACAGAACGCAACACACACACACACACGGCTACCTGAGGGAAAGAAAACAACGAAAAAAAAGAAATGGAGGCAGAATCGGGAAGGGGAAGAAGGACTTGACGCCGCCGCCACCACTAGGGTTTTGTCGCTGCCACTTATGCCACTGCCGGCGAGCACGAAGGGAGGGAGAGGAAGAACGAGCGTGAGAGAGCTCAGCCGCGGGAAGGGGAGGCGCGAGTCTGACCAATCACCGCAGATCTGTCTGTCCCGACCCGTCACCGCGCGAGGAGAAACCATCACCGTGCATCCTCATTGCCGTCGCGAGCCTCCTTGCTGTCGCCACAGAAGCCGCCCTCGCCGATGCCATGAATCGCGAACAGAAGGGAACGATGGACCAAGAGAGAAGGAGCGAGGAACGTAGTCGTCACTGAGCCTTGGTCGTTGCTGCCGGAGGCGTGGAGGAAGGGAGGCAGAACCGCGAGGTAGAGGAGCCATTGTGGTCTGCCGTCGAGCTGCACGTCGCCTCTGCCGTCGGAGACCGCCGTTAGAATCGCTACCATTTTGGTGAGCTTGCCCTGTTTCTAGTTCTTCCTAGTTCTGCCAATTCAATTTTACTTTGAAGCTATCACCGAAACTGTTGTGTTTAATGAAGTGGCTGTCATAAGTTACGTTGTCGCTGCCGGAGGAGCTGTGTCTCTGCGTTTTCGACCGCCGGGTGTGGCGTGGGTGTTGCTGGAAACACCATCGGAGCTGCCGCCACTCGGTGTAGTTGTTCTTCCCTTGTTTCGGTAAGCATGTTCGTTTCGAAAAGCCCTTTTAGTCGGTATTCTGTTATGCATGGTTAAAGACTCTGAGGTTTGGTAACATAGGTTCGAGTTCTGATTGCTGCCGTTCTGGTCGCCGGGTGTGGCACGGTTGTTGCCGGAACCACCGCCGGAGCTACCACTGCTTGATTCAGCCGCTCTTTCTTAGTTTTAGTAAGTATTTCTGTTTCGAAAGCCCTGCGTTAGTGCTCTGTTCCGTGTAATAAAGTATTTGCAATGTTAATAGTTTTAGGAGTTAGAATCCGGTTTGCTTATGCCGCTTGTAGCTGTTTCTGCTTTCGAGAGAGCAAGCCGAGCCAGGTTCTGATTGTCGGTGATTTCGGGCAGAGCGAAAAGAGTGCAGTTGACACGCTTGGGTTAAGTTTTACTTGCCGAGGTAGGGGCGCTTTCCAAAAACTATATTTTTATATGTTGAAATTATTACATATGAATACTGATGTGAGAAAATATGTATTTGGTGATTGTATCGGCTTTATGTATTATTTGATTGACTCGAATGTTTATAGATGTTGGTTTGGCTGAGTTGTTGTGCGGCTTTGTGAAATGTAATGTTTTGAAGCTGATTCTTTAAATATTTGAAATTTGAGTTTAATCCGTTGAGGATTGATTTGAATTGAGTTGATTATTTTGATGATGTGAAAGATAGAATACTCTTGAAATTCAGCCTGGGTTGATTTAATTGATTTGGTTTTGATAAATGATTTATTGCTGAACCGATTCTTTAAAGCTTTGGAAATGAGTTAAATCGGTTGACATTGAGTTGATTTTGAAATAGTTTTCTTGAGATATGCCACTGTGGCGAATGTTGGATTTAGCTTGCCTTGAATTGATTTCTGGTTTTGAGCTGTTGAAAAGGAATGAGAAACGGTTTAGTTGGGACCCGAACCGGGTGGTAAAAGTCCAAGTTTTAGGGGAGGTGCTGCCAAAATTTCTACAAAATCCTAGTCTTGTTTAAAAAGTTATTTAAAAAGGATTGGATTTGAGAAATTGTATTATTTGATTTATTAAGAGAATATTTATATTTTCAAGCTTAATTTATTTAGTGAACTTTATGCCTTGAGTTTGACTTATTTAGAAATGAACTATTTTTACCGTTTGAATCACTGAAGGAAAGAATGATGCCCTAATATTGATTTCAATATAAAAAGGAGCTTTTAGTGATTTCAAAGGAATCTAGACTTTTGATTGAGTAATTAAGTTTGAGTCATTTTGGAAGAGTTAGAAAAATGGGTTCCAAAAAGAAACCTGAAAGTGGTTTGATTCAAATGAACCGGTTCCTTTTCAAATGAGTTGATTTTTGGACCGGGTTGGAACTTGTGATTTTGTATAGTCGGTTTCATAATAAATTCAGTTTCATTTACTTGAACCGAGAATCCATGATTTTAATAGTTTCAATGAATTTTAAGGAATTGATATAGGTTGACATTCCCTAAAGACTTGGGACTCTGCCGAGAAACTTTTGTTATAAAATCTCATTGTTGTATGGGTGATTTTGAATACTTTGAAATAAATCCTTAACTTTCCATGGTTTTGGAAGTTTTGGAAAGAGAATGCTGAGAGTGGCTTTGTTTTAAAAAGGGAACTCACTTTGAGTAAATTTGGCTTATGAGCCTGAGATGATTTGAGAAACGAGATTTCTAAAGCCAAGGCTGAAAAGAGTTGAAACTTGATTTCAAAGTGAAACGAATTGAGAAAAAGTGATTTATGGCTTAAATGCCGGTTTTATGAATTTGATGATGTTGGATGGTGGAAGTGCTGTTTTGTGATGGGCCGTATGGCTGACTATGAATTATGAATTTAAGCCGGATGACTGAGATGGATGTTGATCCATGGCTGGGACTGAATGAATATATGCTTGAGATACCTGGGTAGTAGCAAGGGTTGTGGTTCGTCCCACTTGCTCCAGGTCAGAGACTGTGACGCCTGGGTAGTAGCGATAGTAGTGGTGATTCCACTCGCTCCAGGTTGAGCTTTTAAACACCTGCCTGGGTAGTAGCCGCAGTAGTGGTTATTCCACTGGCTCTGGGTTGAGCGGGTAGTAGCAATGGGGTTGTAGCTCAAACCTACTTGCTCCGCAATGGGTGTTTCTATCCATGGCTAGCTACCAGGACGTGTCGGGTTGGCTATATAACCGACAGATGATATCATCAGCCACTAGGGACAGGCATGCATCATATGCATCTATGTAACATTGTTTGGGTGTGCATATTATACTTGGTTTGTCTATGTGATTAATTGCTAATTGTTCTACTTGCAATAACTGTTTGTTTGTGCTTGCATCTTCCTATTTGTGTTTGCTACTGGGACTCTGTTGGACTGTGGTGATTGGTTGATGGTTGGATTGATTGGGCCTAGAGCCGTGGTTGGAATGAGATGAACCGATGGTTAATTTCGGTTTTGTGTTTCTGGTTTGGAATAAAATATGAAAGGCTATTTTGGTTCAGCATAGATAAACCTTTTTGAAAAGCTTCTGGTGTTTTTGAGAATTGAACGGTTCCTCTTTCAGAAAAAGATTTCCGACTTTACTTCTATTGTAAACTGTAGTTTTTGAAAAGAGGCATAAGATGGTTATTAATCACTGGTATGGGTTATCTTCATGTATCCTATTACAGAAATTCCCAAAAACCCTCTACTGAGAACCCTTTCGAGGATGATGTTCTCACTGGTACGGTTCCTCTTTTAGTTGTTGAAATGCTCTGTATTGCCTTAGATTATTATTCATGGTACCCTCGCCTTTATCTTGATACATTTTGTAAGAGGGATAGGAATTGTATTGGGTAATGCTTGTAATATTATATATATATATATATATATATATATATATATATATATATATATATATATGGTATTTATGGATGTACGTTATCGAACGAAAGTATTTTTGGGAACGGTATTGCGGTTTAAAGTTTTAAACAGGCTCATATTTTAGTATTAAATAATATAAGTGTCGCCGTAATATCCGAGCTATCAGAGTCGCGCAGCCAGAAGCGTGAGCTTTGGTAGTTAGGGTGTTACAGCAGCATTCTTGAGATCTGAAAAGTCTAAACCTTGTCTGTGGTGTTCCGAGTAGGATCCGAGAAGGGATGACTGCAACGAGCTTCAAATTCGCGAGTGCTGGGCGTAGTGACAGACGCAAAAGGATCAATGGATCCTATTCCATCACAAGTGAGAATCGACAGATGATTAGCCATGTACATGGACTTTTTTCACTGAGAGGACGAATGGTAGCCATTGACAACGGTGATCCACCAACATACAGCTTGCCATGGAAGGAGCCTTGCGTGCGTGGAGAAGATGACAGTAGGAAAGTAGAGATTCAGAGGACAAAGCATCTCCAAAACTCCAACATATTCTCCATTACTGCATAACAAGTATTTATTTCATGCTCTTTTATTTTTTCGCAATTCAAACTGATAATCATAATTGATATCTTGACTAAGAGTTACAAGATAACCATAGCTTGCTTCAAGCCGACAATCTCTGTGGGATTCGACCCTTACTCACGTAAGGTATTACTTGGACGACCCAGTGCACTTGTTGGTTAGTGGTACGAATTGTAAAAAGTGTGATTTACAATTTCGTGCACCAAGTTTTTGGCGCCGTTGCCGGGGATTGTTCGAGTTTGGACAACTGACGGTTTATTTTGTTGCTTAGATTAGGAAGAACTTTTCTTTTTGGTTTAGAGTCTTCTATTATTGTTTTTGGTTGAAAATTTTTTTTAAATCCTTATTTTCACTTTTTAAAATTTTTTGAAAATTTTTATAAACTAATAATTGAGTTTTTCTGTTTGAGTTTAGATTCGTATTTTAAGTTTGGTGTCAATTGCATGTTTTTATTTTCTTTTAAATTTTCGAATTTGTGTTCATTGTTCTTTCTTGATCTTCAAGTTGTTCTTTCTATTTTTCTTGTTTGATCTTTAGTTTTTCCTGTTCTGTGTATTTTCTTGTTTTTCTTGTGCGTTTTCAAATTATCAGTATTCAAAAAATTTTTTTTATACATTAAATAACTTTAAAAAAAAAATGTAAAATTTATAGCTCAGTTGGCTAGGGCGTTGTGCTTATGTTCTTGGTAATTGGGTATCTTCCTTTTTAAAACTTTCTCAAAAATAATTTTTCTTTGATTAAATCTTGTATCAAACTTTTAAGTTTGGTGTTCTCTTATTATTTTTCTTTAATTTTCGAAAAATTATTTTTAGTTTTCTAAAAGTTTTAAGTTTGGTGTTCTTTTTATGTTCTTGTGAGTCTTCAAGGTGTTCTTGAGTCTTCTTTGTAATTTGATCTTAAAATTTTTAAGTTTGGTGTTCCTTGGTGTTTTCCCTCCAAAATTTTCGAAAAACAAGGAGTATTAGATCTAAAAATTTTAAGTCTTGTGTCATTTTATTGTTTTTCTCTTTCCTCATTAAATTCAAAAGTATCTTTTCTCTTTATTTTAAATTGAACTTTCGAAAATTACTTTTAAAAATTCAGATTTTTTATTTTAAAACTTTCTATTCTATTTTATCTTAGTTTTGAAATTTCAAAATTCAAAATCTTTATAAAAAAAACCATATCCAAAGTTTTTCAAATCTTCTTAATTAAGTAAGTATTTTCGTTTTCAAATTTATTTTTCTCTTAGTTTTCGAAATTTACATTTTAATTTCTAATTGTTTTATTTTATCTTATTCTTTTTATTTATTCTTAATAATTCAGTTTGTTTCTACTTAAATAAAATAAAAATAAAAATATATTTTGTTTGCAATTCATATCAATTCTATTTTATCCATCATGGACCTAAATGGAAATGAACAGTCCAGAAGGACTCTGGGGTCATATGCTAACCCCATTACTGCTACATATGGGAGTAGCATCTGTATACCCTCCATCAAAGTAAGCAGTTTTGAGCTAAATCCTCAGCTCATTGTCATGGTGCAGCAAAATTGCCAGTATTGCGGTCTTCCACAGGAAGAACCTACTGAGTTTCTGGCGCAGTTCTTACAAATTGCTGACACTGTGCGTGACAAGGAGGTAGATCAGGATGTATATAGGCTGTTACTGTTTCCGTTTGCTGTAAAAGATCAAGCGAAGAGGTGGTTAAATAACCAACCCACAGCAAGCATAAGAACATGGACACAGTTATCAGACAAATTCCTGAATCAATATTTCCCTCCAAAAAGAATGACACAGCTAAGGCTGGACATCCAAGGCTTTAAACAAGAGAATGATGAATCCCTTTATAACGCCTGGGAGAGGTACAGAGGGATGCTAAGAAAATGTCCTTCTGAAATGTTTTCAGAGTGGGTGCAATTAGACATCTTCTACTATGGGCTTACAGAAAAAGCTCAGGTATCTCTAGACCACTCAGCTGGTGGATCTATACACATGAGAAAAACTATTGAAGAGGCTCAAAAGCTTATTGATATAGTTGCTAGAAATCAGCATCTATACATAAGTAGTGGGTCCTCCATAAAAAAAGAAGCCAAAGCAGTATCTACTGAACTTGGTCCTCCAGAACAAGTTGCTGAACTCAATCAACAATTGTGTTTTCTATCAAAACAGCTAGCAGAATTCAAGGAGATGCTACAAGACACTAAAAATGCTAACAAAAATATGGAAGCACAATTGAATCAAACAAAACAGCAGTTATCAAAGCAGATAACAGAAGAGTGCCAGGCAGTTCAATTAAGAAGTGGGAAAACATTAAATACCTCACTTCAGAGCAACAGAAAGCCAAGAAAAGAACAACTGACAGAGGATGAGCAAAATTTTATCCAAAATCCATCTGAGGACAGTAAGAGCCCAGAGAGGAATAACTCTGGCATTCAAACGCTAGAAACAGGCAAGGAGCTGGCGTCGAACTCCCAATGGAAGCTCAGTTCTGGCGTTCAAACGCCAGAAACAGGTAAGAAGTTGGCGTCCAACACCAATCCAGCTTCCAACCCTGGCATTCAAACGCCAGTGAGGGATCAGACACACACAAGTGCTGATAGCAACCCCTCTAAAAAGGCTTCTCCAACCACCTCTGTAGGAAATAAACCTGCAGCAACTAAGCTTGAGGAATACAAAGCCAAGATGCCTTATCCTCAAAAACTCCGCCAAGAGGAGCAGGATAAGCAATTTGCCCGCTTCGCAGACTATCTCAGGACTCTTGAAATAAAGATTCCGTTTGCAGAGGCACTTGAGCAAATACCCTCTTATGCCAAATTCATGAAAGAGATATTGAGTCATAAGAAGGATTGGAGAGAAACTGAAAGAGTTCTCCTCACTGAAGAATGCAGTGCAGTCATTCTGAAAAGCTTTCCAGAAAAGCTTAAAGATTCCGGGAGCTTTATGATACCATGCATATTAGAGGATAATTGTACCAAGACAGCTTTATGTGATCTTGGGGCAAGTATCAACCTAATACATGCATCCACTATCAGAAAGCTTGGTTTAACTAAAGAAGTCAAACCAACCCGGATATGTCTCCAACTTGCTGATGGCTCCATTAAATACCCATCAGGCGTGATTGAAGACATGATTGTCAGGGTTGGGCCATTCACCTTTCCCACTAACTTTGTAGTGCTGGAAATGGAGGAGCACAAGAATGCTACTCTCATTCTAGGAAGACCTTTCCTAGCAAATGGATGAACTCTCATTGATGTCCAAAAGGGGGAAATAACTCTGAGAGTCAATGAGGATGAGTTTAAGTTAAATGCTGTCAAAGCCATGCAGCATCCAGACACACCAAAAGACTGCATGAAAGTTGATCTTATTGAATCTTTGGTAAAGGAGATCAACATGGCTGAGAGTCTTGAATCAGAGCTAGAAAACATCTTTAAAGATGTCCAGCCTGATCTGGAGGATTCAAAGGAAATAAAAGAGCCTCTGAAAATTCCACAGGAAGAGAAAAAACCTCCTAAACCCGAGCTCAAACCACTACCACCATCCCTGAAATATGCATTTCTGGGAGAAGGTGACACTTTTTCGGTGATCATAAGCTCTGCTTTAAATCCACAGGAAGAGGAAGCACTACTTCAAGTGCTAAGGACACACAAGACAGCTCTTGGGTAGTCCATAAGTGATCTTAAGGGCATCAGCCCAGCAAGATGCATGCACAAGATCCTATTGGAGGACAATGCTAAGCCAGTGGTTCAACCACAGAGGCGGCTAAATCCAGCCATGAAGGAAGTGGTGTAGAAAGAGGTCACTAAGTTACTGGAGGCTGGGATTATTTATCCTATTTCTGATAGCCCCTGGGTGAGCCCTGTCCAAGTTGTTCCCAAGAAAGGAGGCATGACAGTGGTTCATAATGAAAAAAATGAACTGGTTCCTACAAGAACAATTACAGGGTGGCGTATGTGTATTGACTACAGAAGGCTCAATACAGCCACCAGGAAGGATCACTTTCTTTTACCATTCATAGACCAGATGCTAGAGAGACTAGCAGGTCATGAATATTACTGCTTTTTGGATGGCTATTCAGGCTACAACCAAATTGCAGTAGATCCTCAGGACCAAGAGAAAACAGCATTCACATGTCCTTCTGGAGTGTTTGCCTACAGAAGGATACCTTTTGGTCTGTGCAATGCACCTGTAACCTTTCAGAGGTGCATGCTCTCTATCTTCTCTGATATGGTAGAGAAATTCTTGGAAGTCTTCATGGATGACTTTTTAGTATTTGGAGACTCATTCAGCTCCTGCCTTGACCATTTAGCACTTGTTCTGAAAAGATGCCAAGAGACCAACCTGGTTTTAAACTGGGAAAAATGTCACTTTATGGTGACTGAAGGAATTGTCCTTGGGCATAAAATTTCAAACAAGGGAATAGAAGTGGATCAAGCTAAAGTGGAAGTAATTGAAAAACTACCACCACCTGTCAATGTTAAGGCAATTAGAAGCTTTCTGGGGCATGCAAGATTCTATAGGAGATTTATAAAGGATTTTTCAAAAATTGCAAAACCTCTGAGTAACCTGCTAGCTGCTGACACACCATTTGTATTTGACACAGAGTGTCTGCAGGCATTTGAAACTCTGAAAGCTAAGCTGGTCACAGCAGCAGTTATTTCTGCACCAGACTGGACATTACCATTCGAACTAATGTGTGATGCCAGTGACCATGCCATTGGTGCAGTATTGGGACAGAGGCATAACAAGCTTCTGCATGTCATTTATTATGCTAGCCGTATTTTAAATGATGCCCAGAAAAATTACACAACCACAGAAAAAGAATTGCTTGCAGTGGTTTATGCCATTGACAAGTTTAGATCATACTTCGTAGGATCAAAAGTGATTGTGTACACTGACCATGCTGCTCTTAAATATCTACTTACAAAGCAGGATTCAAAATCCAGGCTCATAAGACGGGTGTTGCTTCTGCAAGAGTTTGATATAGAAATAAGAGACAGAAAAGTGACAGAAAACCAAGTGACTGATCATCTGTCCCAGATAGAACCAGTAGAAGGGGCGTCCTTTCCCTCTATTGAGATCTCCGAAACCTTTCCAGATGAGCAATTGTTTGCCATTTAGAAAACACCCTGGTTTGCAGACATTGCAAACTATAAAGCTGTAAGATTCATACCCAAGGAGTACAGCAGGCAACAAAAGAAAAAATTAATTACTGATACAAAGTACTACTTGTGCGATGAACCCTATCTCTTTAAGAGATGTGCAGACGGAATATTCCGTAGGTGTGTGCCTAGAGAAGAAGCACAGAAGATCTTATGGAATTGCCATGGGTCACAATATGGAGGCCATTTCGGAGGTGAGCGAACAGCCACCAAGGTCCTCCAATGTGGCTTCTACTGGCCTACCCTCTATAGAGATTCCCGAGAGTTTGTACGTAACTGTGACAGTTGTCAGAGGGCTGGTAATCTGCCTCATGGTTATGCCATGCCTCAACAAGAAAACTTAGAGATTGAGTTATTTGATGTATGAGGTATTGACTTCATGGGGCCTTTCCCACCATCATACTCAAACACATATATTCTGATGGCAGTAGACTATGTATCTAAATGGGTAGAGGCAATTGAAACACCCACTAATGATACTAAGACATTGCTGAAGTTCCTCCAGAAACATATCTTCAGCAAGTTTGATGTCCCTAGAGCATTAATCAGTGATGGGGGCACTCACTTCTGTAATAAACAGCTCTACTCTGCTATGGTCCAATATGAAATTAGCCACAAAGTAGCAACTCCATATCATCCACAGACAAATGGGTAGGCTAAAGTCTCTAATAGAGAACTAAAAAGAATCCTGAAATGGACTGTAATTACCCGTAGAAGGGATTGGGCAAGAAGCTTGGATGAAGCTCTGTGGGCATACAGAACAGCATTCAAGACTCCTATAGGGATCTCTCCATACCAGCTTGTGTATGGTAAGGCCTGTCATTTGCCCGTGGAACTGGAACATAAGGCCTACTGGGCAACCAGATTCCTAAACCTTGATGCCAAGTTAGCTGGAGAGAAAAGATTGCTCCAGCTGAATGAGTGACGAGAGGAACTTTTGCGTGGTCTAGAAATTTGCGGATAAATCCTCATTGCAAGTATAGTTTCTAAACCTTCAAAAGTCCTTTCATACAAACGTTTTGGTTGTCACAAGTAACAAACCCCTTTAAAATTGATAACCGAGTATTTAAACCTCGGGTTGTCTTCTCAAGGAATTGCAGGGAGGTATGTTCTTATTATTGGTTATGAGTTTGTAAATTGGGGGTTTGGAAGTAAGGAGGGAATATGTTATATGACAAGTAAAATAAAATAATAATAATAAAATCTCTTAGCAAGGTATAAGAATTGGAATTCCTATCCTAGTTATCCTTATCAGGTATGAAGAGAATTAGGTTTTAATCCCACTTGGTCAGCCTTTATTAAACAAAGGAAGGTTAAGTGGACTAATTAGCTTGATTCTCAAGTCCTAGTCAACTCCTGTGGAGAGACTAGTGTTAGAGCAATCCTAGCTCAAGCAGAATCTGCCAATTTCAATCACTTGCTGAGTTTGATAGCTCAAGTACTACCAATCACTTGACCAAAGCCAAAAGGGAGAAAAATATCTAAATTAAATTAAAAGCATCAATATAAATAAAGCAAAGCAATCTTAAATCTGAAATACCTCAAATAACATTAATTAAGAAAATTATATGTAACATGGAAGAGTTCATAAATTAAATTGGGAAAATAAATAAAAATAAAGAACCTGTGATTGAGAGTCACTCCTAAAACTAAGAGAAATCCTAATCCTAATCCTAAGAGAGAGGAGAGAACCTCACTCTCTAAAAATTACATCTACTCTTAAAATTGTGAATATGAGAGCTTTTTCAAGAATGGATGCATTCTCCCACTTTATAGCCTCTAATCTGTGTTTTCTGAGCCGAGAACTGGGTCAGAAACAACCCAGAATTCGCTGGTTGCGAATTCAAACATGCTGAATTTCTGTCACTGCGACGCGTCCGCATGGAGCACGCGGTCGCGTCGCCTAGAGTCAGGGCAACTATGACATATTATATATCAAATCGAAGCCCCGGACGTTAGCTTTCCAACGCAACTAGAACCGCATCGTTTGGGCCTCCGTAGCTAAAGTTATAGCCGTTTGAGTGCGAAGAGGTCAGGCTGGACAGCTTAGCAGTTTCTCCAACTTCTTATATTCCTTCCACTTTTGCATGCTTCCTTTCTATCCTCTGAGCCATTCTTGCCCTGTAATCTCTGAAATCACTTAACACACATATCAAGGCATCTAATGGTGGTAAGAGAGGATTAATATTAGCAATATAAAGGCCAAAGAAGCATGTTTTCAATCATAGCACATAATTAGGAAGGCAAATGTAAAACCATGCAAATAGTATGAATAAGTGGGCAAAGAGTTGATAAAATCCACTCAATTAAGCACAAGATAAACCATGAAATAGTGGTTTATCAACCTCCCCACACTTAAACAATAGCATGTCCTCATGCTAAGCTCAAGAGAAGCTATAAAGAATGAAGAATGTATGAAATGCAACCTATGAATGTAACTACATGCAGAATGTTTCCACCTACTTAGTTAAAAGTAAAAAAATCTTTCAAGAGGAAATATAAACTGAATTTCACTAATTTAAATCATGAAAATGAAGTACAAATAGACTTGCAAGAAGAAAATAGCTCATGAAAGCAGGGAACAAGGGATTGAGCATCGAACCCTCACTGGTAGTGTGTACACTCTAATAACTCAAGTGTTTTAGGTTCGATTCTCTCAATTCTCTACTAACCTTGCTTTCTAAGGCTTGCTCTTCATCTAATAATCAACATAAATTTAATGCATAAATACACAAATCAAGAGGTCTTTTAAGGGTTGTAATGGGGTTAGGGTCAAGGTAGGATTGTATTTGGCCAAGTGGACTAAAATTTGAATCCTTAATTAACTTAAACTTTCCACCTAACTTTAGACAATCCATGTAATCATAATACAACATCTAACTATCCATTAGCCATGTTTTCCACATATTTATGCATTCTAATTTTAAGTACAATACATATGCATTGCTTTCACCACTTACTTTGGGGCATTTTGTCCCCTTTAACTTATTTGCTCTTTTTCTCTTCTTTTTCTCTCTTTTTTTTATATATTTATTTTATTTTATTTTATTTTATTTTTTTCTTTCAATGCATATGATTAAATTATTGAA
The DNA here is from genome assembly GCF_059453495.1 of Arachis ipaensis. Taxonomy (NCBI): domain Eukaryota; kingdom Viridiplantae; phylum Streptophyta; class Magnoliopsida; order Fabales; family Fabaceae; genus Arachis; species Arachis ipaensis. The sequence goes on along the minus strand of NC_142442.1, from coordinate 114,517,805 downwards.
TGCATGAACCTGTCCTAAACATTTCTTTTCACATTTTCAGAAAATTCTAACATACTCAATTCTCAGACCAAATGTTTTCAAACCCAATTTTTCCATACTTAATTCATGAGCACTCTCACTAGTCTAAGCTAACCAAGGATTCAAATTAAGTACATTATTGTTTTTTGCTTAGAGTTAATGATGTGCTAAAAATAAAGAACAGAGGGGTAAAAATAGGCTCAAAATTGGTTTGCAAAGGATAATGAAAGGTTAGGCCATATGGGTATGTAAGCTCAGTGAAACAAAGGCCTCAATCATATAAGTGCATGCATACATCAAACCATGGAAATATAGAATTAAGGAAGACAAAGATCACAATTTTAGAGAGAAAAACACACACCAAAAATAAAATATTGGTTGAAAAATGCAACCAATTCAAATAGGCTCAAAATCTTACAAGTTTTGTGTGTTCGAGCTCTAAACCATGTTCTAGTATAATATCTCTTCAAACAAGTGTAACATAAAATTTTTTTTCAAATTAGTGAAATGCTCTTAAAAGGTTTCTTGAAAAAGAAAATATTACTTCAACCAAGTGGTAAAATATGCACAAAATCAAATAATCATGCAATCAAACATGCAAATGCAACAACTAACAAGAAAAATAAAATATTGGTGTTTGAGAAGAAAATACTAACCCATGGAGATTGGTATCGACGTCCCCACACTTAAAGATTGCACCGTCCTCGTTGCATGCTAAGATGTGCAGGTGGACGGGTTGTTCCAACTGATGCTTTTCTCATCAAGGAATGTGCTGATGGACTTGTTTGTCTCCCCATGTAAACGTCTTTCAGTTCTCTTTCTGGTGGCCATCCTGAAAGAAAAAAGGGAAGAAAGGTAACCCAATAATAGAGATAAGAAAATAAATGAAGTATGGTTGGGTTAATGCCAAATGAAAAGGGTCCCAATTACATGGTAGCTACAACATGCAAGTGAGAAAATAGTAGAAGTACATGGCAAATCAAGAATGCAAAAAGTTGCAACAAAAGGGAAGAGAGTGTGGGTAAGGAGAGATAATATAAATTCATGTCAATGTAAAAGTAATACAGGTATGAAAGATTGGCATTGATAAAAATAATATTACCTAACCAGAATAAAAACAAGTCACTAAGCACCCAAAATAATTCAAGAGAAGATGCAACAGTGAAATAAGAAAATTCAACACCAAAGAAAAAAAAATAATAAATTTAGAAAGAAAAATAAAAATATGCACTAAATTAAAATGCAATGAATGAAATATTCAAATAAATTAAGTAAAATAAAATAAAAGATAAGAAGAATGAGAAGGGAAATGAGGGAAGAAGAAGTAAGTAAGAAAGGAGGGAGGAAAAATTAGGATTGGAGAAGAAAAGATAAGATATTTGGCAAATTAGGATAAGCTGTGCGGCGCAAGCAACGCGGTCGCGCGACTTGCGCTTATACTGATTGATGCGATCGCGTTGGTCATGCGGTCGCGTGACACAATTCATGCTACTGGCGCGAGGGCAGCCTCGCGCTCGCACAACTCTCTGTTCAAATTATTATTAGTGCCAAATTTTAAGTGACGCGATCGCATGGGGCATGCGATCGCGTGAGTGGGCTTTAGAAGAATGTGACGCGGTCGCGTGGGTCACGCGGCCGCGTGGGTAGAATTATGCGTTCAGCACCAATCCAGCACCACTCTAGCACAATAATTGGTTGTGCACCCTTTTACGTCGAAATCTAGGGCACGCGGCCGCGTGGGGCACGCGGTCGCGTGGGAGGCCATTATTCCCATATGACGCGGTCGTGTGGGACGATTTGTGCCATTGGCACGCCTCCAGTGCTGCTCCTGCGTAACTCTCTGTTCATATTAGTGTTGTCTCCCATCTCCTTGCGACGCGGACGCGTCAATGAGGCGGTCGCGTCGCGTGACTTTTTTTTTAAATAATGCAGTATGCAGAATGCAATGCTAATATGAATGTTATGCAAAATTCTAGGTTCAATACAATACAATAAAATAAAACTCGAAAACAAATAAAACTAAATAAAAATGAAAAAGGAACAATCATACCATGGTGGGTTGTCTCCCACCTAGCACTTTTAGTTAAAGTCCTTAAGTTGGACATTCGGGGAGTCCTTTGTTATGGTGGCTTGTGTTTGAACTCATTCAGGAATCTCCACCAATATTTGTAATTTCAATAGCCTCCGGGATCCCAAACTAGGCACGTAAAGCCTTTGAGTAGCTTCAAATAGATTCTTAGGCTCCCGGGGTATTGGATGTCAGAACAGATTCCAGGATTCCAAATCTTGCTTTTACACCCGTTTTCAAGTTGATTATCATGATTCCATCCGGCTGGTTCAGCTTTAGAATTCTCACTGAAGCGTCCAAACAACTTCCTAGACCCATTCAATTGAGCTTTACACCAACCCTTGCGTTTAAACTTAAAGCTTCCAACCATAATAAACCTTGTAGGACAATTCTTACCACTGACCATCTTCCTCTTACTCTTAATGCCACAAAGAGCTCTAAGTTGACCATCCGTCTCCAGTAGCCCATATTCAAGTGGAATTAGAAAGCTAAGGGATATGAATTTTACCCACTTGAATGTTGTGAAGGATGATGGCAACTTAGGGGATATTTTTAATGAAATTGCAAGCTCCACTCCCTTGTGCTCTTCTCTGATAATTACCACCTCCTTGCAAGCTTTTTCAATTTCAACCTTTTCCTCTTGGTAGCTTTCTTTCAATTCAATCACCTCTTCATTGCTTTCCAAGGGCATGGGAGGTTGTGCTTCTCCTTCTTGAATCTCCATCTCTTGATCAACCTCTTCCAAGTCTTCAACTGTGATATGCCTTGGAGGTTGTACACCCTCCTCAGCATCAATTTCAAACGTCTTGAAAGGGGGTTCTATGACTGGACTTTCCCATGGAGGTTCTGCATCTCCTAAGTCTTCAACCACTTCTTCCTTTTCAATAATTACAGCTTCCTCCACTTGTTCCAGTACAAATTCATGCTCCGTACTGTCCACTGGAGTTTCTAATATCTCCTTCATGCTACGTTCTTCATTAGATTGCCCACATGAAGCCATGGGAGCACTTTGAGTGTCCGAGCATCGGGAACCTAATTGACTTATCGCTTGATTTAATTGATATAGAGTTGCATGAAATCGGTGCGCTGCTTCCTTGAGATGATCCCTTAATTTTTCCTTCACTAATTCTTCAAGCACTCATTCGACTTCAAGGGTTTTTACTACCTTCACCTTTAGGGCCTCCTCTAGCTCCTTATGAAGTATGGATTTGTGAAGATGATCCCTTCTCTCTTGTTCCATGTCAATAGCATCATTGAGATCATGTTGCTCTTGGATTGATGGATGTGGGTGCTCTTCCATGGATGGTGGTGATGGGATGGAGAGATCATTCAGTGGTTGACAAGGAAGTACACTAGAGCTTGAGGATTGATTGTTGAAGGTATTTGGTGGTCCAATTTGGGCGAAGAGAGCTTGTATAGTAGAGTTTAGATCGGCAAGTGCTTTCTCCATGGAGGTTTGGGGTGGATAGGAGGGTTCATTTGGTTCATAGGGTGGTTGGTATGGTGGATACGGGTTAGGGTCATATGGTGGTGTTTGGTGGTGAGGGGCTTGTGAGTATGGTGATCCAAAGTCATGTTGAGGAGAGGGTTTATAGGCATATGGTGGTGGTTGTTGATAGTCCATTGGAGGTGGTTGTTGCCATGAGGGTTGATCAAATCCTTGTGGCTCCTCCCATCTTTGATTGTTCCAACTTTGATGCCTGTTCTCATTGTAATTTCTTCTTCCTGCAACATAATTGTAACCAGACTCATAGCCAAAGGGGTGAGAGTTCATAGTAGCAAATAAAAAATAAAAATAAAAATAAAAACAAATTTAAATTAAAAGGTTATTTAGATTTTTGAATTTAAAAATTAAATTTTGAAATTTTGAATTTTAAATTTTTGAATTTTGAATTTTTGAAAATTGAAATTTGAAAATTTTTAAATTTGAATTTTGAAATTTGATTTTTGAAATAAGATAAGATAAAATAAAAATCAATAACCTCTTAACTTAAGAAAAAGCAAAAATAAAAACAAAAATAAAAACAAATAAACAGGTAAAAAGCAAATATTTACAATAACCAATAATAAGGCATACGTTTGCAATTCCCCAGCAACGGCGCCATTTTGACGAGAGGAACTTTTGCGTGGTCTAGAAATTTGCGGATAAATCCTCGTTGCAAGTATAGTTTCTAAACCTTCAAAAGTCCTTTCATACAAACGTTTTGGTTGTCACAAGTAACAAACCCTTTTAAAATTGATAACCGAGTATTTAAACCTCGGGTCGTCTTTTCAAGGAATTGCAGGGAGGTATGTTCTTATTATTGGTTATGACTTTGTAAATTGGGGTTTTGGAAGTAAGGAGGGAATATGTTATATGACAAGTAAAATAAAATAATAATAATAAAATCTCTTGGCAAGGTATAAGAATTGGAATTCCTATCCTAGTTATCCTTATCAGGTATGAAGAGAATTGGGTTTTAATCCCACTTGGTCAGCCTTTATTAAACAAAGGAAGGTTAAGTGGACTGATTAGCTTGATTCTCAAGTCCTAGTCAACTCCTGTAGAGAGACTAGTGTTAGAGCAATTCTAGTTCAAGCAGAATCTGCCAATTTCAATCACTTGCTGAGTTTGATAACTCAAGTACTACCAATCACTTGACCAAAGCCAAAAGGGAGAAAAATATCTAAATTAAATTAAAAGCATCAATATAAATAAAGCAAAGCAATCTTAAATCTGAAATACCTCAAATAACATTAATTAAGAAAATTATATGTAACATGGAAGAGTTCATAAATTAAATTGGAAAATAAAAAAAAATAAAGAACCTGTGATTAAGAGTCACTCCTAAAACTAAGAGAAATCTTAATCCTAATCCTAAGAGAGAGGAGAGAACCTCTCTCTCCAAAAACTACATCTACTCCTAAATTTGTGAATATGAGAGCTTTTTCATGAATGGATGCATTTTCCCACTTTATAGCCTCTAATCCATGTTTTCTGGGCTGAGAACTGGGTCAGAAACAACCCAGAATTCGCTGGTTGCGAATTCAAACATGCTGAATTTCCGTCACTGCGACGCGTCCGCATGGAGCACGCGGTCGCGTCGCCTAGCTTCTGGGAAACTATGACATATTATATATCAAATTGCAGCCCCGGATGTTAGCTTTCCAACACAACTGAAACCGCGTCGTTTGGATCTCTGTAGCTAAAGTTATAGCCGTTTGAGTGCAAAGAGGTCAGGCTGGACAGCTTAGCAGTTTCTCCAACTTCTTGTATTCCTTCCACTTTTGCATGCTTCCTTTCTATCCTCTGAGCCATTCTTGCCCTGTAATCTCTGAAATCACTTAACACACATATCAAGACATCTAATGGTGATAAGAGAGGATTAATATTAGCAATATAAAGGTCAAAGAAGCATGTTTTCAATCATAGCACATAATTAGGAAGGCAAATGTAAAACCATGCAAATAGTATGAATAAGTGGGCAAAGAGTTGATAAAATCCACTCAATTAAGCACAAGATAAACCATGAAATAGTGGTTTATCAATGAGCTAGAGGAATTCAGACTCAATGCTTTCGAAAATGCTAAGATTTACAAAGAGAAAGCAAAAAGGTGGCATGATAAGAAACTGTCACCCAGTCTTTGAACCAGAACAAAAGGTTCTGCTGTTCAACTCTAGACTCAGATTATTCCCCAGAAAATAGTAATCCCGGTGGAAGGGACCATATGTGATTACAAGTGTGTCACCATATGGATATATGGAGCTTCAAGACATTGATTCTAATAAGAAGTTCATTGTTAATGGACAAAGAATCAAGCATTATCTTGAAGGCAATATTGAGCAAGAATGCTCAAAGGTGAGGCTAGATTAAAAGTTCAGCAAGGTCCTGCTAAAGACAATAAAGAAGCGCTTGCTGGGAGGCAACCCAGCCATTTATAAAGCTTATTTGTTATTCAAATAATAATTATACGAGTTTAATATAAATAATTTTCAAGGTAAAGTATCAATTGCATAAGTTCACAGAGTTACAGAAGGATTCAGAGTACAAAACAGGGAAAAGGAGCTCACTAGCAAGAAAACGCCAGTAAGAGGTACAATTGGGCGTTAAACGCTGGTGCACAAAATTGTGATCATCAATGGCGCCATCAACATGGTACGCTCAATTGATATCTCAACTCTTTATCACAACTTCGCACAACCAACCAGCAAGTGCACTGGGTCGTCCAAGTAATAAACCTTACGCGAGTAAGGGTCGATCCCACGGAGATTGTTGGTATGAAGCAAGCTGTGGTCATCTTGTAAATCTCAGTCTGGCGGATTCAAATGGTTATGGAGGATGAATGATTAAAAGATAAATGAAACATAAAATAAAGATAGAGATACTTATGTAATTCATTGGTGAGAATTTCAGATAAGCGTATGAAGATGCTTTGTCCCTTCCGTCTCTCTGCTTTCCTACTGTCTTTATCCAATCCTTCTTAATCCTTTCCATGGCAAGCTATATGTTGGGCATCACCGTTGTCAGTGGCTACAATCCCATCCTCTCAGTGAAAATGTTCAACGCACTCTGTCACAGCACGGCTATTCATCTGTCGGTTCTCGATCATGTCGGAATAGAATCCAGTGATTCTTTTGCGTCTGTCACTAACGCCCCACAATCACGAGTTTGAAGCTCATCATAGTCATTCAATCCTTGAATCATACTCGGAATACCACAGACAAGGTTTAGAATTTCCGGATTCTCAAGAATGCCGCCATCAATTCTAGCTTATACCATGAAGATCCTGATTAAGGAATCCAAGAGATAAACACTCAATCGAAGGTAGAACGGAGGTGGTTGTCAGGCACACGTTCATAGGTGAGAATGATGATGAGTGTCACGGATCATCACATTCATCAAGTTGAAGAACAAGTGATATCTTAGAACAAGAACAAGTTGAATTGAATAGAAGAACAAAAGTAATTGCATTGATACTCGAGGTACAGCAGAGCTCCACACCTTAATCTATGGTGTGTAGAAACTCCACCGTTGAAAATACATAAGAACATGGTCTAGGCATGGCCATGAGGCCAGCCCCAAAACGTGATCTAAGGTAGCACAGAACTACTCAAAGATTGCTCTCTAAATACAATAGCAAAAGGTCTTATTTATAGGGAACTAGTAGCTTAGGGTTACAAAAATGAGTAATTAATGCAGAAATCTTCTTTCGGGCCCACTTGGTGTGTGTTTGGGCTGAGCATTGAAGCTTCCATGTGTAGAGAATTTTCTTGGAGTTAAACGCCAGCTTTTGTGCCAGTTTGGGCGTTTAACTCCAGCTTTTGTGCTAGTTTTGGAGTTAAACGCCAGAATTCTTGAGCTGACTTGGAACGCCGGTTTGGGCCATCAAATCTCGGGCAAAGTATGAACTATTATATATTGCTGGAAAGCCCAGGATGTATACTTTCCAACTCAATTGAGAGCGCGCCAATTGAGCTTCTGTAGCTCCAGAAAATCCACTTTGAGTGCAGGGAGGTCAGAATCCAACAACATCTGCAGTCCTTTTTCAGCCTCTGAATCAGATTTTTGCTCAGGCCCCTCAATTTCAGCCAAAAAATACCTGAAATCACAGAAAAATACACAAACTCATAGTAAAGTTCAGAAGAGTGATTTTTATTTAAAAACTAATAAAAACATAATAAAAACTAATTAAAATATACTAAAAACATACTAAAAACAATGCCAAAAAGCGTATAAATTATCCGCTCATCACAACACCAAACTTAAATTATTGCTTGTCCCCAAGCAACTGAAAATAAAATAGGATAAAAGAAGGAGAATATACAATGAATTCCAAAGACATCTATGAAGATCAGTATTAATTAGATGAGCGGGGCTTTTAGCTTTTTGCTTCTGAACAGTTTTGGCATCTCACTTTATCCTTTGAAGTTCAGAATGATTGGCATCTATAGGAACTCAGAATTCAGATAGTGTTACTAACTTTCCTAGTTAAGTATGTTGATTCTTGAACACAGCTACTTTATGAGTCTTGGCCGTGGCCCTAAGCACTTTGTTTTCCAGTATTACCACCGGATACATAAATGCCACAGACACATAACTGGGTGAACCTTTTTAGATTGTGACTCAGCTTTGCTAGAGTCCCCAATTAGAGGTGTCTAGGGTTCTTAAGCACACTCTTCTTTTTGCTTTGGACCTCGACTTTAACCGCTCAGTCTCAAGTTTTCACTTGACACCTTCACGCCACAAGCACATGGTTTGGGACAGCTTGTTTTAGCCGCTTAGGCCAGGATTTTATTCCTGTGGGCCCTCCTATCCATTGATGCTCAAAGCCTTGGATCCTTTTTATCACCCTTGCCTTTTGGTTTAAAGGGGTATTGGCTTTTTCTGCTTGCTTTTTCTTCTTTTTTTTTTGCGAGCTTTTCACTGCTTTTTCTTGCTTCAAGAATCAATTTTATAGCTTTAAGGCATAGACACTAAGACACTAATGATCATAAGACACAAACATAAATAAACATAAGTAAAAAAAATTCGAAAAATAGGAAAGTAAAGAACAAGGAGATTAAAGAACGGGTCCACCTTAGTGATGGCGGCTTGTTCTTCCTCTTGAAGATCTTATGGAGTTCTTGAGCTCCTCAATGTCTCTTCCTTGCCTTTTTTGCTCCTCTCTCATGATTCTTTGATCTTCTCTAATTTCATGGAGGAGGATGGAATGTTCTTGGTGCTCCACCCTTAGTTGTCCCATGTTGGAACTCAATTCTCCTACGAAGGTGTTGATTTGCTCTCAATAGTTTTGTGGGGGGGGGGGGAGTGCATCCTTTGAGGCATCTCGGGGATTTCATGATGAGGAATTTCCTCATGCTCATGTCCATGAGTGGGATCTCTTGTTTGCTCCATCCTTTTCTTAGTGATGGGCTTGTCCTCATCAATGAGGATGTCTCTCTCTATGTTAATTCCAACTGAATTACAGAGGTGACAAATGAGATGAGGGAAGGCTAACCTTGCCGAGGTAGAGGACTTGTCCGCCACCTTATAGAGTTCTTGGGATATAACCTCATGAACTTCTACTTCCTCTCCAATCATGATGCTATGAATCATGATGGCCCGGTCTATAGTAGCTTCGGACTGGTTGCTAGTGGGAATGATTGAACGTTGGATAAACTCCAACCATCCCCTAGCCACGGGCTTGAGGTCATGCCTTCTTAAATGAACCGGCTTTCCTCTTGAATCTCTCTTCCATTGAGCGCCCTCTTCACAAATGTCTATGAGGACTTGGTCCAACCTTTGATCAAAGTTGACCCTTCTAGTGTAGGGGTGTTCATCTTCTTGCATCATGGGCAAGTTGAATGCCAACCTTACATTTTCCGGACTAAAGTCTAAGCGTTTCCCCCGAACCATTGTAAGCCAATTCTTTGGGTCCGGGTTCACACTTTGATCATGGTTCTTGGTGATCTATGCATTGGCATAGAACTCTTGAACCATTAGGATCCCGACTTGTTGAATGGGGTTGGTAAGAACTTCCCAACCTCTTCTTCGGATCTCATGTCGGATTTCCGGATATTCACTCTTTTTGAGTTTGAAGGGGACCTCGGGGATCACCTTCTTCATGGCCTCAACTTCATAGAAGTGGTCTTGATGCACCCTTGAGATGAATCTCTCCATCTCCCATGACTCGGAGGTGGAAGCTTTTGCCTTTCCTTTCCTCTTTCTAGAGGTTTCTCCGGCCTTAGGTGCCATAAATGGTTATGGAAAAATAAAAAGCAATGCTTTTACCACACCAAACTTAGAAGGTTTGCTCGTCCTCGAGCAAAAGAAGAAAGAAGAGAGTAGAAGAAGAAGAAATAGAGGAGATGGAGTGGGCTTTGTGTTTCGGTCAAGGGGGAGAAGTAGTGTTTATGTTGTGTGAAAATGAAGGGGTGAAGATGGGTTTATATAGGAGTGAGAGGGGTGTGTATGGTTCGGCTATAGAGGGTGGGTTTGGGTGGGAAATTATTTTGAATTTGAATGGTGAGGTAGGTGGGGTTTTATGAAGGATGGATGTGAGTGGTGAAGAGAATGGTGGGATTTGATAGGTGAGGGTTTTTGGGAAAGAGGTATTGAGGTGATTGGTGAATGGGTGAAGAAGAGAGAGAGTGGTTGGGTAGGTGGGGATCCTGTGGGTCCACAGATCCTGAGGTGTCAAGGATAGCTCATCCCTACACCGAGTGGCGTGCAAAAACGCCCTTTCTGCCAATTCTGGCGTTAAACTCCGGTCTGGTGCCCCTTTCTGGCGTTTAACGCCAGCTCCTTGCCCATTCCTGGCGTTAAACGCCAGTCTGGTGCCCCTTTCTGGCGTTAAACGCCCAAAATGGTGCCAGACTGGGCGTTAAACGCCCATTTGCTGCCCTTACTGGCGTTTATACGCCAGCAAGCTTTTCCTCCAGGGTGTGCTATTTTTTTCTCTGTTTTTCATTCTATTTTTGCTTTTTCAATTGTTTTTGTGACTTCACATGATCATCAACCTACAAAAAACATAAAATAACAATGGAAAATAGATAGATATAACATTGGGTTGCCTCCCAACAAGTGCTTCTTTAATGTCAGTAGCTTGACAGTGGGCTCTCATAGAGCCTCACAGATGTTCAGAGCAATGTTGGAACCTCCCAACACCAAACTTAGAGTTTGAATATGGGGGTTCAACACCAAACTTAGAGTTTGGTTGTGGCCTCCCAACACCAAACTTAGAGTTTGACTGTGGGGGCTCTGTTTGACTCTGTTTTAAGAGAAGCTCTTCATGCTTCCTCTCCATGGTTACAGAGGGATATCCTTGAGCCTTAAACACAAGGGATTCTTCATTCACTTGAATGATCAATTCTCCTCTGTCAACATCAATCACAGCCTTTGCTGTGGCTAGGAAGGGTCTGCCAAGGATGATGGATTCATCCATGCACTTCCCAGTCTCTAGGACTATGAAATCAGCAGGGATGTAGTGGTCTCCAACCTTTACCAAGACATCCTCTACAAGTCCATAAGCTTGTTTTCTTGAATTATCTGCCATCTCTAGTGAGATTCTTGCAGCTTGTACCTCAAGGATCCCTAGCTTCTCCATTACAGAGAGAGGCATGAGGTTTACACTTGACCCTAGGTCACACAGAGCCTTCTCAAAGGTCATGGTGTCTATGGTACAAGGTATTGAGAACTTCCCCAGATCCTGTCTCTTTTGAGGTAATCTCTGCCTAGTCAAGTCATCCAGTTCTTTGGTGAGTAAAGGGGGTTCATCCTCCCAAGTCTCATTACCAAATAACTTGTCATTTAGCTTCATGATTGCTCCAAGGTACTTAGCAACTTGCTCTTCAGTGACATCTTCATCCTCTTCAGAGGAAGAATACTTATCAGAGCTCATGAATGACAGAAGTAAATCCAATGGAATCTCTATGGTCTCAGTGTGAGCCTCATATTCCCATGGCTCCTCATTAGGGAACTCATTGGAGGCCAGTGGACGTCCATTGAGGTCTTCCTCAGTGGTGATCACTGCCTCTTCCTCCTCTCCAATTTTGGCCATGTTGATGGCTTTGCACTCTCCTTTTGGATTTTCTTCTGTATTGCTTGGAAGAGTACTAGGAGGGAGTTCAGTAACTTTCTTACTCAGCTGACCCACTTGTGCCTCCAAGTTTCTAATGGAGGACCTTGTTTCAGTCATGAAACTCTGAGTGGTTTTAATTAGATCAGAGACCATGGTTGCTAAGTCAGAGTGGTTCTGCTTAGAGTTCTCTGTCTGCTGCTTAAGAGATGATGGAAAAGGCTTTCCATTGCTAAACATGTTTCTTCCACCATTGTTGTTGTTGAAGCCTTGTTGAGGTCTCTGTTGGTCCTTCCATGAGAGATTTGGATGGTTTCTCCATGAAGGATTGTAGGTGTTTCCATAGGGTTCACCCATGTAATTCACCTCTTCCATTGATGGGTTCTCAGGATCATAGGCTTCTTCTTCAGATGAAGCGTCCTTAGTACTGCCTGCTGCAGCTTGCATTCCAGATATACTTTGAGAAATCATATTGACTTGCTGAGTCAATATTTTGTTTTGAGCCAATATGGCATTCAGAGTATCAATCTCAAGAACTCCTTTCTTCTGGCTTGTCCCATTATTCACAGGATTTCTCTCAGAAGTGTACATGAATTGGTTATTTGCAACCATTTCAATGAGTTCTTGAGCTTCTGCAGGTGTCTTCTTCAGATGAAGAGATCCTCCAGCAGAGCTGTCCAATGACATCTTGGACAGTTCAGACAGACCATCATAGAAGATACCTATGATGCTCCATTCAGAAAGCATGTCAGAAGGACACTTTCTAATCAATTGTTTGTATCTTTCCCAAGCTTCATAGAGGGATTCACCTTCCTTCTGTCTGAAGGTTTGGACTTCCACTCTAAGCTTACTCAATTTTTGAGGTGGAAAGAACTTTGCCAAGAAGGCATTGACTAGCTTTTCCCAAGAGTTCAGGCTTTCCTTAGGTTGTGAATCCAACCATATCCTAGCTCTGTCTCTTACAGCAAAAGGGAATAGCATAAGTCTATAGACCTCAGGGTCAACCCCATTGGTCTTGATAGTGTCACATATTTGCAAGAATTCAGCTAAAAACTGATGAGGATCTTCCAATGGAAGTCCATGAAACTTGCAGTTCTGTTGCATTAAAGAAACTAATTGAGGCTTAAGCTCAAAGTTGTTTGCTCCAATGGCAGGGATAGAGATGCTTCTCCCATAAAAGTCGGGAGTAGGTGCAGTAAAGTCACCCATCACCTTCCTTGCATTGTTGGCATTGTTGTTGTTTTTGGCTGCCATATCTTCTTCTAGTTTGAAGATTTCTGTTAGGTCCTCTCCAGAGAGTTGTGCTTTAGCTTCTCTTAGCTTTCGCTTCAAGGTCCTTTCAGGTTCAGGGTCAGCCTCAACAAGAATGCCTTTGTCTTTGTTCCTGCTCATATGAAAGAGAAGAGAACAAAAAAGTATGGAATCCTCTACGTCACAGTATAGAGATTCCTTGAGGTGTCAGAGAAAAAGAAGAATAGAAGGAGGAGGTAGAAGGAGAAGAATTCGAACTTATCAAGAGGGATAGAGTTCGAATTATTGATAGTGGAGGAGTGTTAGTCCTTAAATAGAAGGATGTGAAAAGAGGGGAAGAATTTTCGAAAATTAATTAAAAGATTTTAAAAAGAAATTTGAAAATTTGATTGAGATTTTCGAAAACTAAGATTGGGAAAGAAATAAAGTGATTTTTGAAAAAAAAATTTTTGAAATTAGAAATAAAAAAGATATGATTGAAAACTATTTTGAAAAAGATGTGATTAAGAAGATATGATTGAAAAGGTGTGGTTTTAAAAAGATATGATTGAAAAGATATGATTGAAAAACAATTTAAAAAAAAAGATTTGATTTTTAAAATTAATGACTTGGCTAACAAGAAATTTAAAAGATATGATTCAGACATTAAACCTTTCTTAACAGAAAAGGCAACACACTTGAAAGTTTTGAATCAAATCATTAATTGTTAGCAAGTATTTTTGAAAATGGAAAGAAATTGATTTTGAAAATATATGATTGAAAAGATATGATTTGAAAAAGATTTGATTTTGAAAAATTATGAAAACTTGAAAAAATGTGAATTAAAAACAAAATCTTCCCTCTAGTGTCATCCTGGCGTTAAACGCCCAGAATGGTGCCCATTCTAGCGTTTAACGCCCAAATCTCTACCTTTTTGGGCGTTAAACGCCCAGCCAGGTACCCTGGCTGGCGTTTAAACGCTAGTTTTCCTTCTTCACTGGGCGTTTTGAACGCCCAGCTTTTTCTGTTTGATTCCTCTACTGAATGTTCTGAATCTTCAATTCTCTATATTATTGACTTGAAAAGACATAGTTTTGAAAAATATTTTTGAATTTTTTTATGATGAGAAACAATAAAAATGCAACTAAGATCAAATAAACAATGCATGCAGGACACCAAACTTAAAAATTTTCATATAGGAGACACTAACAAATTGAGAATGCATATGAGAAACAACAAAACACACTAAACAAGAGAATTTAAAGATCAGAGCAAGGAAATCATCAAGAACAACTTGAAGATAAATGAAGACACATGCATGTAATTTTCGAAAAATGCAAGAAAAATAGAAACATGCAATTGACACCAAACTTAAAAATTAATACTAGACTCAAACAAGAAACATAAAATATTTTTGGTTTTTATGGTGTTAAAAATTTTTTTGTGATTTTCGAGAATTATATAGAGAAGAAAATAAAGAGAATTAAAACTTTTAATAAGAATTCCAGGAATCATTGCAATGCTAGTCTAAGACTCCGGTCCAGGAATTAGACATGGCTTACTAGCCAGCCAAGCTTTCAATGAAAGCTCCGGTCCAAAACACTAGACATGGCCAATGGCCAGCCAAGGTTTAGCAGATCATTGCTCACAACAGCAAAATTGATAGAAATCAACAAGCTCTTGTGATGATAAGTTGAAACCTCGGTCCAAAAGATTAGACATGGCTTCTCAGCCAGCCAGACTTTAACAAATCATCATGAAACTCTAGAATTCATTCTTAAAAACTCTGAAGAACAAAATAGAAAATCTTTTTGTATTTTTGAAAATTTTTTTCGAAAAATAAAAAGGAAAAGTACCTAATCTAAGCAACAAGATGAACTGTCAGTTGTCCAAACTCGAACAATCCCCGGCAACGGCGCCAAAAACTTGGTGTTGTTGCCGGAAACAAATGAAAAATTATTGTTCGTTCATTCGTTCCTTCCCCGGCAACGGCGCCAAAAACTTGGTGCACGAAATTGTGATCATCAATGGCGCCATCAACATGGTACGCTCAATTGATATCTCAACTCTTTATCACAACTTCGCACAACTAACCAGCAAGTGCACTGGGTCGTCCAAGTAATAAACCTTACGCGAGTAAGGGTCGATCCCACGGAGATTGTTGGTATGAAGCAAGCTATGGTCATCTTGTAAATATCAGTCAGGCGGATTCAAATGGTTATGGAGGATGAATGATTAAAAGATAAATAAAACATAAAATAAAGATAGAGATACTTATGTAATTCATTGGTGAGAATTTCAGATAAGCGTATGAAGATGCTTTGTCCCTTCCGTCTCTCTGCTTTCCTACTGTCTTTATCCAATCCTTCTTACTCCTTTCCATGGCAAGCTGTATGTTGGGCATCACCATTGTCAGTGGCTACAATCCCGTCCTCTCAGTGAAAATGTTCAACGCACTCTGTCACAGCACGGCTATTCATCTGTCGGTTCTCGATCATGTCGGAATAGAATCCAGTGATTCTTTTGCGTCTGTCACTAACGCCCCACAATCACGAGTTTGAAGCTCGTCACAGTCATTCAATCCTTGAATCATACTCGGAATACCACAGACAAGGTTTAGACTTTCCGGATTCTCAAGAATGCCGCCATCAATTCTAGCTTATAGCACGAAGATCCTGATTAAGGAATCCAAGAGATAAACACTCAATCGATGGTAGAACGGAGGTGGTTGTCAGGCACACGTTCATAGGTGAGAATGATGATGAGTGTCACGGATCATCACATTCATCAAGTTGAAGAACAAGTGATATCTTAGAACAAGAACAAGCTGAATTGAATAGAAGAACAATAGTAATTGCATTGATACTTGAGGTACAGCAGAGCTCCACACCTTAATCTATGGTGTGTAGAAACTCCACCGTTGAAAATACATAAGAACATGGTCTAGGCATGGCCATGAGGCCAGCCCCAAAACGTGATCTAAGGTAGCATAGAACTACTTAAAGATTCCTCTCTAAATACAATAGCAAAAGGTCCTATCTATAGAGAACTAGTAGCTTAGGGTTACAGAAATGAGTAATTAATGCAGAAATCTTCTTCCGGGCCCATTTGGTGTGTGCTTGGGCTGAGCATTGAAGCTTCCATGTGTAGAGACTTTTCTTGGAGTTAAACTCCAGCTTTTGTGCCAGTTTTGGAGTTAAACGCCAGAATTCTTGAGCTGACTTGGAACGCCAGTTTGGGCTATCAAATCTCGGGCAAAGTATGGACTATTATATATTGATGGAAAGCCCAGGATGTCTACTTTCCAACGCAATTAAAAGCGCGCCAATTGGGCTTCTGTAGCTCCAGAAAATCCACTTTGAGTGCAGGGAGGTCAGAATCCAACAGCATCTGCAGTCCTTTTTCAGCCTCTGAATCAGATTTTTGCTCAGGTCCCTCAATTTCAGCCAGAAAATATCTGAAATCACAGAAAAATACACAAACTCATAGTAAAGTCCAGAAGAGTGATTTTTATTTAAAAACTAATAAAAACATAATAAAAACTAATTAAAATATACTAAAAATATACTAAAAACAATGCCAAAAAGCGTATAAATTATCCGCTCATCAAACGCCCAAAAGAAGCTTCTATTGGGCGTTTAACGCCAGTAATGATATATTTCTGGGCGTTAAACGCCAGAATGGGTACCATTCTGGGCGTTTAACGCCAAACTTGCAGCATCCTGGGCGTTCAGAAAAATGCCCAGTGACAAAAGATTTCTGGCATTTAACGCCAGCCAGAAGCAACAACTGGGCGTTAAACGCCCAAAAGAGGCTACAGATGGGCGTTAAACGCCCAAAACAAGCAGCAGTTGGGCGTTTAACGCCAGGATTGTGGAGGGGAGGAAGTTTTTGCTCCCAACTTGATTTTTTTCAAATTTTCATATTTTCATCCATACTTTCTTGCATAAACTTGTTCCCATACTTTCATTTTTCAAACTCTTTTCCAAAAATATTAAAAATATTTTAATCCTTTAATTAAATCTTTCTCAATTCTTCTTCAACTTCTTTTCAAATCTTTTTCAAAACAAATCCATCTTTTTCAAAACTTTTCAACTCATCAATATCTTTTTCAAATCTTCACAATATTTTTTTTAAAAAACAAATCTATCTTTTTCAAATATCTTTTATATCTTTTCAATTTTAAATTACATCTTTTTCCTATCATACTTATCTTTTTCAAATCACATTTTCTATCATATCTTTTTTTCAAAAATTTTCGAAAACCCACCCCCTTCCCTTTAAATCCTCGTTCGGCCTCCCTCCTCTCCTCCACAATTCGAACTTGGCTCACCCTATATCCCTCTCCTTTCCTTTCTTTTGCTTGAGGACAAGAAAACCTCTAAGTTTGGTGTGTTTATCCATGATCACTAAGCCAATACTCACCAAGATCATGGCTCCTAAGGGAAAACAAACCACCTCAAGAGGTAAGAAAGAGAATATTCCAAAACCACTTTGGAATCAAGGAAAGTTCTTAACCAAAGAACATTCAGACCATTCCTACAAAATAATGGGTCTAAGGTCAGTGATCCCGGAAGTTAAATTTGATCTGGAAGAAGACGAATATCCGGAGATCCAAGAGCAAATTCGAAGCAGGAGCTGGGAAATCCTAGCTAATCCTGAGACAAAGGTGGGAAGAAACATGGTTCAGGAATTCTACTCTAATCTGTGGAAGACAGACAGGCAGAGAATAGCTGGAACCGCATTCTATGACTATCGAACTCTGGTCACAGGGAAGATTGTTCACCTTCACCCTGACAAAATAAGAGAGATCTTCAAGCTGCCTCAACTGCAAGATGACCCAGACTCCTTTAATAGGAGAATGATGAGACCAAATAAGAGCTTGGACAAAATTCTAGAGGACATATGCCTCCCTGGAGCCAAATGGACAACAAACACAAAGGGTGTCCCAAACCAACTCAAGAGAGGAGATCTCAAACCAGTCACCAGAGGCTGGCTGGACTTCATTGGGCGTTCTATACTGCCCACTAGCAACCGCTCTAAAGTCACCATCAAAAGAGCAGTGATGATTCATTGCATTATGTTGGAAAAAGAAGTGGAAGTTCATCAGCTGATTTATTGTGAGCTTTACACAGTTGCAAACAAGAATTCCAAGGATGCCAAATTGGCTTATCCAAGCTTAATCTCTCTGCTATATAAAGATGCTGGGGTAAAGATGGGAGTAGATGAGTATATCTCAGTTGAGCAACCAATCACCAAAAAGTCAATAGAAGGACAACAAGTGCAGGACGACCCCATCAAGAGGAGAGCATAGGAGTTCCTCCCGGAAATCCCTCAAATTGAATACTGGAGGAGCCTAGAAGCATCTATCACCAAGTTGCAAGAAGCTGTGGATCAACTGAAGGACGAACAGCAAAATCAAAACAGCATGCTCTGCAAACTGCTTAGGGAACAAGAAGAGCAAGGGCGTGAACTAAAGGAACTGAAGCGCCAGAAGCTATCTCTTGAAGGGCCAAGCACCCCACAGAGTTAAGAGGCATCTACCTCCCAAAATAAAGGTTGTTGAGTCCTAATCTTAACCTTAACTCTGTGATAATTGTTCTTATTAGAAATCTACCTTAGAAGTTATATATGAGTAGTAGTAATTAGTATCTTTATTTTTAATTTTATCTCTAATTAAGCTATAATTTATTTTTCTCATCATTATTAAACATGAATAAAATAGCAGATTTTCAGAATAAGGAGGCAATAATTTTTTTTCAAGTCTTTAATAAGAAAAATTCAAATTATTTATATGTGGTAGCAATACTCTTTGCCTTCTGAATGAATGCTTGAACAGTGCATAATTTTGATAGTGGAGTTTATGAATGTTAAATCTGTTGGCTCTTGAAAGAATGACGAAAGAGGAAAAATGTTATTGATAATATAAAATATCATAAAATTGATTCTTGAAGCAAGAAAAAGCAGTACAAAAAATATTTTATATATAGAAAGAAAAAGAAAAAGCAAGCAGAAAAAGCCAATAGCCCTTTAAACCAAAAGGAAAAGGAAAAAAAGGATCCAAGGCTTTGAGCATTAATGGATAGGAGGGCCAAAGGAATAAAATCCTGGTCTAAGCGGCTAAACCAAGCTGTCCCTAACCATGTGCTTGTGGCATGCAGGTCCAAGTGAAAAGCTTGAGACTGAGTGGTTAAAGTCGTTATCCAAAGCAAAAAGAGTGTGCTTAAGAACTCTGGACACCTCTAATTGGGGACTTTAGTAAAGCTGAGTCACAATCTAAAAAGGTTCACCCAGTTATGTGTCTGTGGCATTTATGTATCCGGTGGTAATACTGGAAAACAAAGTGCTTAGGGCCACGGCCAAGACTCAGAAAGCAGCTGTGTTCAAGAATCAACATACTAAACTAGAAGAATCAATAACACTATCCGAATTCTAAGTTCCTATAGATGCCAATCATTCTAAACTTCAAAGGATAAATTGAGATGCCAAAACTGTTCAGAAGCAAAAAGCAGAGATATTACTTGGTGATCCACCAACATACAGCTTGCCATGGAAGGAGCCTTGCGTGCGTGAAGAAGATGACAGTAGGAAAGCAGAGATTCAGAGGACAAAGCATCTCCAAAACTCCAACATATTCTCCATTACTGCATAACAAGTATTTATTTCATGCTCTTTTATTTTTTCACAATTTAAACTGATAATCATAATTGATATCATGACTAAGAGTTACAAGATAACCATAGCTTGCTTCAAGCCGACAATCTCCGTGGGATTCGACCCTTACTCACGTAAGGTATTACTTGGACGACCCAGTGCACTTGCTGGTTAGTGGTACGAATTGTAAAAAGTGTGATTTACAATTTCGTGCACCAAACAGATAAAGCGAAAATTGTAAAATAAAAAACGCAACACTCAGAAAATAGGATTACTTGCGTGCGAAGAAATTTAAGGTTTAAAAGCATAACTAAATAAAAAGTAGAAGTAGAGAGATAAGAAAATGATATAGCAAGCTCCTAACTCAGCTTGCAGAGTTGAGGCTGGCCAGAGAATATTTAAGAGGTACCAAAGATAAAGTGTTCATATACATATAAGGAGAGTCTAATACATACATACATACATACACATATATATATATATATATATAACAAAAGTAGGGCCTCAAAATGAACCACTTCGCAGCAGAACTCCAGACGCCTAGCGAGGTGCTGCTTGACCTGCATCTGAAAAATAACAACAGAGCATGGGGTGAGAATTGAAGGTTCTCAGCATGGTAAAGGTGCCACGCACATAAGATATAAGGTCCTGGGAATGTCAGAGGCAATCCTAGAACGCCGACACCCAGATTACAAAGCTTAAATAACTAAACAGAAACCATAAAAAGGTGGTCTTCTAAGGATATCTAAGCCTAGTTTAAACTTAACATTAACACTAAGTCCTTCCAACTTTCCTCCGTTCCTCCATCACCGGTGAGTTTGCAAAGACAAACAAAGAGACAATTGCAAGCACAGGTAGGAGACAAATAGTGCAAGTAGTAAATATAACAATTCACATAATATAATCAATTAGGCATTCCTAATTAATGCATAGCAAACAAAACAAATAATATGCACATGATGTATGCCTTTCCTACTGGCCATGAGCTCACGCGTCGGTTAACTGTCAGAACCTGACACACCTGGTAGCTAACCCGGATACTGTCTCTCGACTGCGCATCTCCAGGAGGCACAAGATCAGGGGATTAGTGCCCTACCACCTTCTCCTGGTGGATTGATTATGGTGTTCGGTTATGTTTTCTTTTCTCCCCACCTTGAACATGGCTTTGACACGAAGAATTATTATCGGTCTAGAAATTTCTCTTAATAGAAAAGGAATTTCTTCTTTGTAAGCATAGTTCCAAACTAACAAATAACTCTCACATCAAATTTTAAAAGTTTTGGTTGTCACAAGTACAAACCCCAATAAAAATTAACCGAAGTATTCAAACCTCGGGTTGTCTCACAAGGAATTGCAATGAAGTGCTCAATTATTGGGTATGAAGATGCAAGGGGTTTGATTTGATAGTTAGCAAGAAAAGTAAATAGCAAGAAAGTAAATGACAAAAACTAATAAAAGAAAGGAAAGGACTCTTGGCTAGACATAGGTAATTGAGATCATCATCCTTGTCAACAAACCATACATTGATAATTATGAGGTACCAACCTATTAAGTCTACTCCTATGCTTGAAGTAAGTACAATATCTACCTCTAAGCATTAAGTATGTCAAATAGGCTTGATCAACATCAATCCATAAGTCTCAACCTAGCTACTAATTAACTTAGTAGTAGGCTAGAGTCAATGGTTATCAAATTGACCACATAGGGTTCTCAAATCACCAATTCAATGAGACCCAATGACTCAAGGTCACTCAATTCCCTTAACCTAGGCCAAGAGTAAAGCAAACTACACAAAAACTAGTGGAAACATTCTATCAAATACCTATAGTGCAAGAAAAGTAAACATCACACCAAATGCAAAAATTAAAGAAAGCCATAACTAATCAAAGCAAGAAATCAACAATAGGAACTAAGGCAAACATAAAAGAACATGAAAACATAAAATTGCATTAAAATAAAATAGAAATCCAACAAAAGTGCATGAACATAAGAACAACAAAATAAAGGAAATGACAAGTAAAACTAGAAGAATAGATATGTAACAACAAGGAATTAAGAAGGAAAACTAAATCAAAACAAGAATTACAAGTTGGATTTGAGAAAATTAAACCTAATCTACCCTAAATTCTAGAGAGAAGGGAGAGCTTCTCTCTCTAGAATTCTACCTACAACATGATGAAAACTACACTATGAGTCTCTCTTCATTCCCTTTCCATCCTTGGGTTCAAAATGATCAGAAATGAGTCTCTCTTCATTCTCTCTTCTTTAAGTGAGTCACGTGCTGCTTGTCACGCGTACATATGGGTCACGCATACGCGTCACTGGCACTTTTCCTGGTCACGCGTGCGCGTGGGGTGACGCATGCGCGTCGCTTGCGAATTTCCATCTCACGCGTACACGTGGGTGACGTGTGCGCGTGGCCTTCAGTTCAGCAAATCCTTATTTCTTCATGAATTCATTTTTGCATGCTTTCTCTTCATTCCTTCAACCCAATCTTTGCCTTATGAGCTTGAAATCACTCAACAAACGTATCAAGGCATCGAATGAAATTAAATTGAATTAAAATTATCCATTTTAGGGCCCAAAAGTATGTTTTTACTCTTAAGCACAAATTAGGAGAAATTCACAAAACTATGCTATTTCATTGGATAAATGTGAGAAAAGAAGATAAAATCTCCTAAAATCAACACAAGATAAACCACAAAATTGGAATTTATCAAACCTCCCCACACTTAAACCAAGCATGTCCTCATGCTAAACCAAGAAAGATAAGAAAAGGGATATGAACATTTATTCAATGCAAATAAACTATATGCAACCTATCTAAATGCATGCAACTAAATGCAAGATGATTCTACCTACTTGCTTAAAAGTAAATCAATTTCCAAGAACATATATAAACAAGTAGGGCTAAGATCATATGACGATTCATGAACCCTACCAATTCAAATATAAAAATTGAAGCTCAAAGAGACTTGCAATAAGAAAGCTCATGAAAGCCGAGAATAAGGAATTGAGCATCGAACCCTCACCGAAAGTGTATCCGCTCTAGTCGCTCAAGTGTATAGGGTCGATCACTCAATTCTCTTCTAATCATGCTTTCCAAGATTTTTTTTTCATCTAACAATCAACAATTATTCAATGCATGCATACATTCATCATGAGGACTTATTCTTAGGTTGTAATGGGGCTAGGGTAAAGGTAGGGATGCATATGGTCAAGTGAGCTTGAAATTTGCATCTTTGATTAGCCTAAGCTCTCACCAAACACGTATAACAACCTATACAATTCTAATACAATACCTAGCTACCCATGCTTTCCACTTTTTCACATACTCATGCATTCTCTTTAATTCACATTCCATATGCATTGCTTATTATTATTTTTCTTTGGGGCATTTTTGTCCCCTTTTTATTACCTTTCTTTTTCTATATATTTTTCTTGTTTTTTTTCTTTATATATATATATATATATTTTTTTTTTTCTACATTTTTTTCCTTCAAAGTATATACAAACATATCAATGCATATGGTTTTACATATTTAATGCATGAGTATTGACCCAATCCCATGATTTTCAATAAAAATACAAAAACACTCTTTTACCTCAACCAATGTCCCAAGTTTCCCATACCCAAATGATACACACCCTCACTAGCCTAAGCTGATCAAAGATCCAAATTAAGGGACATTTATTGTTTTTCACTTAGGAGTAGTGATGTGCTAAAATTAATAAAAAGGATTAAATAGACTCAAAATTGGCTAACAATGGTTGATGAAAGGTAGGCTATTCGGGTAAGTGAGCTAAATGAAATGATGGCCTCAATCATATAAATGCAGGTATACATGGAATAATGGACATAAAGAATCAAACAAATCAATGATTACAATCATAGAAAGAGAATAATACACACAAGAATGAAAATAAGTGGTTATAAGATGTAATCATGCAATTGGGCTCAAAACTCACATGTTTATGTTCTTAGCTCAAAAACCAAGTTCCAAAATAAATTCTTCAAGCAAGTTCAACAAATTTTTTTTTCAAATTGGTAGGGTGCCCTAAAATAATTTTTCTTGAAAGAGAAATCATCATCCTAACTGAGTAGTCCTAACATAAATAGGAAGTGGTAAAAATATGTACAAATTCTAACTAACATGCACCCTAACATGCAATGCAACAACTAACTACAAAGAAAATTAAGAATTGGTGTTGAAAAAGAAAATTGTTACCCATGGAGATCGGTCGGACGACCTCTCCACACTTGAAGATTGCACCATCCTTGGTGCGTGTAAAGAAGAGTAAGGTGGACGAGTTGCTACAATTGATGAGCTCTTTCAAAAGATTGTGCGGATGAACTTGTTTGTTGTCCCATTTTGAAGCTTTTCCTTTCCTTTCCTTCTTGGTGGCCAACCTAAAAGGAAAGAAAAAGAAAGAAAATTAAGCCTACAACAAAGATATCAAAGCAATAGAATATAGGCGAGGGCTAATGCTAAATAAGAGTAAGGTTCTCAACTATATGGTAGCTACAACATATAAGTGAGAAAACAATATAAGCTAAGGCATATCAACTACTACTTGATGAAAGAGTATAGTTAAAGCACAATTAAATGCCACGAGAGCATGTTGAGCATCAAGTACAAATAGAAAAGAGTGGCTCATGAGAGACATTAAAAGTTCATGTCAATGCACAAATGATGCAAGAGTCATCAAAGATTAAGCATTGACCTAAAAATTTCATCACCCAACAATACCAAACAAGTCAAGAAGCACCAAAATAATCCAAGAAATTCTCAACAATTGAGTAGGAGAATTCAACACCATTATTAAAATAAACAACTTAGAAAAGAAAATAAAATCAAGTTATAAAAAAAAATTAAAATGCAATGAATGAAAAATAAGCAAATGCAATAAAAGAAAAGGAAAGATGAGAAAAAGAAATTTTTTTAATAATTTTATCTTTACTTTTATTTTTATTTTATTTTTTTAATTTTTTATTTTTTGAATAGAGGAAATAGAAGAAAGTAAGAGAGGAAGAAGAGAGAAGAAGAAAGGTAAGAAAGAAAGAAAAAGAAAAGAAAAAGGAAGAAGAAAGAAAGGAGAAAGGAGAAAAAAAAAAAGGGCGCGAGGCAACGCATAAGCGTTGCCCATGCTTATGCGTGGGGTGCAGCAGGGACAAGCGATGCATAAGCGTCGCCCACACATACGCGTGGAATGCAAAAAGTGCAGGTGACGCGTAAGCGTCGCCCACGCTTACGTGTGGGTCCAGATTATGCTTTTTGCACAAAACCAGCATAATTCTCGCACAACTCTCCGGTTTTTGTACCAAGAGTCCCCATATGGCATACGACACATAAGCGTCACCCACGCTTAAGTGTGGGGTGACCCCTTTTTTTTTAAACATAGAAAATAGAAACAGGGCACTCTCCTAACCTACAAGCATTCTAAAACAATCAAAATTGAAATTTAACAACAAATCTTTTGATTTTTGAAAAATTTTCAAATACAAAACAAACAAAACTTACACTTCAAGCAAAATACAACAACTATTCTAATCAAAACATGAATTTAACAAACAACCTATCAATCAAAGCAATGTGTAAGAGTATAGAAAATAAGAAAAACTACCTACAATGACAACTCAATTCATTCATTGATTATATATACAAGAGAATGGAAAGAGTTTACCATGGTGGGTGTCTCCCACTAGCACTTTTAGTTTAAGTCCTTAAGTTGGACATTTGGGAGGCTCTTTGTCAAGGTGGTTTATGCTTGTATTCATCCTTGAACCACCAAGAATGCTTGCTCCTCAAACGGTTGTCAGAATTTCCAACCGCCTTCACCAAGCTTGGGTGAGGTTCTTCCCAAGATATGAGCTTCCAAAATTGGTCTTTATGTTGTGATCCGGGATCCCATATCTTGTTTTCACACTCATCTTCTAATTGATCATCATGGTTCCACTTGGGTGGTAGACAAGCTGAATTCTCAATAAAGCCTCCAAACAACTTCCTAGACCCATGCAATTTGGTTCTACACCAACCATTGCTATTTAACTTTGAGCATGCAACCATCATGAACTTAGAGTGATGTTTTCAACCACCACACAACTCTCTCCTACTCTTTACTCCACAAAAAGCTCTAAGTTGACCATCATTTTCAATCAAACCATATTCAAGTGAGAAAGTAAAGCTTAGGGATAAGATTTTACCCACTTGAATGTTGTGTAGGATGGTGACTTAGGAAGGGGAGGTCCCAATGATCTTGCAAGTTCCACTCCCTTGTGCTCTTCTTTGACTATCTCCACCTCTTTTCAAGCTTCTTCAATTTCAACCTCTTCCTCTTGGTAGCTCTCTTCCAATTCAATCTCTTTTTCATTGCTTACCAAGGGCATGGGAGGTTGTGTATCTTCTTCTTTAATCTCAATTTCATGTCCAATGGAAGAGAATTCAATTGTAGAGAAGAATTCCTCAATGATTGAATCAATCTCTTGATCAACCTCTTCAAAGTCTTCCACCATGATATGCCTTGGAGGTTGCGCACCCTCCTCAACATCAATATCAAACTTCTTGAAAGAGGGCTCTCTAATTCTACATTCCCATGGACTTCCAACATTTCCTCGGTCTTCAACTACTCCTTCCTTTTCAATCATCTCTACCCTCTCCTCTTGTTGCACTCTTTGCTTCAACTCCTCTTCTCCATCTTGAAGCACCAAACTCACTCCCTCATTATTCTCCTTGATTTCTTCTCCACATTCAACAATGGGAGTGCCTTGATTGCATAGGCTTAGGCAGGAGGAGACCATGTTGCGAACGGCTTCTGTCATGGTAGCAAGCACGACTTCTATCTTCTTGAACTCCCTTTGTGTCTCTTTGATAAACCCTATTTTTAGGGTTTATCTTGTACTTCATTTAAGAGATTTTATCACCTTCTACCCACATTTATTCAATGAAATAGCATGGTTTCATGATTGTTTCCCAACTTGTGCTTAAGTGTGAAAACATGCTTTCTAAGTCCTTAATTAGCTAAATTTGATTCACCTTTGATTCCACTAGATGCCTTGATTTGTTTGTTAAGTGATTTCATGTTGAAAAGGCTAGGAATGGATCAAAGGAGTGAAGAGGAAAGCATGAAAAGTGGGGAAATCAGGAAAAGCCAAAGATTTGAGAAACATCATCCACGCACACGCGCACCGTACGCGCACGCGTGGATCGCGAAAATGCAAGGGACGCCCACGCGCGCTGTGCACGTACGCGTCGGTGGCCGCACGTGATTTTTAAATAGAAAACTTGCCCAGCGATTTCTGAGAAGCTGTGGGGCCCAGTTGCAACCAATTTTGGCGCCAAAATGCATTTAAAGGACCAATGATTGAAGGGAATCAACACTTCACATACTTTACATACTTTCACACATTAGTTTAGTTTAGGTTAGTTTTAGAGAGAGAAGCTCTAACTTCTCTCTAGAATTAGGATTAGGATTAGGTTTAGTTCAATAATCTAGATCTAGGTTTCAATTCATGCTTTCTTCTTCTTCTTCTTCTTCTCAATTCTTTGTTGTTGCATTTATGATTCCTCTATTCTTTTGTTGTAATTTTCTTTATGTTATTTCCATGCTTTATTGTAGATCTACTCTTGTTCCTTCTATTTTCTTCCAATTAAATTTGAGGTAATTCATAATAATTGTGTTTCTTTCGATTGTTTTTATTAATTCCTTGCAATAAGTAGTTGTTAGATTTCATTGTTGTTATCAATTTACTTTGCTTTCCTTTTATGCCTTCCAAGTGTTTGATGAAATGCTTGGTTGGATTTTAGTATAGATTTTTCTCCTCTTGGCTTTGATAGAGTAATTAGTGACGCTTGAGTTATCTAATTCCTTTGTAGATTGATAATTAGAAGTTGCTAATTAATTTGGATACCACTAAAACTAGTCTTTCCCTTGGGAGTTGGCTAGGACTTGTGGAATCAAGTTGATTCATCCACTTGACTTTTCTCCATGATTAGAGGTTAACTAAGTGGTAGCAATGGACAATTGTGGTCACAATTGAGGAGGATAACTAGGATAGGACTTCTAGTTCTCATATCTTGCCAAGAGCTTTCTTAGTTGTTAGTTTATTTCTTTTGCAATTTACATTCCTTGTTCCTTAACTCAAAAACCCCAAATATACTTCATAGCCAATAACAAGAACATTTGTTTGCAATTCCTAGGGAGAACGACCGAGGTTTGAATACTTCGGTTTATAATTTTAGGGGTTTGTTACTTGTGACAACCAAATTTTTGTATGAAAGGACTATTGTTGGTTTAGAAACTATACTTGCAACGAGAATTCATTTGTGAATTCTAAACCACAACCCTATCAAGATTACTACCAAGAACCGCCTCAATGCACACCATCTCCATACCCTTACTTTGAAGAATCACCTTCCTACTATGAACCCTCTCTCCAAAATAATGAACCCTCTTATCCACCCCAAGCCCCAATAGATGACTCTCTCACCTTTCTACTTCAAGGACAAGCGGATATGCAAAGGAACACCTTAGAGTTTGTGACTAACTTGACCAAGGTAGTGCATACTTTAGCCTACCAATGCTTGAACACTCAAGGTGCTTCCATAGCTACATGTGAAGAATCAATTGAAGAGCATAGCATGAAGGAGAGATTGGAAACTCCGGTGAAAAATGAGGGATGCCACTTTGTGTTAGAACAATTGGAGGAGCCTATGGCTATTGAAGAAAAGGAAGAAGTGGTTGAAGATTTGGGATATGTTGAAAGTCCATGGGAATGTAGCATCATGGAGCACTCTTCCAAGAAGCTTGATATTGATGTTGATGAGGGTGCGCAACCTCCAAGGCATATCATAGTTGGAGACTTGGAAGAGGCTTATCAAGAGATGGATTTAATCATAGATGAATTTCTCTCTACAATGGAATTCTCTCCCATTGGACATGAAGTTGAAATTATAGAAGAATGTGCACAACCTCCCATATTCTTGGTGAGCAATGATAAAGAGAGTGAATCAGAAGAGAGCTACCAAGGGGAAAAAGTTGACTTGGTGTACATCGAAATTGAAGAATATGAAGAGGTTGATCAAGAGACGGATTCATTAATCATTGAATTCCTATCCAAAATTAAATCACCTCTCATTGGGCAAGAAATTGAAATTCTTGAAGACAACACCAAGCCAAGTGATAAAAGGGAAAAGGTTGAGATTGAGGAAGCTTACAAAGAGGTGGAGATAGTCAAGGAAGAGCACAAGGGAGTGGAGCTTGCAAGATCATTGGGACCACCCCTTCCTAAGTCACCATCCTACACAATATTCAAGTGGGTAAAACTCTTATCTCTAAGCTTTACTTTCTCACGTGAATATGGTTTGATTGAAAATGATGGTCAACTTAGAGCTCTTTGTGGAGTTAAGAGTAGGAAAGAGTTGTGTAGTGGTTGGAAACATCAGTCTAAGCTCATAACGGTTGCAAGCTCAAAATTCAAGAGCAATGGTTGTTGTGGAACCAAATTGCATGGGTCTAGGAAGTTGTTTGGAAGCTTCTTTGAGAATTCCAAGGCCATGCCACCCGGATGGAATAATAATGACCAATTTAAGGACGGATGTCAAAACAAAGTGTGGGATCCCGGATCGCATAAGGAAAATCAAATTTGGGAGCTCATGGTTTGTGAAGAACTCCATCAAAGCTTGAAGATATTAAAATTGAAGAATGGAGCTTATTGGAGATTCAAGCATTGGTGGATGTTCAAGGATAGTTTCAAGCACAAGCCACCTTGAGAGGAGCTCCCCATAAGTCCAACTTAAGGACAATAAACAAAAATGCTAGGTGGGAGACACCCCACCATGGTAATATCTTTTCATTTTCTCTTTTTGTACATATTGGTAAATAGTTTAATTTCATGTTTTGATTGATTTGTTGAGTTTGTTTGGTAGTTTAGTATGTTAAATAAGATTTTATGGTGTTTTGGTAGTTGTTTGGAGGTTTGGAATGCTTGGATTAGTGCAAAAACATAGAAAAATTTTCAAAAAAAAAAAAGCGCCATCCGCGCGTACGCGCACTGCCCGCGTACGCGTGCATTAAGAATTTTCGCCTATCCGCGCGCACGCGCCATGTACGCATACGCGTGGATTGAGAAATTCCACCCCCAAGCCAAACACCCGAGAGTTGTGCGAACGCCGCGCGCGCATTGTGCCTTTGGCACAAAACCACTCGCGCGTACGCGTCACTCTCACAAAAAAAATTTAATAAATAAATAAATAAATAAATAAAATACCAAAATAAAAATTTCTCTTTTCTTCCATTTTCCTTTATTGCATTTGCTTACTTTCATTAATTACATTTTAATTTTGATTTTATAGCTTGTTGTAATTTTCTTTTTGTTAAGTTTCTTATTTTAATAATGGTGTTGAATTTTCCTATTCAATCGTTGAGAATTTCTTGCATTATTTTGGTGCCTCTTGACTTGTTTGATATTGTTGGGTGATGAAACTTTTAAATCAATACTTAATCTTGTATGACTCTTGTGTCTTTGTGCATTGATATGACCTAATATTGTTTTCTCACTCACATGTTGTAGCTACCATGTAGTGAGAACCTTACCCTTATTTGGCATTAGCCCCCGCCTATGTTCTCTTTGCTTTGATATCTTTGTTATAGGCTTAATTTTCTTTCTTTTTCTCTCCCTTTAGGTTGGCCACCAAGAAAGGAGGAAAAGAAAAAGCTTCGAGATGGGGCACCGAACAAGTCATTCGCACAACCTTTTGAAGGAGCTCATCAATTGTAGCAACCCGTCCACCTTGCTCTTCTTTGCATGCACCGAGGACGGTGCACTCTTCAAGTGTGGGGAGGTCGTCCGACCGATCTCTGCGGGTAACAATTTCTTTCTCAACACCAAAGTTAGCTAGATGTTGCATTGCATGAAAGGTTGCATGTTAGTTAAATTTTTTATATATTTTATCACCTCTTTTTATGCTAGGACTACTTGGTTAGGGTTATGATTTCTTTTCCAAGAAAATTGTTTTAGGGCACCCTACTAATTTGAAAAATTTTTTGGTTGAACTTGCTTGAAAAAATTTATTTTGGAACATGGTTTTGAGCTAAGAACACAAGCTTGTGAGATTTGAGCCTAATGGTGTGGTTACATCTTATAACCACTTATTTTTCCTTCTTGTGTGCATTATTCTCTTTCTATGATTGTGATCTTTGATTTGTTTGATTCTTTATGTCCATTATTTTGTGTATTCATGCATTTATATGATTGAGGGCATCATTTCATTAGCTCACTTACCCAAATAGCCTACCTTTTACTCTCCATTGTTAGCCAAATTTGAGCCTACGAATAACCTACTTTGTTCTTAATTTAGCACATTACAAGCCTTGAAGCGAAAAACAATAAATGTCCTTATTTGGATCTTTGATTAGCTTAGGCTAGTGTGTGTGTATCATTCAAGTGTGGAAAATCTTGGGACATTGGGTGAATAAAAGGGTAGTTTTGTATTTTTGTTGTAAATATTGGGAATTGGGTAAATGCTCATGTGTAATGAATGTAAAACCTTGTGCATTGATGATCTTGTATATAGAAAGAAAAAAATGAGAAAAATAAAAGAAAAAAAAAGTGTGAAAAAGAAAAGAAAAGAAAAGAAAAAAATAGAAAAAGAAAGAAACAAAGAAAAAATAAAGAAATAAAAAGAGGACAAAATACCCCAAAGCAAAGCTTAATAAGGATTAATGCATAAGTGTTGTGAAATGAAAAGAGAATGCATGAGCATGTGAAGAAGTGAAAAATGGGTAGTTATATTAGAACTTAATTGTATAGGATGTCATAGGTTAGGTGGGAAGTTTAAGCTTATCAAAGATTCAAATTTCAAGCTCACTTAACCATATATGCATCCTACCTTGACCCTAGCCCCATTACAACATAAAGAAAAGACCTCATAATATGTGTATGCATGCATGAAATATATGTTGATTGTTAGAAGAAAAACAAATCTTGGAAAGCATGATTAGGGGAAAATTGAGTGAATCAACCCTAAACACTTGAGCGAATAGAGTGCAAACACATCTGGTGAGGGTTTGATGCTCAATTACATGTTTTCACCTATGATCATCTCTTTTCATGCAAGTTTGTAAAAATATTTAACAACTCAATTCAATTATGGATCGGACTTGCTAGTCCTTAGCCCTTGTGCATATATGCTTCTTGGAAATTGATTTATTTTGACCAAGCAATTGCATTCATGTAGATAGTTGCATATAGGTAGGGTGCATTTAGTTAGATTTCATTGAATAAATGTTGAAACCATTTGCTCTCTCTTGGTTTAAGCATGAGGACATGCTTGGTTTAAGTGTGCGGAGGTTGATAAACCCCATTTTTAGGGTTTATCTTGTACTTCATTTAGGAGATTTTATCACCTTCTACCCACATTTATTCAATGAAATAGCATGGTTTCATGATTGTTTCCCAACTTGTGCTTAAGTGTGAAAACATGCTTTCTAAGTCCTTAATTAGCTAAATTTGATTCACCTTTGATTCCACTAGATGCCTTGATTTGTTTGTTAAGTGATTTCAGGTTGAAAAGGCTAGGAATGGATCAAAGGAGTGAAGAGGAAAGCATGCAAAGTGGGGAAATCATGAAAAGCCAAAGATTTGAGAAACATCATCCACGCACACGCGCACTGTACGCGCACGCGTGGATCGCGAAAATGCAAGGGACGCGCACGCGCGCTGTGCGCGTACGCGTCGGTGGCCGCACGTGATTTTTAAATAGAAAACTTGCCCAGCGATTTCTGAGAAGCTGTGGGGCCCAGTTGCAACCAATTTTGGCGCCAAAATGCATTTAAAGGACCAAGGATTGAAGGGAATCAACACTTTACATACTTTACATACTTTCACACATTAGTTTAGTTTAGGTTAGTTTTAGAGAGAGAAGCTCTAACTTCTCTCTAGAATTAGGATTATGATTATGTTTAGTTCAATAATCTAGATCTAGGTTTCAATTCATGCTTTCTTCTTCTTCTTCTTCTCAATTCTTTGTTGTTGCATTTATGATTCCTCTATTCTTTTGTTGTAATTTCCTTTATGTTGTTTCCATGCTTTATTGTAGATCTACTCTTGTTCCTTCTATTTTCTTCCAATTCAATTTAAGGCAATTCATAATAATTGTGTTTCTTTTGATTGTTGTTATTAATTCCTTGCAATAAGTAGTTGTTAGATTTCATTGTTGTTATCAATTTACTTTGCTTTCCTTTTATGCCTTCCAAGTGTTTGATGAAATGCTTGGTTGGATTTTAGTATAGATTTTTCTCCTCTTGGCTTTGATAGAGTAATTAGTGACGCTTGAGTTATCTAATTCTTTTGTAGATTGATAATTAGAAGTTGCTAATTGATTTGGATACCACTAAAGCTAGTCTTTCCCTTGGGAGTTGGCTAGGACTTGTGGAATCAAGTTGATTCATCCACTTGACTTTCCTCCATGATTAGAGGTTAACTAAGTGGTAGCAATGGACAACTGTGGTCACAATTGAGGAGGATAACTAGGATAGGACTTCTAGTTCTCATATCTTGCCAAGAGCTTTCTTAGTTGTTAGTTTATTTCTTTTACAATTTACATTCCTTGTTCCTTAACTCAAAAACCCCAAATATACTTCATAGCCAATAAAAAGAACATTTGTTTGCAATTCCTAGGGAGAACGACCCGAGGTTTGAATACTTCGGTCTATAAATTTAGGGGTTTGTTACTTGTGACAACTAAATTTTTGTATGAAAGGACTATTGTTGGTTTAGAAACTATACTTGCAACGAGAATTCATTTGTGAATTCTAAACCACACAAAAGTCCTCTCATCACTCTTCTTGCCCTTGGAGGTAAGAGCTAATATCTCTTTTTTGTGCTAGCTTGAAAGCATGGAGAGACTCATCCATTGGAGGTGGTGTAAGAGAGGGTTCATTGTTTGGGAGAAAGGGCTCACAATTGGAAGGTGGTTCTTCTTGGTAAGGGTATGGAGATGGTGTATATGGAGGTGGTTCTTGGGAGTAGTTGTGATGGAATTGTAGTGGTTCCATGTATGGTTCATATGGCTCATAAGGTGGTTTGGTATGGTGGATAAGGATTAGGGTCATAATGAGGTGTTTGGTGGTAGGGGGCTTGTGAGTAAGGTGGTTCAAAATTATGTTGAAGAGGTGGTTCATAGGCATATGGTGGTGGTTGTTGACAACCACAATGGGGATCACCACATCCATTAGATTGATATGCATTAGGAATGGAATTATACCTATAAGAAACCGGAGGTTGTTGTTGCCAAGAGGGTTGATCAATCCCTTGAGGCTCCTCCCATCTTTGATTGTTCCATTCTTGACATATTCACATATTCACAATAGCCAATAACTTAGTACCATTGCAATTCTCCGGCAACGGCGCCAAAAATTTGACACGAAGAATTATTGTCGGTCTAGAAATTTCTCTTAATAGAAAAGGAATTTCTTCATTGTAAGCATAGTTTCAAACCACCAAATAACTCTCACATCAAATTTTAAAAGTTTTGGTTGTCACAAGTACAAACCCCAATGAAAATTAACCGAAGTATTCAGACCTCGGGTCGTCTCACAAGGAATTGCAATGAAGTACTCAATTATTAGCTATGAAGATGCAAGGGGTTTGATTTGATAGTTGGCAAGAAAAGTAAATAGCAAGAAAGTAAATGACAAAAACTAATAAAAGAAAGGAAAGGACTCTTGGCTAGACATAGGTAATTGAGATCACCATCCTTGTCAAAAAACCATACATTGATAATTATGAGGTACCAACCCATTAAGTCTACTCCTATGCTTGAAGTAAGTACAGTATCTACCTCTAAGCATTAAGTACGTCAAATAGGCTTGATCAACATCAATCCATAAGTCCTAACCTACCTACTAATTAACTTAGTAGTAGGCTAGAGTGAATGGTTATCAAATTGACCACATAGGGTTCTCAAATCACCAATTCAATGAGATCCAATGACTCAAGATCACTAAATTCCCTTAGCCTAGGCCAAGAGTAAAGAAAACTACACAAAAACTAGTGGACACATTCTATCAAACACCTAGAGTGCAAGAAAAGTAAACATCACCAAATGCAAGAATTAAAGAAAGCCATAACTAATCAAAGCAAGAAATCAACAATAGAAACTAAGGCAAACATAAAAGAACATGGAAACATAAAATTGCATTAAAAAAAATAGAAATCCAACAAAAGTGCATGAACATAAGAACAACAAAATAAAGGAAATGACAAGTAAAACTAGAAGAATAGAGATGTAACAACAAGGAATTAAGAAGGAAAACTAAATCAAAACAAGAATTACAAGTTGGATTTGAGAAAATTAAACCTAATCTACCCTAAATTCTAGAGAGAAGGGAAAGCTTCTTTCTCTAGAATTATCAGAAATGAGTTGGATTTGGGCCTCTTTGAGCTCAGAAATCGCCCCCAGCGTTTTGCATTTAAGTGAGTCACGTGCCGCTTGTCACGCGTACGCATGGGTCACGCGTACGCGTCACTGGCACTTTTCCTGGTCACGCATGCGCATGGGGTGATGCGTGCGCGTCGCTTGCGAATTTCCATCTCACGCGTACGTGTGGGTGACGCGTGCGCGTGGCCTTCAGTTCAGCAAATCCTTATTTCTTCATGAATTCTCCATTTTGCATCCTTTCTCTTCATTCAGTCAAGCCAATCTTTGCCTTATGAGCCTGAAATCACTCAACAAACATATCAAGGCATCGAATGGAATTAAAGTGAATTAAAATTATCCATTTTATGGCCCAAAAAGCATGTTTTTACTCTTAAGCACAAATTAGGAGAAATACACAAAACCATGCTATTTCATTGGATTAATTTGAGAAAAGATAAACCACAAAATTGGGGTTTATCAGGCTTTAGCATTCTTGGCTGAAAGGAAGAAGAGAAGTGGCTCTTCTAATATATAGTTGGGCTGATGCGTTGGGCCTTGGGCCCATTTCGGGTCCAGTTTGACCGGTTCAACCCGTTCGGCCCAATCTTGGGCCAAATTCTTTGAAATTAGTGTCAAAATTCTCGTTTTAATTAGCTCTATCTTATTTTACTATGAAATTTGTATTTCTATTCTCCTTTATTAAAATTAATTTATTGGTTAATTATTTGCTAATTTTATGGGGTTTACATCCTACCCACCTAATTAAGAATTTTGTCCTCAAAATTCAGATCCAGTTACCTGAAAAGAGGTGTGGGTAGTGGTCTCATTTCGAATTCAATACTTCTCGGTTTTAATCACTTGGTCTCAACTGCTCACCATTCCTAATCTTGTCGAGATAATTTCCGAGAAAGTGAAACTTCCCCTTTCCAACTATATAGGTCTTCACTTCCAATAAAATTATTTGGTTGGGATTGCACAGTTATAATCTTAGTTTGAATTTCACTAACCTTTTCTCTATTGTTTCGATTATCAATTTGGAACCTAGGGTGTCAAATCTTTCGGGGTTAGGTCAATACCAGAGTGACTAACGTACCGCGCCGCCTTATAATTTTCTAATGTATAGTCTCGTCATTTTTCTAGATGGTTAGTTTTTCTCTGATAGGCAAAAAGTAGATAGTTTTCCATCATTTGGGTCCCTATTCCCTAACGGTGTTAAATCCTTCGATCCCTGCTAAAGTTTCTATACCAAGGCGTCGTCATGGCATCATGATGTTGCATCCATCATCATCCTAAGTCCTTGGATAGTGTGTCATTTGGTCCAGGTATGATGAATTCAGGCACAAAGGTCGCTCTCTCCTTTCAAGGTTTGAAAACTTGTTACATTCAGGCATCCCGATAATTGGTGCATCTTAAAGCGTCGTTTCAACCACAGACAATATGGTAAACAAACTTAAAGCCCCAAATCTTTTCTCGTTGTGGTATACTACACATTCCATCTTCCGTGTATTTAAAGTTTTGCTCTTAATGGATTATCTCTCTGATTGCTATTTTTTGGAACTATACAAGCTGTTCACCAAGCTCGAGGCAGCTTCTGAAAGACATAAAATTGAGAGACATTCACACCGCACACACGATGCTCACATGGAATGAAAAGGACATCTGGTATGGTAACCGTACTAAATTTCAAATTGAGTGACAACCTGCACAAGGAGAAAAATCAAGGTGCATAGTAGGTGATGAGCGGATATTTTATATGCTTTTTGGCATCATTTTCATATAGTTTTTAGTAGTTTTTGTTTAGTTTTTATTAAGTTTTATAGGTTTTAGTGTTAAAATCACATTTTTGGATTCTACTATGAGTTTTTGTGTTTTTGGACAATTTCAGCTATTTTCTGGCTGAAATTGAGGAGTTGGAGCAGAAGTCTGATTCGGAGACAGAGAAAGCACTACAGATGCTGTCCAGATCTGACCTCCCTGCATTCGGAAGGACTTTTCTGGAGCTACAGAAGTCCAAATAGAGCGCTCTTAATGGATATGAAAATATGACTTCCAGAGCTTTCCAGAAATATATAATAGTTTATACTTTGCTTCGAATTAGAAGGCCCAAAACTGGCATTCAACACCAGCTACTTGCCCCCCTTCTAGGCGTCCAGCACCCAAAGAGCAGAGACCAATGTACAAACACCCAAAGAGGACCCCCTAGCTGGCGTTCCATGCCCAAAAGACATCATAGCACGTGTATCTCACCAAATCTCAGTCCAAACACTCACCAAGTGGGCCTCAGAAGTGAATTTTAGCACTAAATAGACTGTTTTATCCTTACTAGTCATCTATTTAGTATTTAAGGGATTTTATTTATGTAATTAAGAACTTTTTAGACACTTTCAGTCATCATACACGTTTCCATCATTGTTTTACTTCACGATACGTCGTGTACCCTGCCACCAATACCTTTCCACTATCAATTTAGAAGATGTCACAATTAAGAATAAATAACCGGGAGTAGAATCCTGGGTCGTTTCCCAAAGAGTTGACACAAGATGTAAATTATTGGTCAGGATTTTCTTGAATATTTTTGAAATTGAGAACAGAAAAATAAATGGCTAGGAATTAAATCAATGAGTACTAACAAGAGGTGTTATGTATTTAAAGTAAAAGGCCTTCGTCAGGGGAGAGAATTGGTGTGTCTATCCTTGTTGTCTTTCCCAAGTAGAATAGTAAATGTTCATTGCTTCCACTTAGTTATCCTCTAACAATTGAAGAAAAGTCAAGTGGCTTCACCAACTCTAGCTCACAAGTCCTAGTCACTTCGTGGGGAATGACTAGAGTTGGTGAGAGTTGAGTTAGTAAGCAATTCCCAATTACAGATAATACTTGAGTATCACAACTCAAGGAATCCTAATTAATCAACCCCTAAGACAAGTTGGTATATCTACTCCATTAACATGAATGCCATTTTTATAAACACATAATCGGAGTAAATATAAGACATATTAATTATAAGAAATTAATTAAATCTAAATTTGAACTATCAATAATTAAGCATAACCAAACACGTACCAAAATTGAACATAAAAATAATTCAATGCATTAATAAAATTCAAAAATAACAAGATCCAAACATGAATTCAAGCAATTAAATGGAAAAAAAAAAGTAATAGAGTAATAGAGAAGAAAACTGTAAGAACAATGACTCCAATTGAAGGTAGTAATAGCTCTCTCAAGATCCAATTCAAAAGCAAAACTAAGAATGTCATAAACCCTAGGAGAAGTAGTGTTTTTCTCTCTAAAATTCATAACTAAAAAAAAAATTAAAGTGAAAGTGAAGTGTCATCAGTCTCAGCTATATCCGTGCATCTACTCTGTGTTTTCGGGCTTGGATCTGGGTCCAAATCAGCCCAGAAATCGCCCCCAACAAGTTCTGTTAAGTGAAGCACGTGACGCTCTGTCACGCGTACGCGTCGGCCACACGTACGCATCGTTGAACTTCTACACTGGTCACGCGTACGCGTCGTTGAACGATGCTCCTGATCTCGTGCACGCTTCGGCCATGCGTGCGCGTCGCTCCTTGCTTCTCAACTCTTTAGTTTTTTGTGTTCCTTCCACTCTAACATGCTTCATCTTCATCCTTTAAGCTATCCATGCCCTATAAACTTGAAAACACTCGACAAACACATCATGGCATCGAATGGTAATAAAGGAAAATTAAAAATTAACAATTTTAAGGCCTAGAAAACATGTTTTCAATCATAGCACAAAAATTGGGACGAAAACTTAAAAACATGCAATTTACATGAATAAGTGTGAGAATAGTTGATAAAACCCACTCAATTCAGTCCAAAATATATCATAAAATAATGGTTTATCAAATCTCCCCACACTTAAATATTA
This sequence comes from Arachis ipaensis, assembly GCF_059453495.1. NCBI lineage: Eukaryota > Viridiplantae > Streptophyta > Magnoliopsida > Fabales > Fabaceae > Arachis > Arachis ipaensis. The sequence continues at coordinate 114,478,988 of NC_142442.1, read as the reverse complement.
ACATGTCCTCATGCTAAGCTCAATGAAAACAAAAGAGTAATGGGAGAATGGTGAGACTTATGCAATGTAATTTATCTATAAGAATGCAACTACATGCTAAATGCTTCTACCTACTTGGTTAAAAGTAAACAAATTCTCCAAGACAAATATAAGTGGATTTCACTAATTCAAATCACACAATAAAGGACAAGTAAACTTGCAAGAAGAAAGCTCATGAAAGATGGGAGCAAAAAATCGAGCATCGAACCCTCACTGGAAGTGTATACACTCTAATCACTCTAGTGTTTAAGGGTCGATTCTCTCGGTTCTCTACTAAGCTTGCTTTCTAAGACTTGCTCTTCTTTTACCAATTAAAAAAATTTAATGCATAAATACACATATCAAGAGGTCTTTTCAAGGGTTGTAATAGGGTTAGGGTCAAAGTAGGAATGTATTTGATTAAGTGGACTAAATCCGAATCCTTGATTAACCCAAACTTCTCACCTGACCTAAGACATTCCATGTTATCAAAATGCAAAGCTTAGCCACCCATTAACTATTTTTCCATAAATCCATGCACCTTGATATCTTTTGAGTATAAATCATATGCATTAGTTCACATATTAGACTTGGGGCATTTTGTCCCCCTTTTTATTGCTTTCTCTTTTTCTTTTCTTTTCCTTATTATTCATATTTTTTCTCTTTTTTTTTTATTTTCTATTTTTTCTATTTTTTTAGTGAGTTAATGCATATGATTAATGTGCTGGGTGCATAAACAATTGCTCAAACTATTTTCACATTTTCATATAAAAATATAAAATACCTAATTCCCTAACCAAGTATTCCCCAAACCTAATTTTCCCACACTTAATTCATGTACATCTCACTAGTCTAAGCTAACCAAGGATTCAAATTAGGGACATTTATTATTTTCTACTTAGAGTTAGTGATGTGCTAATATAAAGAATCAATGGGGTAAAATAGGCTCAATATTGGGTTGCAAAGGAAAATGAAAGGGTAAGGCCATATGGGTATGTGAGCTATAGTGAAACAAGGCCTCAATCATGTAAGTACATGCATACATCAAACCATGAAAATATAGAATCAAGCAAAACAAAGATCACAATTTTTGAGAGAACAACACACACCAAAATAAAACAATAGTTGATAATATGCAACCAATCAAATAGGTTCAAAAGCTCACTGGTTTTATGTGTTCGAGCTCTAAAACCATGTTCCAAAGTAAAATTCTTCAAGCAAGTTAAAAAAAAGTTGTAATTCAAATTAGTGAAATGCTTTAAATCAGTATCTTGAAAAAGAGTTTATTACTTCAACCAAGCAGTACCTAAATGCAAACAACTAACTACTCATGCAAGTTATCCTATTTAACAAAAGAAAATTAAACTATTGGTGTTGAGAGAGAGAATTGTTACCTTCGGAAGTCATTTACCGACCTCCCCACACTTAATGCTTGGCACGGTCCTTCGTGCCATCAGTGATGAGCAAAGTAAGGTTGGAATCATCAGTCCCACTGTCCGGTTTGTCATGGCTCTCCATGCTGCTATTTGAAGTGGATTCTGGGGTATCGGGCTCTTTCGGAGGTGGGTGAGCAGAAATAACGAGCTCCTTTAAGTAGTTGTATCGGTGCTTGTTGCGGCGCTCAATTTGCTCAATCCGCCGGCCTTGGCGGTCTAACTTCTTAAGGATCTCAAGTAGTAACGGATTGGTGGGTAGTGTATGTGGTATGGATGATGGTGGAGCAGAAGATGAAGGGGCGTCAAAGGACGGGTCTTCAGTCCGGCTCACATATGGCGTTGGAGGTCTGATATACTTCCCATTCGGGACAAATTCGCCATCCCTGGAAATCATGGTCCTCGTATTCCCATCCCGATAGGAGACTCCCGCTGTAGATACCAAGTTTATAACCAATGCGGGAAAAGGTAGGTTGCCTACGATCTACACTCGGCCCATAGCCTGTCGGATGAGCCATGGCAAGTTGAGAGGCTTCTCTGTGAGAATGCACCAGACGAGAACGGCCATGTCAGCAGTGAAAGAGGACTCACGAGTGCTCAAAAATATGTAGTGGGACATGATCTGTGCCCACACTCGAGCCTCCAAAGTGAGTGCTTGGGCGGAGATGTTCTTGGGTCGAGTCCGATATTGCCCATATATCCAATCGCTGTCAGGTTGGGCTATGAGTCTATGGACGCTGTGCCAGTCAAACTAGAATGTCTAGCGCTCAAGCTGTGCCTCTTGATAGGCATCCATCCCCTCTGGACTAGGTAAGAGACCAAGTACTTTTTGTATGGCACCTTCTGAGACAGGGACTTGCTTTTGTCGCATAAAGACTGACTGGAGAGTAGGCGAGTGATAGTTGGCATAGAATTCAACTACCTAAGAGAGATTAGCTTCTCACGGTTGCCTCTGTAAGAATTTCCACTGTCTTCTTTCAACGCGGGGAACCACAAATTCAACGAAGTGCGCTGGAAGAATGATGAGGTGCTCATTGTGGTAGTTTCTCTCTACTAAGACGGGGAACATCCGCTCACAATAGCAATTAGTGAATCGTGCAGAGTCCCGTGCAGAAAATTCCTTCTCTTTTTCATCAACTCGGATGGTCTTCTTCACCCACTTAGTAGGTGGCTTGACTGTTGAGGATGGTTGAGCCTTAGCCGGTGCTCTTTTAGTACCCTTCTTTGCTGGTGCCTTGTTAGAAGCCTTCTCTTTTTCTCTCTTGATGGCCATCCTGAAAAAGGGAGCAAAAAAGGAATATGAAACTTAGAAAAATAAACACCGTAAAGAAGAAAGTGCAAGTGATAATGTATGCCAGAGAGAAGGAAAGTATCTTAAATACATGGTAGCTACAACATACAAGTAAGACATCAATTAAAATCATGAAGGCATATCACTAACAACTAGATGCAAGAGGGATAAAAGCATACAAGTAACAAGTATGAGAAGAACAGCTCAAGCATCAATATCAACAAGAATACGAGACTCAATACACATGGATTGCAAGGGTTGTGAAAAAGAAGCATTAAGGTGCAAGAATAAGATAGAAAATAAATCAAGATACCATGAGAGCTTTTTGACAACCACTTGGTGTGCAAATTAAAAATAGAAAATAAAGTAATCAGTCCAAGTGTATAGGAGACCCAAAATAGAATGCCAATTGTCAAAGCACACCTCATAACACAAACAAGCTAAGAAATAGTAAAATAATCACCCAAATAAAATTCTAACACCAAAATAAAAATGCAAGAGAAAAGAAATAAAAAGGAATTAACAAGAAAACAAAATTAATATGCAATAAAAAATAGTTGAATGCAAGAAACAAAAGAAGAATTAAAGAGTAGAAGAAAGGAAGAAAAGAAACATTGAAAAGGAGATGCAAAGAGGGAGATAAATGGGAGTAAGAATGAGATAAGAGGGGAAGGAAGAGAAAAAAAAGGAAAGGAAATTGTGATTGCCGAAGTTGTGGTCCGACGGTGGTGGTGGATGATGCCAGGGCATTTTGGCCAGTTTCACTGACCTTTTCTTTACTGTTTTTAAGGTAGTTTCATGCATTTTCTTAGAAAATAAGCTAGTTTTGGGTAGATATTCACTTACATCTTGATTCAAGCATACATTGTGCACTTTACATGATTTCATGAGAATTTTGTATGAATTATATGACAAATTAGAGGATGAATGTCTCATGATTTGGATTAGAACTTTGATGCACTTTATTGCTTGATTTCAGGACAAAGGAAGCAAGGAAGAACCACGTTAGTAGCCACGTTAGTCTAACTAACATGACCACTAACGTGGAATGGGAGCTAGCTTGCAACGTTAATGAGAAAAGTAATCGCCAATAACGCCCTCGAAGCCATCATAACCCACGTTAAGAGTCACGTTAACTAAGTTTACGTGAACTCTAACGTGGAAGAAAGAAAATGGAGCCAACGTTAGTGACACTTACCTTTGTCACTAACGTTGGACCAAGCTCATAAGTGGCCACGTTAAGAGCCACGTTAACTTAGTTAACGTGGACTCTAACGTTAAGAAGCAAAAGAGAAGTCAACGTTAGTGACATTCACCTTTGTCCCTAATGTTGGCCAAGCCTCCAGAAGCCACATTAACTCCCACGTTAACTTAGTTATCGTGGAAGCTAATGTGGAGAGAGCAATTGATAGCCAACGTTAGTGACACGTACCTTTGTCACTAACGTTGGGGTGAACCACCAAGAGCCACCATGAGCAACGTTAACTCCCACGTTAACTTAGTTAATGTGGAAGCTAACATGGATAAAGAGATGATGAGCCAACGTTAGTGACACTCACCTTTGTCACTAACGTTGGAGATGGCTAGCATGACTACGTTAGAAGCCACGTTAACTTAGTTAATGTGGACTCTAACGTGGGAAATAGGGGCACACTGGAACGTTAGTGACAAAGGTAAGTGTCACTAACGTTCTCGAAGGATTGGAATTACTACGTTAGAAGCCACGTTAACCTAGTTAACGTGGATGCTAACGTAAGGACAAGGGAGGACTCTCCACGTTATTGGGAAAGGTAAGTCCCAATAACGTGTGCGAAGGACCAAGAGGCAAAGTTAGTGGTCACGTTAGTGCCACTAATGTTGAAGTCAACATGATCATATTTGGGTTAGGAACGTTAGTGAAAAAGGTGATTGTCACTAACGTTCTCGAACCCACACTTTCACTTAACGTTGACACCACTAACATCCTGAGTCAAAGTCCCTGCCTACTTCACCTTTTCTCTCTGCAAGCAAAGCTAAGCCCAATGAAAAGGATAACTGCTTCAAACTCAAGATTCAGTGGCCCATACCCAAGACTTGAAGAGCCAACTAGAAGATCGGAAGAGTAGTATATATAGGAGTAGCTTTGAATTAGTTGGGAGAGTTGGAAACTTTAGGGAGCCTTTGGCATAGAACTACTCTCTGTATTTTACTTTCTCTGCACTTCTAGTTTTACTTTCATCATGTATTCTCCATCTTGGTTTTCATTTTCTAGAGCTATGAACAACTAAACCCCTTTCATTGGGTTAGGGAGCACTGTTGTAATTTGATGGATCAATATTAGTTTTCATTCTCATTCTTCTATCTTTTCTCTTGATTTTACTAGAAATCTTTCGATCTTCATCCAATTGGGTAGTTATCTTGGAAAAGAAGCTATTCATACTTGGATCTCTTCTGAACCTTGAAAGAGGAATGAAGAGATCATGCTAGAAATGATTTCTCATGCTGGACCAAATTGGGTTTGGATGGATATGTGACTATAATCCTACCAACACTTGATTTGGGAAATGCATGTGGTATAATCAGTGACCATACTTCATCTCTTCTCATGAGCAATTGACCAAGGAATTGGCTATTGATCAAGATTTGAGAGATTGAATTGCCAAGAAATTGGAATTCGATCACTTAAGATTGCCAAGGAGATCAATGAATGCATTGATTGAGGAAGAGATGAAAATGAACTTGATTCGGAGAATGCAACATCTCCTGAGCCCAAGAAACTCCCCATTTCTAATCTTACCCATTCTCTTTAATTTCTGCCATTTACTTTTATGAGCAATTACCCCATTCCCGTTTAAGATTCTGCAATTTACTTTCCTCCATTTACATTCAGCTCTTTATTTCTAGCATTTTCTGTTTCTGCTATTTACTTTCCCGCCATTTAATTTTTTGCAAATCTCAAATCAAATTCTGGTTTGCTCAACTAGAACATTCCTCTAATTAAAGTTGCTTGATCAATCAATCTCTGTGGGATTCGACCTCACTCTATTGTGAGTTTTTACTTGACGAAAAATTCGGTACACTTGCCGAAGAAAATTTGTTGAGAGACAAGTTTTGTGCGTATCAAGTTTATGGTACCGTTGCCGGGGATTGATTTTGTATCAACAATGATTAAGTTGGAGGATCACTAGATTGAGCATTTGTTATTTTGTTGATTTAAATTTCTGTTTGAGCACTTTACTTTCGGTTTCAGTTGTTTTGTATTCCCATCCCTTTAACCCCTTTATTTCAGTTGTTTACACTCTGTTTCACTCACCCACTAACTATTTGATATATTGCATCACTCACACTAACAGCATTTTTTTGTTAGAATAGTTTCTGGATCTATTTCCTTGCTTGTACCTTGTTGGTTGTATGACAGGGAGGAGAAGCGGGGCTTCAACTTCCTTTGATTCTGAACCTGAGAGGACCTTCCTTAGATTAAGGAGGGAAGCAAGAGGAAAAAGAGTAGTGGGTACTGAGGAAGAGGAAGAGTACTTTAAACTAGACATGAAGGAGAATATGGAGAACATTCATGAAGAAGAGGCTCACAACCATGGCAGAGAAGGTCTAGCAAATCATGCTGGGCAAGAGAGAAGAGTTCTAGGCTCCTACATCAACCCAAACCCAGGAAACTATGGGAGTAGCATTCAAAAGCCAACCATACATGCCAACAACTTTGAACTAAAACCACAGCTCATCACCCTTGTTCAGAACAACTGTTCATTCGGAGGAGGCGTCCAAGAAGACCCCAATCAACATCTAACCACCTTCCTGAGGATATGCGATACTGTGAAGTCTAATGGTGTTCATCCTGACACCTATAGAATACTTTTGTTTCCTTTCTCACTCAAGGATAAGGCATCTAAATGGCTGAAATCTTTCCCTAAGGAGAGTTTGACAACCTGGGAAGATGTGGTGAACAAATTTTTAGCCAGATTCTATCCTCCTCAAAGAATCAACAGGCTGAGAGCTGAGGTTCAAATTTTCAGGCAGCAGGATGGTGAGACTCTATATGAAGCATGGGAGAGGTTTAAGGACCTAACAAGGATGTGTCCACCAGATATGTTCAATGAATGGGTGCAGCTACACATTTTCTATGAAGGCCTTTCTTATGAATCAAAGAAAGCAGTAGACCAAGAAGATGGAGAGGAACCAAGTAGCAGCAATCACCACCTCATCAACTACCCAAGAGGGAGTGAATGCAGAGGCAGAGAGTGAGCAGGAGCAAGCCAACTACATTGAGAATTCACCTAGACAAAATCATGACCCATACTCCAAGACCTACAACCCTGGTTGGAGGAATCACCCAAACTTTGGGTGGGGGAATCAACAAGATCAAGGCCAAGATCAGAGACGTCACAACCCCAACAACAATGCAGCTCACCAACAATTTACACAGAGAACATATCAATACCACCATAACAACACCTCTCCACATCCATATCAAAACCAAAATAACACTCCTTATCCTTCTACCTCCAATCCCAACCTACCATCATCTGATGACAGACTCTCAAGGATTGAGAACCTGCTTGAAGGCATATGCAAAGAGTTTCAAGACAACAAAGTGTTCAAGGAGGAAGTACGAGCAAATTTTAAGAACCAGGGAGACACCATCAAGAGGTTGGAATCTCAAGTGGGGTATCTCTCTGAGCAGATTCCCAAACCTACAGATGGATTCCCAAGTGACACAGAGAAAAATCCGAGAGGTAAAACAAAGAAAGTAAGATGGGAAGATTGCAAGATGGTCACTACAAGTGATAAGAAGACTGAGGACAAGCCAAACAGGCTGCCAGAACAACCTGGAGATACCTCAACAGAGAAGAAGGAAAAAGATCACCAAGAACCAAAAATCTCACAACAGAAGCTGCTGAGACTCTATGCACCCTTTCCCCAACTACTCAATGGTGCTGTGGAGAAGAGAATATACTCAAGATTTCTTGACTTGTTTGCATCTCTGCATGTAAACATACCATTCATCAAGACCATCCAACAAATGCCTGTATACATCAAGTATATGAAGAAACTGCTTCCCAAGAAAAGCTCACTCAAGGGAGGCCAAACTATAGTGATGAACAAGGAGTGCAGCGCCCTCATTCAACCAGAGTTGCCTACAAAAAGAAAGGACCTAGGGAGTTTCTACATTCCCTGTGCCATCGGAGAAACCATGTTTGATAAGGGACTCTGCAATTTGGGAGCAAGCATCAACTTAATTCCCTTATCCCTTATGAAGAGGCTGCAGATCAATGAGATAATGCCCACAGATGTAGTCATCAGGCTGGCTGATAAAACTCAAAAATAAGCAATAGGAGTGGTGGAAAATGTGTTGGTAAAGGTTGGGAAATACTTCCTCCCAACAGACTTTGTCATATTGGACATGGAAGAGAGTCACACTCACCCAATCATATTGGGAAGACCATTCCTAGCTATAGCCAGAGCACTCATAGATGTAGAGCGAGGAGAGCTAATCTTGAGGATCCATGATGAATAACTCAGCTTTAATGTCTTCAAACTCTCACAAGAAACAGATCAAGAGAACAAGGAACCAAGGAAGAATCACAGTGAGATACTGAAGGAAGAAATAAGCACTGAAGCACAACCAGCACATCTGGGAACTCCCTTGATTGATGAACAAGGCAAACAGCAATTGCCACAGCTCAAAGAAAATCAGGAGGAACCCAAACCACCAGAATCATATGAGACCAGTAACCACATTTCCTTAGAGGAGGAGGTCACAAAGAGTAAGACAACATCACAAGGAACAAAGAAGAAGGTACCAAGAAGGTGGAGGAACAAGAAGATCCCTACCGAGGACTTCTCTCCAGGGGATAAAGTGATCTCAGCTTACTTCCCAGATATCCCCCCTGATCTCCCCACTGTACCATCTCAGTTACCTAAGGTCTTCACTATCAATAGAGTTCTCTCCTTGGAACATGTAGAGATCATTGATACAACCACTGGATATAGGTCTACTGTCAGAGGAGAAGACTTGAAGCATTATCAACCTCCCTGATGAAGGAGAAACGTCAAGCTAGTGACGCTAAAGAAGCGCTTCATGGGAGGCAACCCATGTTTTATATGCTTTTAGAAAATAGTGAATAAGTCAATATTCATGAATTCCAACCCAAACTTGACAAACACTTGGTGAAATCCTTATTAGGCAGTATATAGTAAAGAATAAGTTTGGTGTTCAAAGCATGCCGAGAGAGCATGAATGCAAACCAGAGCATGCTAATCTTGGAGCCTTGAACAAAACTTTTTCATCACAGTGCTACAAACTAAGTTTGGTGTCACCCAAGGTGCCACCAATGTGCATATAAGGATACACAGTTAGTTAGTTAGTTGGTGCTCATGAATAAACAATCTAGTTCGTTTTCTTTATTATTCTAGCCATAAAATTTCTCAATGATATTAATTTTTCTTATTTTATTTTATAGAAAAGGGAAAGGAGCATTGAAGGGGATTGATTGGACAATTAAATGAGGAAGGTTCAGATAACACAAAAGGAGAATATTTCACACGTGCCTCAAGGGGGAATGCATTGGGAATGGTTGCCATGCAACATTGGAAGAAGAACAAACTTGGAAACTGAACCAACCCCATCATAAAGTTGGTAATCCTTGTGCTTATTCCATATAAAACCCCATCCGTTCATCATACACCAACCCCATCAATCCACACCTTTCATCTCCTCCTCACTTCCCTATATAAGTGAATCCTAGTCCGTACTCCCCCTTCACACCCAAAGTGCTATTTCTCACACTTCACACCTTTGGCATCCAAATTCCTTCATCACACCTTGTCCTAACCAACCAAATTCCTCATCTATCCGTACCTTCCACTCTCTTCACACAGCAACTCAAATTCATGGCAGCATCAAGCTCCAAGAGGCAAAAGAGGAAGGAACCAATGGAGAGCATCCCTTTTGATGAGAAGAGATTGAAAACTGCGTTCCATGAGCTCGAATTTGAACGGATAAAGCTCAAGAAGATACTGCCTGAGTTAACATTCCAAATTGACGAGGATGAGTGCCCACAGATTAGAGAGAAAATTGAACAAAGAGGGTGACAAAGGCTCACGAACCCAGACTGGAAGATCAATGCAAACCTCATCAAAGAGTTCTATGCAAATGTGGTTAGAGAAGATAAAACCAAAGTCCCAACCTTCAAAAGCTATGTAAGAGGAAAAGAGGTGGACTTCAGTCCAAATGCTATAACAAGAGCCCTTCAGCTGAAATCACCACATTTTGATGAGCTTAGTTATCATGCAAGGATAAGTAAGAGCCCTGACAATGATGAACTCGAAGAAATAGTGACTGACATATGTGTCATAGGAGCTGACTGGGAAAGGTATGTAGATAAGAGATCCCGGTTCATCAAGAGGGGAGACCTTAGCCCAGAAGCCAAGGGATGGTTTGAACTGGTGAGGAGGTCTATCCTCCCAGCTGCAAATAATTCAGAGGTCAATATTAATCGAGCGACTATGGTACATTGCCTAGTACAGGGTGGAGAAATCAATGTGCATGAACTCATAGATGAGGGCATTCAAGAGTCAGCTGAGAAGGTTGATTCGGGTGCCAGACTTTGGTACCCCAGCACCATTCTCAGATTGTGCACAAAAGCCAAGGTAGTCTTCGAGGATAGCAATCCAGACTAGGTGAACCCTGGGAGGCTAGTTACACTCCAACGTCTGATCTATACTACGCCCGCCCAACAACAAAGAAGACCTCAAATAGGAAAGCGAAAACCAAAAGAAGGAGCCCATCAAGAAGAGTCTCATCAGGAAGAATATCAACAAGAAGAACAGCATGACCCAACCAACTTGAATCTGAATCATCTTCTAAGAGCCATTGAAGACTTGGGGATGAGACATATGGAAGGACATGAGAAAATACTAAACCTTCAGTCCAACTGAATGAGCCAACAAGAAGAGTGGCAGAAACAACAAATGGAGAAGCAACAGGAACACTACTCCCAGCTCATTCAAGCCATCAACCAAGTGAATGAAAGGCAAGAGCGTCAAGATAAGCGCTTGCAAGAACTCAACCAGCGGCAGCTAGCTCAGATGAAAGCATTCAACGAGTTCAGTGTACTTAATGAAGGACGGCAACTACATAGGGAGGAGTTCAACGTAAACACTCAAGCCAAGTTGAACTACATATCTAGTCATATGCATCATCTACACTATGCCATCCCTACATATGATGAGGTCCAAAAAGATTTTGTAGAACAAGAAGAAAGGAAGGTGAAACAACAGAAGGAAACATTAAAGAAGAAGATGGAAGATGCTGGCTTCTGGAAGAAGTTGATTGAAAAAGGCAAAGGAGGTGGGAGCTCAAGCGCAACAAGTAAACACAAAGAGGACGAGCAAGAGGGAGAGCATGGGCAACCCCATGAGTAAAAGGTGGTGGAGAAGTAGGAATAATGGCACCCGAAATAATATTGTTTCCATAAAGTAGAGATCCAGAAACAGGCTCACGAATACCATCAATATCTACTGGAGGGGCAGCAATGAAAGCGATAATAAATACAGAAGTTGCGGTTAATAAAGTAGGGATCATCAAAACACCAAACCATCCAATGTAAAGACGGTTTTCAGTGCTGGTTATCCAGTTACAGAAGCAACCCCATAGGCTTTCGCTCTCGCGTCTCTCTAAAATTGCAGTCATGGTAAAATCTTGGTTTTTTTAATTATCAGGGACTCCCAAGCACACGAATTCTCTCCTTCTTTGATCCATCTTTTTTCTATGCTTTAAATAAGGAAGATCTTGTATGAAATAGAACATGCTTCCATGTTAGTTTGAACCTTTTTCAATTCTGTCTTTTAAACTTTTTGTTGAGTAGGGCTGTGTTTGCTAGTCTGAATGTCATTACTGCATCATTTCCTAACTTACTTGTATGCTTGTCCTTGTGAATCAAATGAAAAGAGAATGAGTGTTTTATAAAAGACCAGAGTGGAGTTCATACTATGGAGTAAGTTCCTAAGTTTGTGGTGTAGTCATAAGTTAGCTAAGTTGGTTCACCAACAAGGTGAGAAGACAACTATCTGTCCTAAATCATATGCTTTGAACACACCCCATGAGACTAGCTAAATAACAAGATCCTAATAAGAAAAAGGAAAAGAAACAATTAAAGTGAAGAATAAAAGAAAAATAGCAAGAAAAGAGGCTGGGCACCAAGGGTTTGATTTTTTGAGGGATGTGTCTGTGGTGTTCTTGTACCAAGGATCTGCTTGGATTACTAAGCTCTCAGGGGTGCTTTATCACCTGGTAACTTGGGTTAACTAACCCGGGATTATCAGCTGAAAGTCCACTATCAAGAGCAATCTTTGCTACAGAACATTTAGTAACCCAAAGAGGTGCTGGACACCAAGACCTCAAGGAAAGAAAATAAACAAACCATGTGCCTGTGGTGTGTATGTATGGGGGAGAGACTTGATGAAGTAAGTCCTTAGGGGTGTTTCAACACCTAGCACCTTGAACCAACTAGTTCGGGAGTGTTGGCTGAAAGCTTTTTTTAAAGAGTTTCCCCCTTACAGAGCACTTAGCCTAAGAACACAAATAAGCCCTGAATTGACAAGAAACAAAAGGGATCAATGAATAAAAGTCTCATGGGATGCAAGCAAAGTGAGTATTCTAGGACATGATAAAGGTCTGAAAGCCATTGAAGGAATGAACCTAAGTTGCTATGCATGAAACCACCATAAAACCAGGGACATGACTTCCACAAGAATGACTCATTTTCTCTTGGCATTCCATTCATCATTCTCTTGTTCCAGTACTTGCTTAGGGACAAGCAAGCTTTAAGTTTGGTGTTGTGATGCCAGGGCATTTTGGCCAGTTTCACTGACCTTTTCTTTACTATTTTTAAGGTAGTTTCATGTATTTTCTTAGAAAATAAGCTAGTTTTGGGTAGATATTCACTTACATCTTGATTCAAGCATACATTGTGCACTTTACATGATTTCATGAGAATTTTACATGAATTATATGACAAATTAGAGGATGCATATCTCATGATTTGGATTAGAACTTTGATGCACTTTATTGCTTGATTTTAGGACAAAGGAAGCAAAGAAGAACCACGTTAGCAGCCACGTTAGTCTAACTAACGTGACCACTAACGTGGAATGGGAGCTAGCTTGCAACGTTAATGAGAAAAGTAATCGCCAATAATGCCCTCGAAGCCATCATAACCCACGTTAAGAGTCACGTTAACTAAGTTTACGTGAACTCTAACATGGAAGAAAGAAAATGGAGCCAACGTTAGTGACACTTACCTTTGTCACTAACGTTGGACCAAGCTCATAAGTGGCCACGGTAAAAGCCACGTTAACTTAGTTAACGTGGACTCTAACGTTAAGAAGCAAAAGAGAATCCAACGTTAGTGACATTCACCTTTGTCACTAACATTGGCCAAGCCTCCATAAGCCACGTTAACTCCCATGTTAACTTAGTTAACGTGGAAGCTAACGTGGAGAGAGCAATTGATAGCCAACGTTAGTGACACGTACCTTTATCACTAACGTTGGGGTGAACCACCAAGAGCCACCATGAGCAACGTTTACTCCCACGTTAACTTAGTTAACGTGGAAGCTAACGTGGATAAAGAGATGATGAGCCAACGTTAGTGACATTCACCTTTGTCACTAACATTGGAGATGGCTAGCATGACTACGTTAGAAGCCACGTTAACTTAGTTAACGTGGACTCTAACGTGGGAAATAGGGGCACACTGGAATGTTAGTGACAAAGGTAAGTGTCACTAACGTTCTCGAAGGATTGGCATTACTACGTTAGAAGCCACGTTAACCTAGTTAACGTGGACGCTAATGTAAGGACAAGGGAGGACTCTCCACGTTATTGGGAAAGGTAAGTCCCAATAACGTGTTCGAAGGACCAAGAGGCAAAGTTAGTGGTCACGTTAGTACCACTAACGTTGAAGTCAACGTGATCATATTTGGGTTAGGAACGTTAGTGAAAAAGGTGATTGTCACTAACGTTCTCGAACCCACACTTTCACTTAACGTTGACACCACTAACGTCCTGAGTCAAAGTCCCTGCCTATTTCACCTTTTCTCTCTGCTAGCAAAGCTAAGCCCAATGAAAAGGATAACTGCTTCAAACTCAAGATTCAGTGGCCCATACCCAAGACTTGAAGAGCCAACTAGAAGATCGGAAGAGTAGTATATATAGGAGTAGCTTTGAATTAGTTGAGAGAGTTGGAAACTTTAGGGAGCCTTTGGCATAGAACTACTCTCTGTATTTTACTTTTTCTGCACTTCCAGTTTTACTTTCATCATGTATTCTCCATCTTGGTTTTCATTTTCCAGAGCTATGAACAACTAAATCTCTTTCATTGGGTTAGGGAGCTCTGTTGTAATTTGATGGATCACTATTAGTTTTCATTCTCATTCTTCTATCTTTTCTCTTGATTTTACTAGAAAGCTTTCGATCTTCATCCAATTAGGTAGTTATCTTGGAAAAGAAGCTATTCATACTTGAATCTCTTCTGAACCTTAAAAGAGGAATGAAGAGATCATGCTAGAAATGCTTTCTCATGCTGGACCAAATTGGGTTTGGATGGATATGTGACTATAATCCTACCAACACTTGATTTGGGAAATGCATGTGGTATAATCAGTGACCATATTTTATCTCTTCTCATGAGCAATTGACCAAGGAATTGGCTATTGATCAAGATTTGAGAGATTGAATTGCCAAGAAATTGGAATTCGATCACTTAAGATTGCCACGAAGATCAATGAATGCATTGATTCAGGAAGAGATGAAAATGAACTTGATTCGGAGAATGCAACATCTCCTGAGCCCAATGAACTCCCCATTTCTGATCTTACCCATTCTCTTTAATTTCTGCCATTTACTTTTATGAGCAATTACCCCATTCCCGTTTAAGATTCTGCAATTTACTTTCTGCCATTTACATTCAGCTCTTTATTTCTAGCATTTACTGTTTCTGCTATTTACTTTCCCACCATTTAATTTTCTGCAAATCTCAAATCAAATTCTGGTTTGCTCAACTAGAACATTCCTCTAATTAAAGTTGCTTGATCAATCAATCTCTGTGGGATTCGACCTCACTCTATTGTGAGTTTTTACTTGACGACAAATTCGGTACACTTGCCGAAGAAAATTTGTTGAGAGACAAGTTTTGTGCGTATCAGTGGAGGGGGAAGAGGAAGAAGTAGAAAGAAGGAAAGAAGAAGAATGAAGAGGTATTAGGATTAGGGAGAGAAAAGAATGCAGCAGGGCGGCACACTGAGTTAAGTGATTCGGCGCTTATGACTCGTGCGCGTCACCCACGCGTATGCGTGGGTGAGAAGAAATCTAAGTGACATGTAAGCGTCAGTCACACGTACGCGTGACCACTCGTTGTGTCAGACGCACGATTCCAGCTAAATACCGGCACAACTCTCGGGCTTTTGTACGGGAGTGCGCCAAATTGCCATACGACGTGTGCGCATCGCTCACGTACACGTGTGAGGTGCAAAAATTGCTAGTGACGCGTACGCATGGGGCACGCATACGCATGGGGTGGGTTGTACGCCAGGCACCGCACCCACATAGTTCCAGCCCATCTCTCGAGAAATGTACTGGAGAGTGCCAGCATCCATGCGAGGCGTGTGCATCGCTGACGCTCACGCGTGGGATGCTCTTTTTTTTTATAATCAGAACAAAAGGGAAATGTGCTTATGGGAAAATTAACAAAGACAAGTAATGAAACAAATATAAGCAAATAAATAAAGTAGAACCATAAAAAAGGAAGATCATACCATGGTGGGTTTCCTCCCACCTACCACTTTTCTTTAACGTCCTTAAGTTGGACGGTCCATAGGCTCAGTCCTCTTCCTTTGCTGGATCCTTTAAGAGGAAGATCTCCAGCTCCTTGTTGTTCTTCACCTTCGCACCATGATACACCTTCAAACGGTGGCCATTTACTTTGAAGAAGGTAGGGCTTGAGGGGTGACTTAGGTGGACAACTCCATACGGTTCCACCTTCTCTACCATGTAGGGTCCATCCCATCTTGACCTTAGTTTGCTCGGCATTAACCTCAACCTTGAGTTGTAGAGAAGAACTTGATCCCCAGCTCTAAACTCTCTTCTCTTGATGTCTTATCATGCACAACCTTCACCTTTTCTTTGTAGAGCCTTGAGTTTTCATATGCTTCTAACCGAAGGCACTCCAATTCCTCCAGTTGTAGTTTTCTTTCAATACCGGCTCCTCCCAATCCCGAGTTGCATTCCTTTACAGCCTAGTAAGCCTTGTGTTCCACCTCTACCAGAAGGTGACAAGCCTTGTGTTCCTTTCGGTGTCTTGTAAGCTGTCTGATAAGCCCATAGCGCATCTCCAAGCCTAGGGCTCCAGTCCCTTCTATGAGGCTTAACAATCTTGTCGAGTATGCACTTGATCTCTCTATTAGACACCTCGGATTGGCCATTTATTTGAGGATGGTAAGCCGTCGCCACCTTGTGAATGATGCCATGTTTCTTCAGCAAACTTGTCATTCTTCTGTTACAAAAATGAGAGCCTTGATCACTCACGATTGCTCGTGGTGATCCAAAGTGACAAATAATATTATTCCTAACAAAAGAAACAACCACGTTAGCATCATCAGTACGGGTAGAAATTGCTTCCACCCATTTAGAAACATAATCAATAGCTAACAGAATATATAAGAAACCATTCGAGTTTGGAAATGGACCCATGAAGTCAATACCCCAAACATAAAAAATTTCACAAAACAACATGAGTTGTTGGGGCACCTCATCCCTCCTGTATATGTTTCCAAACCTCTGGCATTGGTGGCAAGAGTCATAGAAAATATTAACATCCTTAAAAAGTGTGAGCCACCAAAATCCGCAGTCTAAAATTTTCCTTGCAGTTCTTTGAGGACCAAAGTGTCTACCACTCTCAGAAGAGTGGCATGCCTCTAAAATAGACTGGATTTTAGATTGTGGAACACGCCTTCTAATTATTTGGTCAGCACCACATCTACATAAATATGGGTCATCCCATATGTAATACTTGGACTCGCTCTTGAGCTTGTTCTTTTGATGCTTAGAAAAATTTGGAGGAAAGGTACGACGAACTAAATAATTAGCTATGGGTGCATACCAAGGAACCACCTCAGATATTGCTTGCAAGCTATCAAGTGGAAAAGCATCATTGATAGGAGTAGAGTCATTTTTAATATGTTCTAGGCGACTCAAGTGGTCCGCCACCAAATTTTGGGAACCAGTCCTATCTTTGATCTCTAAATCAAACTCTTGCAACAACAATATCCAACGGATTAACCTTGGTTTAGACTCTTTCTTAGCTAGCAAGTATTTCAAAGCCGCATGGTCTGAATATACTACCACTTTTGTTCCAAGTAAATAAGCCCGGAATTTATCCAGAGCAAAAACAATAGCTAAAAGTTCATTTTCAGTGGTAGTATAATTAGACTGGGCACCATCTAAAGTTTTAGAAGCATAAGCAATAATATACAGATCCTTACCTTCGCGCTGAGCCAGCGCCGCTCCTACTGGATAGTTGGATGTGTCGCACATGATCTCGAGTGGCCTATTCTAATTAGGCCCTCTCACAATAGGAGCTTGGGTCAAGGCAATCTTCAGCTTGTCAAATATTTCCATGCAGTCTTCACTCAAGTCAAACTCTACGTCTTTCTAAAGCAGACGGGAAAGAGGTAGTGCAACCTTACTGAAGTCCTTAATAAAATGCCAGTAGAAACATGCATGACCAAGAAAAGAACGGACTTCCCTCACAGAGGATGGGTAAGGTAAACCAGAAATAACATCAACCTTTGTAGGATCAATAGATATACCAGTATTAGAAACAACATGGCCTAGAACAATACATTGCCTTACCATAAAATGACATTTTTCAAAATTAAGTACAAGGTTTGAACTAGCACATCTTTCTAATACTCTAGCAAGATTATCCAAACAAAGATCGAAGGAATCACCATAGACATTAAAGTCATCCATAAATACTTCCATACAATGCTTTAGAAGATCCAAGAAGATACTCATCATGCACCTTTGAAACATAGCCAGTGCATTACTCAAACCGAAAGGCATTCTTTTATATGCATACGTTCCAAAGGGGCATGTAAAAGTTGTTTTCTCCTGATCTTTTGGAGTAATATGGATATGAAAATAACCAGTATAACCATCTTTAAAACAATAGTGCGATTTACCAGACAGGCGATCAAGCATTTGATCGATGAAAGGTAGTGGATAGTGATCCTTGCGAGTGGCCAAGTTCAAGGGCCTATAGTCAATGCACACTCTCCAGGAATTCTACACCCTTGTAGTCATGAGTTCCCCATGCTCATTCTTCACTATTGTGACGCCGGACTTCTTCGAAACCACTTGTACTGGACTAACTCACTCACTATCCGAGATTGGATAGATAATGTCAGCTTCAAGCAATCTGGTCACTTCTTTCTTCACAACTTCTAGAATTGTGGGATTCAACCGCCTTTAAGGTTGACAGATAGGCTTGGCTCCCTCCTCTAGAAAAATGCGGTGTTCACAGACCTGAGTGCGTATATCTACTATGTCCGCCAAACTCCACCCAATAGCTTTCTTGTTTCTTCTCAGTACATTAAGCAGCCGCTCCTCCTGTTGGGAAGTAAGCTCCTTTGAAATGATCACTGGAAGCTTTTGATTGTCTTCAAGATAAGCATACTTGAGGTGAGGTGGAAGGGGATTCAACTCCATGTTCAGCTCCTGGCTTGGCACTTGATCATCCAGAACCACTGGAGGTGGCAAGGTGTCTTCAGTATACTCAGAGGGCTTCCCCACACTTGCACCTTGAACTATGTTCTTCGCATCAACTGTCTCTTGGTGAACTTCAGCCACGGTCTCATCAATAATATCACATTGGAAGATAGAGTGGTCTTCCAGTGGATGCTTCATAGCTTCATCAAGGTTAAAACTCATTGCTCTTCTATCTATCTCAAAGGAATAGGTACCCGAGAAGGCATCCAATTTAAACTGAGAAGTCTTCAAAAATGGCCTTCCAAGCAAGATAGATGATGGTCTTCCTGAGTCATTAGAGGACATCTCTAGAATGTAGAAATCAATAGGAAAGGTCAACCCTTTAATGCTCACCAAGATGTCTTTCGCAATGCCAACTACAGAGATTATGCTCTTATCTGCCAAAACAAATCGGGCTGCCGACCTTCTCAACGGTGGAAGCTTCAAAGCATCATATATAAATAATGGCATAATGCTAACACAGGCACCCAAGTCACATATGCAATCCACAAACTGTACACCACCAATAGTGCATGTAACCATACACGGACCGGGATCACCACATTTTTCCGGTATAGCACCCATCAGAGCAGAAATCAAGCTACCTAAAGGAATAGTTTCTAAATCCTAAATCTTTTCTTTATTCATGCATAAATTCTTTAGAAACTTAGCATACTTAGGAACTTGACGAATAGCATCAAAAAGGGGAATAGTTACGTCAACCTTTTTGAAGATATCCACCATCTTAGGATCTAGCTCCACTTGCTTTTTAGTCCTCCTAGCCAGGTGTGAAAAAGGAATGAGAATGGATTTTTTCAACACATTGTCTTCCTTAGATACTCCATTCCTTGGTTGAGCTACTTCTTCTTCAACCGCCTCTTGTGCCTCATCCTCTTCTTCAACATCTTCTACCTCTACAACTTTTTCATCTTAAACATCTTCTCTTGAGCTTGGCTTCTCAGGACTCCTCTCTTGCAATGTAGTTTTGGACCTCAAAGTGATGGCAATGATTTCACCCTTGGGGTTGGGTAAAGGTTGAGAGGGAAGTGCACTAGAGCTTGAAAGTTGAGTGTTGGAGGTAGAGGGCGGGTGCATACGAGATAGAAGAGCTTGGATGGTAGAGGTAAGACCGGTGATGCTAGAGGCAACCGTGGCTTGAAGCTCTTTTTGTCCTTGCATAAGAGAGCGAAGTATCTCATCATTGGAGGAAGAAGGAGGGTATGTAATTTGGGGAGCTTGTGGTTGGTTGAGTTGAGGTGCTTGAGCTTGCCTTTGGTGAGGTGGTTGGTATCTTTGGCCTTGGCTTTGCTGTTGGTATGGAGGGTTTTGTTGATACCGATTTTGTTGGTAGTTATTATTCCACCTTTGATTCCCACCATTGTCTCTGCCTCCTTGGTTGTAGTTGTCTCTCCAACCTTGGTTGGGATTGTCTTACCAACCTTGATTGTAATTACCACCTTGATTGTAGTTACCGCCTTATTGATAGTACTCTTGATTCATACGGTTGTAATAAGTATTGGTACCCGCCAAGGTGTTGTCCTCTTGGAGTTGTTAACATTCATCAATGTAGTGAGAATATCAAGAGCAAACTCCACATACTTGCAGAGGGACTAATTGTTGAAAGTCTTGTTGTGGAGGAGGTGGAGGTTGTTGTTGATTGAGTTGGAGTTGCTTGAGTATATTGGTCATCTCTCCCAATGTCTTAGTGAGAGCAACAATCTCACTACTAGAAGAAACTTCCGTAATAACCTTGGGATGATTATTCCTTTGCCTTGCTTGTTGGGTAGACTCAGCTAGATTGGTGATCAGTTGCCATGCTTTTGTCTCCATCTTGTACTTCAACGCATTAATAAAATTCAAAAATAATTGATAGGCAAAAAAATGCCGGTTAAGAATTTCTGATAAAAACAGCATTGTAAGTACAGTCTTAACCGACGAAATTTCCATTATCAATTTAGAAGATGTCACAATTAAGAATAAATAACCGGGAGTAGAATCCCAGGTCGTTTCCCAAAGAGTTGACACAAGATGTAAATTATTGGTCAGGTTTTCCTGAATATTTTTGAAATTGAGAACAGAAAAATAAATGGCTAGTAATTAAAGCAATGAGTACTAACAAGAGGTGTTATGTATTTAAAATAAAAGGCCTTGGTCAGGGGAGAGAATTGGAGTTTCTATCCTTGTTGTCTTTCCCAAGTAGAATATTAAATTTTCATTGCTTCCACTTAGTTATCCTCTAATAATTGAAGGAAAGTCAAGTGGCTTCACTAACTCTAGCTCACAAGTCCTAGTCACTTCGTGGAGAATGACTAGAGTTGGTGAGAGTTGAGTTAGCAAGCAGTTCCCAATTACAGATAATACTTGAGTATCACAACTCAAGGAATCCCAATTAATCAACCCCTAAGCCAAGTTGGAATATCTACTCCATTAACATGAATACCATTTTCATAAACACATAATTTGAGTAAATAAAAGACATATTAATTATAATAAATTAATTAAATCTAAATTTGCACTATCAATAATTAAGCATAACAAAACACGTACCAAAATTGAACATAAAAATAATTTAATGCATTAATAAAATTCAAAAATAACAAGATCCAAACATGAATTAAAGCAATTAAATGGAAAAACAAAAGTAATTGAGTAATAGAGAAGAAAACTGTAAGAACAATGACTCCAATTGAAGGTAGTAGCAGCTCTCTCTAGATCGAATTCAAAAGCTAAACTAAGAATGTCATAAACCCTAGGAGAAGTAGTGATTTTCTCTCTAAAACTCAAAACTAATAAAAAACTATAGTGAAAGTGAAGTGTCGTCAGTCTCAGCTCTATCCCTGCCTCTACTCTGTGTTTTCGGGCTTGGATCTGGGTCCAAATCAGCTCAGAAATCGACCCCAGCGAGTTCTGTTAAGTGCAGCACGTGACGCTCTGTCACGCGTACGCGTCGGCCACGCGTATGCGTCGCTGAACTTCTACACTGGTCACACGTACGTGTCACTGAACGACACTGATGATCTCGTGCACGCTTCGGCCATGCGTGCGCTTCGCTCCTCGCTGCTCCACTCTTTAGCTTCTTCCACTCTAACGTGCTTCATCTTCATCTTCATCCTTTAAGCCATCCATGCCCTGTAAACCTGGAAACACTCGAGAAACACAACACGACATCGAGTGGTAATAAAGGAGAATTAAAAATTAACAATTTTAAGACCTAGGAAAGATGTTTTCAATCATAGCACAAAATTGGGACAGAAACTTAAAAACATGCAATTTACATGAATAAGTGTGAGAATAGTTGATAAAACCCACTCAATTCAGTCCAAAATATATCATAAAATAATGGTTTATCATTAAGCCGTAAAGTAGAGGTGGTGTGATATTATGACCTCTAAAATAAAAGTATATATAATAATATTGAAAAGGATACAGTATACGAGGAGTCTTGAAAAACGGATAAAGCAAAAATCGTAAAATAAAAAGTGCAACACTCAGAAAACAGGATTACTTGCGTGCGAAGAAATCTAAGGTTTAAAAGAATAACTAAATAGAAAGTAGAAGTAGAGAGACAAGAAAACGATATACCAAGCTCCTAACTCAGCCTGCAAAGTTGAGGCTGGCCAGAGAATATTTACATACAGTATATACATAATAAAAGCCCAAAAGAACATGTTTAAAAGCCCTAGTTCTCCATAAAACCTCTAAGAGATACCAAAGATAAAGTGTTCATATACATATAAGGATTGTCTAATATATATATATATCAAAATAACAAAAATAGGTGATGAGCGGATATTTTATATGTTTTTTGGCATCATTTTCATATAGTTTTTAGTATGTTTTGTTTAGTTTTCATTATATTTTTATAGGTTTTAGTGTTAAATTCACATTTTTGGATTCTACTTTGAGTTTGTGTATTTTGTGCAGTTTCAGGTAATTTCTGGCTGAAATTGAGGAGTTGGAGCAAAAGTTTGATTTAGAGACAGAGAAAGCACTGCAGATGCTGTCTGGATCTGACCTCCTTGTATTTAGAAGAGCTTTTCTGGAGCTACCAAAGTCCAAATCGAGTGTTCTCAACGGCTATGGAAAGTTGACTTCCAGAAATTTATATCAATGTATAATAGTCTATGCTTTGATTCAGATTAGAAGGCCCAAAACTGGCGTTTAATGCCAGCCTCCTGCTCCTTTCCAGGCGTCTGGCGCCCACAAAGCAGAGACCAGCATCCAAACGCCCAAAGAGGACCCCCTAGCCAGCATTCAATACCCTAGAGGCCTCAGAGCATGTGGATCGCATCAAAGCTCAGCCCAAACACTCACCAAGTGGGCCCCAGAAGTGGATTTTAGCACTAAAAAGACTGTTTTACCCTTGCTAGTCATTAGTTTAGTATTTAAAGTAGATCACTCTTTGTTAAGGATCTTCGCCCATCATTTACCATAATTTCATTTTACACTTTGTATTTCCTTTCAGTATGAGTTTCTAAAGCTCCTAAGTTGAGGGGAGGAGCATTGTTGAGTCCTATGAATTAATAAAAGTATTACTGTTCTTCTTCGATCCGTGTTTGATCTATTTCTAAGATGTATACTCGTTCTTCAACAAGGTGAATAGGATGACCAGTGACAATCGGTTCTGTTCATCATACTAGGACCGCGTGCCTGACAACCACCCGTGACTATTTGGGTTCGTGTGAATACGTGACTGGAAAGCGCGAACCGCCAGCTTGATTATACATCTCTCAGACGACTAATCCACGACTTCGTTGGGGACTTCTCGAGACACCAGTTCAGCCAATTTTTAGTGAGATTAGAGTCTCTGTGGTAGAGGCTAGAACCCAAAGAAGCAGCATTCTCTGATCCGGAAGATTCGACCTTGTCTGTGGCGTTTTGAGTAGGATCGCCAGGAGAATAAACTGCTAGAGCTTTACCCTTTGTCAGATTAGATGACCATGGCCAATGGCGTTTGATTTGGAGCAGAGGAGATTGACGACCACTGCCCATTGCTTTGATCACATATAGCCTGCCATAGAAGAAGTCATTCACAAGTAAAGAGAACAGTATTGCCAGAGTTAATTTAGAAAGACAAACCAACTCCAATCCTTAACCATATTCCTATTACTGATTCCAATTCACAAATACAAATTACGAATAGCCAACTCTTCTATCTGCCTGACTAGGACCTGTAAGATAACCATAGCTTGCTTCAAACCACAATCCTTGTGGGATCGACCCTAACTCGCTCAGGTATTACTTGGACGACCCAGTGCACTTGCTGGTACAGCTGTACGGAGTGTGGGGATTCGTGCACCAAGTTTTTGGCGCCGTTGACTGCGATTGTTCGAGTTTGGACAAACTGACGGATCATCTTGCTCCCTAGATCAGGTAATTTATTTTATTTTGTTGAGTCTTTTATTTTTATTTTCTTCTTCTTTATTTTTCGAAAAATTTAAAAACTTTTCAAAATTATATTTATTTTCTTTGTTTAATCTTTGTTCTTAGTTTGAGTCTTACCTGTTTTCTATTTTCTTGTACAAAAATTTTAAAACTTCTTCAACAAAAAAAAGAACCTTTTTCAAAAAGTTTATTTTCAAGAATCCTTAGCTTTATCTGTTTAATCTATGTTTTTGGTTTGAGTCTTTTGTTTATGTTCTTAGTTAAATTTTCGAAAACTTTGAGTCTTTCTTTCTAAAAATTTTCAAAAATAGTTTCTTTGGTTAAATCTTGTGTCAAATTTTTAAGTTTGGTGTCTTCTTGTTATTTTTCTTTTAACTTTTTCGAAAATTTATGTTTAGTTTTCTAAAATTTTAAGTTTGGTGTTCTTTATATGTTCTTGTGTTCTTTGAGTTTCTTGAGTCTTGTTCTTACTGTGCTTTTCAATCTTCAAAGCGTTCTTGTATTTTGTTTTTGTTTTGATCTTAAAATTTTTAAGTTTAGTGTCCCTTGGTGATTTTCCTTCAAATTTTCGAAAACTTGGGATGCTAGATCTAAATATTTTAAGTTTTGTGTTTTTTACTTGTTTTTCTCTTTCATCATTAAATTCAAAAATAAAAAAATCTTTTCTATCTTAAAATTAACTAAATTTTTGAAAATTTTTAAAATAAAAATTCTGATTTCAATTTTAAATTTTTATCTTATCTTAGTTTTCAATTTTCAAAAATCATATCTTTTCAAAATAAAAAATCTTATCTTTTTAAAATCTTTTTAATTTCTTATCTTATCTTTTCTAATTTCAAATTTTAATTTCAAATCTTTTCTAATTAATATCTTATAAACTCTCTCTTCTTTTTCAAAATTTCCTAACTAACTCTTCTCTCTCTCAATTTTCGAAAACTCATTATTCTTCTCTCTCTCTTCTATTTTCGAAAATTCATGAACTAATTTTCAACTCTTTTTTAAATTATTAACTTAATTTTTGAAATTAACAAATAAATAAAATAAAAACAAAAATATTTTAATTCTTATTTATCTCTTCTATTTCTAATCTTTCTCTTATTTACTTCTATTTATTTGAATTACTCTTCCTCCCTCATCTTCCATCTTCACTTTTCTATCTTCCTCTTCTTTCTTCACATCTCACTGGGAGCCTTCTATACTCAAATCAGACATAGAAGCTTCCTTTCTTTCTTTTCTTCTTTTCTTGTTTATGACCAGGAACAGGGATAAAGAACCCCTCTTTGATCTTGATCCTGAAAGGACTTTGAAGAAAAGCTTACGATAAGCTAGAGCACAACACTCTGGAAGAAGCCTTTCAGAGAATCTTGAACAAGAAATAGAGGACATGGCCGAACCTGAAGGTGATTCCAGAAAGGTTCTTGGTGACTTCACCATGCCTACCTCTGACTTTTATAGTAGAAGTATCTCTGTACCTGCCATTGGAGCTAACAATTTTGAGCTTAAGTCTCAGTTAGTCTCTCTTCTGCAATAGAATTGCAAGTTTCATGGACTTCCAGTGGAAGACCCACATTAGTTATTAGCTGAGTTCTTGTAGATCTGTGACACTATTAAGACTAATGGAGTAAATCCTGAAGTCTACAAGCTTATGCTCTTTCCCTTTGCTGTAAGAGACAAAGCTAAGATATGGTTAGATTCTCAACCAAAAGAGAGCTTAGACTCTTGGGAAAAGCTGGTTAATGCTTTTCTAGCTAAATTCTTTCTCCCTCAAAGGATGATCAAAATCAGAGTGGAAGTTCAAACCTTTAGAGAAAGAGAATGTGAGTCCCTCTATGAAGCTTGGGAAAGATACAAGCAACTGATCAGGAGGTGTGCTCCTGACATGCTCTCAGAGTGGTCTATCATAGGCGTGTTCTATGATGGTCTGTCTGAGATGTCCAAAATTTTATTGAATAACTCTGCAGGTGGATCACTCCACTTGAAGAAAACACCTGCAGAAGCAAGAGAACTCATTGATATGGTTGTTAACAACTAATTCATGTACATTTCTGAAAGAAATCCTGTAAACCATGGAATCTCTCAGAAGAAAGAAGTTCTTAAAGTTGATACTTTGAATGCCATATTGGCTCAGAACAAGATCCTGACCTAAGAGGTCAACATGATCTCTCAACATCTGAATGGACTGCCAACTACAGCTGGGAGTACCCAAGAAGTATCTCCTGATGTAGATGCTTATGATCCTTATCAACCTACCATGGAGGAGGTGAATTACATGGGAGAACCCTATGGAAACATCTACAATCCTTCATGGAGGAATCATCCTAATCTTTCATGGAAGGATCAACAGAAACCTCAGCAAGGCTTCAACAACAATCAAGGTGGAAGGAACCAGAATAGGTTCAATAACAGACCACCATTCCCATATTTTCAACAGAATATGGAAACCTCTAAGCAGAGCCTTTTTGACTTAGTCACTCTAGTTTCCAGCCTCTCTAAGACCACTCATAGTTTCATTAATGAAATAAGATCCTCTATTAGAAACTTGGAGGTGCATGCTGGTTAACTGAGCAAGAGGATCCCTGAGACTCCTCCTGAAACTCTTCCTAGTAACATTGAGGTAAATCCAAGAGAAGAGTGCAAGGCCATAACCATGGAGGTAGAGGTCGAATCTAGAGAAATTAGGAAGGTATTGAATGCCAGTGAAGAAGGTTTCACTGGGCGTTCAACGCCCATCCTGGCAGCAGAGCTGGCGTTGAACACCAGCCAGGGAGCATTGGCTAGCTGTTCAACGGCCAAACAGGCAGGCATTCTGGCGCTGAACGCCAGTGAGGAACCCCTCACTGGGCGTTCAATGCCAAACTAGCCAGGGAAGCTGGCACTGAATGCCAGTGAGGAACCCCTCAATGGGCGTTCAACGCGCAACCAGCCAGGGAAGCTGGCGTTGAACGCTAGCAAGGATACCCCTGCTGGGCGTTCAACCCCCAAAATAACAAGGGGACTGGCGTTTAATGCAAGTAAAGGTGCACAACATGGGCGTTCAATACCCAAAGAGCTAACAGAGCTGGCATTGAATGCCAGTAAAAGAACACCTTTTGAGTGCTCAATTCCCACTCAAGAAACCCTTATCCCAGAACCAAAGGAAGCCAAGGATCACATAAAGACCATAGAGGTTCCTTTGAATGTACTCCTGCAGTGCATAAGTTCTGATGAATACTCATCCTCTGATAAGGATGAAGACACTAGGGAAGAGCAAGTTGCTCGGTACCTAGGAGCTCTTATGAAGCTGAATGCCAATTTATTTGGTACAAAGCCTCTAGAGAAAGAACCTCTACTGCTTCCCAAAGAACTCCATGCTTTGGTTCAGCAGAAGCTACCTCAGAAGCTTCCCGATCCTGGACGCTTTCTGATTCCTTGCACCATAGGCACCATGACCTTTGAGAAGGCTCTATGTGACCTAGGGTCAAGTATAAACCTCATGCCACTCTCTGTAATGGAGAAGCTGGGCATCATTGAGGTAAAATATGCAAATATCTCACTAGAGATGGTAGACAAGACAATGAAGAAGCCATATGGCTTAGTAGAGGATGTTCAGGTAAAAGTTGAAAACCACTACATCCCTGCAAACTTCATAGTCTTGGATATTGGAGCAGACGAGGATGACTCTATCATCCTTGGAAGACCTTTCCTAGCCACTGCCAATGCTATCATTGATGTGGCTAAGGGAGAACTAACTCTACAACTAGTGGAGGACCACATATTGTTCAAGATGCCTCCTCCCAATTCTCCCTCTAATAAAAGAGGGATAACTGTGCAACACCTAGTGTTCCAACCCTCTCTTTCTGTGTAGAGCTTTACAGAGCTCCCAAAAATCAATTCTAAGTTTGGTGTTGGGCAGCCCTCAACAAGCTCTAAGAATAAAAGTACTAAGAAGAAAGTATCTAAAGGCTGGAGGGACAAGAAAGTCCCAAATGAAGGCCTCTCACCTGGTTTAAGAGTTGTCTTCACTAAGAAGCCAGTCTTACCAAATACAGTGAGTCATATCCTGTCTTTAGAGTATGTGGAGCTCATTCATGAGAGGACAGGAAGAAAGTTCACTGTAAGGGGTGAAACTCTGAGCCCATACTCACCTCCGTAAGGAGCTAACTGTCAAGCTAATGATGTTAAAAAAGTGCTTGTTGGGAGGCAACCCAACCTTAATTAATTATTTATTTTCTTTCATTTTTCACTTATTTTAGGGTCATGATCATATGCAGCAGTCAGAACAGAGATAGAATTGTTCAGCAGTAAAAATAGAATACTCTGGATGCATGCAGTGTCATTAAAAGTTGAACGCCCGCCAGGGAGCTCTGGCTCGGCAGACCGTCCAACGACCCAAATAGGCAGCATTGCTGGCGTTGAATGCCAGCCAGGGAGCAGACCCTGGGCGTTCAAACGCTAGTGCAGAGCGCAGGGAATCTGGAATTCCCTAGCCTCTCAGGACCAGTGGGTCCCTGACGAAGAAGAATCATTGTTAGTCTAGAATTTCTCAAAATAGAATATGTTCGTTGCAAGTATAGTCTAGACAAACAATTGATTCCCCAAATCAAATGTTTAAATTCAAATCAAATAACCGAGATCAAGAGTACTTCAACCTCGGGTCGTTCTCTCTAGGATGCAATTGAAAGTGTTTCTCTTTCGGTTGTGAGGGCAAAAGAGGTTTTTGAATTAAAGAACGAAATATTAAAGGAACTAAGCAATAAAAGATCTAAGTAATGAGCAAAATTGGAGATTAATTCAAGCAAAGGTAAATAGGATAAAAAACTAGTGAAAATGCTATAAATGCAATAAAAGAGCCTTGACTTGGGAATGAGAATCCAAGGAATCCTATCATCGCCATAACCACAACTATGGAAATTATGATGAGTCAATCTTGCCTAGTCAACCCCAACCATCGAGGAGTAAGTCAAGAAAGTATAATTGACCTTAATCCATAAGTCCTAACCAACTTACCAAACTAGTTGATAAAAGGCTAGCATCAATGGAAACAAGAGTCAACTAACTACCCAAGAATTACAACTAAATGTCGGACATTATGACTTTAGTATCCTAGGAACTCAAACCACAAGCCAAGGTGGGAAAATCTACTCAAATTCTAAAGTTGGCATTTTCACAAACACCTTGTGTGCATAAAAGTAAAACATGGAAAATTGCAAGGAAAAATAACAAACTATAACTAACTATCAACAAAACCAAACATAAACAAGCAATCAAACATAAAGAAAGCATGAAACATAAAATTCATCAATCAAAACTTCAAGAACTCAAAATTGCAATTATAAACAAAGTACTTGAACCAAAGGAAATGAAAATAAAGACAAAGTAATTAAAGAGGAATTAAAGAGTACTTACAATTAAAGATGATCAAAATCTAAAATTAAGCTTGCTATAAAATGCTACATGAAGATGGAAATTAAACCCTAAGAGAGCAATTCTACTCTACTCCTACTCCTACTCCTACTACTATGAAACTATGGAAAATAAATGCTAAGTCCTAATGCCTTCATATGTCTTCAATCCCCCTTCATATAGCACTTCATTTCAGCCTTAAGCCTTCAGATTTTGGGCCAAAAGCCCCCAAAATACATGTAGCACGTGTTTCATTAACAAAATCACGTGCAGGGACATGTGCGTACGCACAGGTGCTCGTGCGTACGCACACATGGAAATTCTTGCTTGTGCGCGTGCACGTAGGGCTGTGCGCACGCACACTTCGCTGTGTGTGTTTTTCCTTGTTTTCTTCCTGTTTTCTCCCTTGTACATGCTTTCTTCCACTTTTACCCATCCATTCTTGCCTTCAAGGCCTGAAATCACTCACAAACCATATCACGGCATCGAATGACATAAAAGTGGAATTAAAAATCACTAATCTAAGCATTAATACGCATGTTTTCACATTTAAGATCAAATCAGGGATCAAACACAAAAGTATGCTATTTTGGTGCTTAAGTGTGAGTTCATGTGCTAGAATCCATCCAAATTGAGTCAAAATATACCATCAAATATGGACTCATCAATTCCCTCACACTTAAACAATAGCATGTCCTCATGCTAAACTAACAAAAAGAATGATCAAAAGGGGTAATCAGCTTATTGAATGCAACTATCTATATGCATATAAGTATGTAAATACTATCTATACCTATATATCTATCTATAGTATCTATATGAAATTGGTGAAAACAAACAATCAAATTCCCAAGCAAGTATAGACAATTAGGGCAAAGCAAGGAAATAATCCATTGCAACCAAAATCTAAAGAATTGATTCAACTCATCAAAATGAAGCAACTTGCAAGAATACATGATAAGAGGTATGGAGACATAGAATCGAGTAATTGAACCCTCACTAGGTGTGTATACACTCTAATCACTCGGTGTCTAGGGTTTCAATCACTCAATTCTCTTCCTAATTATGCTTTCAAGGAATTACTTTTCATCTAACAATCAACAAGAAGTGATGCATGACTACAATTATCATGAGGACTTCCTATGGTTGTAATGGGGTTAGGGTAAAGGTGGGATAGATATGGCTAAGTGGACTAAAATGGTTGAATCCTTGATTAGTTTAAGTATCCAACTTAACATTTCTTAATCCAATGACAAGAATACGCAACCTAACCTTCCTATTCTCACTTTTTATACACATTCATGTATGCTCTTTCATTTACGTCACATATGCATTCCTTATTCATTTTTTTTCTCTTTTGGGTAAATTTTGTCCCCTTTTTATGATTTTTTTTAAGAGACAATGCATATGGTTCAATAGCTCATACATGAATGCACCCATTTTCCAAAATTTTCAATGAATACCCAAAATCAGACAATTTCATTTACTACCAATGTTTCCCAAAATTCTCCCACACTTAAATGAAGCACACTCCTCAACCTAAGCTAATCAAGGATACAATCTGAGATAAATCATGGTTTTCTGCTTAAGGTTGTGATGTGCTAATATCAAGAACAATAGGGTAGATAAAGCTCAAAAGGAGTTAACAATGGTAGATGCAAGGGTAAGGCTATATGGGTAAAGTAAGCTTTTATCAAAGATGGCCTCAATCATACTCAATGCAATTCAAAACATCAATCATCGAAAATAAAGAATCAAGCAAAACCAAGATCACAATCCTAGAAGAGATATATCAGACAATGAACAAAATTAGTGGTTAAAATGTGTAACCACTCATTATAGCTCAAAAACTCACAAGGTATTTGTTCTTTACTCTTCTATGTTCCATAAGGAAATCATTCAAGCAAGTTTGAAAATAATTTTCAAATCAATTCAATAGAATGCCCTTGAAGCAAAATTCTTGGAAATTTTGTTGTTTTTCATCAAAACTTATTTCCTATATGTATGTATGTTGTGATGGATGCAAATTTTTCAAAATTTCCTAGTTCGTTTCCAAATTTTCAACAAGCAAAAATTAACATGAACAATTAGGATCAAGATAACTAGGCATATGCTATTCACATCATCTAATCACAACTTCTATCTATAAAATATATACCATGCAAAAAATGCAAAATGCAATAGATATAAACTATGAAGAAAATGCAATGCAACAATAAAAAACACTCCAAATATCTACAAGGAATATAATGAAAAAAAACAAAAAATAAAGTGCGAAGTGTTCGGAAAAGAAAGTTTACGCCCCCGAAATGACGAATCCTCCCCCACACTTAAGCATTGCATGGTCCTCCGTGCACAAACAGGATCTGGGGAGATTACCTCTCAAGAGCTCCACCTTCGGTTGGTGGATGCGGGGGCTCGGGTTGTGTGGAAATCGCCAATGTCCAACGCATTCTTGGCGTCTCCATCCTCGGTGTCCTCCTCCCCTCCCGGCTCCTTGCCTTCATGTCTCATCCTCGAAAGGAATGAATAAAGTATAATTAGAACTCATAGGCAAGTAGCACAAAAAGGTAAAGGGGAGGGAAATAAGCATCTAATTGAGGAAGTTTGCATAGTGGTGTGGAATACA
Organism: Arachis ipaensis; assembly: GCF_059453495.1. Taxonomy (NCBI): domain Eukaryota; kingdom Viridiplantae; phylum Streptophyta; class Magnoliopsida; order Fabales; family Fabaceae; genus Arachis; species Arachis ipaensis. The sequence goes on along the minus strand of NC_142442.1, from coordinate 114,447,048 downwards.
CACAATGGCCGGTTAAAGTGGTATCCACACAATAAAAAAAAGTAAACATGAGTTCCTTAACTAAATGGCCTAAGATGCAACTAAGAGATGAGCATCAATTAAAACACAAGCAAGCTTAGGCAATCGCAACAAGAGTGAATTGAATGTGGAAATTATTGGATATTGAGGTTGTGCAAGTGAAAGAGCAAAATTGATATAAAAAAGCACAACAAACAATAACCAATGTAATGATGAAGAGAATTACCTATTCATCCTTAAGAATAATCAAATAATCACATGGGAAGGTGCTTGCTACAAAAAGTGACAAGTCTTGATAAGAATCAAGTCAAGTCAACTCAAACAAATGCTAAGCATTAACAAGGAGCAAATACCCTGTGATGTGATTATATTGACTTAAAAATGATGATGAACAAGCAATTCCATTCAATTCACTAACTTCAATATGTACTTGTTAAAAATTGTACCAAATAAGAGACAAAAAGTCAATTTCTAAATCAATTTGGTGCTTAGTAATTCTAGACAATGATCAAGTACATGATTGAAATTTCAATCCAAAATAACATCATCATCATTCAAAAGTGTACGATTCTTAGTTAGAATGCCAACAAGGGTATAGTCTAACACATATGGTCATGACCAGTGTTGTCAGAACCAGACCGACCCAGCCGGTCGGACCGGAAAACCGGCGAACCGGTGCTATAACCGGTCCGGGTGAGTCATCGAACCGAAGAAGGAACTGAACCGGCGAGACCCGCATTGAACCGGCCAGGTTTTATCAGAACCGGTAAACCGGCGGGTTTCGTTTAACCCGGACCGGTTCGAAAATTTTTTTTTCTGCGATGGAAAACGACGTCGTTTCTTTAAAAAAAAAAAAAAAGCGCAGAGCTGCTGCGTTTTGTAACCCTAGCCTCCATCCCATTCCCCTATTTCCCACTTTCCCTTCGCAAGTTCCCATACCCAAACAGTTTGAGTTGAGACTTGAGAGTTGAGAGTTGAGAGACCACCATCACCATCACCATGGTGCCATGACTCCATCCCCTGCTACTCGCCTACTCTGCTTCAGCTTCAGGCTTTCAGCAACTTCGTCGCCCCGTCGGCCCGTCAGCTTCAAGCCTTCAACCACGCGGCACTCACCTCACCACCGCATCCAGAGCAGTGCGCGACTCACCCCATCCATCAAAGATTGAACATTGAAGTCGCCTCCTCGTCGCTCCTCGCTCCAGGTCTCCCTCTTCTCTGCTCGACGCTCGTCGCTCCATCCCTCTAGGTTCAGGGTCCAGCTGTGCAGCTGTGCAGGTAAGTATTTTTAATTTTTTAATTTTTTGAAGTTAATTGATTAATGATTATGGTATGTGGGCAGATGAGAACATGTTTGATAGTTTACATATGTTTGAACTTTGAAGTTAATTTTTTAATTGGTGGTTCACATATGTTTGAATGTTTGATAGTTTGATTTCTGTTTGATTTTGGTATGTGGGCAGATGAGAATTGTTGTTTGGTATGTTTGATTTCTGTTTGATTTTGGTATGTAGGCAGATGAGAATTGCTGTTTGGTATGTTTGGTATGTTTGATTTCTGTTTTATTTTTGTTCAGTACTTCAGTTTGTTGATTGTGAATTGTTGGTTGCTGTTGGATATTATTCTTAGTAGTTAGTGGATTGTTGTTGTGTATTGTTACTCATTTAGTCCTGGACCCTGGTTGATTAGGAATTTAGGATGGCTTCATCAAATACACCATCAGAAACACCAACACCAACTTCTCAGGAACAAGGATCAACTCCTGATCCAACAATTGGAACCCAAAAAAATAGTAACAGAGGAAAAACTGATCCTGCATGGGGCCATTGTAAACAAGTTTTGGATAAAGGAAAAACTACTCTGGTATATATTTATTGCGAGAAGCATATTAAGGGTGGAGGAATTAACCGGGTTAAGCATCATTTGGCTGGAAAAGGTGGAGATATTGAGGCATGTCGAAAGGTGCCAGCTGCGGTGAGACACCAATTCTCCCAAAACATTGAAGATCTTCAGACCAAGAAAAGGAAAACTCAAGAAGAATATGCAGAAAGTTATGGTGCTTGTGATGACGTTGAAAGGGAATTTGATGAGATTGAACGTAATGAGATGCGACAACAACAAGCATCAAGAATTCCAGCACCTAGCTCTAGAAAGGGAATTGGAAAATAACTCAAGGGACTACAATCCTTTTTTCCACCGGCAGCAACACCTAGTGCTCAACCAAGTATTAAAAGTGTTCTCCAAAGCAAAGAAATTGTGGAGAAGTGTGATATTGCTATTGCAAGATGGATGATGGATGCCTCTGTTCCATTCAATGCGGTTAATTCAGCTTATTATCAGCCGATGATCGATGCTATCGCAAATATGGGTGTAGGGTATAAAGGGCCAAATTACCAAAGAGTTCGTGGCTATTTGTTGAGTAAATTGGTTGAAGATGTAAAGAAGATGATTGAAGGTTATTGTGTGATTTGAAAACAAACTGGATGTACTATCATGGCTGATGGATGGACTGATCGTTGTAGGCGTACTTTAATTAATTTCTTGGTTTATTGCCCTTAAGGAACTGTTTTCCTAAAGTCAGTTGATGCTTCTCATATCTCGAAAGCTGCTGAGGCTTTGTTTAAGTTGCTTAGGGATGTTATGTTATTTGTTGGTCTTGAGAATGTTGTACATGTAGTGACGGATAATGCTACAAATTACGTTGCTGCTGGAAGGTTGTTGGAATCAGAGATTGGTCTCCTTGTGCGGCACATTGTATTAATCTGATGTTGCAGGATATTGGAAAGTTTGTGGAAGTGACTGAAACTGTGTCACAAGCTTCAATGATTACGAAGTATATCTATAATCACTGCCATCCTTTGTACTTGATGAGGCAGTTCACAGGCGGCCGAGAAATACTTCGTCCAGCTCCAACTCGATTCGCCACTAATTTTATTGCTTTGCAAAGTATTTTGGCTCAAAAGAATGCATTGAGAGCTATGGTGACATCTAGAGAATAGACAAGTTCAGCTTACTCTAAAGAAGCCAAAGCAAAAAAGTTTGTGGATCAAGTCTTAGATTCTAAATTTTGGAATCAATGCACTGATATTGTTAAGCTTACGGAGCCACTTGTTCATGTATTGCGTATTATGGATAGTGAAGATAGAGCTGCAATGGGTTTCCTTTATCAAGCTATGTATAAGGCTAGGGAAGACATGGTGAAGAGGTTTCAAAAAAGAAAGAGGGTTGTTGAACCTTATTTGAAGATTTTAGATTCACGTTGGGATTTACAACTTAAAAGAAACCTTCATGCTGCTGGTTATTGGTTAAATCCAGCTTTTCGATTTAATTCTGCAGAATTTGACAAGCACAAAGAAACAATTTCTGGCCTATTAGATGTGATTGAGAGATATGCTTACGGTAATGCTGATTTGATTACTAAATTGACAAGTGAGAAGAGAATCTTTAAGAATGCTGAAGGATACTTTGGGAGACAGTCTGCAATACGTGAGCGAAGCACAGTGATGCCTGGTAAATTTTGTATTAAAATTAGTTTTTTATGATTGTGATATGTTTAAGATTTGATATTTATGATTGTGATTGTTTTCTTTTTATGTTAAGATCAATGGTGGGAATCTTATGGATGTGGAGTACTAAACCTGCAAAAGTTAGCAATTCGTGTTTTGAGTCAAACTTGCAGTTCTTCAGGTTGTGAGCGTAACTGGAGCATTTTTGAACACATTCACTCAAAGAAAAGGAATCGGTTAGAGCATCAAAAGCTTAATGATCTTGTTTATGTTCATTACAACTTAAGGCTACAACAAAGGTACTTTTTATTATTCTTTCTTGAAGGCATTATTTAAAATTTTTAGTCATAATAAGAATAATCAAGTTAATTGATAACATAGGAACCGAATGAGAAAGCAAAGTTATGATCCAATTTGTCTTGATGCATTTGAGGATCATTCGGAATGGATAATGGAAGATTCACCACCATTTTTAACTCCTGAAGAAGTTGATGCTTTACGGAATGATCTTGCAAATATGTCTCTTCAATCAGCTTTAGATGATTTGGGTATGTTGTTGTTAGGGATGATTTTGTAATGCTTTAACCAAATATTTTGCCTTATTATTGATTATGATTTGTGAAACATTATTGAAATGCTAGATGAATTGAATCTGGAAGAAGATCGAGATGATGGTGAAGCTAATAATACTTCTGTGGAAAATGCAAATCAGAATGAAACCAATCAACATGTAGCTCCAGATTTGTCAGATGAAGAAAGATATCCAGACTTTGAAGTTACTCCTTGGATATAATCCATGAATTGTTATTTTCATTATGTTAAATTGAGTTGTTCATGTAATAGACTAATAGTACTAAATTTTATGTTTATTCTCGGATTACTACTTATTTTTAGGATTTGAGATTTAATGTTTATTAAAATGTTATTGGAGATATATTTTTTAACTGTTAATTTTTAAGTTTTTAGCTATTTTATACATTTTACTTATGTGGGACCGGGTTAACCGGTTCAACCAGTGACCCACCGGTTGAACCAGTGACCCAGTAGCCTGACCGGTTCGGTTCTGACAACTATGGTCATGACAACATATGAATAAGACAAAAAATTCATCCAGGCAATTAAAAAAACACGTATGTGGTGCACATATTCATTAATTCAAGCAAAAATGCAAACATCAACAACCCATCAATTAGAAATTTGAACACTTGCAATGCAACAAACAAGCCATTAAGCAAAAGTTAAGCTAAATAACTAAAGTTAAATAAAAAAAATAAAAATTAAGCAAGCAACTAAGCATAAAAAAGAGTATTAAAACTAGAAAATTGAAAAGATGATGAATAGAAAAGAAAGCGATAGGCAACAGTGGCACTTGTGTTAGCCACTGTGAGGCTCGCAGCGACGGAGTTTCGCCGGAGAAGAGAAGAATAAAAGAAGAAAAAGAAATAAGAAAGAAAAGAGAAGAAAAAAGAAGAAGTAAAGAGAAGAAAGAAGAGAGAAGAGAGAAAAGACTTGTGCGGACGCACGCTAGGGAAAAGAGAGGGTATGCGAGCGCACTGCAGTGTGCGAGCGGTGCGAACAGAAGATTTACCGCGACCTGTGCGGACGCACGAGGTTGCGTGCAGTCGCACGAAAGGGAAAAAGGAGTTGTGTTCACACGCACAAGGGGTGCATGCGCTGCGACCAGAGAGTTGCTAAAAGAGTGTGCGGGTGCATAGGTAAAAGTTTTTTTTTTCAGAAAAGGTAGGTGTGCGAGCGCACACACGGTGTGCGAGCGCACAAGCAGAAAGGAAAGGTGGTATGCACACGCACCAGCCGTGCGCGTGGTGCGAACAGATGGAGTATTTAGGGGTGTGCGGGCGCACATCGCTATGCAGACGCACAAGGACAGGAAAACAGGGGATCTGTGCGCATGCACAAGGCTATGCGGATGCACAGATCTCTGTTCCTGTAACAAAAATTTTGCCTCTAAGGCATCAAACATGGTATCCAAAACAAGTTTTCAAGTCCCAAATCATCATAAAACTCCCAAAAACACATTATTCTACTAAAATTACCTAACAACCATCAAAATAAAACTAATCCAGCCAAGCAAAATAACCAATTATTCATGAAATAGAAGCTAAAAGAGAGAAAGCTAGAAGGATATTACCATGGTGGGGTGTCTCCCACCTAGCACTTTGGTTTTAAGTCCTCAAGTTAGACTATTGAGTGAAGCTTGTGTCATGGTGGCTTATGCTTCCACTCATCCTTGAGTTGCCACCCATGCTTCCTCTTCAAGATTCCTCTGGGATCCCAAACAAAGTACGTGAAGCTCCTAAGCAACCTCAAGCAAGAATTTGTGATCCATAATTGTTGGTGGTAGACGTGTATGCTCAGATCCCACACTTTGAATTCTCTATCATCCTCTTGTTGACTTTCACTTGTACCCATGGATGAATAACCTCTCCAAGCACCTTTTGAGCACCCACTTGAATCTTGGACTCCTCCAAATTGAACCTTGCACCATTTGTTCCTTGAATTCCTTTGGCAACCAACACCCAATCCTTCACCATTTAAACTCCAAGAAGCACTTTAAGTTGATAATCCATTTCCAAGAGAGAAACTTGATGTGGGGTATAAATGGTGTGAGGGTTTAGGGTAGTCAACTTAAATGGTGAAGGATTGGGTGTTGGTTGCCATTTAAACACCATTTAAACACAATCTTTCATATCCTTGAATTTGGTGTTCACATAGGGGAGGGTTTGGCTTGTTGTAGTATGAGGGAGGTGTTTGCCATGAGCGTTGCTCATACATAATTAGTTCCTCCCTAAATTGATTCTCCCACTCCATGAAGCAATCCCAACTTGAATTCGTCATACTCTACAAAACAATCTCAACCAAGCTCCAAGCAACAAGGGTGACAACTCATAGAGAAAGTAGGAAATAAGAGTAAAAGACATAAGTAAACAAGAAAAGCAAACACCCAAATATTAACAAAAACAACCAATAACCAAAAAGTAAGCTATTTACACTATGGACATATTTACAACAACCAAAAGATAGCACTCAATTACATCCCTGGCAACGGCGCCAAATTTGACGAAGAAGAATTATTGTTAGTCTAGAATTTCTCAAAATAGAATATGTTCGTTGCAAGTATAGTCTAGACCAACAATTGATTCCCCAAATCAAATCTTTAAATTCAAATCAAATAACCGAGATCAAGAGTACTTCAACCTCGGGTCGTTCTCCCTAGGATGCAATTGAAAGTGTTTCTCTTTCGGTTGTGAGGGCAAAAGGGGTTTTTGAATTAAAGAATGAAATATTAAAGAAATTAAGCGATAAAAGAACTAAGTAATGAGCAAAGTTAGAGATTAATGCAAGCAAAGGTAAATAGGATAAAAAACTAGTGAAAATGCTATAAATGCAATAAAAGAGCCTTGACTTGGGAATGAGAATCCAAGGAATCCTATCATCGCCATAACCACAACTATGGTAATTATGATGAGTCAATCTCGCCTAGTCAACCCCAACCATCGAGGAGTAAGTCAAGCAAGCATAATTGACCTTAATCTATAAGTCCTAACCAACTTACCAAACTAGTTGATAAAAGGCTAGCATCAATGGAAACAAGAGTCAACTAACTACCCAAGAATTACCACTAAATGTCGGACATTATGACTCTAGTATCCTAGGAACTCAAACCACAAGCCAAGGTGGAAAAATCTACTTAAATTCTAAAGTTGGCATTTTCACAAACACCTTGTGTGCATAAAAGTAAAACATAGAAAATTGCAAGGAAAAATAACAAACTATAACCAACTATCAACAAAACCAAACATAAACAAGCAATCAAACATAAAGAAAGCATGAAACATAAAATTCATCAATCAAAACTTCAAGAACTCAAAATTACAATTATAAACAAAGTGCTTGAACCAAAGGAAATGAAAATAAAGACAATGTAATTAAAGAGGAATTAAAGAGTACTTACAATTAAAGATGATCAAAATCCAAAATTAAGCTTGCTATAACATGCTACATGAAGATGGAAATTAAACCCTAAGAGAGCAATTCTACTATACTCCTACTCCTACTCCTACTACTATGAAACTATGGAAAATAAATGCTAAGTCCTAATGCCTTCATATGTCTTCAATCCCCCTTCATATAGCACTTCATTTTAGCCTTGAGCCTTCAGATTTTGGGCCAAAAGCCCCCAAAATATGCGCAGCACGTGTTTCATTAACAAAATCACGTGCAGGGACCTGTGCAGACGCACAGATGTGTGCGTCCGCACACGCGGCTGAAAATTGACCTGTGCGTACGCACAGGTGCTCGTGCGTACGCACACATGGAAATTCTTGCTTGTGCGTGCGCACGCACACTTCACTATGTGTGCTTTTCCTTGTTTTCTTCATGTTTTCTCCCTTGTACATGCTTCCTTCCACTTTTACCCATCCATTCTTGCCTTCAAGGCCTGAAATCACTCACAAACCATATCACGGCATCGAATGACATAAAAGTGGAATTAAAAATTACTAATCTAAGCATTAATACGTATATTTTCACATTTAAGATCAAATCAGGGATCAAACACAAAAGTATGCTATTTTGGTGCTTAAGTGTGAGTTCATGTGCTAGAATCCATCCAAATTGAGTCAAAATATACTATCAAATATGGACTCATCAGTCCCACAGCATCTTCACCTACCCCACTTACTTTCACACTTCCCCATATACACTTACCTATAAACCCTAGCCCAATCACATCCATACCACTTCCCCAAAACAATCATATCTCCCACCAATCCCCCCCACTTCAAAATCAAATTTCCCACCAAAATCCCAACCCATGGCCAAAATCTAACCCTACCCCCACTCCTATAAATACCCCTCTTCATCACCCTTCATACACACCTCTCATACACTCATAAAACCCACATGGCCGAGCCCTCTCTCTCCCTCTATCTTCTTCTATTTTCTTCTTCTTCAACTCCATTCTTCTACTTTCTTTATTTATCGAAGACGAGCAAAGTTTTAAGTTAGGTGTTGGAAAAGCATAGCTTTTTTTTTCTTTTCATTACCATTCATGGCACCCAAGGTTGGAGACCCCTCTAGAAAGAGGAAAGGAAAGGCAGTAGCCACCTCCTCTGAATCTTGGAAGATGGAGAGATTCATCATCAAAGCTCATTAAGACCACTTCTATGAAGTAGTAGCAGAGAAGAAAGTGATCTCTGAAGTTCCTTTCAAACTCAAGAAGAATGAGTATCCAGAAATCCAAAGAGAGATCCGGAGAAGAGGTTGGAAAGTCCTAACTAATCCCATTCAAGATGTTGGGATTCTAATGGTGCAAGAGTTCTATGCTAATTCATGGGTTACTAAAAACCATGACACTAGTGTAAACCAAAATTCAAAGAATTGGATCACCATGGTCTGAGGGAGAATCCTAGATTTCAGCCTGGAAAGTGTGAGATTGGTGTTCAACTTGCCTCTAATGCAAGGAGACCCTTATCCTTACACTAAGAGAGTCAACTTTGATCAGAGATTGGATCAAATGCTCTCAGACATCTGTATGGAAGGAGCACAGTGGAAAAGGGATTCCCAAGGCAAGCCCATTCAATTAAGAAGGCTTGACCTCAAGGCCATAGCTAGAGGATGGTTGGAATTCATCCAACGTTCCATCATCCCCACTAGCAACCAATCAGAAGTGACTGTGGACAGAGCCATCATGATCCATTGCATCATGATTGGAAGTGAGATGGAAGTACATAAGGTGATTCCTCAAGAACTGTACAAGATAGTTGAGAAGCCTTCCACCAATGCAAGGTTGGCATTCTCACACTTCATCTGTCATCTATGCAATTCAGCTAGAATTGTCATAGAAGGATATATCTTTATTGGGGAGGACAAGCCCACCACTAAGAAGAGGATGGAGCAAACTAGAGAGCATGCACAAGAGCCTGTGCAACTGCCTCAGCATAGATCCCTGAGATGCCTCAAGGGATGTATTTTCCTCCTCAAAGCTATTGGGATCAATGGTAGACTTCTCTTGGAGAACTGAGCACTAACATGGAGCAATTGAAGGTGGAGCATCAAGAGCATTCCACCACCCTCAATGAAATAAGAGAAGATCAAAGAGCCATAAGGGAAGAACAAAGGGCTTTGAGGGACGAGCAACAAAGGCAAAGGAATGACATTGAAGAGATCAAGCATCACATTAGATCCTCAAGGAGGAGTACTAGCCGCCACCATTAAAGGTGGATTCGTTCTCTTTTACTTCCTTTCCTTTTATTATTTTTCTGTTTTCTATTATGTATTTTCTCTTCTCTTGTTCTTGTTGCATGATCATTTGCATTTATGCCTTAAAGATGTAAAATATTCCATATATCTCTCACCTTGCTTGAAAAAAAATTTTATTTGAAAAGAATTGAGGGATGCATGAATTTCAAGTTTAAAATAAGAATAGTTCAATTATGTTGATGTGGTGGCATCGCTTTTGTTTTCTAAATGTAAGAATAAACAGTGCATATTTGAAGTTGGAATTTTATAATGTTGGCTCTTAAAAAAATGATGATGAAAGTGAAGTATTATTGGTAATCTGAAAAATCTCAAAAATTGATTCTTGAAGCAAGAAAAAGCAACAAAAAGAAAAAAAAAGCATGTTGCAAAAGAAAAAAAATTATTATGCATACGAAAATATATATATATATATATATATATAAGAGAAAAATCCATTACTGCCCAAAATACAGGAAAAGGAGGGCAGATTGAAAAAGCCAATACCCCTTTATACCAAAAGGCAAGGGTAAAAGGATCCAAGGCTTTGAGCATCAATAGATAGGAGGGCCTAAAGAAATAAAATCATGGCCTAAGCGGCTCAACCAAGCTGTCCCAAACCATGTGCTTGCGGTGTGAAGGTGTCAAGTGAAAAGCTTGAGACTGAGCGGTTAAAGTCGTGATCCAAAGCAAAAAGAGTGTGCTTAAGAACTCTGGACACGTCTATCTGGGAATTCTAGAAAAGCTGAATCACAATCCGAAAGGGTTCACCCAGGTAAAGTGTCTATGGCATTTATGTATCCGATGGTAATACTGGAAAACAAAGTGCTTAGAGTCACGGCCAAGACTATAAAAAGCTGTGTTCAAGAATTAAAAAAAACTGAACTAGGAGAGTTATTAATATCATCTGGATTCTAAGTTCCTAAAGATGCCAATCATTCTGAGTTTCAATGGATAGTGAGATGCCAAAACTATTCAGAAGCAAAAAGCTACTAAGTCCTGCTCATCTGATTGTAACTGAGCTTCATTGGAAACTTTGAAATTTATTGTATCATAATTTTCCTTTTATCCTATTGTGTTTTTAGTTGCTTGGGGACAAGCAACAGTTTTAGTTTGGTATTATGATGAGCGGATATTTTATACGCTTTTTGGCATCATTTTCCTATAGTTTTTAGTATGTTTTGTTTAGTTTTCATTAAGTTTTTATAGGTTTTAGTGTTAAATTCACATTTTTGGATTCTACTTTGAGTTTGTGTGTTTTTGTGCAATTTCAGGTAATTTCTGGCTGAAATTGAGGAGCTGGAGCAAAAGTCTGATTCAAAGACAGAGAAAGCACTGCAAATGCTGTCTGTATCTGACCTCCTTGCTTTCGAAAGAGCTTTTCTAGAGTTAGAAAAGTCCAAATGGAGCGTTCTCAATGGCTATGAAAAGCTGACTTCCAGAGATTTCCAGCAATGTATCATAGTTCTATACTTTGCTTCAGATTTGAAGGCCCAAAACCAGCATCCAACGCCAGCCTCCTGCCCCCCTTCCAAGTGTTCAGCACCCACAAAGCAGAGACCAGCATCCAAACGTCCAAAGAGGACTCCCTAGCCAGCGTTCAATGCCCTAGAGGCCTCATAACATGTGGATCTCATCAAATCTTATCCCAAACACTCACCAAGTGGGCCCCAGAAGTGGATTTTAGCACTAAAAAGACTGTTTTGCCCTTACTAGTCATTAGTTTAGTATTTAAAGTAGAATATCACTCTTTGTTAAGGATCTTCGCCCATCATTTACCATAATTTCATTTTACACTTTGTATTTTCTTTCAGTATGGGTTTCTAAACCTCCTAGGTTGAGTGGAGTAACACTGCTAAGTCCTATGAATTAATAAAAGTATTACTGTTCTTCTTCAATCTGTGTTTGATCTATTTCTAAGATGTATACTCGTTGTTCAACGTGGTGAATAGGATGACCAGTGACAATCAGCTCTGTTCATCATACCAGGACCACATGCCTGACAACCACCCGTGTCTACTTGGGTTCGTGTGAATACGTGACTGGAAAGCGCGAACCGCCAAGTTGATTATACATCTCTCAGACGGCTAATCCACGACTTCGTTGGGGACTTCTCGAGACACCAGTTCAGCCAATTTCTGGGGAGATTAGGGTCTCTGTGGTAGAGGCTAGAACCCAAAGAAGTAGCATTCTCTGATCCGGAAGATTCGACCTTGTCTGTGGCGTTTTGAGTAGGATCGCCAGGAGAATGAACTGCTAGAGCTTCACCCTCTGTCAGATTGGATGACCACGGCCAATGGCGTTTGATTTGGAGCAGAAGAGATTGACGACCACGGCCCATGGCGTTGATCACATACAGCCTGCCATAGAAGAAGTCATTCACAAGTAAAGAGAACAGTACTGCCAGAGTTAATTCAGAAAGACAAAATAACTCTAATCCTTAACCATATTCCTATTATTGATTCCAATTCACAAATACAAATTACGAATAGCCAAATCTTCTATCTGCCTGACAAAGACCTGCAGGATAACCATAGCTTGCTTCAAACTACAATCCTCGTGGGATCGATCCTCACTCACTCAGGTATTACTTCGACGACCTAGTGCACTTGCTGTTACAGCTGTACGGAGTGTGGGGATTCGTGTACCAGTAGGGCCTCAAAATGAATCACTTCGTATCAGAACTCTAGACGCCTAGTGAGGTGCCGCTTGAACTGTATCTAAAAAACAACAACAGAGTATGGGGTGAGAACCAGAGGTTCTCAACATGGTAAAGGTGCCACACACATAAGATATAAAGTCTTGGGAATGCCAGAGGCGATCCTAGAATGCCGACACTCAGATTACAAATCTTAAATCACTAAACAAAAACCATAAAAAGGTGGTCTTCTAAGGATATCTAAGCTTAGTTTAAACTTAACCTTAACACTAAGTCTTTCCACCTTTCCTCCGTTCCTCCTTCACCGATGAGTTTACAAAGACAGACAAACAGACAATTGCAAGCACAGGTAGGAGACAAGTAGTGCAAGTAGCAAATATAACAATTAACATAATATAATCAATTAGGCATTCCCAATTAATGCATAGTGATAAGTGAGATTTTCTCGATGGTCTAGAATTCCTCTTATAGAAATAAGAACTTCGTTGTAAGCATAGCTCCAAACCAACAAACAATCCTCCCAATAAAAAATTTGAGTTGTCACAAGTGCAAATCCCAATGAAAATTAACTGGAGTATTTAAACTCCGGGTCGTCTCACAAGGAATTGCAATGAAGTGCTCAATTATTGGCTATGAAAATGCAAGGGGGTTTGATTTTATATTTTTGCAAGAAAGTAAATAACAAGAAAGTAAATGATAAGAACTAATGAAATAAAGCAAAAGAACTCTTGGCTAGACATAGGTAATTGAGATCACCATCCTTGTCTACAAACCATATATTGACAATTATGAGGAACCAAACTCATTAAATTTACTTCTATACTTGAAGTATATCAAATGGCTTAATCAACATCAACACATAAGTCCCAACCTATCTACTAATTAGATTAGTAGTGGGTTAGTATCAATGGATATCAAATTAACCACCAAGGGTTCTCAAATCACCAATTCAATGAGACCCAATGACTCAAGGTCACTCAATTCCCTTAGCCTAGGCCAAGAGTCAAGAAAACTACTCAAAAACTAGTGGAAGATTTTAACAAACACCTAGAGTGCAAGAAAAGTAAACATCACTACATACCAAAATTAACAAGATCCATAACTATCATCAACAAGAAATCAACAATAACAATGGAGGTAACATAAAAGAGACACAGAAACATGAAATTGCATTCAAAGAAATCAAGATTCAACAATGGTTCATAAACATAAAAATGGCAAAATAGGGAAATTAACAATAGGAACTAGAGGAACAAGGGTGTAACAACAAGAAATTAAAAGAGAAAACTAAATTAAAACAAGAATTGAAAGATGAATTTGAGAGAATTAAACCTAAACTACCCTAAATTCTAGAGAGAAGAGAGAGCTTCTCTCTCTAGAATTCTACCCTAAAACATGGTGAAAACTAAACTATGACTACTTGGTTCATTTTCCCCCAATCCTTGGATTCAATAGCATTAGAAATGAGTTGGATTGGGCCCAAAATGAGCTAGAAATTGCCCCCAAGGAGTTGCCCAAAGTGAACCCACGCTGCTCCATCGGCGCACACGTGTACAGTGCGTGTGCGCATCCCTAGACGTTAGGCAACTATGACAAATTTTATATCATTTTGAAGTCCCCGGATGTTATCTTTCCAATGCAACTAGAACCGCCTCATTTGGACCTCTGTAGCTCAAGTTATGGTCGATTGAGTGCGAAGAGGTCAGACTTGACAGCTTTGCGGTTCCTTCATTTCTTCATGAGTTCTCCCACTTTGCATACTTTTCTCCTCACTTTTTCCATCCAATACTTGCCTTATGAACCTAAAATCACTCAACAAACACATCAAGGCATCGAATGGAATTAAAGTGAATTGAATTTAGCTATTTTAAGGCCTAAAAAGCATGTTTTCACATTTAAGCACAAATCAAGGGAGAATTGCAAAACCATGCTATTTCATTGAATAAATGTGAGAAAAGGTGATAAAATCCCCCAAATTAAGCACAAGATAAACCACAAAATTGGGATTTATCAAATCTCTCCATACTTAAACCAAGCATGTCCTCATGCTAAGAATAAAGAAGGACAAGAAAAGGGGTATTAACATTTATTCAATGTAAAGAAACTATATGCACCTATCTATATGAATGCAACTAAATGCAAAATGATTCTACCTACTTGGTTAAAAGTAAATCAATCTCCAAGACATACATGAGCAAGTAGGGCTAAGATCATATGAAGATTCATGAATCCTACCAATTTGAATATCAAAGTAAAGTACAAATAGACTTGCAAGAAGAAAGCTCATGAAATCCAGGAACAAGGAATTGAGCATCGAACCCTCATCGGAAGTGTATCCACTCTAATCGCTCAAGTTTATAGGGTCGATTCACTCAATTCTCTTCTACTCATGCTTTCTAAGATTTGTTTTTCATCTAACAATCAACAATTATTCAATGCATGCATACATTCATCATGAGGAATTATTCATAGGTTGTAATGGGGCTAGGGTAAAGGTAGGGATGTATATGGTCAAGTGAGCTTGAAATTTGAATCTTTGATTAGCTTATGCTCTCACCTAACACATATAACAACCTATACAATTCTAATACACAACCTAGCTACCCATGATATCCACTTTTTCACATACTCATGCATTCTTTTTAATTCACCACACATATGCATTGATTTTTTTTATTGAACTTTACCTTGGGACATTTTTTGTCCCCTTTTTATTTCTTTTTCTCTTTTTTTTCTTTTTCTATATATATATATTTTTTATATATATGTATGTTATTTTTCTTTTTCTTTATCATTTTTTTAGTATATACAAACGTATCAATGCATATGGTTTTACATATAGTGCATGAATATGTACCCAATTCCCAATATTTTCAACAAAATAAAAATTACACTTTTACCTCAACCAATGTCCCAAGTTTCCCATACCCAAATGATACACACCCTCACTAGCCTAAGCTAATCAAAGATCCAAATTAAGAATATTTATTGTTTTTCGCTTATGGGTAGTGATGTGCTACAATTAAGAACAAAAGGGATTAAATTAGCTCAAATTGGCTAACAATGGTTGATGAAAGGTAGGTTATTTGGGTAAGTGAGCTATATAAAATGATGGCTTCAATCATATAAATGCATGAATATATGGAATAATGGACATATAGAATCAAACAAGTCAAAGATTACAATCATAGAAAGAGAACAATGCACACAAGAATGGGAATAAGTGGTTATATGATGTAACCACACCATTTAGCTCAAAACTCACATGCTTGTGTTCTTAGCTCAAAAACCATGTTCCAAAATAAATTCTTCAAGCAAGTTCATCACAAAAAAATTTTTTCTCAAATTGGTAGGGTGCCCTAGAACAATTTTTCTTGGAAAAGAAATCATCACCCTAACCAAGTAGTCCTAACATAAAAAGAAATGGTGAAATATGTACAAATTCTAACTAATCATGCAACCTATCATGCAATGCAACACTAACTAGCAAAGGAAATTAAGAATTGGTGTTGAAAGAAAGAGATTGTTACCCATGGAGGTCGGTCGGACGACCAATCTCCCCACACTTGAAGATTTGCACCGTCCTCGGTGTATACAAAGAAGAGTAAAGTGAACGGGTTGCTACAATTGATGAGTTTCTTCAAAGGATTCTGCGGGTGAACTTGTTTGTTACCCCATTTAGAAGCCTTTTCAATCCTTTCCTTCTTGGTGGCCAACCTAAAAGGAAAGAGAAAGAAGGATAATTAAGCCTACATCAAAGATATCAAAGCAAGTAGAACATAGGCGGGGGCTAATGCCAAATAAGAGTAAGGTTCTCACCACATGTTAGCTACGCATGTAAGTGAGAAAACAATATAAGCTAAGGCATATTAACTAACACTTGATGCAAGAGTAAAGTCAAGGCATGAAGAGCACTCAAAAGCATCAAGTTCTACTGAAAAGAGTGGGTCATGAAAGACATGCAAGTTCATATCAATGCATAAAGAATATAAGAGTCATACAAGATTAAGCATTGATTTAAAAGTTTCATCACCGAACAATATCAAACAAGTTAAGAAGCACCAAGATTAACCAAGAAATTCTCAACAATTGAGTAAGAGCATTCAACACCATTATTAAAATAAGAAACTTAGAAAGGAAAATAAGAACAAACTATAAAAATAAAAATAAAATGTAATGAATGAAAATAGGCAAATGCAATAAAAGAAAATGGAAGAAAAGAAATTTTTTTTATATTTAAAAGAAAAACTTTTCCAAGAGAGGAAGAAGAAAAAAAAAGTAGAAAGAAAGAAGAAGAAAATAAGAAAGAAGGAGAAAGGAGAAGGGAGAAAAATAGGGTGCAAATCCGCGCATATGTGCCATGCGTGCTCAGGCGCGGATGTAGCACGGACAATCCGCGCACGCGCGCCATGCGTGCTCACGCACGGATGCGGCAGGGACAATCGGCACGTACGCGCCATGCGTGCTTACGCGCGGATCGCTGACAAACCCCATTTGTAGGGTTTATCTTGTATTGATTTTTGGGGATTTTATCACCTTTTACTCATATTTATTCAAGAAATAGCATGGTTTTGTATATTCTCCTTTAATTGTGCTTGAATGTGAAAACATACTTTTTAGGACTCAAAATAGCTAAATTTAATTCACCTTGATTCTATTAGATGCCTTGATATGTTTGTTAAGTGATTTAAGGTTTAGGAGGCAAAGATTGGATCAAGGGAATGAAGAAAGAAAGCATGAAAAGTTGGAGAACTCATGAAGAAATGAAAGAACCGGAAAGTTGTCAAGCCGACCTCTTTGCACTTAAACGACCATAACTTGAGCTACAGAGATCCAATTGATGCGGTTCTAGTTGGGTTGGAAAGCTAACATCTGGGGCTTCGAAACGATATAAGATTTGCCATAGTTGCATAGCGCATAGGGGCGCGCACGCGCACGGTACGCGGACGCACCGATGGTGGCACATGACCCACTTAATGCAAACGTGGCCAGCGATTTTAGAAGCCTTGTGGGCCCAATCCAACTCATTTCTAATGCTATTTAAGCCAAGGATTGAAGGGGAATCAACATACTTTTCATACTTTAGAAGTTAGTTACCATTAGTTTAGTTTTAGCTTAGTTTAGTAGTGAGAGTTAGTTTCTAGAGAGAGAAGCTCTCTCTTCTCTCTAGAATTAGGATTAGAATTAGGTTTAGTTTTTAGATCTAGGTTTTAATCTTTGCATTCTTCCACTTCTATCTCTCAATTCTTTGTTGCTACATTCAATCTTCTTCTATTCCTTTGTTGGAATTTCCTTTATGTTGTTCTTATACTTTGTTGTAGATCTAGTATTGTTCCTTCTACATTCTTCCAATTCAATAAGAGGTAATTCATAATAAATGTATCTTCTTTGCTTTTCTATTGTTGATCTCTTGTTTTTGTAGTTGTAGATCCCTTTAATTCTTGCATTTAATAATGTCTACTCCTCTTACACTTTATGTGTTTGTTGAAATGTCTCTTTTAGTTTTAGTGTAGATTTTGTTCCTCTTGGCCTAGGTAGAGTAATTAGTGACACTTGAGTTATCTAATTCCTTTGTTGATTGATAATTGGAGAGATTGCTAATTGGTTTGGAGTGCACTAAAGCTAGTCTTTCCTTGGAAGTTGGCTAGGACTTGTGGCTCAAGTCAATTCATCCACTTGACTTTTCTTTAATTAGTAAGGGTTAACTAAGTGGTAGCAATGAACAATTCTCATCACAATTGAGAAGGATAACTAGGATAGGACTTCTAGTTCTCACACCTTTCCAAGAGCCTTTTATAGTTTTTAGTTTATTTTCATTGCCATTTACTTTTCATGCTTCTTATCCAAAACCCCAAAATAACTCATAACCAATAACAAGACACTTTATTGTAATTCCTAGGGAGAACGACCCGAGGTCCAATACTTTGGTTTATAAATTTTAGGGGTTTGTACTAGTGACAAACAACTTTTTGTATGAAAGGATTAGTGATTGGTTTAGAAACTATACTTGCAACGAGAATTCATTTGTGAAATTCTATACCATCAAAAATCCATTCATCAATCGCCCGGCACAAAGTAGGCATAAAGTGGGCACAACTCTTGGGTTTTAGTACTAGGAGTTGTGAAATCACACCGGCGCACGCACGCACTGCGCGCTTGCGCGCCGATGCCCGCTTTTTTTTTTCAAAAACAGGGCACTCTCCTAATCTACAAGCATTCTAAAACAATCACAAATCAAATTTAACAACAAATCTTTTTAGTTTCTGAAAAATTTTCAAAATCAAACAAAAATTGTACTACAAGCAAAATGCAATTCAAAAATAACTATTCTAATCAAAGCGTGAATCTAATAAGCAATCAATCAAAGAAACATATGCAAAAGTATGAAAAGAAGAAAACTACCTAATAATGGCAACTCAATGCATTCATTGATTATATATACAAGAGAATGGAAAGAATTTACCATGGTAGGGTGTCTCCTACCTAGCACTTTTAGTTTAAGTCCTTAAGTTGGACATTTGGTGGAGTCCTTGCTAGGGTGGTTTATGCTTGAATTCATCCTTGAATCCCCACCATTGTTTGCATCTCCAATGTCCACCGGGATCCCAAATTAGGCGAACAAGGCCTTCAAGTAAGCTCAAGTAAATGACAAGGCCCCAAGAGTGTTGAATGTTGAAATGGATTCCGGGGTCCCAAACCTTGTTCTTGCACCCCTCTTCCCGTTGACTACCATAGTTAAATTTGGGTGACAAGGCTTATGAATTCTCAATTAAACCTCCAAACATTCTCCTAGACCCATGCAATTTGGTTCTACACCAACCATTACTATTCAACTTTAAGCATGCAACCATCATGAACTTAGAGTGGTGTTTCCAACAACTACACAACTCTCTCCTACTCTTAACTCCACAAAGAGCTCTAAGTTGACCATCATTTTCAATCAAACCATATTCAAGTGGGAAAGTAAAGATTAGAGATAAGAATTTTACCCACTTGAATGTTGTGTAGGATGGTGACTTAGGAAGGGGAACCTCCCCACACTTAGCCAATGCGAGGTCTACTCCCTTGTGCTCTTTCTTGACTACCTCCACCTCTTGGCAAGCTTCTTCAACTTCAACCTCTTCCTCTTGACAAAGTTCTTCACCTTCAACTACCTCTTCACCAACTTCTTCTATCTCTTCGCCACTCTTCATGTCACAACATGGAGGTAATGTGGAACTTATCTCAACATTTACCTCAATATCAATAGGAGAAGATTCCTCAAATACCAAGGGGTCATGTGTTGGTGTGGGCTCATCTTCAAGAGGAAGAATTGTTGTTTGCTCACCTTCTTCCAATTCTTCATCATTCATTATATGCTTAGGAGGTTGCGCAGTACCCTCCTCAACATCAAATTCAAGCTCATTGGAAGAAGGTTCAACAACTTCCACAAGATCATCAACAATATCACTTGGTGTGGAAGTGTCTTCAAGCTTGAAATCCACCTCTTGTTCAATGTCGCCTAGCTCTTTAACCACTTCTTCCGTTTCAATTATCTTAACTTCCTCCCTTTGTGCCAATTCTTGCTTCAACTCCTCTTCTTCACCTTGAAGCTCTAAACTCACTCCCTCACTATGCTCCTTGATTACTTCTCCACATTCAACAATGGGAGAGCCTTGATCATATAGGCTTAGGTGGGATGAGACCATATGGCTAACGGCTTCCGCTAGGATAGCCATCTTGGCTCCTAGCTCCTTAAACTCCTTTTCCATCCCCTCTTGTTGCCTTTGCATATGAGAGTCAAGATCTCTTAATTCTAGCATGAGGGCTTCATCAGGGAGTGGTGGTGGAAGAGAGGGTTCATTGTTTGAGAGAAAAGTTTCATGATTGGAAGTTGGTTCACCTTGGTAAGGGCGTGGAGGTGGTGTATATTGAGGGTATGGATGTTCTTCCATGGAGGGTTGTGGTGACAAGGGAAATTAATTTTGTGGTTGAAAGTTATCATACATGGGAGGTGATTCATCTTGGTAATAGTATGGAGGTGGTGGTTCTTGGGAATAGTTGTGTTGGAATTGTTGTGGTTCCATGTATGGTTCATATGGCTCATAAGGTGGTTGGTAGGGTGGATAAGGGTTAAGGTCATATGGAGGTGTTTGGTGAAAAGGGGCTTTTGAGTAAGGTGGTTCAAAATTATGTTGAGGAAGTGGTTCATAGGCATATGGTGGTCGTTGTTGACAATCACAATAACGGTCACCACATCCATTAGATTGATATGCATTAGGATTGGAATTATACCCATAAGAGTCCGGAGGTTGTTGTTGCCAAGAAGGTTGATCAATCCCAGCTCCTCCCATCTTTGATTGTTCCATCCTTGATGCACATCTTCATTGTAGCTTCCATTCCCTACAACATAATTTGAGCCAAACTCATAGCCAAAGGGATGAGAATTCATAATATCAAATAAAAACAAAAGCTACAAAAATAAGCAACAAGTCCTAAGCCTAACAAAAACTAACAAATAAGCAAAAGGCAAACATATTTACATATTCACAATAGCCAATAACATACACCATTGCAACTCCCCGGCAACGGCGCCATTTTGATAAGTGAGATTTGCTCGATGGTCTAGAATTCCTCTTATAGAAATAAGAACTTCGTTGTAAGCATAGCTCCAAACCAACAAACAATCCTCCCAATAAAAAATTTGAGTTGTCATAAGTGCAAACCCCAATGAAAATTAACCGAAGTATTTAAACTCCGGGTCGTTTCACAAGGAATTGCAATGAAGTGCACAATTATTGGCTATGAAAATGCAAGGGGGTTTGACATAGGTAATTGAGATCACCATCCTTGTCTACAAACCATATATTGACAATTATGAGGAACCAAGCTCATTAATTTTACTTCTATACTTGAAGTATATCAAATGGCTTAATCAACATCAACCCATAAGTCCCAATCTATCTACTAATTAGATTAGTAGTGGGTTAGTATCAATGGATATCAAATTGACCACCAAGGGTTCTCAAATCACCAATTCAATGAGACCCAATGACTCAAGGTCACTCAATTCCCTTAGCCTATGCCAAGGTCAAGAAAACTACTCAAAAACTAGTGGAAGTATTTTAACAAACACCTAGAGTACAAGAAAAGTAAACATCACCATATACCAAAATTAACAAGATCCATAACTATCATCAACAAGAAATCAACAATAACAATGGAGGTAACATAAAAGAGACATAGAAATATGAAATTGCATTCAAAGAAATTAAGATTCAACAATGGTTCATAAACATAAAAATGGCAAAATAGGGAAATTAACAACAAGAACTAGAGGAACAAAGGTGTAACAACAAGAAATTAAAAGAGAAAACTAAATCAAAACAAGAATTGAAAGATGAATTTGAGAGAATTAAACCTAAACTACCCTAAATTCTAGAGAGAAGAGAGAGCTTCTCTCTCTAGAATTCTACCCTAAAACATGGTGAAAACTAAACTATGACTACTTGGTTCATTCTCCTCTAATCCTTGGGTTTAATAGCATCAGAAATGAGTTGGATTGGGCCCAAAATGAGCTTGAAATCGCCCCAAACGAGTTGCCCAAAGTGGACCCACGCTGCTCCATCGGCGTGCACGCGTATAGTGCACGTGCGTGTCCCTAGACATCAGGCAACTATGACAAATTTTATATCATTTTGAAGTCCCAGATGTTAGATTTCCAAGGCAACTGGAACCGCCTCATTTGGACCTCTGTAGCTAAAGTTATGGTCGATTGAGTGTGAAGAGGTCAGGCTTGACAGCTTTGCGGTTCCTTCATTTCTTCATGAGTTCTCCCACTTTGCATGCTTTTCTCCTCACTTTTTCCATCCAATACTTGCCTTATGAACCTGAAATCACTCAACAAACACATCAAGGCATCGAATGGAATTAAAGTGAATTGAATTTAGCTATTTTAAGGCCTAAAAAGCATGTTTTCACATTTAAGCACAAATCAAGGGAGAATTACAAAATCATACTATTTCATTGAATAAATGTGAGAAAAGGTGATAAAATCCCCCAAATTAAGCACAAGATAAACCACAAAATTGGAGTTTATCACATAGCAAACAAAACAAACAATATGTTTATAATGTATGCCTTTCCTACTGGCCGTGAGCTCACGCGTCGGTTAACTGCCAGAACTTGACACACCCGGTAGCTAACCCGGATACCGTCTCTCGACTGCGCATCTCCAGGAGGCACAAGATTGGGGGATTAGTGCCCCACCACCTTCTCTTAGAGACATACACTAGGGAAAATAAATCGGGGGATTAGTGCCCTACCATCTTCCCCTAGTGAGTTCGTGCCATATCGGTAAGGGGATTAGTAGCCTACCACCTTGCAGACAGAGAGAGAGAGAGAATGTGAGGGAATACGTCGGGGGATTAGTTCCCTGCCACCTTCCTCACATCCCACAAAATAATATCATCATCATGCTCATTTATTTGCAAGTTCAACGTTATAAAATCTTTACATTATTCAAAATCATCACATAATCATATCATTAAAGTCATGGTACCATATACACTTTAAGTATACATGTTTCTATATATAATTCATCAGTTTCTCTGCTTACTTCGCCCCCAAGATACCTCCATTTTCTAGCTTCATCTAATTACTAGGCTAACTACTATGATTTATGGCTGATCTTACGAAAATAGAGGTTTAGAAGTTTGAAGTTAGGTTTAAAACTCAAAAACATAGATTTGCTGAAACAGGGGCCACGCGTATGCGTGGGCGTGAAAAATCCTTACTCACGTATGCAAACTCCCTGCTCACGTAGACGTGAATCCCAACCCGAAAGGGTTAGTCGCATCGCGAGCAGGTGGTCGTGTACGCAAATCTCAGGCCACACGTACGTGTGGGCATACATTTTACCAAAAATTTTGCTAAGTCTGAAAAAGCTGCAGAATTTCCATTTTGGACCCTAAACTTTTGACGCACATAACTTTTTTGTTTTAAAATATTTTTCATCTATTCTTCAAACGGTGTAAACTTCATGAACCCAATTTTCATATAAAACAAATTTGAAATAGTTTCGGGGTCTTGAAGTCGAGTTATAACACGCCGAAGTTCGGCCAAAAACCAATTTTCACAAAACTTCAAAACCTCCATTTTCCATACAAACCAAACTCAATTCCCACTTTCTTTACACATATTCAACACTACAATATACCAATTTAATTGCCAAAATCTCCATTTCCTTAAAAACTCAATTTACCACACCTACAACAATATCACATCAATCTCTCAAATACATCAACAAAATCGTAAATTACCTTTCTTAGACATATTCATTCATGTCATTAAGTCATTAAACATCAATTCATCAATTTACATCCTAATATTATCATCAGTAGCAGTCACCCAGTCAAATACACAACTCATATCACGAATTATCATAAGGATACTAAGCATTAAACATTCCTTTATGTTCCAACCTATCTTATGGCCGTCTAGCCTAAGTTTTCACAGAACATTATATATTAAATACGAGAAACCTAAACCATACCTTAGTCAATTTCTACGTATTTCCCAAGGCACCCACTTAAGCGAAGAGCAATTCCTCAACACGAAAATCTAACTCTAGCATCAACCAAGTTCCAATCAAGCTTCCACTAGCTCTATATCACATATATATACATTCACCTAATACATGTTTCACACACCCATATACAAAATTCAATACCCCACATATAAAACCAAAGGATTGGATAGAGTTCTTGAATTCTCACCTTACCAAAGCATCACAAAATCAAGAGTGAACGTTTTTCTCTAGCTAATCGGATCCTATACCATCAAGGAAGCAAAATCTCACCACCACTTTAATATATTTCGAAAATAGAAAAGGGTAGAGCAACGGAGGTGATAGATTGGCTTACCAATGAAAATTTTTTGATGGATTCATAGAGCTTGACGCGGTGGACGCGAGGCCGTAAACGGTACTGCGATCGGAGTTCGGAGTAAGAAGTTATGGTAGCTTGATTATGGTATTAGGTTATGTTTTCTTCTCCGCCGACATTGGACATGGCTTCAGCATTCTTAGCTGAAAGGAAGAAGAGAAGTGGCTCTTCTAATACATAATTGGGCTGATGGTTTGGGCTTTGGGCCTATTTTGGGTCCGGTTCAATCGGTTCGGCCCGTTTAGCCCAAACTTGGGCCAAATTCTTTGAAATAGGTATCAAAATTCTTGTTTTAATTAGTTCTATCTTATTTTACTATAACATTTACATTTCTAGTCTCCTTTATTAAAATTAATTTATTAGTTAATTATTTGCTAATTTTATGGGGTTTACATCCTACCCACCTAATTAAGAATTTTGTCCTCAAAAGTCAGATCCAGTTACCTGAAAAGAGGTGTGGGTAGTGGTCTCATTTTTGATTCAATAATTTTCAGTCTTAATCACTTGGTATCAACTGCTCACCGTTCCTAATCTTGTTGAGATAATTTCCAAGAAAGCGCAACTTCCCCTTTCCAACTATCTAGGTCTTCACTTCAAACAAAATTATTTGGTTGGGCTCGTGCAGTTATAATCTTATTTGAATTTCACTAACCTTTTCTCTATTATTTTGATTATCAATTTGGAATCTATGGTGTCAAATCTTTCGGGGTTAGGTCGATACCAGAGTGGCTAACGTACCGCGCTGCCTTATAATTTTCTAATGTATAGTCTCGTCATTTTTCTAGATGGTTAGTTTTTCTCTAATAGGCGAAAAGTAGATAGATTTTTATCATTCAGGTCCCGATTCCCTAACGGTGTTAAATCCTTCATTCCCTGCTAAAGTTTCTATACCGGGGCGTCGTCACGGCATCATGATGTTGCATCCATCCTCGTCCTAAGTCCTTGGGTAGTGTGTCATTTGGTCCAGGTATGATGAATTCCGGCACAAAGGTCGCTCTCTCCTTTCAAGGTTCAAAAACTTGTTATATTCAGGCATCCAGATAATTGGTGCGTCTTAAAGCGTCGTTTTAACCATAGACAATATGGTCAGCAAAATTAAAGCTCCAAATCTCTTCTCGTTGTGGTATAATTGACGTTAGAATTTTTGCCAGTAAAGAATTTTATAAAAAACAGTCGTGTTGTAGATATAGTCTCTAAACCAACAGAAATCCCTTCGTACAAACATTTTGGTTGTCACAAGTAACATACCCCTAAATAAATTGTTAACCGAAGTATTCAAACATCGGGTCATCTTCTCAAGGAACTGCAGGGAAGTATGTTCTTATTATTGGATATAAAGGTTGTAAATCGGGGTTGAGAGTGAGGAATAAATATGACAAATAATTTAAATGGCAGTTAAAATAAATAAATACTATAAAGCAAACTTTTGGCAAGGTATGAGAAATTGGAGGTCCTATCCTAGTTATCCTTATCAATGATGATGAGAATTGAATCTTAATTCCACTTTGTTAACCTTTACTAAGATAAAGGAAGGTCAAGGGATTAATTGGTTTGATCTTCGGATCCTATTTATTTCCTAAGAAAGGATTGGGATTATTGAAGTTCAATTCAATTAACAAAGATAACAATTATCAATCATGTTGAGTTTGATAACTCCTGAGTTACTAATTTCTTAACCAAAACCAAAAGGGGAAAAGTAAATCTACTGGAATAAAAATGTCTTCAGAAATAAAGCAATAATAGCATAAATAAAAGAAAGCAATATTAAACTGAAATACCTCAAATAGCATTAATTCAAAAGAGTAATCTGTAACATGGAAGAATTCATAAATCAAATTGCAAAGTAAATAATCATCTAAAGTAATGGGATGAACAAAAGTGAAAGGGAAGCTTAAAGTAAAGGAACATTAAACCTGGGATCGAGAGTTACTCCTAAAAGAGAGAGAGAACTCTCTCTAAACTAAATCTAAATCATGAAAAATAACTAATTGGCGAGCTCTCCCTGAATGGATTCATTTCCTCACTTCATAACCTCTGGTCTATGCCTTCTGGACTTGGATTTGGGCCAAAAAGGGCTTCAGAAATCGCTGGGAGCGTTTTCTGCAATTTCTGGTGCGTGGCCTCTGTCACGCATCCGTGTGGGTCACGTGGTCGCATCATTTGGAGCTTTTCTTTTCACGAGGTCGCGTCAGTCATGCGGCCGCGTCATATGTGTTTTGCTTAAGGCGTGCGGTCGCGTCTGTCATGCGGCCGCGTCGCTGTTGATTCGCGCTTGGCATGTGTCTGTGTCGCCCATGCGATCGCGTGGATGCCAGTTTCTTTAGAAACTCCGTTTTATGCTTTCCTTCTATTTTTGTATGTTTTCTTTTCCATCCTTTAAGTCATTCCTGCCTTAGAAGATCTGAAACTACTCAACACACTAATCACGGCATCGAATGGAAATAAAGGTAATTAAAATAATTAATTTTAAAGCATAGGAAACATGTTTTTCACATACATCACATAATAAGGAAGGAAAAGTAAAACCATGCAATTAATATGAATAAGTGGGTGAAGGATTGAATAAATCACTCAAATTAAGCACAAAATATATCATAAAATATGGGTTTATCAACCTCCCAACACTTAAACAATAGCATGTCCTCATGCTAAATCCAAGGTAAAAAGTAAGGTTAAAGTGGTGGAATGTCATCCAATGCAATCTAATCTAAATGCAACTACCTAGATGAATGATGCTTCATGCAATTCTAATTTTTATTCACTTGAATATAAAGCTTGCATGTAGTTGAATTAACTCACATTCTCAAGGAGTCATGTATATATATAGCCAAACTTTAGATAGTGATAAAGTGCCTTTACAATTGAGATGGGAGAGAAAAACATTTTAAAAACTTGCAAGACAACTAACAATTTAAACAGAGATAAATGTTAATGAGCTATTGAACCCTCACTGGATTTTGTGTTTACTCTCTAATCACTTAGTGTTTATTGGGTTAATCACTCTATTCTTCTTTTTATTCTTACTTTCTATGACTTTGTTCTTCATCTAACCAATCAACAATCATAGAATATAGTCATACCAAAAATCATGAGGTCTTAAGTAAGGTTGTAATGGGGCCAAGGTAAAGGTAAGGGTATATGTATAAGGCTAAGTGAGCTAATAAGTGAATCCTTAATTAGACTAAGATCTCACCTAACATACATACTTTCTAAATCAAAGCTGCTTTACCTATTTTTCATATTTTCTCACTTTTGATGTTACATGCTCATATCTCAATATTTAATTTTATCCCATGTGTATTGCTTTATTTCATAATTGGGGAATTCTTTTTGTGTCCCCTTTATTCATAACACTTTTTTTTTAGTGCACATGGTAATTCAATTATAATTGATTTTACATGAGCATGCTTCCCAAAACTTTTTATTTGAGTTATTTTATTCTTTTCAACTTTTCTACCTTTTGTTTTTATTATCCATGTTCCCAATAGGTTTTCTCACATTTAAACTATACATAATTTTCTATCTTAAGCTAACCAAGGATTCAACTTGGGATTTTATTTTG
Source organism: Arachis ipaensis (assembly GCF_059453495.1). Classification (NCBI taxonomy): domain Eukaryota; kingdom Viridiplantae; phylum Streptophyta; class Magnoliopsida; order Fabales; family Fabaceae; genus Arachis; species Arachis ipaensis. The sequence goes on along the minus strand of NC_142442.1, from coordinate 114,419,121 downwards.
TTTTTCTGCTTAAGGCTAGTAATGTGGCTAATAGAATAAAAGGGGATTTAAAGGCTCAAGGGGGCTAACAAGGGTGATGTAAAAGGTAGGCTATTTTGGGATTAAGTGAGCTAAAATCAAATAATGGCCTCGATCACTCTCTTGGTATGTATCTACATTCTATAATCGGACATATAGATTAAAACAAAGTAAAGAACACCAGAATATAAAAGAAGGGCGGAACACACAAGAATAAAAATTATGGTTTGAATGTAACCATACAATTAAGCTCAAAACTCACAGGCTATGTGTTCTCTAGCTCAAAAATCATTTATCACTTATGTATGTCATGCAGGTTTAGTTAAAAATTTCCATTATTCTCAATGTAAAACTTATATTGAATGGCTTTAAAGTTCTAGTGTTTCTCCTTGATGAAGTGTTGTTAACTAACATGTAATGCTATATATACAAGGTGTGGGTTGTTTTGATTCTGTTAAAGTCTCTAGTTTACTTTCTTTTTCTTTTCAATCTATTCCGAGTTATCTTATGCTAAAAAGGGTAAACTATACTAATCAATCCACAATTTCTATAACTAATAAGTTAGAATTGCAACTAAACTAAGTGGCTAAAATATGAACTAAAAATACAAAATGCAGAAATGGAGTAAAAATACATAAACAACAATGTATAAGTACTCAGAAAATAAAATAAAAATAAAGAGAAAAATACAAAAAATATCCAAAATAAAAGAAAAAGAGTCTGTAGTGGTTCACCAAAATAATATGCCAGAGATGGCGACCTCCCCACACTTAAAATATAGCATCGTCTCGGATGCTCAGTCAAGCAGGGTGTAAAGGGGTGTCATCACCAGAATGGATGGTAGCTGGAGTCTCTATGGTGGTGGGCTGAGGGTCTGACTGTTGTGGAGGAGGTGCTGACTGAAGAGGGATCTCAGGGTCTACAGCCTGAATCTGAGGCGGAACCTCCTGATCCTCTGAGGTTTACTGCATCTAGGGAGGTCTTGAAGTAATTGTAGTAGAATTCTCTAACCCAAGATGCATTGACCTCAGTCAGGGGTTTCTCGAGGAAGAACCAGCCTCTTTGTTTGATCTGGTCAGAGGTGTACTGCTGGAGTTCTCTTGGGATCTTCAGAGTCCTCTCCAGGTATAGGTTCCTGGAGTTTGCAAACACCGGATACTTCAGCTCACAGTATCGGTTTGCAAACTTCACTGGGTCATTAGCAGGGAGCAGCTGGTCGGCCTTCTCCTGCCGGGTGAAGTTTTTCTCCCGCCAGGAGGCATCATGCATGAGATCTATGATAGACATAGATGATTCTCCTCTTTTACGTTTGCCAGTGGTAGCCTTTCCTTTTCCCTTTCTCTGGGAATCTGACATCCTGAAAAATAGAAAACCAGGATATAATAAAAATAGGAAAACAAATAGGCAAATAGTCAAAAGAAATATAAAGTGGCAAAGGAGAATTAGAATGAGGTAAATGAGTTAAGTAAATGTGCATTAAGGATTGTATAGGAGTTAAAAGTTCGAAAGGAAAAATTCACAATCCAAAATGTAATAGAAGGCATGTTAAGTGTGAAAAATTATCAGTATGCCATGGTTAGAGGGGTAAAAGAAAGTGAAAAACCAGAAAAAAAAAAGATTTTAAAGGGTTAGTTTGGTTAGAAATAAAAAAAAAAGATTTCAGGAAATTAGAATTAGTGAGTTAATGAAAAATGGGTTGAGGTAAGTGGCATAAGGATAAGTTTCTGAATAACAAGCATTCATAATTAGAAGCGATAGGTAACTCATAACCAAACAAGGAAAACAGGTTGATGATGATTCAAATAGATATAGAAGTAGCAAAAATTAGAATCAAATATCAAAAATGCAATATATGAACCAGGAAATCAAAGAGAATAAGAATGCGTGCCTGGCATTCATGAATGGGTTTGGGTAAAGCAGAGGAAAGCAAATTTCAAAATGCCAAAACCAAAACATGAATGAAAATATTTTACAGAAATTTGGGCAGCATTCCGGCTAAAATTGGATTGTCCCGAAAAATAAACAGCAATCAAATAGTTCATATGAATTAAAATTAAAGCTTGCAATTACATAAAAGTAATATAAACATGAAAATTCAGTGTAAAGAGCAGCATGAAACAAGAAATCACAGCATATGAACAGTACAAATATCACAACAACAGCAGAATTGCAAATTTGATAAAACAGAAACATGAACAGTGCAAATAAACAGGCCTAAATCCACTAACCACATCCTAGGCTACCTAACAACCTAAAATCCACTACAACATGCATATCTAACAAGCCTAAACATGAACAAAAATAGAAAAGAATGAAATAACGACTAAGGATAGAAGGGTGGCGTTCGTCGGAACCTGGAAGGCCGAATAAGGAGAGTGGGCGGAAAGGTGGCTAGGGGTGGTGGTGACGGCGTCTGGCGCGGCGGCTGGCAGTGGTGGTGACGGCTGTTCGGGGCAGGGGGAAGAAGGGTTGGCTAATGGGGTAGGGGGTAAGAGGGAAGGAAGGGGGTAGGTGTGTGGGTGGCGGATGGGGGTGGCGCGGCTGGGACGGGCGGCGGCGGTGGGTGGTGGTTGCGAAGGGGGGCAGTGGCGAAGAGGGGGGGAAGAAGGAGAAAGAAGAAGAAAGAAGGGGGAGGAGGAAGGGGGTCGGTGGCGGCGGCGTTTGGGAGGTCGGCGGCGTCTGGGGGTGGCGGTGATGGTGGCTGGATGGTGGTGGTTGGATTGGAGGGGAAGAGAGGGAGGAGAGGGTTTCAGGGGGGCGTGACTGATAGGGTTCGCGTGGTTGTGGGTTATAAATTTGAATCCACGCGGCCGCGTGGGGCACGCGGTCGCGTGGCTTGAGCAAAATGGGGTTGAGGCGATCGCGTGGGTGACGCGATCGCATGGAGGGCAAAAAAGATTGAATGACGCGATCACCTGGGGCAGGCAATCACGTCGCTGGAATTTGTGCTAAACGCATAAATCCAGCGTCGTTTCAGCACAACTCTCTGTCTCCTTTAGGGTGTTCGTGCAATCCATGCGACGCGGTCGCGTGGGATTGGTTGTGTGCAAGTGACGCGATCGCATGGGGCATGCGATCGCGTGGGTCATTTGTTCGAAACGCACAATGGCCGCATGATTCCAGCCTAACTTTCTGGACGTTGGATCTTTACGCCGATCTCCAGGTCACGCGGCCGGATGGATGACGCGGTCGCGTGGGTAGTGTTTTTCGCAATAAGACGCGATCGCATAAGGGATGCGGTCACGTCGCGCACCTCTTTTTTTTCATGCACAATGTAGAATGCAATGCTTAATGTGAATGCTATGCATGATTCCAGGTTTAATAGAATAAAATAAAACTCAAAAACAAACAAAACTGAATAAAATTAAAAGTGAAAAAGGAACGATCATACCATGGTGGATTGTCTCCCACCTAGCACTTTTAGTTAAAGTCCTTAAGTTGGACATTGGAAGAGCTTCCTATTATGGCGGCTTATGTTTAAATTTATCCAAAAATCTCCACTAATGCTTGGAATGCCAATAGCCTCCAAGGTCCCAAACTAGGCATGTAAAGCTCCTGAGCAGCTTCAAACAGATTTTTAGGCTCCTGGAATAACTAATGTCGGAATAGATTCCAAGATCCCAAACTTTGCTTGTAAATCCACCTCCGTCTTGATCTATACTTTTCCATCCGGGCGGTTTAGAAAGTAGATTCTCACCATGGTGACCAAACGTTTTCCGAGATCCATTCAATTGAACATGATACCAATCCGTGCACTTCAAGTTGAAGCGTGGAACTTATTGAACCTTGTGCACCAGCTCTAAGCACGAGCCATTTCCCTCTTACTCTTAAAGCCACAGAGAGCTCTAAGCTGGCCATCTGTTTCAAGCAAATCATATTCAAGTGGAAAAATACAGTTAAGAGTTAAGGATTGTACCCACTTGAAGCTTGTATTGGGTGGTAATGGCCTTGGGGTAGGTGGTTCTAGTGGTTCTGTGAGTTCTACTCCCTTGTGTTCTTCTGTGAATTCCTCCGCTTCTTTGCAAGATTCTTCAAATGCATCTGTGTCCTGGTTAAAGTCTTCTGTGTCTTCCTCATCACTCAAGTCATAGATTGGAGGTTGAGAGAAATCTACCTCTACATCATCTTCGTATTCATTTGGGGAAGATTATTCGATCTTAGAGAATTCACTTGCGGATGCAAGTTCATCACTAAGAGAACTTGACTTGTGACTATCATCATCAAGGGAACTTGTGTCCTGGGTTATTCCGTCTAGTTCTTCATAAACGACTTGCCTTGGGGATTGTGCACTGTCCTCCTTAGCATCAACTGTAACGTCCTTGACGGAGTTCTCCTCAGCTCTGAATTCCCATGGAGGTTCAGCGTCTCCTAGATCTTCAACCAACTCTTCTTCTTGCGTAATGACAGCTTCTTCTACTTGTTCTAGTACAAATTCATTCTCTGTCTTGTCCACTGGAGTTCCTAGTATTTCCTTCATGCTACGCTCTTCATTAGATTGTCCACATGGGGCTGTGGTTGGTCCTTGAATGTTCGAACGTCTAGAAGCTAATTGAATTACTGCTTGCTCCAGTTGTCGAATGGTTGTTTGAAGTTTATTTACTGTTTCCTTGAGGTGAACCTCTGATTCTCGGGGTGATGGATTTGGACATGAAACATAGGAAAATGGTTGTGCTTGGGAGTGAGTGGATTGGAACTGGGGTAGGAAATGATCATATGGTGGCGAATGGTGAAGAGAAGCTTGTGAGTGTGGTGGTTAGAGGTTATGTTGAGAGGATGGTCTATAGGCACGGGGTGGGGCTTGTTGGTAGTTACAAGGTTGTCCACCATATCTATCAGCTGGGTATGCATTGTAGAATGGTCGTTGTCCATGATATCTTGGAGGGTGTTGTTTCCTAAAGGGTTGATCAGATCCTCTTGGCTCCATCCATCCTTGATTGGTCTGACCTTGATGCATATTCCTGCTGTGGCTTCTATTTCCTCCAACAAAGTTAGAACCAAACTCAAAGCGAGAAGGGTGAGAGTTCATAATAGCAAATAAAATTAAAAAAGAAAAACAGAAATAAATAGACAAGTAAAAGAAAAATATTTACAATAACCAATAATAAGGCAAACGTTAGCAGTTCCCTGGCAACGACGCCATTTTGACGTTAGGATTTTTGCCAGTAAAGAATTTTATAAAAAATAGTCGCGTTGTAGATATAGTCTCTAAACCAACAGAAATCCCTTCGTACAAACGTTTTGGTTGTCACAAGTAACAAACCCCTAAATAAATTGTTAACCGAAGTATTCAAACCTCGGGTCGTCTTCTCAAGGAACTGCAAGGAAGTATGTTCTTATTATTGGATATAAAGGTTGTAAATCGGGGTTGAGAGTGAGGAATAAATATGACAAATAATTTAAATGGCAGTTAAAATAAATAAATACTATAAAGCAAACTTTTGGCAAGGTATGAGAAATTGGAGGTCCTATCCTAGTTATCCTTATCAATGATGATGAGAATTGAATCTTAATTCCACTTTGTTAACCTTTACTAAGATAAAGGAAGGTCAAGGGATTAATTGGTTTGATCTTCGGATCCTATTTATTTCCTAAGAAAAGATTGGGATTATTGAAGTTCAATTTAATTAACAAAGATAACAATTATCAATCATGTTGAGTTTGATAACTCCTGAGTTACTAATTTCTTAACCAAAACCAAAAGGGGAAAAGTAAATCTACTGGAATAAAAATGTCTTCAGAAATAAAGCAAAAATAGCATAAATAAAAGAAAGCAATATTAAACTGAAATACCTCAAATAGCATTAATTCAAAAGAGTAATCTGTAACATGGAAGAATTCATAAATCAAATTGCAAAGTAAATAATCATCTAAAGTAATGGGATGAACAAAAGTAAAAGGGAAGCTTAAAGTAAAGGAACATTAAACCTGGGATCGAGAGTTACTCCTAAAGAGAGAAATCCTAAATCCTAATCCTAAAAGAGAGAGAGAATCTCTCTCTAAACTAAATCTAAATCATGAAAAATAACTAATTGGCGAGCTCTCCCTGAATGGATGCATTCCCTCACTTCATAACCTCTGGTCTATGCCTTCTGGACTTGGATTTGGGCCAAAAAGGGCTTCAGAAATTGCTGGGAGCATTTTCTGCAATTTCTGGTGCGTGGCCTCTGTCACGCGTCTGCGTGGGTCACGCAGTCGCGTCATTCGGAGCTTTTCTTGTCACGCGGTCGCGTCAGTCATGCGGCCGCGTCGCTATTGATTCACGCTTGGCATGCGTCCGCGTCGCCCATGCGATCGCATGGATGCCAGTTTCTTTAGAAACTCCGTTTTGTGTTTTTCTTCTATTTTTATATGTTTCCTTTTCCATCCTTTAAGTCATTCCTGCCTTAGAAGATCTGAAACTACTCAACACACTAATCACGGCATCGAATGGAAATAAAGGTAATTAAAATAATTAATTTTAAAGCATAGGAAACATGTTTTTCACATACATCACAGAATAAGGAAGGGAAAGTAAAACCATGCAATTAATATGAATAAGTGGGTGAAGGATTGAATAAATCACTCAAATTAAGCACAAAATATATCATAAAATATGGGTTTATCAAAAATACACATTCTATCTTCCGTATTTAAAATTTTTGCTCTTAATGGATTATCTTCCTGATGGCTATTTTTTGGAACTATACAAGCTATTCACCAAGCTCGAGGCAACTTCTAAAAGACATCAAATTGAGAAACATTCACACCGCACACACGATGCTCACATGGAATGAAAAGGACATATGATATGGTGACTGTACTAAATTTCAAATTGAGTGACAACATGCACAAGGAGAAAAATCAAGGTGCATAGTAGGAAAGGAATTCGATCTTGAAACCGTAAGAGAGAGAGAGAGTGAGAATCAAGAAATATCGAGTCAAGTAGGTCTCAACTAAATTCTAAAGAATACAAATTACGAAAGTGAGTAACTCCACTCACATCGAATTTCTCAAGTTCAGAATTGACATAAGTATATCCAGACAAGTTTCATGCAAGTAAGGAGTAAAATTCGGAAAGATGGACAATTCACAAAGAGGTTCTTTGTCAGGTCCTCAACCAGCACAACAAAGTCATGGTTAGAATAAGGTGTCCATCTTGCAATCTAAAAGCAATCAGAAGAACAAAAAAATATCGTATAAAAGAATAAGGTGTCCCACTGGTCAAATATTTGTGAAAATAAGAAGGAATGAGATACCAAAGATCTTTGATCCTCATGTGGGATCTGATCTTTTTTATTCAGATGATGATAGTGACTCTGACCTGACTACCATCAGTATTAATCTGAAAATTTACATAGTCCAATGTCATCAGATTGTGAGAATGAATATGATAGTGGTCACAATGTGTGGTCTCAGAAAAATCTAGAAGCACCTTTTTGCCAAGTTCATCTAAAGCTTGGGATGAAGTTTGTTATCATGGATGAGCTTAAGAGGGCAATGAGGAAGTACAATATTCAAATAGGAAGAAGCATCAAATTCAGCAGGGTAGAGCCTACCAAGTGTAAGGAAATTTGGTGCGATGAAAATTGTCCTTGGAACATATGTTGTTCCAGGTCACATGAGCTAAGGAGCTATCAAGTGAAAACTTTTGTAGATCAGCCCATATGTGCCCAATCTTGGGCCAAATTCTTTGAAATTGGTGTCAAAATTTTCGTTTTAATTAGTTCTATCTTATTTTACTATAACATTTGCATTTTTATTCTCCTTTATTAAAATTAATTTATTGGTTAACTATTTGCTAATTTTATGGGGTTTACATCCTACCCACCTAATTAAGAATTTTGTCCTCAAAATTCATATCCAGTTACCTGAAAAGAGGTGTGGGTAGTGGTTTCATTTTGGATTCAATACTTCTCAGTCTTAATCACTTGGTATCAACTGCTCACCGTTCCTAATCTTGTTGAGATAATTTCCAAGAAAGCGCAACTTCCCCTTTTCAACTATCTAGGTCTTCACTTCCAACAAAATTATTTGGTTGGGCTTGTGCAGTTATAATCTTATTTGAATTTCACTAACCTTTTCTCTATTATTTTGGTTATCAATTTGGAACCTAGGGTGTCAAATCTTTCGGGGTTAGGTCGATACCAGAGTGGTTAACGTACCGCGCTGCCTTATAATTTTCTAATGTATAGTCTCGTCATTTTTCTAGATGGTTAGTTTCTCTTTGATAGGCAAAAAGTAGATAGATTTTCATCATTCGGGTCCCGATTCCCTAACGGTGTTAAATCCTTCATTCCCTGCTAAAGTTTCTATACCAGGGCGTTGTCATGGCATCATGATGTTGCATCCATCCTCGTCCTAAGTCCTTGGGTAGTGTGTCATTTGGTCCAGGTAAGATGAATTCCGACACAAAGGTCGCTCTCTCCTTTCAAGGTTCGAAAACTTGTTTTATTCAGGCATCCAGATAATTGGTGCGTCTTAAAGCGTCGTTTTAACCACAGACAATATGGTCAGAAAAATTAAAGCTCCAAATCTCTTCTCATTGTGGTATACTACACATTCTATCTTCCATATTTAAAAGTTTTTCTCTTAATGGATTATCTTCCTAATGGCTATTTTTTGGAACTATACAAGCTATTCACCAAGCTCGAGGCAACTTCTAAAAGACATCAAACTGAGAGACATTCACATCGCGCACACGATGCTCACATGGAATGAAAAGGACATCTGATATGGTGACTGGTGCGCAGAAATTGTGATTACACTTTGATTATGTAAAATTCATCGCTCTTTCTTTCCCTGGTAATGGCGCCAAAAACATGATGCCAATACCATGGTTCACAACTTCGCACAACTAACCAGCAAGTGCACTGGGTCGTCCAAGTAATACCTTACGTGAGTAAGGGTCGAATCCCACGGAGATTGTTGGTATGAAGCAAGCTATGGTCACCTTGTAAATCTCAGTCAGGCGGATATAAAATAGTAATGGGGTTTTCGAAATTTAATAATAAAAGAAGGATAGAAATACTTATGTAAATCATTGGTGAGAATTTCAGATAAGCGTATGGAGATGCATTCGTTCCTCTGAACCTCTGCTTTCCTGCTGTCTTCATCCAATCAGTCTTACTCATTTCCATGGCTGGCTTTATGCAAGGGCATCACCGTTGTCAGTGGCTACATCCCCTCCTCTTGTGAAAATGGTCCAAGATGCCCTGTTACGGCACGGCTAATCATCTGAGGTTTCCGATCATGCTGGAATAGGATTCACCCTCCTTTTGCGTCTGTCACTACGCCCAGCACTCGCAAGTTTGAAGCTCGTCACAGTCATTCAATCATTGAATCCTACTCGGAATACCACAGACAAGGTTTAGACTTTCCGGATTCTCTTGAATGCCGCCATCATTCTATCTTACACCACGAAGATTCCGATTAAGAGATCTAAGAGATACTCATTCAATCTAATATAGAACGGAAGTGGTTGTCAGGCACACGTTCATAGGGAATGATGATGATTGTCACGTTCATCACATTCAGGTTGAAGTGCGAATGAATATCTTAGAAGCGGAACAAGTGAATTGAATAGAAAACAGTAGTACTTTACATTAATCTCTGAGGAACAGCAGAGCTCCACACCTTAATCTATGGAGTGTAGAAACTCTACCGTTAAAAATACATAAGTGAAAGGTCCAGGCATGGCCGAATGGCCAGCCCCTCTGATCTAAGAACCAGGCGTCCAAAGATGTCTAATACAATAGTAAAAAGTCCTATTTATAATAAACTAGCCACTAGGGTTTACAGAAGTAAGTAATTGATGCATAAATCCACTTCTGGGGCCCACTTGGTGTGTGCTTGGGCTGAGCTTGAATGTTACACGTGAAGAGGCTCTTTATGGAGTTGAACGCCAGCTTTTGTGCCATTTTGGGCGTTGAACTCCACTTTGCAACTTGTTTCTGGCGCTGGACGCCAGAATTGGGCAGAGAGCTGGCGTTGAACGCCAGTTTGCGTTGTCTAAAATTGGGCAAAGTATGGACTATTATACATTGCTGGAAATCCCTGGATGTCTACTTTCCAACGCAATTGGAAGCGCGCCATTTCGAGTTTTGTAACTCCAGAAAATCCACTTTGAGTGCAGGGAGGTCAGAATCCAACAGCATCAGCAGTCCTTCTTCAACCTCTGAATCTGATTTTTGCTCAAGTCCCTCAATTTCAGTCAGAAAATACCTGAAATCACAGAAAAACACACAAACTCACAATAAAGTCCAGAAATGTGAATTTAACATAAAAACTAATGAAAACATCCCTAAAAGTAACTAGATCCTACTAAAAACATACTAAAAACAATGTCAAAAAGCGTATAAATTATCCGCTCATCAGTGACCGTACTAAATTTAAAATTGAGTGACAACATGCACAAGGAGAAAAATCAAGGTGCATAGTAGGAAAGAAATTCGATCTTGAAACCGTGAGAAAGAGAGAGAGAATCAAGGAATATCGAGTCAAGTAGGTCTCAACTAAATTCTGAAGAATAAAAATTGCGAAAGTTAATAATAAAAGAATCCAACAGCGTATAAATTATCCGCTCATCACAACACCAAACTTAAATTGTTGATTGTCCCCAAGCAACTGAAAATCAAATAGGATAAAAAGAAGAGAATATACTATAAATTCCAAACTATCAATGAAACATAGCTCCAATCAGATGAGCGGGACTTATAGCTTTTTGCCTCTTGAATAGTTTTGGCATCTCACTTTATCCATTGAGGTTCAGAATGATTGGCATCTATAGGAACTCAGAGTTCAGATAGTGTTATTGATTCTCCTAGTTCAGTATGATTATTCTTGAACACAACTATTTTATGAGTCTTGGCCGTGGCCCTAAGCACTTTGTTTTCCAGTATTACCACCGGATACATAAATGCCACAGACACATAATTGGGTGAACCTTTTCAGATTGTGACTTAGCTTTGCTAAAGTCCCCAATTAGAGGTATCCAGGGTTCTTAAGCACACTCTTTTTTTGCTTTGGACCTTGACTTTAACCGCTCAGTCTCAAGTTTTCACTTGACACCTACACGCCACAAGCACATGGTTAGGGACAGCTTGGTTTAGCCGCTTAGACCAGGATTTTATTCCTTTAGGCCCTCCTATCCACTGATGCTCAAAGCCTTGGGATCCTTTTTATTTGCCCTTACCTTTTGGTTTTAAGGGTTATTGGCTTTTTGCTCTTGCCTCTTGGTTTTAAGAGCTTTTGGCTTTTTCTGCTTGCTTTTTCTTTTTCTTTCTATTTTTTTTCGCCTATTTTTTTTTTCTGCAAGCTTTGTTCTTTGCTGCTTTTTTTTGCTTCAAGAATCATTTTTATGATTTTTCAGATTATCAAATAACATGTCTCCTTGTCATCATTCTTTCAAGAGCCAACATATTTAACATTCTTAAACAACAACTTCAAAAGACATATGCACTGTTCAAGCATACATTCAGAAAACAAGAAGCATTGTCACCACATCAATATAATTAAACTAAGTTCAAGGATAAATTCGAAACTCATGTACTTCTTGTTGTTTTAAATTAAAACATTTTTTATTTAAGAGAGGTGATGGATTCATAGGACATTCATAACTTTAAGACAAAGTTACTAACTACTAATGATCATGTAATAAGACACAAACATAGATAAGCACATAACATAGAAAACGAAAAACAGAAGAAATAAGAACAAGGAATGAATCCACCTTAGTGATGGTGGCGTTTCCTTCTTGAGGAACCAATGATGTCCTTGAGCTCTTCTATGTCTCTTCCTTGCCTTTGTTGCTCCTCCCTCATTGCTTTTTAATCTTCTCTTATTTCATGAAGGATGATGGAGTGCTCTTGATGTTCCACCCTTAGTTGTCCCATGTTGGAACTTAATTCTCCTAGGGAGTTGTTGATTTGCTCCCAAAAATTCTGTGGAGGAAACTGTATCCCCTGAGGTATCTCAGGGATTTCTTGATGATGAGCTTCTTTATGTGCCTGTTGAGATCCATGAATGTGCTCTCTTATTTGCTCCGTCCTTTTCTTAGTGATGGGCTTGTGAGATGGATCTTTCCATCTCCCATGGCTCAGAGGTGGAAGCAATTGTCTTCCCTTTCCTCTTTCTTGAGGTTTCTCTGGCCTTAGATGCCATTAATGGTTATGGAAAGACAAAAAAGCTATGCTTTTACCACACCAAACTTAGAATGTTGCTCGTCCTCGAGCAAAAGAAGAAAGAATAGAAGAAGAAGAAGAAGATATGGAGGAGATGGAGGGATGTGTGTATTCGGTCATATGGGTGGGATTGGGTGGGAGAGAGATGTTGAACTTTGAAGGTAGGTGGGTGTATGGATGTGAGTGGTAAATGAAAAACAGAAGGGATGATCATGAATGGAAAGAGAGATGATGAGGTAGGTGGGGATCCTGTGGGGTCTACAGATCCTGAGATGATCCTGTGGGGTCCACAGATCCTGAGGTGTTCAAGGATTTATAACCTTGCACCAAATTAAGCATGTAAAATGCCCTTGCACACAACTCTGGGCGTTCAGCGCCAGGTTGGTGCCCATTTTGGGCGTTCAACGCCCATTTGTTGCCCATTTCTGGCGTTGAACGCCAGAACCATGCTTGTTCTGGGCGTTCAGCGCCAGCTCCTCTCCAGGGTGCAATTCTGGCGTTCAGCACCCAGATGATGCCCATTTTGGGCGTTCAACGCCAGAACCATGCTTTGTTCTGGCGTTGAACGCCAGGCAGGTGCTTCCTCCAGGGTGTGATTTTTCTTCTGCTATTTTTTATTCTGTTTCTAAATTTTTTTTTTGTTTATTTTGTGACTCCACATGATCATAAACCTAAGAAAACATGAAAAACAAAAATAGAATTAGATAAATAAACATTGGGTTGCCTCCCAACAAGCGCTTCTTTAATGTCAATAGCTTGACAGTGGGCTCTCATGGAGCCTCACAGATGTGCAGAGCTTTGTTGAGACCTCCCAACACCAAACTTAGAGTTTGGATATGGGGGTTTGACACCAAACTTAGAGTTTGGTTGTGGCCTCCCAACACCAAACTTAGAGTTTGACTGTGGGGGCTTTGGTTGACTCTGCTTTGAGAGAAGCTTTTTCTGCTTCCTCTCCATGGATGCAGAGAGAGATCCTTGAGTTGTAAACACAAGGTTGTCCTTATTTAATTGAAGGATCAATTCTCCTATGTCCACATCAATCACAGCTCTTGTTGTGGCTAGGAAAGGTCTTCCTAGGATGATGGATTCATCCTCTTCTTTTCCAGTATCCAGGACTATGAAATCAGCAGGGATGTAAAGGCCTTCAACCTTTACTAACACGTCCTCTACTTGTCCGTAAGCCTATTTTCTTAAATTTTCTGCCATCTCTAATGAGATTTTAGCAGCTTGTACCCCATAGATTCCCAGTTTCTCTATTACAGAGAGGGGCATGAGGTTTATCCCTGAACCAAGGTCACACAGAGCCTTAAAGATCATGGTGCCTATGGTACAAGGTATTATGAACTTTCCAGGATCCTGTCTCTTCTGAGGCAATGTCAGTTGATCCAGATCACTTAGTTCATTGGTGAACAAGGGAGGTTCATCTTCCCAAGTATCAATGCCAAATAATTTGGCATTTAGCTTCATGATTGCACCAAGGAACTTGGCAGCTTGCTCTTCAGTAACATCCTCATTCTCTTCAGAAGAGGAATACTCATCAGAGCTCATGAATGGCATAAGGAGGTTCAATGGAATCTCTATGGTCTCTAGATAAGCTTCAGAGTCCCTTGGTTCCTCAGAGGGAAGCTCCTTATTGATCACTGGACGTCCCAGGAGGTCTTCCTCCTTGGGATTCACGTCCTCTCCTTTCCTTACAGGTTCGGCCATGGTGCTTATGTCAATGGCCTTGCACTCTCCTTTTGGATTCTCTTCTGTATTGCTTGGGAGAGTACTAGGAGGGATTTCGGTGATCCTTTTACTCAGCTGGCCCACTTGTGCTTCCAAATTTCTAATGGAAGACCTTGTTTCATTCATGAAACTTACAGTGGCCTTGGATAGATCAGAGACTAAGTTTGCTAAATTAGAGGTATTTTGTTCAGAGTTCTCTGTCTGTTGCTGAGTGGATGATGGAAAAGGTTTATTATTGTTAAACCTGTTTCTTCCACCATTATTAAAGCCTTGTTGAGGCCTTTGATCTTTCCATGAGAGATTTGGTTAATTTCTCCATGATGGATTGTAGGTGTTTCCATATGGTTCACCCATGTATTTTAATTCTGCTATTGCAGGGTTCTCAGGATCATAAGCTTCTTCCTCAGAAGATGCCTCTTGAGTACTGTTGGATGCAGCTTGCATTCCATTCAGACTCTGAGAAATCATATTGACTTGCTGAGTCAATATTTTATTCTGAGCTAATATGGCATTCAGAGTATCAATTTCAAGAACTCCCTTCTTCATAGGCGTCCCATTACTCACAGGATTCCTCTCAGAAGTGTACATAAACTGGTTATTAGCAACCATGTCAATGAGTTCTTGAGCTTCTGCAGGCATTTTATTTAGGTGAATGGATCCACCTGCAGAAGTATTCAATGACATCTTTGATAGCTCAGATAAACCATCATAGAATATATCCAGGATGGTCCATTCTGAAAGCATGTCAGAAGGACACTTTTTGGTCAGCTGCTTGTATCTTTCCCAAGCTTCATAGAGGGATTCACCTTCTTTTTGTCTGAAGGTTTAAACATCAGCTCTAAGCTTGCTCAGCTTTTGAGGAGGAAAGAACTTGGCTAAGAAAGCCGTGACCAGCTTATCCCAAGAGTTCAGGCTATCTCTGGGTTGAGAATCCAACCACACTCTAGCTTTGTCTCTTACAGCAAAAGGGAAAAGCATGAGCCTGTAGACTTCAGGATCTACTCCATTAGTCTTAACAGTATCACAGATCTGGAAGAATTCAGTTAAGAACTGAAAAGGATCTTCAGATGGAAGTCCATGAAACTTGCAGTTCTGCTGCATCAGAGAAACTAGTTGAGGTTTCAGCTCAAAGTTGTTTGCTCCAATGGCAGGAATGGAGATGCTTCTTCCATGTAAATTGGAATTAGGTGCAGTAAAGTCACCAAGCATCCTCCTTGCATTATTGTTGTTGGGTTCGGCTGCCATCTCCTTTACTTGTTCGAAATTTTCAATAAGGTTGTCTCTGGATTGTTGTAATTTAGCTTCTCTTAGTTTCCTCTTCAGAGTCCTTTCAGGTTCTGGATTAGCTTCAACAAGAATGCCTTTTTCTTTGTTCCTGCTCATAAGAAAGAGAAGAGAAAAAGAAAAGAAGAGGAATCCTCTATGTCACAGTAAAGAGGTTCCTTATTGTTAGTAGAAAAAGAAGAAGAAGAAAAATTCGAACACAGATAGAAGAGGGGGTTCGAATTTGGTGAGTGATGTGAGGAAGAGATGTTAGTAGATGAATAAATAAATAGAATAAGAGGAGAGAGGGAGAGGATTTTCGAAAATAATTTTTGAAAAAGGTTAGTAATTTTCGAAAATTAAAATTAAAAATTAAAATAATTAATTAATTAAAAAGAATTTTTGAAAAAGAGGGGGATATTTTCGAAAATTAGAGAGAGGGAGAGTTAGTTAGATAGTTTTAAAAAAGATAAGAAACAAACAAAAAGTTAGTTAGTTAGTTGAAACAAATTTTGAAAATCAATTTTTGAAAAGATAAGAAGTTAGGAAGTTAGAAAAGATATTTTGAAATCAAATTTTTTTTTTTTGAAAAAGATAAGATAAGAAGATATTTTTGAAAAGATATGATTGAAATTAGTTTTGAAAAAGATTTGATTTTTTTAAAATCACAATTAATGACTTGATTCACAAGAAATCACAAGATATGATTCTAGATCTTAAAGTTTGAATCTTTCTTAACAAGTAAGTAACAAACTTGAAATTTTTGAATCAAAACATTAATTGATGATGTTATTTTCGAAAATTATGAGATAAAATTAAGAAAAAGATTGTTGAACAATATTTTTATAATTTTCGAAAATAACTAAGAAAAATGAAAAAGATTTGATTTTTGAAAAAGATTTTGAAAAAGATAAGATTTTTTAAATTGAAAATTTGATTTGACTCATAAAAACAACTAGATTTTAAAAATTTTTGAAAAAGTCAAATCTAATTTTCGAAATTTTAAGAGAGAAAAAGGGAAAGATATTTTTTTTTATTTTTGAATTTTTATGATGAGAGAGAAAAACAAGAAAAATGATGCAATGCATGAAAGTTATGGATCAAAACAATGAATACATGCAAGAATGCTATGAATGTCAAGATGAACACCAAGAACACTATGAAGATCATGATGAACATCAAGAACACATTTTTGAAAAAAAATTTTAATTCAAAGAAAACATGCAAGACACCAAACTTAGAATTCTTTAATGCTTAGACACTAAGAATTCAAGAATGCATATGAAAAACAAGAAAAGACACAAAACATGCAAATGCAAAGATCAAACAAGAAGACTTACCAAGAACAACTTGAAGATCATGAAGAACACTATGAATGCATGAGAGTTTTCGAAAAATGCAAGATGAGTATGCAATTGACACCAAACTTATAACATGACTCAAGACTCAAACAAGAAACACAAAAATATTTTTGATTTTTATGATTTTATGATTTTTTTTGTATTTTATTTTGATTTTTTCGAAAATCATTTTGAAAAAGAAAAATAAGGGTTCCAAAATTTTTAATATGAATTCCAGGAATCTTATGCTCTTTAGTCTAAAGCTCTAATCAAAGGGTCAGGCATGGCTTAATAGCCAGCTAAGCTTTAGTATGTACTCAGACATGACACGTCTAACATGCCCTACAGTCGTGGCTTTACAGCCAACCAGGCTTCAACATGCTTTATGAAACACTAGAATTCATTCTTAAAAATTCTGACGAAAAATATATTTTTGAAAACATTTTTTTTTTCGAAAACAAAGGAGAAATTTTTGAAAGATTTTTGAAAAATTTTTGAAAACAAAACAAAAAGAAAGTTACCCAATCTGAGCAACAAGATGAACCGTCAGTTGTCCAAACTCGAACAATCCCTGGCAACGGCGCCAAAAACTTGGTGCGCAGAAATTGTGATTACACTTTGATTATGTAAAATTCATCGCTCTTTCTTTCCCTGGTAATGGCGCCAAAAACATGATGCCAATACCATGGTTCACAACTTCGCACAACTAACCAGCAAGTGCACTGGGTCGTCCAAGTAATACCTTACGTGAGTAAGGGTCGAATCCCACGGAGATTGTTGGTATGAAGCAAGCTATGGTCACCTTGTAAATCTCAGTCAGGCGGATATAAAATAGTAATGGGGTTTTCGAAATTTAATAATAAAAGAAGGATAGAAATACTTATGTAAATCATTGGTGAGAATTTCAGATAAGCGTATGGAGATGCATTCGTTCCTCTGAACCTCTGCTTTCCTGCTGTCTTCATCCAATCAGTCTTACTCATTTCCATGGCTGACTTTATGCAAGGGCATCACCGTTGTCAGTGGCTACATCCCCTCCTCTTGTGAAAATGGTCCAAGATGCCCTGTTACGGCACGGCTAATCATCTGAGGTTTCCGATCATGCTGGAATAGGATTCACCCTCCTTTTGCGTCTGTCACTACGCCCAGCACTCGCAAGTTTGAAGCTCGTCACAGTCATTCAATCATTGAATCCTACTCGGAATACCACAGACAAGGTTTAGACTTTCCGGATTCTCTTGAATGCCGCCATCATTCTATCTTACACCACGAAGATTCCGATTAAGAGATCTAAGAGATACTCATTCAATCTAATGTAGAACGGAAGTGGTTGTCAGGCACACGTTCATAGGGAATGATGATGATTGTCACGTTCATCACATTCAGGTTGAAGTGCGAATGAATATCTTAAAAGCGGAACAAGTGAATTGAATAGAAAACAGTAGTACTTTACATTAATCTCTGAGGAACAGCAGAGCTCCACACCTTAATCTATGGAGTGTAGAAACTCTACCGTTAAAAATACATAAGTGAAAGGTCCAGGCATGGCCGAATGGCCAGCCCCTCTGATCTAAGAACCAGGCGTCCAAAGATGTCTAATACAATAGTAAAAAGTCCTATTTATAATAAACTAGCCACTAGGGTTTACAGAAGTAAGTAATTGATGCATAAATCCACTTCTGGGGCCCACTTGGTGTGTGCTTGGGCTGAGCTTGAATGTTACACGTGAAGAGGCTCTTTATGGAGTTGAACGCCAGCTTTTGTGCCATTTTGGGCGTTGAACTCCACTTTGCAACTTGTTTCTGGCGCTGGACGCCAGAATTGGGCAGAGAGCTGGCGTTGAACGCCAGTTTGCGTTGTCTAAAATTGGGCAAAGTATGGACTATTATACATTGCTGGAAATCCCTGGATGTCTACTTTCCAACGCAATTGGAAGCGCGCCATTTCGAGTTTTGTAACTCCAGAAAATCCACTTTGAGTGCAGGGAGGTCAGAATCCAACAGCATCAGCAGTCCTTCTTCAACCTCTGAATCTGATTTTTGCTCAAGTCCCTCAATTTCAGTCAGAAAATACCTGAAATCACAGAAAAACACACAAACTCACAATAAATTCCAGAAATGTGACAACATGCACAAGGAGAAAAATCAAGGTGCATAGTAGGAAAGAAATTCGATCTTGAAACCGTGAGAAAGAGAGAGAGAATCAAGGAATATCGAGTCAAGTAGGTCTCAACTAAATTCTGAAGAATAAAAATTGCGAAAGTGAGTAACTCCACTCACAACGAATTTCTCAAGTTCAGAATTGACATAAGTATATCCAGACAAGTTTCATGCAAGTAAGGAGTAAAATTCGGAAAGATGGACAATTCACAAAGAGGTTCTTTGTCAGGTCCTCAACCAGCACAACAAAGTCATGGTTAGAATGAGGTGTCCACCTTGCAATCTAAAAGCAGTCAGAAGAACAAAAAAATATTGTATAAAAAGCTAGCTCCCACTGGTCAAATATTTGGGCAAATAAGAAGGAATGAGATACCAAAGATCTTTGATCCTCATGTGAGGTCTGATCTTTTTTATTCAGATGATGATAGTGACTCTGACCTGACTACCATCAGTATTAATCTGAAGATTTACATAGTCCAATGTCATCAGATTGTGAGAATGGATATGATAGTGGTCACAATGTGTGGTCTCAGAAAAATCTAGAAGCACATTTTTTCCAAGTTCATCTAAAGCTTGGGATGAAGTTTATTATCATGGATGAGCTTAAGAGGGCAGTGAAAAAGTACAATATTCAAATAGGAAGAAGCATCAAATTCAGCAGGGTAGAGCCTACCAAGTGTAAGGAAATTTGGTGCAATGAGAATTGTCCTTAGAACATATGTTGTTCCAGGTCACATGAGCCAAGGAGCTATCAAGTGAAGACTTTTGTAGATCAGCACATCTGTGCTTGAAAACATAATAACACATCTACAGATAGTGTGTGGGTTACTGTGATGCTAGAAGAAAAGATTATAGACCAAAGAAAAATCACTTATGCTGAGGTTGAAACTTGGTTTAAGACAGAGTTCAATGTGGCTATTAATTACAAGAAGATCCAGAGTGCCATGAAAAAGGCAAGGAAAAATATTGAAGGTTCAAAGAAGGAACAACATGCTGAGTTGAGGGGATTACCTTAACCAATTACTGCTTGCAAACCCAAGATCAACTATTCATTTGGATACCACTCCAATACCTGACCCTCTGCCCTTGTTCAAGAGAGTTTACATTTTTTTAAGGCATGCTAGAAGGGTTTTGTGCTAGGGTGTAGACTATTCATTTGCCTTGATGACACATTCTTGAAAGGCTTCTACGGAAGATAGTTACTCACTGCAATACGTCAAGATGCGAATAATGAAAAATTTCCAATTGCCTACGCTATGGTTGATTCAAAAACTAGAGATAACTGAAAATGATTCCTGGAGCATTTACACAACGATTTGGGCAACCATAGAGTGCATAGTTGGAACTTTATTAGTGACCAACAAAAGGAATGCAATTAATGTTTGTTGGATTCAAATGAACTTGAATTGTGTTAATAATTTACATGTTAATTGATGAGCGGATAATTTATACCCTTTTTGGCGTTGTTTTTACATAGTTTTTAGTACGTTTTAGTTACTTTTTATTATATTTTTATTAGTTTTTATGCAAAAATCACATTTCTAGACTTTACTATGAGTTTGTGCATTTTTCTATGATTTCAGGTATTTTCTGGCTGAAATTGAGGGACCTGAGCAAAAATTTGATTCATAGGTTGAAAAAGGACTGCAGATGCTTGATGAGCGGATAATTTATACGCTTTTTGGCATTGTTTTTAGTATGTTTTTAGTAGGATCTAGTTACTTTTAGGGATGTTTTTATTAGTTTTTATGTTAAATTCACATTTCTGGACTTTACTATGAGTTTGTGTGTTTTTCTATGATTTCGGGTATTTTCTGGCTGAAATTGAGGGACTTGAGCAAAAATCAGATTCAGAGGTTGAAGAAGGACTGCAGATGCTGTTGGATTCTGACCTCCCTTCACTCAAAGTGGATTTTCTGGAGCTACAGAACTTCAAATGGCACGCTTCTAATTGCGTTGGAAAGTAGACATCCAGGGCTTTCCAGAAATATATAATAGTCCATACTTTGCTCGAGTTTAGATGATTTAAACTGGCGTTGAACGCCAGTTCCATGTTGTAGTCTGGCGTTCAGCGCCAGAAACAAGTTGCAAAGTGGAGTTCAACGCCAGAAACACGTTACAAACTGGCGTTCAACTCCAAGAATGATCTCTCCATGTGTAAGCTTCATGCTCAGTCCAAGCACACACCAAGTGGGCCCCGAAAGTGGATTTCTACATCAATTACTTACTTCTGTAAACCCTAGTAACTAGTTTTTATAAATAGGACTTTTTACTATTGAGTTTTCATCTTTAGTTTCATCTTTAGATCACGTTTGGGGGCTGGCCATTTGGCCATGTCTGAACCTTCATTACTTATGTATTTACAACGGTAGAGTTTCTGCATTCCATAGATTAAGGTGTGGAGCTCTGCTGTTCCTCATGATTTAATGCAAAGTACTACTGTTTTATATTCAATTCAACTTATTCCGCTTCTAAGATATCCATTCGCACCCAAGAACATGATGAATGTGATGATTATGTGACGCTCATCATCATTCTCACTTATGATCGCGTGTCTGACAAACACTTCCGTTCTACATGCAAACAAGCTAGAATGAGTATCTCTTAGATATCTAATACAGGGGACCGAGTCCGAGATATTAGAATCTTCGTGGTATAAGTTAGAACCCATGGATGGCCATTCCTGAGATCCGGAAAGTCTAAACCTTGTCTGTGGTATTCTGAGTAGGATCTGGGAAGGGATGGTTGTGACGAACTTCAAACTCGCGAGTGCTGGGCGTAGTGACAGACGCAAAAGGATCAATGGATCCTATTCCAGTATGATCGAGAACCGACAGATGATTAGCCGTGCCGTGACAGAGCATTTGGACCATTTTCACAGGAGGATGGGATGTAGCCATTGACAACGGTGATGCCCTACATAAAGCTTGCCATGGAAAGGAGTAGGATTGATTGGATGAAGACAGCACGAAAGTAGAGATCAGAGGAACGAAAGCATCTCTATACGCTTATCTGAAATTCTCACCAATGATTTACATAAGTATTTATATCTTTATTTTATGTTTATTTATTATTATTATTATTCGAAAACTCCATAACCATTTGATATCCGCCTGACTGAGATTTACAAGATGACTATAGCTTGCTTCATACCAACAATCTCCGTGGGATCGACCCTTACTCACGTAAGGTTTATTACTTGGACGACCCAGTGCACTTGATGGTTAGTTGTACGAAGTTGTGAAACAGATATAAGATCATGAACGTGCGTATTGAGTTTTTAGCGCCGTTACCAAGGAATGGAATGATCACGATTTCGTACACCAAGTTTTTGGCACCGTTGCCGGGGATTGTTTGAGTTTGGACAACTGACGGTTCATCCTGTTGCTCAGATTAGGTAATTTTCTTCTTATTTTGTTCTCAAAAAGTTTTCAAAAATTTTTCAAAAATATTTCCTTCTTTTTCGTTTTTCCCATTTAATATTCAAAAAAAATTTTAGAATTTTTAAGAATGAATTCTAGTGTTTCATGATGATTTGTTGAATCCTGGCTGGCTGTAAAGCCATGTCTAAATTCCTTTGGACTGAGGATTCAACTAATCACTTCAATGCATGTAATAACATACTAAAGCATTAGCTGGCTAGTGAGCCATGTCTAATTCCTAGACTGAAGCTTTAGACTAAAGAGTACAAGATTCCTGAAATTCATATTAAAAATTTTGAAATCCTTATTTTCTTTTTTAAATAATTTTCGAAAAATCCAAAAAATTTTAAAAGAAAATAAAAAAAATCATAAAATAAAAAAAATCAAAAATATTTTGTGTTTCTTGTTTGAGTCTTGAGTCAATTTTTAAGTTTGGTGTCAATTGCATTTTTTCTAAAAATTCTTTATGCATTTTTTTGAAAATTCATGCATTCATAGTGTTCTTCATGATCTTCAAGTTGTTCTTGGCCAGTCTTCTTGTTTGATCTTCATATTTTCTTGTTTTGTGTCTTTTCTTGTTTTTCATATGCATTCTTGCATTCATAGTGTCTATACATGAAAAATTTTTAAGTTTGGTGTCTTGCATATTTTTTTTGCATATAAAAATTTTCAAAAATATGTTCTTGATGTTCATCATGACCTTTAAAGTGTTCTTGGTGTTCATCTTGACATTCATAGCATTCTTGCATGCATTCATTGTTTTAATCCAAAATTTTCATGCATTGAGTCTTTTTCATGTTTTTCTCTTTCATCATTAAAAATTCAAATATCAAAAAAATATCTTTCCCTTTTTCACTCATAAATTTCGAAAATTTGGATTGACTTTTTCAAAAATTTTTAAAATCTAGTTGTTTCTTATGAATCAAATCAAATTTTCAATTTGAAAATCTTATCTTTTTCAAAATCTTTTTCAAAAATCATATCTTTTTCATTTTTCTTATTTATTTTCAAAAATTGTAAAAATATTTTTTAAAAATTCTTTTTCTTAATTTTACATCATATTTTCGAAAATATCATCAACACTTAATGTTTTGATTCAAAAATTTCAAGTTTGTTACTTACTTGTTAAGAAAGATTCAAACTTTGAGTTCTAGAATCATATATTGTGATTTCTTGTGAATCAAGTCATTAATTGTGATTTTAAAAATCAAATCTTTTTCAAAACTAATTTAAATCATATCTTTTTCAAAAAAAATTTGATTTTTCAAATATCTTTTCTAACTTCTTATCTTCTTATCTTTTAAAAATTGAATTTCAAATCTCTTTCAACTAACCACTTAACTTTTTATTTGATTCTTATCTTTAGTAAAACTGCCCAACTAACTTTTTACCTTTATTTTTCGAAAATCCCTTCCCTCTTTTTCAAAATTTCTTTTTAATTAACTAATTATTTCAATTTTTTATTTTAATTTTATTTCATTCCTAATTTTTGAAAACTACTAACCTTTTTCAAAAATTATTTTCGAAATTTAACTTTAAATTTTTATTTTTATTTTTCGAATTCTCTCACATCACTTCTTCTTCTATTTATTTATTCATTTACTAACACTTCTCTTCATCTCATATCTCTGCTCTCCTCACCCTTCTGTCTGGATTCTCCTTTCTTTTCTCTTCTACTCTTCTTTTCTTCTACTCACAACAAGGGAACCTCTATACTGTGGTAAAAAGGATCCCTATTATTATTTTTCTATTCCCTTCTCTTTCATATGAGCAGGAGCAAGGACAAGAACATTCTTGTTGAAGCAAACCCTGAACCTGAAAGGACTCTGAAGAGGAAACTAAGAGAAGCTAAAATACAACAATCCAGAGACAACCTTACAGGAATTTTTGAACAGGAAGAGGAGATGGCAGCCGAAAATAATAATAATGCAAGGAGGATGCTTGGTGACTTTACTGCACCTAATTCCAATTTACATGGAAAAAGCATCTCCATCCCTACCATTGGAGCAAACAATTTTGAGCTTAAACCTCAATTAGTTTCTCTAATGCAACAAAACTGCAAGTTTCTTGGACTTCCATCTGAAGATCCCTTTCAGTTCTTAACTGAATTCTTGCAGATATGTGACACTGTTAAGACTAATGGAGTAGATTCTAAATTCTACAGGCTCATGCTTTTCCCGTTTGCTGTAAGAGACAGAGCTAGAATATGGTTGGACTCTCAACCTAAGGATAGCCTGAACTCTTGGGATAAGCTGGTCAAGGCTTTCTTAGCTAAGTTCTTTCCTCCTCAAAAGTTGAGTAAGCTTAGAGTGGATGTTCAAACCTTTAGACAGAAAGAAGGTGAATCCCTCTATGAAGCTTGGGAGAGATACAAGGAACTGACCATAAAGTGTCCTTCTGACATGCTTTCAGAATGGACCATCCTGGATATATTCTATGATGGTCTGTCTGAATTAGCTAAGATGTCATTGGATACTTCTGCAGGTGGATCCATTCACCTAAAGAAAACGCCTGCAGAAGCTCAAGAACTCATTGACATGGTTGCTAATAACCAGTTTATGTACACTTCTGAAAGGAATCCTGTGAGTAATGGGACGCCTCAGAAGAAGGGAGTTCTTGAAATTGATACTCTGAATGCCATATTGGCTCAGAATAAAATATTGACTCAGCAAGTCAATATGATTTCTCAGAGTCTGAATGGAATGCAAGCGGCATCCAACAGTACTCAAGAGGCATCTTCTGAAAATGAAGCTTATGATCCTGAGAACCCTGCAATAGCAGAAGTGAATTACATGGGTGAACCTTATGGAAACACCTATAACCCCTCATGGAAAAATCATCCAAATCTCTCATGGAGGGATCAACAAAAGCCTCAACAAGGCTTTAATAATGGTGGAAGAAACAGGTTTAGCAATAGCAAGCCTTTTCCATCATCCACTCAGCAACAGACAGAGAACTCTGAACAAAGTACCTCTAATTTAGCAAACTTAGTCTCTGATCTATCTAAGGCTACTCTGAGTTTCATGAATGAAACAAGGTCCTCCATTAGAAATTTGGAGGCACAAGTGGGCCAGCTGAGTAAGAAGATCACTGAAACCCCTCCTAGTGCTCTCCCAAGCAATACAGAAGAAAATCCAAAAGGAGAGTGCAAGGCCATTGATATAACCATCATGGCCGAATCCAAGAAGGAAGGGGAGGACGTGAATCCCAAGGAGGAAGATCTCCTGGGACGTCCAGTGATCAACAAGGAGTTTCCCTTTGAGGAACCAAAGGAATCTGAGGCTCATCTAGAGACCATAGAGAATCCATTAAACCTCCTTACGCCCTTCATGAGCTCTGATGAGTATTCTTCTTCTGAAGAGAATGAGGATGTTACTGAAGAGCAAGTTGCCAAGTTCCTTGGTGCAATCATGAAGCTGAATGCCAATTTATTTGGTAGTGAAACTTGGGGAGATGAACCTCCCCTGTTCACCAATGAACTAAATGTATTGGATCAACTGAGGTTGCCTCAGAAGAAATAGGATCCTGGAAAGTTCCTAATACCTTGTACCATAGGCACCATGACCTTTGAGAAAGCTCTATCTGACCTAGGGTCAGGAATAAACCTCATGCCACTCTCTGTAATGGAGAAATTGGGAATCTTTGAGGTACAAGCTGCTAAAATCTCATTAGAGATGGCAGACAATTCCAGAAAACAGGCTTATGGACAAGTAGAGGACATATTGGTAAAGGTTGAAGGCCTTTACATCCCTGCTGATTTCATAATCCTAGATACTGGGAAGGATGAGGATGAATCCATCATCCTTGGAAGACCCTTCCTAGCCACAGCAAGAGCTGTGATTGATGTTGATAGAGGTGAACTAGTCCTTCAATTGAATGAGGACTCCCTTGTGTTTAAACTCAAGGTCATCCTTCTATAAACATGGAAAAGAGGCACAGTAAGCTTCTCTCAGTACAGAGTCAACTAAAGCCCCCACAGTCAAACTCTAAGTTTGGTGTTGGGAGGCCTCAGCCAAACTCTAAGTTTGGTGTTGAACTCCCATATCCAAACTCTAAGTTTGGTGTTGGGAGTCTATAAAATTGACCTGATCACCTGTGTGGCTCCATGAGAGCCCACTGTCAAGCTATTGACATTAAAGAAGCGCTTGTTGGGAGGCAACCCAATTTTTATTTATCTAATTCTATTTTATTGTTCTTTCATGTTTTATTAGGTTCATGACCATGTGGAGTCACAAAATAAATATAAAAATCAAAAACAGAATCAAAAACAGCAGAAGAAAAATCACAACCTGGAGGAAGGGCTTACTGGCGTTTAAACGCCAGTAAGGAGCATCTGGCGGGCGTTCAACGCCAGAACAGAGCATGGATCTGGCGTTGAACGCCCAAAATAAGCAGCATCCTGGCGTTTAGACGCCAGGAATGCACACTAAGGAAAGCTGGCGCTGAACGCCAGAAACATGCTGCATCTGGGCGCTGAACGCCCAGAACAAGCACCAATTCGGCGTTTAAATGCCAGAATTGTATGCAAAGGCATTTTACATGCCTAATTGGTGCAGGGATGCAAATCCTTGACATCTCAGGATCTGTGGACCCCACAGGATCCCCACCTACCTCCACTCATACTCTTCCCTCTTCTCATTCATCCTCTCTTCCCAATAAACACCCTTCCCCAAAACCCTTCACCAATCACCTCAAGCTCACTTCCCTACTACCTATTCACCACTCACATCCACCCACTCTTCCCCATAAACCTACCTCATAAACTCCACCTACCTTCAAAATTCAAAATCACTTTCCCACCCAAACCCACCCTAAATGGCCGAACCTAACCCCTCTCCCTCCACTATATAAACCCTCCATTCTTCTTCATTTTCACACAACACAACCCTCTCTTCCTCTTCTTGGCCGAAACACAACCTCTCTCCCTCTCTTCCATTTCTTCTTCTTCTTCATCTCTTCTTTCTTCTCTTGCTCGAGGGTGAGCAATATTCTAAGTTTGGTGTGGTAAAAGTATAAAGCTTTTTGTTTTTCCATTACTATTGATGGCACCTAAGACCGTAGAATCCTCTAGAAAAGGGAAAAGGAAGACAAAAGCTTCCACCTCTGAGTCATGGAAGATGGAAAGATTCATCTCCAAAGCCCATCAAGACCACTTCTATGATGTTGTGGCCAAGAAGAAGGTGATCCCCGAGGTCCCTTTCAAACTCAAGAAAAATAAGTATCCGGAGATACGACATGAGATCCATAGAAGAGGTTGGGAAGTTCTAACAAACCCCATCCAACAAGTCAGAATTCTAATGGTTCAAGAGTTCTATGCTAATACATGGATCACTAGGATCCATGATCAAAGTAAGAACCCGAACCCAAAGAATTATCTCACCATGGTTCAGGGGAAATACTTAGATTTTAGTCCGAAAAATGTGAGGTTGGTGTTCAACTTGCCAATGATGGAAGAGAACGCACGCCCCTACACAAGGAGAGTCAACTTTGATCAAAGGTTGGACCAAGTCCTCATGGACATATGTGTGGAAGGAGCTCAATGGAAGATTGACTCAAAAGGCAAACCGGTTCAACTGAGAAGACTGGACCTTAAGCCTGTAGCTAGAGGATGGTTGGAGTTCATTCAACGCTCAATCATTCCCACTAGTAACCGGTCTGAAGTTACTATAGACCGGGCCATCATGATCCATAGCATCATGATTGGAGAAGAGGTGGAGGTTCATGAGATTATACCTCAAGAACTCTACAAGGTGGCTGACAAATCCTCCACTATGGCAAGGTTAGCTTTTCCTCACCTCATTTGCCATCTATGCAACTCGGCTGGGATTGACATAGAGGGAGGTATCCTCATTGATGAGGACAAGCCCATCACTAAGAAAAGGATGGAGCAAACAAGAGAGCCTATTCATGGATCTCAAGAGACGCATGAAGAAGCTCATCACCAAGAAATCCCTGAGATGCCTCAAGGGATGCACTTTCCTCCACAGAATTTTTGGGAACAAATCAACACCTCCCTAGGAGAATTAAGCTCCAACATGGGACAATTAAAGGTGGAACATCAAGAGCACTCCATCATCCTTCATGAAATTAGAGAAGATCAAAGAGCAATGAGGGAGGAGCAACAAAGACAAGGAAGAGACATAGAAGAGCTCAAGGACATCACTGGTTTCTCAAGAAGGAAACGCCACCATCACTAAGGTGGACTCATTCCTTGTTCTTAAATTTTCTATTTTTCATTTTCTTATGTTAAATGTTTATCTATGTTTGTGTCCTTATTACATGATCATTAGTGTCTAAGTGTCTATGCCTTAAAGTAGTGAATATGAATCTATCACCTCTCTTAAATAAAAAGTGTTTTAAAAACAAAAGAACAAGAAGTAAATGGTTTTGAATTCATCCTTGAAACTAGCTTAATTATTTTGATGTGGTGACAATACTTTCTGTTTTCTGAATGAATGCTTGAACAGTGCATATGTCTTTTTGAAGTTGATGTTTAAGAATGTTAAATATGTTGGCTCTTGAAAGAATGATGAGAAGGAGAAATGTTATTTGATAATCTGAAAAATCATAAAAATGATTCTTGAAGCAAGAAAAAGCAGTGAATACAAAAGCTTGTAGAAAAAAAAAGAGAAAAAGAAAAAAAAGAAAAAGCAAGCAGAAAAAGCCAAAAGCTCTTAAAACCAAAAGGCAAGAGCAAAAAGCCAATAACCCTTAAAACCAAAAGGCAAGGGTAAATAAAAAGGATCCAAGGCTTTGAGCATCAGTGGATAGGAGGGCCTAAAGGAATAAAATCCTGGTCTAAGCGGCTAAACCAAGCTGTCCCTAACCATGTGCTTGTGGCGTGAAGGTGTCAAGTGAAAACTTGAGACTGAGTGGTTAAAGTCAAGGTCCAAAGCAAAAGAAGAGTGTGCTTAAGAACCCTGGACACCTCTAATTGGGGACTTTAGCAAAGCTGAGTCACAATCTGAAAAGGTTCACCCAGTTATGTGTCTGTGGCATTTATGTATCCGGTGGTAATACTGGAAAACAAAGTGCTTAGGGCCACGGCCAAGATTCATAAAGTAGCTGTGTTCAAGAATCAACATACTGAACTAGGAGAATCAATAACACTATCTGAATTCTAAGTTCCTATAGATGCCAATCATTCTGAACCTCAATGGATAAAGTGAGATGCCAAAACTATTCAAGAGGCAAAAAGCTACAAGTCTCGCTCATCTGATTGGAGCTATGTTTCATTGATATTTTGGAATTTATAGTATATTCTCTTCTTTTTATCCTATCTGATTTTCAATTGCTTGGGGACAAGCAACAATTTAAGTTTGGTGTTGTGATGAGCGGATAATTTATACGCTTTTTGGCATTGTTTTTAGTATGTTTTTAGTAGGATCTAGTTACTTTTAGGGATGTTTTAATTAGTTTTTATGTTAAATTCACATTTCTGGACTTTACTATGAGTTTGTGTGTTTTTCTGTGATTTCAGGTATTTTCTGGCTGAAATTGAGGGACTTGAGCAAAAATCAGATTCAGAGGTTGAAGAAGGACTGCAGATGCTGTTGGATTCTGACCTCCCTGCACTCAAAGTGGAGTTTCTGGAGCTACGAAACTCCAAATGGTACGCTTCCAATTGCGTTGGAAAGTAGACATCCAGGGATTTCCATCAATATATAATAGTCTATACTTTGCTCGAGTTTAGATGACGCAAACTGGCGTTGAACGCCAGTTCCATGTTGCAGTCTGGCGTTCAGCGCCAAAAACAAGTTGCAAAGTGGAGTTCAACGCCAGAAACACGTTACAAACTGGAGTTCAACTCCAAGAATGACCTCTCCACGTGTAAGCTTCATGCTCAGTCCAAGCACACACCAAGTGGGCCCGGAAGTGTATTTCTACATCAATTACTTACTTCTGTAAACCCTGGTAACTAGTTTTTATAAATAGGACTTTTTACTATTGAGTTTTCATCTTTAGTTTCATCTTTAGATCATGTTTGGGGGCTGGCCATTCAGCCATGCCTGAACCTTCATTACTTATGTATTTACAATGGTAGAGTTTCTGCACTCCATAGATTAAGGTGTGGAGCTCTGCTGTTCCTCATGATTTAATGCAAAGTACTACTATTTTATATTCAATTCAACTTATTCCACTTCTAAGATATCCATTCGCACCCAAGAACATGATGAATGTGATGATTATGTGACGCTCATCATCATTCTCACTTATGAACGCAACCCTGACAAACACTTCCGTTCTACATGCAAACAAGCTAGAATGAGTATCTCTTAGATATCTAATACAGGGGACCGAGTCCGAGATATTAGAATCTTCGTGGTATAAGTTAGAACCCACGGATGGCCATTCCTGAGATCCGGAAAGTCTAAACCTTGTCTGTGGTATTCTGAGTAGGATCTGGGAAGGGATGGCTGTGACGAACTTCAAACTCGCGAGTGCTGGGCGTAGTGACAGACGCAAAAGGATCAATAGATCCTATTCCAGTATGATCGAGAACCGACAGATGATTAGCCGTGCCGTGACAGAGCATTTGGACCATTTTCACAGGATGATGGGATGTAGCCATTGACAACGGTGATGCCCTACATAAAGCTTGCCATGGAAAGGAGTAGGATTGATTGGATGAAGACAGCAGGAAAGCAGAGATCAGAGGAACGAAAGCATCTCTATACGCTTATCTGAAATTCTCACCAATGATTTACATTCCGGATCTCAGGAATGACCGCCAATGATTCTAGCTTATACCACGAAGACTCTGATTTAAATCATGAGGCTAAGAGATATGCATTCAATCTAAGGTAGAACGGAGGTGGTTTTTAGGCACGCGTTCATAGATGAGAATGATGATGAGTGTCACGGATCATCACATTCATCAAGTTGAAGTGCGAATGAATATCTTAGAATAGAAGCAAGCGTAGTAGAATGGAAAACAGTAGTAATTGCATTAATTCATGAAGAACAGCAGAGCTCCTCACCCCAACAATGGGGTTTAGAGACTCATGCCATAGAAAATACATTGAGAAACGTGTAAAATGTCATGAGGTACAAGATGAATCACTGAAAGTAGTATTTATAGTAAACTAGTGACCTAGGGTTACAGAAAATGAGTAAGCTAGGGTGTTTATTGTAAAATTCCACTTCTGAGGCCCACTTGGTGTGTGCTTGGGCTGAGCATTGAAACTTTCATGTGTAGAGACATTTCCTGGAGTTAAACGCCAGTTTTTATGCCAGTTTGGGCGTTTAACTCCAGCTTTTGTGCCAGTTCTGGAGTTAAACGCCAGAATTCTTGAGCTGACTTGGAACGCCTGTTTGGCCCATCAAATCTCGGACAAAGTATAAACTATTATATATTGCTGGAAAGCCCAGGATGTCTACGTTCCAACACAATTGAGAGCGTGCCAATTGGGCTTCTGTAGCTCCAGAAAATCTACTTTGAGTGCAGAGAGGTCAGAATCCAACAGCATCTGCAGTCCTTTTTCAGCCTCTGAATCAGATTTTTGCTCAAGTCCCTCAATTTCAGCCAGAAAATACCTGAAATCACAGAAAAACACATAAACTCATAGTAAAGCCCACAAAAGTGATTTTTATTTAAAAACTAATAAAAACATAATAAAAACTAACTAAAATATACTAAAAACATACTAAAAACAATGCCAAAAAGCGTATGAATTATCCGCTCATCAAGTATCTTCGTGGTATAGGCTAGAATCATTGGCAGCATTCTTGGGATCCGGAAAGGCTAAACCTTGTCTGTGGTATTCCGTGTAGGATCCGGAAAGGAATGACTGTGACGAGCTTCAAACCTGCGAATGTTGGGCGCAAGTGATAGTGTGCAAAAGGATCAATGGATCCTATTCCGACGCTAGCGAAAACCGACAGATGATTAGCCATGCGGTAGCTGTACCTGGTTTTTTTCATCCGAGACGAGAAATCCGACAGTTGATTAGCCGTGCAGAAACCGTAGAGGACCATTTTCACTGAGAAGATCTTACAGCTTGCCATGGAAGGAAGTAACACATGGTTGGAAGAAGGCAATAGGAAAGCAGAGGTTCAGAAGCAACAAAGCATCTCCAGACACTTATCTGAAATTTCTACCAGTGAATTACATAAGTAACTTTTATTTTATTTTATGTTTTATTTATCTTTTAATTATCAAAACCCCATAACCATTTGAATCCGCCTGACTGAGATTTACAAGATGACCATAGCTTGCTTCAAGCCGACAATCTCCGTGGAATCGACCCTTACTCACGTAAGGTTTATTACTTGGATGAACCAGTGCACTTGCTGGTTAGTTGTGCGGAGTTGCGAAAAGTGTGAATCACGATTTCCGTGCACCATTAATTGAACGGGGTTTTATTCCAACAATGTAGCAAGTGATGCCCGAAGTTCATTATCGCTTTTGTGCTATGCACAGTTGGAATAATTTTACAAAGAGATGGAAGGACAAACAACTTAAAGGAGCAGTATGGAAGTATTGCAGAGCCACTATAACTCAAGAGTTTGAGGCTGGGATGATGAGGCTACAAAAGATGAACGCTAATGCATAGGAGTATTTGAACAAGCTTGATCCAAAATCATGGACAAAGGCTCATTTCAGTGAGTGACTAAAAGTTATCAACGTAACTAGCAACAACAGCGAGACCTTCAATGGTAAGATTGTGAAGTACAGAGGTAAACCCATCATCATAATGTTAGAGGAAGTAAGAACATATATAATAAGGATTATGGCAAGGAATAAACAGAATCTATCTTAATATATTAGAACTGTTGCACTAAGACAATTAAGTAGGCCTGAGAGAGAGAAAGAAGAGAGCAATAAGTGGACTCCCACCTGGTTCGGAGACAATGTTGATGATATATATGAGGTTGAAAAGCATCCAACTAAAGTTACTGTGGATTTAGGGAACCAAAAGTGCACTTGTAGATTCTAGCAACTTACAGACTTACCTTCTAAGCATGCTTGTACTTCACTTGCTCTTAGAGGTCACAGGCCAGAGGAGTATGTAAACCCCGCAAAATTAGCGAATAATTAACCAATGAATTAATTTTTGATAAAAGAAATGGAAAAGTGAATTTTATATTAAAATAGGATAGAGCTAATGAAAATGAGAATTTTGACACTAATTTCAAAGAATTCGACTCAAGATTGGGCCGAACAGACCGAACTGGTCGAACTAGATCCGAACCGGGCCCATGGACCCAACCAACTTACTTACTTAAGTGAGCTTCAGCTCACTTCTCTCTCTTCTGCATGCAAAGAATGCAGAATGCTCAGCCAAGGGGGAAGAAGATAACAAAATTTACAAAACCCTTGGTTCCAATTCAATCCTCCATAACTTTTTGCTCCATGCTCCAATCGCCGCACCGTTTGTGGTCACCTGTCCGCAGTGATGAGCTCTACAAAGCCCAAAACAATCTAAGGTAAGGAAGTCATGTTTTATTCCTCAATTTCCCCAATTCCAATTGCAAAATTCTTGGGCTTTGGTATTGAGCTTTTGCGTAATTTCGGTGTTTAGGATCAAATTAACTTGGTGGACTTGCCGAGTCTTGTCCCAATTTTCCATTGGTAAGGAATCCTAGAACTCTAGTTAATTCTTTAATTTTGTATGTTGGGTATTAAATTTTGTATATATATATATTTGTGTGTGTGTGTGTGGTAATGTGAAGTTAGGTGTATATATATTAATTGGAGCTTGATTTGTGGACACTTGAGACTTAGTGGATGTTGGGTATCATTGTTTTGAAGATCTTGGTACCTTGGGGCTGTGTTTGATGCCTTTGGGGGTGTCTCGGGTAACACGTAGAAATTGGCCAAGGTATGGTTTAGGTTTCACGTATTTAATATATAATGTCTTATGAAAACTTAAGCTAGATGACCATAGGCTAGGTGTGAATGTATGAATGTGTTAAATGCTTAGTACCTTGATAACAATTGTTGAAGTAGGTTGATTATTAGTTTGGTAATTGATGTTGGTGATGGAAGTGGAAGAATAAATGATTATTTGAGGATGATTGATAAATGTTAATAATGAACATGTATATATAATGAAATATTCATAAAGGTTCTCAGTAATGCACTCCCACGCGTATGCATGACCCCTGTTTAAGCAAAAATGGAGTTTTGTGTTTTAAAGCTTAATTTCAAATCTTTAAACCTCTATTTACATTCCTTTGGTCCTAGATTTTGTTAGTAAACCTAGTAATGAGTTGAAGCTAGGAATAGTTGGTAACTTGGGGATGAAGAAAGCTTGAGAAGTGATGATTCAGGCACGAGGAAGTAGGGTGCAAATGTATACGTATATATATACCACTTAAATTATAACTGGTGGTGCACGAAATTGTGATTACACTTTTCACAACTCCGCACAACTAACCAGCAAGTGCACTGGGTTGTCCAAGTAATACCTTACGTGAGTAAGGGTCGATCCCACGGAGATTGTCGGCTTGAAGAAAGCTATGGTTATTTTATAAATCTTAGTTAGGAGATTAATGATAAGAGTGATTGTATTTATGAAAAATAAATAACATGAAATAAATAGTACTTGTGATTCAGTAATAGGGAACAGGCTGAGGTTCCAGAGATGCTCTGTCGTCTGAATCTCTGCTTTCCTACTGTCTTCTTCTCCAAACACGCATGGCTTCCTTCCATGGAAAGATGTATGATCCTCTCGGATGAAAACAAATCCATATGCGCTCTCACCGCACGGCTAAACATCTGTCAGTTCCTGCTAGCGTCAGAATAGGACCATTGTCCTTTTGCACATTGTCAATGCGCCCAACATTTGCAGATTTGAAGCTCATCACAGTCATCCCTTCTCGGATCCTACTCGGAATACCACAGACAAGGTTTAGACTTTTCGGATCCCAGGAATGCTGCCAATTGGTTCTAGCCTATACCACGAAGGTTCTAACCTCCGGACTCGGTCCGTGAATTAGAAACCCAAGAGATACGCACTCAAGCTGTCGCCCAATGACTACGTTGAGCTCAGATAGAATGGGAGTGGTTGTCAAGCACGCGTTCATAGGTTGAGGATAATGATGAGTGTCATGGATCATCATATTCTCGATGTTGAAGTACAAGTGAGTATCTTAGAACAGAATCAAGCGTGATTAAATATAAAACAGTAGTAATTGCATTAATCCATTGAAACACAACAGAGCTCCTCACCCCCACCTATGGGGTTTAGAGAATCATGCCATAGAAGATACAATATGAAGTGTAAAATATCATGAGGTACAAAATGAATCTCTAAAAGTGGTTTTTATAAATAAACCAGTGACCTAGGTTTACAGAAAATGAGTAAGCTAAGATAGATAGTGCAGAAATCCACTTCCGGGGCCAACTTGGTGTGTGTTTGGGCTGAAACTAAAGCTTTCATGTGTATAGGCTATTCCTGGCATTGAACTCCAGCTTTTGTGCCAGTTTGGACGTTTAACTCCAACTTTTATACCAGTTCTGGCGTTTAACGCCAGAAAAGGGTAAGGAGCTGGCGTTTAAACGCCAGTTTGCGCTACCAAATCTCGGGCCAAGTATAGACTATTATATATTACTGGAAAGCCCAAGATGTTTCTTTCTAATGCAATTGAGAGCGTGTTAATTGGACTTCTGTAGCTTCAGAAAATCCATTTCGAGTGCAGGGTGGTCAGAATCCAACAGCATCTGCAGTCCTTTCTCAGCCTCTAAATCAGATTTTTGCTCAGGTCCCTCAATTTCAGCCAGAAAATACCTGAAATTACAGAAAAACTCACAAACTCATACTAAAGTCCAGAAATGTGATTTTTGCATAAAAACTAATAAAAATATAATAAAAAGTAACTAAAAATACTAAAAACTACATGAAAATATCACCAAAAAGCGTATAAAATATCCGCTCATCACAACTCCAAACTTAAACTGTTGCTTGTCCTCAAGCAACTAGACAAATAAAATAGGATAAAAATGGATCAAGTTGCAATAGAATCCCAGTGTTTTAAGTGAAGCTCAAATTATAATCAAATGAGCGGGGCTAGTAGCTTTTTGCTTCTGAACAGTTTTGGTATCTCACTTTATCCTTTGATGTTCAGAATGATTGGCATCTATAGGAACTCAGAATTCAGATAGTGTTATTGATTCTCCTAGTTTAATATGTTGATTCTTGAACACAGCTACTTTATGAGCCTTGGCTGTGACCCTAAGCATCTTGTTTTCCAGTAATACTACAGGATACATAAATGCCACAGACACATAACTGGGTGAACCTTTTCAGATTGTGACTCAGCTTTGCTAAAGTCCCCAGTTAGAGGTGTCCAGAATTCTTAAGCACACTCTTTTGCTTTGGATCACGACTTTAACCACTCAGTCTCAAGCTTTTCACTTGGACCTGCATGCCACAAGCACATGGTTAAGGACAGCTTGATTCAGCCGCTTAGGCTAGAATTTTATGCCTTTAGGCCCTCCTATCCATTAATTCTCAAAGCCTTGGATCCTTTTTACCCTTGCCTTTTGATTTAAAGGGCTATTGACTTTTTCTGCTTTTTTTTTTTTGCAAGCTTTGTTCTTCACTGCTTTTTCTTGCTTCAAGAATCAATTTCATGATTTTTCAGATTATCAATAATATTTCTCTTTTTTTCATCATTCTTTCAAAAGCCAACAATTTTAACATTCATAAAATTCACTATAAAAAATATGCATTGTTCAAGCATTCATTCAGAAAATAAAAAGTATTGCCACCACAAATAAATAATTTTGAATTCTTCTCTTAAAAACTCGAAATAATTGCATCTTTACTCAAAGGATCTACTATTTTATTCATGTTTAATGATGAAGAGAAAAATAAATTATAGCTTACTTGGAGATAAAAATAAAATTAAAAATAAAGACCCTAATTACTAATATTCATATAATTCTTAAGATAAGTTTCTAATAATAAAAGTTATCAAAGAGTTAAGATTAGGACTCAACAACCTTTATTTTGGGAGATGGATGCTCCTTCAATCTGTGGAGTGTCTGGTCCCTCATGGGAGAGCCTCTGGCGCTTTAGCTCCTGTAGCTCACGCCCTTGCTTTTCTTGATCCTTAAGCAATTTGCAGAGCATGCTATTTTGATTTTGCTGTTCTTCCTTAAGTTGATCTATAGCTTCTTACAGCTTGGTGACAGATGCTTCTAGGCGGGTCCAGTAGTCAATTTGAGGGATTTCTGGGAAGAACTCCTGTGCCCTTCTCTTGATGGAGTTGTCGTGTACTTGTTGTCCCTCCATTGACTTTTTAGTGATTGGATGCTCGACTGAGATGAACTCATCCACTCCCATCTGTACCCCAGCATCTTTACATAGCAGAGAGATTAAGCTTGGGTAGGCCAATTTGGCTTCAGTGGAGTTCTTATTTGCAATTGTGTAGATCTCACAAGAAATCAGATGATGAATCTCACTTCATTTCCTAGCATAATACAATGAATCATCACTGCTCTTTTGACAGTGACCTCAGAGCGGTTGCTAGTGGGCAGTATAGAATGCCCAATGAAGTCCAACCAGCCCCTAACGACTAGTTTGAGGTCTCCTCTCTTGAGTTGGTTTAGGACACCTTTTGAGTTGGTTATCCACTTAGTTCCAAGGAAGCATATGTCCTCTAGAACTTGGTCCAAAAGCTTATCTACTCTCACCATTCTCCTATTAAAGGATTCTGGATCTTCTTGTAGTTGAGGCAGTTTGAAGACCTCTCTTATTTTGTCAAGGTGGAAGTAAATAATCTTCCATCTGACCATGGTTCGAAAGGTATGGAAGGCAATTCCCGTCATTCTCTATTTATCTGTTAACCACAAATTTGAGTAGAATTCCTGAACTATGTTTCTTCCCACCTTTGTCTCAAGATTAGCTAGAATTTCCCAGCCTCTGTTTCGAATCTGCTCTTGGATCTCCGGATATTCGTCTTCTTTCAGATCAAATTTAACTTCCAGGATCACTGACCTCAGACCTATTATTTTGTGGTAATGGTCTGTATGTTCTTTGGTTAAGAACCTCTCTTGATTCCAAAGTGGCTTTGGAGTATTCTCTTTCATGTCTCTTAAAGTGGTTTGTTTTCCCTTAGGGGCCATGATCTTAATAAGTCTTAGCTCGGTGATCACGGAAAAACACACCAAACTTAGAGGTTTGCTTGTCCTCAAGTAAAAGAAAGGAAAGGAGAGGAATATGAGGAGAGTCAAATTCGAGTTGTGGAGGAGAGGGGGTGGCCGAAGGTGAATTTAAAAGGGAGGGGTGGGGTTTTGAAAATTTTGAAAAAGGATATGATAGAAAGATATGATTGGTAAAAAAATGAATCATGATATGAAAAAGATGATATTTTAAAATTCAAAAGATATGAAAAAGATATAAAGAAGTTAAGTCTGAAAATTTGTTGATGCATCTAAGAATTAAAAGAAGATATGATGAGTTGGAATAGATTTGGAAAGGAATTGAAAAGATAAATGAGTTTTTGAAAAAGATTTGGAAGGGATTTGAAAGAAAATTGAAAAGGGATTTAGAAGATTGTTAAATTTTTGAAAATTGAGTGTGAGTGATGAAAATTTGTAACATGTTTATGAAGAAAATTATGAATTAAAACATGAAATTTTGAAAAAATTTGAAGTGGAAACAAAATCTCCTCCCCCTGCCATTTCTGGCGTTAAACGCCCAAAATGGATACCATTTTGGGCGTTTAACGCCCATATGTTGGCCATTGTGGGCGTTTAACGCCCAGCCAGGTACCCTGGCTAGCGTTAAACGCCAGAAATCTTTTATCACTGGGCATTTTTCTAAACACCCAGGATGCTGAAACTCTGGCGTTAAACACCCCGAATGGTGCCCATTCTGGCGTTTAACGCCCAGGAAGGTATCTTTACTGGTGTTAAACACCCGGAATGGTACCCATTCTAGCATTTAACGCCCAAAATACCCCCTTACTGGCATTTTCGTGCCAGTGAGCTCCTTTTCTCTGCTTTATGCTCTGAATCCTTCTGTAACTCTGTGAACTCCTGTAATTGATAATTAACCTTGAAGATAATTTATATCAAACTCCTATAATTATTATTTAAATAACAAATAAACTTTGCTAATGGTTAGGTTACCTCCCAGCAAGCGCTTCTTTATTGTCTTTAGCTGGACTTTACTGAGCTTTAATCAAGTCTCAATTTTGAGCATTCTTGCTCAACATTGCTTTCAAGATAATGCTTTACTCTCTGTCCATTAACAATGAACTTTTTGTCAGAGTCAATATCCTGAAGCTCTACATATCCATATGGTGACACACATGTAATCACATATGGTCCCCTCCACCGGGATTTTAATTTCCCAGGGAATAATCTGAGCCTAGAGTTAAATAGCAGAACCTTCTGTCCTGGCTCAAAGACTCTGGATGACAGTTTCTTGTCATGCCACCTTTTTGCTTTCTCCTTGTAAATTTTTGCATTTTCGAAAGCATTGAGTCTGAATTCCTCTAGCTCATTCAACTGGAGCAATCTTTTCTCTCCAGCTAACTTGGCATCAAGGTTTAGGAATCTGGTTGCCCAGTAGGCCTTGTGTTCCAGTTCCACTGGCAGGTGACAGGCTTTTCTATACACAAGCTGGTATGGAGAGGTCCCTATAGGAGTTTTGAATGCAGTTCTGTATGCCCATAGAGCATCATCCAGACTCCTTGCCCAATCCTTTCTACGAGTACTTACAGTCTGTTCCAGGATTTGTTTTAGTTCTCTATTTGAGACTTCAGCCTGCCCATTTGTCTGTGGATGATATGAAGTTGTCACTTTGTGGTTAATTCCATATCGGATTAGAGCAGAGTCAAGCTGTTTATTGCAGAAATGAGTCCCTCCATCACTGATTAGTATTATAGGGACACCAAATCTACTGAAGATATGCTTCTGGAGAAACTTCAGCACTATCTTAGTATCATTAGTGGGTGTGGCAATTGCCTCTACCCATTTAGATACATAGTCTACTGCCACCAGAATGTAAGTGTTTGAGTATGATGGTGGGAAAGGCCCCATGAAGTCAATACCCCATACATCAAACAACTCAATCTCTAAAATCCCTTGCTGAGGCATGGCATAACCATGAGGCAGATTACCAGCTCTCTGGCAACTGTCACAATTACGTACAAACTCTCGGGAGTCTCTATAGAGGATAGGCCAGTAGAAGCCACATTGGAGAACTTTTGTGGCTGTTCGCTCACCTCCGAAATGTCTTCCATATTGTGATCCATGGCAATGCCATAGGATCTTCTGTGCCTTTTCTCTAGGAACGCATCTGTGGATCATTCCATCTGCATATCTCTTAAAGAGATATGGTTCATCCCACAAGTAGTACTTTGCATCAGAAATTAATTTTTTCGTTTGCTGTCTACTGTATTCTTTGGGTATGAATCTCACAGCCTTATAGTTTGTAATGTCTGCAAACCATGGTATTTCCTGAATGGCAAAGAGTTGCTCATCCGGAAAGGTTTTAGAGATCTCAGTTAGGGCAAGAGACGCCCCTGCTACTAGTTCTATCCAGGACAGGTGATCAGCTACTTGGTTCTCTGTCCCTTTTCTGTCTCTTATTTCTATATCAAACTCTTGCAGAAGCAACACCCATCTTATGAGCCTGGGTTTTGAATCCTGCTTTGTGAGTAGATATTTGAGAGTAGCATGGTCAGTGTACACAATCACTTTTGATCCTACTAAATAGGATCTAAACTTGTCAATGGCATAAACCACTGCAAGCAGCTCTTTTTCTATGGTTGTGTAATTCTTCTGTGCATCATTTAAAACACCGCTGGCATAGTAAATGACGTGCAGAAGCTTGTTATGCCTTTGTCCCAATACTACACCAATAGCGTGGTCACTGGCATCACATATTAATTCGAATGGTAATGTCCAGTCTGGTGCAGAAATGACAGGTGTTGTGACTAACTTAGCCTTCAGAGTCTCAAAGGCCTGCAAGCACTCTGTGTCAAAGACAAATGGTGTATCAGCAGCTAGCAGATTACTCAGAGGTTTTGCGATTCTTGAAAAATCCTTTATAAACCTCCTGTAGAATCATGCATGTCCCAGAAAGCTTCTGATTGCCTTAACATTGATCCACCTCTATTCCTTTGTTCGAAATTTTATGCCCAAGGACAATTCCTTCAGTCACCATAAAGTGACATTTTTTTCAATTTAAAACCAGGTTAGTCTCTTGGCACCTTTTCAGAACAAGTGCAAGATGATCAAGACAGGAGCTGAATGAGTCTCCAAATACTGAGAAGTCATCCATAAAGAATTCCAGAAAATTTTCCACCATATCAGAGAAAATAGAGAGCATGCATCTCTGAAAGGTTGCAGGTGCATTGCACAGACCAAAAGGCATCCTTCTGTAGGCAAATACTCCAGATGGACATGTGAATGCTATTTTCTCTTGGTCTTGAGGATCTACTGCAATTTGGTTGTAACCTGAATAGCCATCCAAAAAGCAGTAGTATTCATGACCTGCTAGTCTCTCTAGCATCTGGTCTATAAATGGTAAAGGAAAATGATCCTTTCTAGTGGCTGTATTGAGCCTTCTATAGTCAATACACAGACGCCACCCTGTAACTGTTCTTGTAGGAACCAGTTCATTTTTTTCATTATGAATCACTATCATTCCTCCCTTCTTTGGGACGACTTGGACAGGGCTCACCCAGGGGCTATCAGAAATAGGATAAATAATCCCAGCCTCTAGTAATTTAGTAACCTCTTTCTGCACCACTTCCTTCATGGCCG
Organism: Arachis ipaensis; assembly: GCF_059453495.1. Taxonomy (NCBI): domain Eukaryota; kingdom Viridiplantae; phylum Streptophyta; class Magnoliopsida; order Fabales; family Fabaceae; genus Arachis; species Arachis ipaensis. Next base: position 114,377,301 of record NC_142442.1, on the reverse strand, counting down.
GATTTAACCACCTCTGTGGTTGAACCACTAGCTTAGCATCATCCTTCAATAGGATCTTGTGCATGCATCTGGCAGGGCTAATGCCCTTAAGGTCACTTATCGACCACCCAAGAGCTGTCTTGTGTGTCCTTAGCACCTGAAGTAGTGCTTTCTCTTCCTGTTGCTCTAAGGCAGAGCTTATGATTACAGGAAAAGTGTCACCTTCTCCTAGAAATGCATATTTCAGGGATGGTGGTAGTGGTTTGAGCTCGGGTTTAGGAGGCCTCTCCTCTTCCTGAGGAGTTTTCAGAGGTTCTTCCGTTTTCTCTGGTTCCTCCTGATCAGGCTGAACATCTTTAAAGATGTCCTCTAGCTCTGATTCGAGACTTTCAGTCATATTGATCTCTTCCACCAAGGAGTCAATAATATCAATGCTCATGCAGTCATTTGCTGTGTCTGGATGCTGTATAGCTTTGATAGCATTTAACTATAACTCATCCTCATTGACTCTCAGGGTCACTTTCCCTTTTTGGACATCAATGAGAGTTCGTCCCGTTGCTAGGAAGGGTCTTCCTAGAATGAGAGTTGCACTCTTGTGCTCCTCCATTTCCAGCACTACAAAGTCAGTGGGGAAGGCAAATGGCCTAACCTTGACAATCATGTCCTCAATTATGCCTGCTGGATATTTAATGGAGCCATCAGCAAGTTGGAGGTATATTCGGGTTGGTTTGACTTCTTCAGTCAAGCCAAGCTTTCTGATAGTGGATGCAGGTATTAGGTTGATGCTTACCCCAAGATCACATAGAGTTGTCTTGGTACAAGTACCCTCTAATGTGCATGGTATCATAAAGCTTACGAGATCTTTAAGCTTCTCTGGTAAGCTTGTTAGAATGACTGCACTGCATTCTTCAGTGAGAAAAACTTTTTCAGTTTCTCTCCAATCCTTCTTATGCCTTAAGATCTCTTTCATGAACTTAGCATAAGAGGGTATTTGCTCAAGTGCCTCTGCAAACAGAATCTTTATTTCGAGAGTCCTGAGATAGTCTGCAAAGTGGGCAAATTGTTTATCCTGTTCCACTTGGCAGAGTTTCTGAGGATAAGGTATTTTGGCTTTATATTCTTCAACCTTAGTTGCTGCAGGTTTATTTCCTACAGAGGCAGGTTGAGAAGCATTCTTGAGGGAGTTATTATCAGCACTTGCAGGTGTCTGATCCCTCATTGGCGTTTGAACACCAGGATAGGGGGATGGATAGGCGTCTAACGCCAGATTCCTACCCTTTTCTGGCGTTTGAACGCCAGAACTGGACATGGATTGGGTGTTTAACGCCAGTTTTTCACCCTTTTCTGGCGTTTGAATGCCAGAATTATTCCTCTCTTGGCTCTTACTGTCCTCAGAGGGATTTTGGATAGTGGTCTGCTCATCCTCTGTTAGTTGTTCCTTCCTTGACTTTCTGTTGCCTTGAGTTGAGACATTTAATGTCTTCCCACTCCTTAATTGAATAGCTTGGCACTCTTCTGTTATCTGTTTAGATAACTGTTGTCTTGTCTGATTCAATTGTGCTTCCATATTCTTGTTAGCCTTTTCAGTGTCTTGTAGCATCTCTTTAAATTCTGCTAACTATTTTGTTATAAAAAGTAATTGCTGATTGAGTTCAGTAACTTGTTCTTGAGGACTAAGTTCAGTGGATACTGCTTTAGCCTCTTCTTTCAGGGAGGACTCACTACTCAAGTACAGGTGCTGGTTTCTAGCAACTGTATCAACGAGCTCTTGAGCGTCTTCAATTGTCTTTCTCATATGTATAGATCCACCAGCTGAGTGATCTAGAGAAATTTGAGCTTTTTCTGTAAGCCCATAGTAGAAGATGTCTAACTGCACCCACTCTGAAAATATTTCAGAGGGGCATTTCCTTAGCATCCCTCTGTACCTCTCCCAGGCATTATAAAGGGATTCATCATCCTCTTGTTTAAAGCCTTGGATGTCCAGCCTTAGCTGTGTCATCCTCTTTTGAGGGTAATATTGATTCACGAATTTATCTGATAACTGTTTCCATGTTCTTATGCTTGCTGTGGGTTGGTTATTTAACCACCTCTTAGCTTGATCTTTTACAGCAAATGAAAATAGTAATAATCTATAGACATCCTGATCCACTTCTTTATCACGTACTATGTCAGTAATTAGTAAGAACTGTGCCAGAAACTCAGTAGGTTCTTCCTGTGGAAGACTGAAATACTGGCAATTTTGCTGCACCATGATAATGAGTTGAGGATTTAGCTCAAAACTGCTTGCTTTGATGGGAGGTATACAGATGCTACTCCCATACGCAGCCGTAATGGGGTTAGCATATAAACCCAGAGTCCTTCTGGACTGTTCATTTCCACTTAGGTCCATGATGGAGAAAAGGGAATTGATGTGAATTGCAAATAAAATATATTTTTAAATTTTTTTTATTTTAAAAAACAAACCGAAAAAAATAAGATAAAATAAAATAATTAGAAATTAAAATATAAATTTTAAAAACTAAAATAATTACTTAATTAAGAAGATTTGAAAAACTTTGGATATGATTTTTGAAAGGGATTTTGAATTTAATGAGGAAAGAGAAAAACAGTAAAATGACACCAAACTTAGAATTTTTTTTATCAAAACAAAGAAAACAAACAAAAAAACCTTAAATATCAAGACGAACACTGAGAGCAATTTTTGAAAAAAATTTAAGAAAATAGAAACACAAAGGACACCAAACTTAAAAATTTTTATACTCTGAGCACTAATAATTCGAAAAAAAATGAAAGAAAAATGAACTTATGCAATTGATACCAAACTTACAATGTGGAACTAAACTCAAACAGAAAACTAAATTATGAAGTTATTGGTTTTGAAAACTTTCGAAAATAATTTAGAAAAATAAAATAAGGATTTTAAAATTTTAACTAAAACAATAATAGAAGACTCTAAACCAAAAAGAAAAATTTTTCCAAATCTAAGCAACAAAATAAACCGTCAGTTTTCAAAACATGAACAATCCCCGGCAACGGCGCCAAAAACTTGGTGCACGAAATTGTGATTACACTTTTCACAACTCCACACAACTAACCAACAAGTACACTAGGTCGTCCAAGTAATACCTTACGTGAGTAAGGGTCGATCCCACGGAGATTGTAGGCTTGAAGCAAGCTATGGTTATTTTGTAAATCTTAGTTAGGAGATTAATGATAAGAGTGATTGTATTTATGAAAAATAAATAACATGAAATAAATAGTACTTGTTATTCAGTAATAGGGAACAGGCTGAGGTTCCGGAGATGCTCTGTCGTCTGAATCTCAGCTTTCCTACTGTCTTCTTCTCCAAACACGCATGGCTTCCTTCAATGGCAAGCTGTATGATCCTCTCGAATGAAAACAAATCCATATGCACTGTCACTGCACGGCTAATCATCTGTCGGTTCCCGCTAGCGTCAGAATAAGACCATTGTCCTTTTGCACACTGTCACTGCGCCCAACATTCGCAGGTTTGAAGCTCGTCACAGTCATCCCTTCCCGGATCCTACTCGGAATACCACAGACAAGGTTTAGACTTTTCGGATCCCAGGAATGCTGCCAATTGGTTCTAGCCTATACCACGAAGGTTCTAACCTCCGGACTCGGTCCGTGAATTAGAAACCCAAGAGATACGCACTCAAGCTGTCGCCCAATGACTACGTTGAGCTCAGATAGAACAGGAGTGGTTGTCAGGCATGCGTTCATAGGTTGAGGACAATGATGAGTGTCACGGATCATCATATTCTTGATGTTGAAGTATGAGTGAGTATCTTAGAACAGAATCAAGCGTGATTGAATAGAAAACAGTAGTAATTACATTAATCCATTGAAACACAGCAGAGCTCCTCACCCCCACCTATGGGGTTTAGAGACTCATGCCGTAGAAGATACAATATAAAGTGTAAAATGTCATGAAGTACAAAATGAATCTCTAAAAGTGGTTTTTATAATAAACCAGTGACCTAGGTTTACAGAAAATGAGTAAGCTAAGATAGATAGTGCAGAAATCCACTTTCGGGGCCAACTTGGTGTGTGTTTGGGCTGAGCACTGAAGCTTTCACGTGCATAGGCTATTCCTGGCATTGAACTCCAGCTTTTGTGCCAGTTTGGGCGTTTAACTCCAACTTTTATGCCAGTTCTGGCGTTTAACGCCAGAAAAAGGGTAAGGAGCTGGCGTTTAAACGCTAGTTTGCGCTACCAAATCTCGGGCCAAGTATAGACTATTATATATTGCTGGAAAGCCCAAGATGTCTACTTTCCAATGCAATTTAGAGCACGTTAATTGGACTTCTTCAGCTCCAGAAAAGCCATTTCGAGTGCAGGGAGGTCAAAATCCAACAACATCTGCAGTCCTTTCTCATTCTCTAAATCAGATTTTTGCTCAGGTCCCTCAATTTTAACCAGAAAATACCTGAAATTATAGAAAAACACACAAACTCATAGTAAAGTCCAGAAATTTAATTTTTGCATAAAAACTAATAAAAATATAATAAAAAGTAACTAAAACATACTAAAAATTACATGAAAATATCACCAAAAAGTGTATAAAATATCCGCTCATCAACTGGCTAAAGAAAAGAATGAATGTTGTATCTGAGTACTCTTTCTCGTAAGTGCGACCCCAGGAGATGGTGGAAGGTGAGGATCCCCTTCTTTGTTCCTCCTAGTATTGTATAATCGCCACCAGCGAGATGGTGGGAGGTTAGGATCCCCTCCTTTGTTCCTCCTGGGCATATGAGAACGTACCTCCTGGGTAGACGCAAGGGTTGTGGTTTCGCCCCACTTGCTCCAGGTTGGTTAGTATAGAGGCTCCCTGGGTAGACGCAAGGGTTGTGGTTTTGCCCCCACTTGCTCCGGATTATGATGAGTATGTATAAAATTGCAATTATTGATCTATAAGTGATGATATGGCCATAATTAATTTATATGAAATGTTTATGAATGAATATGAAATGATTATCTGAGATACGAGTTTCCCTAGGTAAAGTACCGTGGCTTGCCACCACGTGTTCCAGGTTGAGACTCGATACTCTGTTGACCTTACGTCGTAAGGGTGACCGGACATGTATAAATTTCCGGGAATGGTACCCCCATTGAGCAATTTGATATATGTGTGTGAAAAATCTATGATTGACTCTTGGGGATGCGCGACGGGGGATAGTCCAAGGTTTAGTAGCCGGAATTATCGGGTTAGCTTGATAACCGATAGATGAGACTCATCAGCCATAGGACAGGCATGCATCATATGCATATTGCTTGAATTGCTTGCTTGTGCATTAATTGGGATTGCCTAAGTGATTATAATATGCTATTTGTTCTATTTGATATCTGTATTATTTGTATCCTACCTGTGTTTGCCATTGTCTGCTTGTTTGTCTTTGCAACTTCAGCAGAGATGGAGGAACGGAGGAAAGACAGAGTGAGTTAGGACTCTAGCTAAGTTTTAGTTAGATTTACGGAATTGGTTAAGTTTAGAAAGCCTTAGAGAACTACCCTAATTCTTGGTTTCTGTTTTAGTTCTTTAAGTTTTAATATCTGAGTGTCGGCGTTCTAGGATTGCCTCTAGCATTTTCAAGACCTTATATCTTATGTGCGTGGCACCTTTACCATGCTGAAAACCCCCAGTTCTCATTCCATACAATGTTGTGTTTTTCATATGGAGATCGAGAGGCACCTCACTAGGCGTCTGGAGTTTTTCGCAGCAAAATGGGCATTTTGGGATTATACTTTTGTTCTATTTTGTTATATATATGTATAGATTCTCTCTATGTATATAGGTTCTACTTTTGTATCTCATAGAGGTTTATGGAGAACTTAGGTTTCTTTTATGTATATGGGTTATGGATTATATATATATATATATATAACTATTCTCTGGCCAGCCTTAGCTTCGCAGGCTGAGTTCGGAGCTTGATATTTTGTATCTGGATCCTCTACTCTTACTGTTCATATAAATATATTTAAGAACCGTAGTTTCTTCTTACGCAAGTTATGTTATTTATCAGAGTTGCGCTTTTAAATTTTTTGATTTGTTTACCTATTCTTCAAGGCTCCTAGTATACTACATTTCTTCAACTATTATATTATGTATATTTAAATTTTATTTTTAGAGGTCGTAGTGCCTCGGCACCTCTGTTTTACATCCTAGGTGTAAAGCTCTGTGTGGTAGGGTGTTACAGAGTAGATGCACAATTGGCTTAGAATGTAGGCATACAACACCACTCATCAGTTCAATATCAATCTTGTGCTAAGCAGAGAATTCTGGAACAAGACAGATGACTATCTTCCATTGCATCCCCACTATAAAAAGCCAATTAGTAGGCCTACCAAAAAAAGAAGAAGAGATAAGAATGAGCCAAAATCAAATTCCAACCCTCACAAGCTAAGAAGAAATTATGGTGTAACCATATACAAATATTATGGAGAGGTATGACTATTAACCAAAACTTTTATTTTGAATCTTATTGATTTCTTAAACATATGTTTAAAACCATATCTACTCACTTGAACTTATTTTTGTAGTTTGGTCATAACAGTAGGACTTGTCAACAAAAAAGGATAATATTCTAGATGATGAAATAGCTATGACAGCAGAGGTAGCACCTATAGCAGCAAATCCACAGAACCAACAACCTCAGGTGAGATGGTATATAATGTTCATATAAAAAGCACTAAATCACCTGTTATCTCACCACTTAAATATGTTATTTTTTCATAACACTATAGAGGCAGCACAACAGGTCAATGAAATCCCACCTCCATCTACAATTTAGGTTCAAGTATTAGGGTTTAGCCAATTGTTAGTGTTGAGACAATTAATGCTACAAGCCCTTCAATGAGAGAAAGGTTCATAAAATTTATGTTCACCCCAAACCTAACCCAACAAACCATCAATGTCCCAAGACCTTCACCACTAGCACCTAGTATGGGTGGCCTAGTTGAAAATGGTTCAAGTGCAAACGGTGGTCCAAGTACAAAAGGTGGTAGAAGCTCAAAAGGTGGTCCAAGTGTAAAAGATGATCCAACTGTAAAAAGTGATCCTGTCTCAAAAAAGGTTCAAGTGATAAGACTGGTTCAAGTATAAAAATTGATCCAATGATAAAGCATGACTCAACTACAAAAGTCAGAACAAGTGCAAAAAGTGGATCAAGTGCAAAAATAAGAGGTAGAACAAAATCAGCAAGTGGAGGTGGACCAAGGGCTACAACTTAGAAATAGTAGCTTTGGTGTTGCTGTTTGTATTGGAAAAGGATAATTGGTGTTATGATTTAGACTTGCAGCTTTGTTGTAGTGATTTAGGCCTATGATTTTGGTGTTATAATTTAGACATGCACCTGTGTGGTTTGGACTTAGGTAATTGTTGTTTTGATTTAGTCCTCTGTTTTGATGATGATAAGCATAGACTTGTTGCTTGCTATTTTGTAATATGAATTGTAGTTTAGTGTTTAGGCTTTTATCCTCATGACTTGTGTTTTAGTTGATTTTTAATGACAATTTCTAGTTATGCTTACTTATTGCGCACCCAATTGTGAATCAAGTGTTGATTATTATGCATTAGCAATTCCCTGTTTATTGAACTGGACTTATTCTAGAAAGAGAAACTAACATTTCTGTTAAAATTTGATGCAAATGAAAGCTACAAAACAACCTTATCACATATTTTCACTTCTTCTATTTACATGGCATTACAATCATTAATAAAAGTGTTAATAAACAACCACAAAATACAAATACTTATTCTTAAGCATATACACTGCACCCATTTTCTAATGCTCTTAATTCTTGATTAATCTCATCAATTGTCTGCAGCATCTTCTTCATCTCTTCTTCAACCTTCCATTTGCTTTCTTCTATAAACTCTCATTGGCTTTTTTCACCCTACTCCTAAATTTTCCAGTATTTTCCAACATCAACAACTTCATCAGCCCAAACGAAATAATTACAGCTTAATTCAACCTTCTACATTCATGAATATGAGGACAATTTCAGCCTTTTCACATCAGATGCATAGCATTTATAATCATAAATAGAACAACAAGAAATCATATATCTTCTGATAAATTAATATTTTATGATGAATTTTGAATTAAAAAGAGTGAGATTTACCTTGCACATATTCCTTTTAAATGTATCCTTTCGTGAATTTTCTCCTAATTGTGCATAATTGATTGAAACATGCTTTTTATGCTACAAAAAGTGTCAAATTAATTCCACTTTTATTTCATTTGATGCCTTGATATATTTGTTTAAGTTTTTTAAGGTTTAGAAAGTAAGGATAACTTAGAAAAATGCAAGAAAAGTATGTGGAAGTGGAGATTTCACGAAGAAACGAAAGAGGAAGGAATTCATACGTGTACGCACACACAAGTCTGGTCACGTGCCTTATTTAAAATAGCATGTGACTCGTGATTTGGGGGGATTTTTTGCCCATTTTAGATCACTATAAACCGTATTAGAGGCCATTCATGGAGGGGACATAGACACACAACATCATAAAATCAATTTTTCTCTTTTTTAAGGTTTTGAGACCTTAAATTCTAGAGAAAAAAGCTCCAACTTCTCTCTAGAATTCAAGAGTTTCTTAGGATTTTCTTTCTGTCTTTAGGTTTTAGTTTTGTTTAATTGTAGTTTAAGTTTATAATGTCTTATTTTGCTACTCTAGTTTCTTAGAAGTTCTTGTTATTTCCTCTATTATGCTATTTTAGTTTTATGAACTCTTGTTGAATCCTTACTTTCCTTTAATGAATTTAATATTCTTACTTACTTGAATTCTTATTATCAATTTCTTGCATTGAGTAGTTATATATTTGATTATTGTTGTAATTTATAAAGTTTTGTTTATATGTCTTCCAAGTGTTTGATAAAATGATTCACTTAATTATGGAGTAGAATTTTCCTTTCTTGCCTTGGGTTGAGAAATTGGGTGACCTTAAGTCATTAATGTCCAAGTTGATTGATAATTTAGAGATATTAATTAATCTTATTTTCATTGATACTAATATTAATTCAATTAGTAAGTTATTTTAGACTTATAGATTAGAATTAATTAAGCCTAATTAACTTTTCTCGATTTGAAGAGGTTGAGAATTAAATTTGCCATTTGTAATTATCGTGTCGTGATTAGTTACAAGGATAGTGATCCTTAACCTTCAACCCTTGCCAAGATTTTTTGGATATTCCACATTTGCCGCCTGGGTCAAAATGCCTACAAGAAGATAATAACATACTACAGAAAAGGAAAACCCCATCTAAACAATGTATTGAAGATGGGTCCTTAGTGTCGGGGACATACTTGTGCCAATAAGCATAGCGTTGGGAGACTTGATTCCTAAGTTATGGGTGTGGCAATAGATAGTGTGTAACTATATGTTGCCAAGCACCCATGAGACACATATCTGGGTGAAAGTGGTTATTCTAGTTTAGGCAATCTTGGAGGAGAAGATCAGAAAGTCTACATTCTACGACTGATGCGAGTGCTCATGTGGAAGGTGAATCAGATACAAAAATATAATCTTTCCTTCCCATCCTTCATCATGAAGTTAGCAAATGCAGTTAGAGTCCCTAGGAGGTCAAATGATGTCCTGATTCATGTTTCAGTCGAAAAGAAATTTATTCCACATGACAAATGGGTAAAGCCAGAATTGGGAGGTTCGAAAAGGAAGAAGGTCGGTGAGACTTCTTCATCAGTACCACCACCAGTAGAAGCACCTCCTGCCCAACCATTATATTACATGGTCCAGGAGCTGCTTCAGGAGGTTTTCCGGAAGGAGCGCCGCAATTTGTGACGATTCTAGTGGATTGCAGCGAAGCTCAAGGGTGGAGATCGCAGACCCGTCCCAATTAACTCCTGAGAGGCCATTGAAGAGGACATCGAGGATGACAGTCAGGCCATGGATGCAAGTGCGGAGGACACTCGTGATGAGTAATTGTTGGTGAAGCTTCCAATCCTGGTTCGTAGTAAGTGTATAGTGGACTGTGCAACATTCAAGTGTAGGGGAGGCTTAAAACAGTTTTTGGTTGTAAATATTTCTTTTTTCAAACACTATTTATTTTTGTTATTATGCTTCTTAGACTTTTGAGTGTTATTTGACTATCTTGAATTTGTTTTAGTTGTATTTTTTATTTTGGTGTGTATATAACTTAGAATTTCTTTTCTTTTATTTTAGTTTACTTTCACTTTATCTGGGTTTGTACATATTTTGTTTTTCTTTTTCTTATTTCTAGTTGTTGGATGAATGAATATAATAGGATTTAGATTTTTTCCTTATGCATGTTGAGAACTAAGAATCATAGTTGAGATAGAAAAAAACTTAGAATTATATCCTCATCTAATTTTTTTTGAAAAAAATTTCTTTTTAAGCAATTTGGTTAAAATAGTAAGTCTACAAGAAAGAAAAATTTTTTTAAGGCACCCCATTAGTTTGAGTTAATGCTTTTCATTGAAACTTGCTTGAATAAGGATTTGTGGAACATAGATTAGAGTTAGAGCACATAACCTAGTGATATTTGAGCCTTTAATTTGTGGTTACATATCTTTAACCACTATTTTATTTTTATGTGTGTCATTCCCTTTATAATTGTAATATTATACTTGTTTGATTCTTGATGTTCGATATTTTATGTTTGCATGCATTTATATAATTAAGGCTATTGCTTCACATTAGCTCACTTACCCGAATAACTTCACCTCTTAGTCTACCATTGTTAGCCAAATTTGAGTCTTTTTTATCCCCTTTCTTCTTAATTATACCGAACACTAGCCTTAAGCGAAAATCATAAATGCTCCTAATTTGATCTTTGATTAGCTTAGGCTAGTGGTGAATGCATCATGTAAATATGGGAAAGGAGAATTTAAAAAACTGTGGTAGAGAAAAAAAAGTGTTTTGGGTTTACTGAAAATTTTGGGAATTGGATAAACACATACATGCATTACATTGTAAAAGCATATGCATTTATATAAAAAAAAACAAAAGAAAAAAATTGTGTATGAAAAAAAGAAAAAAATTTGTTTGAAAGCAATAAATATTGTTCCATATGGCATTTCTAGGAGTAGTAAGTGCTTATGTGATGTGAATTAATTAAGAATAAATGAATATGTGACAAGTTAAAAGAAAAGTATAATGGGTTGTAAAGTTTTACATTAAAGTTGAATAGGTTGTTGTAAATTAAGTGAAAGTTTAAATTAATCAAAGGTTCAAATTTCCAGTCCACTTAACTAAATGCATCATCACCTTGTCCCTAACCCCATTACAACCCTCTAAAATCCTCTTGATATTTATATGCATACATTAAATATTTGTTGATTGTTAGAAGGAGAACAAGTCTTAAAAATTAAGAATGTAAGATTAGAAGAGAAATGATATATTGAATTCCAAACACTAAAGCGATAAGAGAGTAAACACGTCCAATGAGGGTTCAAGAGCTCAATCTATTTTCTCCCTCCTCATAAAAATCTTATCTTGCATGTTTGTTTGTTTTTCTTTTAGAACTCAAATTTATAAATGGGATGGAATTAATTGATATTTTGCTTTTGGTCCTATATGCTCATATCTATTCTTGGAAATTGATTTATTTTTAACCAAGTAGGTCATAGTAGGTAGAATTAGATAGAATAGTTGAATGAGTATTAGGCAGTTTGCATTTAATGAGTGTTGGTACCCCTTACTTCCTCTTTCATTAATGTATAGCATGAGGACATGCTTTTGTTTAAGTATGAGAGAGTCGATAAATCCATATTTTATAATGATTTTGGATTGAAATGAGTGGGATTTATCAACTTAACTTGCACATATTCCTTGTAAATGCATGCTTTTGGGAATTTTCTCTTAATTGTGCTTAATTGATTGAAACATGCTTTTTATTCTACAAAAGTGTCAAATTAATTCCACTTTTATTCTATTCAATGATTTGATATATTTGTTTAAGTTGTTTAAGGTTTAGGAGGCAAGGATGACTTAAAAAAATAGAAAAAAAGCATGTGGAAGTGGAAATTTCCTGAAGAAACGAAGGAGAAACGAATTCAGACGTGTATGCACACACAGTTAAAGATTTTTGCATGTGTGAACACGCACAAGTCTGGTCACGTGCCATTTAAAATAACATGTGACTCGCAATTTGGGTGCCTTTTTGGCCCATTTTAGATCACTAGAAGCCATATTAAAGGCCGTTCATGGAGGGGACAAAGACACACAATATCATACATTCATTTTTCTTTCTTTTTTTTTTAGGTTGAAACCTTGAATTCTAGAAAGAGAAGTCCTGACTTTTCTCTAGAATTCAAGGATTTCTTAGGATTTTCTTTCTAGCTTTAGGTTTTAGTTTTGTTTAAATGTAGTTTTAGTTTATAATATTTTGTTTTGCTACTCTAGTTTCTTAGAAGTTCTTGTTATTTCCTCTATTACGCTATTTTAGTTTTATGAACTCTTGTTGAATCCTTACTTTCCTTTAATGAATTTGATCTTTTATACTTTATTCTTACTTACTTGAATTATTATTATCAATTTCTTGCATTAAGTGTTTGATAAAATGATTCACTTAATTATAGAGTAGAATTTTCCTTTCTTGGCTTGGGTGAGAAATTGGGTGACCTTGAGTCATTAATGTCTAAGTTTATTAATAATTTATAGATGTTAATTAATCTTATTTCCATTGACGCTAATCTTTTACTAATTTAATTAGTAAGTTAGTTAGGACTTATGGATTCAGATTAATTAAGTTTAATTGACTTTTTTTATTTGAAAAGATTGAAGAATTAGAGTTGCTCTTTGTAATTATCATGTTGTGGTTAGTGACAAGGATAGTGATGCTTAACCCTCAACCCTTGCCAAAATCTTTTTAGCATTTAAATTTACTTTTACTTTTTAGTTAATTATTAAGTGTTCTTAGTTTAATTTCTTTAGTCCATTTAGATATTGCTTGCTCTTTAATTTTTTGTTACTTAAATTCTCGTTAATTATGATCTAAGCCCCCAATTTTTTCATAGCCAATGATAGTGTATCGATTACAATTCATAGGGAGAATGACGGGATTAAACTCCCGGTATTTGGTTTAAATTTGTGACAATTTCACTAAACTTTGAAGAGTGCTGATTTTTGGTTTAGAGCTACAACGAATCTTGAGGTTTAAACTTGTGAATATTCTAAACTGGTGTTTAGCGCTCGTCACCTCCCAAACTGGACAACGAAGAAACAATCTCCCTAGATTCCACTCTGTCACAGACTGAAGCACCACTGCATCAAGTCTATGCAGACACTTGCCGTTGTTGTAATCGAACTTCTTCTTCTTTGTATTCGTTGGGGCAAAAGAGGAGCCACCACAACCACTCGCACAAGTATGAGGTATGTTTGTTACCTAGATTATTTCTTTATCAATAATAGGCTTACCATTGTAATTATTTTTTTAGTTAGAGTACATAAAGAGTACATAGTATATAAGGTGTAATAACTCATCAAATATTTTCTAAGGAGATTTTTCATTCTCTTCAACAATGAGAAGAACTTATTTCTCTCTCTCTTAATCCTTTCTGGTTCATCAAACCATCAACATCACAGCTTGAACAGCTTAGGGCATGAGATTTTCTTCATGGTGCGGTGAGCGTGGAGAGCAACCAAGCTGTGAATCAAATTTAAAAAAAGTTGTGAATTAAGATCAATCCAATTTTGCCATTTTCTTTTTATCCCTAATTTTTCTTTCGACATTTTCTTTCCCCCATTCTTACCCCTTCCTTCAAACTCATCCAATAGAGTTTGATGAGAGGCTATTTCGCAAGATTCTTTCTTGGTGAACATAGCTGTTCCGATCAATGAGTTAGAAGGAAGAAGATCTGAATCTTTATTACTCTATGATTCATTGATTTCTCAAAATGGCAAACATGGTAAACAAATCCTCCCATTGTAGAGGTCGTGGAGCTACATTGGCTTGCTCTCATTGCAACAAACAAGGCCACACAGAAGATGTATGCTATAACAAGCATGGGTACTCCTCCCATTTCTATCAACGGCAGCAATATAACACCACCATCAATCACATGATCACTGAGGGGCATGATGATATACTCAATGACAAACAATCCCAGCTCAATTGTTCCCAAGAGAACACTGGAATATCAAGATCTGGGTTCACTCCAGAGCAAAGATTTGCCTTGTTAGAGTTGATGAAAGACAAAAGTGTGCAGCAACAACCTCATAATGCAAATCAAATTTTGACTAATTCCATTCAGACTTCAACTCCAGGTAAAACCATTGCATTATATTTTAATGCGAGAATTATGAGTATTATCACTCCAAAATCTACACTATGGATCATTGATTCTGGTGCAACAGATCATGTGACTTTTGACTTAAAAGATTTTGCAAGTTTTCAAAATATTGCTCTAATCAATGTGATATTGCCAAATGGGACCAAAACTGTTAGCACCATCATTGGCACAATCACATTCTCTAAAAATTTTTTCTCAAAAATGTTTTATACATTCCTTCTTTTGATTTTAAACTGATATCTGTGTCAAAGTTAACCTCAAACTTACATTGTCAACTATTAATCAATGATAAGTGTTGTGAGATACAAGATAGATCCACATCAAAGATGATTGACATTGCTGAGTGTATAGAAGGGTTATATACAATGAGTAGAGAACCAGAATTCTCTCACTTTTCCCCTTTTCCAACAAAGCAAGCTTCATTGGCGGCAACTACAACTACTACTCATCCCACCACACCTTCACACAGTGAGCACAACAACATTTGGCATCTTAGATTAGGACACATACCCATGCATAAATTGATTTTTCTGAAGAAGTATTATCCTTTTATAGATTGTATTGCTTCAAAACTTCCTTGTGATTCATGTCATTTTGCAAAACAAAAGAAATTATCTTTTAATCTTAGTACAACTAAAATAAAAGATTGTTTTGACTTAGTTCATATGGATATCTAGGGTTCTATTTCTGTCCCTTCCAATGAAGGACATAGGTACTGTGGTGGATGGCAAGAGCAGATTCACTTGAATTTTTTTTTATAAAAACCAAATCTGAAGCATCACAATTGGTTATTAATTTTGTGAATTTTGTCAGAATACAATTTGAAAAACAAGTTAAGTGTATAAGGACTAACAATGGGCCAGAGTTCACTCTAAAATCCTTTTTTGCATCAACTGGAATTTTACACCAAACTTCTTGTGTAGAAACACTGGAGCAAAACGGGATTGTAGAGAGAAAACACCAGCATATTTTAGGTGTTGCTAGAGCACTGCTATTTCAATCAGAAATTTCACATTGTTTTTGGCAATACGCAGTTGCTCACACCATTCACCTAATTAATAGGCTGCCCAACACTAACCTGGATAATGCTTGTCCTTACAAGCTTTTGTATGGTAACTTACCTGACCTTTCATATTTAAGAGTATTTGGTTCTCTTGAATATGCCTCCACATTAACAAATTCAAGAACAAAATTAGACCCAAGAGCCAGAAAAACAGCTTTTCTTGGTTTTAAATTAGGAACAAAGGGTTTTCGACTTATTGATTTAAAATCAAAGGAAATTTTCATTTTCAGAAATGTAACTTTTTATGTCCATTTTTACATTCCACTAGCACTGACATTTCTGTGGTACCCATTCGTACTCCACAATGCATTGATCTTTTTCAATATGATACACCATCCACACATCATTTACAATCACCCACACATACCACACTCACAGATTCAAATGAATATTTCTCAAGCTCAATGCACTCACCAATTTTCTCATACACCATTGCACCCATTACCACACCACACACTACTAATGCACCTGCATCACAACACTCTGACATCACACATGACAACATTACTAGAATGTCTGAAAGAGTCAAGAAACCGCCTGCTTATTTGAAGGACTATCATTGTATGACAACCCACACAGCTCACTCTAGTAACTTTGCCAATTCTAACTCTTTATATCCTATCTCACAACACTTGTCATATGATAAACTAACCCCAAAATATAAGTCACTTTCTCTAGCCATCACCTCAAATCAAGAACCTAGCACTTATGAGGAAGTGGCTGCACATGAATGTTGGAGAAAGGCAATACAAGATGAATTGACAGCTCTAGATCAGAACAGAACTTGGTGTCTCACTGAACTCCCAAAAGACAAGAAGGTTATAGGTTGCAAATGGGTTTTTCGGGTAAAATTCAATCCCGATGGCACCATAGAGAGGCACAAAGCGAGGCTAGTTGCAAAAGGATTCACTCAAGTAAAAGGTGTAGATTATGGTGATACTTAGTCCAGTTGTCAAAATGACTACCCTACGAGTAATGTTAGCATTAGCAACAGCGAAGAAATGGCATTTGAAACAGCTGGACGTCAACACTGCCTTCCTTCATGGAGATTTGGACAAGAAAGTTTATATGAAGATACCACCCGGTTTGGCTGTCACAACCAGGTTTGGTTTGTAAATTGAAAAAATCTCTATATGGGCTTAAGCAAGCAAGCAGGCAATGGAACATTAAGCTCACTCAAACTCTTGTGGATGCTGGTTATAAGCAGTTTTTTATGATCATTCACTCTTCATCAAGAAACAATCTGAAAGCTTCACTGCCATTCTTGTATATGTTGATGACTTGGTTTTAATCGGGAATGACATTGGTGAAATCAATTCCCTCAAGCAAAATTTGGATGACAAATTCAAAATAAAGGATCTTGGTGATCTTAAATACTTCTTGGGAATGGAAGTAGCACGCTCTAACTCTGGAATTCACATTTATCAACAGAAGTACACTGATAAACCCATATTTTATGATGTATTTTGTGCTCAATTTAAGTGATTTATTCAATCCTTCACCCACTTATTCATGTAATTTGCATGGTTTTACTTTTCCTTCCTTATTGAGTGATATATGTGAAAAACATGTTTCCTATGCTTTAGAAATATTAAAATTAATCATCCTTTATTACCATTCGATGCCGTGATTTGTGTGTTGAGTGCTTTCAGGCTTTATAGGGCAGAAATGACTAAAAGGATGGAAAAAAAACATACAAAAATAGAAGGAAAGCACAAAAATGGAGTTTTGAAGAAAAGGGCAGCGACGCGAAAGCATGGACGAAGCGGCCACGTGCCTAGTACGAAAAGGCAGCGACACGAACGCGTGACTGACGCGGATGTGTGCCTTGAGCAGAACGCAAATGACGCGTACTCGTAAGCGAAGCGAACGCGTGATAAGGAAAACCCCCAGATGACGCAACCGCGTGAACCACGCGAACGCGTGACAGACGCCACGTACCAGAAACTACAGAAAATGCCCCCAGCGACTTCTGAAGCCCTTTTGGCCCAGATCCAATACCAGAAAACACAGATTAGAGGTTATAAAGTGGGGGAATGCATCCATTCATAGAGAGTCGATCATCATTCACTTTTCATAATTTAGATGTAGTTTTTAGAGAGAGAGGTTCTCTCCTCTCTCTTAGGTTTTAGGATTAGGATTCCTCTTAAAGGAATTAGGATTTCTTATTATTTCAACTTTATTATTTCAACTTCCTCTCAAGTTCAATATTCTTTTTACTTTATGTTTCTCTTTTACTTTCAGATACTTTAATGCTTTTATTTAATTACTTATGTTGCCAAATTGGCTTATGAACCATTCATGTTAGGATTTTCTTTATTTGATACAAATTGAGGTATTTCAGATTTATGATTCTTATTTAGCTTTTTTATATTCTTGGCTTTAATTGATTAACTAGAGGTTCTTGAGTTATCAAACTTATCGTGATTGTTAATTAATTTCTCTAATTGAATTGAATCCCACTAACTCTAGTCTTTCCTTAGAAGTTGGCTAGGACTTGGGGATCTAACTAATTAGTTCACTTGACTTTCCCTTGCTTTCGTAAAGGTTAACTAAGTGGTATTAAACTCAATTCTCATAAGAGTAACTAGGATAGAACTTTCGAATTTTCATACCTTGCCAAGAGTTTTATTAGATATTAATTTATTAATCCCTACAACTTATTTTCCTTATTCAAACCTTTCAAAATCCAAAAATACTATTTTTCATAACTAATAATAAGAACACCTCCCTGAAATTCCTTGAGAAGACGACCCGAGGTTTGAATACTTCGGTTTATAAATTTTATTGGGTTTGTTACTTGTGACAACCAAAACGTTTGTAAGAAAGGATGATTGCTTGGTTTAGAAACTATACTTGCAACGGGAATTTATTCTGAATTCTAAACCGTCAAGCATCCGTTCTTCATACACCATGGACCTTCTCAGGGATTTTGGTTATCTAGATTGCAAGCCTCTCTCTACCCCATTTGATTATAGTCAGAAACTCTCAAAGGAATCAGGTACCATTTTAATAGACAACACTGTTTATAGACAGCTCATTGGTCGACTCCTTTACCTCACAAACACTAGACCCGATATCTTTTATGATGTGGGACGTTTGAGCCAATTTTTGGACTGTGCAACCACTTCTCACCTACAGGCTGCTTTTCGCATCCTCCGATATTTAAAAGGCCGACCTGCAACTGGTCTCTTCTTCTCCTCTACTTCTAATATGCATCTCACTGGATTTGCCGACGCTGACTGGACTACCTGTGCCGATACTCGTCGCTCTATTTCCGGTTATTGCTTCATGCTTGGGAACTCTCTCATTAGCTGGAAGAGTAAGAAGCAAACCATAGTTGCCAAGTCCTCTGCAGAAGCTGAATATAAGTCTCTTGCTGTTGCCACTTGTGAAGCTAGTTAGTTATCTTTCTTAATGGATTTTATTGGTTTGCCGCTTCAAAAGTATATCACTCTATTCTGTGACAACCAGTCAGTCATTCACATTGCCAATAATCTCATCTTTCATGAAAGAACTAAACACATTGAAGTGGACTGCCACATTGTTCGTGAAAAGTATTTGTCTGG
Organism: Arachis ipaensis; assembly: GCF_059453495.1. Classification (NCBI taxonomy): domain Eukaryota; kingdom Viridiplantae; phylum Streptophyta; class Magnoliopsida; order Fabales; family Fabaceae; genus Arachis; species Arachis ipaensis. The sequence goes on along the minus strand of NC_142442.1, from coordinate 114,358,394 downwards.
TCTCATTCATCTTATGCCAGTTCGTTCCAAGGATCAACTTGCTGATTTTCTTACCAAAGCTCTGCCACCGGGTCCTTTTCTTGCTAATGTTTCCAAGCTAGGATTGCTAGATTTACACAATTCTAGCTTGCGGGAGAGTGTTACCTAAATTATTTCTTTATCAATAATAGGCTTACCATTGTAATTATTTTTTTAGTTAGAGTACATAGTATATAAGGTGTAATAACTCATCAAATATTTTCTAAGGGGATTTTTCATTCTCTTCAAAAATGAGAAGAACTTATTTCTCTCCCTCTCTTAATCCCTTCTGGTTCATCAAACCATCAACATCACAGTGTGAACAGCTTAGGGCATGAGATTTTCTTCAATGTTCTTCCTTCGTTGAGATTATGATATTTTGGTATCTTAGGGTTTACAAATTCCTATTATAAGAGACATGAAGAAGGTTTAGAAAGAGGGTTTTATTTTAATCTCATAGAACAAAAATCACAAACTATAATCAATAAACTCAAATGCAAAGACTTCAGCAATTCACTCTCATCATTCACTCTCTACTAGGGCTTTGTTATATTCGAAGTAACTTATGAGAATGGAAAGAATGAAGAGACATTATAACTTGTAAAGTTTTTTCTTTTCATTCTAATTTGACAAATTCAAACATTTAACACTTATTTTTTACTGTGTCATCAAAAGGGCCACGTCACATAATGTACAAAGCCATCATGGCAAAGAAGGTGCCACTTGGCAGCCACTACTGTCGAAAATGTTACTCAGGTGAAGGAAGGATAGAAATGACCAACGGAGCTTGATATTGATGTGTACACATGACTTACTAAAAAATTAGAGTATACATTTGTCCACCATGTGAAAATTTATGTGTACTTTTGTCCATTCTTCAAAAGATTAGGATTTTTCTTTAAAAATGACTATAGCGACACTTTCACATAACTGGGTCAATTTAATTTCTTGGTGAAAATGTATTTTGTAATTTTTAAAAAAAAAATTTATGGCAGTGTCATGCATATGATGAAGAAATAAATAAGTATTTAGGCCAACAAAGTTACCAAAAAAAGGTCGATGGGCATTTAAGGTTGATTTTAGTTTTGGGCCTTCAAGAAGATATGCTATTGAAAAATAATTTGATCTCCACCAGAAAACTTCAGGAATAAGTACTTTTTGGATGCCATTAAGTTGGAAGAAAGAATTTTTTTTAATGAAAAATTTTTTTAGTGTGTTTGGCCAAAGTTTAATAGTAAAAATAAAAATACTAAAAAAATAAAAAAATATATTTTTTTAGAAGTTATAATTTATATTTTTTATTAAAAAATATTTTTAATATAATAAATTAAAAATTACTTTTATATTATTATACCCAAGCATAATTGTTAGATAAAAGGATATTTTTATATGAAATATCTAAACGTAAAATTATTTTTACTTTTTTTAAAGATCTTCTAAAAAAATTACTTTTAAAAAGATATTTTTGTAGAAGCTCATCCAATCAAGTCTTAAGAAAACAACAACAACAACAACAACAAAGTCTTGTCCCACTATGTGGGGTTGGCTACATGAATCAAATGAAGCCATTGAGCTCTATCATATATCATATCTACAAAGAGACTGTTTACATATAGATCTTGTTTGACCACCTCATGGATGGTCTTCTTAGCTCTTCCTCTGCTTTTAACCCCTTGTCCATCTTCCATCTCATCCACCCTCCTGACTGGGTGTTCTGTTAGTCTTCTTCTCACAGGTCCAAACCACCTGAAACGCGATTCTACCCTCTTTTCCACAATGGGTGCTACTCCAACACTCTCCCTTATATCTTCGTTCCTTATTTTATCCAATCACGTATGACCACTTATCCATCACAACATCTTCATCTCTGCCACACTTAGCTTATGTTCGTGCTCTCCTTTGGCTGTCCAACACTCCGTACCATAAAGCATAGCCGGTCTTATAGCAGTGCGATAGAATTTACCTTTAAGTTTTAAAGGCACTTTTTTGTCACATATAAAACCAGATGCACTCCGCCATTTTGACCAACCTGCTTGAATCCTATATTTACATCCTGTTCAATCTTTCCATTATCCTGTATGATGCACCCAAGATACTTAAAACTTTTAACTTTTTGTAGGATGTTTTCTCCAATCTTCACATCTATATTATAGTTTTCCTTCTCAGACCGAACCTATATTCCATATATTTTGTCTTGCTATGGCTTCTGCACAGACAATATAATTTGAGAGCTTCTCTCCATAAGTCCAACTTCTTATTTAGGTCTTCCTTTGACTCTCCTATAAGGACGATATCATCGGCAAAAAGCATGCACCATGGCACAGGCTCTTGGATGTGCTCTATGAGTACTTCCAAGACTAATGTGAAAAGGTATGGACTTAAGGTTGATCCTTGGTGTAATCCTATACCAATAGAAAATTCCTCTGTCACACCACCTTGAGTCTTCACACTAGTTGTGGCCCCATCATACATGTCTTTAATTGCACAAATATATGCGATCCTTACTCTCTTCTTTTCTAAAACCTTCCATAAGACCTCCCTTGGCACCTTATCATATGCTTTTTTCCAAATCAATAAACACCATATGTAGATCCCTTTTATTACTGCGATACCTCTCCATCATCCTTCTTAACAGGTATATCGCTTCGGTAGTGGATCTGCCTAGCTTAAATCCAAAATGGTTCTTTATTACTTGTGTCTCTTTTCTCAACCTCCGTTCTATCACTCTTTCCCATAACTTCATGGTATGGCTCATGAGCTTGATCCCTCTATAGATTTCGCAACTTTGTATATCTCCCTTATTCTTGTAAATAGGTACCAAGGTGCTCTTTCTCCACTCCTCAGGCATCTTCTTTAACCTTAAAATCTCATTAAAAAGCATGGTTAACCAATTGATGCCTTTTCCTCCAAAGCCTTTCCAAACCTCAATCGGGATATTATCAAGTCCTACTACCCTGCCATTTTTCATCTACTTTAAAGCCTCTTTTACCTCGAAGTCTCAAATCCTTCGATAGTAGTCAAAGTTTTGATCTTCTTCCCTTGTGCATAACCGATCAAGGCTCGGAAGAGTCTTATGTCCTTCATTAAATAACTCGTAGAAGTAGCTCTTCCACCTTTCATTAATCTTCTCCTCTTGAGCCAACATCTCTCCATCCTTATCCTTTATGCACTTAACCTGATCCACATCTCTCGTTCTTCTTTCACAAGTCTTTGCGATTCTATAAATACCTTTTTCTCCTTCTTTCGTTCCCAAAGACTGGTAGAGACCCTCATATGCTCTTGTTCTTGCTTCACTTAGAGCCACTTTTGTCTCTTTTTTAGCCGCCTTATATTTTTCTCAATTATCTGTATTACGGCACAAAGATCACTCTTTAAAGCACTCCTTTTTTATCTTTATCTTTTCTTGTACACTTGCATTCCACCACCAAGGCTCTTTATCTCTTGGTCCTATCCCTTTAGATTCACCAAAACTTTCTTTTACTGTTCTTCCAGTAACTTCTGCCATCTCTCTCCACATCTCTTCTGTGCTTCCATTCCCATTCCACTTTGTCTCTTCTCCTACCCATCTTAGGAAGCTTCTTTGTTCCTCACCTTTCATCTACCATCACCTCATCCTTGGGTTATTCGTATGATGTCTTTTTCTCGATTTTTGCTCAATGCAAAAATCCATGATGAGCATCCTATGTTGTGTTGTTAAACTCTCTCCCGGAATAATTTTACAATTAATGCAAAATTTTCGGTCGACTCTCCTTAACAAGAAGAACACGATTTGAGAGCTTCTCATGCCACTCTTATAGGTTATAAGATGTTCATCTCTTTTTTTAAAACATGTATTTGCGATGAGAAGGTCAAAGGTTGATGAAAAGTCCAAAATAGTTTTACCCTCGGCATTGATCATCCCAAAACCATAGCCTCCGTGAATACTTCCACACCCAGTCACTTCTCTTTCAACATGACCATTTAAATCTCCTCCTAAGAAAATCTTATATCCCGAAGGTATGTCTTGGACCAAACTCTCTATATCTTCCCAAAACCTTATCTTGTGTTGTTCGTTCGAATCCACTTGCGGTGCATAGGCGCTAATCACATGAAAAGCACCTTCCTCCACCACAAGTTTGATAGAGATGATCCGATCTCCCACCCTCATGACATCCACTATGTCCTTCTTCCACTGCTTATCCACAATAATACCAATCCCATTCCTATTTTCTATATATACTAAAGTTTGAATCCGGAAGTATCCAACTCCCTAGCCTTTGCACCAACCCATTTTGTTTCTTGTAGGCACATAATGTTAATCTTCTTCCTTGTCATGGTGTCCACCACCTCCATGAATTTTCCTGTTAGAGTGCCTATGTTTCATGTCCCAAATCTCAATTTTCTGTCGCTCCGACCTTTACCTTTTACTTTGTGAACTAGCTTATTTACCGTCGTCCATTCACGAAAATGCGGGAAATCTTACTCATTTAACACTACATCCGGGCACTGATGCAGTGGCGCTTGCTCATTTGACATTGTACTCGAGCCATACAGCGCGTTGCTTCCGGGTAACGACCTAACTTTAGTGCAATAATGTCTTTGATTCATGTCATGAAGATTCAACTAAGTTTTTTTAGGTTGGTTGTCGAAGACCTAACACAATCCTCCTCCTTTATCCGGACTTGGGATCGACTATGTACTGCAAGTATAACACAAGCGGAGTTCCAAACAAGTCTTAAGAAAATGAAGAAAAAAAAAAGAGAGAAAGTGAGAAATTTAATATGTTCAAAAATGTTAAATTGTTAAAATCGCCCCCGATTTTACATTGACAAAAATAATTGACATTTTCGATAACGACAAAAATTTTTTCAAAATATTTTAAAATGCGACAAAAATAACAAAAAATTTTATAAGTGGTACACAACTTTGGTATTTGATAAACTGCTTATGTTCTTGATACAAAATTTTGTAGGAATGTTTGGATAACTATTTAGAAAGTATATACAAAGAACCAAACGAAAATTTAATCTCCAGAATACTTGTTATCATTTAATAGTATTGAAAAAAATCTACTTAGTATAAAATCACCAAATTTTTACGATAAAAATATCTCATTTTTTAATAATATTTGTAAAAGGTACATCAAAATCTAATTTTTAAAGCACTTTTTGATAATATATTTAATATTATGTATTTTTGTCATGTTTTAAAATATTTTAAAAACATTTTTGTCATAAATAAAAGTGAGGAATATTTTTGTCAACATTTCAAAAAATGGAGATGGTTTTAATAGTTTATCCTGTCCAAAAATAAAAAGAACTGAACTTCATGATACATTGGATACTTGTGCTATGTGTTATTGTCAAATAGCAATGATGTAATTAAAATAGAAACTCATAATAGACATAGTTTACCTCATAATTATCATTTAAAACTTATTGAAGTAAAATATTTCAAGATTTACACTTAGGTTATTGGTTGGGAGCGATAAAGACACAATGATTCATGTTCTAAGAGTGTTGTAAAATTGGTTATAAATGCGATGTATTATGAAAACTGAATTCTAGTGTGTTGTTAGTAATTTTTTATGATTCATAACAGGACAAAACTTCGCATAACAGGCCAACCGTGAGTTTTATTAAATTGATTTTTCAAATATGTTATTATGAGATTATAGTGCCTAACTTAAAGAATAATTAATATGTTAAAAAAAACTTTGAAATGTGATTTCCCCTTCTACTTCTAGTATAACAGGAGTCTAACAGAAATTGCTATCTTGGGACACGCTTCGGTCTAAGGTCTTGACACTGCTTTTCTTTGGGTGCGGATGAATTTCTCTTTCATCACCATAGAATTATCCTATATAAAATTTGAAAGATTTGTAAAGATACGATGAGTTGTATTCTTTTTTCTTGTATATAATCTGTAATAACAATCATTGATATAATGAGAAATACACAATATACATTTTCTTAATCAATTTTTGTCTCTGCCCAGAAAGTTGATATGGTAGCAGAGCTTAGTAAGCTCTGGTAATACCCATATATGACCATAATTTCTAATCCAAATAATTAGTCCTTTCCTTCTTATCTACAATGAAGGAATCCACTGTCAATCTCTCCTAAAATTCTAGCAGTCATTTATATATACACTATAGTGAGAGTTGGTGCACGAAATTGACTCCATAACTTTCGCAGAGATAGACCGGCAAGTGTACCAGGTCATTCAAGTAATACCTTAAGTGAGTGAGGGTCGATTCCACGGAGATTATTGGTTTGAACAAGCAATGGCTATCTTAAAGATCTTAGTCAGGTGGATAGAAAATTCACGAAAAACGCATAAAAATAGAATAAAACAGAATTACTTAATTGGTCTGGAATCAATGATGGGAGAACGGTTTAGACTTTGGAGATGCTTCCTCCTTCTGGATCAACTTTTCTCAATGTCTACTCCAACTTCTAATTGATTCATTCCATGAAAGGCTGTAAGTGACTAACGCCAGGTCAGTGGTCATTAATCTCCTCTACTTCAGATCAAATGCCGGGTCAGCGGTCATCCAATCTGAACGAGGGTGAAGCTCTAGCAGTCCATTCCCTTGGTGATCCTACTCAAAGTGCCACATACAAGGTCGGATCTACCGGATCAGAGAACGCTACTCCAATGATTCTAGCCTATACCACAAAGGGCCAAAGGCCCTAATCGTCCTGTACTTCAGCTGAACTGATGTCTCGAGAAGTCCCCAACGAAGTCGTGGGTCAGCCATCTAAGAGATGTATAATCAAGCTTGTGGTTCAATACTATCCCGTCAAGGACTCAAAAGAACCCATGCAGAATAGGGATGACGGTCAGGTACTCAAGTTACACTCCCAATTCATTAGGATGAAGAGCGAAGATACATCTTAGAATAGAGTCAAGTATAGATTGAAGTAGAACAATGATATTATTAATCCATAAGAATCCGCAGAGCTCCTAACCTTAACCTAGGAGGTTAGTGACTCATAGCTTACAAAAATAGTAAAGTATTCGAATGGGGGAGGAAGAAGATCTTAAACATGGGTGATCTTCTCCTATATATACTAATCTAATAACTAAGAATTACAGAAATATGATAAACTAGACTTAGAGGTGCGAAAATCTACTTTTTGGGCCCACTTGGTGAGTGTTTAGGCTAAGCTTAGGGTGTCTCCACGAGCTAGTACTCCTTAGGGGCATTAAATGCTGGCTTGGGACTCCCTTTTGGGCGTTTGACGTCAGCTTCTCCCTTTTGGGCGTCCAACGCTAGGAATAGGGTTGGTGGCTGGCGTTGAACGCCAGTTTTGGACCTTTATTTCTAGAGAAAAGTATGACTATTATATATTTCTGAAAAGCCCTGAATGTTAGATTTCCATAGCCGTTGAGAGCGCACCATTTGGACTTATATAACTCCAGAAATGCTCCTTTGAGTCTACGGAGGTCAGAATCTGACAGCATCTGCAGTTCTTTCTCTGTCTCTGCATCAGACTTTGCCAAAACTCCTTAATTTCAGCCAGAAAATACCTGAAATCATTATATAACACACAAACTCAAAGTAGAATCTAAAAATATCAATTTTTCACTAAAACATATGAAAATAGAATAAAACTTAAATAAAACATAACAAAAACTATATGAAAATAATGCCAAAAAGCGTATAAGATATCCACTCATTAAGAGTCCTACCTTTGTCCTAGTAACACATGTTCTCACTAGGAATAATTATCATTTTTGGAGTCGTTCATTCTCCATGGCTATAATTTCTAACAATAAATATGACTTCCTCACAAACACTATTACATCTCCTTCCCTTAATGATCCTCTTTTCTAAACTTGGGAGATACAAAAATTTGGACCTCTCATGATTTTTTCATTCTCTTTTTTAATCCATAACTCAGAGTGTCATATGCCTAACAACTGCTTCATCTATCTTTGTTAATATTTGAAAACGGTTCTCACAATCCGATCTCTCATGCATTGTAGAATTACAAGAGGAGATGTATGCTTTGAAACAAGGCATTTTTTCTGTTACAGAATTTTATATTTCTCTAAAAACTTTGTGAGAGCATTTGGATAATTTATGCCCTCTTTTTGTTTGTGCTTGTCCAACTAAGAGATACCAAAATCAAGACTTTATCACCCACTTTCTAAAGGGACTCGATGAAAGATTTGCTGTCGTCTGCTGTCAACACTTGTTGCTCGACCCTTTTCCTTCAATAAACAAATTTTTTGCTCTAGTTATTAAACATGAACGATAGTTGCAACTCACCTTAGCAATCCTTGATGACCAGCATATTTTGATCGCACCATGAAGACTTGATGCTCTTCCTATTAACGGGGCCATGCTGCTCCTTCTTTCAATACTGGACACATGGCAGTTTTGTCAAGTGGTGCACCTATTGTGCTCATGCGGGCCACACGGTAGATGTTTGCTATGGCAAACACAGTTATCCACAGGACGACCCAAGATACCCAAGCTGCCTCCGCTTCCATGATCACGTCCCCTCTTCTACCAACAGCGCAATCACATCATTTGCACTTTTTTAACCTTCACATACCCTAGTGTAAAAAGAAATGGCTGCACAAGGGTATTCATCATAAGCTCTTATGGGCTTGACTCCACAACAGCATAACACCTTTTTATGTTTTTGAAAATGGACTGAAACACATGCTTTAGAAAATGGTGGATACTACAATGAAGATGGTATAATTGTCTTTATGTGAATATATTTTTTTTTTACCCTTAGATGATAGATTGTATGGTTAGATTTTGATATTTATAGAAGTGTTATTTTTGTTTAAAGTGTGACTAAATAAATAAACCACACTTTTAACCAAAGCATCTTCATAAGAAAATATTTTTGCCATCTTCATTATAGTATCCACCTTAGAAAATAAGGATGAAAAGGCCAATAGTTCTTCTCAAATTGGACTATTTCCAAGTCCAATTTGGATACTCATTTCTTTTGTTCCACTCATACTTTTTCAATCTTAAATAAAATTTCTTTACATTTAATTTTTAATGATGTTTGAATTATTGATTCGAGTGCAACTAATCATATTATTTCAAACTTTTTTTTATTTCTTACTCTAAAATTAAACTCGTGATTGTTCGTATGCCTAATTGGTCTCAAGTTGTTGCACATTATAAGGGCATTGACAAATTTTTTCATCTTTAATTTTATTTATATCTTATATTTGCCTCAATTTTATTTTAATTTGATTTCGATTTCTATTTCTAAGCTTACTTTCACACTCTTTTGTTAATGCACTTTTTCTCAATTTTCATGTACTTTACATGAATCTAAGAGCTTGAGGGTGATTGGTTTGGGTTGGCTAACAGCAAGGTTGAACATCCTAGACAAAGTCTTTCACAACAATAAACTGTTATCAAAAGACTCAATAAATTATATACACCTTATCTTCATCTTTCCCTCAACTTTGTGACATTTCATATTATAACACATTTTTAGACAAAGACTCAATATTTTGCATAAGCAATATCTTTTTATTTTCTTAAATCATGAGGAGGCTTGTGATGTATGTCATTTTTTAAAGTAAAAAAAACTTTCATTCTCTAGCTATTTAAATAAAGCTAATGCCATTTTTAATTATTTCATTTAAATATATAAGATTTTTTTCATCAAAATTCAATTCATAATAGTAAATATTTCTTAACCATTATTAATGATTTTAGTCTTTTCACTTAGGTTATTATTTTATTAAAATAAAAAAGTGAAGTCTCACAATATATTAAGAATTTTATTACTTTAGTCTGAAGCTTAATTTAATTCTAAAGTTAAAATCATTCCTTCAAATAATGGAGCTGAATTTTTCATCAATATTTTAAAGAGAATTATTCATCAACATAATTATGTTAAAATTTTCCAACAACAAAATAGGAGAGTCCAATACAAACATCAACATATTTTAATTGTTATTTGTACCTTATGTTTTAATAAAATATTTCTCACTTTTTTAGCCTTATGCCATTCATCATGCTATTTATTTCATAAATAAAGTTCCATCTTCGTTCTTAATTTTAAAACTCCTTTGAAAAACTTTATTTACAAATTTGATTAATTATTATGACATTAAAATTTTTGGTTGTTTATGTTATGTTTTTACTCTCATAATTTATCATTCTAAAATTTGATTTTAGAGTACAAAATGTCATTTTCTTTTGTTATTAATATGATTTTAAAGGGTATATTATTTATATTTTAGAAGAAAAAAAATCATGGTATCTAGAAATATAATATTTTATGAACAATATTTTTTTGGCAAAAAAAAATTCCATCTTACCTTCTCCAAACCCAAATAATTTGTCCACACACTGCAAGTCCACAACTAATAAACAATCGTGCTACACAACATGAACTTTCTATTCTTATTGGACCTCCACCCCTTGCTGACCCACCTGAAACCTCCCCATCACCCAATTTATCTCTCATTCAACCAACCCCTTTTAACTCGACAATCCCATGTCCCTGTGTTACCATGGACCATCCTTATCTCTTCTTTGATCTCCTCTTCAACGCCTTTCACCGGCATTGCGTCACCTACTGCCTCCTCGCCTCTTTACTCACACCAGCCTTCACTACCTTCTCATTCTTCTGGCCAAGATACACCACCTACCTCCCTTATTCCTTTTACTGTTGAGATCTCTCACATCTCTCATCCTTGCTAGAGCCAACGCACCACCAAGCCTCCTATCCACTTTCAAAGATTATATCTACAAGTCTTCTCTTTCCTCACCAACCTTTACCTCATTGTGTTGGAATTCATTTTCTTCCGTTATCTCTTTCTTCTTTCTCATAATCACACAACTTTCGTCTCATTCCTTTAATTTTAGCATGAACCAAAATCATTTTAGAAGCTAATCAGGTTTTTCATTAGCGTTGTTCCATGAAGAAGAGCTTGCTGCTTTAAATTTGAACAAAATCTAACCTACGGTGGAATATTAATAAACCCCAATTTTATGGTTTATCTTGTATTGAATTTAAGAAATTTTATCAATTTATCTTACATTTATTCAATGAAATAGCATTCTTTTGTAATTCTCTCTAAATTATGTTTAAGAGTGAAAAACATGCTTTTTAGACCTTTAAATTGCTAAATTTAATTCACTTTAATTTTATTCGATACCTTAATATATTTGTTGAGTGATTTCAGCCTTATAAAGCAAAGATTGGACGGAAGAAATGAAGAGAAAAGCATGCAAAGTGGAGAATTCATGAAGAAATGAACATTTGGAGGATTCATGGCCACGTTCACGCGTCACCCACGCGTAGGGGTGGCAACACTACCCGAACCCGCGAGTACCCACCCCGCCTCTACCCGCTCGGGGTGGGTAATTACCCGCTCCCACACCGGGGCGGGTTTTAATGGAGCGGGTTCTTGGGCGGGGCGGAGCGGGGCGGGGTCGGGTTTAGGTTGAATCCGCCCCTACCCGCCCCGGTATATATAATATATATGTAAATATATATATTTTTAATATATAATATACGTAACATATATAAAATAATTAGTAAAATGATTAATAATATTATATCATATATAAATTTTTACTTTAATTTATATTATGTATGTAAATAGTGGTTATATAATTTTTAAAATTTTATTTTATTTGTTGGATTTAATAATTATAGGGGCGGGTAGGGGCGGGGCGGGTACCCGCAGGGGCGGGTTAGGATTTAACATTTTACAACCCGCGGGTAGGGCGGGGCGGGTTTGATGCGGGTTTTCTATAAGGCGGGGCGGGGTCGGGTAGAGCAAAAACCCGCCCCTACCCGCCCCGTTGCCACCCCTACCCACGCGTACGCGTGACGAGGGAATTTTGCCATCGACGCGCACGCGTCACCTACGTATATGCGTGACGCTAGTCACGTGACCTCGTTAAAGTGAATATGCTGGGGCGATTTCTGAACCATTCGAGACCAAATCCAACTCATTTATGAGGTTATTTGATATAGAAATCAAGAAGGATCAAGGGAGAGCAATTAGTGTAGTGTAGGAAACATGCCTTAGGTTAGTTCTAGAGAGAGAAGCTCCCTCTTCTCTCTAGAAATTAGGGTTCTTAGTTTAATTTTCTTTTAGATTTAGGTTTAATTACTTGTTTTGATTTAGTTTCATTTACTTTTCCTTGTTGATTTGCTTCAATCTTCTTAGCTCTCTTGATAATTTCTCTTTTATGCCTCTTTTTAGTTTATGAACACTTTTATTAATTTTCATTTCCTTCAATGCAATTTTATGTTTTCATGTTATTGTTGTTTATTTGAGTTGTTATTATTAATTTCTTACATTTGGTAGTAGTAGATTTTATATTTCTTGCAATTTAATATGATTTTCCTTTTATGCCTTCCAAGTGTTTGACAAAATACTTGGTTGGACTTTAAAGTAGATTTTGTGCATTCTTGACTTGAAAAGAGAAAGTTGGTGATCTTGAGTCATTAATACCCAACTTATGTTAGCAATCTAGAGTGATTAGTTAGTCTTGTGTCCATTAACATTACTTATGGATTGGGATTAACTAGTCCTATTTGACTTTCTCTCAATGTGAAGATAACATTATACCTTCTTCCAATGTTGGAGATAACTTAATAGAATTAGCTCTTGACAACTATTATATGATAATTAATGACTAGAATAAAAAGCCTTAATTCTCAATCCTTGCCATGAATGCCTCTTTTTAGTAATTGATTTCCTTAGTTATTTTCTTTATTTTATTGTCATTTAAATTTTCGCTTCTTTATCAACTCAACCTGTGAAACTCAACCAATAATTGAGCACTCGATTGTAATTCTTAGGTAGAACGATTCGGGAATAATACTCTCGGTTATTTTTATTAGGTTAAACTTGTGACAACAAAAAATTAAACTTTAATTGAGAATTGTTTGTTAGTTTTGACCAAGGTTGTCAAACTCGCGAGTCTAGGTAAACTCGTGGAGCTGATCTAGACTCGACTCGTAGACTCGTACGAGTTTACCTGTTATACATTTTTAAAAATATATATATATATCATGTATAATATATATATTTACTCAGATATAGACATTCAAACCTAACAATTTCAACATCAAAACACATAATAAATTAACCTAATACTAAAATTACAAGTTACAACAAGTACTTTGGATCACACATTTAAATCCTTCACAAGTATTTATCTAGTTCAACATAAAACACACAATTACACAATCAAAGGTTCATAAGACATAACCAAAACACAAAAGAAAACAACAAAGCAACAATTAAATTTCTAATAAACTCTAAAACTCAAATCCTCCAATATCTTCATCTTCCATGGCATCAACATCATCATCTTCACCATCTTCATCAGAAACATCATTTCTTTCAACCTCAGGTTCAACACGACCAACAAAATCTTCATCATCATTCACATGTTCATCTTCTTCCTCTATTAAATTTTGTTATGGATCCCCCAATAAACTCATTCTCACCTCCCTCACCCATGTTGAATTCATTACTATTCATATCTGGAATAGCAAATTCATTACTATTTGGATCATCATTAGTATTGTCATTCGTTGGCAAGTGAGAATGCTCAACACTTTCAGCAATATTTTCATTAACATCCTCAGTTATCCACTCATCATCAGAATGCACTGCATCAAATTCAAGTTCTGGAGTTTTTCTAATTTGCTTGTCCTTTAACTTTAAATTATACATCACATACACTAAATCATTCATTTTCTTTTGATGCAACCGATTTCTTCTCTTTGTATGAACCTACAAACATATAGTGCCAATAGTTAATAAAAATACAAAAATTAAAATTAAAATAAATAATGAATAGTTCTAAGGAAGTAAGGAATAAGGAATTACCATTTCAAATGCACTCCAATTACGCTCACAACCAGATGAACTACAAGTTAAGCTTAGAACTCAGATAGCAAACTTCTTTAGTTCTGGACAACTATCTCCATAGAAGTCCCACCACTCAGCAGGTAGCATGGTCTTCCTACTACTCTTTGCAGTTTCATTACCAAAGAGGCCTCTAGCATAATGAAAGTCAGGAAGCTGTAGACCAACCTTTTTCCTTTCTTCCTGGTTAGGAACCAGTTTTTTCAAGCAACTATATAGACCAATCTTAATGTCAGCATCATCAACCATGAAATTTGGTTCATAGTGATAATGAGGATTAAGATAATACGCAGTTGCATGCAATGGTCTATGCAATTGACTTTCCCACCTTCCATCAATAATTTCCCATATAGGTTCGTAACTAAAAATAACAATGCAAATGAATAAAAATAAGAAAATTAAATAAATAACTGAATATAAAAAGAAAACATGGTAACATGATACATTGATAATCAAATATTAAAGCTTTCAATTAGTCAAGACTCAAGATTACCTCTTTTTAACACAACCGAAGTTAGTCCTGATTGTTTCTTTGGCGTTTTTCATGCCTTCAAAGATGAAACCCATGGCTGGTTTTTCATCTGAATCAACCAAGCGAAGGACTGTAATGAGAGGAGCAGCAGCCTTGAGGCATATGACAATATTCTTCCATAGCCTACTATCCAAGGCCATGTTTTGGACTCTTATTCCTTCAGGCATTGATGCAACCTTAGTTGTCTTCCAATCAGCAGAAGTAAACATAGTCATCAACGGTCCTTTATTATCATGAAGACAAGTGAGAGTCAGTGGCAAATCTTGTGGCACCTGGCCGAACCAAGTCCTTTCCCTTTGTAAAATTTCTCAACATGCTAATGAGCATACTCCGAGAGTAGATAAAAGTGGTGATTTTTCTTCCCTTTTTTATGGTTGTTTCATGCACCTTTAGCTTCTTTTCAAAATCCTCCAATATCAAATCTATGCAGTGTGCAGCACATGGTGTCCAATACAAACTTTTTCTAGTCTCCATCATTCTTTCTCCAGCAGCCTTATAATTAGCAGCATTATTTGTAACAATTTGGACTACATTCTCTTCACCAACAAATTCTACGGCATCTTCTAGCATTTTGACAACTTTATCCGTTGTTTTCGAGATGTCAGAAGTGTCCAATGAATAAAGAAAAACTGTTCCTTTAGGGCTGTTCACCAAGAAATTACAAATACTACGCCTTTTTTTATCAGTCCATCCATCCGACATGATTGAACAACCAGTTCTCTTCCACTCTGCTTTAAATTCAGTAAGCATTTCATCAACATTGTTCACTGCTTTCTTTAATTGGGTTTCTCTTAACTCATGGTAAGAAGGGGGTTTGTAGCCAATTCCATATCTCCCAACCATCTCACAAAACTTTAAAAATTCAGGATTCTTAATAACATTGAAAGGAATAGCACTTGTATAGAAAAATATGGCACATTGTTGATCACATTGTTCCTTTAGATCCTTCTTCATCATTTGATTTATTGTTGATTGAACTTGAGCCCCTTTTCCTTTTGTAACAAAGTTGCGAATATCTTTCCCCTTTTGTTGAGAATTGTCCTTCTCCTTTTCTGTTTGTTCAGGATAATCCTCATCATCACCGAATCTTCTCTTCTTCAATGATGCTTCTTTAGCCTCCACACAGACTTTCAACATCACAGCCTTCACTTCTTCAGGTACTGAAGCACAAGGCTCTGAATCCTCTTTAGTACCGGCAAGATGATGCTTGAATCTATAAATCCCTCTGCTTATAGTCTTTGAGCAATAATTACACTTCACTTTTTTACCATTGCCTTGAACATCAATCCCATGTTTCCATCCTATATCACTTCTATTTCCAGTTGCATTTTTTCTCCTAGAAACAGTAGGTGTAGGTCTAGGAATACTAGGAAGCGAAGACCCTGTCCCTGAACCAACATTCTCAGACATTTTGTATTTTTATCCCTAAAAATCAACAACCCAAACAACAAATTCAGATTCAGATTATCCACTAACTAAATTTAGATTCAGATTATCCACTAACTAAATTCATAACTAACACTAGTTTCAGCTACACTTACAACAATAATGTTTAAAAGATGAAAAATTTTCAGCATCATAAGACTTAATCAATAATCATCACTCCAAATGCAGTACAGCAAGCAATACTTTTGTGATTCGGAATAATATACCACCCAGTTATGAGTTAACCCAAAAGTCCATTCTCATTGTCATATGAACCCCCTTTGAGGTCATCAATATGATCAAGCACAAACAAATTAAAACAATGGCAACCAGAGTCAACCACCAATACTCCAATACTCACTTTATCACACAACAGATACATTTTCATTTAAACTAACAATTCAGACTTCAGACTTTCAATTAAACTAACACAGTAAGTCAGTAACACTAACTAACAATTCAGACTTGAGAGTTTCAATTCACTAATTCAGACTTCAGAATTTCAATAAACTAAAGACTAAACATAACTACATAACAGAAGCAGAAAACAAAAGAAAAAAAAATATATAGCAGAAGCACTATCCACACATTTTAACCATGATTGAAGCATGAAGCATGAAGTACATATTACAGAAGCAAGCAAGCAGCATCAGTTTTTTTTCACACATTAATTTATTTTCAACAGATCAAACGCAGATCAGGGCCTTAATAAATTTGCAGAATTGAATAATTGCAACCAAAATTGTTAGCATTTGAATTAGTTTAACAAAATTACCTTGGAGATGGATAGACTTTATCACTTGAAGCAGATTGGCAGTGCTTCAGTGAAGAAAAACAGAACAAGGCCGACGAGGGCAGAACAGGGGAGGGGAGGCAAATGGCGTGGTGGACTGGTGGTGGGCTCTGGCGCTATGCGACTCTGCATGGTAGTCCTTCACTGGGCTCTGCGACGCTGCGTGGGTGAGCGGTGGGGGACGAGGGATGAGGCGAGGGGAGGTGAGAAGGCGAGGGGTCCGTCTGGACTCTGGCGTCTGGCCTCTGCGTGGCGGCATAGACAACGCCGCCGTTAGATGGTGGAGGGTGTGACGAGTGAGGCTGGCCGTGAGGGTTTGGTTGAGGGAGTCACTAGGGTTTCGAACTTTAGTTCACTCCTTCATTAGTGGGTGTGGGTTTAGGTTGCGGGTTTGGGTTAGCCGCTTCTGTAAGGCTTTTTTTTTCTGGGCCAAAACGACGCCGTTTTGGCGAAAATGGACAACGAAATTAAACTCGCTGACTCGCTAGCAAACTCGTGAGTTTGCACGATTTTATCCGAGTCTAGCCGAGTCAACCCGAGTCTACCCAGAAACGAGTTTATGTCCGAGTCAACTCGATTCCACTACCTAAACTCGTAAACTCGTACGAGTTTACGAGTTAACTCGCGAGTTTGACAACCATGGTTTTGACTATATTTGCAATGGAATTATTTGTGTGAAATTCCTAACCGACGATAATCCTCACATCAAATATCTCCCCAAAGATAAAACATATTGGTTGTAAATGGATCTATAAAATCAAGTGCCACTCGAATGGTTCAATTGAATCGTACAAAGTCTGTGTGGTGGTGAAGGGGACTAGATAGAAGGGGTGAATTCTTGGAATTTTCTCCCAAATAGTCAAGCCAGTAACCATTAGAATAGTTTTAGCATTAGCCTCAATCAAAAAATGACTAATCTATCAGTTAGATGTCAACAATATTTTTTATATGGTGATTTAATAGAGACTGTTTACATGGATCTTCTCCCTTATCTCATTATAACCCGTACAAATCGATACTGCTATCATCTTAAATTCTTATATGAATTGAGATAATCTAGTAGGATATGGTATGAATAGATTTTTATTCTTCTTCTTTCATGTGGGTATTAGTAGATTATTTTTTACTGTCTTTTAATTAAAATTTTGGATAATGAAATCGCTATTTTGTTGGTGTATGTTGATGATATTGGAATTATTCAAAATTCTATTTCTAAAATAGCAACTATATAAAGAACTTTAGATGCCCATTTTAAAATTAAGAATCTTGGTACTTTGAGATATTTTCTAAAAACTGAAGAAGCTCACTCAACTTAAGGCATCTCTCTAAGATTTTTAGGAGTCAAATCTGCCACTGTGGATAGCACCACCAATCTTTATTAGGATTTTAGTTCTCTTGTGTCTGATCCTTTTGTTTATCGTTACTTGATTGGATGCCTTATTTACCTCATCAGCATCCAACCTAATATCACTTGTGCCACTCAACACCTCAGTCAATTCATAACATTTGCCACTTAGTTACTATACAAGGTAGCCATTCAAGTTCTTAGGTATTTGCAAAATAGTCTAGGAAGTGATCTAATTTTTTCCAAAAATTTTGCTCTTCAAATATATAGCTTCAGTGGCTCCAATTGAGTAGGATGTCTAGATATTCGTCGTTCTTTGACCAATTACCGTTTCTTCTTGGGGAACTCATTGATTTCTTAAAAGTCCAAGAAGCATACAATTGTTGCTCGCTCCTCCACTAAAACAGAAATTGTACACTTGCCAATATCACTTGTGAGCTACTTTGGATTCTGAACTTGTTAAGGTTCCTAAGGATAGGGGTGTTCATGGATCGGATCGTATCCACAGATCTGCGGTAAATATCCGCATCCGATCCAAAAATTGCGAATACGATCTGATCCGCAAATTGATCGGATTGGATCGGATCGGATCCGCACCTTTTGCGGATAGGATCCGCACCCTTTGCGGATCGGATCGCGGATATCTGCTCTACATCCGCGTATCCGATCCGCGGATCCGCAGATTCGCACTATAATAATTAATATATATATATATATATATATATATATATATATATATATATATATATATATGTATATGTTTGGTATTATATTTACTTGTTTGTATGTTTTAGTTAGTAACTATTATTCACATATTGTATTATTTTATTTTTGTTATTTAGAGAGAGTTTGATTAAAAATATTTTAGGAATAAATAAGTTTAAAAGTATGAAAGAAATATTTTTATCGAATTCTTTTACATAGAAATATGATTAAAAAGAGAAGGTTTAATTATACGGATATATCCGATATCCGATCCGATCCGCAAATGTGCGGATCGGATCCGATCGGATTCGGCACTAAAAAGTGCGGATATCATATCCGATCCGATCTGATGGAAATTGTGCGGATCGGATCGAATTTTCGGCCATATCCGATCCGATCCGATCTGCGGACACCCCTACCTAAGGATGTATGTGGTTCAAGTATTATTTTGTTATAAAAATTTTATTTCCATGGCAATCATATATACCCAAGAAAAATGTGAGAATTGAAATGATGGTATTTTAATTCCCTGAAATCAAATTTGCTTGAGAATAATTTTTCAAACTTTAAACCAAACATGAACATATGATATTTTCATTTTAAAATTCTTAAAAATTATTTATAATTTCCTCAACCACACACGCCCTAAATATCTCTTATGCTTATCCATCTGTCTTATTTTTTTATTAGAGTGCTCTTCGTATTATTACAAATCTTATTTTTTTACAAACACACTAAAATTGATTGCCATTTTGTCTACCAAAAAAAAATTCAAATTGGATAATAAAATTGCTCTCTGCTCCTTCTACAACAAATGACGGACATCTTCACTAAATCTCCTACCAACCAATTTTTTCATCCCAATTTATCCAAGTTAGAGCATATGGACCAGTCACCATCTTTGTCCCAAGACAAGCAATATTTAGATCATACAAAAGTTCAAAAGGAATAATCAATTTTCTCTTTTTTTTTTTTTTTTTTTTCACTTATTCTTCACGCTTTTCTTACTTTCTTTTAGAGGTGCTAACTCACCACACAAATATCATTCCGTTAATATTATGAACCTTTTATAAGTTTTGATAGATTTGAAAAGATATGATGAGATGTACATTTTTTTTTCTTGAATATAGTCTATAATTACAATCATTGATCAATTAAAAAATACAAAATATATATTTTCTTAACCAATTTCTGTTTATATCCAAAATGTTGATAGAAGTTTCAATTTATAATGTTTTCCTTTTACCCATAAAAACCGTCAAAAGCAAAAAAGAACCTATTAAAAGAAAAACCAAATCGTAGAATAGGGAATTAGACATTTATTGAAAATATGGTTGCAATCTATGATGCACAGACACTGACACGGATACGGAATACGACACGACACGGGACACGGCGATACGCGAATTTTAAAATTTTATATGACACGGAGACACGCATATATATAAAATATAAAGTATTTTTTAGATAAATTGTAATGATATTTTGATATTTTATTGATATTAAAATATAAATAAAATTTTTAATTATTTTTTAATGTCTTATTTTAATTATATCAAGTATTTAAAATATTTTTTGTTTTAATAAATAATAATATATACTATATTTAAATTTATTTTAAGAATATATGTTAAGAATAAGACTGGACACGCAGACACGTGATGATATTTAGGTGTGTCTAGGCGTGTCCGGAGAAGAATTTTTTATTTTTTATTAAGACACAGTTGGACATAGCAAACATGCGTGTCGGACGAGTGTCGGTGAATGTCGTGTCCGAAATGTGTTTGACACGCGGACACGATAACCCAGCGAAGTATCCGTGCTTCATAGGTTGCAACATATTGTAGCTTAACAAAATTAGTGTGTATCATAGTGCATGTGAAATGTTTAACTATAGCAAGTGATCATAACTTCTATAATTCTGCTTCAATAGAACATGGAATATATTGCAACCATCGATAAAATGCCTAATTCTCTTGTTCCCTGTTTTGCCTTTTGATTTTACTTTTGAAAAAAAGGGGGGGAAAATTACAAATTGATGGTTCTTTAAAATCTCTTGTAATTTACAAATATAATTATATCATAGTTGATTTATTTGATATTCAAAACTCAAGTTAAGAAGATGGTTAATTTTACCTCCAAGAACCATTAAATATGACATAAAGGATAGTCAACCTTTTATTTGAAAAGATTGCCTAAAAATCTTAATATTGATGTTTAAATTCGAAAGATCTTTTTAATACAACTTCTGAACACAAGATTTGAGAGTTCGTCTTTTCTTCGGACAATCTTAATCTGGATATTTTATAGCAAATCTGGTTTCTCTTCTAAAATCCAGAAAAATGACTTGAATAGTTGAATCATACACAATCAATGTCAAAATGCAAATGGTAACTTGCTGCAATCTGCATAACCTTACTTTTTAATGCTAGTAAAAATCGAGATAATACAAAGGGAATAAAAATATATAATATATTGCTTCTCTCTCTCTCTTCTCTCTCTCTCTTTCTCTGTCTCTTTCTTTTTCCTGGGAAAGAATGTGACCTCGAGCTGGGGTCATACAAAGATAAAATTACACATGTTCAAACATTCCAGCAGAGCATATCATAAAAAAGTGAAAGCACTCAAACAATAAAATTAGCAGCACATAATTTAGCTACTCTTTATATTCTAAAGCTAGAATGCCTTGGACACCTGGATGGATCCATCAAATAATCCTTTCTAGCTCAAAGGGGACGTGTGTGTCTTCCACTTGCCTTACCACAAAGAAGTGCATTCTTTGGAACTGGAAATTCGTCCCTAATTGAGTTTGAATCTGTGTAAACCCGCAAGTAAAACTGTTGACCAAGATATTGTCGTGCCCAAAACTCAGACCTCAAGTTCCACATTCCCACATTGTCAAGTGCAACATATATAGCCGTCCATGAATAAGGATATACCTGCTCACAATCAAATATGAATATAACACTGCATTAGAGTATATTTAATTCATGTTGCATAAACATTCATAAATCATAACCACCACTTGAATGTTTCTGAATTTAACATTAACAATTGTTAAAATTATTGGCTCACCTGTGTTGTGCAACGTGCAATTGCATCCCTAAGATTGTAACTGTTCCTGCTAGCAGTTGTCCACTGTCCTCCATCCATACTACATTTTATAGTTGAAATAACTTCAGGCCAACAAATTATTGACCAATATAAGAAGACTAAAGAAAAACATATATGTATAGACATATGTGAATGTGATGACTCACCCAACTACAAAGAAAGAGTAGCCATCAAGATGATAGCTCTGAACAATATTCTCGTTGTTTTGGAAGACAATCTCAACGAAGGATCTATAATCAGCTTGCAATACAGAGGTATCAAGGTATATGCCACCACCATAGGGTCTGTCAGAGATGCTTCCAGCACGGAAAACACCCGAGATCTTGAAGTAGTCGGCGAGTTTAAGAGGAGTGTCTGGGGCAACATAGGACACGCTGTTGATTGCATATCTCTGCTTGCGGTTCACTTGACCAGCTGAACTTGCCAGAATTATGGTCTTGGTTGTGTTTATCAAACCGTAATGGTATGATCCTTGAGGGTTCGGCCTTGGTCCACTTGCCGTAAGGTTAGTCCTGAGATTCAGTTCATCATATGCATTTATTACAAGGTGAGCAATCAGCAATATCTACTAGAATTTAGAGAATGATAAACTAATAGAATAAGATTATGGAAGAATGAATAGTAATACCTTAAGTTATGCTAGGGAAACAAATAACCCAAAGTGAACTTAATATTTATACGTAATATTTATAATTACACATCTAAATTTTTACTCGATTATTCCGACACTAATTAAAAAATATAAAATAAAATAAAATAAATATAATTAAGGAATTGATTTTTATTGTCATTCGAACACTTCTGTAATACCTTATGGAGCGGGCCTGGTTCAAAGACCAATCAATTTGGATGGTAGGTCCACCAGGGATTGGACCGGAAACTTGGCCCCCAGAATTGCTATAGTGAAGAACTCCAGTGGTGGTGAGGATCTTGTAGTTGAATCGAGTGGAAACAACAATGTAATAGTCATGTGCTGGTTGGTCTGCAGTAACTAGAACCGAATAAGATTGTCCCACATGAACGTCAAGGGAGGAGTATGTGGTTTGTAGGCTGTGTGTTCCTTCCACTTCTACCAGCTTCAATTTGTGGTTCTGTATGCGAAAGTTAAGCGAATGTTGCAACCCCACGTTTGATATTCTAAGCCTGTAAGTCTTTCCTGTTTGTACAAGACCATTCAAATTGATCGACCTCATCAAAATTACTCCTCATTTCTATCTATGCAATATTATTATTATTAGAACAAGTGCATACCTTGTTCGACGTTGAGATATGCTCCATTAGGCCCACGACCATTGATGAGAATGCCATCAGGCAAAGGCAACTTCTTACCTCTATCAAGATGAGCTTTCAACGTCTGCATAATACATTAGAGGAAATGATTTTGTTAAAATTCACTGACAAATAGGATTATTAAAGTTAAATCTCAATGTCATTATATAGTAATAGCAAAAGTTTTAACTATTTAAGTGCTCCCTTCAAAAGGACAAAAAGATCTAATTGCATCATTTATTTGTTTTAAAAGAAGTATCATATGTAGTACTACTATTCAAGTATTGAATTGGTGGAAGACCGGTATCTGTTGATCTAGAAATATTAGTATGCATTTACTAGAAAAATTTGATCTAACATTGAAGAAATAATGTCTTCATTATTGTAGTATTATTATTATGATTATGATAATAATTTGCACGAAACGTGGACACCGCCGCAAAAGCGAGATCACCCCGTGGCTGAGAAGATGCGAGTAATTGGATAGGTGGGGTTGATCCTCATTCCTCAATGAAGGTTATCTCTTTGGCACGAGGATCAATATGCATTTAAAAGTCACAAATGCAATTAATGACTACAAGGATCCAAACCCATCTCATTGGACCTATTGGCGGTTGTCGCAATTCAACACTCTTGACTTACTAATACAAACAAAACTAAAGATTCTACCTAGTCAGTTTAACATTACAGGAGATAGCAGACTTGTAGCAGCATTCTTTTAAAGTAGGAGTAGTAAATTGCAATTTTTCTTCTTCATTATACTCTTTTCTTACTCCCTTGTCTCTCTTTATGATGCTGAGTCAGCTGGTACTAGCTGCAATGCCCACTTGTAAACCCTGATGAGTGATGACATAGTAACGTTTTCTTTCTTCTTTTTTTTTGGAATATTGAATTGAATGTTCTATACTTCTATTCACCTAAAAATACGCGAGGTGGCGATTAGGCCACATCAGATAAAGGAAAAGAGTGAGCTAGTGTGTCTTTTATTTTAGGGTGGGGCGATGGTGTCATTTATTTCTTGCTTTTGCGCTACTATCTGTGAGCGAAATTAGTTGGAGATATCAATCATCAATCATCAATCACTTGCCAACCACGAAAGCCCCACAAGAAAAGTCAAATGTTTGTTATTCATCCCACTGTAATACTATTGTACTATATTCAATTAAACTTGGATGGAAAATGAAATGAAGTATTAACAGGTAGTGTTAGTGTAACACTTACAGTGTGGTTGGATTTGTACCAATCTCCAATGAGAACAGTGTAATCACCAGCTGGATCAGGGAATGGAACTGGAATTCTAGGCCTGCTTAGGATCCTAATTCCTCCAAAACCACCAGCTGCTTTATGAAAATTAAGAGATGGGAAGTAATAGAAGCTTCCAATCTGATCCTTCACTTGTAGAATGTATGTGAAGTTCCTCCCTGGTGGGATTGGGCATGTTGTTCCTAACACTCCATCTTCAAATGAGTTCCTTCTCTGCTGGATCCCATTCCTGTATTTTCAATTCATACAAATCTGGAATGAAATTCTCATGCAACTCATTCAATTATTTTTTTTTCCTTCTTCCATCTTGATTATATTCTTAGAATAATGTTATATACATCACTTTTCTCTCTGTACACCTTTCACTAATTCACTTTTGGTATTAGAAGTGAGAAAAAAAAATTATGCCGTAAAAGAAATGTGTACATAAAAAGTGATACAGCCATCATTTCTCATTCTTTTATCTTGAAAAAAAAAAAAAATTAAGCATGTGATTTATGTTATATGACATTGATCTACTCTTATTAGTTGATAGGCCATACTTGCTTGAAGACAGTAAAGCGAGAAAGAGAAATGAAATGAAATGGACCCTAATAATATTTAATTATTGTTCACCTTACTTTTGCATAACAGAAATTCAAACATTAATTCTAGAAACTTTCCCTTTCTTAATTCTTCCTTTTATTACTACTAACGTTGGTCGCTTTCTTATTACCCCAAATTATGACTTAGCTTTGAGCTTGCTGATAACAACAGGCTTCCATGTCTATGTCTATGTCGTAGATGATGCGCCACCTAATATCAATAATCATCCATGTAACTTTAGTTTGCTCTTTCCAGAAGTAATAGCTAAATAAATCTTGCTTTTTTCTTTTTCTTTCTCTTTCAGAATATTATTATAATATTATAATATAATACCAATAGTGAATGAGCCAGATCTAGATCCGTGTCCAAACAAATGGTCCAGCACCGTGTGAAATGCGGTGGCTTCTCATAGTGTTAGAGAAGTGTACTAAGAATTGTGCAAGCGACAAGAGAATAAAGACATACTCCTTATTAGTGGCCAGAGGATCACAACACAAAGCTGAATTAATTAATTAATTGTTTTAACAAAGCACTCTAATCACATGCTTGTAGTTCCTTTTCACTTTCGTCATTATGCTTGATTTTATGTATTGTGATCCCGGAAAAAAAGAAAAAGAAGGAGCAGATCGGAAGGTGGTGCGGAAAGTGGCAAATGCTTCAACAGAGAGAAATGGAAATGTACCAGGAAAGGAGAAAAGGCTCATCCAAGCTGTTGAAGACATTGATGATGAGATTGTCATTGGTAACTGAATGAATGTCTGGACCGGGAAATTGCCCATTGATAAGTATTCCCTGTTCACGTGTTGATCTCATGAATTAATCACATTGAATCAGATCCATAATGTAATTGATGTAACGTAATTAAGAGAAC
Organism: Arachis ipaensis; assembly: GCF_059453495.1. Classification (NCBI taxonomy): domain Eukaryota; kingdom Viridiplantae; phylum Streptophyta; class Magnoliopsida; order Fabales; family Fabaceae; genus Arachis; species Arachis ipaensis. The sequence goes on along the minus strand of NC_142442.1, from coordinate 114,332,596 downwards.
AAAAATGTTGACAAGTACGTACCCTTTGGCGAACTCCAAGGGGGTAAATATCGCCATAAGTGACGTTCCAGTTGAAGAACCTGTACGGGTCTTCAGCCAAGGTAACTGCAAAGAGAGAAAAACCAACACATAGGACTAAGAAGGCGCCAAAAGCAGCAGCTCCTCCTCCTAACTTGAGCGGCATTTTCTCTTTCCCTCTATTTACTCTCTCTCTCTCTCTCATGCTACTTTGTACTTACTCTATTTGTTGTGGTTAGTAAAGGAGAGACCGAGAGGGAGAGACTTTAAAAGGGAGGAGAGTGAGAGAGTGAGTGAGTGAGAGAGGGGAGATGTCATAAAATGATTAGGAATGGGGACACATTAGTGCGGTACAGAGGGAAGGAGTGATGTTAGCATGTGTAATGCTACCATAGTAGCCGTGTTTAACTTTAAAATGTTAAAATAAAAAAAGGAGGGAAAATCTAGGGGGACTTAGAACCGAAAATAAAATAGGAATGGAAAATAAGTGTCGGTCGTGGGGTCCTGAGACTGAGAGGGAGGTTAATTAAGTAAATAGGATCAGGATTAGTACTGTTGTCTCCCACATGGGTTAGTTTTTGTTGCGCTTACTAATGTGGATGTGGGTGGGGAGGAGTGAAGTACCTTGTTTTGTTGTTTACAGCTTCCAGGACCCTCACATGTGAGGAGGAGGAGCAGAGGGCCCTCTTTGTTGCTTTGCTTCTTGAATTATTCTAAAGTCGGTTCATATTCAGAATTCAGTACAGCGGCTTGGATGAATCACACACTGCGCACTTACCGATTCTAATTGCCGCCCTTCATGGAAGTGCAGAAAAACAATTTGATTCGTCAATTTTGAATTAAATAACGTATGTGATCACTGTATGCTTTTTGAATTACACATTTTTAAGGAAAATAATCACATATGGTTGTTTGATTTAAGAATCAATTGGACTCCATTTCACTTCGTTAACTTTAATTGCGCCCGTATATTCAAGCCTAAACTTCTAAACTGGACTTTTGTTTCCCTCCCTCATCTCAGTCTCGGACTCGGTCTATGCATCTTATTGTCATCCAAATCCAACATAATTGTTACTTATAGCTATAGACAGAAACATAGATATCTAATAATGGGCTGCCATGCTGTTTCAAGTGGTATTTAACTAATACGAGCATAATATGAATGCGTAGCCATAAAAATTTAGCAAGCGATACTTCCAAAAGTTCCAACGGAAGAGGTTGGTCAAGTAGTTAAGGATATAAGATATTCTTATCATCTTATGCATCATTTAATGCTTACGTTGTCTAATATGGTGAAGACACCTTGAAAGGGAAATCTTTGTTTGAACTTATACGATCAATTTGGTGTGTTAATGAGTTTGAATAAGTATAAAATATACTATATGTTTAAAATGTGAATTTTAAATAACTAGATAGCATGTATTCTCACACAAATAAAGACCAAATGCCCCCACTACGTGATTTGTGACATCTCCTTGCTCATTCCATTAACCTCGCAAGTGGTTAGTTAGCATTTTTCCTCCTAAGATGGGTTACTATCATCCAGAGTTCAGACAGAGCCGACAAGGTTGATTCAAGAGTCATGGACTACTCAGGGCCCCATAAGAGAAAGAATAGAAACAATAATTTTCCTGCATTAGATTTCTTACTCTATTCCTAAAAGTGAACAAGTACATTTTAAATAAAATTGGTAATATTTATGTTTAGTAGGAATGCACCTAAATTAAAATGTTAAAATTTGAGCCAATCCATTGTCTGGGTCGTGTGAGCCTAAAATTACAAACAACTGTCATACGGCATCAGAAATCAGAAATTTTTCAATAGTTAACGCAGTGTTTGTTTCAAGGGAATTTGGAGAAAAAGAAAACAACGGGAAAAAAAGAATAAAAAAAGAATAAAAAAAAAGAATAAAAAATATACAATTACATATTTATCCTTTATTAGAAAAACAATTTACATATATTAGTATATTATAATTTATATATATAGAGAAGGGTATTAATGTAATTTTACTTAGTTATAATATTTTTTCTCTTTATTTTTTTTTCATCCAAACAAAAAAAAAATTTCTCCTACTTTCTTTCCATTCATTTTCTCTCCATCCAAACAACATATAAAAAATCAACTTTTCCTTTCATTTTCTTTCCTCCCATTTTCTTTCCTCCCAATTTCTATTTTGCATCCAAACGAACTCTAAAGGTGTTGCTTTTTGGAGTCAGTCGTGCTATGGTAAAATAAAACAAGTGTCCCAGCTAGTAAAGGTTCACGTGATCTTAGCAGTTATTAAAAAAAAAAAAGTTAAAATGTGATTCACACGCTGCTGGTTTTTTCATGTCGGAAACCGATCATATAAATGTGCAGAGATTAGTGCTAACCAAATCCCACAATGATTATTATCAATTCGTTGTATTGACAATGAGAATCCTCCTTTTGCAAGGTAAATTATCACTTTATTGCAAAAAAGAATCTATAAATGAAACAATGTCCAATTATTATTTTGAAAATTAATTTAGCTTTAACTAATTTAGTTACACAACTACAGCTTTTGGACATGAAAAAAAGACATGCTACAAGGCGCACTCAGACATCATTAATCTCCTCATATTGCAACTACATAAATTTACTCAAATTTATTATACAGACTAGAGATTTATGTCTTTTAACTTTATTAAAAGAGCTTTGTTTTTATCTGAAAATAGAGTGGGGGTAAGAGATAGACCAATCTAGATAGCCTAAATGATGATCTTTAAATGTTATTTAATCAAACATCGCTGCTGTCAACTAAATAACTAACTAATATGCGTCATTGGCCATTTACTCATGTTTCAGGAGTTAAATCTACCACAGGATCATACCGAAGAGTAAGAGCAATATTATCATTTTTGGCCAATATATAAACGGGTAAACCATAGACTATAATAGGGTTTTAGAGTAAAAGCAATGATACATGACTAGCAAATATTATCATTTTTTGCCAACACTTAACCAACAATAATTTGTATCTATATTTACAGATATTTTACACACAAAAAATATATAATTTATACTTATATTTATTAAAATTTTACACACATAAATCAATATATTTTATACCCATAAATCAAAACAATTTGCACCTACGTTAAATTTGCACACATGAATTAGTAAAATAACAATTTAGTTTGTGTTGGCCAAATGATGGCCAAAAATACAAAAAGTTGCTAGACCCAACAATTTATCTTATAGTAATAACGATGGCCATAGCAGCATCTCCCACTCACTTTTCAATTTTTAAGATGCATTGGTTGGCGCATTCTTGATACTCGCTTTCAATCTAATTCTCCACCAACATAAGTCAGAACATGTCCGTCGTCCATTTGTTCTTTAACAAAATATACCTTTCCATATTCCAACTATATGGTAATGCAGGTTTCCTATAGCTTCACGAGAGAAATTCACAGGCCAGCAATCGCGCTCATAGTTAACACAATATCACACATTCAACTACTTTGTGATTTTTCATTTTACACTCAAAAGTCAGATCCACTAAATGTTTCCATTATCACTCAAAGTCAATTGTTCACAGATGTGGGTGAGGAGTGGATGCAAACTTTTAAGGTATGCCAAATAAAGTTCCTACAATTGTGGTTTACATTTTACGGAGCAAGCTACAACTGAACAAAATCAAACAAACCACAAACACCGTTCATATCATAGAATGCTAAAGTAACATTGCGGGCTAGAAGGTAAAATAAGATATAGATCAAAATTAAAATTAAAATCCAGATTAAGAAAAATAATAGATGACAGAGACAGAAAATATAGATGAAAAAGAATTATTTTATTCGAAATAAATTGCTTATCAAACTACAGCGGCAGGGTGCAACTTGCTAGTGTTTCGTCGCTATAAGTAAATATTTTTCATTATAACTTCCGGGCATCCCTTTTATCATTATGAGTGTCGGGTGATGCATTATATGGGTCTATTTTTTCTCCCTACATTAGACTCGAAATGGTGGGATCTAAGATTGGTTATTGTCTTCATTTTACTGTTTCTACAAAAATTTATTTATCATTATTTTTTTCTTGCATTATTTTAACAATTAGACTCAAAAGAGAATGTTGTCTGTTTCAGTATTCTATCTCTTCCTATTTTCCAAATAGATGTCCAAATTCAACGTCCAACATCCAACTTTGGACATAAATTGCAAAAATCATCATCATCATAGTCCTAATTGCCCAGTTGTAAGCCTTAGTACCGATTACACATAGATAGCTCCATCCCGTATGAAATTTCAAAAGTCCCCAGAAAGGTTCATAATCAACAAATCAACTTATGGTATGCGTTCTAATTCTCTGCACCATGATGTTGATCAACCTTTGCTAGCCCTTACCACCACCATTATCATTCAACTCAAACCATGAAGCAGATGCTGATCTTGGGAGAATACCCTATAGAAGTTAGTTTACAATAATAAGGTTCTGATTTCTAAAGCAATAGTAAATCGCTAGACGTGAACAAAAATTTCCGCTCAGGTCTCTAGTCATAATTTAGTCGAAATCATACTTCAGTCCAATTCACAAAGATACAAATACTCAGCTAAAGACAAAGTGACAAACACCTCTACAGCAAGATTGGGAAGCGCTTTCAACAGTGCAATTCCGTTCATTCTTAATTGAAATTACACATGAACCAATAGCACAACACAATCCATTCATTATCGCTAATAAGAGGTAGTAACAGATAGTTCATAAGAATGACGAGACTAAAAGGAATTAAAAGGGAAAGAAAGAAGAAAACCTAAGAGCGATCAGTGGTGATCGGAGAAGAGAAGACGAAGGCGAGAAGCAAAGGCGCCAGTGGAGTCTTCAGAAGCTTCATGAAGGAGATCACGCTTGATGTTGTTGATGCGCTCTGCGAGTAAATCGTGCTCCTCCTGAAGAGTATAGTTTTCCTCCTGAAGGCTATGGATTCGGTATTTCTGACCCAAAGACCTCATGCTCAGAAGCAGAATCCCAGTCATCGCAAACCACTGAATGAAGCTGTCCTTTCTTGCCATCGCGTGCTTCATAAACCCTAACGGCCTCTTTGTTGGCCTCACGCCGTCGCCGCCGCCTGAGGAAGCCATCTACAACCAGCTCACTCTACGACACAAGTTTTTGTTTTTTATTTTTTGGTAAACTCACTCTACTACACTCTGCCACTTCCTTACACGGAGGATACCAATATGCAAACTCATTGGGCCTTTTGGTTGGGTATCTCTTTGGGCTAATATATGTTATAATTGGGCCTAAGGCCCGTTTGAGAGAGAAGTATAAAAAAAATAAAAATAGATTGCTTGGTGGTTGCCTGGTTGGTTCGCCCTCGACTAAACTCAAATGAAATCAAACTCCATCAGTTTTTTGGCTCTGCAGAGAAAAAGGAGACCAAAAGAAGGGGAGGTCGCCATAGTCATCGTTCTCGTTTGAGAGAGAGAGAGAGAGAGAGAATCAGAGCTTTGAGAGAGGAGAAAGAGAGAAGGAGAGAAGGTACCATGATTACACGATCGAATCTGGCGGAGCAGCTAAGGGAGTATCAGATTCGATCCAAGCATGACTGGGCCTCTGTCTCGTTCTTCTCTTCCACTTCTTCTAATCTCGCCTCTTCCAGGTATGCCAACACCCAACATTTTTTTTTTCTTTTCTAAATTTTCAAAATAAATATATTTGTAAATTATGAATATTTTGCCTTTTATAATCAAATCTCCTTTCTTTTTCCCTGTTTGTTGTTTGTGCCTCGCAATAATTGCACATATGGTGTAACTCGCAATCAAAACACCAATTGTCATTTTCTTATTTCAACCGCTTACTTGAATATCTTCTGATTTCCTCTTTAGCTACAATGCGTTTTGCTGCTTTTCCCTTACTTCATGTTTTTTAAATTAAAAAAATTGGTTGCGATTACGCCGGAGACTGTTCCTAATATGATTTGGATAGGGAGAATTTATTATTAAGTTATAACAAAATAAATCATTAGGCAGATGCAGGGAAATTCAGTTGGGCTTTTTATTTGAATCTTTATTCAAATTGTTCACAGGGCACGTGCCCATCTTCTGTTCAATTTAACATCTTGATTTGGGGATCGTTTTGGTTGTGCCTGCTATTGAAAAATGGGCTTTCTCTAAAATATGGTACGGATTAGTAAACTTTATGAAGGGGAGTCTTGGAGCAACGCTTGAGTTGTCTCCAGGTAGGTTGCTACGGATGTAATTATTAGGATAGGTTGTCTATTATATATCCTTTGGGTGCGGTTCTTCCCAGACCATGTGTTAATGCGGGATGCTTGTGCATTGGACTGCCTTTTTTTGGTGAACTTTATATGGAAAGATTATATATGGGTTCTCTAAAGGAGACTCTAGAGTTAAGATTAGTTTTGCCCAGTTTTTTAGGAAGCTGCAGGCTTGAGTTATCTAACGAAAATGCTTATTATGATTGTTCAGCCTATTGCAATTTGCAAATTGTAAACCTACAATCATGTTTTACCTTTTGCACTTAAGAAACGTTGTAGTGTGGAGGATGTGGGTTGAAAAGTGAAAACATATAATATCTGCGTTTTTAGAGATTTTTAGCCGGATAATTGCTGTTTGTTTACCAATGCAATTCTTTTTCCCACATAGCATTATATGATGATAATGATGCCTTTCGTTTCTTCTTTATTGTGACACAGGGTGGATGTCGTGGTCTTTGTAATATGGGAACTTGTTATTTTAGCTTTCCTGGTTTTCTCAGTAGTCTCGTTGTACTTTAAGCACATCCGGCTTGCTTTTATATTAGTTTGTATCACGGTGTTGTTGCTTTTATGCATGAAAATTACAAAGCAAGTAAGACTAGCAAGGAAAAAGAAACGAAGAATGCTTCTCCCGTTGTCAATGTAAAATGGTGTCAAGTCTTGATCTTTGGCATGTTTCCTTTTGTCCCTTCTCTCCTTTTCCTGGAGTAGGGATCATGGCCATTCTTGACCATTTCCATTGATTCAGCTTCATATTCATAATTGGATTTGTGTAACTCCTGATTCAACCTATAGCAAGTCAAACAAGTACATAATTGACGATCTTGTGTCAACATGTGCTTATCCAACTTGCTGATGTAGATCACTATGGGAGATGGTGTAACTTAGTAGTGCTAGGGTATCATCAAGTATCTATATATTTGCATTTCATTTTTCTTTTCACGTTTCTGTATACAAAGTGCTACTAATGCAAGTTACTATTGAGCTTTTGACCCCTTGTAAGTCTTACATTTGGAAGTTAAAATACCATCAGATGATTTCTTGTGTAATGACAACATGTGTGCTAGACAGTTGAGTTTTAGAGGTGTATTATTTTTCAGTAAGGTAACTAGGTTGGAGCTTTGCTAGGTTGATTTCTGGTTTGTTGGCCATATATGAAGAATAGAAGTGAAATTATCCTTGTCTGTTTCATGACCTGTCTCAGATTGTGATTTCGAAATGTAATATTTGTAGGGCGATGCCAAATATTAAGTTTATTCTACTTCCAACATCTAGAATGAAGTTTTCCCATGATTGTATAATGATTCTCGAAATTTATCTGTAACGGCCATTGGGAACATCCCAAATGTTAGCTCTGCATGCTTGGCCATGCATCCTGGGAGGTGGTACATTTCATGTTCTTACTGTGGATTGAAGAAGTGGAATTTTATTCCCTGAGCCACTATGCTCCAAATGGCTCCTGTGACAACCATTAAACTAAGAACCATACCAAGTATTCCTAGCGTCCAATTTAGACACCAATTTATGCTATAAATCTTTGGTTTCTTAATCTCTACCCACATGAAACAGGGGTAAGCTAGAGTTATAGGCAGGGCAATGCCTCCGATAAGACCTGCCAAACTTCGCAGAAAGGGTAAAGCTACGGCGATGAAAAAGGCGAGGCATCCAAAGAATCCCCTCAAGGCCACTCTTAGCCACCTGGGGCAAGGCCTGTTCTTTTTGATTGTGTACCTTGATTCCAAATTGTCAAACACTGGCATTGCATAGATTTGGAAGGAACTGAGGCTGTTGATGACAACCAGCATGCTTGTCAAAGCGATGATCAACTTTGATGTATCATGTTGGTGGAACTTGTACAAGGCACTCAACATCCCTTGGTCGGGAGGTATCTGATTTCAAAGATCACGCCATTATTTATTTATTTTAGCTATTGGTCTATTGTTAAGCCAGTCATTGGAAACATGAGCTATTATTATTGAATGAGATAGTAGGATGCACTTACTGAATTTCCATAAGCCCAATAACCTCCGATGGCAAGGGGAAACAAACATAAGGCAATTATTAGATAGGCAAACATGCAACCTCTCCACATGGCCAAACGGGAAGGTTGTTGAGCATCCGAAGGCATTGTCCCCTGCAACAATGACACTTAATTGTACTCTGAATCGCATGAAAATGTCTTAATGTGAAGATGATAGTGAGAATTATTAGATGGCTTGACATATTTGACTAAACTATTTAACATAACAATATTTTAGTTATTATCTTAACAAGAAAACATGTACATGTCAGTAGCGATCTTGATATTTAACAAACGTAGAAGGTATATTCTTTTAAACATTACCTGTATTTCTAACACAAGATTGTGACCCCTGAAAGCAAATGCTATAATGCCAAGAGCATTGCACACACAAAAAGTGCTAGTGAACTTTGATGGACCCTTTGGTGGATCATAGGATACATGAGGGAGGGTGCCTTTGACCATAGATACAATCCATATGAGAGCACAATAAGCCACAGCAGTGATGGCTCCAATAAGTGAAACCCCTGCAATTGAATTGAGGTTGGGAAGTTGAGCAAGCAAAATGGCTGTGCAAGTAAACACCAAATACCACTCTGTGGTGCTGAGTGGGCTTAGGGTGCATCCCTCTCCACACACAATCTGAAAGAATATCTTCATGGTGCCACCTCCGATCATGATGAGGGTCACACACGTCCCACCCGATAGGTACATGATTGGGAACAGTGCCAGCAATTTTCCTAGCTTCTCTCCTGCAATTTCGTTCATAACATCATGTGTGTCATTTAATCTGAACAGTTTATATGATTGAGTACAAGCCATTAAACATTGCATTATTACTCCTGAAATTTTATTCAAAATAATACTTCTTATAATGAACTTTGGTGGATGCTAAAGTACCCCTTACTTGCAGAGTTTTAAATAGATGTACGGATAATTAAATATTACAACAAAACTCTTTTTTCTTCAAAAAAAAAAAAAAAGGGTTCAACTATATATGACTGATAAAAAAATAAAATAAAAGTTTATAGTTTCAAGTATAATATAGGTACTTAACAAAGATCTACAAGACTACAACTCGAGAATAAATATTAGAGAAAATACCATTCTCCTCTCCTGTGAGATACTAAAATGATATTCTCATCCCCTCTATTTATAAAATGTATATTCTCCTCCCTTATAACTTTTAAAATATTTTCTCTTTAATCCGTTTTAAATTTTTTGTGTTAATTCAAGAAAAAATAAATTATTTTTTATAAAAATATCTTTTAGCAAAAATTTTATTTTTTATCATTACATTTTACTTACCAAAATACTCTTTAATAAATTATTTTTTTATTGATTAAATTATATTTTTACTAAAATATTTTTTTTAAAAATTAATAATTAAATTATTTTTTTCTAAGGTATCCTTCAATAATTTTTTAATTATTAAATTATAATTTTACCAAAATTTTTGTTAACAATTATTTTTATATTTTACTATTAATTTTTCGATATCAATATATATTATTTTAACATTAAATAAAAAAACTTAGTAAAATTATTTTTCAATGTAAATATATATTAATTGTAAAAAATAAAATTTTTGCTTAAGGGTATTTTTGTAAAAAATAATTTTTTTTAAAAAATAGATAAAGTTAACATTAGTTAACACAAAAAAATTTAAAATGGATTACATGAGGTTTTTTAAAAATTATAAGGGAGAGAAATATACATTTTATAAATAGAGAAGAGAGAAATGTCATTTTAGCATCTCGTAAAGGAGGAGAATAATATTTTCTCTAAATATTAAATTAAATAAAATTTGAGAAAATTTAGAGCTAGCACTTTTTGATGATGGCTAATTGATAGCTAAATATCACAAATTTGGCTGGCCTAGCACTGCTCATAACATTTAGTGCGCTAAAAAGCTAATATAACTGTGCTTAGTGCTTACCAAATGCTGCCATTGCAAGCTTGAGGTACCTGCTATGGCGCACCCCACTCTCCGATTCGTGGAGCTGAATTAGTAACCATAGCGTGTAGAGCTGCCACATGAAAGCCCCACACAAACATATGATTCCCCAAATCCTGCATCAACATATACGACACAGTCTTAAATTGTTGTTCACAGTACTATTATGTCACGGAAATATGCAACAAATGTTTTTCTTACATTCATTTAAATGGGTCTTAATCATTAACTGAATAAAGGTTGAGTTTTATTGGCTATGTAGCTTTTTTCCTTTTTTTTTTAAACGGTATTTACAATATAAATAACCACAGCAGAAATTTATAAGGTAACATGAAAACCCACCATCCTAGATTAGTGAAGGCCAAGGGAAGAACAAGGGCCTGGAATCCAATTCCCGAGCTGAGAATGTGAAACGCAGCATAGTATGCGTTTCCCTTTCTCGACTCGGTGATAGGAAGCCAGGCATCTTGACGGTCAAGCTTAGTGAAGCGCCCAACTTCTTCCAAGTAACCGTGTATGTTTTCAAAGGCCTTCTTCATGGGGCTGGCCAAGGGAGTGTTCATAAAACGAGTTGCAAACGGGCTTTTAGGAGTTTTGGGTGCCGAATCCACCATGGATGGAGAATGCACATGAGTAGTAGAAGACATGGCCGGAGAGGCTCTGCTACTTTTCTTCATCACTTCAACAACTTCCTCCTCCATATATATAGTGGTTAATGATTGCCAATTTTTTTTACTGGTTGTTGGAGTATTATTTGTGTTGGCTTACTCTCCTACATGTATATATATAGTTCAAGTAAAGGGATCAAGTGTCCCATGCATGTCGCATATTCTTTTCATTCCATCTTCTCATGACTACTACTCATATAACATAAGTCTTTCTTTGGTTGTTGAGCATGTTGAATAAATCTTTGACAATTCCACTAAGGTTGATGAAGGCATAAAGTGGGTGCGCCTTCTTTTGAAGTCCATAAGAGCAACTCAAGGAGAGCATTTATGGAGTTTCAAATATATGTCCATGAAGTGAAATTATTTTAAATTTTTTTTTGCCTTAAACTTGATAGATGAAATAAGATCGATCTTACTTTGGAAAGATGATTTTACTTTAATGAAGAACTAATTAAATTTTGTCAGCTTATATAAATTTAAAATAAATTAAAACTAAATATTAAAGTGATAAATCTTGTATTTATTTTCAAATAATTTTTTATGACATGTGTTTCACAAATACTAATATAATATTTTGTAAAACCTAAAATAAAATTAAATTGAAATAAAGCATGGGACATGTTCTAAAACTTATTATAAAATACTGAAAATAGTGGAACGACCAATGACAATGGCTAAAGGTGAGTTAGGTTTGTATTCTTTTTATTTTTAATATTTTTGTTTTAAAAATTTTGTATAAAAAAATTGTAAAAACAATGAAATCTTGATTTTTTTTAATTTAATATTTTGTTTACACTTACAATAAAAATAAAAATAAAAAATAAAAATCCAAACTAAACCAAACGCACTTTTAAGCGATTGTGACTAACATAACAACAAAAGAAATAATTAAAGGATTATGGTTGCTATTATACATAAAAAAAAAAAAGAAAGATATTTAAGGGGAAAAAATTCAGTCGATTATTGTTGGAAAAAAATAGCCCTTAATATTTAATTAATATCCCCAAATTTATTCAAGAGTACCAAAGATATTTCTTACCCTTTATTATTTGAGTTTAGAATTAAAATAGCCACCATATAGACCGAAATTTCTATGCTCTTGCATGCATGTGTTTTTTTCCCCCACCGCTACTTTTATTGTTGAGATAGTAGTGGACATGTGTTTATAAGTATAAAATATACACCATGTATATAGATCGAAATTTCCATGCAAATACATGCAGGTATCTGGAATTCTTGTCAGGTTGTCATTACCATTTCGATTTTAGAATGAAAAAGGCTACGTTGCACACATAATATTTATTACTAATAATATAGTGTCTGTAGTACAAAATGTTAAAATATTTTTGTTTTACTCATTTTTTGGTCGACTTCGACAAGTAGTATCAAAACGAGCTTGTATAAAGATCTCAAGTATTGGAGAGCAGATATGACCCTTCTGAAAAAGAACGAGTTCAATCAAAAAATTATTTAATTATGGTGTCAAAACAATTTTATGTCGAAATTACTAGTAGCAGAATTATAAAAAAATCAACAAAGGAATAAGTAATTAAATAAAGAAACAATAAAAATGTAAATATTGATCAAAGTAAAATAATAACAAAATGCAAAGAAAATAAACGAAAACGAATCAAATAAACAAAAGAAAACAAGTTAAAAATTGACTTCTAACGCTCACATGTACTTGCACTCCATATTCTTCCGTTGCGTTGCGGAGACGCAACTGGGAATTTTATAAATTTATGTGATGATCTAGTGTTTTTGATTGAAGTCTCCTAACTCTTTTGAGTTTCTCCTATTTATAGACCATAGGGATAGACTTGTCATGGAGCCTATTGTCCACTATCTTACCTCCTTCTTTTTCTCAGCCATGACCTTACCTTGACCATGAAGAATCCTGATCTCCAGGTTTTGACCTTCGCGTCTTTCTTGGTCTTCAAGTCCTACGTTTCTTTAACTTGCTCCTCAAATTTCATATCCATGTTCTCCACTCAGTCTTGATGGTCGAGTAGCAAGCCTTGATACTCAAGAAAATGCAATAACTATCTTTTGACTTCAAAGCTCTTTGTACCATCTTTCTTCGATTTCAGCTTACCCATCTCTGTTTTTGTAGTCGAAACCTTTGGTAGTCAAAACGCCCTCTTGTCGAGCAAAATCCTTTTTTTTGTACCAACAATTTGTCCTTTAAAACTTGTTATTTTATTCAAAGATACAAGTTTTTAATATTTCTCGTGTCAGACACATGGAGCCTTTTCAAATTCTCAAAATTTGAAAGGACAGTTACGCATCATTTAAAATGACGCGCACTTTTCTAAGAACACATAATGTCCCCTGGATTATTTTAATGAGTCGTTCCTTAAATAGAGGATTCCACCATTGCTTCTCAAATTAAATTAAATCATCTCTAATTTCTAAGAAACTTGCTTCTTGAAAACCATAATCATTTTTTCTCCAAGCGACATGCCTTCCTCAGTTTCTCAATTGCTCTTTCATTCAACCTCTACGCCAACCATCATCATCGCATTCTCTTCTTCAGCACTCATGGCCTCCACTTCTCATTCTCACAAAGAAGGAGATAAAGCTCTTCCTCTTCCTCTTCCTCCATTAGTGGCTGAAACAGCGTAGTTCTATGATAAAGATGGAGCTTTGAGATCTCCTAACCCAAATGTTGAAACCTCTAATCTCTGGTGTCGTTAGGTATTTCTGCCATTCTCAGTTAATGGAGTATTGTATTCCTTCTTAGGTCCTTTGGCAATCCAAGAACAAATTGATTCTGTTTCTTCTTTCTTTCTATCACCACCAGACATTTACCATTGATTTTCTGCAAAAATATCAAGGCTTCAAACTTTGCTGGTCGAGTTTTTAGAACTACTCCCTCTGAGGATTTGAGTCCTCTTTTTTTAACCTGGATGTCTCGACTCGCACCTACATATAAGCCAATTTGGGAATCTCTAAATATTGCGCATGCCTTAGAATTAGCCACCTTTGATCTCTCTTATATTGCTCCTTTACTACGAGCTAAACTTTCATTTTCCTTATGGAATGATGGGTCCGACTCTGATGGACATTTTGACCCTAACCAGTTTACCAGTTGATGGTGAATTCATGTCATGGTCGACCGATTGCCTAAAGATGATTTTGATATTAACGTCGACTCGAATTCCATATCGAGCTTCATTCAAAACAATATGGGTTGTGATAGAAATCCTATTTCTAATAGTGAGTATGTAGTTTTCTCTTACTTTAGCTTAATTCTTTTGTCTTCTGCTCTAAATTAGTCAAAATTGAAAAGAACAACTACTTGCCCCTGGCTATTATGATCCATCACAAAAAACTCATCGACCTTCCTGCCTTGATCTTGAGTCAACTTTACAAAACTCTTTCTTTGATTGTTGGTGAAATTCGTCAAGGGGATCCTTCAATCAATCCCTTTGGTCCCCTTTGGATTGTAAATTTGTGGCTCAAAGCTGTTCTTGAACCTCGTCTCACAACCTCTGACTCGAAAGTTCCCAACACTTTAATTGACGGTATTCGTCTTTCCTAACTTTCTTGGATGAAACCAAAAATCATGTCTCACATTAGTGCTTTTCGACACTTTGTTAGGGTTCTATTTGACATCAATGAAGATAACAATATTTCTTATTTTTCAAATCCATTCACATTTTGACATAATTTTATTTCATGCCTTAACTCTTTTAGTAGCTCCCAGTCAAAAAACCAAGTAACAGTCGATGATATGTGGTTAGGATCTTAACTCCTCAAATTCTCCCTGTCGGCTTACCTCATGAGTCGATATGGGCTCTCAAAAAGAAACTAGTTGTTTATTCACCTCCATATGTAGCTCAACAATTTGGATTTGCTCAAGCTTTATCTTCTCCTTTGTCTCTCGACCCTGAGGCTCAAAAGATTTACTGTCGGATACAAAAGAATTTGACGAGATGTTAGAAATGAACCACCAATGGATGTCGACTCAATGCCAACGTCTGAATATCAGTAGTTATTTTTTTATCAACTCTTGATTTTCATGCTTGGTGGTCAAAGTATTTTTCTACCCATTGTACATCTGTCGATCAAGCCTTCTCGAATCTGGTCTTCTCTCCTGCACTGATGGCGTCTAAGAAAACTAGAGGTAAATAAAAAAAATCTTTTTCCTAAGTACTACGTACTTTCATAGGCATAATTTCGATACTCAACTTACTTTATCTTTTTAATTCCTTCAGTTACTCGATAGATGCCTATTATTCAAGTTGCTGCTGGCCCACAACCAGTTGAGAAAAATTGGGATGCACAAGGTAGAAGTCAGAGCAGTGGACGATCGAGTGGTGCAACCCTTACCTTCAAGAAGCGTGGATCGATTGATGTTCTGATAAGAGCTGACACACTAAAGCCTCAAAAAGTTCATCCTGCCACCTCAAAGGTATGTACTTAATGACATTTGTTACTCTTCAAAAGTTTCGACTCGCACCTTCAATTTTTCTAACATATTGCAGTTGAAGCAATCTCAGAAAAGGACCTCCTTTCGAGTTGCTAACATTGATAACCCTTCTGATCGAGAGATGGATCAACCAGTTTCTGCTGAAACAATTCCTTCAGCCTACTCATCCTATTCTGACTCAAAATCCGTCATCGACTACAACATCTCATATTTCGACCTTTTCTCCACTGGTACCTCTTTTGTTCAGATCCACTATATGTATCTTCCTTGTGACGCGGAAGCTTACCAAGAATTTGGGCCTGTATATGAATCAGGGTCGACTGCTGCCACTGTCACTGGACATTCGACATAGAAATTCATCAATAAAGACACTACTCCCATACTGTCGACATAGAAAATCGTCGATCAAGATATAGAAACACCATTTAATGTTCATTCTCCAAAAGCGGGATATTTGAATTTTGATGACGTCAGTTTTAACCTGGAAAATCTCCTATCTAAAGCTTGACAAATTTATTCCTCTGAAGGAACTATGGCGAAGTCTTTTGGTCTAGATTTGAGTACCGTTGCCCCTCAAGCTGAGAAATTGACTCAGATATCATCAACCAAAGGAGAAGAAGTTATTGAAAAACTTGCCTCTCCTGAACTCATAGTTCCAGATCTTCAAGTTGTTTATAGAATCAACATCATTCTCGATTGCCTGAACCATTCTATTGAGGATATTAATGACCATATTGCCCTAAAAGCTCGACTTATTGACGCACTTGCCTTTCTTGATCAATACATTTCCTCCGACATATGTTCTGCTCTTGGTTCATTTATTAAGGACATTTCCTCCCATTTTTCCAAAATTCATGAGGCCGACCAAAAACTGAACAGGTCATTTGAAACTTTAGCTGACTATGATATTCAGCTAACAAAATACGATACGGCTAAATCTTAGGTTGCTGAGGTTTTGTCAGAAGATTGGGGAAAGGAACAACACATGACATCGAAGATCGCATCCTTAGAGAAAGACTTGGCTGGTCTAAAATTAGGAAAAGATAAGATTGCATCTACCAATGCCGCCCTTTCTCTTCTGTTGGAAATGATTGAAAAGGCTCGGGCTTCTAAACTTTCAGGTCGAGATTCTCTAGTCGAAGCAGTCACTCAAGCCATCGATGTCCAAGAAGCAGCGCAAGAGTCCTTGAACCTTGGCCAACGTCAACAAGATCTGATACTTATGTTTAGGAGCTTACTTTATCCTTCTTGTTTGTACTTATTTTGTTTAGCCTTTTCACCTTTGTTTTAGTGACAATTATATCTTTTGAGACACTTACCTTTTATTTGCATGATTCGACTACTATTTTATATCTCTTATTCTGTACGTATTGCTATCAACAATTTTCCTGACTTCAAAAGACATCGAAAACTTTTTTGACTTCAAAGAGTCCCAATATTTCCCTTTGAAACATTGTTTCAAATTAATTTTACCAAATCACGTGCTCCTCACATGTTTCTTTTGAATTTTCAAAATTTTAAAAATGGTTATAAAGAGATAAAACTGTTCGTACGTTTCTGGGAATATTGACGTTTCCAATGGGCTTTAACGGCCTTTCATTGATTCAAACTTTTTTTATATTCCTAAGTCTTCATCATTACTCATTACTTTCATCAAACATTTCCCAGAAAATTCATCTTTCTTAAAACTTTCTTAATTTCTTGCAAACCCTTCTTTATTTGAAAATTTCATTCCATGGCTACTCAATCTAGCCTTCATTCTAGTAGCATTCCAACTGTTACGGCTGCCTCATTTTCATCCACTACTATAGCTGCAATCACTACCACCAACATTCCCATTACTACCTCTACTGCAGGGACGACCATGGCATCTGCTTCTATCTCTGCCGCTAGAGCTACTACTACTACTACTCTAGATGGAGCCTCTACTACTCCCACTTCTTCATCCCAAGAGGGTGATGATGACGTTCATGTCGTAGGTCCTCCACCTCTGGTGACCAGCGTGTCACAATTTTATAATGATGATGGGACTCTAAGAGCTCCCAATCCTGATGTCAAGACTACCGCCTTATGGCATAGCCAGGTACTACTTCCATTTCAAGTCTCCACTGTCACATACTCATTCTTAGATCCAATCTCCACTGTAGGACAACTCGAGTTAATTTTTTCTTTCTTTCCTTCTCCTCCGGAACACCCTCCTTTAATTTTTTGTAAGAACACTAGAGCTACTAACTTTGCCACTCGAGTCTGCTCCCCCAAAATAGTCGAGCTCATCTTTTTCGACCTGAATGTAGAGACTTTCTCCCACTTACAAATTTTTATGGAAGTCTCTAAGTATAGTATCTGCTCTTTGACTTTCTACTCATGACCTCTCCTACACTGCCCCTTTGCTTGGAGCTAGTTTATACTTTTAGTTTCTAGCCAGAAATAATTTTTATTTTTCTTATGGGATGATGGGTCTGACCCTAATGGAATCTCAGTTCTGACTGATTTATCTCCCAACAGAGAAGATGTTTGTTGGACAACCTCATGTCTTGAAGATGTCTATGCCATTAATTTTGACTCAACCTCTATGTCAGGCTTCATTCAAAATAACATGGGTTCTGAAAGTGACCCTATTACAGATAGAGAACATGTAGCATTACTCCTCTTGTGGCTCAATGCTTTGTCTTTTATCCAAAATTAATCCAAATTGTAACTACCTTTCTTTAGCCATTATGCTTCACCACAAAAAATACATTAACTTTTTCTCTCTTATTCTAGGTCAATTATATGGAACACTTTTTCTACTAGTTAGTGAGATTCGATGAGGGGATCTTCAATTAATCCATTCGGTCCTCTTTGGATTGTCAATCTATGGCTTAAATCGGTGTTTGAACCTCAATTCACTGTCCCTTTTGAGTTTCCAAAAACTCCTGTTGAAGGTGTTCGTCTATCCACTCTTTCGTGGTCGAAGCCAAAGAGTATGTCTTCTGTTGATGTCTTTTGTCATTTTATTAAGCAACTCCTCAATATAAAAGACAACAATGATTCTTCATATCATCCTAACCCATTATCATGTCGAAAGAGTAACGTGGGTTACATTTTTCATTCTCTCACCAGCCTCAAACTGAAAAACCAAGAAGCCCTTGATGAGCTATGGTCAAAAACTCTAACTCTTCAAGTCCTTCCTATCAGACTACCTCATGAGTTGAACATGGCTATGAAAAAGAAACTCTTCATTTATTCCCCACAATATGTGTCGAGGTAATTTGGTTTTGCACAAGCATTACCTTTTCCGCTTTCTCTTGAAATTGGAGCCCAAATGGTTCACTACGGAGTGTCAGATTTGGAAGAATTCGACCAAATTTTGGACTTGAACCATCAAAGAATAACTACCCAATACCAACGATATGACCTCAAATTCTGTTTCTTCTCGACTCTTGACTTTCACAAATGGTGGTCAAACTATTATGAATCTCATTACCCCTCAACTGAGCAAGCACTTTCTAACCTGGTTCTTCCTTCTGCACAGACTGTTGCTGCATCGAAGAAAACTAAAGGAGTGCATATCGACGAAATCATTGTCTTTGAAAATATTATAGGGTAAAATGACACTTTAGGAATGTAAGGTACGTTTTTATCGGGGTCTCAGAGGTGTGAAAAAAGAAAAAAGAGGCACATTTTTATAGATGTCTTGATCGTTACTTCAAAGCTTTATCTAAAGATCCTTTTGTGTAGAAAAATTATTTTATGAAAACATTGTTCTCCTTTTTCCAATGCCCCTTTTGGTCTCACTGATCAACTACCTGACCCTCCTAAAGGAGCTTTGGGAGTAGATTATTGACTCCGAAAGAAAGATCCAGTACCTTAGGTATAAACATAAGTACACAACCGGTGCCATCTATTACTCAAGCACCAGGGATAAAATTCATGGTCGAACGAAGATTGCTAGATATCCTCCAGGTACCATGTTTTTTCCAAAATGTTCAATCTTTTTTAGCCCTCACTTCTCTTATAACTTTTTTATGTTCTAGCTGCTCGACCAACAACCTTAGTGGGCATTGCTCCTGACCATAAATTGGTCAAGGAGAACTGAATCGGATGAAGAAACTGGTCGAGGAGAACTGGGAATCGGATGAAGAAACCACCTCTAAGAAAACAAAGTCCAAAAGGGGTCGAGGTAGAGGACGGTCGAGTGAGGCTACTATACCTTCGAAAAAAGGGGAACTGTCGATATTCTCATGGAAGCTAAATCTAAGAAAATACAAAAATCTGATCCAGTTCCTCTCATCAAGGTATTTTTCGCACCTTTCACCTTTGATAATAGACTTAAATTTTTTCATACTGTAATGATCGGCTTCTTCTTTTAGTCGAAACCTGTCACATGTAGCTCGAAGTCTCAAGCTAAAACACAAAGTTACTCCGAATCAGGTGTCGATCTATCTGGTGTCGAGGTCGAAGTTACTCAACCCCTAAAGGTTATTGTATCTTTGCCTTTCTTAAGTCCAATTCAGCCTATATCATCGACTGTAGCTTCCCAGGCTTCTACTGATTCTCCAATGGTAGTCATACTTTTTCTATTGTTATATGCTTTATTTGTATTACAATTTCTTATGTAACACTCCATTATTTTCCTAGGTAAGCTACATGCCTCTTCTGACCGATGCTAACACTCGCTTGTATCAATATCTCAAGTATCAAGGAGCAGATATGACTCTTCTGAAAAAGAGTGAATTCGACTCGAAAATTACTTAATTATGGTGTCAAAGCAATTTTATGTCAAAATTACTAATGACAGAATTATGAAAAAAACAAAAAAGGAATAAGTAATTAAATAAAGAAGATAATAAAAATGTAAAATATTGATAAAAAAAATAATAACAAAATTCAAAGAAAATAAATGAAAAATAATAAAATAAACAAAAGAAAACAAGATAAAAAAAATGACTTTTAACACTCACATGCACTTATACTCCATATTCTTCCGTTGCATCGCGGACACTGAAAATTTTATGAGGTTATGTGATGATCTATAATTCTCCTATTTATAGAGCATGGGGATAGACTTGTCATGGAACCTTTTTATCACTATCTTAGCTCCTCCTTTTTCTCAGCCATGACCTTACTTTGACCATGAAGAATCCTGATCTCCAGGTTTTGACACCCACGTCTTCCTTGGTCTTTAAGTCCCACGTTTTTTTAACTTGCTCATCAAATTTCGCACACATGTTCTCCACTCAATTTTGATGGTCGAATAGCAAGTCTTGATGTTCAAGAAAAGACAATAACTACCTTTCGATTTCGATGCTCTTTGTACCATCTTTTTTCGATTTCAGCTTACTCATCTCTGCTTTTGTAGTCGAAATCTTTGGTAATCGAAACGTCCTCTTGTAGAACAAAATCCTTAACAGTTTTATAATCATTTATATATTATGGAAACGCCTCTCATGACAATTACTATGAAAGTCATACATTACATGCCATTTTTTCTTTTATCAAAAATGCCAAAAATTAATTTTTCTTTTGAACTGTTAATAAGTTCATTTAAAACGTAAGCTCAGGACATATATATGTGCAACATACATTAAGCGACAACGCAATATGTAAGCTCTTAACAATTTTCTTCAAGGGTCACAGCTCACATATCTGACTTTGTTTGCTCCTATAGTCGTTTGACTTGTTTCTAAGTAGGTATGTCACTTGAAAAGTTGATATTTCTTTATTGGAATGACTTTATTTAACTTGGGGACAACATAAGCTTTCATTGCATAAAACTAGTGGCCAGATACATTTTTATTCATGAACAATTATGAATGCTAGAAGGCTCAAGGAATCTACCAAATAATTAAAAGAAAACAAAAGCTTTTATATTAGGGCTTTAATTTAGAAAATATACTAGTATTTTTATCTGTAATACTATTACAGAAATATAAATCTTTTAAAATTACATAGGTCCTAGTATTATAGATTATGACACGAAAAATGTATAGCATTAAACTACTTTTATAAAATGGCCGTAAGGGATAAAAGTTTTCGTCGGTTAAAAAGACCAGAGTCTTAAACAAAATGAAATAATACATTTTTTTAGTTATTATTTTCAAATAAAAGAGTTTAATTTTTTACTTAATTTTAATATTCGTTATCTAAAATTTAAAATTTTTTTTGGTGACTATCTAAAATTTAAAATAATTTAACATGTATATTTTTATATTTGATTAGGTATTAAGTTTGTTGCACAAATAAAATAATTAATTTTTATGCTTGCTATTTAAAAATAATATTTTTCTATATATATAAAAATATAATTAGATATTAACATAAAAAAATTTATATTGATAGTTATAAAATTAACTCATTTTTTTAAAAATAATTGAATCTTGATTCTAACTTTTAATCACAATATTAGTAATTTTTTAAATTATATGTAATAAATATTTAAAAAAAAAGAAGTGAAAATATATATTAAAAAAATAAGCAATAAAAATTTAAAATTAAATAAAAAAATATGTATATAATAATATTTTTTATTTAAATTATATTATGTTGTTAATTTTATTTTTTGTAAAATATAAAGGTAGAAAAAAATAGAGAATGAGAGAAAAGAGAGAGAAAGATAAAGAAGAAGAATGAGAGAGGGAATTTGTTAATTTTGGAAGCTAAAATTTTTTTTATTTTAATTATAATAAAAATATCTGGTGACACATTTTGATTACTAATATAAAATATGAATTATAAATTATATATAGAGTGGGAAGGATAGAGAGAAATAGAAAAAAAGAGAAAGGTAGATAAGAAAATATAAGAAGGATGTTTACTAATTTTAGAGAAAAATATTTTCTCTAAATTTTAATAAGAGAGTGTCATGTGACACATTTTAGTTATTAAATTAGTTAGTAATATATAAATATAATACATAATATAGCTATATTTTAATTTTAATATTTTAATTTTAATTTAATTTAAATACAATTAGAGAATGTTATGTTGTATAATTTGATTGTCAAATTCATAATTAGTCATTAATAATGATATATAAAAGAGATAGAGTGAGTGAAGGAATGAAAGAGATATCACTACTAGAAAACTAGTTATTACAGACGGATATTTCCGACGGATTTTATCCTACGGAAATACAGAAGAAATTTCAGAGGGATTTTTTGTCGGAAAATCAAAAAAATAGATTAGCATAAATTACAGACGGAAAACAAAATCCGTCGATAATTTTGTCGGTAAAATTAATTTTTTTTCGTGGAAAATAGTTACAGACGGAAAATCCGTCTGTAATTAAATAGATAAAATGCTACATTTTATTAAATTATTACAGACGGAAAATCTGTCTGTAATTTAAACTTTTCCATCTGAAATATTAGAATAAGGAGTTAGGTTCTCGAAACTCCCAATGCTTCATTTCACTTTTTCACGTTTTCCTTGAATTACTCCCTGCCTTCTCTCTCCCTTGAAGATGTGACGTTTTCCGCTGTCGCCGCCGCCGCGGCTCGCGTCGCACGAGCTCCCTCCGTCGCCCTCATCGCGTTTTCTCCCTTCGATGCCATCGTCGTACGAGCTCTCTCCGCCGTGCTCTTGTCTTATGAGCTCCTTCCGCGCCGCTCTCATCGCTGCTTCTTCTCTCGTCGCCAGAGGTTTGTCATCATCTCTTCTCGTCGCCGTTAGTTCAGGTAGGCCTCCGCCTCCTTCTCGTCCATATCCCTAACCCCTTCCATTGTGATTCTATTCTGATTTCATTATCCCTAGCCCTAGCCCTGTCCATATCCCTGTTTTTTCTCTTGCTTTTTCTTGCAGGAAATAATTAGAGGCATTCCCAATCATTTGAAGATTGTTGACCTTTCAGCAGTATGTTCTAAATAACAGTTTTCTTCCCCCAACCAAACTATAATTTCTTGTTCTTTAGAATATAAATGAAGTTTAGCATATATCAGAACTGTAACTGAGATTGTGTAGGATTTTCATTTACGTGATATATCTGAGTATGAAGAGTGGTATGGCCAACCACACAGGGCACTGGAGTTGCAGATAGTACATTTCAATGGAAAAATTCTCATTTTGAAACTGTTAAATTGCCTTTCATTTCAAACTGTGGAACCACTAATGATGCTTATATCCGTTGCATTTAGTGGCATTTAGTCATTAGGAATTTAACTTTTCGATCTTGATTTCTGTTGAATTTTGGGAATTATGTTTTTATTATTTGTTTTAGTACTATAGTGTCAAAACTTAAAATGAATTTCCTTACAGTCACCCGTTGCCATTGTTTTGTTCTTAATACTGAATTTATCTAATTTTCTGTATCCAGAAAGAAGCTATATATGGATTAACAGAGATTTTAAGGGAGGAAATAAGGAATGCACGCTTAGTTGCTAATCCTGGTTGCTATCCAACATCCATTCAAATTCCCCTTGTCCCACTGATAAAGGTTTGTAACTGAATATGCTTATTTCACAATAGGTTTAATATATAACTAATTTCTGTTTCACTGTTTTTGTCACTTTTATGGTTGTATCTGTTTTCCTTTCTTTGTATTTTGAGTTGTGAGATATGGTCTAGGGTGTTAAGCTTGGGTTACTTTCCATGTTAAGAAGCTTGTCTGTTAATCATCGCTCCAAAGATATTTATGTATATGGTATCCTAGGTATGTTACTTTCTTAAGAGATGTCCTATTCTACTATTTTAATTCTACTATTTTCTTTCTTTCATTCAAATTCTATTATACATTGTCCTAAGGTCGTATAATGAGACTGCATTTTTTTGTAACTATTGATTACTCCTCTTTATTTTGATTTGATTTGATTGAATGGTTGATTCTATAAAAAAGAATGGTCCTGCTGTCAAAATCTGCCATGGTGATATTATATCGTTTGCTGCTCCTCCTCAGCACGGTATGAATGCTTTCCAGTTATCAGAAATCAGAATTTTCATTTTTCTTTAATAAATGGGATTTCAGGTTTTTTGGTTCCCTCAAAAAATATTTTGTATCTTTTGTCCTCCCCCATGCCAGATAATGCAGCTGCTAATCGAAAATATTACTTGATCAATTAAAATAATTACAACAAGGAACTAGGCGATGTTAATAGAGTAACTGCTCAACAGAAACATGCCATCGAAGACCTCAATGAAAGGCTGAGTGCTTCTATATATGCTGAAGCATATGCTATAATAAGTAGGTATGATCTATATAATAATTCTTGATTGTTGAGTTCTTCACTTCTTTAGTGTTTAATGTTGATGCAAGTGTCATAGGAGTGAAGTTGTTCAAAATTTGAACATCAATAATAAGTTAGGAGGTCAATTGCTTTGAATCAGGGAAACTTTTACAAGAATTGAATTTTTGTTATTAAACATTTTGTCCCCACCCTAGTTACGCTAGCTGTATGTTTGATAATTGAGTCCCTCTCACTTGCTCCTCTGCATGCAGTCAGAAAGTAAATATAGCTGAACTCAAGGAACAATTAGATGACGAGCAGACTCAGCGAAAAGATGAGCGGGAAAAGGCCACAACTGATCTAAAGGCTGCTGTTTTTAGAGCCCAGTCTGAGGCTCAAGAGGAATTAAGATGACACACTGATGCTGCCTTAAGAAGAGAAAGAGAACTACATGAAACAATAAATAAGCTTCAGGTTTGAAGGTTTTGTCGCTAAAGTAGTAAGAAACTGTACTCCCTTTACTTTTGAAGCTTATAAGCTGTCATTCTTTCTGTATGTTGTAGGAGTCAGAGAGAGAAAGGTGTTTGCTAGTTGAAACCTTGAGGTCCAAACTGGTATGGTTCTGCTTATGTTTAGCCTACAATGGGCGACAACTTGTGTATTTCATAAATAAAGATGGTTGTGTCTGATAATAAGGTTCGCCAGTTGGAAACTGAATTGCATGAGGAGAAGCTGACCACTGCAAATCAAACAAAGGTAATCATATGGTTTTGTGTGTGTATTATGTCCCCTTTTCATATTTTGGACTTGTTTACTATTTCGCTGAACGAAAATGTAAATTCATGGAGCAGAAAATAGAAGAACTTGAAGAGGAAACAAGAAGATTAAGCAAAGAGCTTGAGAGTGAAAAGGTAGATATCGGAATTTCATGTTCCAAGAATGTTTTTGTATAAAGGTGTTTGTCTAAATGATGTCTGCTTTCCACCGATTGCTGTTACTGTTAATGACTTATTTCTATGTGACTTCAGAGTATGACAATATCTTATTTATATGTTGCTAGACTGATAAATTCTAATTAATAAGTTGCTTTAGCTTTCTAATTCAATATCCCCCTTATTCTATTCTATCTGTTATTTATTATTTTTTTATAATATAAATAAAATATTTTCTATAAAACTAAAGAAAATGATAAATAAATGTATTGATGCATCAATGTTTGATTTTGTGCCTTTGGAGCTTGTACTTGTTCTCCAGATTATCGATTTTATTCTTGAACTATTGTTATGTAGGACATTTTGTTAATTATTTAATTTTGACCTCACTGTGGGACTAAATTGATGCTAAATGAAACTTTTTTGGATTCAAATAAAACACTTTAAACCTTAAGGACCAAAACAGAATTACGCCCAAACCTAGGGGACCAATTTAGTACTTTACCCTTAGAAAATATAAGAAGGATGTTTACTAATTTTAGAAGAAAATATTTTCTCTAAATTTTAATAAGAGAGTGTCATGTGACACATTTTAGTTATTAAATTAGTTAGTAATATATAAATATAATATATAATATAGCTATATTTCAATTTTAGTATTTTAATTTAATTTAAATACAGAGAATGTTATATTATATATTTTGATTGTCAAATTCATAATTAGTCATTGATAATGATATATAAGAGATAGAGAAAAGAAGAGAGAAGAGGGGAGAGTTTTTTAATTTTGGAGGGAAGGATTTGATTTCAATTGCAATAAAGAAGTGACATGTGGCACATTTTAATCTTAAAATTAGTAATCTATAATAGATAAGTAACCAACTAGAAATGTAGCTAACTGCAGCTAACTAGAATAAAAAAGTTTATTAATAAATATCAGAAAATCTAATTTTAAATTAAAAAAAACTACTTATGCACCAAAAAATTAAAAAAACTTACAACTCTTGTTGCTGTGTCCTCCCCTTCCATCTCATAATCACGCCCCTCTCGCCACGCAGCCTCACTCACTCACTTTTAGTTCATCATCGTTCTGCGTTCATCTCCACTCATTGTTTACTCTTCGTCGCTCGCATCATCGCCACTCCCTAGTTGCATCATTGTATGATCCACGCCATTCACATCCTTGCCGTCCACCTGTCACGTCATTGCCGCTCGTGACTCTCATTCCTATCGCTCCCATCCTCTGTTTCTGTAGTTCTATCCATGTCACCTGTCTCATCGCCGCACCTTCTGATCCGTGTCTATCACATGCTTGCCGCTCGCCTATTGAATCCTTGCCTCTCGCCTGTCGCATTCTCTTCACTCGCGATTCTCATTTCCATCGCTCGCATCCTGTACTTTTGCAGTTCTCCGTGTCCTCCGCTCCTTCTTTTTCTTGTAGGTTTTGGATGATTCTTTGTACTTGTTTTAAATGTTTCTTTCTCGTAGATTTTATATGTGTCTTTTTTATATGTTTTAGATGTTTTTATATATAACTTCTTTCTAGATTTTGAATTTTTTTTAAAAAGTTTTAGATATTTCTTTTCTTAGTTTTCAAAATTTTTTCAATAATTTTCAATGTCTCGTTTTTTTTATATTTTTTTATTTGGTGTTGGATGTTTCTTTTTGTTACGTTTCAAATATTTTTTGTTGTTAAAAATTTTTAAAATGATTTTGAAATTTTTAAAATGATTTTAAACTTTTAAAATAAATTTTAGCATTTTTAAAATATTTTTAAATATTTTTCATTAAATTTTGAATATTTTTTTATGATAGTTTGAAATTAAATTTTTTCAAAAAATTTTTTGAAAAAAATTGTTATTTGGCTATAGAACCCCCTGACGGTTCCTAATAAGTTGTTTATTAATTTAAGATAAATTACCAAAAGTACACCTGAATAATTTTATCGTCGACAAAAATGCACTTATGCAGGTATTTAGAATTCTTGTCAAGTTGTTATTATCGTTTCGATTTTATAATGAGTTAATACTCAAAATGACCCTTGAAATTTGACTCCAACTTAATTTAGCCCTTGAATTACCAATGGACCCAAATTGTACCCTGAAATTTTAAGATGTGACTCAAGTTGGTCTTTTCGCCTATTTCTGTCACCGAAAAGCTGATGTGGCACATGTAGTTGACACCTGGTAGCCTCAATGGTTGTTTGACGTGGCAAAATTCTTGTATGCATCAATTTATCCCCTAATAGTTTGAAAAAAAAAATGGCAACCCCCCATTTCTTCCAAATCATAGTCATTTCTGGTGAGTTGGAGAGCAACAACTAAGCCTCAGGTAGCTCTAGCAGCTAAGCCTAAGGTTCTCCACAATCTCACCTCAGTCTCTCAACTCTCTTGTCTCGCACTTACACACCTCGGTCACAACAGCCAACACACTCACATACTGACTACCACACACAAGCCAATAATTCCGTAGCCAACGTCTCATCGTGACTTTTGGTCCTTGTTTCTGACCTTCTATCGTGTCGTCTGGATCTTTCCGCCCTTGTTCGTGTGCCATTGTCTTCTACTTCTTCTCGTGCTTCCTTATTCCATTAGCCTTCGTCATTCTCTCGTTCGGCCTTTGAGTCATCATCATCATCACAATTGTCGGTTAGCATCTGCCTTTGCTCTAGCTCTGCATATTCTGATTCTTCTTCATAGTCGCGGTGCTCAGGTTGGCCGTCTGCCTCCACTCCTCTGATCCTCTGAATCTTTTGTTGCTCGTGCTAGGAAGCTTTGGGTGACCTTGATTTATGTAGTGCTAGGTAAACAAGTGTGAAAAAGCTTTCAATTTGGCCTATAACAACACCATGTATGCACAGCGTCGATGAGAGGAGGAGGAAAAAGAAGAAGAAAGGTCAATTGAGGGTAACGAAATGTGGGAACAGTGAGTTGGGATTTCGTTTAACCCTTCTAGTGTAATGCGGCATAATTTTGTTTTATATCATTTTAGGCATGAATAAGCAAAACATTATCGTTTGGTTATTGCTAATGTTAGGTGTTAACTACAAGTGTCACATCAATTTTTTGGTGACGGAAATAAATGGAAAGCCAACTTGAGTCACGTCTTAAAATTTTAGGAGTATAATTTGGGTCAATTAGAATTTAAGGGCTAAATTAAGTCAGAAGTCAAATTTCAAGAATTATTTTGAGTATTAATTCATTTTATAATGTAAAGCTACCTTGCACATATAATATTTATTACTAATAATATAGTTTCAGTAGTACAAAACTTTTAATATAATTTTTAATCAGTAATGCTAAAAAAAAGGGGCATAAACTCGTCTTTATTGAAATGACTTCTTTATTAAACTTGGGGCCAACATAAGCTTTCATTGCATAAAACTGCTAGTGGCCAGATACATTTCTATTAATGAACAATCATCAATGCAAGAAGGGTCAAGGAATCTACCAAATAATTAAAAGAAAACAAAAGCTTTATATTAGGGCTTTAATTTATGGTACGCGCACCATATATATAATCCATAGCAGGTATAGTTGAGCCTTGTATATATATGTAGTCGCATAAATATGTTTGTTATGGCACCTTTTGCAAAAGTAACTTTGGGACTTTCTTTATTTTCCTTACAAAACTTTCTTGTCATCGCTTTTGTTCCCTTGGCTTTAATTTTGCCAAACATAAATAAAGATGATTTCTTTTTTCTTATTGATGAAGATAAAGATTACCTTAATCATCATATCATATAATGGACAGAGTAAGTTTAATTTTGTGCTTGTGCTTATATTATTAAATTTGTTTAACTACTATATTGCTCTTTATAATTTTGTGAAATTTTTAATTAAGTTTTTATATATTTTTTTTAATTGAGTTCTTGCACCAAATTTTTTTTAATTGGGTTCCTATATCTTTTTTTAATTTAGGTCTTTGCACTATTTTTTTAATTAGATTTCTATACAATTAAACTAATTATTGTCAAGAAAGACTTAATTAAAAAAAAATTTCGTATAAGAACCAAATTAAAAAAAATATAAAAATTTTATTAAAAATTTTGTAAAAATCTAGGAATCAACCGAATAATGAAACCTATTAAATTCAATAACCATATATATATATAGAGGATTGTATCAATTAATGCAACCATCCGATAACATGGTATCATTATGATTATCAAACATATCAAATCTAAAGGGGAAATAAAAGAGAATACTGATGGCGTAATATATTTGTATCATTGTATGTAGTATATAACAAACAGTTAATATGATTTTTATTCGAAAACACTGAAGTTGTAAATTACTATCAAATTAAATCATATTATTATTACACCAACTATAGATACATAGTTATACAATAAAGTGGGTAAACGCCCACCTGGGTCTCCTTACGATCACATTCATGCTTGGAACATAAAGAATCGAGATAAAATAATTGGCGTATTTATCATCATCTTTATCTATCGTTAACTATGTTTCTCTCTATTCAAAATCATGCATGTCTGCATAAGATCAGATCATCAATAATAGTCCATGACTTTATGTTGTGTTCAACAAGAATTGAATGAGATTTAGTATAGATAATGTTGTCTTGAAGATTTAGATATATTTTGCTTGATATAACTGTTAGTCGAAATAGTTATTTTTGAAAGATTAAACTGATTCAAAATACTGGTGAAGGGTCAGGAAGGAAGTAGAGGCTGAAAAAAGGCACGTGCGAGTGTCGAGTGAAAATGATTTGACACGGATTCAATTTCGATACCCTGACAAATCGAACAGTTACTCGAACGAAAAATCGAATGATCTTTCAAATGGAGAATCGAGCAGTTACACGAGTAGAGAAGTTGAAGGCTTTTTCTGATTTAGGAATTTACTGGTAACGTTCATGGGCAAAGGAGCGGGAACATCAGTTACTTAGGAATTCGCATACAAGGCAGCGTCTTGTAATTAATGGTCAGTTATGGACGTGGGTTATAAATATTAGTAAGTTTTAGGAAATAAGGGTTGGAACTTCTTTTTAGAAATACACTCAAGCACACTCATATCTCAGCGAATTTCTGAGTCTGCATTCGAGTTCGATTTCTGTAGGGCTCCTTCCACTGTCTTTAACTTTCATTTATAATTCCTGCAAAACTTTATCTTTCAAGCAAATTTATCTTTCAAGCAATTTTTAATTTTCATGTCCAATTTACATTTCAGTACCTTTAATTTCCATGTCTAAAGTCCTTTGATCTAATCGAAGGCATTTTTATCGCTTTCTTTAAAATTCAATGCACACATTTTTTATTTCAGTCAATTTTACTTTTTGAATCCTTTATGTTACACTTTTTTTAGCCTTTTTACATTTTTTGAACTTATTTCCTATTTTTGTACTCGTCTAATTCGAGAACCTTTGATACACTTATAGAAAACTGGTACCTACAAAAGAGGAGTTGGTTTTGCTCCCAGACCATTAGAATCGAACCACCATCGATTTGCTAAAAATCGATAAAACAAATTAGCACACCCGATGGCATAGTTTCAAAGTGAAGTGTGTCAAATATTTTTGGTGTCAATTGGTGTATGCAATTGAGAAGTGGAAGAATTATTCACATGGCTGATGAAGTGTCGAATGTGAATGGTTGTTCGTCCACCAATGATAGCATACCAGTAAATGTGCAATCTTCGGATGTTACTTCACGTTCGGAAGGTTTGGTTGTAAGTGAAAGTACAATGGTTAATAGTGTACAAACTGAAAATGTTGGACGTAATATTCGTCCACGTGGTAACATACCACCAGTCCAACCTCCAGTAACCGCTGGTTGGCCTCCTTATGGCCTTCCTCCTGGTTATACTCTTCCAGTGAATAGTTATATTCCTCCTGTTCGTTTTGGGAGTGTAAATAGGGTAAATAATTCTCAAAACCCATAACAGTATTTCGAGTTTTCTCGTGATCATAATGTGGGGCTCTACATTGAATGCCTCTAATTCCATGGTGGTATTTCGACAACATATAGAGAAAAGTCATCATGATTTAGTCAACTTATTGACTCAACAAATGACCAGAATTTTAAATCCCATGATGGCTGATCATGAATCGAAATTCGAACGTCTTGCAAGGCAAGTTGAACGGATTGCTCGAATCTTTGATTATGATGAAGGTGAAATGCATGATGTTAGGGGGAATAATGAGGGATTCGAAAATATATTTCATAATAAAAAAAATATTTTAAATAGAGAGAATCCTCAGATAGTTCCCCGTGGTCGGAGTGCAGATGATGTTCTAGCCCGATTACGTGCTAATCATGGTGGTGAACATTATCAAGTCACAAGAATTGTAGAAGAAGTGCTCAATCGAGTTGGTTTGAACATTAGTTTTATGAACCGATCTCATTTTGTGTCTGCTTTCCCTCAAGTTGTTCAAATGGCCAAAGTGCCTAGAGGGGTGAAACATCTGAAGATAATCATAAAATTTATAGGGGAAGTCAGAGAGTCAACTACTGAACACGTCGCTCGATATTTGGTCGAGATTGGAAATCTAGCCAATGATGAGAATTTGAAAATGAAGTTTTTTCCTTCTTCTTTAACAAAGAATGCGTTTACTTGATTTTCGAATCTTAGACTAAATTCGATAACGACATGGAATCAGTTAGAAACTGCTTTTTCATGCTCAATTTTATTGAGGGGAGTTGAATGTAGCAGTTACTGATCTAGTAATGAAAAGGGATTATATGATACATTTTAAAAATGCTAGAAGTAGATGTTACATGTTCTTACCTGAGAGTGAAGTGGTGAAAATAGCAGTTATGGGGTTAGGATTCTATATGCGTCAAAAATTGCTTAATGTGCATATACCTGACTTAGCCCATTTGGCTGAAAGGGTTCGTCACCTCGAACTTATGAAAAAGGAAAAGGAGAACTATAAGAATGAACAGAAGTTAAGGAGTAAGCCTTTTACTCGAAAGAAGAATGTTGCTTATGTTGCCATGGATTCCTTGGAAGAGGAGTTTGATTTTGAAACGGAGGTTGATTTGGCTGAACTTACGAAAGGTCCTCCATATGTCTGTTCTCTACTTAAAAAGCTCCCTAGTAATGAAAAGTCGAATGATTCAAAACTAAAGAGTGGAAAGAAATATAGTTTTGATATCTCGAAATCTGATCAGATTTTCGATGTGTTGCTTAAAGATAAACAATTAATTCTTCCTGAGGGTAGAACTTTACTTTTGGTGAAATATTTAAAAGAAAAACCTTATTGTAAATTTCACCAAGCAACCAGTCATTTGACTAACAGTTGTGTTCGTTTCAGGGACTTGATTTAGGAAGCCATTATGGAAGGACGATTGAAGTTTGATGATGGGAAGAAAGAAATGAAAGTTGATTCTGATCCTTTTGATGCTGAAGCTGGTTTTGTTGAACCATATTTTGGAGTAAATATGGTTGGAATGTCTTATGATTTCGATGTGGCTCTAGGTGATTTTGAGTCACAAGTTCGATCAGTATATCCTCGAGCAAGGGATGGCCTGTTGGATTTCTTGGTGCAGTAAAAGATCAAAGATCGGGACGTATCTCTGTATCCTCGATGTAATGATGTATTTGATGCTGAGGCTGTAGCAGTCTTTGAGAAAGAAAGGATGAAAAAGGAATTGGCCCACAAAGAGGAGCAGACTCGTGAAAGGCAACCAGTTAGACGAGTGGAGGGACAAAGTTCCAGGACTCCTCAGCAGAATGCTGTTGCGCCGACGAGCCGTTCTCAGGCTACAGGAGTTCAGTGGATTTGGAATTGTCAAGAATTTCAGAATCGAGATACTCAATATCGACGAAACCCACAGTGAGGACATCGAGGGCCTCCTCGAAACCAATATCCCTATCAACGTGGTCGGGCCAGAGGATACCCGAGGGGAAGAGGAAGAAGGAGTCTACCTCAAAGTAAGAAGCCTTAGTCTGGCAAAGGCAAGGGGGCAACGCCTTCCGTGCACTTCCGAATAGTCTTTCCTTCTGATGGAGAAACATGCCCAAAGGGTATTCCTTCTCCTGTGAAGTTGGATAAAGGCAAGGCAATAGCTCATATTCTAGAGGCTGACAAAGGCAAAGAAGCCGACTTGGATAAAGAATACTTCGAGGAAGGAGATGATGAAATGGTTGGAACTATTTAGATTATTCCAAATGAGTATTTGGGTGAGTATGAAGGCGACCCTGAAGAAGATTATGACATGGACGCTGAAGAAGCTTTTTCTTTCATTCGATATGAGGATGAACCAGGGTATTTTCTGAGGCCTTCTGAAAAATAAAAATCTCATCTTCACCCACTTCATATTACTACTACTTCAAGTGGAATTTAAGTAAATAGAGTTTTAATTGATGGTGGAGCAGCAATAAGTCTCTTGCCAGAAAGGATGCTAATGAAAGTTGGTAAGCATCATGATAATTTGGTTCCCACCAACATTGTTGTGATAGAATTCAGTGGTACTTCTACTCCTACGAAAGGTCTGGTTACTTTGGGGGTGAAAGTGGGATATTCTGAGCGAAATACTGTTTTTGTGGTAGTGCCATCGAAAGCAAGTTATAATGCTTTACTGGGCCGATACTAGATTCACGGAGTTGGAGCTGTACCATCTACTGTGCATCAAAGTGTCCTCCTTTGGACAAAGGATGAAAAGCCTGAAATTGTTAAGGCTGATTCGAGTTTATATGTCGAGCAGCTGCATGTCGATTTTAGGGTATATAATCCAAAATTAAAGCCTTTAAATGTTGACAGGATGTTAAATTCTTATAATTGTGAGGGCTGCTATTTGTCTTCGGAAGGCCTGAAGGTGAAGCTGCGTTATCTACACCTTGATATATCCTCAACTGGTTGGGATTTTTCATCTTAGAGTGGATTCAAGAAGGTATTCGATGAAACATGCTCAAGATGTCTCGAATTACTTGGTAATTTTAAATAATTATATAAGCAATTTTCCTTCAGTAGAAAATAAAGTTGATTCTTTTGATGAAGTTGAATCATTTAGGAATGTAATGTCTGCTTTTAGTAGTAACAATTCAATGTCTTCAATCGAATTTAGTCATGGTTTAAGTTTTTTTCATTATGTATTGCAAATGATATTGTTAGTCAAACTGCTGATATAAAAGCAGAAGTCCATTGTATTGAAAATGAAGCTATTGTTAATCCAGCAAATGTTCAAGTTCATTCTGTTTATAATGAATCTGTTGATTTCTCTTTCGATTGCATCTATGATTTAGAACCTCTGGGTTTTGAAAAATATTCAGTAAAAGATGAGGATCACTTAACGGGGTTTGAATCTCAAGATCCCTTAGAAGAAATTAATTTGGGATATGTTGATGATGTTCGAATCACTTATATCTGTAAGCATCTTACGGATCCTTTTCAAACTGAACTTTTCCATTTTTTACATGAATTAAAGATTATTTTGCTTGGGATTATCATGAGATGCCTGTTCTCAATCGTTCTCTCGTAGAGCATCGATTAGCATTGAAACCAAATGCTCGACCTGTGAAGCAAACTCCCCGACGTTTTGCTCTAGAAATCAATCTAAAGATTAAGGAAGAAATTGAACGGCTGATTAAAGCAAAATTTATTCGAATCGCATGTTATGTGGAATGGGTTTCGAATATTGTTCCCGTAATGAAGAAAAATAGAAAATTAAGAGTGTGCATTGATTTTAGGGATCTGAATAATGCCACCCATAGGGATGAATATTTCATGCCAATAGCAGATATGTTGATCAACTCTGCAGCGGAAAATGAAATTTTAAGTTTTATGGATGATTACTCAGGTTATAACCAAATCTTCATTGCAGAAGATGATGTGTCCAAAATGGCTTTCCGTTGTCCCGGGGCATTAGGCACTTATGAGTGGGTCGTTATGCCTTTCGGTTTGAAAAATGCTGTTGCAACTTACCAGCGAGCAATGAATGCCATATTCCATGAGTATATTGGGAGATTTATGGAAGTGTGTATCGATGACGTTATGGTTAAATCGATTTCAGTGAATCAACACATTGATCACTTAAGGGAAGCGTTCGTCACTATGTGGAAGAAAGGATTAAAAATGAATCTTTTGAGATGTGCCTTTGGTGTGTCAGCCAGGAACTTCCTAGGTTTTGTTGTTCATAAAATAGGGATTAAAATCGATGAAAGTAAGGCTGATGCGATATTAGCATTGTCTTCGCCTAGGTCAAAAAAAGAAGTGCAATCGTTCCTGGGAAAAGTGAATTATCTTTGAAGGTTTATTTCGAATCTCTCCGATCGAACTCGAGTGTTTGCACCTTTAGTAAAACTAAAAAATGATTCACAGTTCGAATGGACACACGAGCATCAACATGCATTTGAATCGATAAAGGCATATTTATCTAAAGCTCCAATAATGGCAAGTATTCGTCCACATGAGCCTTTGAAATTGTACATTTCAGCATCTACAAGCACAATTGGGTGTATGTTAGCCCAAGATGATGAGGATGGGCATGAACGGGCAATTTGTTACCTTATTCGTGTTTTGACTGATATTGAAGCAAGGTATTCCCCAATCAAAAGATTGTGTTTATCCCTATACTATGCGTGCATGAAATTAAAGTGTTACACGGTAGCTAAATCGGTGAAAGTCGCGGCACAAACTGACCTTGTCAAATATATGTTGAGTTTTCTAATGTTACGAGGTCGTTTGGGAAAATGGATGCTAGCTTTGACGGAATTCGATTTACAATATGTCCCTGCAAAGGCTGTGAAAGGTCAGGTCATTGCAGAATTTTTAGTTGATAATTTGAATAATCTGAATGACTAAGGGGCAAATGTACTCGACATTAAAGTCGGTTATTGGAAGCTATATTTTGATGGATCGAAGCACAAAGATGGTGCAGGGATAGGAATTCTCATTATCTCGCCAGAAAGGATTCCGTCAGAATTCCTGTTCGAGCTAAAATATCCTTGCTCGAATAATATGGCAGAGTATGAAGCTTTAATTTTGGGCCTTGAAATTTTGATCGGAAAAGGGGCTTTGGAAGTCCAAATCCTAGGGGATTCTCAGTTAGTCCTGAAATAGTTATCGAAGGAGTTTAAATGTAATAATGAGAAGTTGCAAAAATATTTGGCAACGGCTTGGGAGTTGTTAACTTCTTTTCGAAAAGTTTCACTAGTTCATATCCCAAGGATTCAGAATGAGATCGCCAATGACTTAGCCCAAATTGCTTTGAGATATAGAATTGGCCCAGAAACATTAAGGAAGTTGGATAGTGTCTGTCAGATATTGGTGCCTGTGGATGAAAGAGAAGCTTTGTGTGTTGGTGAATAGGAAGATGATGATTGGAGGAAGCCCATTGCTGAGTATTTAAAGAATGCTAGCATGCCAGTCGATAGAAAGATAAAATTGTGAGGAATGAATTTTGTCTTGATGGCTGATGAGTTGTATAAGAAAGGAATCGATGGGAGTCTTTCGAGATGTCTAAGTCAAGAGGATAAAGACATTGCTCTAGGGGAAGTTCATAAAGGTATATGTAGTGCTCATCAAGCTGGGGTGAAAATGAAATAGGTACTATATCGAAATCATGTATATTGGCCCTCCATGATCAAAGATTGTATCGAATACGCAAAGGCGTGTGATAAACCCCATTTGTAGGGTTTATCTTGTGATGAATTTAGAGGATTTTATAACCTTTTACTCACATTTATCCAATGAAATAGCATGGTTTTATAACTTCTCCTTTAATTGTGCTTAAGTGTGAAAACATGCTTTTAGGTCTTAAAATAGCTAAATTCAATTCACCTTGATTCCATTAGATGCCTTGATATATTTTTTAAGTAATTTCAGATTTAGGAGGCAAAGATTGGATCAAGGGAATGAAGAAAAAGCATGTATAAATGGAGAACTCATGAAGAAATGAAAGAATCGCAAAAGCTGTCAAGCTGACCTCTTCGCACTTAAACGACCATAACTTGAGCTATAGAAGTCGAAATGATGCGGTTCTAGTTGCGTTGGAAAGCTAACATTTGGGACTTCAAAACAATATAAGATTTTCCATAGTTGCTATATGTATGGTGACACGTATGTGCACTGTACGTGCACACGTCGTTGCTTCCATATGATCCACTTAAAGCAATTAGTGGCTAGCGAATTCTAAAGCCTTGTGGGCCCAATCCAAATCATTTCTAATGTTATTTAATTCAAGGATTGAAGAGGGATGAGACATCTAGTCATTAGTTTAGTTTTATTTTAGTTTTATTATGCTTTAGTTAGTTTCTAGAGAGAGAAGCTCTCACTTCTCTCTAGAATTAGGAGTAGGTTAGATCTAGATTAGGAACTCTTAGATCTAGTTTAATTTCATGCTTTGATTTACTTTTCCTCTTGTGATTCTTCTTCTTCTACCTTTCCTCTCTCTAGTTTAGCATTTAATTCTTGTAATTCTCTACTTTTATGTTGATGCACTTTTGTTTCTTCTATTTTCCTTTAATGCAATTTATGATTCATGTTCCTTTATTGTTGATTTGATTTGTTGTTGTTTAATTCCTTGCAATTGAGTAGTGTAGATTTACTTTCCTTGCTATTTTACTATATTTTCCTTTTATGTCTTTCAAGTGTTTGATGAAATGCTTGGTTGGATTTTAGTGTAGATTTACATTCCTTGCAATTTTACTATGTTTTCCTTTTATGCCTTCTAAGTGTTTGATAAAATGCTTAGTTGGATTTTAGAGTAGAATTTTATGTTCTTGGCTTGGGAAGGTAACTTAGAAACTCTTGAGTTGCCAATTTCCAAGTGATTGACGATTGGGAGCCATTAACTCTAGATCTCACTAATTGATTTGGTGTAGAACTAGGACTTATGGACTTGGATTGATATAGCTCACTTGAATTTCCTCTACTATTATTTAGGGGTTAACTTAGTGGGATTGATCCTTGCCAATTCTCATGTTGTGGTTAGTGATTAGGATAGAGATCCTTGACCACCAAACCTTGCCAAGACCTTTTTAGCTATTAGTTTACTTCCTTGTCATTTATCTTTCATGTCTCTTATCAAAAACTCCAAAACATACCTCATAACCAATAACAAGGCACTTTATTGTAATTCCTAGGGAGAACGACCCGAGGTTCAATACTTCGGTTTATAAATTTAGGGGTTTGTTACTTGTGACAAACACAATTTTTGTATGAAAGGACTATTGTTGGTTTAGAAACTATATTGCAATGAGATTTCATTTGAGAATTCTAAACCACACAAAAGTCCTCTCATCAAAATGGCGCCGTTGCTGGGGAATTGCAATGGTGTTGTGTTATTGGTTATTGTATATATGTGAATATTGTGAATAGCTTTATTTTTGGATTGCTTGTTAGTTTTTGCTAGTTTTAGGACTTTGTTCATTCTCTCTTCTTAGATTTTATCTCTTATTTTCTCTTTTCATTATGAATTCTCACTTTGGCTATGAGTTTGGTTCTAACTATGTTGTAGGAAATGAGGGCTACAATGAGGATGTGTATCAAGGATGGGATAATCAAAGGTGGGATGAGCCATATGCATATGATCAATCCTCTTGGCAATAACCTCCACCAATGCACTATGAAAAAGAGCCATTCTATGATGCATATCAATCCAATGGCTATGGTGAATCTTCTTGTGACTTTCAAGAACCACCACCATATGCCTATGAGCCATATCCTCAACATAACCCTCAACCATACTCACAAGCCTCTTTTCACCAACCACCTTCATATGACCCTAATCCATATCCACCATACCAACCACTTTTTGATCCATATGAGCCACATATAGAGCCACTACCACTCTAACATCAAAATTTTCAAGATGAACCACCTCCAATGTACAAAAATTTTCAACCATAAGATGAATATTCCTTTCCACCACAACCTCCCATGGAAGAATACTCATGTCCATTGATCCAAGAGCCATATGATCTTACTCATGATATCCAAGAGGAACAAGAGTCAAAGGATCGTCTCAAGGAAGCATTGGATCAATTTTAAGCAACCATGGAACGTGTTGTGCAACAAGTGGAAAGAGTGGAAACTATTGAACCACCACAACTCTACCTAGAAGAACCACCTTCCCACTATGAACCCTTCCCCCAAATTGATGAACCCTTCCATCCACCCCAACCTCCAATGGATGACATCCTTGATGTTCTTGTTCAAGGACAAGAGGAGATGAAAAGGGATGTGCAACAATTTGCGGCCGCCTTGGACGAGGTGGTAAGCCGGTTAACATCCCAATGCTTGAACACTCAAGGAACTCCCATGGCTACATGTGGAGAATCAAATGAAGAGCATAACATGAAGGAGAGATTGGTGGAGAATGAGGGAAGTTGCTTTGTATTAGAACAATTGGAGGAAGCTATAATTATTGAAGAAGAGGAAGAATTGGTTGAAGACTTGGGAGATGCGGAGCCTCCATGGGAACATAGGGTTGAAGAAAACCCCTCCAAGAAGATTGAATTTGAGGCTAAGGAGGAATGTGCACAACCTCCACATATCCCTTATGAAGACTTGGATGGGATAGAGCAAGAATTGAGTTCCCTTGGTGGTGAAGATCAAGCATCAAACCTTAGTGGTGAAAAATCCTTTGAGCATGAAGAACCTTCTCCCAACAAGATGGAAAGCAATGTGGAGGTAAATCTCTCTCATCCTCTCATTTATGATTTGAGTAAGGGAAAAGGCTTAGGTGGTATTGTTGAACAAAGGATTACATTTGAGAAATCTTGTAAAGAGGTGGAAGTCCTTAGAAAAAGGAAGATGGGAATTGAATACGCTTTGTCAAGACCCTTGGAATCACCTTTGCCTAGGTTGCCATCTACACATTCATTTGAGTGGGTGAAACTCATTTCTATTAGCTTTATTATCCCACTTGAATATGGTTTGCTTGAAACAGATGGCCAACTTAGGATGCTTTGTGGGATGAAGCGTAAAAGAAAGATGTTTCATGGTTGGCGTTGCAAATCAAGGCTCATTATGGTTGATACTTCAAGAGTTGAATATAAAGGTTGGAGTAGTGCTCAAATAGATGGGTCTAAGAGGATTGTTGGTCACTTCATTGAGAATTCACCTTATTCACCACCCGGATGGACTAATAATGATGATCAACTTCAAGACAGGTGTGAAAATAAAGTGTGGGATCCCGGATCACAAAAGGAGGATCAACTTTGGGAGCCCCAAGCTTGTGAAGAACTCCATCAACACTTGGTGCAACAAATAAGAAATCTTGGGGCACAATGGAGAACCAAGCATTGGTGAGAGTTCAAGAATAGCTTCAAGCACAAGCCACCTTGAGAGGAGCTCCCATAAGTTCAACTTAAGGACAATAAACAAAAGTGCTAGGTGGGAGACACCCCACCATGGTAAACTCTTTTCATTTTTCTCTTTTGTAAATATTGATAGAATAGGTTTGATTTCATGTTTTGTTTAGTTTTTTGAGTTTAATTAGTAGTTTAGTATGTTAAATAAGGTTTTAGGGTGTTTTAGTAGCTGTTTGGAGGTTTGGAATGCTTGGAATGGTGCAAAAACATAGAAAAAAAATTTTTGAAAAAAAAAGCACCATCCGCGTGGTATGCGAAATTGTGATCATCAACAATGGCGCCAAAGACTTGGAGCTCTCAAACGTGAATCACACTTTGTCACAATTCTGCACAACTAACAGCAAGTGCACTGGGTCGTCCAAGTAATAAACCTTACGTGAGTAAGGGTCGATCCCACGGAGATTGTCGGCTTGAAGCAAGCTATGGTCATCTTGTAAATCTCAGTCAGGCAGATTCAAATGGTGATGGAGGATTGATAATTAAAAGATGAATAAAACATAAAATAAAGATAGAGATACTTATGTAATTCATTGGTGAATTTCAGATAAGCGTATGAAGATGCTTTGTTCCCCTTGAACCTCTGCTTTCCTATTGCCTTCTTCCAATAATTCATACTCCTTTCCATGGCAAGCTTTATGTTGAGCATCACCGTTGTCAATGGCTACTTCCCGTCCTCTCAGTGAAAATGTTCCAAATGCGCTGTCACTGCACGGCTAATCATCTATTGGTTCTCGATCATGTCGGAATAGGATCCATTGATCTTTTTGCGTCTAACACACGCCCCACAATCGCGAGTTTGAAGCTCGTCACAGTCATCCCTTCCCAGATCCTACTCAAAATACCACAGACAAGGTTTAGACGTTCCGGATCTCAGGAATGGCCGCCAATAATTCTAGCCTATACCACGAAGGTTCCAATCTTAGATCAGAAACCCAAGAGATACGCATTCAAGCCATTACTAGTAGAACAGAGGTGGTTGTCAGGCACATGTTCATAGGTGAGAATGATGATGAGTGTCACGGATCATCACATTCATCAAGTTGAAGAACGATTGAATATCTTGGAGAAGAAATAGACTTGAGTTGAATAGAAAAACAATAGTACTTTGTATTAATTCATGAAGAACAGCAGAGCTCCACACCTTAATCTATGGTGTGTAGAAACTCCACCGTTGAAAATACATAAGAACAAGGTCTAGGCATGGCCGTGAGGCCAGCCTCCCAAACGTGTCTAAGATAGCATAAGACTTATCAAAGATCCAAAGTATGAGTAAAAGATGAAAATACAATAGCAAAAGGTCCTATTTATAGAAAACTAGTAGCCTAGGGTTACAGAAATAAGTAATCAATGCAAAAATCTTCTTCCAGGCCCACTTGGTGTGTGCTTGGGCTGAGCATTGAAGCTTTCATGTGTAGAGACTTTTCTTGGAGTTAAACGCCAGCTTTTGTGCCAGTTTGGGCATTTAACTCTAGCTTTTGTGCCAGTTTTGGAGTTAAACGCCAGAATTCTTGAGCTGACTTAGAACGCCAGTTTGGGCCATCAAATCTCGGGAAAAGTATGAACTATTATATATTTCTGGAAAGCCCAGGATGTCTACTTTCCAACGCAATTGAAAGCGCGCCAATTGGGCTTCTGTAGCTCCAGAAAATCTAATTTGAGTGCAGGGAGGTCAGAATCTAACAGCATCTGCAGTCCTTTTTCAGCCTCTGAATCAGATTTTTGCTCAGGTCCCTCAATTTCAGCCAGAAAATACCCGAAATTACAGAAAAATACACAAACTCATAGTAAAGTCCAGAAGAGTAATTTTTATTTAAAAACTAATAAAAATATAATAAAAACTAATTAAAATATACTAAAAACATACTAAAAACAATGCCAAAAAGTGTATAAATTATCCGCTCATTACAATAGTAAAATTAAATTGTTGCTTGTTCCCAAGAAACTGAAAATCAAATAGGATAAAAAGAAGAGAATATACAATGAATTCCAAAAACATCTATGAAGATCAGTATTAATTAGATGAGCGGGGCTTTTAGCTTTTTGCTTCTGAACAGTTTTGGCATCTCACTTTATTCCTTAAAGTTCAGAATGATTGGCGTCTATAGGAACTCAGAATCCAAATAGTGTTATTGATTATCCCAGTTAAGTATGTTGATTCTTGAACACATCTACTTTATGAGTCTTGGCCGTGGCCCTAAGCACTTTGTTTTCCAGTATTACCACCGGATACATAAATGCCACACACACATAACTGGGTGAACCTTTTCAGATTGTGACTCAGCTTTGCTAGAGTCCCCAATTAGAGGTGTCCAGGGTTCTTAAGCACACTCTTCTTTTTGATTTGGACCTCGACTTTAACCGCTCAGTCTCAAGTTTTCACTTGACACCTTCACGCCACAAGCACATGGTTAGGGACAGCTTGGTTTAGCCGCTTAGGCCAGGATTTTATTCCTGTGGGTCCTCCTATCCACTGATGCTCAAAGCCTTGGATCCTTTTTATCACCCTTGCCTTTTGGTTTAAAGGGGTATTGGCTTTTTCTGCTTGCTTTTTTTTTTTTGCAAGCTTTTCACTGCTTTTTCTTGCTTCAAGAATCAATTTTATGATTTTTCAGATCATCAGATAACATTTCTCCTTTTCCATTCATTATTTCAAGAGCCAACAATTTTAACATTCATAAATAAAAAAATTCAAAAATATGCACTGTTCAAGCATTCATTCAGAAAGACAATAGTATTGCCACCACATCAAGATAATTAAACTGTTTTAAAATTTGAAATTCATGCACTTCTTTTTCTTTTTCAATTAAAAACATTTTTCATTTAAGAAAGGTGATGGATTCATTTTCATAGCTTCAAGGCATAGACACTAAGACACTAATGATCATGTAATAAAGATACAAACATAAACATAAAGCACAATTTTCGAAAAACAGAAAATAAAGAACAAGAAAATTAAAGAACGGGTCCACCTTAGTGATGGCGGCTTGTTCTTCCTCTTGATGATCTTATGGAGTGCTTGAGCTCCTCAATGTCTCTTCCTTGCCTTTATTGCTCCTCTCTCATGGTTCTTTGGTCTTCTCTAATTTCATGGAGGAGGATGGAATGCTCTTGGTGCTCCACCCTTAGTTGTCCCATGTTGGAACTTAATTCTCCTAGGGAGGTGTTGATTTGCTCCCAATAGTTTTGTAGAGGAAATTGCATCCCTTGAGGCATCTCAGAGATTTCATGATGAGGAAATTCCTCATGCTCTTGGTGAGGTTCTCTCACTTGCTCCATCCTTTTCTTAGTGATGGGCTTGTCCTCATCAATGAGGATGTCTTCCTCTATGTCAATTCCAGCTGAATTGCAGAGGTGACAAATGAGATGAGGGAAGGATAACCTTGCCACAGTGGAGGACTTGTTCGCTACCTTGTAGAGTTCTTGGGATATAACCTCATGAACTTCTACTTCCTCTCTAATCATGATGCTATGAATCATGATAGCCCGGTCTATAGTAACTTCAGATCGGTGCTAGTAGGAATGATTGAGCGTTGGATGAACTCCAACCATCCCCTAGCCATGGGCTTGAGGTCATGCCTTCTTAGTTGAACCGGCTTCCCTCTTGAATCTCTCTTCCATTGAGCACCCTCTTCACATATGTCCATGAGGACTTAGTCCAACCTTTGATCAAAGTTGACCCTTCTAGTGTAGGGGTGTGCATCTCCTTGCATCATGGGCAAGTTGAATGCCAACCTTACATTTTCCGGACTAAAATCCAAGTATTTCCCTCGGACCATTGTAAGCCAATTCTTGGGGTTCGGGTTTACACTTTGATCATGGTTCTTGGTGATCCATGCATTGGCATAGAACTCTTGAACTATTAAGATTCTAACTTGTTGAATAGGGTTGGTGAGAACATCCCAACCTCTTCTTCGAATCTCATGTCGGATCTCCGGATATTCGCCCTTTTTGAGCTTAAAAGGGACCTCGGGGATCACCTTCTTCTTGGCCACAACTTCATAGAAGTGGTCTTGATGCACCTTTGAGAGGAATCTCTCCATCTCCCATGACTCGGAGGTGGAAGCTTTTGCCTTTCCTTTTCTCTTTCTAGAGGTTTCTCCAGCCTTTGGTGCCATTAATGGTTATGGAAAAACAAAAAGCTTTAGCTTTTACCACACCAAACTTAGAAAGTTGCTCGTCCTCGAGCAAAAGAAGAAAGAAGAGAGTAGAAGAAGAAATAGAGGAGATGGATGGGGCTTTGTGT
Organism: Arachis ipaensis; assembly: GCF_059453495.1. NCBI lineage: Eukaryota > Viridiplantae > Streptophyta > Magnoliopsida > Fabales > Fabaceae > Arachis > Arachis ipaensis. The sequence continues at coordinate 114,287,655 of NC_142442.1, read as the reverse complement.
TTCGGCCAAGGGGGAGAAGTAGTGTTTAGGTTGTGTGAAAATGAAGGAGTGAAGATGGATTTATATAGGAGTGGAGAGGGGGGTATGGTTCGGCCATATAGGGTGGGTTTGGGTGGGAAAGTGGTTTGAATTTGAATGGTGAGGTAGGTGGGGTTTTATGAAGGATGGATGTGAGTGGTGAAGAGAATGGTGGGATTTGATAGGTGAGGGTTTTTTTGGGGAAGAGGTATTGAGGTGATTGGTGAATGGGTGAAGAAGAGAGAGAGAGGTGGGGTAGGTGGGGATCCTGTGGGGTTCACAGATCCTGAGGTGTCAAGGATTTCTCATCCCTGCACCATGTGGCGTGTAAAACGCCCCTTGCTGCCAATCTTGGCGTTAAACACCAGGCCGCTGCCCATTTCTGGCGTTTAACGCCAGCTTCTTGCCCATTCTTGGCGTTAAACGCCAGTCTGGTGCCTTTTTCTGGTGTTAAACGCCCAGAATGGTGCCAGACTGGGCGTTTAACGCCCATTCTGCTACCTTTACTGGCGTTTAAACGCCAGTAACTGTCTCCTCCAGGGTGTTCTATTTTTCATTCTGTTTTCACTTTGTTTTTGCTTTTTCAATTGTTTTTGTGACTTCACATGATCATCAACCTACAGAAAACATAAAATAACAATAGAAAATAGAAAATTATCATAGAATAGTAACAATTGGGTTGCCTCCCAACAAGCGCTTCTTTAATGTCAATAGCTTGACAGTGGGCTCTCATGGAGCCTCACAGATGTTCAGAGCAATGTTGGAACCTCCCAACACCAAACTTAGAGTTTGAATGTGGGGGTTCAACACCAAACTTAGAGTTTGGTTGTGGCCTCCCAACACCAAACTTAGAGTTTGACTGTGGGGGCTCTGTTTGACTCTGTATTGAGAGAAGCTCTTCATGCTTCCTCTCCATGGTGACAGAGGGATATCCTTGAGCTTTAAACACAAGGGAGTCTTCATTCACTTGAATGATCAATTCTCCTCTGTCAACATCAATCACAGCTTTTGCTGTGGCTAGGAAGGGTCTACCAAGGATGATGGATTCATCCATACACTTCCCAGTCTCTAAGATTATGAAGTCAGCAGGGATGTAGTGGCCTTCAACCTTTACCAAGACATCCTCTACAAGTCCATAAGCCTGTTTCTTTGAATTGTCTGCCATCTCCAATGAGATTCTTGCAGCTTGTACCTCAATGATCCCTAGCATCTCCATTACAGAGAGAGGCATGAGGTTTATGCTTGACCCTAGGTCACACAGAGCCTTCTCAAAGGTCATGGTGCCTATGGTACAAGGTATTGAGAACTTTCCAGGATCTTGTCTCTTCAGAGGTAATCTCTGCCTAGTCAAGTCATCCAGTTCTTTGATGAGCAATGAAGGTTCATCCTCCCAAGTCTCATTACCAAACAACTTGGCATTTAGCTTTATGATTTCTCCAAGGTACTTAGCAACTTGCTCTTTGGTGACATCTTCATCCTCTTCAGAGGAAGAATACTCATCAGAGCTCATGAATGGCAAAAGTAAATTTAATGGAATCTCTATGGTCTCAGTGTGAGCCTCAGATTCCCATGGTTCCTCTTTAGGGAACTCCATGGAGGTCAGTGGACGTCCATTGAGGTCTTCCTCAGTGGAGATCACTGCCTCTTCCTCCTCTCCAGGTTCGGCCATGTGGGTTGTGGTTATGGCCTTGCACTTTCTTTTTGGATTCTCTTCTGTGTTGCTTGGGAGAGTACTAGGAGGGAGTTCAGTAATTTTCTTACTCAGCTGACCCACTTGTGCCTCCAAATTTCTAATGGAGGACCTTGTTTCAGTCATGAAACTTTGAGTGGATTTGATTAGATCAGAGACAATGGTTGCTAAGTCAGAGTGGCTTTGCTTAGAATTCTCTGTCTGTTGCTGAGAAGATGATGGAAAAGGCTTGCTATTGCTAAACCTGTTTCTTCCACCATTATTGTTGTTGAAACTTTGTTGAGGTCTCTGTTGATCCTTCCATGAGAGGTTTGGATGATTTCTCCATGAAGGATTATAGGTGTTTCCATAGGGTTCTCCCATGTAATTCACCTCTTCCATTGCTGGGTTCTCAGGATCATAAGCTTCTTCTTTAGAGGAAGCTTCCTTAGTACTGCCTGTTGCTGCTTGCATTTCAGACAGACTCTGAGAAATCATATTGACTTGTTGGGTCAATATTTTATTCTGAGCCAATATGGCATTCAGAGTATCAATCTCAAGAACCCCTTTCTTCTGAGCTGTCCCATTATTCACAAGATTCCTTTCAGAAGTGTACATGAATTGGTTATTTGCAACCATTTCAATGAGTTCCTGAGCTTCTGCAGACGTCTTCTTCAGATGAAGTGATCCTCCAGCAGAGCTATCCAATGACATCTTGGATAGTTCAGAGAGACCATCATAGAAAATTCCTATGATGCTCCATTCAGAAAGCATGTCAGAAGGACATCTTCTGATCAATTGCTTGTATCTTTCCCAAGCTTCATAGAGGGATTCACCTTCCTTCTGTCTGAAGGTTTGGACTTCCAGTCTAAGCTTGCTCAATTTTTGAGGTGGAAAGAACTTTGCCAAGAAGGCATTGACTAGCTTTTCCCAAGAGTTCAGGCTTTCTTTAGGTTGTAAATCCAACCATGTCCTAGCTCTGTCTCTTATAGTAAAAGGAAAAAGCATAAGTCTGTAGACTTCAGGGTCAACCCCATTGCTCTTGACAGTGTCACAGATTTGCAAGAATTCAGCTAAGAACTGATGCGGATCTTCCAATGGAAGTCCATGAAACTTGCAATTCTATTGCATTAGAGAAACTAATTGAGGCTTAAGCTCAAAGTTGTTTGCTCCAATGGCAGGGATTGAGATGCTTCTCCCATAGAAGTCAGGAGTAGGTGCAGTAAACTCACCAAGCACCTTCCTTGCATTGTTGGCATTGTTGTTTTTGGCTGCCATGGTTTCTTCTTCCTTGAAAAGCTCTGTTAGGCCCTCTAAAGAGAATTGTCTTTTAGCTTCTCTTAGCTTTCTCTTCAAAGTCCTTTCAGGTTCAGGGTCAGCTTGAACAAGTATGCCTTTATCTTTGTTCCTGCTCATTTGAAAGAGAAGAGAACAAGAAAGTAGGGAATCCTCTATGTCACAGTATAGAGATTCCTTGAGATGTCAGAGGAAAAGAAGAATAGAAGGAGGAGGTAGATAGAAGAGAATTCGAACATATAAAGAAGGAGGGAGTTCGAATTGTACCTTGAGGAGGAGTGTTAGTCCCTTAAATAGAAGGATGTGAGAAGAGGGGAAGAATTTTCGAAAATAAATTAAAAAGATTTTGAAATAATAAAAAGAAATTTGAAAATTTGATTGAGATTTTCGAAAACTAAGATTGGGAAAGAAATAAAGTGATTTTTGAAAAAGATTTTGAAATTAGAAATTAAAAAGATATGATTGAAAATTAATTTTGAAAAAGATGTGATTGAAAAGATATGATTGAAAATCAAATAAAAAAAAAGAGAAAGTTTTAAAATTAAAGTTGATTACTTAACTAACAAGAAATTAAAAGATATGATTCTTAAAATTTAAATTTGATCCTTTCTTAATAGGCAAGTAACAACTTGAAAATTTTGAAGTAAATCATTAATTTTAGCAAGGATTTTCGAAAATAGTAATAAATAAAAAAAATGGAAAGAAATTGATTTTGAAGAGATATGATTGAAAAGATATGATTTGAAAAAGATTTGATTTTGAAAAATTATGAAGATTTGAAAAAAAATTTGAATTGAAAACAAAATCTTCCCTCTAGTGTCATCCTGGCGTTAAACGCCCAGAATGGCATCCATTCTGGCATTTAACTCCCAAAACTCTACCTTTTTGGGCGTTAAACGCCCAGCCAGGTACCCTGGCTGGCGTTTAAACGCCAGTTTGCCTTTTTCACTGGGCGTTTTGAATGCCCAACTTTTTCTGTTTGATTCCTCTGCTGAATGTTCTGAATCTTCAATTCTCTGTATTATTGACTTCAAAAGACATAGTTTTAAAAATATTTTTTGAATTTTTGATGATGAGAAACAATAAAAATGCAACTAAGATCAAGTAAACAATGCATGCAAGACACCAAACTTAGAAATTTTCATACTAGAGACACTAACAAATTGAAAATGCCTATTAAAAACAACAAAACACACAAAATAAGAGTTTTTAAAGATCAGAACAAGTAAATCATCAAGAACAACTTGAAGATTAATGAAGAACATAATGCATGTATTCGAAAAATGCAAGAAGAATAAAAACATGCAATTGACACCAAACTTAAAAAGTGATACTAGACTCAAACAAGAAACATAAAATATTTTTTATTTTTATGGTTTTAAAAATTTTTTGTGATTTTCGAAACTTATATGGAAAAGAAAATAAAGAGAATCAAAACTTTTAATAAGAATTCTAGGAATCATTGCAATGCTAGTCTAAGACTCCGGTCCAGGAATTAGACATGGCTTACTAGCCAGCCAAGCTTTCAATGAAAGCTCCGGTCCAAAACACTAGACATGGCCAATGGCCAGCCAAGCTTTAGCAGATCATTGCTTTCAACAGCAAAATTGATAGAAATCAACAAGCTCTTGTGATGATAAGTTGAAACTGCGGTCCAAAAGATTAGACATGGCTTCTCAGCCAGCCAGACTTCAATAAATCATCATGGAACTCTAGATATCATTCTAAAAAACTCTGAAGAACAAAATAGAAAATCTTTTTGTATTTTTTGAAAATTTTTTTCGAAAAATAAAAAGGAAAAGTACCTAATCTAAGCAACAAGATGAACCGTCAGTTGTCCAAACTCGAACAATCTCCGGCAACGGCGCCAAAAACTTGGTTTGCGAAATTGTGATCATCAACAATGGCGCCAAAGACTTGGAGCTCTCAAACGTGAATCACACTTTGTCACAATTCCGCACAACTAACCAACAAGTGCACTGGGTCGTCCAAGTAATAAACCTTACGTGAGTAAGGGTCGATCCCAAGGAGATTGTCGGCTTGAAGCAAGCTATGGTCATCTTGTAAATCTCTGTCAGGCATATTCAAATGGTGATGGAGGATTGATAATTAAAAGATGAATAAAACATAAAATAAAGATAGAGATACTTATGTAATTCATTGGTGGATTTCAGATAAGCGTATGAAGATGCGTTGTTCCCCTTGAACCTCTGCTTTCTTATTGCCTTCTTCCAATCATTCATTCTCCTTTCCATGGCAAGCTTTATGTTGAGCATCACCGTTGTCAGTGGCTACTTTCCATCCTCTCAGTGAAAATGGTTCTGATGCTCTGTCACAACATCGGCTAATCAGCTGTCGGTTCTCGATCATGTCGGAATAGGATCCATTGATCCTTTTGCGTCTGTCACACGCCCCACAATCGTGAGTTTGAAGCTCGTCACAGCCATCCCTTCCCAGATCCTACTCGGAATACCACAGACAAGGTTCAGACATTCCGGATCTCAGGAATGGCCACCAATAATTCTAGCCTATACCACGAAGGTTCAAATCTTAGATCAGAAACCCAAGAGATACGCATTCAAGCCATTGCTAGTAGAACAGAGGTAGTTGTCAGGCACATGTTCATAGGTGAGAATGATGACGAGTGTCACGGATCATCACATTCATCAAGTTGAAGAACGAATGAATATCTTGGAGAAGAAATAGACTTGAGTTGAATAGAAAAACAATAGTACTTTGTATTAATTCATGAAGAACAGCAGAGCTCCACACCTTAATCTATGGTGTGTAGAAACTCCACCGTTGAAAATACATAAGAACAAGGTCTAGGCATGGCTGTGAGGCCAGCCTCCCGAAACGTGATCAATTGTATGAAAAGTGTGAGTAAAAGATCGATGAAAATACAATACTCTAATTCGAAAACCTTTGATGCACTTATAGAAAACTGGTACCTGCAAAAGAGGAGTTGGTTTCGCTCCCAGACAATTAGAATCGAACCACCATCGATTTGCTAAAAATCGACAAAACAATAACCTAACATGATATGATATTGTTAAAGGGATGTCTTTATGTGAATTTAATAGTAAATAATTAATAAATAATTTGATAAATTTGATTAAATTGTTATATAACAGTTCTCAATTATCAATTTTACATAAATGCTATTACATGTGAGTTTTTACTTATCGTTAATATTTTTCGATCTATTGTTTCTACCAAATACTTGTAAAGTTAGGTACGATCATAATTTTAAACTAGTGTTATCATAAAATAAGCTATGGTTATGATAGTTTTAAACTAACGTGAGTCACTGTTTTAAACCCTAAATCTTAAACTTTGATCATAGAGTAAATTATGGTCACAGTTTTAAATCATGACTGAAGTGTTTGATTAAAAAAAATGATATTCGTGACAAAAGCCCATGACTTGGATTTAAAAAAAAAAACGATTATAAAACTATGATTACGTTAGATTAGATTACAACAGAAATTGTGACCTAAAATAAAAAACAATAACCATAAATGTACGTATAGTCATAGTTTTCACTGGATGTAACCATGATTTTAAAATGTGATCATGGACAAAAAAAATATTATATAAGTAAAAAAATATAAATGAGATCAACATAAATGACAAAATTTATATAACCACCCAATTATAGAAGGTAAATTAAATTAGTAAAAATAAATAACTAAGTTTTACTCGGAAAAAAAAGTGATAGATAAGAAAAAGACAAAATATAAGGGTGAGATATCAAGAAGTAATTTAAGAAGAAGATGTTCTATATTTTAAGATGTACTCTAAAAGAAAAAAAAGGGGGGGAGAGGAGGGAAGCTGTGTTCACTTAGGTTTTGTTGGGTTGAATTGGGCCTTGGGCTCATTTTGGACTCGGTTTGGCCCATTTGGTCCAATCTTAGGCTAAATTCATTAAAATTAGTGTCAAAATTTTTATTTTAATTAGCTCTATCCTATTTTACTATAAAATTTATATTTCTAATTTTTTTATTAAAAAATTAATTTATTGGTTAATTATTCACTAATTTTATGGGGTTTACATTCTCCAGAGTGGTCAAAAAGTTCACGGGATCATTCATCAGTTCGGGTCCCTTAGCACCTCTCTGACTGCATCCACGAGATGCCATTTGGGTTCAATTTATACCAAACAATTGATATCAAGGTGAACAATCTCAATATCTCAAGTCTAGTGCTTTAAAGTCACAAAAGCATGCTCATAAACAATTATGCTATATTTATCAAGTAGATATCCTAAATAACACATAAACACAACTTAGAGTATGCTCAAAAGCATAGTTAGTCCATTCCTTAGGCTCTACAAGAACGAATTGCTCTAATACCATAATGTAACATTCTACCACATAAAGCCTTACCTTATAGTCGTTAATCAGAGGTGGTGAGGCATTATGATGCCTAAAAGCAAAAGTACACACATATATTCGAAAGGTAATAATATACTAGGAGCCTGTGAAGAAAAGGATAACAAGAAAATAATCATATCACTCACGAAATGGTAAACATCAAAGCGTATAAATGCGAAAGTATAAGAGATACAGAATATAGATATAAGATTCATAATAAATACATAAGTAGTGTTAGTCTTGACCTGCGAAGAAGAGGCCGACTACATAAATATTACATCCCAAACAATATAAAACATAATCCTGTTTCTCCATACAACAATCCTCTAAGAGGAAATATACAAATACATGTTTCAAAATTGGAGAATCAACATCTAATACAAAATGAAATCCCTAAAAAAACAAGTTTTTTCTTTTCACAAGAGATCTTGCACGTTCAACGAGGTGCGTCACGTCTAATATCTGTAAAATCAACAATTCCCAGTAGGGTAATAATTACAAATATAGACTATGTAAAACTACATGAACCCGCTAGGAAATCCTAAACTTCAATCAACACAATGTTCAAGCCTAGGTTTTCACTAATCCATACAGGATAATCAAACTAGATTTCAGAAATATTAATGATCTCAAGCTCTCAACTCTTCTCAATGCAACTAATCTTTACTCTCAATATCACAATTGTTCAAATTCAGTAATTCAGTGTTCAATAGTAGTAACAAGCACAAGTAAGGAAATTCAAGCACAATCCAAGATAATTATAGCAAGTATGGTAATTAGTAGTTATACAAGAATAATCATATAGACAAACTAAATACAATATGCACACTCAAACAATTTGACATAGATACATATGATGCATGCCTATCCTACTAGCCATGAGCTCACGTGTCGGTTAAACTGTCAGAACCTGACACATCCAATAGCTAACCCGGACATTGTCTCTCTATTGCACATTCTCAATAAGAAATCGCTTCTTGCATATATATATATATATATATATATATATATCCTTGCACGGTGAGTGCCTATACACCTCGCAGGATGAGTGCCTTGTGCACCTCACAGGATGAATACCCTGTATATTTTGCAGACAGAGAAAAAGTAGACAAGATGAGACCACCATCCCCATGTCACACCGCAAGCACGAACCCATGACCTTGCCTCGTAAGCGGGACGAAGCCCTGACCTTGCTAAATTAATCATAATCATGGTCTTTAATCAATTTTGTAAATTATTAGATTCATTAGTTTCTATTTTTTTTTATCAATTTATTAATTTATTTATCACGTGAGTGGGATAACACCACCGTCCTCACTGTGGGCGGACAAAGCCACTATCCCCACAAAGCAATAACGCACTGGGCATGCAAGATGATACCACCGTCCTTGCCAATCCAGTCATCCAGACCACAATTTATCATTACCATCGAATTAAATTAGTTTCATAAGTTGTTGTGTGCTTTAACCCCAATTCTTTAATAAGTAATCAATTTTTTGTTTCCTCGTGAGTGGGTTAACACCACCATCCTCACTGGGGACGGGACGAAGCCACCATCTCCACTAAACCCGAAATAAGTGGAACAAACCACAATTTTTGCATCCTCCGCAGGCAATTAATCCCTATTCATGATTTAGAATCATGTTCAGTCATAACCACAGTCTTAACAAATTTCATAATTCATTAAAGCCCAACACCCCTCTTTGTTATTAAGATAGTTTAACCTCAATTAGTTATCAATTATCAATTTGGATTCATTAACCCCAATCATTCAGCAATTTCTAATTCAATTATCATGTGAATGGGATGACACCTCCGTCTTCACCGGGGGCGGGACAGAACTCCATCCCCGCAACATTCTCATCTGGTAGAATAAGGGTTTATTTGGGAATAATTCAATGTAATTCATTATATTTCTCCCCAGTATATTCAAAACTTAATAATTAGTTATTCGACTTCACAAGGGATCAAACATGGGTTATAAACATGTTGGGAAGGTTAAATAGTTCAAAATCTGCATTTTGGCCAAAAGTGGGCAGTTGTGCATATGCACGCCTCATGCGTACGCGCGAAACTTGAGTCTGGTTTCATAAAAATTTACATTCGTGCATACGCATAAATATAGGGTCATGCGTACGCACCATGCGTGCGTACGCGAGAAACCTTCCTCTTCTCTAAAATCTGTAAAATCTGTAATTTTCAGTTTCAAATCCCAATTTTCAAACGTTCATAACTTTTGGTAGAAATATATGCATTCCTCTGTTCTTAGACGGTTTTAAAGAACTTTTCACTGGCTTTAATTAAAGATAAATTTAATTCAATTTCACACTGCAAGTGCTAAGTTATGGTCTGTTGAATTTGGTTAAAATTCTATTTTTACCAATTTTACATAATTGTCAACTTTTACCAAATTCTCATATTAACCGCTTTCAAAGCAATCTATCTCCACTCTAGGCATCCTCAACACTCATTAAACAATTCTCAACCCTTCGTAGTCATTCAAGTCCTAATCCATCAATTTCTTACTTATATAGCATGATTTCATTCCATTTTTCCATTAACAACAACAGCCACAACACAACAACAATCCATTTAAAACTCATTATTTCAACAATAAAACATGCATGACAATTTCATCACTTACCATGACATACCAAATAGGAGATACCTCACCCTATCACAGCCTCTTGCCCAAATTTTCCTTGCATAGCCTCAATTGGCAATCAACCACAATTTCATATTCAATTTCATTCACATACATATATATTGCTCAACAATGCTTTAATTTCACAAAATCATAACACTTTACTTTATCTCACACAAGAATTTACACTCAATAAACCACCATCAACAATACAAAGCTCATACTAAACCATCATTTATGCATATCGACAATTATATACATTCAATGCTATCCTTGGGGCAATTAACCTAGGTTTTCACATAATTTTACTTAATGCCTACCCGAAACCAAAACCCGTACCTCTTTGATGGCGGTTTCAAACCTTTGAATCCGTCCCCTTCCGGCCAAGCCAAGCTTCAACAAAAGCTTTCCAACCACACCAAGTACCCAATCATACACCAAATCAACCAAGCAATCCAAGCTACTCCATGTAATTTAATTAGACCAATTATTTTACTATCACACAAGGGTTTTTACTCAAAATTAGGGATAATAAAAAGATTGAGCTTCTTTACTTTGTACCACTCAATCTCGGGTCAAAATCCCACTAAAGATTGTGTTTGAGCTTTTCTTAAAGCATCAAAATCACAAAAATTTCAAAACCACATACTCAAAATGGAAATTGGGAGGGAAACTTAAAAAATGGCTCAAGGTTCTTAGGAGTATGATAAACCCATATTTTATGATATATTTTGTGCTTAATCTGAGTGATTTATTCAATCCTTCACCCACTTATTCATATTAATTGTATGATTTTACTTTTCCTTCCTTATTATGTGATGTATGTGAAAAATATATTTCCTATGCTTTAAAATTAATTATTTTAATTACCTTTATTTCCATTCGATGCCGTGATTAGTGTGTTGAGTAGTTTCAGATCTTCTAAGGCAGAAATGACTCAAAGGATGGAAAGGAAACATACAAAAATGGAAGGAAAGCATAAAACAGAGTTTGTGAAGAAACTGGCATCCACGCGATCGCATGGACGACGCGACCGCATGGACGACGCGACCGTATGCCAAGAGAGAAGAAGCAGCGACGCGGCCGCATGACTGACGCGACCGTGTGACAAGGAAAACTCCGAATGACGCGACCGCGTGACCCACGCGGATGTATGACAGAGGCCACGCACCAGAAATTGCAGAAAATGCTCCCAGCGAATTCTGAAGCCCTTTTTGGCCCAAATCCAAGTCCAGAAGGCATAGACCAGAGGTTATGAAGTGAGGGAATGCACCCATTCAAGGAGATGCTCGACTTTAGTTAGTTTTCATGATTTAGATTTAGTTTGGAGAGAGGTTCTCTCCTCTCTCTTCTCTCTTTAGGATTAGGATTTAGAATTAGGATTCTATTCGCTTTCAGGATTATATCTTTATCAGGTTCAATATTCCTTTTTATTTACTTTTGCAATTTAATTTATGAATTCTTCCATGTTACAGATTACATCTTCGAATTAATGTTATTTGAGGTATTTCAGTTTAATATTGCTTTCTTTTATTTACATTATTGTTATTTCCATCTGAAGACATTTTTATTCCAGTAGATTTATTTTTTCCTTTTGGCCTTGGTTAAGAAATCAGTAATTCAGGAGTTATCAAACTCAAACATGAATGATAATTGTTATCTTTGTTAATTAAACTGAACTTCAATAATCCCAATCTTTTCTTAGGAAATAAATAGGATTCGAAGATCAAACCAATTAATCCCTTGATCTCCCTTTATCTTGGTAAAGGTTAACAAAGTGGAATTAAGATTCAATTCTCATCATCATTGATAAGGATAACTAGGATAGGACCTCTAATTTCTCATACCTTGCCAAAAGTTTATTTACAGTCATTTATTTATTTTACTTGCCATTTAAATTACTTGTTCTTCATTTACTTTAATTGCTAATTAAACCATTCGCTCCTCATTCTCAAAACCCCAATTTACAATCTCCATAACCAATAATAAGAACATACTTCCCTGCAGTTCCTTGAGAAGACGACCCGAGGTTTGAATACTTCGGTTATCAATTTATTTAGTGGTTTGTTACTTGTGACAACCAAAACGTTTGCAAGAAAGGTTGATTTCTTGGTTTAGTAACTATACTTACAACAAGAGTTTACTATAACCTCTAAACCATCAATCTTTCCGCTCTTTCAAAATGGCGCCGTTGCCGGGGAACTGCAATCGTGTGCCTTATTATTGGTTATTGTAAATATTTTTCTCTTACTTGTTTATTTATCTTTATTTTTCCCCTCTTTATTTCTTTTTAGCTACTATGAATTCTCACCCCTTTCGCTTTGAGTTTGGTTCTAATGTTATTGAAAGGAATGGAAGTTATAACAGGAACATGCATCAAGGTCAGAGCAATCAAAGATGGATGGAGCCAAGAGGATCTGATCAACCCTTTAGGCAATAACACCCTCCAAGATATCATGGACGAAGACCATTCTACAATGCATACCAAGAAAATAGACATGGTGGACAACCTTGTAATTACCAACAAGCCCCACCCTGTGCTTATAGGCCATCCTCTCAACGTACTTCGAATCACCACACTCACAAGCTCCTTTTCACCATTCACCACCGTATGATCCTCATTTACCCCAGTTTCAATCCAATCACTCCCAAACACCATCACTTCCCCCTGTGCCATACCCAAGTCTATCACCCCAAGAATTAGAGGTTCGCCTCAAGGAAACAGTAAATCGACTTCAAACAACCCTTCATCAACTGGAGCAAGCAGTAAGTCAATTATCTTCTAGACGTTCGAACATTCAAGGACCTTCCACAGCCCCATGTGGACAATCTAACGAAGAGCGTAGTATGAGGGAGATACTAGAAACTCCAGTGGACAAGACAGAGCATGGCTTCGTACTGGAACAAGTAGAGGAAGCTGTCATTATTAAAGAAGAAGAGTTGGTTGAAGACTTAGGAGACGCTGAACCTCCATGGGAATCCAAAGTTGTGGAGCATTCTGTCAAGGATGTTACAATTGATGCTAAGGAGGATTGTGCGCAATCCCCAGAGCAAGTCTTTCATGAAGAACTAGACAGAATAATCCAAGAAGCAAGTTTCCTTGATGACAATAATCTCAAGTCAAGTGAATTCTCTGAGATCGAAGAATCTTCCCCGAGTGAATACGAAGATGATACGGAGGTAGATTTCTCTCAACCTCCAGTCTATGACTTAAGTGATGAGGAGACATAGATGACTTTGATCAGGACATGGATACATTTGAAGAATCTTGTAAGGAAGTGGAGAATTTCACAGAAGAGCACAAGGGAGTAGAACTCACAGAACCACTGGAACCACCTATCCCAAGGCCATTACCACCCAATACAAGCTTCAAGTGGGTACAATCCTTAACCTTTAACTGTATTTTTCCACTTGAGTATGGTTTGCTTGAAACAGATGGCCAGCTTAGAGCTCTCTGCGGCTTTAAGAGTAAGCGGGAAATGGCTCGTACTCAGAGTTGGTGCACAAGATTCAATAAGGTTCCACGCTTCAACTCGAAGTGCACGGATTGGCACCATGATCAATCAAATGGATCTCGGAAAGCATTTGGTTATCCTGGTGAGAATCTAATTTCTAAACCGCCCAGATGGAAAAGTATAGATCAAGACGAAGGCGGATTTAAAAGCAAAGTTTGGGATCCTGGAATCTATGCTGACATTCATCACCCCGGGAGCCTGACAATCTGTTTGAAGCTGCTCAGAAGCTTCACATGCCTAGTTTGGGACCCCGGAGGCCATTGGCATTCCAAGCATTGGTGGAGATTTCTGGATGAATTTAAGCATAAGCCGCCATAACAAGAAGCTCATCCAATGTCCAACTTAAGGACTTTAACTAAAAGTGCTAGGTGGGAGACAACCCACCATGGTATGATCATTCCTTTTTCAATTTTTATTTAGTTTTATTTGCTTTCAAGTTTTATTTTATTTTATTATATTGAACCTGAAATTTTGCATCTCATTCATATTCATCATTGCATTCAACTAAAAAAAAAGGGTGCGCGACGCGACTGCATCATTCATGCGATCGCGTCAAGTTGCGAAAAACACTTCCCATGCGACCGCGTCATCCACGCGGCCGCGTGACCTGGAGATTGGCGTAAAGATCCAACGTACAAAAAGTTAGGCTGGAATCATGCGGCCATTGTGCGTTTTGCACAAATGACCCACGCGATCGCGTCACTCACGCGATCGCATCACTTGCACAGCACACATCCCACGCGACAGCGTGAGTGACGCAATCGCGTCGCATAGGATTGCACAACACCCCAAAAGGAGACAGAGAGTTGCGCTGAAACGATGCTGGATTCGTGCGTTTAGCACAAATTCCAGCAACGCGATCGCATGGCTCAGGTGATCGCGTCATTCACTCTTTTCCCATTCCATGCGATCGCGTGCCCCACGCGATCGTGTCAACCACATTTTCGCCCCAACCACGCGACTGTGTGCCCCACGCGATCGCGTGGATTCAAATTATAACCCCCTGTCACGCGAACCCTATCAGTCGTGCCACCCACCCCCTTCCTCCTTCCCCCTCCTTTCTTCTTCTTCCTTCTTCTTCCCCCCCTCTCCGCCACTGCCTCTCTGCGACCACCACCCTCGCGCCGCCGTCGTCACTGCCCAGCGCCACCCACGCCTCCCTTCCTCCGAACAGCACCCACCACCGCCGCGCCACCCTCTTCCGCTGCGCCGGACGCCACCGCCGTCATCTCCAGCCACCTCTCTGCCCCACTCTCTTTCTTACGCCTACCAGGTTCCGACGAACGCCACCCTTCTATCCTTCGTAGTTCATTCATATTTTTCTGTTTATGTTCATCATTAGGCTAGTTAGATATGCATGTTGTCGTGGATTTTAGGTTGTTAGGTAGCCTAGGATGTGGTTAGGGATTTAGTTCTGTTTAATTGCACTGTTCCTGTTTCTTATTTTATTCTGCTGTTGCTGTGATGATTGTAATGTTCATATGCTGTACTTTCTTGTTTCTTGCTACTCTGTACACTGAATTTTCATGTTTATATTCCTTATATGTAATTGCAGCTTTAATTTTGATTCCTATGAACTATTATGTTGCTGTTTATTTTCCGGGACAATCCAATTTTAGCCGGAATGCTGCCCAAATTTCTGTAAAATGTTTTCATTCATGTTTTGGTTTTGGCATTTTGAACTCTGCTTTCCTCTGCTTTAACCAAACCAATTCATGACTGCCCGGGCATGCTTTCTTATCCTTTTTGATTTCCTGGTTCCTAAACTGCATTTTTGATGTTTGATTCCAACTTTTGCTTTCTCTATATCTATTTGAATCATCATCACCCTGTTTTTCTTATTTGGATATGAGTTACTTATAGCTTCTAACTGTGAATACTTGTTACTTGGAATATTTTCATTATGCCACTTACTTTAACCCACTTTTTACTAACTCACTAATGTTAACTTCCTAACTCTTTTTCAATTTTAACCAACCTAACCTTTCAAAACTTCTCTTCTGATTTTCTTTCACTTTCTTTTAACAAACTAACCATGGCATGATGTTAATTTTTCTATTTAACATGATTTCTAATACATTTTGGATTGTTAATTTTACTTCTCGAACTTTTAACTCCTATTCAATCCTTAATGCACATTTACTTAGCTCATATTCTTTACTCTCCTGCTCCTTTGCCACTATGTGCTTCTTTTATTAATTGCCTCCTTGTTTTCCTATTTTTATTATATCCTTGAATTCTATTTTTCAGGATGTCAGACTCCCACAAAAAAGGGAAAGGAAAGGCAACAACTGGCAAACGGAAAAGAGGAGAAGCCTCTATGTCTATCATAGATCTCATGCATGATGCCTCCTTGCGGGAGAAAAATTTTACCCTGCAGGAGAAGGCCGACCAGCTAATCCCTGCTACTGATCCAGTGAAGTTTGCAAACCGATACTATGAGCTGAGGTATCCGGTGTTTGCAACCTCCAGGAACCTATACCTGGAGAGAACTTTGAAGATCCCAGAAGAACTCCAACAATACACCTCTGACCAGATCAAACAAAGAGGCTAGTTCTTCCTGGAGAGAAACCTGACTGAGGTCAATGCATCTTGGGTTAGGGAATTCTACTGCAATTACTTCAAAATCTCCCTAGATGCAGTGAACCTTAGAGGAAATCAGATTCTGGTCACTGAAGAGGCCATTGAAGAAGTTCTGAAGTTTCTGCCTAAAACTGATCAGCTGGATGGTTATCAGAAAGCTGAGAAAGATATGCGCTTTATGCGATTTGATTGGGATGCAGTAAAGGCCAGGATAGCCCTTGACCCGACCGTTCCTTGGATTATGGGTCAGAACACCATCATGCCAAAGGGAATCAAGCGGATTTACCTGAATGATGAGGCTCGGCTATGGCATCAGATACTTAGCAACTTCATTATGCCGAGTACTCACGAGACTGAGATACCAGCCGTTATGATTACTCTCCTTTGGTGTGTGATAGAGGGTAAAGACCTGTACCTGCCACGCTTTATCTGGTACTATATGGCCAGGGTCCACGTCCAAGGCACTCTTCCCTTTCCTTATCTGGTTACACAGCTAGGCCGTCGAGCTGACGTGCCTTGGGAGGATGCTGATGAAAAGCCACCTGCTGCAGAATGCAAGAAGATTATCCCTCACAGCAGGAACTTTCTAGCTTTGGGCTACAGACCTCCATTCCTCACTACTACTGCTGACACAGCCACACCATCTGCCGGCCCCTCTTCTTCCACAGCTACCCCTGCCACCACCACTGCACCTCCACCTGCCCCAGAGCCCATCTATCATCTAGTGCACCGCCTATTTCGACGGCTTGACCAGATGGAGCGTCGCAACAAGCGACGCTATGAGCACCTGAAGCTGATGATACGCTCTGGCGACATCCCCTCTGAGCCTGACACACCATTCGAGGTATCTGAAGAGGAGGCGGATGCTCACGAGGTAGAGACCCATCCACAGAGCGAGGTAGAGCAGGCAGGCACCCAGCAGGTAGCATCGCATCAGGAGGCTCCGCCTCAGATTCAGGCTGTAGATCCCGAGATTCCTATCCAGTCAGCACCTCTTCTACAGCGGCCAGATCCTCAGATCACCACCACAGAGACCCCAGCTACCCACCCTTCCAGTGATGACACCCCTTCACACCCTGCTTGACCCCGATGCTACATTTTAAGTGTGGGGAGGTCGCCATCTCTGGCGTTCTTTTTTTTGGTGAACCACTACATACTCTTTTTATTTATTTTGCTACTTTTCTGTATTTTTCTCTTTATTTTTATTTTTATTTTCTCAGTACTTATATATATTACTATTTTTATGTATTTATTCTATGTTGCACTTTAGTTCATATCTTAGTCATTTAGTTTAGTTGCAATTCTAACTTATTAGTTATAGAAATTGTGGATTAATTAGTATAGTTTACCCTTTTTAGTATGAGATAGCTTAGTTTAAATTGAAAAATATAAAAAGAAAAGTAAACTAGGAACTTGAACACAATAGAAACAATCCACACACCTTGTATATATAGAATTATATGTTAGTTAGTTAACAACATTTCATCAAGGAGAAACACTAGAACTTTAAAGCCATTCAATATAAGTTTTACATTGAGAATAATGGGAATTTTTAACTAAACCTGCATGACATACATAAGTGATAAATAATTTTTGAGTTAGAGAACACACAGCCTGTGAGTTTTGAGCTTTATTGTATGGTTACATTCAAACCATAATGTTTTATTCCTGTGTGTTCCGCCCTTCTTTTTTATTCTGATGTTCTTTACTTTGTTTTAATTTATATGTCCAATTATAGAATAGAAATACATACCAAGAGAGTGATTGAGGCCATTATTTGATTTTAGCTCACTTATCCCAAAATAACCTACCTTTCACATCACCCTTGTTAGCCCCCTTGAGCCTTTAAATCCCTTTTTTCTATAAACCACATTACTAGCCTTAAGCAGAAAAACAAAATAAAAATCCCAAGTTGAATCCTTGGTTAGCTTAAGATAGGAATTGTGTATGGTTTACATGTGGGAAACCTATTGGGAACATGGATGATAAAAACAAAAGGTAGAAAAGTTGAAAAGAATAAAATAATTCAAAATAAAAGTTTTAGGAAGCATGCTCATGTAAAATCAAAATAATTGAATTACCATGTGCATTAAAAAAAAGAAAAAAAAAGTGTTATTTTTCAATAGTTGAATAAAGGGGACACAAAAGAATTTCCCAAATGAGAAATAAAGCAATGCACATAGGATAAAAATAATAAACATTGAAACATGAGCATGTAACATCCAAAGTGGGAAAATATGGGAAAATAGGTAAAGAAGCTTTGCTTTACAAAGTATGTATGTTAGGTGAGATCTTAGACTAATTAAGGATTCACTTATTAGCTCACTTAGCCTTGTACATATACCCTTACCTTTACCTTGGCCCCATTACAACCTTAACTAAAGACCTCATGATTTTTGGTATGTCTATATTCTATAATTGTTGATTGGTTAGATGAAGAATAAAGTTATAGAAAGTAAGGATAAAGAGAAGAATAGAGTGATTAACCCAATAAACACTGAGTGACTAGAGAGTAAACACAAAATCCAGTGAGGGTTCAATAGCTCATTAACATATATCTCTGCTTGAATTATTAATTGTCTTGCAAGTTTATAACATATTTTTTTCTCCCATCTCAACTGTAAAAGTGCTTTATCATTATCTAAGGTTTGGCTATATATATATATATATATGACTCCTTGAGAATGTGAATTAATTCAACTACATGCAAGCTTTATATACAAGTGAATAAAAACTAGAATTGCATGATGCATCATTCATTTAGGTAGTTGCATTTAGATTAGATTGCATTACATGACATTCCACCACTTCAACCTAACATTACTCTTGGACTTAGCATGAGGACATGCTATTGTTTAAGTGTGGGGAGGTTGATAAACCCATATTTTATTATATATTTTGTGCTTAATCTGAGTGATTTATTCAATCCTTCACCCACTTATTCATATTAATTGCATGATTTTACTTTCCCTTCCTTATTATGTGATGTATGTGAAAAACAGGTTTCCTATGCTTTAAAATTAATTATTTTAATTACCTTTATTTCCATTCGATGCCGTCATTAGTGTGTTGAGTAGTTTCAGATATTCTAAGGCAGGAATGACTCAAAGGATGGAAAGGAAACATACAAAAATGGAAGGAAAGCATAAAACAGAGTTTGTGAAGAAACTGGCATCCACGCGATCGCATGGACGACGCGACCGCATGGACGACGCGACCGTATGCCAAGAAAGAAGAAGCAGCGACGCGGCCGCATGACTGACGCGACCGTGTGACAAGGAAAACTCCGAATGACGCGACCGCGTGACCCACGTGGATGTATGACAGAGGCCACGCACCAGAAATTGCAGAAAATGCTCCCAGCGAATTCTGAAGCCCTTTTTGGCCCAAATCCAAGTCCAGAAGGTATAGACCAGAGGTTATGAAGTGAGGGAATGCACCCATTCAAGGAGATGCTCGACTTTAGTTAGTTTTCATGATTTAGATTTAGTTTGGAGAGAGGTTCTCTCCTCTCTCTTCTCTCTTTAGGATTAGGATTTAGAATTAGGATTCTATTCGCTTTCAGGATTATATCTTTATCAGGTTCAATATTCCTTTTTATTTACTTTTGCAATTTAATTTATGAATTCTTCCATGTTACAGATTACATCTTCGAATTAATGTTATTTGAGGTATTTCAGTTTAATATTGCTTTCTTTTATTTACATTATTGTTATTTCCATCTGAAGACATTTTTATTCCAGTAGATTTATTTTTTCCTTTTGGCCTTGGTTAAGAAATCAGTAATTCAGGAGTTATCAAACTCAAACATGAATGATAATTGTTATCTTTGTTAATTAAACTGAACTTCAATAATCCCAATCTTTTCTTAGGAAATAAATAGGATTCGAAGATCAAACCAATTAATCCCTTGATCTCCTTTTATCTTGGTAAAGGTTAACAAAGTGGAATTAAGATTCAATTCTCATAATCATTGATAAGGATAACTAGGATAGGACCTCTAATTTCTCATACCTTGCCAAAAGTTTATTTACAGTCATTTATTTATTTTACTTGCCATTTAAATTACTTGTTCTTCATTTACTTTAATTGCTAATTAAACCATTCGCTCCTCATTCTCAAAACCCCAATTTACAATCTCCATAACCAATAATAAGAACATACTTTCCTGCAGTTCCTTGAGAAGACGACCCAAGGTTTGAATACTTCGGTTATCAATTTATTTAGGGGTTTGTTACTTGTGACAACTAAAACGTTTGCAAGAAAGGTTGATTGCTTGGTTTAGTAACTATACTTACAACGAGAGTTTACTATAACCTCTAAACCATCAATCTTTCCGCTCTTTCAGAGTACTCACCTTAAAAGAGGTATAGAATCAGAGAGCACGATGAGGTGGTTGCGTGGCCATAAACGAGTCTTCGATCGAAGCTATGATGTGGAAGTTATGTAGATTTTAATATGTGGCGAATAGTGTTTCTGGGGCTCCAGGTCTCTTCTCTTTTCTTCTTTCCCTCTTTCTCTCTCTCTCTCTCTCTCTTAATGTGCTGGATGTGTTTAATTTCATGAAGGGAAATGTGTGGCTAAAATGTGTCAAGTGGAACGGTTATATGTATTGGGCTTTGGGCCCAAGTGAGGCCCATTGCAAAAAAAAAAAAAAACTTAGCACGTTGGCCCTATCTAAGGCCAAAACCTTTAAGATAAAAGTTCAGGTTTACGTTCTAAATATTTTTTGTTACTTTCATAGTTTTAGTTTTTTTCACTCACAGTACCAGATAGATTTAAGCCGATACAGCTAATTTTAACACCAGCACGCGTTTTTCCGCAATTAATTATATCTTTGCACTCAATTTTATTTTCTAAGTTAAATTTTCACTGGTATATCCCCAAATTATAAATTTTCAACTTCTTACCCTTTTTGCTCACATTTAATTTATTTATTAATCATTTACTATTTATCTAGATTTTACATCCTACCCACCTCAAATAGAAATTTTGCCCTCAAAATTTTGACTACTAAGAGAAAATTGACAAGAGCAACTCTCCTCTACCTTGACTTTCTGTTCCTCGATCCTCCATCATCCTTTGAAACAATCTGATATTCCAAAACTCCTCTTTCAACTCATAGCAATCCTAAAGCCATCAAAATCATCGCGCTTCTTCTGTGCCACTCTGATTGTTTACCATTAAGAACTTAATCATCCATTCACTTCGACCAAAAATCTCCTTGACTTTTGCTGTCCTAACGGCATCATTTCATGCAGCACAATTTAGTTTGATCCTAAGTTCGACACTAAGTCTGACACTTTTACTCCTAAGTTCTCAACTCCGCCATATGCTATGAACAAAGGTGATGTTCTGGTATCACACAATTCAATTAGAGTTCGATTACTAATTTCACAATTACCTTGAATCAGTGGATCGGATGTAGCCGCATCCCGATTCTTCCTGTGTGGGCAATCCCAGAACATATGCACTAGTTTCCCGCACTTGAAACATACGCCTACCCCATCCCTGCACGGTTGGTCCTGGTGGTAGTTTGGACACCTCTTGCAAGTCCAATCATCTGAATGAGTCTTTGCGTGCTTCTCTTTACCATTTTGCTGGCGGTTGTTGTTCCTTCGAAAATCATTTCGGCCTTGTGAGTATTGTGACTCATGTCCACTTCTCTTAAAGTCTTGACCCATTGGTGCGAAATCTCTGTCAAGGTCTTTATTGTAGAATTCTTGGCAGTCATCCTTTGCCATAGTGGCCTTTTTTGAGAACTTCTCCACTACTCTGCTCTTGTTTACTGGCTCAGAAAAGATTCAAATCTCCATAGGCACAACGGCACTCATTATGTCACTTCGAAAACCCCCTTCGTACTTAATACACTTCCATTCTTTATAACCCTCTGGAGCACCCTGGCAAACTCACGAGAACCAACATAACTCCTCGAACTTGTTGGTATACTCCACCACAGTCATAGAACCTTTCTTCAGCTGCATCAGTTCTAATTCTTTTGCCACCTTAACCGAGTTCGGAAAATATTTCTTATAGAACTCCACTCGAAAGGAATCTCAATTGATCAGTCATCATTTTGTTGTAGTAAATGTTAAGCTCCTTGTAACTAAAATTAAGCTTCTCCCTCAAACTTATACATGGCAAACTCCATGTATTGATCTTCAGGCACATGTTGAGCTTACAACGCCTTCTCCAACCAGCTATCCACCTCTGTAGGGTTCGGCGTACCCCTGAAAGTTGGTGGATTCACCTTCAGAAAAGCGATCAAAATCATCGGCCCTTCGTTAGATCCATTGCCACCATTGTCTCCATTCTCATTACCAGCCTGCTGTCCTAGCATTTCAGCAGTGGCCTGCAAAGCAGTAGCCATGTTCTCTAGAGCAACCATATAGTTCACGGGATCATTTGTCTGTCTGGGTCCCTCAGTACCTCTCCGACCGCATCTATGTCCATATCCATGAAACGCCATTCGAGTTCTGTTACACCAAATAATTGATATCAAGATGATCAGTCTCAATATCTCAAGTTTAGTGCTTCAAAGTCCCAAAAGCCTACCACACAAAGCCTTACCATATAGTCATTAATCAGAGGTGGTGAGGCATTACGATGCCTAAAAGCAAAAGTACACACATATATTCGAAAGATAATAATATACTAGGAGCCTGTGAAGAAAAGGATAACAAGAAAACAATCGTATCACTCATAAAATGGTAAACATAAAAGTGTATAAATGCGAAAGTATAAGAGATACAGAATATAGATATAAGATTCATAATGGATACATAAGTAGTGTTAATCTCGACCTGCGAAGAAGAGGCCGACTAGACAAATATTGCAGCCCAAACAATATAAAACATAATCTTGTTTCTCCATACAACAAACCTCTAAGAGAAAATATACAAATACATGTTTCAGAATTGGAGAATAAACATCTAATACAAAATGAAATCCCTAAAAAACAAGTGTTCACTTTTCACAAGAGATCCTGCACGCTCAGCAAGGTGCGTCACGTCCTATATCTGTAAAATCAACAATTTCCACAAACGAGTGAGAACCCAAAGGTTCCCAGTAGTGTAATAATTCCAAATAGAGACTATGTAAAACTACATGATCTCACTAGGCAATCCTAATCTCCAACCAACACAAGGTTCAAGCCTAGATTTTCACTAATCCATACAAGATCATCAGACTAAATTTCAGAAATATTAGTGATCTCAAGCTCTCAACTCTTCTCAATGCAAGTATTGCCACCCCGCGGGTTTGGGTAGTATTGCCACTCCTAATTCTTGCATCCCTTCTTGTATTCAATGTGGAAATGGTACCTGAGTAACTTGGCCAGCCAAGCTTGTTGCTCCGGAGTTTGTATTGATTGAAATTATAGTTCCTTAAGGCTTTTATGATCGGTTCTAATCACAAATCGAAGTCCCATGAGGTAATGGTGGAACTTAATTACAGCTGCAATTATTGCCTGCATTTTCTTTGCATACACTGGTTGTTTTTACACAGTGGTTGAGAGCCTCTCAAAGAAATATGCTATCGGATGTCCTTCTTGGCTTAAGATGGCACCAATTCACGTTCCTGAGGCATTAGTCTCTAAAATGAAAGGCTTGGAGAAATGTGGTAATGCTATAACTGGGACATTGGATAATGCATTCTTTAAATTTATGAAGGCCTCAGTGAATTGCAATCACCAGCCAAAATTATCCTTCTTCAAAAGGTCTGTTAAGGGGGCATCTGGCACTGCAAACTGTCTAATGAACTTTCAATAATAGCTTGCCAAACTAAGAAAAGCTCTCAAGTATTTTAGAGAAGTAGGTATTGGCCAATCCTTAATGACTTGCACATTGGACTCATCAACTCTCACCCCTGTGCATGATACTATATGTCCCAAATAATCAACTTCCATTTGGCCAAATGAACACTTTGTTACTTTAGCATATAATTCATTATTCTTTAAAATTTTCAACACATGCATCAAATAGTCTAAGTGAGAATGCCAATCTGGACTATAAACTAATATATCACAAAGAAAAACTAGAACAAAATTTTTCAATACCTCTACAAAGACCGAGTTCATCAAACTTTGGAAGGTTGCTGGTGCATTTGTCAATCCAAACAGCATGACCAACCATTCATAAAAGTCTTGGTGCATGTAGAAAGCGGTCTTAAAATAGTTCTCTGGTCGCACCCTTATTTGATGATATCTGGACCTTAAGTCCAACTTGGAAAAGTATTGGGCATCGAACAGCTCATCCAAAATTTCATCCACTGTTGGCATAGAAAAAGAATCCTTAACTTTGACTGCGTTCAAGGCATAGTAATCGGTGCAAAAATTTCACAACCCCTCCTTCTTCTTTACCAATAGAACCGGAGAGAAAAATGGGCTGGTGCTTAGCCGTATAATGCCCTTTACTAATATGTCTGCCACTATTTTTTCAATTTCAGACTTTGATTGTGTGGATACCTGTAAGGCTTAACCCTGCTTGGAGGTGTATTTGGCAATAAAAGAATGGCATGGTCGTGTTCCCATGGTGGAGGAAAGCCCTGTGGTGTTCGAAAAGTGTGCTATATGTAAGACCCAAAACTTTTAGAAAATCTTATTATGAGTCAATTTCAATTTATTTATTCATTAAAGACTTTAATTTTAGAAATTATTTTATTAAAGCTAATTAAATCAAATTTTGATAATTAAATTAGAATTTTTATCTAATTTTATAATTATTAGATAATTTCTATATTTAAATTATAAAATTTAGTGGTTGTAAAGTAATAAGAATTTTATATGATTTGATTTAAATAATTGAGATTTGGAGTTTAATACTTTCATTTTTATGAATAAAGAAAACTAAGTATATTATATTATATTTTTAATTAGAATACTTATTTAAAAATAATTTGTAAGTTGATGAATAAACGGTATTTTTATATATGATTATTATTTGATTAAAATAGTTTTTAATTACTAAATTATCCCTAATTTTATTAAAAATTACAAAATTACTCTTATACCTAATTTTACTCTAACCTTAAAACTCAACACACACAACTCTAACCCTAATTTACCTTCCTAGTCTCTACCCTCATCAGCAAACACCCCCCAAACTTGAAACACACACGCGACCACCAGAGGGAAGAGAGAGCATGGAGAGCAGAGAAAGAGAGGAGAGGAACGAGGGAGAAGAAAAGGAGAGCGAGGGACCCAGCTTGTTGCCGCCAAACCCGTTAGCCGCATTGCCGCCGTTCATCCTCATCGCTACCAGGGCCATTGTCGAGGAGCTCGCGCGAGTTGGAGCGGTTGTCTTTGCACACCAACGCCTCAACCGTTGAGCCTTGCCGTCGTCATGCATGTCACCACCACTGCCATCAATCGAAGCCGCTGCCCGTGAAGCCGAACCGCCGTCGAGTCTAAAGTCGAAGGGAGAGAAAATGCGATGGAAGAGAGGAAGGAGAGGGTTGTTCCCTTCGTTGCCAAGCCACAGCCACCGCCGTCGAAGCGCTTGTCACTGTCGCCACTGTTGGGTCATTACCTGAGGAAGTCACTGCTATTGGAGCTCGCTCGAACTGCTTGGTGTTGTTGCCACTCCTCTTAGTTTTGTTCAAACCACGCCGCCGCATCTCTGGACATCATGAACGGTGTCATGGCCGTTGGGACCACCGCTTGAGCCACTAATGTTCAGTTCAGTCGTTTTTCCTCAGTTACGGTAAGTGTTTCATTTCGAAACCCTTGAAAATTACCATTCTGTTAGGTTTGATTAAAGATTCTGAGGTTTTGGTAATATATGGTAGAGTTACGGTCTTTGTATGTTGCGATTAAAGCTGTCGCTATTACTGCAAAAGTAAGATGAAGCTGTAGTTGCGGCTGCCGATGTTACAGATGGGGAAAAAGGTGCTTTGTGTGTTTTATAGCTTTTGGGTTTTGACTATTTGAGGTAGGGGTGCTTTCCTTAAACTTATTTTATTCTCAAAAATTGTTATAAATCGATATTGATACAAATAATATATTCTTGGTGATTATGTGAGTCTTATGGAGTGAATTGAGTTATTTCGGATAAATGATTGATTTGTTGATTGATTAAATTGGTTTTTGGATTGTGATATAGTGTGTGTTTGGATTATAGTTTACAAATGGGAGTTTGCATAAAATTAATTTTGTAAACTTGATTTCGATGAAAAGTAAGTTTGTGTTAAGGTGATTTATGTTTGGCAATATTTATATCAAAATGGATTATAGTAAAATAAATGTTGTTTGGATTACACTAATCAAAATTACTTTTAGATAAAAGATTACTAAAATTGACATCAATTTAAATAATTTTTGTATATTATCTTATTATTTTAATTTTTGATATTTGAATAGATCTTATTAATTAATTTTATAATAAAATTAATATTTACTTACTAAAATAAAAACAACATAAAAATTGGCAAAATATATTTTTAATTAAAACTAAAAAAATATTAACTTTAGAGAGTACTAAAAATAATAAAAAAAATTAAATATTTATTTTGGTAGTGATTGAAATAAATCAAAAAGTTTTTATGATGTTTTTTATATAGTATATTTTTAGTACTCTTAGTACTATTTTTTAGTATATTATAATTTTTTACCATCTACGATTAATTTTTTGTTTAATTTACTTTACCTAATGGGATCAATAAATCATATTATAAAAAGATAATACAAAAATAATACACAAAAATCATAATGATAAAAGTGTATAATGTGAAACAAATAGTTAACAAAAAATAAAAATAATAAATAATAAAAATTTCATAAATAATACAATAACATGCATAAAGGATAAAGTTGGTAAAAGGTAAATAAAGATTAGTGTTGATGGCTAAAAGCCCGTTAGTGAAATGCAAAGGCTAAAAATTGTTGCTTCTTGTAAACATAATTTTGAGGGCAAAATCACTTCTGCGTTCATGAATAAAAAAGTTTGCCAAATCAAAAATTGAATCTTTCAAGAAGCTTAAATGTGCTTCTTCCCTTCCAAAGTATTTGCCAAACACACCCATAATGATTATTAAGCGTATGAATGCATATTGATAATTGAGGTTGAATTATTGTGATTTACTATATTGGTTGGTTTGAATTCTAGGTTTTTGTTTATTTCTTTGAGTTGAGTTAGAGTTGTTGAGATAATGATTTATCGGAAGTGATTTTGAGATATCGAAATTGTTTTGTTTGATTTATCATAAATGATTTTAAGAATTGGAATGGGTTTTATTTGATTTATCGAAAATAATTTTGAGAATTGGAAATGGCTTGGTTTGGATCCGAGAAGGGTGGCTGATAAACCACTATTTTATGGTTTATCTTGTGTTTAATTGAGTGGTTTCATCAAGTCTTTACCTACTTATTCATATGATTTGCATGATTTTATAATTCCTTCCTAGTTTTGTTTTATGGTTGAAAACTTGCTTCCAAGAGATCTTAAATTAGTATATTTTAATTCTCCTTTATACCATTCGATGTCGTGATCCGTGTGTTAAGTGTTTTAGGCTTTATAGGGCAGGAATGGCTTAGAGAATGGAGAGGAAGCTTGCAAAAATGGAAGAAACACAAGAAACCAAGGAGATAACTGGTGCGGTATTTGTAACCCACTAACTTACCGGCAAGTGCACCGGGTCGTACCAAGTAATACCTTACGTGAGTAAGGGTCGATCCCACGAGGATTGATGGATTAGTTAGACAAACAGAAAATAGTGTTGAGATGCAATATAAAAGACATTAAACAATATAAAGAATATTGAAGAAAGGCAAGTAAATATTTTGGGAAAAATATGGAGAAGATAGTTAAGGCTTCAGAGTTATCTATTTTCCTGGAATTATCTTTCTTACTAACTATTTTAATCATGTAGGATTTAATTTATGGCAAACTATATGTGACTAGACCCTAATTCCTTAGACCTTCCTAGTTTCCTCTAAAATTCATCAACAGCCAATTCCTTGGTCAATTAATTCCAATTAGAGAGTGATGATCAAATTCCAGTTTATATGCCACAATAACTCTAATTACCTAAAAATAAAAGGATTATATGTCACGTATCCCGAGATAATTAAAATTTAGGAGAATATGTTTTCAAGCTATTGTTCAAGTAAAGAGCTTTTCCAAGTTATACAAGAACTCAAATAGAAAGAGGGTCATACTTTCGTTCCACCCAAATTCATAAGATGAAGAGCGAAAACAATTCTTAAATTATAAAGCCATGCATAAATTAAAATAGAAAAAGTAATAAAATCAATCCATACAAATAGACAGAGCTGCTAACCTTAACAATGGAGGATCAGTTGCTCATGGTAGAATGTTATGGAATACGGAATGTAAATTTGGAATAGGATGGGATCCTCCCCAAGACCTCTCTAAAGGAAGGAAAGTTTCTCCCTTTTATAACTAATCTTAATAAATTTAAAATCTAAATTTTAAAATTAAAATAATATCTTTTTTTAGAATTCAAATTTGAATTTAAATTCGAATTAATTTAAATAATCAAGTCTTCAATGGATGGATGGGGACCACTTGTTTCGTCCATTCTACAACTTCTAATCTGTGTTTTCTGGGCTGAAAACTGGGTCAAAACATCCCAGAAATCGCTCCCAGCATTTTCTGCATTTTTCTGCACGTGGCGCATGTCACGTGTACGCGTCAGTCACGCGTATGCGTCGATGGTCTTTTTTGCGAGTCACGCTGACGCGTCGGTCACGCGCACGCGTCGCTGAGAAAATCTTCAAATCACGTGTACGCATCAGTCACGTGCACGCACCGCCATGGAAAGCTCCAAATTCACGCGCACGCATTAGGCACGCGTGCACGTCGCTCCTCGCTGCCATCTCCTTTGATTCTTGTGCTGCAGAAACTCCATCAAATCCAGCCGAATGCTACCTAAAATAAATAGTATTGCACAAAACTCAAAATAACATCCATAGTGGCTAAAATATAGTTATTTCTTAATTAAACCCAACAAATTACTTGCAAATTCACTAGGAAAAAATAGGAAAGATGCTCACGCATCACAACACCAAACTTGAATTGTTGCTTGTCCTCAAGCAACCAAAACTAATATAAGCTTAGGATGTGAATTTGCATGAGAATGAGAGTTCAATTAAGCCCATGTCTTCTTCTTATAATGGGGTTTACAACTGCAATCCTGAACAATTTTGGCATCTCACTTTATCCTTTGAAGTTCAGAATGATTGGCATCCATAGGAACTCAGAATTTAGATAATGTTATTGACTCTCCTAGTTCAGTATGTTGATTCTTGAACACAGCTACTTTATGAGTCTTGGCTGTGACCCTAAGCATTTTATTTTCCAGTATTACCACCGGATACATAAATGCCACAGACACATAACTGGGTGAACCTTTTCAGATTGTGACTCAGCTTTGCTAGAGTCCCCAGTTAGAGGTGCCCAGAGTTCTTAAGCACACTCATTTTTCTTTGAATCATGACTTTAACTGCTCAGTCTCAAGCTTTTCACTTGACACCTTCACGCCACAAGCACATGGTTAGGGACAGCTTGATTTTGCCGCTTAGCCCAGGATTTTATTCCTTTGGGCCCTCCTATCCATTAATGCTCAAAAGCCTTGGATCCTTTTTACCCTTTGCCTTTTAGTTTAAAGGGTTATTGGCTTTTTCTACTTGCTTTTTTTTCTTTTTTTTCTTTCTTTTTCTTTATTATTTTTTTCGCCATTTTTTTTTTGCAAGCTTCGTGGTTTTCACTGCTTTTTCTTGCTTCAAGAATCAATTTTATGATTTTTCAGATTATCAATAACATTTCTCTTTTTTATCATTCTTTCAAGAGCCAACAATTTTAACATTCATAAACTTCACTATAAAAAATATGCACTGTTCAATGAGAATTTTAACATTCAGAATCACAGAAAATACCACCACATCTAAGTAAATGAGACTACTCTAAAAATTAAACTCAAATTCTCATGCACTACATCTGTTCTTCTTTCTTTTTTGATTTTAAGCTTAGTGGGCAATACATGAGACATCTTTCAGAATTAAAGCACTTAACAGAAAAATTAAACTAGAACCTATGAATCTACTAATAGCGGATCATGCAGTAAACAAAATAAAGTAGTAGAAACCAGAACATAATATAATGAAAGTGGGAAGGAATAAAAAAATGAAAGGCACTCAACCACCTTAGTTATCCGAGCGGTCGTTTTATTCTTCAAGTTGTGCTCCTTTGTGAAGATGATTCACCTCCCTTAGTGCCATAAAATTAAACAGAAAACCCTTAAGCGAAGCGTCAACACCAAACTTAAAGGTTTGCTTGTCCTCAAGCAAAGAAGAACTGAAAACAAAAACAAATAGTAAGATGAAAAAAATATAAAAGAACAAGAGAGAATTAAGATTTGGGGGTGGATGATTTGAAATCAGGCACTGAGGGAGTTTAATTGGGCGTTGCATGCGACGCGGATGCGTAAGGCACGCGTAAGCGTGGATCGCATGAATTTCAAGTGACGCGTACGCGTTAGGGACGCGTATGCGTGGACGGCCAGGATGGAAAAACGACGCGGACGCGTCCCTCAAGGACGCGTCTGCGTGGTGGGGGTGTACAGTTCCATCCCCACACCAGCATAACTCTCTAGCCAAAACACCTTTTACGTCGATTTTACTCATCCACGCGTGCGCGTGCTTGACGCGTACACGTGGAGTGCCAAAATTGCAAACGATGCAGACGCGTCATAGACGCGTACGCGTGAGCATGTTTGTGCGCAAGGCACCATTCCTGCGCCACTCCCGCGTAACTCTCTATTCAATTTTATTTTTTCACGAACACACATATGACGCGTACACGTCAGCGACGCTTGCCCGTGATGTGTTCGTTTTTTTTTTTAGCCTGAGGTGTTCGGTTCCTGTGATAAAATAGCTGCATGATCAGAAAATTAGTAAGAACTTAATAAAAATCAAATAAGTAAGAAAACTACTACTAATAAAAATAAAACAAAATAAAGCTAAGAATGAAAAGGAATGATCACACCACAGTGGGTTGTCTCCCACCTAGCACTTTTAGTTAAAGTCCTTAAGTTGGACATGTGGTGAGCTCTTTGTCATGGTACCTTGTGCTTGTACTGATCCAGGAATCTCTACCAATGTTTGTTAATCCAATGGCCACTGGGATTCCAAACTAGGTGCATAACTCCTTCGAGCAAGTTGAAGCAAGTAACAAGACCCGTTGATTGTAAGAATGAATTCCAGGGTCCCAAACCTTGCTTTTACACCCGTCTTCTTGTGGATCACCATTGTTCCCACTGGGTGGCAAGCGATCTGAATTCTCACAGAGACATCCAAACAACTTTCTAGACCCATTCACTTGAGCTCTACACCAATCCTTGCACTTCAATTTGGAATATGCAACCATATTGACCCTTGCTTGACAACTCTTACCACTAACCATCTTCCTCTTACTCTTAATGCCACAAAGAGCTCTAAGTTGACCATCCGTTTCCAGTAGCCCATATTCAAGTGGGAACGTAAAGGTTAAGGATAGGAATTTTACCCACTTAAATATTGTATTGGATGGTGATGGCTTTGGGAGAAGTCTTGCAAGCTCCACTCCCTTGTGTTCTTCTTTGAATTCTTCCACTTCTTTGCAAGCTTCCTCAATTTCAACCTCTTCCTCTTGGTAGCTATCTTCTAATTCAATCTCTTCTTTATTACTTACCAAGGGCATGGGAGGTTGTGCATCTTCCTCTTCTTCCATGTGTGAGGATGGAAAGTTCTCTAATTCACTGGAGTATGAACTCCTTTGATTGATTTCCTCACTTTCTTCTATAGGATCTTGCATTATATCTCTTGGGAAGAAATTTGCTTGCTCCTCTTCCTGTGACTTGATAATTAACTGCACATGCTTCTCTATATTTTTGACACTTGTCTTTATATCCTGTAAGAATTCTTTCGTGAGAAGCTTAAGATCTGATGGTATTTGAGGTGAATAAGGAGGAGGTGATGGTTCTTGATAAGAGTAAAAAGAGGATGGCTCTTGGTAAGAATAGATAGATGGTGGTTCTTGATATGGGTAGAAAAATGATGGTTCTTGGTATGTATATGGAGATGGTGGTTCTTGATATGAATAGGGAGGTGGTGACCCTTGATAGTTAGAACATGGAACACTGAAGTTTCTTTGGTTTTTACTTTGCCAACCAAAATTTGGGTGGTTTTCCCATTCATAATGATATGAATCACTACTCAGGTGTGAGTAGTAACCCATATGATCTCTCTCCACTATTTTTCCTTAGCACAAAACACCAAAAAGGATTAAACGCACCATGTGGTAAACAGAAAAGTAAAGAAGAAAGAACAGAATTTTAAAAATTAAAATAAAAAAAATTAAAATAAAACTAATTAGGAAACACCAAACTTAATTTTAGAAATTAAGAGTAAAAAATAATGGCTTAAAATATTTTTATTTTTATTTTATTTATTTTTTTCGAAATTTTTTTAAATAATAAAAGAAAAAAATGAAAGAAAACGTAACAGGGGAGGGGGTTGCTAACGAGAAACAAGGAAATTTTTTTTTTCAAAAAATAATAAAATAATTTTTTTAAATAAAATTAAAATTAAAACACCTAATCTAAACAATCAAACAACTAATAGTTGTTAATCACAGTCACTCCCCGGCAATGGTACCAAAAACTTGATGCGGTATTTGTAACCCACTAACTTACTGGCAAGTGCACCGGGTCGTACCAAGTAATACCTTACGTGAGTAAGGGTCGATCCCACGAGGATTGATGGATTAAGCAACAATAGTGTTTGATAGGATTAGTTAGACAAACAGAAAATAGTGTTGAGATGCAATATAAAAGACATTAAACAATATAAAAAATATTGAAGAAAGGCAAGTAAATACTTTGGGAAAAATATGGAGAAGATAGTTAAGGCTTCAGAGTTATCTATTTTTCTGGAATTATTTTTCTTACTAACTATTTTAATCATGTAGGATTTAATTTATGGCAAACTATATGTGACTAGACCCTAATTCCTTAGACCTTCCTAGTTTCCTCTAAAATTCATCAACAACCAATTCCTTGGTCAATTAATTCCAATTAGAGAGTGATGATCAAATTCCAGTTTATATGCCACAATAACTCTAATTACCTAAAAATAAAAGGATTATATGTCACGTATCCCGTTAAATCCAGATAATTAAAATTTAGGAGAATATGTTTTCAAGCTATTGTTCAAGTAAAGAGCTTTTCCAAGTTATACAAGAACTCAAATAGAAAGAGGGTCATACTTCCGTTCTACCCATATTCATAAGATGAAGAGCGAAAACAATTCTTAAATTATAAATCCATGCATAAATTAAAATAGAAAAAGCAATAAAATCAATCCATACAAATAGACAGAGCTGCTAACCTTAACAATGGAGGACTAGTTACTCATGGTAGAATGTTATGGAATACGGAATGTAAATTTGGAATAGGATGGGATCCTCCCCAAGACCTCTCTAAAGGAAGGAAAGTTTCTCCCTTTTATAACTAATCTTAATAAATTTAAAATCTAATTTTTAAAATTAAAATAATATCTTTTCCTAGAATTCAAATTTGAATTTAAATTCGAATTAATTTAAATAATCAAGTCTTCAATGGATGGATGGGGACCACTTGTTTCGTCCATTCTGCAACTTCTAATCTGTGTTTTCTGGGCTGAAAACTGGGTCAAAATAGCCCAGAAATCGCTCCCAGTGTTTTCTGCATTTTTCTGCACGTGGCGCATGTCACGTGTACGCGTCAGTCACGTGTACACGTCGATGGTCTTTTCTGCGAGTCACGCTGACGCGTCGGTCACGTGCAGGCATCGCTGAGCAAATCTTCAAATCACGCGTACGCGTCAGTCACGCACACGTGTCGCCATCGAAAGCTCCAAATTCACGCGCACGCGTCAGGCACGCATGCTTGTTGCTCCTCGCTGCCATCTCCTTTGATTCTTGTGCTGCAGAAACTCTATCAAATCCAGTCGAATGCTACCTAAAATAAACAGTATTGCACAAAACTAAAAATAGCATCCATAGTGGCTAAAATATAGTTAATTCTTAATTAAACCCAACAAATTACATGCAAATTCACTAGAACAAAATAGGAAAGATGCTCACGCATCAATAACCAGCGAGCACCGACGCGCACGCATGGCTCACGCGAGAGCGCGGAATGGAGAAATTTGCAGCGATGCGTGCATGTGCCTGACGCGTACGCGTGGATTGGAGTCTACGCAAGGACGCGTGCGCGTGACTGACGCGAACGCGTGACACGCCAAAACAACCAGCGACGTGCACGCGTGACTGACGCGTACGCGTGACCTGCGCAATCTGCAGAAATAACAAAAAATGCTGGGGGCAATTTCGGGCCGAGTTTTGACCCAGTTTTCGACCCAGAAACACAGAATAGAGCCAGAAAACATGCAGAGACTCAACACACATTCACACATTCTCATTAGCGTAGTTTTAGGATTTTAGATCTGAATCTAGAGAGAGAATTACTCTTCCTCTAGGTTTTCTTTACATTCATAGTTTATTGCTTTTGATTTTGAATATTAAAGAGTCATCACCTCCGTTGAAGATACTATTCTAGTTTGTTATCTTACTCCCTATTTATTTATTCCATATTCTTAATTCTTGTTTAAAGTTACAATTGGATTATTTTCATGGATTGTTAATGAAAAGGATTACTTTTATTTTTAATTAAATTGCAATTATTGTCTATCATGTCTTTCTTTTATTCCCTTTTTAATTCTATGCAAGTAATTTTCATGTCAATGGAGTAGATTCCCTACTTGACATGGGGGTTGATTAAGAGGAGACACTTGAGTTGGAATGCTCAAGTGATTAGTTAAATTGGAAGTTGTTGGCTAATTCTGTATTTACTAACGCTAGACCTTCCCAAGGGAGAGGACTAGGATTTGCAAATAAGAGTTAGCTCAATCACTTGACTTTCCTTTATTTAGTAAGGGTTAACTAAGTGAAAATAACAACCTCTTTATACTACACTTGAGAAAATTCCAACAAGGATAGAACTTCCAATTAATCATTCCCCCAGTCAAGGCTTTTTATTTTGAATAATATAAATTCCTTTTAATTTTCATTGCACTTAATTACAATTATTTATTTTCTGTTATTCAACTCTCAAAATTCTCGGAAAACTCCTGATTAATAATTTAGTACCCTTTCTAGCAACTCGTTGGGAGACGACCTGGGACTCATACTCCCAGTATTTTTATTCTAAACTTTTGTGACAACCTTTCTAAATTGATGAGGCGGATTTTTGCTGGTTAAGAGCTATACTCGCAACGCTGTTCTATTATATTATAATCTCTTAATTGGCCTAATCTCTGCCATGAATCAATTTTTGGCGCCGTTGCCAGGGAGTTGCAATTGTGTGCTAAATTATTAATTAGTGTACATATTTTTTATTTTATTTGCATATTTTATTTTATTTTATTACCATGAGCTGTATGTTTCTTTCATTGAATGACGCGTTCTTTGCCTGATCCGAGCCTAGCCGCATTTGATCCTGAAATTGAAAGAACTATTTCACGTATTAGGCGAGCTCAGCGTCGGTTAACCTCTGAGGGTGGTGAACTGATTGTTATCGATTCACCAGTCTCATCTGAGGGCGAATCTGAACCGCCATCTGAGGAAGAAACAAGCTCCTTTACTATTGATTCAGTTGATTCACGTGCAGATAACATGGCAGCACCTAGGAGGATTACTCTCCAGGAGCCTATCAAGTACCTCAGGGATTTTCAGACAGCCTGTTCTACTGTTAGGCGTCATGGTGCAAATGAAACTTCTATTATGTTAACCGTCTTCCCGTTTTCTCTTGAGGGAAAGGCGAGGGAGTGGTACTACTCCCAACCTGAAGCAACTGTCACCAACTGGGATACGCTCATGAAAGAATTCTTGGAAAAATACTTTCCAGCTGAAGTTACAGATAGATTGAGGAAAGAGATCTCCTGCATTGTTCAAGGAGAATCAAAGACTCTTTATGAGTACTGGGAGCGCTTTAAGAACCTTCTGGACGTATGCCCCAATCACATGATTGACAGGCTAGTGTTGATCAGCTACTTCACTCAAGGCATGAAGCCTCGGGATAAAACTACACTGGATGGTGCTAGTAATGGTTCTCTGAAGAAGTACAAGACCGCAGGTGAAGCATGGCAACTAATCAGTGACTTATCTGAGTCCACTAGAAATCACAGGCACAGGAGCAGCCACTCAAAGGCTGTTGCAGAGGTTTCCTCTAGCAGTGAGACTACTGCTCTTACACAGAGTATATGTGAAATGACCAATCTACTGAAGCAGATGCAGTTGAATCAACAACAAACTCAGCCTTCCCCACCACAACAAAGCCAACAGTTAGTCCTCCAAAGAGTATGCAGAATCTGTGCTGATTATAGTCATTATACTGATGAATGCCCGCAGCTCCAACAAGAAGACAACACTGTGGCAGCTACTCATAACTTCTATGACCGCCCGAATCAAGGATACAATCAACAAGGCGGCAACTACAACCAAGGTGGGAACTATAATCAAGGATGGCAGGACAACTCTAACCAGGGTTGGAGAGATAATTCCAACCATGGCTGGAGGGACAACTATAACAGAGGAGGCAGAGACAACCAAGGAAACCAGAGGTGGAATAACAACAGACAGCAGAATCAGAACCAACCTTACAGAGCACCTCACCTGAGGCAGTCACAAGGACCCCAGCACAACTAACAACAGGCCCCTCAGATCACTTATCCTACTTCCTCATCAAATGACGAGATGCTTCGTTCTCTTGCACAAGGACAACAAGACTTGCAGACTACACTGAACTCTACTTTAAATGGTCTGAATGCCACTTTACAAGCTCTCGTCTCTCGAATAGATTCATTACCTGCTTCCACCAACCAGCCTTCAAGCTCCAGTAGAATTCCTTCTCAACCCTCACCTAACCCTAAGGGTGGCATCAATGCCATCACTTTTAGGTCCGGAACCACACTGTAAGAGAGGAATCATGAGGAGCCAAGCCCACTAGAACATGCCCCAGTTAAAGATATAGTTGAAGTGGAAGATGCTGAAGAGGAAGAGGAAGTACAAGACATAGATGAACAAGACAAGGTTGAAAAAGAAGTAGCTCAGCCAAGGAATGGAGCACCAAAGGATGCAGAAGCTACAAGTGATGCCATTCCTATCCCATTTCCACACCTTGCAAGGAAGTCCAGAAAGCATATGGAACTTGATCCCAAAATGGTAGAAATTTTCAAAAAGGTTGAGGTAACTGTTCCCCTTTTTTATGTTATTCAACAAGTACCTTAATATGCGAAGTTTCTAAAAGATTTATGCATACATAAAGATAAAATTAATGAATTAGAAACTATTCATTTAGGTAGTTCTATATCTGCTTTAATGGGAGGTATACCTGAAAAATGTAGTGATCCAGGTCCATGCATGGTTAACTGTACCATTGGAGGTGTAATATTTTCTGACTGCATGTGTGATTTAGGAGCGTGTGTTAGTATAATACCATTGTCTATATATGATACTTTGAGGCTCCCTCCCTTAAAAAGGTCGGCAGCTCGTTTTGTGTTAGCAGATAAAAGCATTATTACAGTAGTTGGAATTGCTGAAGATGTATTAGTGAGCATTAAGGGGCTCACATTTCCCATTGACTTCTATATCCTGGAAATGCCCTCTAATGACTCAGGAAGACCATCATCAATCCTGCTTGGAAGACCATTCCTAAAGACTTCGAATTTCAAGCTGGATGCATTCTCAGGAACTTACTCCTTTGAGATAGATGGCAGAGCAGTGAGTTTCAGTTTAAATGAAGCTATGAAGCACCCTATGGAAGATCATTCTATCTTCCAGTGTGACATCATTGATGAAACTGTAGCTGAAGTTCACCAAGAAGACGTAGAAGAGAAGCACATGGAGCAAGGTCCAAGTGTGGGGACACCCTCTGAACATAATGAAGACACTTTGCCATTATCACTAGTTCCAGATAATCCAGAGCCTAGCCATGAGCAGAAATTAGAATTGAAGCCCTTTCCTCCACACCTCAAGTATGCTTACCTTGAAGATAATCAGAAATTCCTAGTTATCATTGCAAGGGAACTCACTTCCCAACAAGAGGAGCAACTGCATAGTGTGCTGAGAAAACACAAGAAAGCAATTGGATAGAGCTTGGCGGATATAGTAGGCATCAGCCCTCAAGTTTGTGAGCACATAATATATTTAGAAGATGGGGCAAAGCTTATCTGTCAACCCCAGAGAAGATTGAATCCCACCATCTTAGAAGTTGTCAAGAAAGAAGTGACCAGGCTACTTGAAGCAGATATTATCTACCCCATTTCAGACAGCAAATGGGTCAGTCCAGTAAAAGTGGTGCCCAAGAAGTCTGGAGTCACAACAGTAAGGAATGAGCATGGAGAACTCTTAACAACTAGAGTGCAGAATTCATGGAGGGTTTGCATTGACTATAGGCGTCTCAACCAAGCTACTCGCAAGGATCACTACCCCTTGCCATTAATTGATCAGATGCTTGATCGCCTATCAGGTAAATCCCATTACTATTTTTTAGATAGTTATACATGCTATTTTCAAATTCATATAGCTCCTGAAGATCAGAAGAAGACTACTTTTACATGTCCTTTTGGAACGTATGCATATAAGAGGATGCCTTTTGACTTATGTAATGCACCAGCTACTTTCCAAAGATGTATGATGAGTATCTTTTCAGATCATATTGAGATCTGTATGGAAGTTTTTATGGATGATTTTAGCGTTTATGGTGATTCCTTTAGCTTTTGCTTGGATAGTTTAGCTAGAGTATTAGACAGGTGTGTTATTTCAAACCTTGTATTGTATTTTGAAAAATGTCATTTTATGGTAAAACAAGGGATTGTTCTAGGACATGTTGTTTCTAATACTGGTATTTCTGTAGATCCATCAAAGGTATATGTCATTTCTAGTTTACCTTACCCCTCCTCTGTGAGGGAAGTCTGTTCGTTCCTTGGCCATGCAGGTTTTTACAGGAGATTCATTAAGGACTTCAGTAAGGTAGCATTGCCTTTATCCAGACTACTGCAGAAAGATATTGAGTTCGAGCTCAGTGAGGATTGCATGTAAGCATTTGATAAGCTGAAGATCGCCCTGACTCAAACTCCAATTGTGAGAGGACCAGACTAGAGCCAACCATTTGAGATTATGTGTGATTCCTCCAACCATGCAGTGGGAGTGGCGCTGGCTCAGCGCAAAGGTAAGGATCCTTTCGTAATTGCTTATGCGTCTAAGACCTTAGACGCTGCTCAGTCTAATTACACTACTACTGAAAAAGAGCTTCTTGCTATTGTTTTTACTCTGGATAAATTTCGAGCCTATTTACTTGGTACTAAGGTAGTAGTGTACTCAGACCATGCAACTCTAAAATATCTATTAGCTAAAAAAGAGTCCAAACCAAGGTTAATACGTTGGATACTGTTGCTGCAAGGGTTTGATTTAGAAATTAAGGATAGGAGCGGTAACCAGAATTTAGTGGCAGACCACTTGAGTCGCCTTGAGCACATTAAGGATGACTCCACTCCTATTAATGATACTTTTCCATTTGATAGCTTGCATGTAGTATCTGAAGTAGTTCCTTGGTATGCACCTGTAGCTAATTATCTAGTTAGCCATACTTTCCCTCCCAATTTCACTAAGCATCAAAGGGACAAGCTGAAAAGCAAGTCTAAATATTATATATGGGATGACCCATATTTGTGGAGGTGTGGTGCTGACCAGATAATTAGAAGATGTGTACCCTAATCAGAATTCCAGTCCATTTTAGAGGCCTGCCACTCTTTTGAGAGTGGAGGACATTTTGGCCCTCAAAGAACAGCTAGAAAAATCTTAGACTGTGGATTCTGGTGGCCTACTCTTTTTAAAGATGCTGCTGTTTTTTCTGTAAATCTTGTTCCCCATGCCAAAGGTTTGGTAATATATCCAAGAGAGATGAGATGCCTCAACAGATTATACTATTCTATGAAATTTTTTATGTTTGGGGTATTGACTTCATGGGTTCATCTCCAAACTCTAGTGGTTACCTTTACATACTGTTAGCAGTAGATTATGTCTCTAAAGGAAGCTGCAACTAGCAGAATTAGAGAACCTTCACCGAGAAGCATATGACAACTACAGGCGATACAAAGAGAAAATGAAGGCTGTCCATGACAAGCACATAAAAAGGAGAGAATTCAGACCAGGGGAGTTAGTTCTTCTTTATAACTCCAGACTGAGGCTCATGCCAGGAAAGCTGAGATCAAGATGGAAAAGTCCCTACAGAGTAGAAAAGGCAGAGCCATACGGAGTTTTTCACCTGCATCATCCTACTAGCTCCAAATTCATCAAGTTCAATGGACATCGCCTAAAGCTTTATCATGGTGAGAAGATGAAGGATCACAAAGAGCTAGAGGTTTTCCTCTTGGAAGACCCACCAACAGAAGCAGAATGAGCCTGAAGACCGTCCAACTTAAGGACGTAAAAGCAAAGTGCTAGGTGGGAGACAACCCACCATGGTATGATCATTTTGTTTCAGTCTTAGTTTTGTTTTATTTTATTCCACTTTATTTTTCTTAGTGACTCTTCTCAAAATCTCTGCATATAGTCTGCATTTGCATTTGCATTCTGCATATATAAAAAAAAATTCACAGGACGCACTAGCGTCACTAACACGTCCGCATCATATGTGCATTCGAAGCAAAGGAGAAAAGAAGCAGAGAGTCATGCTGGAGCATGGCTGGAGGCGTGCCTTAGGCATAAACATGCCCACGTGAACGCGTCACTGACGCGTCTGCGTCACTTCAAAAATCAGCCCTCCACGTGTGCGCGTCACCCACGCGCACGCGTGACCCTGCAAAATCGACGTAAAGAGGTATATGGCAGAGAGTTATGATGGAGTGGGGCTGGAATGGTGCTGGAAGCAGAAATCCTATCACGCGCACGCGTCCTCCACGCGTACGCGTCATTTTTCAAAGTAAGGCCATTCACGCATGCGTGTCACCCTAAATTTTGGCAATGTGCATATGAAACAGAGAGTTGTGCGTGCGCGAGGCTGCACTCACGCCAATAGCACAAATCAGGTCACGCGTGCGCGTCACCCACGCATACGCGTCACTTGAAAATTAAAATAGCGCCAACCACGCGATCGCGTGCTGACCTACGCCAGAATTCCTATCTTTTCTTTCCCAATCCTAATTTTTTCTTTTCCTTCTTATTTCTTTCTTCCTCCTTCTCACTTTTTACTTTCTCCCCCCTTCTTTTTTCACATCCATTATCAAAGTATTTTTTTCTTTTCTTCTTCCCTCTTTACTTTTTCATTATTATTTTTATTTATATTTTCTTCTTCTTTTTCTTTTTACTTTCATTATTTATGTTTTCTTTGTCTTTCTTTTTCTTTTTACATTCTTTTAATTGGTGTTAGAAATTTTATTGGGTGATTGTTTTCTACTATATTTTGCTTGTGGATTATTATTAAGGAATTGTTTGACAATTATTAATTATCTTAGGGTTGCTTGCATGTTCAATTTAATACTTTCAATAACATATTTACCATGCATGCTAAGTGTTTGTGAAAAAGTCCGTATGGTATTGTGCATTTTTAAATTATTCTATTCTTCTACTCTAATGCATGCTTTTCACAAAATCCCTTTTTATATATTATTGATTAAATATAATTGTCAATACAAACAGGTTGTTAGTTTGAAACACTTGATAATCAAATTGGGCAATTAATGCTTGATCTATGCTACTCATGCCTTTGCCAGCATGCCAATAAACATCTTGCATCTACTTGCCATAACATGCACTTGCTATATTTCCATTGATGAACTTATCACATGTAGTCGCAACCATGTGTTAACGACATCCTTCTTTTCCGTGCATTGATTATCACTTGTACCATCCTCTTCCTTGCTCTAACCCTTAGTTTTAAAGTTACTTTCTTTTTTCCTTTTCAAGATGGCCACCAAGAAAGGTAAAGAGAAAGCTACTCCCAAACCACCGGCAAGGAAAGGAACAAAAAGAGCACTAGCTACGGAGCCATCTTCAACAGCAGTAAAGCCCTCAACAAAGCGAATCAAGAGGATCATCAAGGTCGATGAAAAAGATCAAGCCTTTCCAGTAAAGGACACTGCGCGGTTCACTAACCGCTACTGTGAGCAGATGTTCCCCATCCTAGCTGAGAGGAACTATAATAATGAGTACCTTCTCATCCTCCCGACCAACATTGTTGATTTTGTTGAGCTCCGAATTGAACGAAGACAATGGGGATTCCTACGGAGACAGCCACGGTAGGTCAATCTTTCATGCGTAGTTGAATTCTACTCAAACTTTCACGTGCCAACCCTACAATCTGTCTATGTCCGTCAGAAGCAAGTCCCCATAACTGAAGAAGCTATTCAGCAACCTTTAGATCTTCTACCTACTCCAAAAGGATTGGACACATTCCAAAAAGTCTCTTTCAAGCGCTAGACATACCAATTTGACTGGGACGC
The DNA here is from genome assembly GCF_059453495.1 of Arachis ipaensis. Classification (NCBI taxonomy): domain Eukaryota; kingdom Viridiplantae; phylum Streptophyta; class Magnoliopsida; order Fabales; family Fabaceae; genus Arachis; species Arachis ipaensis. The sequence continues at coordinate 114,245,018 of NC_142442.1, read as the reverse complement.
CATTCTCAGAATTATAGCACAACCTGGCAGCAGATGGATCTATGGATACCATCAATCCCGACCAAAGGGAATATTGGCTTCAGTACTCACCTTGGAAGCTCGAGTATGGGCACAGATTATGTCCCATTACGTCTTTCCGAGCACTTATGAGTCCTCCTTCACTGCAGATATGGCTGTTTTACTCTGGTGTATCCTTACAGACCAGCCTCTCAATTTACCAAGACACATCCGGAATGCTATGGGACACGTACAGATTGTGGGTAACCTACCTTTTCTCGCCTTGGTTTCAGATCTAGTCTCAGCAGCCGGAGTCTCCTACAGAGCTGGGGACACCAAGGCCATGATTCCACGGGATGATCAGTACGTCCCTAACAGGAAGTATATCAGACCTCCAACAGCCACTACTAGCCGGACTGCAGAACCAGCGAAAGATATCCCTTCTTCTTCCACATCACAAGCACCTTCAACAAACCAACTGCTCTATTAGATACTTGAGAAATTGGACCGGCTTGACCAGCAAGGAAAGCAAAGAGAGCACTGTAACAAGCGCCGATTTACATACCTCAAGGAGCTGCTTGTTGGTAACCACCCTGATAAACCATTATTTTATGATTTATATTGTGTTTAATTGAGTGGTTTTATCAAGTCTTTACCCACTTATTCATATGAATAGCATGACATTACAATTCCTTCGCAAAATTGTTCCATGGTTGAAAACTTGCTTCCTAGAGATCTTTTAATCATACATTTTAACTCTCCTTTATCCCATTTGATGCCATTATCTGTGTGTGTTAAGTGTTTCAGGCTTCATAGTGCAGGAATGGCTTAGAGAATGGAGAGGAAGCTTGCGAAAATTGAAGGAACACAAGAAACTAAGGAGATGACCAGCGAACAATGACGCGAGCGCATGGCTCACGCGAGCGCGCGAAAAGAAGAAATCACAGCGACGCGAAAGCGTGCCTGACGCAAATGCGTGGATTGAAGTATGCACGAATGACGCGAACGCGTGAACGAAGCGAATGCGTGACAAGAAAAATCACAGAATCACGCGAACGCGTAAATGACGCATACGCGTGACCTGCGCGATCTGCAAAAAAATAATAGAATACGCTGGGGACAATTTCGGGCCATATTTTGACCCAGTTTTGAGCCCAGAAAAGCAGACTAAATGTAGGGAACATGCAGAAACTCAACAGGCATCCACACACATTCAGATACTTCGATATCAGGATTACTTTTAGATCTGAATCTAGATTAGCTTTACATTAGTAGTTTATGCTTTTGCTTTGGATTTTTGGATGCTGAAGAATCATTACCTCCGTGAAGACACTACTTTAGGTTGTTTCCTTATTCCTTTATTTTTTATTAGTTGCTCATTGACCATATTCAATTAAGTATGTTGCATTTTGAATTTATTGATATATAAAGTTACTTTTAATTTTAATTAATTTTAATTCTCTATTTTATTCTATTTAGTTTATTATGTCTTCTTATATTTTTATGAATATTAATTCCATGTCAATGGAGAAGATCTTCTACTTGACATGGGGGTTGATTAAGAGGAGACACTTGAGTTGGAACGCTCAAGTGCTTAGTTAAATTGAACATTGTTGGCTAATTCTATATCTACTAACGCTAGGATCTGCGGATAAGAAGCAGTCCAATCACTTGACTTTCCTTTACTCAGTAAGGGTTAACTAAGTGAAAACAACAACCGCTTTACATGACATTTGAGAAGATTCCAACAAGGATAGAACTTCTGATTAATTAACTCCCCAGTCAAGGCTTTTTATATTAATAATAATTCTCAATTTTATTACTTTAATTTACAATTATTTTAATTACTTATTATCCAATTCAAACCTTCTGGAAAATTTCTAATTGATAAATTAGCACTCTTTCCTACAACTCGTTGGGAGACGACCTGGGACTCATACTCCTAGTATTTTTAATTTTAATTTTTGTGACAACCTAGTGCACGAAATTGTGATCTCAACTGCGCCAACAGCTTGGTACGCACAATCGTAATCTCAACTCTTTTTCACAACTCCGCACAACTAACCAGCAAGTGCACTGGGTCGTCCAAGTAATAAACCTTACGTGAGTAAGGGTCGATCCCACGGATATTGTCGGCTTGAAGCAGGCTATGGTCATCCTTGCAAATTTTAGTCAGGCAGATTGAAATGGTTATAAAGTTTTGATAATTAAAACATAAATAAAATATAAAATAAGATAGAAATACTTATGTAATTCATTGGTGGGCTTTCAGATAAGCGTATGAAGATGCTTTGTTCCTTCTGAACCTCTGCTTTCCTACTGTCTTCATTCAATCATTCGTACCCCTTTCCATGGCAAACTGTATGTTGGGGGATCACCGTTGTCAATGGCTACCATCCGTCCTCTCAGTGAAAATAGTCCAAATGCGCTGTCACCGCACGGCTAATCATCTGTCGGTTCTCACTCATGTTGGAATAGGATCCATTGATCCTTTTGCGTCTGTCACTACGCCCAACACTTGCGAGTTTGAAGCTCGTCACAGTCATCCCTTCCCAGATCCTACTCGGAATACGACAGACAAGGTTTAGACTTTCCAGATCTCAGGAATAGCCACCAATAATTCTAGCCTATACCACGAAGACTCTGATCGTGAACCAGGAGGCTAAGAGATATGCATTCAAGCTTGTTTTTATGTAGAACGGAAGTGTTTGTCAGGCACGCATTCATAAGTGAGAATGGTGATGAGTGTCACTTGATCATCACATTCATCATGTTCTTGTGTGCGAATGAATATCTTAGAATAAGAATAAGCTTGAGTTGAATAGAAAAACAATAGTACTTTGCATTAATTCATTAGGAACAGTAGAGCTCCACACCTTAATCTATGGGGTGCAGAAACTCCACCGTTGAAAATACATAAGTGAAAGGTCTAGGCATGGCCGTGAGGCCAGCCTCCATTGTCTAAGGACTAAATGTTCCAAAGATGTGAAATAAATCTCTAGAAGTAGTTTTTATACTAAACTAGTAGCTAGGGTTACAGAAAATAAGTAACTAAGTGCAAATAGTGCAGAAATCCACTTCCGGGGCCCACTTGGTGTGTGCTTGGGTTGAGCATTGAAGCTTTCACGTGTAGAGACTCTTCTTGGAGTTAAACACCAGGTTGCAGCCTGTTTGTGGCATTTAACTCTGGTTTGTAACCTATTTCTGGCGTTTAACTTCAGAATAGAGCAGGAAGTTGGCGTTTGAACGCCAGTTTGCGTCATCAAAACTCGGGCAAAGTATAGACTATTATATATTGCTGGAAAGCCCTAGATGTCTACTTTCCAAGGCAATTGAGAGGGCGCCAATTAGGTTTCTATAGCTCCAAAAAATCCACTTCGAGTGCAGGGAGATCAGAATCCAACAGCATCTGCAGTCCTTTTTCAGCCTCTGAATCAGATTTTTACTCAGGTCCCTCAATTTCAGCCAGAAAATACCTGAAATCACGAAAAAATACACAAACTCATAGTAAAGTCCAGAAATGTGAATTTTTCTTGAAAACTAATAAAAACATAGTAAAAACTAACTAAATTATACTAAAAACTACCTAAAAATAATGCCAAAAAACGTATAAATTATCCACTCATCACAACTCCTTTTAAATTGAGAAGGCAGATCTTAGTTGGTTAAGAACTGTACTTGCAATGCAATTCATTTATTAAATTTCTTAACTGGTCGATTTCCGCCACCATCAATTTTTGGCGCCGTTGCTGGGGAATTGCAATAGTGTGTTAGATTATTAATTAGTGTACATATTGTTATTTTTATTTACGTATTTTATTTTTATTTTGTTACCATGAGCTATATGCCTTTCTCATTGAATGACGCGTTCATTTCCTGATCCGAGCTTAGCCGCTTTTGATCCTGAAATTGAAAGAACTCTTTCACGTATTAGGTGAGCTCGACGTCGGTTAGCCTCTGAGGGTGGTGAAGTGATTGTTATCGATTCACCAGTCTCATCTGAGGGCGAATCTGAACCGCTATCTGAAAGCGAGACAAGCTCCTTTACTACTGATTCAGTTGATTCACGTGCAGGTAACATGGCAGCACCTAGGAGGATTACTCTCCAGGAAACTGGAGCCCCAGATTTTTCGCTGCAACTCGTTGGGAGACGACCTGGGACTCATACTCTCAGTATTTTTAATTTTAATTTTTGTGACAACCCCTTTTAAATTGAGAAGGCAAATCTTAGTTGGTTAAGAACTATACTTGCAACGCAATTCATTTATTAAATTTCTTAACTGGTCGATTTTCGCCACCATCACACCCACCTGAAGAAGACCCAGACACCCCGGACTCCACCTCATTTACCAGCACAGGGAGCCATGACGGTCCCGATTGTGGAGATGCTGCTACCAGCCCCCCTTTGTTCCTAACTGATGGCACCGAGGATGGTGCCAAGCTTTAAGTGTGGGGAGGTCGGTCAGTACCTGACTTCCAGAGGTAAATTCTCTTTCTTAACACTAATAAATTAGTTATTTTTCTTTTGTTTAGGATAGGATAAATTGCATAGTAATAGGTATTTGCGTGCATGTTCTAATTGGTTGAAAAATAATAAGTTTCTTTTCAAAGACTCTATTTTGAAAAATTTCACTAATTTAAATCAAAACCTTTGTGTTAAACTTGTTTGAAGATTGCAAATTGGAACATGGTTTAAAGCTAGAACACACAACCTGTGAGACTTGAGCTTAATTACATAGTTACATTATTTAACCATAATATTTTATTCGTATGTGTTTACTTCTCTATGATTGTAATCTATATTTTGTTCCATCCTATATGTCCAATGTTTAATGTGTTATATGCATGCATATGATTGAGGCCATTATTTGATTATTAACTCACTTATCCCAAATAGCCTACCCTTTCAATTACCTTTGTTAGCCACTTTGAGCCTTTTTATCCCCCTTGTTTTATATTTTACCACATCACTAGCCTTAAGCAGAAAAACAAATTAAATACCCCAATTGAATCATTCGTTAGCTTAAGATAGAGATTGTGTGTTAACTAAGTATGGAAAAACTGTGGAAACATGGGTTAATAAGGGAATATGTTATGTTTTTACAATTGATAAAATATTAGGAATTTGGGTACCTACTCATGTAAGACCAGAAAAATTAAAATCCACGTGTATTGATAGTGTTATGTTTATTTTTTATGCTTCAAAAAAATTCAAAAAAAAATATATTCAATAAATAAATAAATGAATAAGGGGACAAAAATTACCCCAATGCTAAGTTAAGTTAATAAAAGATCAATGCATGTGTGATATAAGTTAAGAGAAAAGTTGATGCATGAGTATGTGATTCAAAAGTGGAAAAATTTTGGGTAGCTAGGCATAAATTTAAAAGAATGTAGAGTATGTATAGGTAAGAGCTTAGGTTAATCAAGGATTCAATTTATAGCTCACTTAGCCATATATATACCCTCACCCTTACCTTAGCCCCATTACAACCTTGAAAAGACCTCATGATGTTTCCATTGGTACATTAAATATTTGTTAATTGGTTAGGTGAAGAACAAGGTTTAGAAAGCATGACTAGAGAAGACTAGAGTAATTACCCTATACACTTGAGTGATTAGAGTGCACATATACTATCAGTGAGGGTTCAAAGCTTGATTCTATGTTCCCTGCTTTCATGAGCTGTCTTCTTACAAGTTTACTTGTTTTTACTTTATGATTGTAATTAGTGATATTTGATTTCTATTTGTCTTGAAGAAATTATTTACTTTTAACCAAGTAGGCAAAATCATTTTAGCATATAGTTGCATTCACATACATAGGTTGCATTGCATTGCATGAGTCTTACTTTTTTCTACTCATCTATTTTATCTCCTTGAGCTAAGCATGAGGACGTGCTAATGTTTAAGTGTGGGAAGGTTGATAAACCACTATTTTATGGTTTATCTTGTGTTTAATTGAGTGGTTTCATCAAGTCTTTACCTACTTATTCATATGATTTGCATGATTTTACAATCCCTTCCTAGTTTTGTTTTATGGTTGAAAACTTGCTTCCTAGAGATCTTTAATTAGTATATTTTAATTCTCCTTTATACCATTCGATACCATGATCCGTGTGTTAAGTGTTTTAGGCTTTATAGGGCAGGAATGGCTTAGAGAATAGAGAGGAAGCTTGCAAAAATGGAATAAACACAAGAAACCAAGGAGATAACCAGCGAGCACCGACACACACGCATGGCTCACGCGAGCACGCGGAATGGAGAAATTTGCAGCGACGCGTGCGCGTGCCTGACGCGTACGCGTGGATTGGAGTCTGCACAAGGACGCGTGCGCGTTACTGACGCCAACGCGTGACACGCCAAAATAACCAGCGACGCGCACGCGTGACTGACGCGTACGCATGACCTACGCAATCTGCAGAAATAACAGAAAACGCTGGGCACAATTTCGGGTCGAGTTTTGACCCAATTTTTGGCCCAAAAACACAGAATAGAGCCAGGGAACATGCAGAAACTCAACACACATTCACACATTCTCATTAGCGTAGTTTTAGGATTTTAGATCTGAATCTAGAGAGATAATTACTCTTCCTCTAAGTTTTCTTTACATTCATAGTTTATTGCTTTTGCTTTTGGATATTAAAGAGTCATTACCTCCGTTGAAGATATTATTCTAGTTTGTTTTCTTACTCCCTATTTATTTATTCCATATTCTTAATTCTTGTTTAAAGTTACAATTGGATTATTTTCATGGATTATTAATGAAAATGATTACTTTTATTTTTAATTAAATTGCAGTTATTGTCTATCATGTCTTTCTTTTATTCCCTTTTTAATTCTATGCAATTAATTTTCATGTCAATGCAGTAGATTCCCTACTTGACATGGGGGTTGATTAAGAGGAGACACTTGAATTGGAATGCTCAAGTGATTAGTTAAATTGGAAGTTGTTGACTAATTCTGTATTTACTAATGCTAGACCTTCCCAAGGAAGAGGACTAGGATTTGCGAATAAGAGTTAGCTCAATCACTTGACTTTCCTTTATTTAGTAAGGGTTAACTAAGTGAAAATAACAACCTCTTTATACTACACTTGAGAAAATTCCAACAAGGATAGAACTTCCAATTAATCATTCCCCCAGTCAAGGCTTTTTATTTTGAATAATATAAATTCCTTTTAATATTTATTGCACTTAATTACAATTGTTTATTTTCTGTTATTCAACTCTTAAAATTCTCAGAAAACTCCTGATTAATAATTTAGTACCCTTTCTAGCAACTCGTTGGGAGTCGACCTGGGACTCATACTCCCAGTATTTTTATTCTAAACTTTTGTGACAACCTTTCTAAATTGATGAGGCAGATTTTTGCTGGTTAAGAGCTATACTCGCAACGCTGTTCTATTATATTATAATCTCTTAATTGGCCTAATCTTTGCCACGCATCAGTGGCAAAGTAAAGTTTTAGGAAAGGTGCTGCCAAAATTTTTATAAGAATTTTGGAAATATTATTTTAGTTAATTGGGATTGAAGAATTGTTTTATTTGATTTTGACTCATTTAGAAAAGACTTATGCTTTTTGTTTGATTAAAGAATTTCATTTGGAGGGGTTTGTGGTAAATTTAAAAGTAATTAATTTTTTTATTGAATAATTCCATTTTATGGTGTTTTGGAAAGGTTAAAGTGTTTGAATTTTGATTTAGCAAAATGGAACGATTTCCAAGCCTTTAGGAATGTTTTAAATTTAAGAATGAAATTGAAATTCAGTTTTGGTAATTTGATTAACTCAAAAATGAGTTTACTTCTGTAATTCCAATTAAAGAATCATGATTTCAGGATTTTAACGAACTTATAGTAATGAGGTTGATTTTTCAAAATAAACCAAAAATGAGATTTGGTTGTCGCTCCCTTAAAGTCTTGAGACTCTGTCGTGGAGTTTAATTAATAAATAATTTTTTAGTATTTTGAAAGAGGTTTAAACCTGATTTGGTGAATGATGACGGATTGGAGAGATTGAGAATACCCTCCGAGTTATATGTTATATTCGTGAGTGAAGATTTTAACGAGATGAGGATTGAGAAGTGTGATGGACACTATATCCCAGAATGAATGGACTAGTTGAGGTAGAGGATTCCCTCTCTTATGTTGTGATTATGAATAAAGAGGCAATAAAATTTATGTTGTGAGGGTAGTGTTTTATCCTACTCACGGAATGATGAGTTTTGATAAAGATATAGATCATTATGCTTGCGAGGTGTACACATCTGAAAGAGCAAATTTCTCGCACGATCTAGAATTTTCTCAAATAAATTCCCGTTGTAAGTATAGCTTCTAAATCGACAAGAATTCCTTTCTTACAAAAGTTTTGTTTGTCACTAAAGCAAACCCAATAAAAATAAATAACCGAAGTATTCAAACCTCAGATCGTCTCTCAAGGAATTGCAGGGCAGTGTGATTTAATATTGGTTATGGAAAATTGTATTTTTGGGTTTTTGAAAGAAGGAACAGGTAATTTAAATGGCAAAAAAATAAATTACTAATTATAAAAATCTCTTGGCAAGGTATAAGAAATTGAGGTCCTATCCTAACTATCCTTATCAGGTGTGACAAGAATTGGATTTTGCTCCCACTTTTATTAACCTTCACTAACAAAGGAAAGTCAAGTGGACTAATTAATTTGCTCCTCAGGTCCCAGTCAACTCATATGGAAAGACTAGAGTTATTGGAGTACAAATTAATCAGCAAAGAATTCCAATTTCAATCAACAACTGAGTTTGATAATTCAAGTGTTACTAATTACTCAACCAAAACAAGAGGGAAAATAAATCTAAGTTGAAAGCAATCATAAAATAGAATAAAACAATTATTAATCTGAAATCCCTCAAAATATATTAATTAAGAAAATCATAACATGAATGGTTCATAAGTCAAATTGGAACATTAACAAGTAAAAGTATTGGAATAAATAAAAATAAAGGAGAAACATTAATTGAAGGAAAATATTGAACCTGATATTGAAGTGGTAAAAATAAAAGGAATCCTAATCCTAAAACCTAAGAGAGAGGAGAGAACCTCTCTCTCTAAAAACTACATCTAATCCTAAAATTTTGAATTATGAATGTTGTATTCTCTATCTCTTTTCATTCCTCCATTCTCTGACTTATATTCTGTGTTTCTGGCTTGGATTTGGGCCGAAAAAGGGTTCAGAAATCGCTGGGGGCATTTTCTGCAGATTCTTGTACGTGGCGTCTGTCACGCGTCCGCGTGGGTCATGCGTTCGTGTCATCTGGGAGTTTTCCTTGTCACGCGTTGGTCACGCGTCCGCGTTATTTGCGTTCTGCTCAAGGCACGCGTCCGCGTCATCCACGCGTTCGCGTCGCTACTATTTCGCGCTAGGCACGTGTTCGCGTCGTCCATGCGTTCGCGTCGCTGCCTTTTCTTCAAAACTCTATTTTTGTGTTTTCCTTCCATTTTTGTATGTTTCCTTTCTGTCCTTTAAGCCATTCCTGCCCTATGAGATCTGAAAATACTTAACACACATCACGGCATCGAATGGTAATTAAAGGATAATTAAATTTAATATTTTTAAAGCATAGGAAACATGTTTTTCACTTATATCATAAAATAGGGAAGAGAAAGTAAAACCATGCAATTTACATGAATAAGTGGGTGAAGAATTAATAAAACACTCAATTTGGGCACAAAATATATCATAAAATATGGGTTTATCAACCTCCCCATACTTAAACAATAGCATGTCCTCATGCTAAATCCAAGAGAAAGGGTAAAGTTAGAATGGTGGAATCTTATGCAATGCAATTTATTCTGAATGCAATCTACCTATATGAATCATGCAATTTTAATTATCATCCACCTATATATATAAATCTTGCATGTGGTTAATTTGATTCATATTTTCAAGGAATTTATATATATATATATATATATAGCCAAACCTAAATATTTGTTAAAGCACTTTCACAATTGAGTTGGGTAAAAACAATTCACAAACTTGCAAGACAATTAAACAATTAAGCAAAGATATATGGTGATGAGCTATTGAACCCTCACTGGATTTTGTGTTTTCTCTCTAGTCACTCAGTGTTTGGGGTTAATCACTCTATTCTTTTCTATTCTTGCTTTCTAAAATTTTGTTCTTCATCTAACCAATCAACAAATATTGAATATAGACATACAAAGATCATGAGGTCTTTTAAAGGTTGTAATGGGGCCAAGGTAAAGGTAGGGATATATATATATATATATATAGTAAGCTATAAGTTGAATCCTTAATTAGTCTAAGGTCTCACCTAACATATATTTATTCTATATAATTTGAAATGCTTTACCTAGCTACCCAAATTTTTTCACGTTTTTTTTATTACACACTCATGTACTAACTTTACTTTGAATTTCACCTTATGTGCATTGATTTCTTTACTAAACTTTTTTTTGGGGTAATTTTGTCCCCTTATTTACTAAAAGGATATTTTTTTTTATCTGAACATATATCAATGCACATGGTATTTTAAATTTATTTTACATGAGCATGCTCCCAAAATTCTTATTACTTTATTGAATTGATCCTTTCCTATCAACCCATGTTCCCATATTTCCCCACACTTAGTGTGCATCACAATTTCTATCTTAAGCTAACCAAGGATTCAACTTGGGATTTTTAATTTGTTTTTCTGCTTAAGGCTAGTAATGTGGTTATAGAACAAGAGGGGATTAAAAGCTCAAGGGGGCTAACAAGGTTGATGTAAAAGGTAGGCTAATTTGGGATAAGTGAGTAATCTAAGTAATGGCCTCAATCATCTCTTGGTATGTATCTATATTCTATATTGGACATATAGATTAAAACAAAGTAAAGATCACCAGAATAAAAAAGAAGGACGAACACACAAGAATAAAATAATTATGGTTAAATAATGTAACCATACAAATAAGCTCAAAAACTCACAGGTTGTGTGTTCTCTGGCTCAAAAACCATATATTAGTTATGTATGTCATGCAAGTAGAAGTGAAGAGTTCCCATTATTCTCAATGTGAATCTTAGGGTGGCCCTTAAAATCTTAGTGTTCTTCCTTGAAAAATGTTGTGTAAATTAACCAATCACTTATTGCTATATATATACAGTATATGGATTATTGTGATTCTGTTATACTAAAGTTTTTAGTTTACTCTCTTTTTTTTCAATTAATCCAAGTTATCGTCTGCTAAAAGGGTAAACTAAACTAATTAATCTATATATTCTATATCACAACTTAATAACTAAAATTGCAACTAAACTAAACTAAATATCTAAGGTAAATATATAAATAAATCTACGTGCAAAATGCAGAAATATAGTAAAAATACAGAAAAAGAAAAATGTGCAAGTACTGAAAGACAAGATAAGATAAGGTGAAGTAAAAGATAAAAATAGAAATAAAAAATAAAAATACAGAAAAATAAGCAAAATAGGATAAAAAGTGTCTGAAGAGTGGTTCACCAAAATAAAGTATGCCAAAGATGGTGACCTCCCCACACTTAAATAATAGCATCGTCCTCGATGCTCACTCAGGCTGGGTGTGAGAAGTGTCATCTTTGAAAGGATGGGCTACTGGTGACTTGGTGGTAGGCTGAGGCTCTGTAGTCTGGATCAATGTCGGAGGGTCTGTCTGCTGCAGTGGAGGCTCTGCCTGAAGAGGAATCTCGGGATCAGCTGGCTATATCCGATGGGGCTCCTCATGCTGTGGTGCAGCCTGCTCAACTGCTGCCTGCTCAGCCTGGGCGTGTGCCTCTTCCTCATGATCATCCGCCTCCGCATCATAAGGCTCAGAAGCGGTGTCAAGCTCAGAGGGGATGTCGCTGCCGGATCGGATCATCAACTTTAGGTGCTCATAGCGTCGCTTGTTACGATGCTCCATACGATCCAGGTATGTGAAGAGGCGGTGCACCAGATGATAAATTGGCTCAGGAGCAGGTGGAGGTGCAGTGGATGGGGCTGGTGCAGCAGTGGATGCAGAAAGGGCATCTGAAGATGTGGCTGCCTCACCCGAGGCAGTGAGAAAAGGAGGTATGTACCCTAAAGCCAGAAACTTCCTGCTGCGAGGAATGATCTTCTTGCAGTCTGCAGCAGTTAGCTTCTCATCAGCAAGCTCCCAACGCACGTCAGCTCGGCGGCCTAGCTAGGTGATCAGATAAGGGAAAGGGAGAGTGCCTCTGACATGGACTCTGGCCATATAATACCTGATGAAACGTGAAAGATACATGTCCTTACCCTCCATCACACACCAGATGAGGGTGATCATAGCAGCGGGCACCTCTGTCTCATGAGTGCTCGGCATCACATAGTTACTCAGGATCTGCTGCCAAAGCCGAGCCTCATTATTCAAATATATGAGCTTGATTCCCTTAGGCGTCAATGTATTCTTTCCCATGACCCATGGCACTGTAGGATCAAGGGTTATTCTCTTCTTGACTGCATCCCAGTCAAATCTCATGTATCTCATATCCTCTTTAGCTTTTTGGTAACCGTCAGGCTGATCTGACTTAGGCTGAAGGTGGAGGATATCCTCAATAGCTTCCTCAATGACTAATATCCATTTTCCTCTGAGGTGCACTGCATCCAGGGAGGTCTTGAAATAGTTACAGTAAAATTCTCTGACTCAGGAGGCATTGACCTTTGTCAAGTTCCTTTCTATGAAGAACCAGCCTTGTTGTTTTATCTTTCGGAGGTGTACTGGGTGAGTTCTTCTGGAATTTTAAGAGTTCTCTCCAGGTAGAGGTTCCTGGCAGTGGCAAACACGGGATACTTGAGCTCACAGTATCTGTTTGCAAATTTGACTGGATCTATGGCAGTGAGGAGCTGGTCGGCCTTTTCCTGCGGGGTAAAGTTCTTTTCCTGCCAGGAATAATTGTGAAGGATATCCAGGATAGAGGTAGAAGATTCTCCTCTTTTTCGTTTGCCTGTGGTAGCCTTGCCTTTTCCTTTCTTTTGGGAATCAGACATCCTGAAAAGTAGAAGTAGCAGGATATAATTGAAGAACTAAAGCAGGAAAGCAAGTAGGCAAGTAGGAAGCATAAAGGCAAAAAGAGTAGTAGAAGCATGAAATGAATTAAATATATGTATATTTTGGAATGAATTCGAATGAGAAGTCCGAGTGTAAAAATCACAATCCAAAATATATAGAAGTGGATTTCAAGTTAATTAGGAAAAACAGTAATCATGCCCTGAGTTAGAAAGTTAAAGTTGTTAAGGAAAAAGCAAAAGAAGCTAGAAAGTGGAGCTGGTTAGGAGTTAAAAAGGAAGTTAAAGTGAGTAGCATGAGAATGGTTTTCCTAGTTACCAAGAAATTCACAAAGATGAGGAGCAATCAACTCATATTCAAGCAAGGAGTGCAGTTTATTGATGATAATTCTGATAAATAAAGTAAGTTTAAAATGAGAATAAAATCATCAATAAGCAATGTAGTACTCAGGGAACAAAAAGGAATAAGAATGCTAGCCTATGCATTCATGAATTGGTTTTGTTATAGCCAAGTAATGCAAAATAATGAGTATTCAAATCAATACATGAGGAGATTAAACCATAAATTTGCAGAAAATTGGGCAGCATTCCGGCTAAAATTGGATGTTCTCGGGTAGTAAACAGTAGAGAAATTCAGTTCATACGAAAATAAATAGTGCTGAAAATATTAACAAATAGCAAAAACATTAAAGAATAGTTTAACAGCAACATGAAATGTGAAGAACAACATATGAACAGCACAGCATTATAGCAAATTCAAAATTGCAAATCAGATAAAAACGGTTAGTAAGAACGGTGCAATTATCAGGCCTAAATCCACTAACCACATCCTAGCTACCTAACGACCTAAAATCCACTACAACATGCATCTCTAACTATCCTATTTTGAACAAAAATTGTAAAATGTGCAACGAACTGACTAATTGGAAAATGAACTCGGTGTTCGGTGGAACCTGGTGTGTAGAAACAGCAAGTAGGCTTAGAGAGATGGTGGTGGTGTTGGTGACACAGCAGTGATAGGTGGCGGCGTGGTGGCGGTCGTAGGTGGGGGCTGGGGCAATGGTGGTTGTGGGTGGTGATTTGTTGAGGGGGGAAAGAGAGAAAGGGGTGAGGGTTGGGGTGCGGTGGCTGGTGGTGGCGCGGTGGTGGAGTGCGGTGATGGAGGCGGCGGCAGTGGTGGTTTGTTGGTTGTGAAGGGAGGAGGAAAGGGGAAAAGAGAAGGGAGGAGAAGAAAGGAAAGAAGAAGTAGGGGGTTGCGTCGGCGGCGGTCCTGGCGGCGCGGCGGCGGGTCTGGGCGGCTGGGAGGGGTGGTGGTTGGGGGGATGTGGGAGAAGAGAAGTTGAAGGGGGTGGGGTGTTTCGCGTGAATGGGTAGGGTTTCGCATGACTGGGGGTTAGTGTTTTTGAATCCACGCGAACGCGTGGAGCACGCGATCGCGTGATTTTGGGCGAAAAGGGTGTTGACGCGAACGCGTCTTTGACGCGATCGCGTGAATTGGGTAAAAGGTAAGGGACACGTACGCATGAAGAACGCGAACACATCGCTGAAAATTGTGCTAAATGCACAGTTCCAACGTCGTTTTGGCGCAACTCTCTATTTCCAATGGGGTTTATACAATCCACGCAACGCGTACGCGTCGCTCACGCTTTCGCGTGGGATGTGCGAAATGCAAGTGACGCGTTCGCGTCAGGGACGCGAACGCGTGGGCCGATTTGTGCTAAAAGCACACCAGCCGCACGTTTCCAGCCCAACTTTCTGGGCGTTGGATCTTTACACCGATTTTCAATTGACGCCGACGCGTGGCCTGCGCACTCGCGTGGGGTGACTTTTTTTTACGCAATTATGCAGTATGCAATATGCAATGCTGATGTAGATGCTATGAATAATTCCAGGTTCAATGAAAGTAAAATAAAATAAAAGCAAACAAAATGAAATAAAGTTGAAAAAGGAATGATCATACCATGGTGGGTTGTCTCCCACCTAGCACTTTTGGTTAAAGTCCTTAAGTTGGACATTTGGGGAGTCCCTTGTTATGGTGGCTTGTGCTTGAATTCATCCAAAAATCTCCACCACTGTTTGGAATGCCAACAGCCTCTGGGGTCCCAAACTAGGCATGTAAAGCCCTTGAGTAAATTCAAACAGGTTCTCAGGTTCCCGGGGTGTTGAATGTCAGAATAGATTCCAGGATCCCAAACCTTGCTCTTATATCCGCCTTTGTCTTGATTTTTATTTTTCCAGCCGGGCGGTTTGGAAGTTGCATTCTCACCAAGATGGCCAATCATCTTCCTAGACCCATTCAATCGAACTCGAAACTAATCCTTACACTTCAGATTGAAGCGTGGGACCTTATTGAGTCTTGCGTACCAGCCTTGAGCACGAATCATTTCCTTTTTACTCTTAAAGCCGCAAAGAGCTCTAAGCTGGCCATCTATTTCAAGTAAACCATATTCAAGTGGAAAAATAAATATAAAAGCTAAAGATTTTACCCACTTGAAGTTTGTATTGGGCGGTAATGGCCTTGGAATAGGTGTTTCCAGTGGTTTCGCAAGCTCTACTCCCTTGTATTCTTCCGTGAATTCTTCCACTTCTTTGCAATTTTCTTCAGCTGTAACCATGTCTTGATCGAAGTCTTCGATATCTTCCTCATCACTCAAATCATAAGTTGGAGGTTGCGAAAAGTCTACCTCCGCATCATCTTCGTATTCACTTGGGGAAGATTCTTCCATCTCAAAAAGTTCACTTGCGGATGCAAGTTCATTACCAGGAGAACTTGACTCGTGATCATCACTATCAAGGAAACTTGCTTGTTGAGTTATTCCATCCAGTTCTTCATAAGATTCCTGCTTTGGAGGTTGTGCACTATCCTCCTTAGCATCAGTTGTAAATTTCTTGATGGAATTCTCCTCAATTCTGTCTTCCCATGGAGGTTCATCATCTCCTAAATCTTCAACCAATTCTTCTTCTTCTATAATTTCAGCGTCCTCCACTTGTTCTAGTACAAAGTCATGCTCTGTACTGTCCAGTGGGGTTTCTAGTATCTCCTTCATGCTGCGTTCTTCATTAGTTTGTCCACATGTAGCCATGTGGGTTCCTTGAGTGTCCAAACGTCGGAAAGGTAGTCTATTGATCACTTGATTCAATTGGTGAAGTGTGGCATGAAATTTTTCAAATGTTTCCTTGAGTTGCTCCTTTGATTCTTAGAATGATGGATATGGACATGGTGTGTAGAGAAGTGGTGGTTCTTGGGAGTAATTGGGTTGGAATTGGGGTGGATATGGGTCAGGGTATATGAAGGTGAATGGTAGTAGTTGGCTTGTAAGTGTGGTGGTTCAAAGCTGTGTTGAAGAGGTGGTTCATAGGCGTATGATGGAGCTTGTCGGTAATTACAAGGTGGTCCACCATAACTATTGTTCTGACATGCATTATTGAATGGTCATCGTCCATGATAGTTTGGAAGGTGTTGTTGCCTAAAGGGTTGATCAGATCCTTGTGGCTCCGTCCATCTCTGATTGTTTTGACCTTGATGCATGTTCCTGTTATAGCTTCCATTCCTCTCAACATTATTAGAACCAAACTCGAAGCGATAGGGGTGAGAGTTCATAGTAAATAATAAAAATTAAAAGCGAAAATAAAAATAAATAAACAAGCAAAAGAAAATATTTACAATAACCAATAATAAGGCACACAGTTGCAATTCCCCGGCAACGGCGCCATTTTTGAAAGAGCAAAATACTCGCGCGATCTAGAATTTTCTCAAATAAATTTCCGTTGTAAGTATAGCTTCTAAATCGACAAGAATTTCTTTCTTACAAAAGTTTTGTTTGTCACTAAAGCAAACCAAATAAAAATAAATAACCGAAGTATTCAAACCTCGGGTCCTCTCTCAAAGAATTGCAGGGCGGTGTGATTTAATATTGGTTATGGAAATTTTATTTTTGGGTTTTTGAAAGAAGGAACAGGTCATTTAAATGGCAGAAAAATAAATTACTAATTATAAAAATCTCTTGGCAAGGTATAAGAAATTGAGGTCCTATCCTAACTATCCTTATCAGGTGTGACGAGAATTGGATTTTGCTCCCACTTTTATTAACCTTCACTAACAAAGAAAAGTCAAGTGGACTAATTAATTTGCTCCTCAGGTCCCAGTTAACTCATATGGAAAGACTAGAGTTATTGGAGTACAAATTAATCAGCAAAGAATTCCAATTTCAATCAACAGCTG
Source organism: Arachis ipaensis (assembly GCF_059453495.1). Classification (NCBI taxonomy): domain Eukaryota; kingdom Viridiplantae; phylum Streptophyta; class Magnoliopsida; order Fabales; family Fabaceae; genus Arachis; species Arachis ipaensis. The sequence goes on along the minus strand of NC_142442.1, from coordinate 114,227,785 downwards.
AGTTTGATAATTCAAGTGTTACTAATTACTCAACCAAAACAAGAGGGAAAATAAATCTAAGTTGAAAGCAATCATAAAATAGAATAAAATAATTATTAATCTGAAATACCTCAAAATATATTAATTAAGAAAATCATAATATGAATGGTTCATAAGTCAAATTGGGACATTAACAAGTAAAAGTATTGGAATAAATAAAAATAAAGGAGAAACATTAATTGAAGGAAAATATTGAACCTGATATTGAAGTGGTAAAAATAAAAAAAAATTCTAATCCTAAAACCTAAGAGAGAGGAGGGAACCTCTCTCTCTAAAAACTACATCTAATCCTAAAATTTTGAATTATGAATGTTGTATTCTCTATCTCTTTTGATTCCTCTATTCTCTTGCTTATATTCTGTGTTTCTGGCTTGGATTTGGGTCGAAAAATGGTCCAGAAATCGCTGGGGGCGTTTTCTGCAGATTCTTGTACATGGCGTCTATCATGCGTCCGCGTGGGTCACGCGTTCGCGTCATCTGGGAGTTTTCCTTGTCACGCGTACGCATTGGTCACGCGTCCGCGTCATTTGCGTTCTGATCAAGGCGCGCGTCCACGTCATCCACGCGTTCACATCGCTGCTATTTCGCACTAGGCACGCGTTCGCGTCGTCCATGCGTTCGCGTCACTGCCTTTTCTTCAAAACTCCATTTTTGTGTTTTCCTTCCATTTTTGTATGTTTTCTTTCTGTCCTTTAAGCCATTCCTGCCCTATGAGATCTGAAAATACTTAACACACACATCACGTCATCGAATGGTAATTAAAGGATAATTAAATTTAATATTTTTAAAGCATAGGAAACATGTTTTTCACTTATATCATAAAATAGGGAAGGAAAAGTAAAACCATGCAATTTACATGAATAAGTGGGTGAAGAATTAATAAAACACTTAATTTGGGCACAAAATATATCATAAAATATGGGTTTATCAACATCACTCACCTTGCGAGAAATAAAGGTTATTCTGCCTGCGAGATATACAAGGTACTCACCCTGTGAGCTGTATAGAGCACTCAACTCTGTGAGGTGTACAGGGCACTCAACACTGCGAGGTTCCCTTTGTATGCGAGGTGTACATGGCACTCACCCTGCGAGATATATAGAGTATTAACTCTGCGAGGTGTACAGGGCACTCACCCTGCGAGGCTATGCTATATAGCAAGTAAACAGCAGAGAGGACAATAGCCGAGTTAGCTATCGGATGTGTCTGGTTCTAACAGTTAACCGACACGTGATCTCATGGCCAGTTGGACAGGCATGCATCATATGCATTTATGTGATGTTTTTTGAGTGTGCATATTGTATTTGGTTTGCCTATGTGAATATTTATGTTTAACTGTTAATTGTCATACTTGCTGTAATTGCTCTTGATTGTGTTTGAACTTCATTACTTGTGAATGTGACTATTGGTTCAAACTATGGTCGTTGTAGTGGTGGTTTGATTATGCTTTGGGTAAGAGGCTGTGGCTGTTTATATTTTGGGACGAAGGCCGATGTTGTGTTTATGTTGGGCAGAGGCCGTGATTGGTTATGTTTGGGCCGGAGGCCGTGATTGGTGAGTTTGGATTGATTGATCCTTTAGTATATATTGATCCTTTGGATTGATTGATCCTTTGGTATATATTGAATTTTTTATAAATTCAAGATATGTAGTTGGATTTTCGGATTTGTTTATATGTTGATGTTTGAATAGATTCATAAGACGAACGATAATCACTACAATTGAAATCAGTTTTCTTTATACGTATCCTCTTATAACAATTCTTAAAAATCCTCTATTGAGAACCAGCGAAGACGATATTCTTACCCCTACAGAATTTTCTTTTCAGGATGGACGAAGAGTTTAAGGAGTTCTTTCTAAATATTTTGGTTGTGTTATATATTGTTGTATATATTATAATTTTATCTCGTCTTTATTATTATATTTGTAAGAGGGATAGAAGTTGTAATGATATGTATGTATGTATATTTGTAAGTTACTTGCATAAAAATTTGTGTGTGTGTGTGTATATATATATATATATATTGATTTGAATCGGATTATATATGCATTTTGATTGAAATAAAAAGTATTTCCGATTTTTTTAAAGAAAACAGCGATACAGTTTCGAATTAAAGGCTCATATCTTATTATTAAATATATGGAAGTCGTCGTAATATTCTTGCTATCAGAATAGCACAGCCAGAAGCGTGATATTCTGATAGTGAGGGTGTTACACAATATGTGCGAATCAAGAGTGCAAGCTTGGGGTCCATGTCAGTGGATAAGGCCAGCGGTGGATTATCCTCACTATGAATATGTTGTAATTGTAAGGTGTATAGAGCTGAGATTTCTTTGGTATGTTGGAGTCGCTTCAATTAATGGAATTGTGCTTGAGTAGGTCTGTGACTCACCTTCCCTTGCAAAGTGACCAACTGATTCCATCGAAGAAAGTGATGAATTTATTTTTGTAATTAAGCAAGTGGGTATACAATGATTCCAGCCAAATGTCGCATAGAACCAATTCTTCAGTTGCAATAGGTAACACAAAAGCATTGATGAATAATGTATGATGTTGAATTTTAACAGGCACTTGTTTGACCTCTCCCTCGCACTGAAGATCGCCACTGCCAACTTGAACCTTGAATTGTGGGGAATGGTGTACTGTGATGGCCAAGCATCGTGTCAATGCCGGAAGAATAAAATTATTCGAACTGCCCCATCCATTAGGATTCGAATTTGTTTTTCCTGTACTGAACTTGTAAATCGGATTAACCTTCATCGCACGTGAAGCAAAGCCCTCTTTCCCGTCGAAAATGAATTTTCGTAGGAGATAATTTTCTCTTGGTAGTTGTTTTGGTTAGTGTTAGTAGTAATGGTAGGTTTGAGTTTAGGTTTGTTGGCTCTGGGGGTGAGGTATGTGAAAGTGGTTTAGGTTGTTGGATGGGATTGGTTCTGGGCTAGGAATTTGGGTGAGGTGCAGCTGGGGATCTCCATCTTTGTGCACTTGGAACAAACTTCTCAAAACGTTTTGCTAAAGACACTGCCTGGATTAGTGAAGCTGGATAGTGTGATTTAATTTCGCACTTTAACTCCGGAGATAAACCACCAATAAATAATCTATCAACAATGTATCATCCATTCCAAACACTCTAGCAGCCAAATCATTAAATGCCTCAAAGTAAAATTTTACAGAAGTTGTTTGTTTCAATTTCAATAGTTCTTCTCTTGGATTTTCAAATTGAGATGGCCCAAAATGAATCTGGATGGCAGTGGACAGGGTAAGCCAATCCTATACCTAATCTAATTTCTCCCAAATTTAGAACCATGCCAACGCCCTGCCTTCCAAGCTAATAGCTATTACATCAAGATGATTCTCAGGAATATCATAAATTTGAAAAAATTGCGCAGCAAGAAAGATCGATTAAAGCACATCAGCACTGCCAGAGAAATGGAAAAATTGATGCAGAATTGCCAGGGTGGAGCAAAAATCGATTGATGCGGGTTATGACGCGGTGAGTCTTCCAATTTCTGGGCGAGTTGGATCTGAATCGATGGAAGGGACTAAGTAATTGCGGCGAGTTGCTCATTGTGGCCATCAGACTGCTCGGCGAGGAGGTTAATTGCCACTTGCATCTACTGCATCCTAGTGTTTTCAGCCATCTAAAATGCAATAAAAGCACCAAATATGTCTCGAATGCAATGAAAGATTGGTATTAATAAAAGGTAGTGTATGTATAGAAGTGTAATTTTTGGGACTTTCTTATTAAAAGTAAGTATGGTTCAAGAAATAGAAGAACAAAGGAACAAAATTGGGTTAGTGAGATAAATTGGTAATTTTCTATATGAGTTTAGAAGACGAAGACTTAGGTTTCTGAAGTTGTGGGTGAACTAGCAAAGTATTTTATTGGAAATGGATTGAGAACTTGTGAGTGGATGATAACTTGTGGAATTAAGAACTGATTATGGTTATGATGAGCTTGATGGATATTGCAAGATAGTGTACCGGACACTATATCCCTGGAATATTGAGAATTGAGAATTGAGAATGGATTAAGAGGAGAAAATGGTGGTGAGTAGCAATGACTTGAGGTTGATGGACTTGTTGGATGTTGAAAGTATACCAGGCACTATATCCTTGGAATGATAGTGTGCCGGAAACTATGTCCCTGGAATGATTTATGATGAAACAGATATTGTTGTTATTTTCCATCTCTGCCGCAAGAGTGTGCCAGGCACTATATCCTTGGAGCATGCCAGTGTGCCAGGCACTATATCCTCGGAACGATACAAAAGCGTGCCAGGCGCTATATCCTCGGACATGGCAGAAAGGCGACATCTAAAAGGATGTGTCGGGTTGGCATTCATGGACCGACAAGTGATATCACGAGCCAATAGGACAGGCATTCATCATATGCATCTTCTATATACTTGCTTGCTTTGATTACTTGAGTTATGCCTATTTGAAAAACATGCCTAAATGCTAGTTGAATTACCTACTGTATATGTATATTACTTGTGTTTTACTTGGTTGCATTAAATGTGTTTTACTGGCATTGAGGAGGATCGGGAGGCGGTGGCGATGGATCACACGGAGGTTAGGTTGGTGAAGGCTGTGGGATACAATGGTATGACTAGTTTTAGTTAGAAATCCCCTAAGTTTAGATAACCCTATTTATGGTTTATGGTTTAATTCATTTATTTTCGTTAAGATTGAATATCTGTATTGTGAAGTTCTAGGGTTGCCTTTGGCATTCCGGAACCTTACATCTTATATATTGGGCACTGTTACCATATTGAGAACCTCCGATTCTCGTACCATATATTGTTGTTGTTTTTCAGATGCAGGTCGCAACCCACCTCGGTGAGTTTGCGGATATGGTGACAGGGCAGAGGATGGCCATAGAGGCTTGATTTGAGAGATAAGTTGTATAAGCTGTTTTAAACTTCCAAACTCTTTTGTATTTCAGTTTGACTAGCCGGCCTAAACTCTGCAGGTTGTGCTAGTCCTCTCTTTGGTATATCATACTTATATATATACATCTTATTTATTTTAATTATTACCTTGTGAACCCTGGAGCTATCTACAAGGTTTTACATATATTATGTATCGTTCTATTCGTACCTATGCATTTAGTTATCATGTGTGAACGCTTCGCGTTTCGTAATTCCGCTTTTTGCAATTTGAGTTTCGCGTTTATTACTTTACGTTAAGGGTGGCAAAGCAGGCCGGCCTGCCCCAACCCGTCCCGCCCCACCTAGGCCCGCCCTATAAACGGGGCGGGCCGGCCCGCCTTGCCAACTAAGATGGGTTCAAAATGCTAGCCCGTCCCGCTTTATGGCGGGTCGGCGGGCTAGCCCGCTTTACTATTTTTTTTTTTTTGAAAAATAAAATTCATTAAAATTAACCAAAAAATAATAATTAAAAAATCAAATACAAATAAAAAATAGTCAAATTATAATATAATTTTTTTACTATTTTTTTAATTTTTAACTTCAATAAAATTGTTCAAAATAATATTTGTCAATAGAATCATCTTTATTTTAAAAAATAAGTCACATAATTTGAGCAAATATACGAAATTGTAAAATAAAATAAATAAAGTTAATAACTAAAAGAAGAATAAAAATAAAAATAAAAAAAGTGTTTGAAAATTTTATAATTATTAATTTTATAATAGTAATCACTCTATTATTTAATAAAAAAAGGAAAATAAAAATTTTCGACCCAGCGGATCGGCCCGCCCTGCCCTGCCAAAACTCGCCAATTTGGCGGTGCGGGTTTGACGGATTTTTTTAATTTGGCGGGCTCCAAATCCTAGCCCGACCCGCCTTTTTTAGCAGGCTTAGCGGATCGGCCCGACGGGTTCAACCCATTTTTCCACCCCTACTTTACGTATTAAGGTAAGTGTTCATATTCTTAAATCTATTCCCGAATTTATATTTTCTGATTTGACTTCTTATTGATATGTTCTATAATTCATAGTTTTTTATTTATTTTTCATACTTAATTACTCTTGAATTTATTCCTCACATCTGATTTGGTAATTTGTGTAAATATGTTCTATATATTCGGTAATTTGCTCTACTCCATTTTATTTTTTTATTTTTTTATTCATAATAAAAAAATGAGAGAAAGATAACTATGACTTGGTGATGCAATTCTACTGTTTGTTTTGTTTTAGAATTCTATTCAATTTATGTTTTATCTAATTTGACTTCTAATCCTTCATTTTTTTTCCTTTTCAATTTTTGCACACCAAATATTTGTTCTTTTTCCTAAATCAAAGGTTCATATCAAATAGGAGTATCTAGCTTTACTTTGAGAGCTTGAATTTCTATATATGTGTATTCTATTTTAAGAGTCTAAATTTCTATAACATACTAATTTACATTAGTAATATTGCTTATTTGCTTAGTTGCTTGACATAGGTCAAATAATTTTATCAATGGCTTTCAAATTGTTATTAAAGAAACAAGATCAACCAGTTGAGGCAAGTATTTTTTATTATTGAAGCTTACTCTTTGTTAAACTTAAAAAATTTTAATTGTGTGTAGTGGCATTTTAATTGATTAACTATATTGATAGCATTCTTATTATGATCTTCACTTCTTATACATCATGCTTATTACAATTCTAATAAAAAGATATGTATACATCTAATCTAATCTAATTTGAGATTATGTACCATAATTTATTGTTGAAACTTTCAATTATTATTTACTTAATATACTAAAATTGGATTTTCCCCCAACTAATAAAGGTGACGTGTCGATTCCTCGTGATTCTGTTTTCTCTCCAAAATGAATGAAATTTTTTTTATTCTAAATTATTTTATAAAAAATATCTTTATATCTTTATTATAATTATATTATAATTAATATTTAATGAATAATATATAATTGCTAATTTAGGAACATATCTTCATTAAAATTATATCAAATCAATATTTAGTGTACTATTAAACTACTTATTAATTATCAATTAAAAATACTTTTAATCATAATAATAATAATAATAATAATAATAATAATAATAATAATAATAATAATAATAATAATATGATAATGACACCGGTCGTAGTAATCATGATAAGAATATTTGATTCTAATCATAAAATGATCAAATCTTATGATATTAATAACACACATTGATTTTAAATATTTTTAGTTATTTTAATTATATTAATTTTAAAAATATTGATATAATTCTAATTCTTATTCATTATTCAATAATAATAATAATAATAATAATAATAATAATAATAATAATAATAATAATAAATTGTAATAATAAAATTAAAATTATTACGTGGATAAAGTAACAACTTAAAATTATAATAATTTATCACGGGTAATCGTAAAAATTATAATACGGTTACGTAAAATTATTTTTAGCATTAGCATATAATAATTGTACAAGTTATTTTTTTATTACTTTAACCCGTTATAATTCTATTTTCTTATGATATTTATTTCAAACATTTTAAGTTAGCTGATCCCTGCATGATAATATATCTTTACCCCTTTTCTATTTCAATTTGTGTATATTAAGTATAATATTCTTATTCATTATCCGAGATTTCTTTGATTATGATAGAAGATAATGATTCTAATTATGATATGACAAAATCATATAATTTTAACAAAATTAATATATGCGATGCGTAATTACTGTATATAATAAAAAATTACCTTAATAATAAATAATTTACATATTTATTTTCATTTTACTAAAGTCTATATATAGTGTTTTTCTGTGGTACATGAATCTAAATTTGAGAGTCAACTCATAATTTTATATTTTTTTACTACTTCATAGAATAAAAATGTATTCTTCGTTTTTTATTGAAGTTGATCCTTTTAAAGTACAATTTATAACTTTTTATAATATTTTTCATATACTCATTCTATTATATTATTCTTTTGATAATTTATTAATTATTGTTACTCTAAGTTATTCTTATCGTCTAATGTTCCAGTTCGATTGTCTTTTGCCACAATCGTTTACAATGCATCACATCCATGAAATACCTCATCGAGTTGTCTTCATTGATTCGGGTTCCAACTACATGGATATAAGCATTCAAAGAAAGGGCAATAATCTCTACTTTATCGAAGGATGGTTGGATCTACTCACCTATTATGACCAACCTAATGGAATGTGGTTAAAGTTAGCTTTCTTGGGAGGAGCTCGATTTTTTATTGAGGAATTGTTTCCACGGAACTTTATAAGCCAAGTTCAAATTTCATCCCCTCCATACTTTTTACGTCTGCCCGAAAATCTTCGAAGTGGAGCACATAATGAGATTGAATTCCCTCAGCTTAAGTTCATTTTTGCTAAATTCGTGACAAACTCGGATATGTAATTTCAACGATTAGTAATATATTTAAATTTTCTTATTTTAAGCTTTTCGTTATTGGAATAATTTTATAACATATTGTAATTTTTTTCAGAAATTACCGGCTTTCTTTTGGATGCATGCAATGCCATTGAGGGGAATAAGGGTTAGTTTAGTTTCTCGGTGTGGCAATTCTATACCTTACCGCATTGCATGGATAGCGGATGATGAAACTTATTTAATAAGATGATGGTTTGAATTTGCACGAATTCTAAATGTTCAAACTTACGATGTTGTTTCAGTTGGTTGTCGTTACGAGAATGACTCTATTCTATACGTGACTAAGGACTAGAATAGATTCAATATTGTTTAAGTAATTTGGTTTTAATATTAGTATTTGATCAAATTAGTATTAAAGAATTTTAAATTATTGTCTCAATTTATATATTATGAATATTCTTCGTGGATATGCTATTTTTAAATATTTTAATAAAATGAAGTGGTGTCAGATATATTTAAGTTTATTTTTATCCTTTATTTCTTTATTTGTATTTTCATTATATTCGAAAAAATTTTCTACCTAAACATATAGTAAATCGTTGACCTAAACACAATTTCTTTGCCTATGAAAACAGATTTTATCTAGAAAAAATAATGAAACATGCATCTTTTGATGATATATACAAAATGTAATAGAAATATAGTAAGTAGATATTATGTTATAATAATATCTTTAATTGCATTATAATTAGCTCATGAATAATGTATGATTATGTTATTTTAGGAAAATATTTTCAGGTTAATTATATCAAATCAATATTTAATATAGTGGTTATAGTGGTTATTTGTGGTTCAGTAAGAAGATGTTTAGTTGGGAGGATAGGGGTAATTGGCTTTGACTTTGGCGTCAACATGTTTCAGAAAAGCACAAATTTTTGGCCTGGCTATGTCTTCGGGAGGCTCTTCCTACTGCTGCATTTCGTTTTAGGAGGGGCATTTCGCACACGGATAGCTGTCCACGATGTTTCTCAGGTCAGGAATCGGTTTTACATTGTATTCGGGATTGTCCAAAAGCCCAACTTGTTTGGCAAGCTTTAGGGATCTCCGATCAACCAGTGGATTTGATGAGTTGGTTATTATATAATAGCAAACAGCGCCCTTTTAGATTCTTTTCTGGTCTCTGGTGGATTTGGTGTTCGAGAAATAACGAGATCTTTCATCCTCACGAGCATTGGATCACAGACAAGGTGATTGGTATGGCTTTGTCCTTAGAAAAGGAGCTCCGAAATATTTTTGAGTTGCAACGACTATCTATCCCCTCAACCATTAGTGGCTCTTGGATTCCCCCTCAATGGGTACCTTTAAGATTAATTGTGATGCTAACTATCCTGGCAGTGGTGCTCGAGTTAGTTTTGCTTGTGTTAGCAGAGATTGGAAGGGAAGGTGGCAACGAGGCTGTCTGGGAACAATTGAGAGTCGTAGCATTTTGCAAGGAGAGTTGTTTGCTATTTGGAGAGGCTTTCTTTTAGCATGGGACTCGGGACAAAGAGACATTATATGTGAGACAGACTGTGTGGAGGCATTTACTATTGTCAATAATTTACAAGATTGCTCTGGGTTTATTAATCCTTTGGTGTTAAAAATTCGAGATATCATGTCTTGGAAATGGCGTGCTAATCTTCGGTTGATCTTGAGAGATGCAAATACAGTAGTAGACATCATGGCAAAGACTGCAATGAGGACTATTTCTCCCCAAGTGGAGCTTCCATTGCCTTGGAAGGAGTTTGAGAGTAGTATTCAGCGGGACTACCTTTCTTAAGCAGTTTCTTGTTTTTTTTTTTTTTCTTTCTTAGTTTTTGTTTATTTTCTTTTAAGTCACCAAAAAAATCAATATTTAATATATTATTAAACTAATTATCAATTAATGATATTTTTTATTTTAATAATAATAATAATAATAATAATAATAATAATAATAATAATAATAATAATAATAATAATAATAATAATAGTCTATCCTTTTATTAAAACACTCATTTAACTGAATTAATCTAAATATTTAATGAAAATAAAGGATGAATTTGTGTTTTGAATGATAATACAATTGTATACTTTTACAGACTTTAAGGCTGTGAGTAAATAAGTGATATAATAGAAAAATGTTTCTGAATATATAAGCTATAGGGTATTACTTTATTTAAATTATTAATAATTAAACGAATAAAAGGTCAGTAATTATTTTTAAAATAGACATTAAATTTAGTTTTATGGTATTAATTTGATTGAGTTGTTAATAAAATTTTATAATTTTTAAATTTATATCTACTCAATTTATGTATTTTATTTTATTCTACTTTAATAAAAAATTGAGACGTGCATTTTTAATTATTTATTTAAAAAAGTATAGCGAAATGAGTTATATCAATTAAAATTAATATCGATAATTGATATCAATTAATTGATTGTATTAATTTGTAAGATGAATAACGTATAATAAATGTTGTGAAATTAATTATAATAAATTAATATTAATAAATAAAAAACTAAAAGAGACTTTTTTTTATTGCTTTTTAATGGCTATACATTTTTATAATTTTACTTTCTCTTTATCTTTTCCTTTCACAATTATTTATTTTAATTTATTGAACTAAATCAATTATACTAATTATTTGTATTAACTAAGTAATTTTTAGGGATAAGTATTATTTTGGTCCCTTACGTTGAGGGTCGAAATCAAACCCGTCCCCGATCTAATTTTCGATTTAGAATCATCCTTAACGTTTTTTTCGTATTAAAATCGTCCTTTTTAATTTTTATTCCTAAACTACCCTTCCTTTTTAATAAAATTTAAAAAATTAAAAAAAAAATAAAACCCCTTCTCGCCTCCCCCTCCCCCACCCCTCCGGTCTCCCCTTCCCCCCACCTCACCCCCGGTCTCCCCCTCCCCGTCTCCCATTCCCCCCTCCCCTACCCTGCGGTCTCCCCTTCCCCCCTCCCCCACCCTGCGGTCTCCCCTTCCCCCCACCATCCACCCCCACCCCACCCCCACCTCACCCCCGGTCTCCCCCTCCCCGTCTCCCATTCCCCCCTCCCCTACCCTCCGGTCTCCCCTTCCCCCCTCCCCCACCCTCCGGTCTCCCCTTCCCCCCACCATCCACCCCCACCCCACCCCCACCTCACCCCCGGTCTCCCCCTCCCCGTCTCCCCTTCCCGCCACCCCCACCCCCGGTCTCCCCTTCCCCCCTCCACCACCCTCCGGTCTCCCCTTCCCACCACCATCCACCCCCACCCCCACCCCACCCCCGGTCTCCCCCTCCCTGTCTCCCCTTCCCGCCACCCCCACCCCCACCCCCACCCCCACCCCCACCCCACCCCCCGGTCTCCCCCTCCCTGTCTTCCCTCCCACCACCCCAACCGTGTTTTATTTTTTTTATTTTTAATTTTTTAAATTTTATTAAAAAGGAAGGGTAGTTTAGGAATAAAAATTAAAAAGGACGATTTTAATACGAAAAAAAACGTTAAGGATGATTCTAAATCGAAAATTAGATCGGGGACGGGTTCGATTCCGACCCTCAACGTGACGGACCAAAACAATACTTATCCGTAATTTTTAATAGGTTATTATATGTCTTTAGACCATAGGTTAAAAATATTATAAAAAATATTTTATAAAAATTGTTAAAAAGTAAATATTTTTAAAATGTGTCCTTAAGACACAAATTAACTAAATTATTTTTCAATTTAATGTGTTTGATTCATTCAATTGTATTAATTATAACTAATCAATTATGTAATTTGATTTGATTAGGATAAATATTTCATCATTTAATATTTTATTTGATTCATTAAATTACATTAATCATAACTTCAAATATTTAATTTAATTAGAGTAAATATCAAATTATTTTAAATTTTGTTTGATTCATTAAACCAAATTAATTATAACTAATTTATTATTTAATTTGATCGAGATAAATATTACATTATTTAATAAATAATATATAAAGCAATGAAATAAATGAACTCAATTAATTCAAATTATTATCTTATTATTTTATATATTTTTTTTCTCCTTCTCTATTTTGTACTTCATGTAAAATATTTGTAATTTTTTATTTTTATTTTTTTATCTTAATTTTGCTAATATTTTTCTATGATTTTGTTTTGTATTAACTCTTTTTTTTTTATTTTGATTAATAATTCTTAAGTGTATTATTATTTTATTTAAACAAAATTAAAATTTTTTGTAATATTTTTATAAAAGTTGATTAATAGGTTCTTCTTTAAAATATTTTTTTTGAAAATTTTTTAATAAGATCGTATTTTGATTTTTCTCTTTCATCCTTTGTATTAATTAATTATATTAATCTTCTATTACAATACATTTTTTATCTACTCCACACATTATCTTTTAATTTCTATCTTCTTTTACTTTTTTTAATTGCTATTTTTACTTTATTTTTAATTATTTTTTTTACTTTTACTTCTGATTTATCATAATTCATCACAGATACTTTTTAAATTTAAGTGATTTTTTAGGATTTATTTTATCATTGATGCTTTTATTTTGTTTAGTGTATTTTTTTAGTCCGTGTTTAATATAATAATCTGTAAATATCTATTCTATTATATAAAAATTAAATTTTTGCACTTAATGATAAAATTGTCGTGGCATGTTTCTGATGGTATTTTTTAATTTATTTCTTTTAACTCATTAAATTCAATTTATGATAATAAATTAATTATATCAACTAATTAATTTGGTTAATTATTTAAATATTATACAATTTATTATAATTTCTATCAATCAATTAATTATAATTCAAATTGAATGATTATTTTGTTACGAAAATATTATTTTCTAATCTATTTATAGGCAATACATATATTAATTATAATCGCAAATTAAGTTATTTTACATTAAATGACTTATATAATGGTCATCTCATTTATTATCATAAATGATGAATTAAATAAGTCATTATTACTTTTGATTTAGAATTAAATGAGAATAAAATCAGAGATACTATTTTATTTGACTTTTAGGGTTTAATGGGTGTCACACTCACATATAAATAGTGACTTCCGAATTTTGGTTTCCAACATACCAAAGCCACATCCGTAACTCCTTTTCCATAAAAGAAATTGTGATGCAACTCTATCAGGGATACAGAAGATTTTCAAAGAACAAGGGAATGATCTGAATTTGCACGAATTCTAAATGTTCGAACTTACGATGTTGTTTCAGTTAGTTGTTGTTACGAGAATGAATCTAATCTATACGTGTCTAAGGACTAGAATAGATTAAGTATTATTTAAGTAATTTATTTCTAATATTGGTATTTGATTAAATTAGTTTTAGAGAAGTTTAAATTGTTTACTCAATTTATATATTATGACTATTTTTTTGAATATATTATTTTTATATTTTTTAATATAAATTTTTTCTTTCTGATTTTTAAGTTTTTTTTCTTTCTTGGATATATGTATCACTTTTTTTTCTCATTTTATATTTTAGATTAGTAATATAATTATTAAAAAAATATATTTAAAAAAAATTAAATATTAAAACATCACTATTTTAAAAAAAGGAAAGATACGTGAAAAAAAGAAAACAAAAGTTTAAAACATCACTATTAGAAAAAAAAACTGTTAATATGCGTACGAATGGGTCGGGATTGAGGAATATATATGGATATAAAAAATAAAAAATTATTGCATGATTGTAGAATAAAAAATAATTATATATAAAATAAAATAATTATAACCAAAAAATAATTAATATACGTGATTTAAATATTTTTAATAACCGGTAACATAGAGTTTAATAAAATATAATTCATATATATATATATATATATATATATATATATATAGAGAGAGAGAAATATTTAACAAAATTAATATATACGTATACATAAATAAAAAATTATTATAATTTCTGGAAATTACACGTGAACTCTTTTTTTATCAAATAAATTTATTCTAATTAGCTCATGAATAATGCATGATTATATTAATTTAAGAAAATATTTTTATTATAATTATATTAAATCAATATTTAATGCGTTATTAAACTATTTATCAATCATCTATATTTTTAATCATTCTAATTATATTAATTGATATAGTTATAATTCTCATTCAAGTACAATAATTTTATTAGGAGATAGTTGATGCACATATTAATAGTGATCTATTTAATTTGATATCAATTAGTGAATAATAATAATAATAATAATAATAATAATAATAATAATAATAATAATAATAATAATAATAATAATAATAATAATAATAAAAAAGTCTACACGGTACATGCATTATATTTTAAAAAGGTAAAATATATTTTAAAAAAATTAGGGTATCAATAATCAATTGTGATTAATATCAATAACAATAATTAATTCTTATAATTATTTTTGTACTACTAAAGGTTATATATAGTGTTTTTTTTTTTGTAGAATAAAAAAGGTTGTGATTCATAACATTTTCGTAAAGTTATATCGTATGAACACAAGATTAGTTAGATAACAAATTGAATTTTAATTAATATATTTTATTTTTTTCTCATATTTCTTATTACTTATTTTACTTTTTATATTTACAGTAAATATTGAATGTAAAAAATAAAAAAAATATTGAATGTTTTATATTTTATTTATTTAGAGTCATAATTAAATTTGATATAATTATAATAAGTATCTAAATTAATAATAACATGATACTATAATTTTAAGTTGTATAATATAATTAAAAAATGTAGTAATTTATGTATACTTTCTATATAGCAATAATATATATATATATATATATATATATATATATATATATATATATATATATATATATATATATATATATATCTCCTCTTTTAGCTCTTTTCTAAAAATATTGGCATATAATTAATGTCGATAACATATATATTGAGTAAGTATCTCTATTGAATTAATCATAAAGGTTAATAAAATATAATGGTATATATATATATATATATATATATATATATAAAGATTAATAGTGAATTGTTACAATTATTTATCATCTAGAAAATTCGTACCTCAGACATAGATCTTCTTCTATTTATTATTTTTCATACCTAAGGGCTACTAATTACGATTCTATCAACAATATTACTTATGGTAGATTATGTAATGAAAAAGCTTGAAAAATAAAATTAAGAATTATAAGGATATGGAAAGTCCCATCCAAATTTGACAAGAATAAGACGATTTACATAGAAATGATTTTCATGGATGATAAGGTATGTTGATTATTTTTCATGATTCTTTCAAGTGATGTTAGGTCCATTTTATAAATATTTTTTGTTTATATTTTAAGTTTATTTGATAAGTAAACCCTTGCATGAATCAAAGACAGTGCGATTTTATAGATTTATAAGTGATAATAGCATTTATATTTAATTTGTTTTATAGTGTGATAATAGTCAATATATTTGTTGGTAGATTTAACTATTACTATATTATTTATGATCATATTCAGTATATATATTTGATTTATTGAAGAAAGTAAATTATTAAAATCGATTAATAACTATTTTAGAGTTAATCTAATTAACACTAGATTAAAAAAAATAAACAATGCATAACATATTACTTTTTTATTAATCAAATTATTATAATTTAAATTAATTTTAAAAAGATAATTTAAAATTATAATTTCAATCTTATCGTATACATGTCACGGGTAATTATACTTGTTATTCATAATAAACAAGAAGTTGCAGATAATGTTGTTAGAGGGAAGGCGTGGATAATAAATAAAAGTTTGTAACACGTTATCTTGTCTTGTGATTAAGAAAACTAGTAATCATCAATTGCTTAGGAGATCCACCAATACTTCTCTAGTTTGTTTCTAATACTACTACTTGTCAAGATAACTCGCTGTTTGAATATTTGTTTTACTTCTAAGTTCATTAGAACCACCAATTCTTGTTTTGTTTCGGATTGCCGTTTCTTTTGGTCATTTTGGTTGTTACTGACAATTTTATAAATGTTAGATATATTCACCTTTCAGCTTTCAGCAACCTCCACTTCCCTTCTCTTCTTCCCATTTATGAATTCTCAAACCAGCTCTACTACACTCCCTGATTGCTCTTCACTTTTTCACTTTCTTTTTTTCCTTCCTTGGTTCTTACTCTAATCTGCGTTTTCTACTTTAAAAAGGTGAAAAAAATAGAGGAAAGAGAAAGTTTTGTAGCCAAAAAGTTGCTCTGCCACATAGATAGAGGTTAAGGAAGAAAGAATCACAACTTTAATTTTCGACAATCTAAGAGTGCAGACAAAGACAACATAGTTTTAGTTTTAGGTTTGCTTCTTGCATCAGTTGTTTCTTTATATGACCTTTTTTCCTTTTGTTAGTATTCTAGGATCTCCAAATCTAGCCAACACTTGTTCACATTCTCTTCTGCTACTTCACACCATTTCTTCTAGCAAAAATCACCCTTAGATTATTTATTCTTTTTAAAGTTGGAGTGCCTTTTTTTTAACTCCCTGAACTACTTATCTTTAGTTTTTGTCAACTATTTCATTTTCTATAATATTCTGTTAATTAAGTTCAAGTATATTTGACATACATGAAAGAATTTCTAGCTTTTATAAGTACCACCACTTTAATCTCGTTTGTCGTAGCTCGTTTGTTAATTATCTGTCAATTAAGTAGTGCATGTATGTTCATTTCTTTTTGCTTCAACTTTTAGGATCCCTAGACACCACATATATATGCCTAATGCATAGAATTAAATTCCCTAGGTTCATATAGATTTGGATTTTAATTTAGATGATTGCATGAATTATTCACTATACAAAAAGTGATGTTTGCATTATTATTTGTTATACATTTATTATGATATAAATAAAAAAAATTATCTTTTATCATAATCATTTTTTAAAAGTAAGTAAACAAAATTATAAAAATTATACATAAATAATAATAATAGATATAAAATTCTAGTTTTTAATTTAAGGTACATCAGTACAGGTGCACCAATGCCTATTAGGCTATTAGCTGCAATTGTTGGAATAGTAGCCAAATAGGTTCGAGTTTGGAGGTTTCCGCTTTCAGGTTTAGGCCTCTCTGGAACTTAGCCATAACAAGATCACAACTTTGCCTTCAGATTTTTTCTTAACTGATTTTTATTGATTATTTTTAGCTTTTGGTATAGACTATGTGACATGTATTTTTTGGACTTTATTATAGCTACATTTGTGTTTTAACTGTTTTTTTTTTTCTATTGAGACTTGTGGTTTTTTGTCCTTATTTTTAATATTTTTTCATATATATTAAGCTTGTCATATATTCAATGGACAAAGATTGGATGCAAATTAAGAATAGAGCCATTTTACAATATAGGAGAGGTGTCAAGGAGTTTTTATGTAAAAACCCAGTTAATTAACGACTAATTAACCCATAAATGAGAATTTATTTTAGAAAGTCAAAAATGTGATTTTTATGGCTTAATATAATAGAGGAGATTGAGACGAAAAATTCGATACCAATTTTATAGAAATCGGACCAAGATTGGACCGAACGGGCCAAACTGGTCCAACTGGACCCAAAGTGGGCCCTTGGCCCAACTAAACTAAACGAAACCCTAGTTTTCAGCACTCTCTCTCCTCATTTGTTACACACACACACGCTGAAATGGAGTGAGGGAGAGGAAGAACACTCTCTCAAACTTCTATCTCTCACTTGATCTTCAAACTACCATAACTTTTGATCTAGATTTCCGATTGCCGCACCGTTTGCGGCCACGCGTTCATCGCGGAGAGCTCTACAAAACCCATACAATCAATCTTGAGGTAAATCATGTTTTTCTCTTCGAATTTCCAGCCTTGATTTCGAATTTCATGAGTAAAAATATTGAGATTTTGGGCTCTTTGATGTTATAGGACCCAACTCTCTTGAAGGAGAAGGTTAATCTTGTCTCCTTGGATCTTGGGTGTGGTAAGATTCTCAATCGTAGTATAATTTGTTGTTCTATGATATTTGGGTATTGAGATGTTGTGTATGGGTATGATGATTATGGCTTAGGTTGTGTATGTGTGAATATTGGGGGCTTGATTGAGACCTTGGAAAGCTTGAAAAGGGATTTTTGGTGGTAAAAATCTGTTCTTGGAGGTGTTGAGACCTAGAGGACTTGTGGACAAGTGATTTGGAAGTGCTCCGGTTGAGCTTGGGAAATCGGCTAAAGTATGGTCTCGGTTTCTCGTATCTAATATGTAATGGGGTAGGAAATACTTAGGCTAGAGGCCCTAAGATAGGTATTGAATTGATGATATTGTTGAATGGTTGAGATATATGATATGGTCATATATGTGATTATGAATATTGATGCCTTGATCGTGTGATATATGAGAAAATGCATGTTGTGATATATGCTTGATGAATGATTGAGGTTGAATTGGTGGGTGGTACCATGTTGATGGTGAGTATGATGATGAGTATGTATAATGATGTTTGATTGGAAATTGTATTATTAGAAATTGGGATGAGGAAAGATGTATGACATGATATTGTGTTTGTCCTTTAGCCATTTGACTGAGAAGTGTTAAAATGGTTGGATGATGGTTTTGGGAATTTTGGTAAAGTGTCAATGTGTGATTTGAGGATGGCTTGATGTTGATTTTGGAACATTTTGATTGATTTCAAAAAGGGTTGAAATTTGGCATGTTTTGGTTGATTTTGAAAAAAGTTGAATATGGTTTGTTTTGAAAATGGCACCTTGTGGTTTTGTATGAAAACATGGTTTTTGGGCATATTTTGACGGGACATAACTTGGACTACGGATCCCCGTTTCGTATCAAACTTATTTAGAAATGAAATTGGATCCGAGATGTTCATGCCGTTGGAAGAACGGGCAGAAAACAATTTAAAATGAGAAAGTTATGTCCGTCGGAAGATTGGGGGTTGAATCTGTAAATTCTGTAGCTTTTAACTTAAAAAATTTTTAGCAAAATGACCCTCCGCGCGTAGGCGCACTTGGTGCGTACGCGCCGATCTTCAAGAAGGAACCATCCACGCTTGTGCGTGGTGTGTGCGGGCGCGTGGATGCGCTCCACCAAATGCCCAACCATTTTTCCGAGAGTTGTGCCAGAGTTGTGCCAGTTTTGTGCCTGGGGTACAAATGTACCCGCGCGTACGCACGACTGACGCGTACGCGTCGTTTGGCTATTTTTCAATCCGCGCGTCCGCGCGTATGACGCTTGCGCGTCAATGAGTTTTGTGGCCATCCACGCGTGCGCGTGGAGTGCGCGTTCGCGTGGCCCTGTTTTCATCCCAAAGTAGATTTTTGAGTTTTAAAAGCCAAATTTCATACTTCTAAGCCTCCGATCTCACCACTTATGTCTTAAATCATTATGATATGTCTAGCAATGAGACAAGGAGCTAGTGAATGTGGTAACTTGTGAGTGAAGCAAGGGAAAATGAGTGATCAATGAGGATCAAAGATGATTATGTGAAATGCGGAGGATGGCGGTGGAAGTGCTTGTTATGCCATGGGCCGAAGGGCCGTAATTGTTAATGAATTGGCTGGTTATGGATTTAACCGTGAGCCGGATGGCTGGATTATTGTCGTGTAATGGCGGAGCCATGATTATGGCTAAGTATAAATGCATATATGCTGTTGAATGAATTGTGAATGTTTGCACTTCCACTATCGGAGATGAGAGTTTCCCTGGGAGGAAGCAGTGGCTAGCCACCACGTGCTCCAGGTTGAGACTCGAAACTCTTTTGACCCTATGTCGTCAGGGTGGTCGGGCACTGTGAAAGCCCCGGATGAGCTAACCCCCATAAATATTCACCAGTGAAGGTG
This sequence comes from Arachis ipaensis, assembly GCF_059453495.1. Taxonomy (NCBI): domain Eukaryota; kingdom Viridiplantae; phylum Streptophyta; class Magnoliopsida; order Fabales; family Fabaceae; genus Arachis; species Arachis ipaensis. The sequence continues at coordinate 114,207,592 of NC_142442.1, read as the reverse complement.
ATGGATATGGATCATGATTATGATCAAATTTATATTGAGTATAACTCGAGTTGGGGAGACACGACAGAGGGACAGTCCAATAGTTAGCTACCAGGACTTGTCGGGTTGGCTCTATAACCGACAGATGATATCATCAGCCATTAGGGACAGGCATTCATCATATGCATACTATGTGAATTGTTTGAGATTGCCTATTTGACTGCATATTACTTGCTATCTGTCTAAATGCCTTATTTGTTCCTATTTGTATATCTCTTGTCTGATATAACTGTGTTTGCTATATTATACTCCTGCTGGTGGTTGGGAGGTCTGAAGAAATTGGAAAGGGAAGTATTAGTTAGACTGAAGGATCTTTAGTCAGATGCCCTTTATGGTTTAGCTTGTTTATAAGCTTTGATTTTATCTGGAGGAAGTTCTAGGATTGCCTTCGGCTTTCCTCTATTATTACATGTTATATATGGGGTACTGGTACCATGCTGGGGACCTCTGGTTCTCACCCATGCAGATTTTGTGATTTTCAGATGCAGGACGTGAGGTTTCTCGCTGAAGCATGCTGGAGACTTCTGGATTAGCGAAGATCCTTTGTTCTCGGGACTCTATTTTGATTTTATGATTTCTCTTAGATACTTTTATCTCCATTGAATAATACAAACTGTGATGACTCCTCTTATAGGAGATTTTGGAAGATAGGTTCTCTATTTTTATGTCCCTTTGGGTTTCCTTTGGGGTTTTCCTTATTTTAATATATGTATATATTGCTATGCTCGGACCGGTTATCTTCGCAACCGGATTTTGAGTTTTGATATTCCCGTTTTGACACTCTTTCGTATATATATAATCTCGCGTTGGTTTATTCTTGTTCGGTACGTTATCGATCGGAGTGTTGCGCTTTTCGAGTCACGATTTTTGTTTACCCCTTTTTCCTTCAAAAGCTCCTAGTTATAAACATCATTCATACTACTATACGTACTTTTTTTATTTTAGAGGTCGTAATACCTTGCCATCTCTGAATTATGACTTAAGCATAAAACTCTGTATGGTAGGGTGTTACATTATGGTATCAGAGCAGTTCGTTCCTGTAGAGCCTGAGGGACGGACTGACTATGCTTTTGTGCATTTTCTGTATGTGTGTTATGTGCTGTTAGTATATCTACTTGATATAATTGGCATAAACGTTCATGAGCATACATTTGGGACTTTGAAGCACTAGACTTTCGATATTGAGACTGATCAACTTAATATCGAATGTTTGGTGTGTATAGGAATCAGATGGCGCCTCGTGGACGTGGTAGAGGCCGTAGGAGAGGTCATACGAATGCTCGTGCACCAGAGATTAACCCTAACGACCCGGTGAACTTTATGACTGCGTTGGAGAACATGGCTGCTGCTATGCAAGCCACTGCTGAAGCTCTTGGTCAACAGATGAACAACCATGGCAACAACGGAAATGGAGCTCAGGGACCAATGGAGATCAAAACTTTCGCTGTGTTGGTGAACAAGTGTAGGGTTGCTGAAGAGTGTGTGAAGAAGGCAGCTGCTGAGAGAGGGAGTCACAAAGGATCATTCCCACAGAACCGAGGGAAGAGCTTTGCACCTAGAGGTCCACCTTTCAAGAGGGGAGGTTCTTTTAGGAGGCCCAACAACAACAACTCCCAAGGGAAAAGGTTTGGAAAGCAGCCTCAGAATGAGCAAGCTTGTGCTATTACTGTGGTAAGGCGGGACATAAGGTCCCAAACTATCCGGAGAAGCAGAAACAAGGTGCCGTGAAGGCGCAGCAGACTGGTCGGGTGTTCACCACTTCAACTATAGGTGCTGAGGGATCTGAGGCACTTATCCGAGGTAACTATGAAATGGCTTGTCGAACTTTAAATGCTTTATTTGATTCGGGAGCATCGCATTCATTCATTGCATTTGAGAAAGCCCATGAGTTAGGATTGAAGATCGTAACCTTAGGTTATGACCTAAAAGTGTATAATGCTACCCATGAGGCCATGGTAACTAGGCTAGGATGTCCGAAGGTTTCGTTTAGGTTCCAGCAGTGTGATTTTGTCCATAACTTAATCTGCTTACCGATGATCAGTCTTGATCTTATCTTGGGATTGGACTGGTTATCTGAGAACCATGTCCTGCTTGATTGTTCTACAAAGTTGGTGTACTTTATGCCGGAAGATACAGAAGGGCCGGTCGTGGTGAATAATTATTACTTGAATTCGATGATGGTGAACTGCTCCGGAATCGAATGTCAGGGTATCCTGTTGTTAACCGTGGGTGTTTCGGGTGATGATCAAAGGATAGAACAGATTTCGGTGGTGTGTGAGTTTCCAGAGGTGTTTCCCGATGACATTAATGAATTTCCACCTAACTGAGAGGTCGAGTTTGCTATTGAATTGGTGCCTGGGACGGGACCAATCTCAAGTGCTCCTTATAGAATGTCACCGTTAGAGATGGCCGAGTTAAAGTCTCAGTTAGAGGACTTGTTGGGTAAGAACTTTATCAGACCAAATGTTTCCCCATAGGGTGCTCTAGTGTTACTGGTAAAGAAGAAGGATGGGAGTATGCGGCTCTATGTGGATTACAGGCAGCTGAACAAGGTCACGATAACGAATAAGTACCCGTTGCCGAGGATTGATGATCTCATGGATCAGTTACAAGGAGCTGGGGTTTTCTCCAAGATCGATTTGCGATCCGGTTATCACCAGATAAGGGTGAGGGGAGAGGATATCCCTAAGACCGCTTTTAGGACTCGTTATGGTAATTACGAGTACACTGTAATGTCCTTTGGGTTGACGAACGCTCCTGCAGTATTCATGGATTACATTAATAGAGTGTTCCGTCCGTTTCTGGATAAATTCGTTGTTGTCTTCATTGATGACATACTGATTTACTCCAAGACTGAAGAAGAGCATCCGGAACACTTGAGGACCGTGTTGCAGATTCTAAAGGAGAAGAAACTCTATACGAAACTGTTTAAGTGTGAGTTTTGGAAGGATGAGGTAAAGTTTTTGGGTCACGTGGTGAGTAAGAAGGGAATAGCCGTAGCTCTAGCTAAGGTGGAGGCTGTGATAGATTGGAAGCAACCAACCATAGTAACTGAGATAAGGAGTTTTCTGGGTTTAGCTAGCTATTACCGAAGATTCATCAAAGGCTTTTCGCAATTAGCCTTGCCGTTGACAAAGTTAACCCGCAAAGACACACCATTTGTTTGGACTCCTGAGTGTGAGGAGAGCTTTCAGGCGTTGAAGAAAAAGTTGACCACTGCACCTGTGTTGGTGTTACCTGAGCTGAATGAATCGTTTGAGGTGTACTGTGATGCCTCACTAAAGGGTCTAGGGTGCGTGCTGATGCAGCATCATAATATGGTGGCGTATGCCTCACGCCAGTTGAGACCTCATGAAGTTAGTTACCCTATGCACGATTTGGAACTCGCTGCGTTTATGTTTACCTTGAAGGTGTGGAGGCATTACCTCTATGGCGTTAAGTTCCAAGTCTTCTTCGATCACAAGAGCTTGAAATATCTCTTTGATCAGAAAGAGCTTAATATGAGGCAAAGAAGGTGGATGGAATTATTGAAGGACTACGACTTTGAGTTGAATTACCATCTGGGAAAGGTGAATATAGTGGCGGATGCGTTAAGTCGGAAGTCGTTATATGCGGCTTGGATGATGCTTCAAAAGGAGAAGTTGCTCAAGGGATTCGAGAGTCTGAAAATTGGTGCTCGAGAAGTATCTGGAACTTTGTGTTTGATCCGATTAGAAATCTCAAGTGACTTTAAGTCCGAACTCCTAAAGGCTCATGAAAATGATGAAGCGTTATGAAAGATGTTAGCGGCTATCGAGCAAGGAAAACAGTGGAGAGTGTCGGAAGAAAAAGATGGGTTATGGAGATTCAAGGGTAAAATCATTGTGCCGGATGTTGGCACTTTGAGGCAAGATATCTTAAAGGAGGCACACAAAAGTAGATTCTCCATTCACCCGGGAAGTACTAAAATGTACCATGATTTAAAGGCGATGTTTTGGTGGCCAGGCATGAAGAATGATGTGGCGGAATATGTTTCAAAGTGCTTAACTTGTCAAAAGGTGAAGATTGAACATCAAAAACCTTCCGGGATGTTGCAACCTTTAGAGGTTCCGCAATGGAAGTGGGAAAGTATTGCAATGGACTTTGTGTCAGGATTGCCAAGGATTAGGACTGGTTTTGATGGTATCTGGGTGATTGTGGACCGACTGACGAAATCAGCTCACTTTTTACCCATTCGGATGACTTACACCCTTGAGGAACTAGCACGGTTGTACATAAAAGAGATTGTGAGACTTCATGGCATACCGGCTACTATAATCTCTGATAGAGATCCTCGCTTCACTTCGAGGTTTTGGGGTGCATTTCAGAAAGCTTTCAGAACCCGACTAAGCTTGAGTACGGCTTACCATCCTCAAACAGATAGTCAATCCGAGAGGACGATCCAAACACTAGAGGATATGTTGAGAGCTTGTGTTCTGGACCAGCCGGCGAGTTGGGATCGATATATGCCATTAGTGGAGTTTGCATACAATAATAGTTACCATGCGAGTATCGGAATGGCTCCGTATGAGGCTTTGTATGGGAGAAAATGTCAATCTCCACTATGTTGGTATGAAGCTGGAGAGAAAGCCTTGTTGGGGCCGGAGATGATAGCTGAGACCACCGAACAAGTCAAGAAAATCCGAGATAGGATGCTTACGGCGCAGAGTCGCCAGGAGAGTTACGCCGATTAGAGGCGGAAGCCCTTGGAATTTGTAGAAGGAGATCATGTTTTCCTTAAGGTTACTCCAACCACAGGAGTAGGTAGGGCAATTAAAGCGAAGAAGTTGAATCCTCGATACATTGGTCTATTTCAAATCCTGGAGAGGATTGGACCGGTGGCATATCGGATGGCTCTACCACCTCATCTTTCGAACCTGCACGACGTGTTTCACGTGTCGCAGCTTCAGAAGTACACTCTTGATGCTAGCCATGTGTTAGAACTTGAATCGGTTCAGTTAAGGAAAGATTTGACGCTTCCAGTGGCTCCAGTCAGAATTGATGATACTAGTATCAAACGGTTGCGTGGGAAAGAGGTTTCATTAGTCAAGGTGGCATGGAGTCGAGGCGGTGTTGAGAAACACACTTGAGAACTTGAGTCGGAGATGCGATGGGATTATCCGAACTTATTCTCAGGTAATTGAATTTGAATTTTGTGGGCAAAATTCCCAATTAGGTGGGTAGAATGTAAAAATATGGTTAATTAATGGCTAATTAACCCATAAATGAGAATTTATTCTAGAAATCCAAAAATGTGATTTTTATGGCTTAATATGATAGAGGAGATTGAGACGAGAAATTCGGTACCAATTTTATAGAAATCGGACCAAGATTGGACCGAACGGGCCAAACCGGTCCAACCTGACCCAAAGTGGGCCCTTGGCCCAACTAAACTAAACCAAACCCTAGTTTTCAGCACTCTCTCTCCTCATTTGTTACACACACACGCTGAAATGGAGTGAGGGAGGGGAAGAACACTCTCTCAAACTTCTATCTCTCACTTGATCTTCAAACCACCATAACTTTTGATCTAGAGCTCCGATTGCTGCACCATTTGTGGCCACACGTTCATCGCAGAGAGCTCTACAAAACCCATACAATCAATCTTGAGGTAATCCACGTTTTGCTCTTCGAATTTCCAGCCTTGATTTCGAGTTTCATGAGCAAAAATGTTGAGATTTTGGACTCTTTGATGTTATAGGACCCAACTCTCTTGAAGGAGAAGGTTAATCTTGTCTCCTTGGACCTTGGGTGTGGTAAGATTCTCAACCTAGTGTAATTTGTTGTTCTATGATGTTTGGGTATTGAGATGTTGTGTATGGGTATGATGATTGTGGCTTAGGTTATGTATGTGTGAATATTGGGGGCTTGATTGAGACCTTGAAAAGCTTGAAAAGGGATTTTTGGTGGTAAAAATCTGTTCTTGGAGGTGTTGAGACCTAGAGAACTTGTGGACAAGTGGTTTCGAAGTGCTCCAGTTGAGCTTGGGAAATCGGCTAAAGTATGGTCTCGGTTTCTCGTATCTAATATGTAATGGAGTAGAAAATACTTAGGCTAGAGGCCCTAAGATAGGTATTGAATTGATGATATTGTTGAATGGTTGAGATATATGATGTGGTCATATATGTGATTATGAATATTGATGCCTTGATCGTGTGATATATGAGAAAATGCAAGTTGTGATATATGCTTGATGAATGATTGAGGTTGAATTGGTGGGTGGTACCATATTGATGGTGAGTATAATGATGAGTATGTATAATGATGTTTGATTGGAAATGGTATTATTGGAAATTGGGATGAGGAAGGATGTATGACATGATATTGTGTTTGTCCTTTAGCCATTTGACTGAGAAGTGTTAAAATGGTTGGATGATGGTTTTGAGAATTTTGGTAAAGTGTCAATGTGTGATTTGAGGATGGCTTGATGTTGATTTTGGTACATTTTGATTGATTTCAAAAAGGGTTGAAATTTGACATGTTTTGGTTGATTTTGAAAAGAGTTGAATATGGTTTGTTTTAAAAATGGCACCTTGTGGTTTTGTATGAAAACATGGTTTTTGGGCATATTTTGACGGGACATAACTTGGACTACGGATCCGCGTTTTGTATCAAACTTATTTAGAAATGAAATTGGATCCGGGATGTCCATGCCATTGGAAGAACGGGCGAAAAACGATTTAAAATGAGAAAGTTATGTCCGTCGAAAGATTGGGGGTTGAATCTGTAAATTCTGTAGCTTTTAACTTAGAAAATTTTTAGCAGAATGACCCTCCACGCGTAGGCGCACTTGGCGCGTACGCGCCGTTCTTCAAGAAGGCACCATCCACGCTTGCGCGTGGTGTGCGCGGGCGCGTCGATGCGCTGCACCAAATGCCCAGCCATTTTCCCGAGAGTTGTGCCAGAGTTGTGCCAGTTTTGTGCCTGGGGCACAAATGTACCCGCGCGTACGCACGGATGACGCGTACGCGTCGTTTGGCTATTTTTCAATCCGCGCGTCCGCGCATATGACGTTTGCGCGTCAATGAGTTTTGTGGCCATCCACGCGTGCGCGTTCGCGTGGCCCTGTTTTCATCCCAAAGTTGATTTTTGAGTTTTAAAAGCCAAATTTCATACTTCTAAGCCTCCGATCTCACCACTTATGTCTTAAATCATTATGATATGCCTAGCAACGAGACAAGGAGCTAGTGAGTGTGGTAACTTGCGAGTGAAGCAAGGGAAAAATGAGTGATCAATGAGGATCAAAGATGATTATGTGAAATGCGGAGGATGGCGGTGGAAGTGCTTGTTATGCCATTGGCCGAAGGGCCGTAATTGTTAATGAATTGGCTGGTTATGGATTTAACCGTGAGCCGGATGGCTGGATTATTGCCGTGTTACGGCGGAGCCATGATTATGGCTAAGTATAAATGCATATATGCTGCTGAATGAATTGTGAATGTTTGCACTTCCACTATCGGAGATGAGAGTTTCCCTGGGAGGAAGCAGTGGCTAGCCACCACGTGCTCTAGGTTGAGACTCGAAGCTCTTTTGACCCTATGTCGTCAGGGTGGCCGGGTACTGTGAAAGCCCCGGATGAGCTCCCACCCATAAATATTCACCAGTGAAGGTGATGGATATGGATCATGATTATGATCAAATTTATATTGAGTATAACTCGAGTTGGGGAGACACGATAGAGGGACAGTCCAATGGTTAGCTACCAGAACTTGTCGGGTTGGCTCTATAACCGACAGATGATATCATCAGCCATTAGGGACAGGCATTCATCATATGCATACTATGTGAATTGTTTGAGATTGCCTATTTGACTGCATATTACTTGCTATCTATCTAAATGCCTTATTTGTTCCTATTTGTATATCTCTTGTCTAATATAACTGTGTTTGCTATATTATACTCCTGCTGGTGGTTGGGAGGTCTAAAGAAATTGGAAAGGGAAGTATTAGTTAGACTGAAGGATCTTTAGTCAGATGCCCTTTATGGTTTAGCTTGTTTATAAGCTTTGGTTTTATCTGGAGAAAGTTCTAGGATTGCCTTCGGCTTTCCTCTATTATTACATCTTATATATGGGGAACTGTTACCATGCTGGGGACCTCTGGTTCACACCCATGCAGATTTTGTGGTTTTCAGATGCAGGACGTGAGGTTTCTCGCTGAAGCATGCTGGAGACTTCTGGATTAGCGAAGATCCTTTGTTCTCGGGACTCTGTTTCGATTTTATGATTTCTCTTAGATACTTTTATCTCCATTGAATAATACAAACTGTGATGACTCCTCTTATAGGAGATTTTGGAGGATAGGTTCTCTGTTTTTATGTCCCTTTGGGTTTCCTTTGGGGTTTTCCTTATTTTAATATATGTATATATTGCTATGCTCGGACCGGTTATCTTCGCAACCGGATTTTGAGTTTTGATATTCCCGTTTTGACACTCTTTCGTATATATATAATCTCGCGTTGGTTTATTCTTGTTCGGTACGTTATCGATCGGAGTGTTGCGCTTTTCGAGTCACGATTTTTGTTTACCCCTTTTTCCTTCAAAGGCTCCTAGTTATAAACATCATTCATACTACTATACGTACTTTTTTTATTTTAGAGGTCGTAATACCTTGCCATCTCTGAATTATGACTTAAGCATAAGACTCTGTATGGTAGGGTGTTACATTTTAGATCTTGCCTTTAATCATATAAATTGTCTATATTTTTAATATGATTTGTTGATTTAGCCAAAAACCTCAAAGATTGTTAATAGTATTGCTGCTAGAAGAAATAAAGGGATTCAGAGTCGTATATCTAGAAGAAATTTAGCTTCATCAAGTCACTTACAACAAGCTGGTTTTCTTTCTAATAATAATGGAGTGTATAAAAAAAATCAAGTTCATCAAATCACTCACAAGTTAGAAGGACATTTGACTCCCTTTCTAATAGTGATGGAGTGCATGGAAAAAATCAAGTTCATCAAGTCACAAGTTAGAAGGACATTTGACTCTTTTTTTAATAATGATGGAGTGCATGAAAAAAAAGCAAGTTCATCAAGTCACTCACAAGTTAGAAAGCAATTTGATTCTCTTTCTAATAATGATGAAGTGCATGGAAAAAAATCAAGTTCATCAAGTCACTCACAACTTAGAAGGCAATTTGACTTCTTTTCTAATGATGATAAAGTTCATGAAGAAGAATTCGAATCTGGTATATTCTTTAGCATTCTTTAATTTTATTAGTCTCCTTTGGAGATTTATTATGAGATAAATTTAGTTTCTGACATAAAAATATTAATAGCATGACTACTTTTATTTTTATATCTTCTTTTTCTAAGAAAATTAAGGCCGATGAAATAAAATATGTACATTAAAAACATTAGTGCTATACCATAAACTTTGAAACTAGTGATTATAATAAAAAAAAATATTAGTGCTATACCATATGTTTCTCTTCAATTGCACAAAAACACTTTTCAAGTTCTGTTTGAAGCTCCCTTATTTCTTGTTTTTTGGTGTTCCGTGTAAACTTGAAAGTACTAATATCTACTTCCATCTTTTCCACTTAACAACTCCATTATGATTCCAGTTTTTATGCACCTCTCCCAGTTTCTTGTTATCTTATTCAAGGCGAACAATTTTATGTTCCATTTCCCTCACCAGCATCTCCTTGTCCCCTAATGAACTTCTGAGCTGCACTATCTCTTCATTTCTCAGTGTGTTCAATTGTTGTATCTCTGACTTTTTATCTTTACACTAGGTAAAAATATTTTCGAAATGAGACTTGAATTCGGAAATTTCAGCCTCCAGGAGTTTCCTCTTGCTTTCTTCACGAGCTAATACATGATTGCACATCTCTAAACGGGATTGGAGCCCCTCATCAATTCTTGTTTGAGAATCCAAACTAATCTGCAAGGAAGATAACTGATCAAGTAGTAGAGCTCTCTCCTTCTCCCACTCTTCTCTGCTTGATTGCAACTGAACTCGCAGCTATTCGTGTGCTTCTTCGAGGTGTTTGAACTGTTCATTCCTCCATTTAATTTTGTCATGTGTGCTTTTATTTTCTTCCTCCAATTACAGAATCATATCATCTCTCCTCCTCCAATTGCAGAACGGCGGACACAAGCATTATGTTTCAGAAAAGTGTTTCCAGCATTTACTTCATCTAAATCCAACACCAGCTTTCTATTACTTTCTTCCAATTGCACCATTCTCTCATTACAATTAGCTTGGATCTTCTTATTTTCTGCACTGAAATATATAAACAGTTAAATCACTCCCTTAGAAGATTAGGATTGTGATTAGTGAGAATTAGTTGGTGGGATTAATATTTTTTAAAGAAAAATCCATTGTTTTCTTTATATTTTCTCCACTAGTTGTCTACATGAATCTCTTGTATTGAACAATACATAAAATAGAATTTAACATGTTGTGCCAACTTGGACTTAATGTCTGATTTATCAAAGACTAATATATGTCTCAAAAAATAACATCCTGCTCCTATTTTCTTATTAATTTAAACAGATTTTGTTGCACCGAAAAAAAAATGTGAAAGGACCTACACGCAATCTTGAGTTAGCAAAGTTACCAGCTGGAAAAAGACTTGACATAAACTAGAAAATGAATAGGCTATAGGCCAGTTGGTCCAAATACAAAGTTGTTCAAATCAAGATGTACTGTTCTAGTTCGTGATGCGAAGAATGCACCACTAAAGGTTAAAGAATGGACTGATATCAAAATAGAAAACAAAATAAAGATGTTTGACCTAGTTTTGGTAATATACATGTTCTCCTTATTATGTTTTCACTTGCTTTTTTTTTTATTTTTATGTCTATAAACTCAGACTAATAGTATATGTTATGTTCTTTTAAGACATACTTCAAAGTTGAAGGTCGAAAGCATTTAGTATGAGTTCAAATGAATTCTTATCGGAGTTATCGACATCTGCTAAAAAAAAGGTATTTTGAACCTTATGATAATCCTGAAATTGCTCGAGCTAATATACTATTGGAAATGGAAAAAGAGGATTGGGATTACCTTGTGAATCTTTGGATGGATGAAGGCTGGCAAGTTTGTGCTTCATATAATATAATAATTATTAATTGACTTAAATTAAACTAGCCTCTTTTATCACATGTTATGACATATTTTGTTAATTATTAGAAAATAAGTCAACAAAATAAGATGAGTCGAGCTGCAAATAGCATTATCCATACCACTGGTACTAAGGGAACCTAACAAAGAGCTGAAGAGGCGATATCTAAATTTTACTAATTTATATAATTAATTTGAAGATATTTATTAGTTTCTATATTTATAAGATATGTTATTTGTGGCTATAGTTTGAGTAAACAGGACAAGAAATTGACCGTCTTTGTCTTTGGGGCTTACGCATACCCGTGCTAATGGACAAGCTTACAATGAAGAAACTCAAGAAAAACTTGCAAGATATGTTATCACATGTTGTGAGTTTTGTTTATTATTTTGATAACTTCTCAAAATTATTTCTTTTTTCTTTGATAACTTGTGTAATTGTTTAAATAAGTTCTACAAAAGATAGAATCATTAAAAAATTAGTTGTACTTTGTCGGAAGTACTAGTATATTAGGAGCTGTTTCTGGATTAAAAAATTAGAAATATTATTTATTAAGTCAAACTTTAATAAATAACATTTAGAAGCCTAAGACTTCTATAATCATCTTGAAATTTTTGGATTTTTATGTTAGGAGATTTATAGCAACTATTTTTCTTTTTAGCAAACAATCAAAGTAACTAAATAATATTAGCTGATTATTGATTTTCTGAATGAGTTAATTATCAGTTTCTTTAACATCATTTATTATTTAATATATCTACTGTATATGAAAAGAATTTTGTTAGGTTTTGGCACCTAAATTTATACCATTTTCGAATAGCAAGTGAGAGGTATAGTCCTGCTTAGATTTAATGTCGTTAAGATTTTGAATCGGTCGTAGTGTTATCTCATTTTTTACTTGATTCCTCTGAAGTTTTTTGTGGATGTGCATATATGAATCTCAGAATTTTCTTTAAAGAAAAGTTGATGTGGCCAAAGTCAATGAGAGTGTTGTCTGTGTAATATTACCAAATGTCAAAAGGAAATCACTGTTTTACTCTGTTTGTAGTGGTCAGAGGATGATTAATAACTTGGCCAAGCCCTATATATAGAGAATTGATACTAATTAGAAGTCTTATATAAAACTGGTTTAATTCAGGTATTATTTATTATGATAAGTCTTTGTTGTGTCATTTTAATTAAGCATTAATTTAGTTTTGTTATGCAATGAAGGAATTGGATTAATTAGGCATTAATTTTTATAGTAAACATTTTATATTCATGTTTACATATATTTTTATTGATTTTATTAGGTTGATTTGATCCCTTTTAGAATTTACTTAAGGAATTATCATCTCAAGTAAATGAAGGAACATTAGAGATGAATGAATATGAGGTGATGGTGGAAGTATTTGGACTTGAATGACATGGACAAATTCGTGATTATGGAATTGGTGTGACACATACACAGTTATGGGGTCCTACATCATTTATATTTTCTGATCTCCAAACAAAGTTTCAATGTGCAAAAAAAAAAAATGAAGACTCTAAAATAGAGGTGAAAGATTTTAAAAAAAAGGTAGATCATATGGCAGAAATACTTGAGCAACTATTGGATGAAAGGTTGCCTATAGTTCAAAATGATAACAATCCTACTTCACTTGATTAATGGCTCAAGACTTTGATGAGTTTATGAGTGTGATTCATATAGCACTATACAAAAAAGAACATTAATATGATATTATGATATTGAGTATTGGTTTTGGTACTTGGTGTTAATTGTTATTGATATACTTGTTAAATGCAACATAAGGAATGCTATTTGTACTAGTTTTGAATCATGATCAATGATCAAAATTGCAAAGATCTTGTTTGATTTTATACGATGATTATATATGAAAAAGTGAAAGCATATTCATGTTATAGTGGTAGAACTTTTGTTTTATCTATTGTTATAGTCATTTTTATTTAAAAAATCAATAATAGGTGAAACTTTAACTTTTATAGTAATGAATGTCCAAAAAAATACGATTGAATTTTTTTTATGATAAAAATTGTCAAAAAATGTCTATGACTATGATATAGTATATTTCACGGTTAATAATTGTAAAAATTTTTTATTGAGAATTTTTTAAGGTCAATAACTGTCAAAATAAATAGTACTTTTGACGGTTAATAAGTATAAAAAAATATATTCTCAAATTTTTCTAATATTATTTTTTACGGCCAATATTTATCAAAATAAAATTAAACTTTTTTCACAATTACTTATAGGTTAAAAATACTATGTTTGACAAAATTTTTATTAACATATTTTCATAGTTAAAATAATGTCAAAAATTATTTTTTTGACGAATTTTAATTTTTTTTGACACATATAACCCTAAAAAATATTCTATGTTGTTGTAGTGAATTAAACACTATATAATTTAAACTAATAAATACAATTATAAATGTGAATGTTAAAATTTAAAATTTGTTAGTTTAAATTTAAATTTCATTTAATTAGATTTAAAAAAATTGAAAATTTTAAGGACGTATTTAAAAGTTTAAAATTAAAAATAAAAAATTATTTTATTTAAATTTGTCAAGATTTAAAAATTAAAATAAATAACGCAACAACATTTAAAATTCAAAACTTAATAATATTTTATTTATAAATGTGATATACATAGTATTAATTTAATCTTTTAATTAAACTTTCAACTGGTTAGTGACCTAAAAATAATAATAAAAAAGTTAATAGTAATTATATAATAACAAATAATTATATAATAACAAATATTTGTTGGTCAGTTGTGGGTTATATAAATAATTAAATACGCAGCCCAAACAAAAAGGAAATAGCTAAAAACTCACTAAACCATTAATCAGAGTCCAAAACCAGACTTAACAATTTTTATTTTACATCTTAATTCTTTATTTTCTTTGAACTTGGCCTGATGCCAGAAAAATTGGCCCAGCCCAAAATATTCAGAAACGGCTTGAAGCTCATTCCACCCAAGATTTACACTATTTTGAGACCTGCCAAACGGACTAGTCTGGTCTATTTAAGTCTGGCCTATTTAAATTTGTGGGTTAAATGGACTGTCCCGTTTAAGTCCACTTCATTCAAGGACCACAATTTTTTAGCTCAGATTATTTATGGTCAGTCTAATAGGTTAAATGAGCTAGGTTCTTTATCCTTTTATTTTATTTTTTGAAAAATATTTTGACAAAAAAATATTATTTTAGATTAAAAATTTTAAACAAATAGTATTTCGGGTCAGATAGAGAGAAATATCGACCAAAGTGCTACATTTTTTTGAAAAAAAATAAAAAAATAAATCGACTATCAGTTTAGTTCTCAAACTAGCCCATTTAACCTGTCATCTTTTTGGGGTTAATTGGGTTTAACCCGTTTAACCCAAAATTTAAACCGACTTAATTTTAGAAGTCCACTCATTTAAATGGATAAACAAATTGCCCAATGAATTTGACCTATCTTAACGGGCCTATGCTTAGGGGTGGCAAACAGGTTGAAATTCGCCGGGTCGACCCGCGTAACTCAACAAAAAAGACAGACTAGGCTGAAAATTTGAGACTGCCACACTTAAAAAGTCTGCCTAACCCGCACCGCCTAATCCTTGGGCTTTTGTGGGCTTCAGCGCGGTGGGCGCGGGCTTTCCCGCTGGGCTAGGCGTTTTTTTGTCTAAACTTTTTCTTACAAATTTCTATAATATTATTGATCTACAAGTGAATAAAGATGAAAATTGAAAATGTTTTAAGTTACATTTAGATTATATTTTATGTTTGATGGATTATAAACTTGAAAATGTTTAATTATATGTTTTGGACAATGTTTATTTTGCTTTGGATAATGTTAGTTTTATTATTCTATTTCAAAAATTTTAGTTTATAATTATGTTTATTACATATTTATGGTTATAAAGACTTTAATGTTTATAAATTTAAAAATTATAATTTTTTTGTCTTTAAAAATTATAAATTTATTGAAATGGTTGTGAAATTATATATATTATTTAATATTTATAAAAAAAAAAGATTTGAGGGCAACCCGCTAGCCTACCGCTAAGCAGGACGGAAGAGGAATTAAGAGCCGCCTCACTAGGCAGGACAGATCAGCCCACTAGATAATGGACTTTTGGCGGGGTGGGGCGGGCTTTTCGGTTTGCCACCCCTACCCCACCCCTTATTCTGCATCTTAACTCTCGCCAATGACCCTCAGATCTCCATTACTCTCTCACACCAACCACTAAACATCCTTTCTGGGAGAGATGTAAGAAACCCAGATCCCCAGGCGAGGAACCAGGCGGCAAGAGATCTGTCGCGGCTGAGGACGCATCAGTCTCCATTTATAGAACCCTGAGCCCTACAATTGCAGCGGAGAGCGCGACGGAACTGCAGAGATAAGCCAGAAAGTCAGAGTTGGGTTTATGGATGTAAGACGCGCACAAGAGTACAGAGAGGAGCTAATCGGAGGAACCACCGCGCAGCTGAGACGGCAATGGCCTTGTGGTCAGGCGGCAACAATCGAGGACCCAGAAGGCAATTCAGAGGAACGCGGAACCAAGGAGGCGACTATGGAGCTGGTTCCAGCAACGGTGGATGGCGGATGGCGGCTGAATGGTGAGGGCAAGCACAGTGTTATCGAGGGACAAAGCGGTGGAGCGTCTTGGTAGGAACCGGGAGAGTTAGTGTTTATATGAAATCTTGGTATGATGTTTTCAGTGACTCTTTAATGCTTTTTGTTTATCCACCTTTGATGTTCTTGTTGTTTGTGTGAATACCTCTTGATTTGTTGGTTTTCAGTTTCAGATATGGGGATTGAAAGAAGTGGAGAAAACAAAATTCTTGGACTGAGATTCACATCAAGACACAAGCGTTCGAAGAGGTATGTATACCTTCTGTTTCTTATGCTTCAATTTTTAGCTTCTATTGTTTGTTGCATGGATTGGTGTTCTTTACGTATTTGTAAAATTTTACACATGAGCACTTGCTTTAATTTTGGTGCTCTGTTCTGATCAAATTGCCCCCTGATTTGCATCTTCATTTTCTTCTTGCAGGTTCTAGGTACCCAGATTCTTGATGCATCGCCAGATGCTTATGCCTACTGGGAGGCCTTGGATGCAAATCAAAGAAGTTGAATGTGAGCCTGCAACAAAAGAAATTCTGAAACACAATTCAATAGCAGCAAACAACATTTCTACTATATGGACTATCCACTAGCGGTGAACACAGATCAGATTGAATATGGCCAAAATTTCGATCTGATCTGCACTAAAATCATCGGATCAGATCCAATATTTACAATTTTTAAGCTTGGATTCCATCAGATCAAATCCGATCTGCACATTTCCGGATCAGATCGGATCAGATATATTCGCAAAATACAAAAATATTTTTAAAAGCTTATTTTTATTAAAAAAATATCAATAAAATTCATTTTTTCTATTCTTTTAAATATGTTTACTCTTAAAATAATATTAAACATGCTTTTCTTAAATAATAAATTAAAATAATACAACATATATGATAATTATTAGTTGAAATAAAATATAAAAAAATTACTTATTTATTTCTTTATTTTTGCGGATACGGTACACAAAATCTATAATCCGATTCTATTAGTATGCGGGTCTGATCCGATCCTATTAGTTTGCCCTTGCGGATCGAATCTATATCTGTAATTTTCGGATTGGATTCGAATAAATACTGCGAATATACAGATTGAATCCGATCCATGAACGCCCCTAAGTATCAACTATGTTGACTACATCTCTTGGAAAACGTCTACTATATAAAGGAGAGGGTAACATCATGTTTTTTAAATATTAAAAATTAAAAAATAAATACAAAGCAAAATAATAAATAAATAAACCAATACTTACCATGTGTGAGGTTATCCATGGTCAATATACATACAATAACACATCGTGGTAGTTATTAGACCAGCTATTGCCAATAAAGCAACAAATGGTTCACGGTTAAAGATGCATGTGTTTGGTTATGGTAAATAGATAATTGTTGCAGAAGATGAAGTGTATACGATATGGATGGATTAAAAATACGTGTTTGAAAAATAGTTTGTTCAAAAAAACACCCTAACTCATGTTTAAAAAAATGCTTTTTAACTGTACCAGTAAAAATTTTAACCATTCCTCCCTTTTAATCTTAATTACACTTCCTTGTAATCCAAACTCCCTCTCCAGTGCCACCATCTTCCGCCGTCACCAACCTCGAGTGCCGTATCAAGAACAAATATCTCATTTGAATGAAAAATAAACATCTCATCTGCATTAAAAATAAACATCTCAAATATACCAAGAACAAACATTCTATTTACATTAAGAATAAACATCTCATTTACATGAAAAATAAACATCTACATGTGTATATAAAACTTCCCCTATGCACCTTCTCACAATATCAATATGCACGTCTAGCATGTTGTTGTAGACGTAGCCTTTTGGATCGTGAATACCGAAAACGTTACCGAGAATAGCGTAGTCGAGATTCACAGAGATAGAGTTGTATCGATAGGCGAAGTAAGGATAACAGAGTACTTCTCCACTACGCATTGTGAGCGTCGATTCTCGGTGGCTGGTCAACGGACATCGCGATCCTCAGACATGACACGTGCATCGACCGCAACTGCTCGTATAGCGGGTGTCCTAGGATGTCTGCCTTGTACTCTGCCACATCCTCTGAGTCGCAGTTGTTACTTTCCGTCATCGTCAGTGAGATGGAAGAGAAAGAAGAAAAGATAGAATTTGAGGAGTGACAGGTGGAGATTATTGGAGTATCAAGAACTAAGAATAAGTGACAGAGAGTGAAGACAAAGCTTGAGGAAGGAAAGGTCGTTGAGCTTTTGGTGTCATATGCGGGAGTCCGCGGCGGCGTCGGCATGGTGAGAAGGGAACCAGAGATTGGGAGGATATGATGAGAATAGGAGTCCGTCCGTACTGTGGATGAATTTAATTGTTAATCCTGATTTCTCAAATTTTAAAATCTGAAATTGTAAAATTAATTAACAATCTGATTTTTAATTAAAATTTACTTTCTTTTTTTACTCCATTGTTCACATTGTTCAAATTTATTATTGTTTTTCTATACTTTTTCTTTATGAAATTATTCACGGTTTTGTTAGGTAGACAATGACCTTTGTGAACAATATGAACAATGAGCTCTAGAATTGGTCCAATAAAGTAAAAAAACACTCCACTCCAAATTAGCCCCTAAACCCTAACATTAGGATAATCATTTGCACACCTAATGAATTAAACATCCAGTTATTGTTAACTGTGCATGAGTAAACCGAGTCAAAAGGAATAACCATCCAATTACGAATCAACATAACCATTTGCATACCTATTGAATTGAACATCCGGCCTATGTTACTAGTAACTACTTAATTAAACCAGCCGCATAAATATTAGACTAGCCATCCGCATACCTAATAAACTGAACATCTGGCTTATTATCCATTGGTGACTATGTGTGAATGAGAAGAATTGTCATTGATGAATGACGATAAAACATCACAAAGCGGTTCATCCAAATTAGACTCCATTTATGAATGTGACTGTTATGCACGTATAAAAATATAGCAACGTATGGCGCTGGACGTCGACGACACTACCGCGCACGGTGAGGTTGCGATGGGCCTGCACGGCCGGCGGTGGGTGGACAGCAGAAAGGAGGATGCATGAGATTACTGCAGCGCGATCTCACATTGCAACAGAGTACAAACGGGACGAGGAGAGGCTGAGCGGCATCAAACCGGACAGTGGAGAGGTGTAGCGGCGCCGGAGTGACTCTGCGGATGTGGTATTGGGAGTAATTGTGCCAATTGTGATTTGGTTTAATTGCAAATTCTTATTTTTCAAAATTTAAAATCTAAAATTAAAAATAATTAATTAATAATCTGATTTATGATTTTAATTTTAATTTTTTTTATTGTATTGTTCGCATTGTTTAGTATTCTAATTACTTCGGAAAATTGATCCTCTCAATTGTTAAAAAAAATTGAGAATATAAAGTGTGATCTCTAACTCTTTATTGCTCTCTCTCATATTTATTATTAATCCCACTTATAAAATTAATGGTAAAAAATCACATTTACTCCCTCAATTGTTAAAAAAAATGGGGAGAATTCATTCCCATTATCTCGGAGTACTTTTCCAATTACTAATCATGTGCGAACTTTTCCAACTCAAAAATCTACCTTTTTATCCCATTCAAGCAAGCCACACATTGCCAAAAAAAAAAAATCAATCAAAACCTTTGGTTCTCAGTTTTCACTTCCTTAGCATACATATCAATCAAACAACAGGCAGCAACTGAAGCAAAGAAAGAAAAATGAGAGCACGCTGCACCTCGAAGTGCACAAGTTATCTTGCGTCAACTCCAACGAAACCATGGACACCATTCTCTGAAGCATCTGAAAGACCCGCAAAACCGGTCTCCGTGGTGCTGCTAAGTCAAAATTGCAGCCCTTCCTTCACCTCTCGTCTCCCACACAACTCGGACCCTGTAATGCAAAAAATTCACAATTCCAACTCCCTCATTCTTCAATTTGTTTTTATATGCATTTTTGTTTTCAAAGGTTTAATCTTTTTTCCTATTTATTTGCTTGTGTGGGGGTGGTTTTCAGTGGCTTTCGTTTTATTAAATGGGAATGAAAGAAAGTGAAGAGGTTTTGGGTAGCTTTTTGGGTTCGAAAAGTTTGCATTTGATGAACAATTTTATAAAAAAATGGTAGAAAAAGATTAAAGGAAGTGAAGGTTGAAGATGACGAGAGTTAATTTTAAAATTTAACGTATTTTTTAAAGATAGTCAACAAAAATTTAATAATTAGATCATAATTTTATTTTTAAAAATATTATTTGTATACTAACATCATCCATTAAAATAAGTAGTATTTGTGTATTTGTATTTCAGTATGCAGTGACCGATCCAAAAAATTTATCTTGGGAGCAAAAATAATAAACATTACTATCAAAAGATATATTTAAATTTAAAAAAATAAAAGTGTACATTAATTATTTAAATACAAAAAAAAATAAAAATAAAAAATTACATTAGCTGCTAACTTTCTTTTCTTCAAATCTTGAAGGTACTTTTTTTTTTGTTTTCATAGTCTGAAAATGTTGAATAATTATTTCATTATCAACTTGATTGAATGTCTCTCTTTTTATATAACCAAACAATCATTCAACCACTCGTCTCCCATTCAATTACGAAGTGGACTCTTTATCATATTTTAAGAACTTCTTTTTATTAGAAGAGACTCATAAAGTGACTTCAGATTCTAGTGGTAGCTTTCTATTTCTAATGGAGTGACTTTGTTTTTGAAATATTTTTTCATTACTATTTCTAAAAATAAAAAAGTATATATTTTAAATTAGTAACTTTAGAAATTTATATGCAACATAATTACATATAATAGAATAGAACGAAAGATAAACAAATAAATAATAAGGATTACTAAATTGAAAATAAAATAAAATATATAAATTCATGAAGAGAATGAAAAAATATATTAACACCACCTAAATTATAATTGTTTGAATTAAAATCTGCAATTAAAAATATTAAAAAAAGAAACAATGAAATTAAAAGATACATAGAGTCATAGAGAACTATATAAAACAAAATAGAGAATTTAAAATTTATCTTTTGATGAAGAGAAGATGACTACTAGATAAGGAATAAAAAAAGAAGGTTGAAAATATGAAACTTAAAAGAGGGTTTAAGAGAATAAAGGAGTGACGGCTAGAATTTGAGAATAGAAGAAGACTAAATTTGATTAGGTTAACTAATAGTTAAAAGGATAGAAAGATAAAATGAATTTGGGACTTTAAATAATTGAGCTTAATTTATTTGTAATGAGGTCATTTAAAATTTAAAATGAAACATATTATATGTATACTAGTATTTTTACCCGTAATAACATTACGGGAATATACATTTTTTAAAATTACGGTTCACTTTTTTCTGACAGTATAGATTATGCATGACACAAAAGATTTATAAAATGAAACTACTTTTACAAAAAAAGTCGTAGGTTGACAAAAATTTCTAGCTAATATAAATAAAAAATCAAATAATAAGATTTTTAGTTATTATTTTTATATGAAAATTTTTATTAATAATTAATTTTAACATTCGTTATTTAAAATTTGAAACAATTTAACATGTATATTTTTACATTTAATTAGGTGTTAAGTCTATTGCACAAATAGAAATAATTAATTTTTATACTTATTATTTAAAAATAATATTTTTCCTCTCTCTATATAAAAATATAATTAGATATTAGTATAAAAAACATTATATGAATAGTTATAAAATTAACTCAACTAATTTTTTAAAAACAATTGAATCTTGATTCTAACTTTTAATTATAACATTAGTATTCTCTCCAAATTATATATAATAAATATTTGAAAGAAGAGAAATGGAAATATAGATTAAAAAGATAAGCGGTAAAAATTTAAAACTAAATAAAAAATTAAAAAAATATGTATATAATAATAATAATATTTTTTATTTGAATTATATTATTTTATTTTCTGTAGAACAAAAGGTAGAAAAATAGAGAATGAGAGAAAAGAGAGAGAAAGATAAAGATGAAAAATGAGAGTGAGAGTTTGTTAACTTTAGAAGAAAAAATTTTATTTTAATTATAATAAAAAAAATATCGGATGACATATTTTGATTTGTCAAATTACTGATATAAAATATAAATTATATACAGAGTAAAAATGGTAGAGAGAAATAGAAAAATGGAGAGAGGTAGATGAGAGAATTTAGGAAGGGAGTTTATTAATTTTGGAAAAAATATTTTCGTTCAATTTTAATAAGAGAGTGTCATGTGACACATTGGATTATTATATTAGATAGTAATATATGATATATAATATAGGTATATTTCAATTTCAATTTTAATTTTAATGCAATTAAAGAATGTCATGTTGTACATTTTGATTGTCAAATTAGTAATTAGTCATTGATATTAATAATGATATATAAAATAGATAGAGTAGTTGAAGGAATGAGAGAGATAGAGAAAGAAAGATGGAGGAGGAGAGAACTCTTTAATTTGGAAGGAAAGATTTGATTTCAATTGTAATGAGAAAGTGAAATGTGGCATCTTTTGGTTGTAAAATTAGTATAGAGAAAGGAAAAATTCTTTAATTTTGAAAGGAAATATTTAATTTCAATTACAATGAAAGAGTGATATATAACACATTTTGATTGTAAAATTAGTAAGAAAGAGAGGAGAATTCTTTCATTTTAGAGAAAAAGATTTGATTCTAATTGTAATGATAAAGTAACATGTAGCACATTTTGATTGTAAAATTAAAATATATAATAGAATTTTTTTTAAACAAAAATGAAATGAGAGTGGGGGCAACCATTGCTTTTATTTTTTAGTATAAAATTCATTTAGTTTTTTCATGATTAGTTTGTCCGTCTTTGATGGTTAAAAATAATTATTTATTTTTTTTGCGGTTAATTGAAAAAATAATTAATCCATGGAAACTAAGCGATATCATGAGGACTACGGGGGCTAGCTGGTAGAGACAGCTTATCCCATGGCAACGCAAATGATCACTACTCAGTCGCAAACATCCTTCACAAAATTTCCCAACTTCTGATGGAGAAAAAGTTCACGAGTCTCTCTATTGATGGAAAAGCCGATTTGTATACTGCATATTTTGATACTCAGGCACAGAATCGAATTTGTAGTATAATATTTAAAAAAAAAAAAAGAAAAAGAAAAAGTAAGATAAGATAAGCACAGACATGTACACTGTAAGAATCAATTAAATATTATATAATATAATATGGAGGAGGGAAAAAACAGGCACAGCAGCTTACGCGAATAGAAATATCGTTCTTCCTCCCACGAATGAAATCCACTTCCAACTTAAGAAGTATACACACGTTTTGGTTGCTAATACAATGAAAGGTTATGAAGCTAACATCATTTCCCTCCTCTTTGCCGTTTCTCTTCTAAGGAAGCGGCCTCGTTCAGCATGTCAGCTGCATCCTTATCCATGTTTAATTTGGACAGTGCAACAGCCTGCATGTAAAATGCCGTCGCCCAGTCCGGATAGACCAACTGAGCTTGCATTGCATCTCGCAGCGCAGCATCCGGTTGATCGCAAAACAGGTAGCAAAGACTTCTCCGCGCATAAACGGTTGGGGAAACCATGGTTCCCACATCAATGAACTGCATGATTTAAATCAAATCGATATGATACCAACAAGTACACTTCTTGAACTTTCAAATATAACCTTTTTTATCATACCTGGGAGTAACACTCAATTGAAGTTTTGAAATCCTTATCACGGAATGCCAGGTCGCCCCGCTTTCTTGCCTCCAACATATCCCTCATTTGCTGAGTCCATTCTTGGAAAGATAACTAAAACATGTGAACGAAGAGAGACTTAGTTTAACATCCGTAACAATAGAAAACTCGTGTATTTTCAGTTAAGTACCTCGTTAGTTCCTTCATCATCTTTATAGTGTGTCATCAACAATATCTGATGAATAGCTGTAAGGTCCATGCGAGAACAAGCATCACCCATTGGAGATAGAGGATGCTGGGGAGTTGGCGGTGCTGGTGCTTCCTCGTGCTTTGCAATGCCAAGCATGACATATGATGGAACCTGAGAACAAAAGGGACTCTAACTGTTAGCCTAACATCCTCGCCAGTGCAATCAATTAGTTGTAATTGTATGTTAAGAACACAAAAGCACATATTTTTCCTTCTTCCAGGTGACAGCAACCCAAAGAAATTACTAGAAAGATGCCAATCACACAACAATGGACAGCCCAAAGAATAAAAAGAGGCTCACATCGGGTTTATTCTGCAGTCTGGACAGAGTCGTAACAAGGTCATTGATCTTGGGCCGTTCTCGAGGTTCATATTGCAAGCACTTAGAGGCAAGGTCGAAAACCACAGTTGCCTCATCGGTGGAAAAGTTTCCCTCCAAGTGTGAATCCATTAGACGTAGAATATTTTTACCCCTTATCATGTCAAGAGCCTGCATCGACAAAGAATAATCATCCGCTAAATTATATGGAAAATAAACATATATAAAGCATATCCAATGGATTGAAGAAGAAAAAGTGCAGAATGAAGCAATTGTATAATATTTTTCCTGAAAAAAAAAGGGATATATTCCAGGTCCTTGTGCTAATATTTCCAACCAAAAGTTTTGCAGCCTATTCACTTCTGGCATACCAAAAAAAAAATGTTAAAAAGGCCATTTATTGTTTTCTTTTACTATTTTAAATAATATTCACGTTGTCAAGAGCCAAACCAAGCTAAGAGCTTAAGACAACTGCAAAGACACAGGAAAGAGATACCCATATAAACAAGATCTTTTTGGGCCTAAAGTATGATGCACTCATCCTCTTTTACCTTGTGCAGAAATTTTTATTTGATTATCAACGATTTGAGTTGGCAATGATTTAACTCCTGACTGCTTAATCATGGATGCAGAAATATTATGTCAAGAAACAAAATCTATTTTCCATTAGCAGTTGATGAATTGGACTTGTGCAGCGGAAGGGGAATAAAGTTGCTTACCATAATAATGGCATTAATAATTAGTAGAACTACTAAATCATTTAAAGATCAATATTCAAGAGTTAAATAGAACTTTACATTTTTTTTAAAGAATACGTACATGACTTGGAGGGATATGCTTGCCGCTTAGTAGATCCAATAACACAGTTCCAAAACTGAAGATTACACTTTCTGGAGTCACCCTCCCTGAAAAGACACATCATAGCTGTCACCAGAAATTACAAAACACCAACCACGTAATCTATGTCATCATCATATATAGTATTATTAACTTGAGTTCCTTACATGTTATTTATGATAATATTAGTATGTCTAAAGTTTAAGTAATGTTGCTATGTAGCAACAAAATATATTATGCAATACAACATTACAGAAAATAGGCACCAACCGTTTCTCAGGTACTCTGGAGGGGTATAAGCAAGATTCGTGCTATAACTTTTGCCGTCCCTACTGTTCTTAATCAGCCCAAAACATGAAATCCTCGGATCACCATTCTGCAAAAACATCAGCACCCTGTCAAATTTTGTTTCAGAATACAGATGGCCACTTAGCAAGACATAGCAGTTTCCAACCCACAAACATTGGAACCACTTATCAGTTATATATATGTCATAGCACAAAAAACTGTCAACCTCAGAAGAGCAAGAACAAAGAATTGCCATATAGTACCTCATCAAATAGCACTCTGTAGGCATTCAGGTCATGGTACAATGGGTGACCTTTATTACTGCAATAATCCAATGCTTGTGTGATGGACAGGGCAACTCTTAATCGCATGCTCCACTCAATTGTCTGATTTTCCCCTATAATGGATGGGGACAAAAATTGCAGGGTTAACCTAGAGTAATAGACAATCCATGTTTCAATGAATTCATGCAGAAAGTAGCACCAAAAAATACGTAAATAATACAGAAGGTGCATTTGTGAAGATGATACTTAAAATATATCATGAGCAGTAAATCGTGCATAAGTTGGAATCTTGGAGAAATAACATTTCACAAATCAAAACTTCAGAACAAGATATAAAACTTGAGTTCTTTTCACAGTAACTAATATAGGTCGATATGTGAGGATAACTGCTTATAAATAAGTTAAATGGCTCAAATAGGAAAAAGTTGTGGAATCTGGCTCCAAGCCTTCTACACGTAAATTGCAGAGAATGGATGCCCAATTCACTAGTTTGAGCAATTCAATCAAAGAATGAAGTGGGCATGACTTATGAAAGAGACAATTACGAATAAGAAGGTAAGTAGCTAATTGTATTGTTATACGTTACCCCGAAACAAAAAGAATAAGAAGCAAAAGAATAAGAATTTGTCACAAGATAAAAAGTTAAAGAAAATATGTAGTTGTATATATCAATCTCTGGGCATAAATATCATTTCCAGAACAACACATGGAAGACAAGGTAATTCTATCCGCAATGTTATCTCAACTCTAAAGAAGCAAAATTCTTTCATTCCTCTGAAGTCTAAACCAAAGACACTATAGAATAGCGAAATCTGAACATTGCCACAAAAGCTCGGCTAGTTTACGAATCCTAACGCAATGAATTAGTAAGGAGAAACTGTTGCAGTCTATTAGGGCAAACCAGGTCCTAAGGAAAAGATAACCCGGGAACAATCAATCATGTTTCAGGTGTAAGAAAGCAGAGTAAGCATTCTTCAAACACATGAATCGCAAAAAGGAAGAAGAAGAAGGGACATACAATGAAAAAGATGTTTGGCGAGAGTGTCGTTGGGCATGTATTCTGCAACGAGAAGCCTCTCATCCCCATCACAGCAATACCCAATCAAATTCGCAAGCCTAGGGTGCCTCAATTTCCCAACACTCCAAGCCTCATCCTGCAGCCATGAATCAAAAACTCAAATCAAACGAATCAAAGAAAAATGAAAAGGAAAGAGAATAAATTGGTTCTTTTGTGGCGCGTACAGCGAACTGCTTGGGGTCGGGCCATGCCGATTTGGAGAATCTCTTGACGGCAATCAAACGTCGGTTATGATTGTTGAGGCGACCCTTATAGACCACATTGGGGGCTTTGTCGCCGCTCTCGGAGACGATGTGATCGGAGCTAAAGCCGTTGGTGGCCGATTTGAGGTCGGAGAGGGAGAACTCAGAGAAAGGAGGGACGTCTAGGGCGGCAGAGGCAGCGGCGGAGGCACCAGTAACAACGGTGTTATTGTTGTTATTGTTGTTGGCGCCGTTAGGGGAGGAAGCAACCGTAAGCGGATGAGGGTAGTTATGACGGCTCGAATTAGATTGGCAACAACCCATTAGTTGGAAGCAGATAACGTAAACTCCGTTATGTTTCCGTTGGTGTGAGTGTGTTTGAAGCAGCTTCTTCAGACACACGCACACCCAAACACGCATACACAGAGAGAAAAAGAAGAGGAAGACAAAAGAACAGCGCAAGTAGGCAAGATGGGCCTCACAGACAGACAGCACTACCACCCGTGTGCTTCAGAGAGAGAGAGAAAGAGAGAGAAAGAGAGAGATGTTATTAATTTATTATATTGTTTATTAATTAAAATAATTAGGAAAAGAGGCTCAGCTTTCTTTTCCTCTTCATTGGAGCTCTCATCTCATCTCTCTCTTCTCTTTCCTTCGTCCTCTCTCTGTCTGCACTGACAAAACCTCCCTGTCGCTCTCTCTCCTCTCTTCTTTCTTACACCAGTTGTCCGTTTTATTCTTCCTCAGCCCTATTTTTGTCTTTTCGCACCCCTCCTCCATCTCACCACATCTTCCCCTTAATTTCATTTTAGTTAGTTAAATGCTCTTGTCTGTTGTCATTACGAATTTACACATCTAAAGCAACTCCACTTTCTTAATCTCGCCAGACCCAATTATTCTAGATTGGGTTCCACTATATTTAAATATTTCAAAAACATAAAGCTCACCCTTGGGCCGAAAGCAATTATTAGTTTATTACTAATATTTCCAATCAATGCTAAATTGCTAACCATTAGTTCCTCTTTTTAAAAGCTATTATTAATTAGGGCTGGGCTACACATACAAGCTTACAAGCTTACAAATTGGCCCAGCTCAAATAGAAGCCACGCGCATAAAGAGAGATAACATGGCGCGTCAAAATCACGCGCTCAACACTACAACCGTTACGTACGGGAAACTCTTCCACTTCTTCCACTTCTCAAAACGCTTCGAAAACAAGGAAACCCTTCCATTTTCGAGCGAAAATCAAAGTTCAAAATATACAAATCGTTCTTCGAAACCTCCATCAAAATACCATCAAACTCTCCGTGAAGAATCTGAAGCAAAGCAACAATACTCAACGTAAGTTCGTTAAGATTCCTGTATATTTTACTTTTCTTCTACGTCGTTCTTCTAGGGTTTACTTCTTGCTTCTTTGTTACACTGTTCTAAGTTCTACGTCGTTCTTCTAAGTTCTACGTCGTTCTACGTTCTTGTTCTAAGTTCTCCTGCTATTGTTGTTGATTTTTGGGGGTTTATTCCGTAGATTGGGGGGTGTATACTGCTTGAACTTGTAATGTAGCTTGATATTGAAGCATGTTTGACTGATATCTGACTGATATACATGGATGTATCTGAATAATATCTATGGGTGTATCTCACTGTTATCAATGGGTGTATCTGATTCTTACATATGGGTGTATCTTACTGTTATCAATGGGTGTATCTGACTCATATATGCGTGTATCTTACTGATATCTCCATTAATTTGATATTGAAGCATGTTTGAGTGATACCTGACTGATATAAATGGATTTATCTGAATCATATCTATGGGTGTATCTCACTGTTATCAATGAGTGTATCTGAATCATATCTATGGGTGTATCTTACTGTTATTAATGGGTGTATCTGACTCATATATATGGGTGTATCTTACTGATGTCTTTGGGTGTATTTTTCGTTTCAGAGAAAATGGCAGCAAGAAACCAAACAAAAGACCTTAAGTGTGCCACACATCTCCTGAGTGATAAGTTCAGAAACATGACTGAGGAGAAGAAGGCAATTGTAAGGGATCTCGGATTCGGTGGGTTGATGCACATCCCACCACTAAGGGTGGATCACCAACTCTTAAGGGAACTGGCAAACAACTTCAAATTTGGGGAGAACAGACTGAAGACAGGATATGGTTCTTTCCAAATAACACCAAAAACAATAGGTGATGCGCTTGGCATCAATGCAACAAGTAACTAGCTCAAAATTATAGGTGTATATTAAGTTGATGCTTGGGTGTATTTAAGGTTGATGCTTGGGTGTATTTGAACTGACTTTGATACTTTGTTGTTTTTCTTTTTTGTAGGAAATCTGTTTCCTGAGAAAGTTGAGTATAAGCAACTTTCTGATGATGATAAAATAATTTATAGAAGATTCCAGGGTAAGACCCTCAAAAGTCTTACCGATGAAATGATGGAAATCGGCGTTGGCAACGAAGAGGAACGCCTGATGTTCAAGAGGATATTCATCCTCTACATACAGATGGCGTTCCTTTTGCCAACGACGATAAACAAAATATCACCCGTGCACCTGGCCCCAATTTTTAAGATGAACGGCATATCGGAGAGAAACTGGGGGGCATGTTTTGACCTTCATGATCAAGGGCATCACAGACTACCAGGAGAAGAAGAAGAAGGCAATTGATGGCTGCCTCTTTGCCCTGATGATAATATACTTTCATCTTTCTGAAAACAAAGGCAAGAAGAGGGCTGAAAGACCACCAAAGCCTTGGATTGCCAACTGGACTAAGGAGCAGTTGGTGGAAAGAATGACTGCAGAAAGAGAGAAAATTTTGGTAAGTAAACATAATATGTTGCTTGTATTTTATTTACCTGAATGCTGCTAGCTAAAATATCTAATGTTTCAGGGGATTGTGAAGATGGCGGAGACAAGAGCAAGAGAAAAAATGAAAAAAAAAGAAAAAATGAAAAAAAACAAGAAATAAAAAAAACAAAAAAAGGAAGGCAAGTCCAACATCGTCTTCGGAGACAGAAACAGCTACTGACAATGACACTTCTACCTCTGAGTCTGAGACTCAAGAAGACTCAGAGGATTCAGGAAGAAAACACCCCAGCAAAAAGGGGAAAAAGTAAGTACCATATTTGGGTGTAATTTCTTTTTCGAGTTGGGTGTATTTTGTTGATCACGTTGGTTGTGTGTAGTTTATTAAGCTGGGTGTGTTCGTTTGCTGCGTTGGGTGTATATTGTATATTCAGTTGGGTGTATATTGTGAATTCATTTGGGTGTATTTTTAATATGTTCTAAATAATGATTGTTTGCCTTCCAGAATGGACTCCAGAAAAAGAAAGCAGAGGCAAGAGGAGTCAGATTCTGATTCAGAATCTGAATCTGAACCAAGTGATGAGTAATGTCCTGAAATTATTACTCCTTTCTTTTGGCTTCATTATAAAGATTTCGTGTATTAACTAAAGTGTCTATTATTAACTTATAGGAGCGAAGAATCATCACCTGCAGAGAAGGAGAAGAAAAAGAAAAAAACAAAAACAACACCAAAAAAGTAAGCACTTCTTTGCATAATATTCTGTGATAAAATTAATTTTTTATTTCTGATTGGTACTCTTTTTTTTCCACCCAGAACACAACCAAAAAAGAAAAAAGTTGTTGTGGAGGATTCACCTCCTAAAGAAGATCAATACTTTGACGGGTACAGTACCTCGTAAGTTATATTACCGTCTATCATCGTAATTATTTTTGTTAACGTCTTCTTTTATGAATGTAGTGAGACATATGAAATATCAAGTGACGAACTAGATGAATGGCTAAGGGAAAATGTTGATAAATCTGCTGCAGAGGGGTATGTCTTGCTGGGCTGTGTATTTCAGATTTTGGTGTGTTTTGTTTGCTAATAATTGTTTCTTGTTTCGCAGGGAGAACCAAGCTGACCTGCGATCGACAGAAGGTCGCTATGTGTCGTCTGAAACGTAAGAAGCTTTCTTATTTAATAAAATCTTGTCATCATGATTTGGGTGTATTTTGTGGAACCATTTGGGTGTATTTTGTGGATCAAGTTGGGTGTATGTTGTTTAATAAGTTGGGATATTAAGTTTGTTGTGTTGGGTGTATATTGTCCATTCGGTTGGTTGTATCTTGTGCATTCATTTGG
Organism: Arachis ipaensis; assembly: GCF_059453495.1. Classification (NCBI taxonomy): domain Eukaryota; kingdom Viridiplantae; phylum Streptophyta; class Magnoliopsida; order Fabales; family Fabaceae; genus Arachis; species Arachis ipaensis. The sequence continues at coordinate 114,176,767 of NC_142442.1, read as the reverse complement.
GTGTATTTTATACCTGTATCTTATTTTGTCTGAATAACATGAGATCTGTTTTAGAATGCCGGCTGTGAACTTGGGAAGTGATGGTCCTTCCTCTCAAGGGCGCACAGAACAGAGTAGTGTAAACCAGCCGTCACAGAGCATGTAATTTCTCTTTCAAATAACCGTTACTTTTGTTCTTCTATTACCCTTCTACTTCTAATTCTGTATATATTTTTTTTAGAAAAAAAAGCCCTTTATTATTTTATTCAAGAAAAAAAAGGCAGGAAAAAAAAACAAAAGCTGCAAGTATGTAAGTTCTCAAAAAAACAAAGGCTGTCTTCTTTTTGAATTGTTCGGGTGTATTTCTTGAATTTCTTTGGGTGTATTTTAGGTTGAGTCCGTCTGATTCGAATATGATGGTTGTGAGGGAACAGACACCGTCGGAAGCGCTTGCAATGTGAGTTTTCCAATAATATTTCAACCTTATAACCTTATTATTTTCAAAGGCGTTGTTAACCTTTCATTTTTCTTCTTGTTTAGAGTCCCGATTCAGGTTTTTGTGCCGGCATCCCAAACAACCACTAAGACAGATTTTGAACCAACACATATGCTACAGATTGAAGGGACTACAGAAACGTAAGAAATAGTATTGAGTGTATATTTGTTTAGAGTTTGGGTGTATATTTGCTAACAGTTTGGGTGTATATTGTTCCTGATTAGTTTTTTTTACGCCGTGATTAATTTTTTGCAACTGTGCAGCACTTCTGAAACCCCCAAACAACTTCAAGAGACCACACCCACGCTTCCCCCAACTCCAACTAAAATGTAAGTTCATCAGACTAAAATCAATCTTTGCTTATCATCCGTATATTCTTATTCTTATTCTTATTCTTATACATGATGACGCAGTCATCCAGACGCAGAAGACGCTGCTGCCCTGTTGATGATGGCACGGACAGCATCCTATGTTCCTAAAATAGATCCAGGGGTGCCATCATTCAGCCTTGGATTGACTGATTCAAGCCAGGAGGGGGCGTCAACGCAGGAGACAGAAAGGGCAAAATCTCCTGAATCTGCAAATTTGATAGAACAATTAGACGATTTGGTCCAAAAAATAGCAAGCAGTGCGGCGAAGGGGAAGAACAAAAGTTCACAAATTCAAAGGGAGACTGGGGGAGAAAGTTCTACAAAGTTTCAAACTCCTGGGGGATTATATCAGATTACGGATGATATGAAACAAAAGTGCTACATCTGGGGGACGAGACTGAAGGAAGATGCAGATGGCAATACTAACGAGTATGAGGAAATGTGCACTCTGATTGGCCAAGGAGAATACATTTTGATGAGAATGCACCTTGTATCCCTCCAGGCAAAAAGTGATATAGAATCTCAGATAATATTAGAATAACATTAATGTTTTTACACCAAAGTCAATTGCAATGCTTATTAATGTAAAATTGATTTCGGCATATATTTCTAGATTGTATCTGCCATCTGCCTCATCCTCAACCAGAAAAATGAAAAGAGGTTTCAAGAACAAATATACTGTCTCCCCCCCGATATTGTGGTAAGTGTTACTTCTACGAACTTTGGGTGTATTTTCTGTATTGATTTGGCTGTATTTTTTACGTTCAATTGGGTGTAAGTTTAGTATTTCATTTCTTGTTTCGCAATTCTTGCAATGCATGGCACTTTCGGATCACCCAAAGGGGGAATTCGTATCACCGAAAACGAAAAAGAAATTCAGGGTGGAAGCCTACCCGAGTTTCATTCCCTTCATAGATAGAAAAAAATTAACTTCGCATCCATATGTAAGTTTTCGTTTGCTAAATTTGTTAGTACGCTTATTTACTTATATGCCAAATAAAATAACACACTGTTGAAATGTGGCAATCCTTCAGATTTTTGCTCCTGTTTGCCACTCGGGACATTGGTGGTTATGGCTAATAAATACAACAAAGCGGAAATGTCATATACTTGACCCGCTACACAAAAAAGCTCCAAGCGATGAGAGAAAGGACATTAATAAATTCACTGTAAGTTGCCTCTGTCTTCTTTACTTTAATATTTAGGTCTATTTCGTTAGTTGTGTTGGGTGTATATTGTCCATTCAGTTGGGTGTATCTTGTGCATTTATTCGGGTGTATTACTGATTTGTTTTGCTATTTAAGGGATATGTATTTTCAAGATTGATAACATATGCCGGCGGGGAACCTCTGTAGAAAGGGGAGAACGAGAAGAAAATTAAATCATCATATGTTAAAATATCAGGCCAAAAAACAAGGTATAAATTTGTGAGTCTGAACATTAAACTTTTGTAAATGAGATTTGTAATTTATTTTCTTCGTTTTCAGCTATGACTGCGCTATCTATGTTATGAAGTGGATGGAGTTAATTGAGCCGGAAAACATCAAAAAGGGGAAGTATGAATGGGATAATTGGCCACAGGTAACTGTCTTTAGAACTATATAACTCTGTATTACTTTACTGAATTAATATTGTTGTTTAAATAGAATATACTTTTTAATTGTAGGAGGAGGTGGACCACTATAGAGTGGAGTATGCTTCCCGGATACTATTCAGTGAGATGAATAAAGAAAGATATCGGGCAATTAGGGAGAGTAGTGCTATAAGGCTGTCGAAGCCATCCTCTGTATTATTGAGTCCGTTTTGTCAGATTAATTCTGCTGATATAGAAACTGCGTAATCCAACTACTGGGTAGTTTGTAAATTGAACAAATGATGTAAATATTTGCCATTTATCAACAACTTCTATTCCATGTATATTTTTTCCCATAGTTAAACTATCTGTGCTGGTAAACTGTCTGTGATGTATTCAAAAGCTGTATTACAGGTGGTAAAATATGAAGGAAAAAATCAAGGCATATATAAACGCAAATTATAAACTGTTACACCCAACGCAGGTCTAATAATACACCCAACATTGCATAAAATATACACCCAAACTGTCTGTGCTGTATTCAAAATGTATGAATTACATGTACTAAAATATGAAGAAAAACATCAAATCAAATATACACCCATAACCTGCGAATTTTTAGAGCTTTTGTTCTATATGAATCTATATATGTGTCTATATGTAAATTGTCAATGAACAAAAATACACCCAAAAGAACGGTACTTTTACACCCATATTCTATAAAACTATACACCCAAAGAATTATCCCCTGCTGCTGGTACCCTGAACTGATAATTCATAACGTGTCCTTGATATTGGCTGGAATTTGAATGCGCCGCTGATGCAGCATCAAACAGGTTTATCTGAATATAACACTCACACATTAGCTAACCTATTAACGAGAAAAATAAACTCAATCGCTACAAATTTAAAGAACATTACTTTTACCTCGCTTAAAACTTTCGTCTTCTTCTTCTTTGTGCCATTTGCAATCTGTTTCTCCAGCTTTGAACCTAGCCTGTTTTTTGGACGTCCTCTTGTTTGAATCCTTGGCGGGCTTTGAAGCTCGTTAACGGATTCCAAGTTGGCGTCTTCGTGGGATAAAGAAGATGTCCCCTTCCTTTTGGCTTTTAATGCTTCCATCTCGGCCATGACGTTATCGTACGCACGGTGCAGAATTGCAGTCAGCTCCTCCGATTCGGAGGCAAATTCGCAAATATTTTGCGAACGAAAAACCAATTGGTCGAACCTCTTGCTTCTTGGCTCCATTAGTGGCTCGTCGTGGCTGCTCTTGATGTGTGTGTGTCGCCTCTTTACCTTCTTGCTCCATCGTTCCAGTATGTATCTAGGTGACACTTGGCTTGCTTGTTCGAAGCTTAACACGCTTAGTGCGTGACGGCACAGTATCCCTCTGGACTCGAATAATAAGCATTGGTATTTTACCTCGGCTGCAACTGAGTCGTAAGTAACCACGAACTTGTTGAATATTGAGCTGGAAACTTATTCTCCGACTTCGTATACTGAATAGCCTAGAGAGGAATTCTTTAATCTGGTGATGCAATTCGCCTTTCCTCTGAATTGCGCTTGGACTTCCCTAAACTTTGCATGAGTGTACGCATCTTGAAACTGAGCTTCAATGGAGGATTTGGTTGCACACGGTATGACCGTATGAAAATCTGCAGCATCTGATTCTCTCTCTGCTTGCTCCCTGCTTCCGAGGCAATTATCGTATTGTTTGACGAACTGAATAAGCGAGCTGTTCCGGGTGATATACTTGTTAAAAAATGAATGCATGCTCTCGCTCCTTTGTGTGCTTCTCATCCCTGCCCAGAAGTGGTGATCCAGATAGATAGGAACCCATATGTGACGGTCTTCGTACAGATATGCATAATACACCCAAACACAGACTGTAAATACACCCGAGGGAACATGCAATATACACCTCTGCTGCAGATTTTAAAAAGACATTACCTGAAAGCCACTTGTTGTCCGCAAGACCAAAATTCAGCAGAAAATCATTCCAATTCCTATCGAATGAGTCTTTGCTATGAGAGTTCCAAACAACTTGGCTCATTTCTTGTTCGATATCGGCATGTCCCTTGTACCCGTTTAATTTGCTTGGAATCTTCTTCATGATGTGCCAAATACACCAACGATGAATTGTCGTTGGCATACAGGCCTCTAAAGCCCTTTTCATTGATGCGCACTGATCGGTGAGAAACCCTTTCGGAGCGTTTCCTCCCATGCAACGAAGCCAGCATTGAAATAACCATTTGAATGATTCAATTTCTTCGTTCTTCATCAAAGAGCATCCGAGAAGTGTTGACTGACCGTGGTGATTCACCCCGACAAAAGAACCACAGACCAAATTATACCTGAAACAAATTACCATGGTCCAGAATGCAAAATCATTAGTTACACCTTAACAAATGCTTCGCATACACCCAATGAAACAGCCAATATACACCTCTGATGCGGATTCGTAAAAATAAAATAATTTAGCATCATAAACAGGGGCAGTTTGTTACCTGTTTGTATTGTAGGTGGTGTCGAATGAAATGACGTCTCCGAAATACTCAAAGGCGGCTCTGCTTCTTGCATCGGCCCAAAAAACGAGCTTAATCGATTGATCCTCTTCGAGTTGGAGCTCAAAAAAGAAATTCGGATTCTTCTCTTTCATTCTTAACAAATATTTCCCGAATTCCTTTGCATCTTCTTGTTCGGAAACATTCCGCACTTCCCTCGTAATGTAATTCTTCACGTCCTTTTCGATAAAATTTAACTCGCGATGACCCCCGGCAGCCGCAACAAATGATTGGTATGTTTTGCTTGGTCTGATACCGGCCTCCTCGTTATTCTCTATTGTACGACGAATGGACATGCTTAGTTCCCTGTGCTGTTTGAGCATCTCTGCTTTGCTTGGACAGCAGGGGTGTGAATGATCGAGCACAACCTTTGAAATAATCCAAGCACCGACATCCTTCAATGTGTGTATATAAATTCTTGCAGGACAGTTTAAACCGGCTGTAGGATTGGTCTTCTCGGTCGGAGATATTTTAGATTTCCATTTTCCCTCTCTGCTACATGTAATCAGTTGATTCTTAATCTCGTTTTCCTTCCTATTTGTGCACCGAACTCTTGTAGAGAAACCTGCAGCCTTGGCGTAGTTCCTATAAAATTTTCCAGCACCTTCAAGGGTGGTAAAGGTTATTCCAACCTTCGAAACAAGCTCGTCATCAACAACCGAGAGAGGCTGCACAATACACCGTGTCAGAAACTGTGAATACACCCATAGATATGATTCAAATACACCCAATCATGCCTAATATGATACAGCCGAACCGCAACAACTCAACTACATAATGACCTTTAAAGCCATAAACTGTAAATACACAGGCTGCAGAATACACCATGTCAAAAACTAAAAACACACCCAATTATGTCTGATATAATACACCTGAACAACAACAACTCAATTAAAATAACAAAACCAGTAGTGTAGATACACCCACACTTCTAGCAAAAATACACCCAAAAAAAGACCTGATCTACACCCGAGCGTCTGCTATAAATTCCAGGTAATTAATCACAACTAATACATTGAATCGACAGATTCATGTTAACGTGTTAGTTTCACAGTCAATGTTCAGCAATTTTTCAACCACACAATGCTATACAAATTACTGAAAGAAAATTGATTATGTAAATCAAACCTCAGGAACTTCGTTAGATTCAAATTCATAATCCACTTCGCCTGGATTCAACTGAGAATCTGAGGTGGAATGATCCATTATCTTCAAAACGAGTTCAAACTTTGATTTCAGAAAACAACAAATCAAAATAGAAAACGAAGCTCGAGTTGCAGAGAGAGAAAAAAGTAACGTAAACGAAGAACATACCAGTGAGAAAGGGAGAGGAAAAGAACGATGGAGAAGAACGAGGGAAGACGCGCGAGAAGAACAACCAAATCTCAAAATAACGAAAACGAAGAAGGAAACAAATATTTTAAATTTGGTAGTTAGATATACGCGGGATCTTATATAGCGCGTGTAATCAACGTATGTGGAGCAGCGCGTATTTTCGTTTTATTGTTTAATGAGCTTGTAAAGCATATTGCAGAGCTTTTCCGTATTAATTAATTATTAATTAATTCTCCCATTTTTCCGTACCAGTATTGTTCATTGTCAGGTTTTTCTTTTTTAACTCAAAAGAATGTATTAAAAGATTTTCATATATACAAAAAATTGCAAGCACTATTTAACTTTTACCACTAATTACGTACCTTGCTGTCCGTAGGTACACTTTTTTTTTTCTCGCTTTTTTCTCATCTCTTAACAATGATCCGTAATTTATTTTAGAATAATTATCTAAATTAATTCACAAGAATTTTAAAAAATAGATATTTTAGTTTCTAAAAAAAATTAAGACACAAATTAATCTCTAATATTTTATTTCAATAGATAAATCAGTTTCAATTTATTTTTCAGTAAAGTAATTATCCAGATCAGTTCTAAAAATGTTAAAAATGGATAGTTTAGTCGTAAAAAAAATTAATACACAGATCAATTCTCAATGTTTTTCTCTTTTAGACATAATAGTCTTTTGTCTAAAAAAATAAAATAAAATAATTATTATTATTATTATTATTATTATTATTATTATTATTATTATTATTAATTGCATAATAATATTATACCATAATTTTTTATATTTTTTGAACAAAAATAATAATAAATTTATTCATTAAATTTTTACGTATGTATTTATAATATTTATATATAGTCACTAAATAATAATAATAATAATGATAATAATAATAATAATAATAATTAAAGATTATTCTACAAAAAATTTAAAGTTGAAATCGTTTGATATTTTTGTATTTAATATAATCAAAAGATGTCCTATTTTAAAAATTATGTTTGTATTAAAAAAATATTTAATTTAAATTTCAAAACATTATTATTCACTTTACTTGTTTCTAACAAAAAAAAGTGTATTAATATTATTATTATTATTATTATTAATTGCATAATATTATTATTAATATTTTTTATATTTTTTGAAAAAAAAAATAATAAATTTATTCATTATATATATATATATATATATATATATATATATATATATATATATATATATCACTAGATAATAATAACAATAATAATAATAATAATAATAATAATAATAATAATAATAATACAAACATGATTTTTAAAATAGGACATTTTTTGATTATATTAAAAACAAAAATATCAAATAGTTTTAATTTTAAATTTTTTGTAGAATAATCTTTAATAATTTTATTAAATATTATTATTATTATTATTATTATTATTATTATTTAGTGAATATATATATTATAAATACATACATAAAAATCTAATGAATAAATTTATTATTATTTTTGTCTAAAAAATACAAAAGATTATGGTACAATATTCTTATGTAATTAATAATAATAATAATTTTATTTTATTTTTTTTAGACAGAAGACTGTTATGTCTAATGAAAAAAAATTAGGGATTGACCTGTGTGTTAAGTTTTTTTGAGGAGTAAAATGTCTGTTTTTAAAATTTTTGGGGACTAATATGGGTAATTACTCTGCAGAAAAATGAACTAGGGATTGATTTGTCTTCGAGAGTAAAACCTTGGAGATTGATTTGTGTATTAATTTTTCTTGGGGACTAAAATGTCGACTTTTAAAATTCTTGGGACTGATTTGGGTAATTACTCTTTATTTTATGTACATTCATCATTTAAATATACTTTATTAAATCAAATAATAATCATAGGCAATGAGCTAGCTCTATATGTACATTGATAAAATTAAGTTGAGATACAATAGCTATGAGGTGAATTACGTTCAATAAATTCTTCAATCATACAACATACAACTAGTGAATTTCATTGGATTGTCCCAAAACATGGTTAATTTGTTGGCAAAGATCTTGATACAAGCCAGCGTTGGTAGCAGTGAACCTTTCCATAGAAGCAAAGATATGTTTCATACTTGATAGCAGGCTATGATCCTTGATATCAACAAGATCACCATGATCCACTCTGAACAGGGTCTCATTCTCTTCTTCTCTTCCAATTGCAGCCATCTTTCTCTGGCGAGCCTGCACTATCTTGTGCATCTTTTGCTCTTGCTTCTCCATAATCTTCACTTTTCTCTCAAGTTCCTTGTCCAATATCAATCTTTGTCGAACGTCTATAATATGCTTCTCCAAGAGCTCATTCAATCTTACTATGAATCCATTAACGGCTTCAGTTACATTCTTCTCCGAGAGATTATCCATTGCTTGTGACCATTTGTTACAGATCACAAACACCGGTGGCGCGTCGATCTTGCTCGGAGAGAAGGTAGTTGTATCATCATCAGGTAATTCTTCAGGTCCATATAATAGAAACCTTACTAGCCAACTATTCAAGGCTTTCACATAACACTTTTGGGCTTGAATCCAATCTGAGAAGCTTATATTCCAGTTCTGTAATTCACACTTGAGCTTTATTACTGCGTCAATTTGAGCCTGGTCGAATTGCTTCTCCAATAATGTAGATGCATCTAGAGTTTTGGATTTCACAATTTCCTGATATTGGCGTCGATGACACTCTGCCATATGTTTCCACATCTCAAGAAACCTGAAAATACGATACCAACCTTAAGAACGAACTATCTGAACTAATGAACCTGAAAATAGAAGAGTAGTTAGAAAGCTCCCTCAAGTATTTTGATATAGATATACATCGGCTTTTTATTTTCTTCATATAAAAATAAAGTAGAATAATGTTGTATTTTCTAGCAACTGAGGACAAGATTGATTCGAAGAGGAAGGGTAATGTAACATGTATAATTGGCCAAGATTGATTCCAATTAATAGAAATGTACCTGGTTACGAGAAATTATAGCATATTTAAGGTACCAACAATTGTGTGATTTCTCTTTCTCACGGTTGATCCAATCCAAGGTTTATTCTTCCCCCAATCATATCCCACTATAATACAATCAACAGGTCATCATTGTCATGAATTCTTGGATACAGGTTATAGGCTTATAACTACTTCCTAGGGTATGGACCTCTTTGCTTACTAGACTGGCCAAGGTTGCTGCATGCTGTAGCAGACCAGTACTCAGTACTCAATACTCACCAGTCACCACACAAGAAAGTAGAAAACAGTAACACCCCTACAAAAGCTGTATTCATAAATACACATACACACATGACACATGATACAACCTATTTCTCAATAGACTTTACACATCAGACAACACATACAGTCATGATTTTCAACTATACATATTTTTCCATCAACGGTCCTCTTTTCATTTTTAATCTTATTTTCTATTTTTATCAGCTTTTTTTTTTCCTTCACAAATTCTTGAAGACAAAAATACTGAAAAATTAAACTTGAACCAAGCGCACTTGGTTCTTCATTTTTCAACTTCATACAAAACTAAATCGCAGGTACAAGCAATTTCGCTTGGATTTATTAGTTATGATTGATTAATATTGATGACTTACATGTGAATGAAGTTGTTGATCTGCGGCCATAACTCCTCTTCCCTCAACTTACTAATGGTATTAGATATCCTATCAACAACTCGGATAGAAATATTCATTTTTGTGGTTAACATCCCAATCAAAGTTTTCACAGAATCGACTTTCTGTGCATCCGCACCCTTTTTATTCATTCTTCTTAACTCCCTACAGTTCTTCTGATGAAGTATGCGCAGCTTCTCCTCGGTCTGAAAAACGAAAAAGAACTTCATCAATAAAGGAAGAACACCAGTGTCTCAGTCATAAGTTTCTCTCATTTTTGAATCATTAGAGAGAGGGGCAAATAAAGTACCTTGACTTCATGATATAACTTCCTCTCCCACACAGAGAGTTTCTTCAATGTGGAGCAGAGATTCCCATATCCATGGCCCCAGTCTTTATCGGTTGCTTGAGCTTGATGCTCAGATGCCATTGTCCTCCCAATCAATGATGACTTCTCCGTGCAATTTAACGAGTGAGTAAACAGATTCTTTATCTTGCACGAAGAAACTGCTACACTTATCTCCAAAAAAAAAAAAAATAATAAATCCCACTTATGCTGGATTTAATTTGATCAAAATCATAAATAAAATAACAATTAAAAATAGTAAAGTAAATGTTGTAGAATATAGAAAGTGGAGGCTTGCCTATGTAAGAATAATGGAAGTCAAGTTTTTTGTGGTAACGGAATTTCCCAACGTCAAGCATTTCTAAAAGTGGATTGCCTGAATCGGATGCTCTCTCGAATAGAATCTGAATCTCTTTCACTCTCTCCGAGTAACCGCTGCATTCTTCTGTCAAACCAGCTTCCTTATTTTCCACTCCTTCATTCTGTTCCACATTCACCTTCTTAGCTTCATTCAAGGACTCGTGGCGAGTCGCGACCTTTCCCCTGTCAGTGTCCTCCTTCTCTTCTTTTGTTGCCACGTCAGCAGTGGCACAGTAAGTGTCGTCGTAGGGTTCGAAAAAGTTGAAGAATTCCCAGCGTGAGGTGCTGGGAGGGGAAGGCAGAGGCGGTGGAGATTGGAGTACGTAATGCATGAAAGCCACGTTATCATAAGTATGGTAGTTGAGATACTCATCGTGACGGCTTACAGTGATGAATAATTCTGTTTGGCTATCGTCTATATCTTGAGCATCTGATTCAGAATGCAAGAGGACGCGTGATTCAGAGTCATCGGAAGAGGAAGAGGAGGATTTCTTGCTGGCACCATCGCAGCCGTTGATTGGAGTTAGAGTGGGAGGGGGAGGTGGGGAGTAGTGTTGTTGAAAGAATAAGACAATGGCAGAGGAAAGTGTTTTGAGGGAGTGCATGTGCGCCATGTGGGCATCGGAGAGGGCGTAACTTTGAAAGAGTGCGTCGTCGAGCAAGTTGCAACGGTCCCGGCACAACGAAACCGCCGGAAGCCTCTCCACTTTTGAGCCGTTGCAGCCCATTGCCATTTACTTGGAAGGACTTAGGAGTGGACCGGTAAGGAGATAAGTGGCATTTGATGCCTAATCATCACATTTGGAAAACCATGCCATTAATACCAATAATTATTTGCCAAAGGTAAAAGGAGAAAGACTTTGGAATTTTTTGATCCATCATAAAGAATATGAGTAAAACAATCCAAATGTTATCATCATCATTTCGTTTCATTAAGTTCAAAGTGATTCATAATGATGCATAGTGAATTTTATGGATTATTAGTATATGTATGGAGGCAATATGATGAAGATGATTATGACACAAGGATGTGAATGTGAACAAAGCTATTATATTATGGGGAACAAGTTTCCGGGTACATACTTTATCCTCGATGCGAAATCAAACTGTCTCTTTACCAGTTTACCTTAAAAGAGGGTTTTGGGTGGAATTCCACCTCACTGCATTTTGCATTAGTTGTATGTTTGTATACGTATACTTCTCTCTGTTGCTTGAATAATGTAACTAAAGTTTGTATAAGAGAAATAGAAATGATCTAATTAAGTAATTTAGATAATAATGAATAAGATATAATTCAATAAAGATAAAATTTATAATTTTTTAAAAAATATATAAAAGTCTATAATAACTTCTATATAATATAAAAAGTTATATTAATATGCATATGTGAAGAATATTATTAATTTTTTTTTTAAATTTTCATTCACTAATTCTATAAAAAAAAAAAAAAGATATACGAGTTTCTAACCCCATATTCATATTGCTTCTAGTTCTATGCACGTCCAGCAAGTTAGCAAGTTTCACTTTGGACTTGCTTTGATCAATTTACGGTTTCTTCAAATTTCTTGGCACAAGATAATATCACTTAGCTACCATATGTATATCATCATTAGATTGTACGATTAATTTACAATATTGAATTTAACTTTACCAAGTTATTTTCGAATTTATCAATCTGTTTTGCTCGTAATATTTGTTATGATAAAAAATAGAGTAAAGTATCATTTATGTCCCCAATGTTTGGGGTAAGTCTCAAATCTATTCCTAACGTTTTAAACGTCCTATTTGTATTCCAAACGTTTGTAAATGTAGTCAATGTTGTCCTACCGTCAAAATAGCAAACATTTCGTTAACGGCGTAGCCTACGTGGACGTTATGTGACACGGTGGTAGTGCATGTGTTGTTACCGTTATTCAATTAAAAAAAAAACATAAATGTGAAGCAGAGGGTCCTCTTCGAAACCCTAATCCCCAAATCTTTGCTTCTCGTTGCTGCTGCACTGCCTCTGAAGGGCGATTCCGTCTGCGTGAGAAAAGATGGAGCATGAAGCATGCCAATTTAAAGCGACCCAAGGCAGCAAGCAAGCCACACGAAGTAGAAACCTAGCACGTCGAAGGAGGACAACCTGTTACTGTGGGAAACGGCCTGTGCTTGCAACGTCGTCGACGGCAGAAAATCCTGGGTGGAAGTTCTGGGGTTGCGTTAACTTCGGGATGAGCTTTAGCCATGTCTTTATTTGTTGTTGAGTTATAAGTTTTGACCATCAATGGGTGTGACTCGGCTATCTCATGTTTTCTCTAGGTTGGAGAAGAATGCGGCTACTTTGTATGGGCAGAACCAGAGGAAGATCCCTCACAAGTTTCTAGGTTAAGATTGAAGGTCAGAAATTTGAAGGGCAAACTGGATATGGTGGAGTTCAGGTTCATGGTTGCAGTGGGTGTTGCTTTAGTTGGATGGACACTTGCACTGATATTGGTGTTTGAAAAAACAACAGCAACCAAATTTGGGAGACTTTCACTAGAATGATATTGCTGGTTATGATGAGTTATAGGAGAAAATTGTTAGATAGATAAATTGTGTTCTGTATATTGGCTTAGAAATAGTGGTGATGTTGAACTCAATGATATTGTAATGCAATGATATTTTTGTGAGTTTTGGTTGAAGAAAGACTGGTTTTGTGCAGATGCAATGTTGTTTCAGTGAAAGAGTTGAATGAAATGAAGTTTTACGTTTTGCAATCTATTTAAATCAAGCAAGTCAATAGGATGGGAACAATCATTTCTGTAACATATTACTTAATGATTAACCATAAAGCTGTCATTGGATACAAGCACAAAAGATTGGAAGCAAAATAACAAAACAAGAGGAACACAGTTTGCTCCACAATAATGGTCTGCAATAACGGTCTGCAATAACAAACTATTGTCTTAAAACTAGTTTCCAGACATTATAAAGATACTAAACAGAAATTCTTTACTCATAAAACATTAGCCTTAAAACATAAAACAGCACACATCATAGTCGTCACATCTTTTTCCATGCTTTGGGAGGTGTCCTAGCCATGAACTTCAGCTGGGATTTGCTGATGTTCTTCGATGGGCTTGGCAGTACCCTCAGATTTGTGGTGGATGGAGTCAACTTAGCCTTTTTTGAAATAGCTTGAGAGTGTTGTGAACTCACATCAGTGGCAGATGATTTTCTCTTTGGCCTTGTGACTGTGGTCTTCTTTGAAGCAACTTGGGATTGCTTAGAACCATGGCTGGAGATAGTGCTTGAGATAGTGCTTGAGATAGTGCTAGTGCTAGAGATGATTCTGGAAGCTCTTCTTGTGGATCTAGCTACTTTATTTGCCTAGTAAATAGCCACAATACTAGAATCTCATATCATAATCTTTAAATGCAATTAAAAAAATAAAGCATGAACAAGCGCAAAATCAACTAACAGTGCTTACTGATGCAGTTGCAGCTACTTTGCGCTTCTTTGGACAGGTCCGTTTGTTGTGACCTCTAGCAAAACAATAGGAGCACTTCTGATTCTGCCCTTCACGAGACACTCCTCCCCTAGTTGGGTTCTCATCTGCAGCTTTATTACGTTTCAGTTTAGGCCTTCCAATGGGTTTCCTGTATATTGGTGGCAAAACGTCATCAAAGGGTGTCTTCTCCCACAGGTTGGGCCCATTCAAGGGATATACCACATGTTGGTAGCAGTCAGTGTAGGTTGCTTTCTTGTAATAGTTTGCAACAAAGTTGTCCACGTTGAAGCACATCTTCCTGATGCAGGTCATTGCATGAGCACAGGGGATTCCGGATAGTTGAAACTTCCTGCACGAACACTCATGATTCTTCAAATCAACAACGAACTTCTCTTTGCCTCCCTAGATACTTGTTACCTCATATTTGTCACGACCAGCATAAGTGCTCATCCACTTACCACTTGCATCAGCTTGTTTTTCAACCTTAATCCTGATACGGGGCAATACCTCTCTTGGGTATTCAATTATCCGATCCCTATTATCAGCCCAACACCTCATTATGTATACTCTGATGTCTTCAAGCATGCTGACTATTGGTTTCTCTCTTGCATCCACAATCACAGAGTTAAATACCTCACACATATTGTTTACCAACGTATCACACTTAGACCAAGTCCCAAACTTGTGCCGGCACCAATATTTCGTTGGTATCTCCATCAGGTGGTTGTAGGCTCCATCATCAACACTTTGTATTTCAGCCATTCTCCTCTCCCACTCTTGTAAATAAGTAGCCTTTGCAGCATTCCACATCATCAGTTTTAGTTGCAGCCCTGGGAATCTCTTCCTGAAATTGCTGTAAAGATGTCTAACACAGAATCTATGATCCACTCCAGGAATGAGCTCATCGAAGGTTGGAACTAAGCCCTAAACCCACAAGTAATAGTTAATGCAGTAATTAAATTAGCATGATATCTGTTAGGCGTAACTAAATCAGTTAATGCAGTAATTCAGTAACTCAGTACAATTCAGACACTAACCCATACACTGCAAACACTTCCTCATACAATTCAAACACTAGCATACACTACAAACTAATCCTCCTACAATTCAAACACCAGCATACACTACAAACTAATCCTCATACAATTCAAACACCAGCATAACTAGGGCAGCAAGACTAACACTAATACTAGGTTCAATGAAGTAGCTCCTTAAAACTAAGTTTAGAAATAAGTACCTTCTGTTGGTCAAACATGAAGGTGCAGCTCCTTATATTGTCATAGCCAAAGTCATCACACAGATTGGTAAGGAACCAGGTCCATGTGTCCTTCGTCTCTACTTCAACCACTGCATAGACTATTGGCAACATCTGGTCGTTCGGATCCCAGCCAATAGCGGTGAGAAGCTGACCTCCATATGGTGTCTTGATGAAGCACCCGTCAAGGTAAATTATTGGACGGCAAACCATGAAGCTCTTCTTGCATGCATCAAGGCACACATAGAGTCTTTGAAACTTTGGCCTTAAATCCACACCAGGTTTTGGTCTCTCAGAAGCAAACTCTGGTGGTCTCTCCACTTGCAACTTCACTGTAGAACCTGGGTTAGACCTCAGCAATTCATGACAGTAGTCATAGAGCCTCCGATACTGCTCTATGTACGTTCCTTGTAACTCATCAAGAGCAAACTGTTTAACCCGGACAGCTTTAGACTTAGTCAGCTCTACATTCCACTTGCTGTATGCTTTCTTCATTAGTGTGGAGAGTTTTATCTTTGGATTCTCAGCAAATTTGTTTAGAAAGACCTTGCTCAACCATTTTGCATGCATAATCCCAATTTTCAACTCCCTAGAACAGCTATGCTTGTTGTGGCAGCTGGTTAATTGCCATGTTTGCTCATTCTTCATCTTCCCACAGTAGGCAAACCAGTTGCAACCCTCCACGCAAGTGACCTTCACTCTCCGAAGGTCAACCTTATCAAACCTCAAACCCCTCCCAGTATGTACAGCATAGGCAGTAGCACAATCCTTAAACTCCTCTCTTGATACATAAAGAGTTCCAATCTCCCACTTGTACTCACTCATGTCCTTTAGCTGCTTGTGCAAAGGATACCTCTTGGTAACATTGTTATCATCCTCATCATCACAAAAAATAGGCACATCAAGAAAATCTTCAGATTCATATCCTTTTTCCTCATTCCCTAAACCTGCAGTAATCTTCTCCTTACCTCTGTCATTGTCACTTCTACTCTCTTTTGCTGCATCTGTTTGGGTTTCAGTTGTGCCAACCTCGAATGTATCCCCTACCCTGATGTTGACATCAACTAACCCCTCAGCCCCTTCCTTCTCATCATCACTGTCACCAAACACAATCTCAGCAACACTATCTTCTGAGCAATAACCATTTCTGGAATCAGAACTCCATGAATCACTACTGTCATCTACACCACCCTTGGGAGTATAGTCCTCGTCCTCACTGCCATCACTACCCTCTTTTTCCTCATCTGATTCATCTTTTCCATCTTTCTTACCCACATTTTCTTTCTCTACATTTGGGCCAGAATTTCCCTCCACTAGTCTTGCTGAATGGGCCTCAAATGTTACCATTGGGCCTGGCCCATTAGATCCACCAGCCTGCTCCTGCATGGTTGTTTCAGTACTCCCTAACATGTGTACATCCTCAACCTCTTCATGGATATCACTAGTTTTATGAACTACATACAGCTCCACCATATCCCCCCTAACCCCAATATTAGCCATATCCATTGCATCTTTGTCGGTTCGCAGCATCCTTAAGCCTTCTTCTGTACTTTGATCCAGTGATTTGTACCACATTACTGTAATGTCTTTTTTCAAATACCCTTGTCTGCTCACTATATCATAAACCTCAATCAGGCTCCACTCATCTTCATTACAGTAGTCTATCACAGTTGTCTCCCCACCCAAATACTTCAAAAGCCCTCCTTCAAGACCAAAGCTTCCATGGTGGTAAACTTTCACACTAAAATAACTCATCCTAAACGACAGACCCTGTTACATCAGATCAGCATAGTGAAACTAGTAAGTTCGTAAGCACAAATTGAGTCACCAAAAACAATTCAACTCATGCCCTAACTAACATTCGCAACGAACATTTCTCTGGGAATACATAAATTCAAATAAACTCTAAAGTATAAACAATCTCCTATATGACCTTTGTTCTTCATCGAACTACTAAATAAAAACCCAAGAAGTAAAATTTATTCCTTGTACATACCTTGTCGAAGGAAACCTCTCTGTCGCCAGACCAAAGGTGTGATCTTTCATGCAACACAAGCAACAGCAACCCGCTAACTACCTTGCAGCCCCTCCCTGCGATCACCCTCGAAGAAGTGTCAAACGTGTGTGGTGAGGAGAACCGGACTGAACACACTTGCATTGAGGTGCTCTGTTTCTTCAATATTTCGTATTTCCTTCAGTGAATGGTATAATGGGCGCGAAGAGGCAGACGTGTCTCTCTAAACTTTTGGGATTACAACCTCAGCGTCCACGTAGGTAACGACGTTAGTGAAATGTTTACCATTTTGATGGTAGGACAACATTGACTACATTTACAAACGTTTGGGATACAAATAGGACGTTTAAAACGTTAGGGATAGGTTTGAGACTTACCCCAAACGTTGGAGACATAAATGATACTTTACTCTAAAAAATAATGTTTCGACAATGATAGATACATGTAATCTTTATGAACCAAGCCACAAGAGTTATTGTATATTATAAGCTAACAAAGAAGGGAACTACACAAGTAGCAAATTATTTCTGGCCTTTTCGACACAAGACTTCTTAATTAATTACCTTCGAACAATGGACTTCAACAAAGATAGTTGATGTTAGACGAGTAGTTATCACTACAAGAATAAAGTCAATTAGCTATTACAATAATAGTCGAAAAATTACTAATCTGATGCGAAATATAATTTGTGACGGATTAGCTACTACCTAACAACCAATATTTTTCTCGCTAATTTCAAGTTACAAATCAGTGAAGTAAATGCAATAGTCGCTAATAAATCGAAAAGTTCTTTTAGCGACTAAATCGATAGTCGTAAATCTATCATAAATTAAAAGCTAATTCCTTAGAAAAAATAGACTAAAAGATAGTCGCTAATTAGCAACAAATTCTACTACAGCAAACTCATCACTAAATCCAAGCTAACTTCGAAATGGAAACTATTGATACGGCCGATATTTTAGGAAAGGATAATTGCACTAATTTGCATGCAAAGTCTATGAATGATTCATTGCATGAGATCGGGGCCAATGTCAATGAGGCATTTAGAGAGGGAGATGTGGCTGGCATCACGTTCTGAGGAAAGAAAAATCTAAGTTGGGCCACAAGCCTATAATGAAGGCCCAAGGAACCAAACAAACCACTTTTGGCTCAGGTGGTCAACCAAGGCTCAAACCTCAGTTATCACGCGAATCCAGGGAGTAAGAAGTCCAGGTCGGATAGGATGCAACCCAGCAGCATGCACCATCTTCTCTCCATACGCCAGCAACGTAAGGACCTTCCATTAGGAAATGTCCGCGTCCGGCATCCTTGCAAAACTCGTTGATTGGATGCGCGATAGGGGTGCACCAGTGCTTGAGGGTCCAGCCGAGAATCCTTTGGGAAAAGGAGTTGCGCTGCCGCTGATTTCTATGAATGGGGTTCGGGAGGATGGCCTTTCAACAATGTTTCAGAAGGAAGGGGTGCAGGAAGGTCCAGAGGGAGCTGCGACGCCACTTGTCTCTGCAATTGTGGCTTGAGAGAAAAGTGCCTTATGAACGAAATAGAAGGAAGTGGTGCATGGAAGTCTGAGGTGTTCCATTATAGGGGACAAGTCTTCTACTGAGGTTGGTGGTGCAAGCTAATTTCATTTATTTTGAGACTCATTCTCCCTTTCACAATTTGAAATTGTTCTAGGAAAGACTTGGATACTATCCTATTTGTATAGAAGAGGCAGTAGGGTGTTAGAGTGGTATATGGTTCTTTTCTTCAATGCAAGGTACTTGCTGTAAATTGGTTGATGCTTGCAATCAGTGTGTCACGATTGAAGTTCAGCTTGAAAATGAGGTTTGGAGGTGTAGTAGTATTTATGATAGTTTATAACATAATACAAAATGTGTTCTTTGGGATTACCTGGTAGCCCAGTCATCGACTTTTCAAGGGACTTGGATTGTCCTCGGTGATTTTAATAAGGTTCTTTTCTCTCATGAAGCTAAGAGTTGTCATTTTTCGAGTCAACGTGCTGATCAGTTTGCTTATTCTTTAGGGGATAGTGCTCTATTTGACTTAAAGACTATTGGAAGATGTTTTTCTTGGTACAAGAGGGTAAAAAACAATATTGAGATGGCAAAACAGCTTGATCGGGTTTGTATTAATAGTGGATGGTTATCTCTTTTTCCTGAGGCCTATGTAAAAATATTGAATAGACTGCAGTCTGATCACCGTGGTCCCTTTCTCTCTTTTATGGAAAATGAGCTGAAAGCTCACATATATATATATATATATGTTGGACCTTGGGCCCGGTTTAGGCCCGGTACAACCTGTTAGTGTTTTTAGCCCGTTTGGTCTCACTTTGGGCCAAAACATTTAGAATTAGTGCCCGATTTTTAATTCTAAATTATTTTTGTCCTTTTAAAACAATAAATTCAATTTTCAAAATCTTATTTTTCTCAATACGCTGTATTGGTCAGTCTAGAGCCGATACTGCCAGCTTAAGCACAGGTATGCATTTTTTACAAAACCTTTTCGCAAAAGATACACTTTCCCACTCAGAAAAATCCATTAAATTCAAATTTTACCTTTATATTTAAAAAAACACTTCTATATTTTCAAACCTATTTTGGATTAAATTATTATTTTATTAAAGCGTTTATTCCGGTTCTTACAGTAAAGAGCGCCCACAGCCAAAAAGGAACAGACCATTTCATTTTATGGTAGCTTTGGCTACTCATCCTAGTTACAAAGATATTGTGAAACAGTCTTGGTAGTCTGGCTTTAGAGGTGTGCAAGGAAGGCTGTCGGAGGTGTAGTAGAATTCTCTTTAGTTTAATTCTACAGTGTTTGGTAACTTCTTTGTTAACTGGAGCGACAAATTAATTATCTTAAGAAGTGTTTGGAAGAGAGGGAAGATTCTTTCATGCGTCAAAAGGAGCAACAGTTGATTGAGGATTATAATAACACTCTTGTGCAAAAGGACCTTCTTTGGTTTCAAAAATTCAGATAACAGTGGGTAAAATTTGGGGACAGAAGTACCAGCTTCTTGCATATTTAGACTCTTGTGCGACGGAAGATAAATAAGATTCATGGTCTCTTTCTCAAGGATGGCGTATGGGAGATAGACCCAGAGGCTCTTAGCTGGGAAGCTGAATCTTTCTACAAGAGCTTATTCTGTCAGGTGGAGGATATTGATTTGGGGTGTCTGGATGAAGTTCCACTTCAGTCTTACTACGCCTATGACTATGGAAGAAGTTAAAGCAGCTATTTCTAGCATGAATTCTTTTAAGACTCTGGGTTTGGATGGATTCTAAGCTTATTTCTTCAAGAAATTTTGGGAGATTATTGGTTCTGATGTTTGGAACATGGTTAGGGAAGCTTTTTCTTGGGGTACTATTGATTCGAGGATGATAGTGACTCTTTTGGTTCTAATTCCCAAGGTGAATTCACCGGTATCAATAAAGGAATTTAGACCTATCAGTCTCTAAATGTTATCACAAGGTCATCACTAAAGTTCTGGTCAACAGAATCTGCCCTCATTTCACGGATATTATTGTCTGTCTCCAAGGGGTTTATTCCAGGAAGGGTTTATTCTGGACAATATCATTATAGCACAAGAGGTTTTTCATTTCATAAAAAAGACTAAGCCAAAGAAAGAAATTCTAGCGTTTAAGATTGATTTGGAGAAAACTTATGACAGAGTTGATTGTTTTTAAAATAGACCCTCATGAAATTCGATTTTCCTATTCCTATAGTCAACCTGATTATGAGCTATGTCACTTCATTCTCATTGTCTATTCTCTAGAATGGTAATAGATTGGATAGTTTTACT
Organism: Arachis ipaensis; assembly: GCF_059453495.1. Taxonomy (NCBI): domain Eukaryota; kingdom Viridiplantae; phylum Streptophyta; class Magnoliopsida; order Fabales; family Fabaceae; genus Arachis; species Arachis ipaensis. Next base: position 114,155,576 of record NC_142442.1, on the reverse strand, counting down.
CCTAGCCGGGGTCTTCGGCAAGGAGATCCTATGTCACCATATCTTTTCATGTTGTGTATGGAGAGACTGTCCTCTTGATTAACCATAAAGTTTATATGGGACGGTGGAAGCCGGTTACTATTTCTAGAGGGGGTCCGAGAATATCCCATTTAATGTTCACCGATGATTTGCTTCTCTTCTGTAAAACAGAGAAACGATAAGTTCAAAATGAGATTGCATCATTGGGGAGTTTCTGTAAAGCTTCTGTGATGAAGATTAATGTGGAGAAGTCTAAAGCGTTGTGTTCTCATAATGTTTCCACGACAAGAAAAGAAATCTTTACTAGAGTGTCCTCTATCAGATTCATCCAAAATTTGGGCAAATATCTCGAGATTACTCTTAGTCATTCTAGGGTGACCCGAGCATCTTTCAATGAGGTTCTAGATAAGATCCGGGAAAGGCTAGCCAGCTGGAAAAGGTGATTACTCAACAGGATAAAAAGGCTCTGTTTGACCAATTCGGTAGTGGCTGTTATTCCTACTTACTGCATGCAAGTCTCTCTCTTTCCCAAAGGGATAACAAATTCTATAGCATCTATGATGAGAAATTTTCTCTGAAAAGGTGAAGCCAATGGTCAAGGGCTACATCTTGTTAGCTAGAAGGTATTGGTCACCTAAAGAAGTTTGGTGGTTTGGGAATTAGAGATCTGTTTCGTGCTAATGTTGCTCTTCTTGGGAAGCTAATTTGACAACTCTTTCATCATCGTTACAAGCTTTGGGTTCAACTGTTAGCAGATATATATCGATTTTCTTTCGGTGACAATTTCAATTATTTTACGGATAACGGATCTTAAGTTTGGTGGAGTCTATATAAAACTTTTAATATTTTGAAGGATGGTTTTGATTGGTGCATTGGAGACTTGTATTAGAATTTTTGGTTTTCTAAATGGAGGAAAGAGGGCCAGCTTTGTAATGAGATGGATTATATTCACATTTCTTATTCAGATCTCTGGATTTTAGATCTTTAGTCGGCTGGAGAGTGGCATCTTGAGAATGTCTATTCACCTCTTCACCAATTTTTGCAGGACAACATTCTCTCCTACAACCCATATGTGCAAGCGGATTCAATGGTAGGCTGGACTTGGTTCGGGGAGGGGGGTGGATAAGGTTTATGATGCTTGCAATGGCTACTTATGGCTCTACAAGAAGATATTTTGATGGAAGGAGAGAAGGAATTGGCTTTAGCATCAACTTGTTCTAGAAAAGATCAAATTCTTGGCTTGGATTTGTCTGCAAGAGGGACTTTCCACTGCTGTTTTTTGTTTCAGGAGAGGTCTGTCATCTTCAGATAGTTGCCCCAGTTGCTTGACTTCCCTAAAAATTGTTTCTCATTGTATTCGAAATTGTCCAAAAGCTCGGCTTGTTTAGCAGTTTCTGGAGATTTTCTGTCATCCTCCAGATTTGAAAAATTGGTTCTTGTCCCAAGGCAAAGAGAATCCTTTTAGATTCTTTTTTGGTCTTTGGTGAATTTAGAGAGTTAGGGAAATGAGATTTTTAATCATTATGAGCCTTGGCCTCTATTTAAAGTGGCTCGTATGGCTTTAGCCTTGGAGAAAAAGCTTCAGAATATTTTTGAATTGCAAAGAGTTTCTATTCCTTTTACGATTAGTTTCTCTTGGGTTCCCCCTTCGACGGATACTTTTAAGATCAATTGTATTGCTAGTTATTTAGGTTCTAGTGATAGGATTGGTTTTGTCTATGTTTGTAGAGATTGGAATGGAAATTAGCAACGAGGTTATTTGGGAACAATTAAGAGCTGCAATATTCTTCAAGGAGAATTGTTTACTATTTGGAGAGGATTTCTTTTAGCCTGAGACTTGGGGCAAAGAGACGTGATTTGCGAAACAGATTGTCTTGAGACTTTCAATTTTGTTACTAATTCTCATGATAATGCTGGTTGTGTAGATTTGTTAGTGCTTAAAGTCAGAGTTATCATGACTTGGAAGTGGCGGGTTGATTTTTGCTTGATCATGAGAGATGCAAACATAGTGGCGGACACCATGGAAAAAACGGCGATGAGATCACATTCTCAGCATGTAGAGCTTCCAGTGCCTTGGAAGGGGTTTGAGATAAGTATCCAATGGGACTGCCTTGCGTCTTCTTAGTCCCTTAGGACTTTGTTTTCCTTTTTTGTTTGGTTGTTTTTTTTTTTACTTTCCAGTCACAAAAAAAAAAACCCAAGCAAGCGTCGTAGACAAAGTAGAATTCTTAGTTGACCCTAATTAGTGAGAAATTATTCCAAACCTAACTCGTCGCAAGTTGTCCACTAATGTGATCGTAAATCTATCATATTTTGTAGCAAATATATAACTAATCTTTGAAAATTCTTAATCAAATTTGTAAGTGTTGGAAATTATTAATTTCCTAATTGTTTGTGGGCAATACATACATCAATTATAATAATAAATTATGTTGTTTCACCAATGTTCTAAAAATTGGACTAGACCTGCCAGTTTGACCGGATTAACCTAGAATCGGTCACCTGATCGGTCTGGTTGACCTTCAAAACCGTCCTTAAAAAATTGGTTAAAAAAAAGCGGATGAGCATATAAAAGCGGGCTGGTTCTATCCTCAGGTACAAAAGCGGCGTTTGGACCCTTATAAAAAAAAGAAAACGGGAGAGCTATAGCTCCCCTTCTCCCCCTTACACACAATCTCTAATATCAATGTGTAACCTAACCCTATCAGAGACTCAGAGGAGCACCCAGCCAAGCCCCCACCATCAGCCCCCACTATCGGCGTCGGCGCGGTTGTTTCCATCCTCGCCTTTGCCTCTCAAAGGTTTGTTCTTCTCTTCGCGTCGCCAGAAGGTCGGTTCGGAGCTGCTATTTTGTCGTCGTCGATCTGTCATTTGTCCTCATCGTCAAGCCCAGACCTGTCTTCATCGTTGTCAGCTGCCCTGAACTCATCATCGAGCCCAAGGATGCCGTCATTGCCGTGAACATCTCTGCTGGTAGCTCTGTTCTCCTCATCGTCATGAACGTGTCTACTTGGCTATCTTCTCTTTGCAAGTCACCTCCACGTGAAGGACTGTGCTGCTCGCCTGTCTTCTCTTCTTCGATAAGCACTCATCTACTCCTTTTTTAGTTGCATTTTTTCCTTGTTAATTTTTATGATTGTTATTGTATATATTCTGACTTCTGAGTTGATTGTATGGATTTTGAATTAACTGTATGGATATTAAAAATATTAAAAGGTGGATCTACAATATTATTGTTCTTGTTGATTCTGTTTGGTGGGAGTGTTAACCTTTGTTCCTTTAGAGCTGGTGGGCATTCCAATAGAGTAGTCAATGTTTGAGAAGGAGAAGTGGGTGTGCGACACTCTTCTTCATCTTCTTGTTCTTCTTCTTCGGTTATTGTTGTTGTGTGTAGATCGGGTAGGTCCTTTACATGTTTGAAGGAACTTGAAGAAGTAGCAACAGTTCTTATTGGTGTAATTGGCCGAAACTCTTCTATGATTTCCAGACCCATTATTTGATCAACCGTGGGAAGTTGTAGCACCGTACCAATAATAATAATATAATTGCTTTTGATTTTGGCACCTTATGATGAAATTTTTGAATACTAGTTTGTGGTAGCAAAATTTGATTTTTGTTAGTTATAAATGTTGATTTTTGAAATTATTTGTGAATTTTAAGGGATAATTTATTATATAAAATTGTAAAATTTTAAATTTTTTCAGTTTAGAAAGCATTGAATTTAAATATTTAAAAGTATATATTGAATTTTTAATAATTTTAGTCTATATTTAGTTAAACCGGTTGAACCTCGGTTGAATTCTGATTGAACCTCTGAACTGTTGAATCAGTCACTCTATTGATTCATTGACCGGTCTGGTTCTTGCAACCGTTTCACATTGTATGACTTATATAATGGTGATCTTATTTATTGTCATAAATGCTGAATTGAATAAGTCATAATTAATTTTGATTTAGAATTAAATGAGAGTAAAACAAAGATATTATTTTTATTTGGGTTTTAGGGTTTAATGGGTGCCACACTCAAATACAAATTGTGATTCAGGGTTTTGGTCCCCAACACATCAAAGGTGCCTCCACAATCCTTTTTTCATCAGATGAGTTGTGATTCATCCCTATTATAGATATAAAAAGCTTTAGTTGAGGAAGATTAAAGAACCAAACTCTTTCAATCATACCTATGAATTCAAGTAAACTTTCGGATCTTTCTTAATGATTTAACATGGATGGTCTTGAGGTTAAAAAATTTTAAGAATTTCTAATAAGTGGTATCAAAACCATCTATAATTGACTCATTGAAAAATTATAAATTTTATTTATTTATAATTAATTCTTGATTTGAGTTTATGAAATTAGACTCAAATTAAATTTATAAAATTTTTTCTTTTCATATATAGATTTTGCCCAAATTAACTTGTGTGAGAATAATATGTATATTGATTCGATAATAAAAAACTTAAAATTTTTGTTATTATTATATTTGAATTCAATGTTAGGAGTTTGGAACAAAAACTTTCGACGTTTTTTGTCTTATATATTCATGGATCGACACTACAAGAAAATAAGCTTTCTGCCACGCTTTTAAACCATACCAAAAACTGCAAAAAAAGCGTGCCGATAGCTTTTCGCCACTTTTTTGAGCTATCAGCACGCTTTTGAAAGGGTCACATCCGCAAGGGTGCAGGTTGATCTATCGCCAAGCTTTTGTGGATCTATCGGCACGTTTTCATCTCTTGCCACACTTAAAAAGCGTGGCCATAGGTATTAACCTATAGCTATGCTTGAGAAGCGTACCGAAAAGTGTACATATCGCTACGCTTTTAAAGCATCCCAGAATGTTTGTTTTGATACTCTTTAAAAGAGTGTCGGTAGGGGAAGATATGGCTACAGTTTTTAAACGTGCCAATAGGGTAAATATATGGCTATGCTCCAAAAGCGTGGCTATTTATAAATACAAAAAGATGCGGCTATGCTTAAAAAATGTGCCAATAGATCAAGACATGGGTACACTTTTAAAGCATGCCAGTTGCCAGGTTATGGCCACGTTTATTAAGCGTGCCTGTTGAGCTCAACATTAAGATATAGCCACCCTTTTTAAGCGTGGCCATAAGTTTGGTCAGAAAATTTTTTTCACTAGTCTTCCTAATATTCCGTGCAAAATTCATATATAATTTTAAAATCACAGACCAAAATAATTATGTATATTGAACTAATCCAACATATATATAAACTTCCCCATAAAAAAAGACATATATATAAAACTTTTCACCACAAAAGTAGACTTTGATGACAAAGTACCAAAAAGTAAAGTCATAACAAGTAAATAAGAATTGCAATTCCAACAAGTGTCACATATCTACTTTTTTTATATACTTAGTTACAAAATATCAAATTTCATGAGTAGTGTGATCATCCATTATGAGCTCCATCATTTTTACCACTGCCCTGCAGAATTTTAAATAATCTTGTGTTAGTGCATGTAATAAAGGCTACTTTAATTAAGTCCAACAAATCCAATTCTAAATCCAAATTAATTAAAAATGAAAATGGCAAGGCAACTTTAATTAGGTCCTGCAATAATGCATATTCAGCCATTAGAACAAAAAACACAAATCAAAAACAAAAGAAATAGTCCTTATACAAGGTAACAACCATATGCTCACCTTGGTACTTTTTTATCTAGCACCATTGATAACATACCTATCCTAATTCAACACATACTTTATTTTTATAGAAACTAAGAAAAATAAAAAGGTCAGCTCCTGTAATAATTGAATTGAACAAATATACTTATTTCTTTCTATTTATCTACAGAAATTGAAAGAAAAACTCATGAGGAAGAAGCAAATTAAGCAATCAACAGTACATATTCAGCTTAAAAGTAGAAATGAGGCAGGAAACTTGTCAAGACCAACAAATAGATGAGAAGATAAAGTATAGAAAAAATTATAGTTAAGCAATCAATAATACACTACAAGAAAATTGAACAACCAACAGTGTATATTCAGCCAGCAACATAAATTCAACATGAAAAATGAAATTCTATAATCTAAATCAAGGGAGTGACAATAATACAAGGAATGGACAGTTACTTACATCATCGGTTGGTGGAATGTGAGTTGATTCGGAGGAGCGGGGAGTATTTCTTGGTTTACTACTTGAGGCATCCAAAGGAGAGTTTTGGGCAGCTTGCACTAAGGCTGTTATCTCTTCGTCACTCATTTTAGGATTGAATTGGTGCAACATCACCTTTAATAGACCACAAACACCATCCATCTTCTTCTCTAATGATAAGACTTTATCGTTGTATTCAACTTTGACTTGGTGAATCTCCTTATCCTTTTTAAGAGAGCTTCTTGTAACCGACGTCCCATAACAACGAACTCGACCTGGTTGGTCCTTTCCTAGCACTGCTACAAATGCATCCTCATGATTTTTCCATGCCTCTATGTGGTTTTGAAGTTCATTCTACCAAAAGTGACAACAACAAAAAAAATACAAAGTCACATTAACATAATATAAATACAAATCTATTTAGAATTTAAATTGTACAAATCTAAATACAAATATAAAACAACTCATAATTGTTGTTTGTATTTTAGCATCAATTTCTTTTCCATTTTTACTTGTGCGAGTTGCTGTGGAAACTTCAGCTCTTGATGGTTCTTCATTGTTCTCTTTAGAGTCACGCTAGAGTATGAAGAGAAAAATTTACATGAAGCATACTAACTAGACAATATAACATTGATATAAAGGAGAAATCACAAAAAAAAGTTATGTTACCAGCTGCTTGCGCACTATTGCAAAATTTGTGGATCCCATTTGGTGAGGACATGTTTGCTTTGACTTATTTTCAGTATTCTTAATAGACATGGCCTAAATATAAACATGAAAAAGAGATATTATTATTCTTAACATAAAAAATCAAGAAAACTCTGTAAGAAATAGAGGACATATGACATTACCTTGATAGTTGGAAGACTTTAATATTGAATTAGTTTGCGAAATTGAACCTCAGGGATCTCTAATGGTCGGTGATCGTGCCTCAAGGGTGTATTGGTAAAGATTTTTCTCAAGAGAACTGCGTTGCAAGTATAGCTCTACCAACAACCATCCTCGGGTGTCAAATTTAGAAGAGGGATTTGGTTGTCACAAGTTCAACCCCAATAGAAATAACCGAAGTATTCAAACCTCGGGTCGTCTCACAAGGAATGGGCAAACATGCGCTTCAACATTGGTTAGAAATCCGGGGTTGTGAGTTATGAGCATAAAAATAAATGGGAATCTTAACAAGCAAGTAATATTAGATTGTAAGAAACTAATGCAAATAACTAAGCAAGATATGAGTAATTTCAAACTAACAAAGTAACATCCAATATGATTCTATTCTAATATAAACAAATGACTATAATTAAAGCAAGTGATTGGGAAATTGGGTTTTCAAATGTGAATAATAAAAGCAACTCTTGGCTAGGTATGGGAATTGGGGTCACCATCCTTATCTAATAACCATATCTTGACAATTATGAGGAACCAAACTCATTAAGTCTACTTCTATACTTGAAGTACGTCAAATGGTTTGGTCAATATCAACCCATAAGTTCTAACCTCACTACTAACTAACTTAGTAAAAGGTTAGCGTCAATGGTTATCAAATTGACCACTAAGGGCTCTCAAACCATCAAATCCATTAGACCCAATGACTCAAGTTTACCCGATTCCCTTGGCCTAAGCCAAGAGTAAAGAGAACTACTCCATAATCAAAGTAAGCAATTCATCAAACACATGGTAAGCATTAACAAAAGACATGTTTAAAATAGCAATTAAATTGAAATCAACAAGTACCCACTAACAATTATCAACATACAATCATCCAAACAACACAATTAAACATAGAAATCATTAATACAACATCAACAAGCCAAGATTCACAACATTCATGAAATGGGTATAAAATGACAATTGACAAGAATTCATGAAACTATCACAAGATGTAAGCAAAATTATACTAGGAAATTCAAATTGAACAATTAAAACTAGTAATTAACAAGATCCAATTCATGATTCAACAAAGGAAGATTAAATTAAAACTAGATCTAGAGAGGAACAAGGGCTTCTCTCCCTAGAAGAACAAAGAACCAAAAAACTAGCTAAAATTATGTCTTAGTGTAAAATGGTTGATCCCCCTTTTTCCTCTAGCATTCTTGGGTCTTTTCCATGCAGAAACAGCTTGAAATTGGGCCTGATGAGCCTCAGAAATCGCCAGGCACGATTTTCTTTAATGAGGTCACGTGCAGCTTCCCACGCGTGCGCGCCATGCGTGTGTGCGTGCCAAGTACGCGTGCGCGTCGATAGGAATTTTCTGATCCGTGCGGATGCGTCCATCCTTGCGCGCCGCTTCCAGCCAACCTCATCCACGCGTGCGCGTGGAGTGCGCGGGCGCGCCAATGCTGCTCTTTCCAAAATTTCAAGTTTTCATGTTCCTCCCTTTTTTACATGCTTTCTTTCTCTCTTCTAGGCCATTCCTACCCTATAATTCCTGAAATCACTCAACAAATACATCACGGCATCGAATGGCAATAGAAGAGGATTAAAATATGGCAATTTTAAGGCAAAATAAGCATGTTTTTCATCATGGAGCAATATTAGGAAGTGAACACAAAACCATGCATTTCTTGTGAATAAGTGTGAGAAATATTGACAAAATCCCCCAAATTCTACACAATATAAACCACAAAATTGGGGTTTATCAGTCGATTCTTTATCATTTCTTTCTTTGTGTTGTACTTCAAGAAATGTTCATTTTTTATTTCATCCTTGTATTTTTCCATGCACGACAAAATCCCCGCATGACCCACGACTTTGAACTTATTGGAAGAATGAACTGTTGCTATGCAACACAATACATTAGAATGCCAAAGATTAGCACAAACAACATAACAAATAAATAAATAAAAAAACTGTCCATAATTCCATATTTACATACGTTGGCGTACTCCCACATGTCCTTCTTGAGATTATCAGGCACACCATGCCAATTAGTGTATAACAAAGACACAAAACGAAGATTTCTAACTATTGTACCCAAAAATTGGCCTAGGTTAGATATAACCTCCTTGGTTGGACCAATAGGCTGCCCTTGTAAAAACTCCACCTCCCGTCAATCATTAAAATTAGTGGCATGAAGTTTTTTGCATAAGGTCTTGCCACGAGTTTTCTTTTTAGTGTCTAAGTCTAATTAGAATAACAAAATTTTAACTCTACCTAATTAAAAAGTAATATAAGCTATAATTAGACAAGTGGGGGGACAAGAAAAGTACCTTCATTACTAGCTTGTCCTCCACTATCCTCAATATTTACAGCATCATACTCATCTTCCTCATCTTTCTCATCTTCAAAATTAATCTCATGCACTTTAAAATACATGTCAAGACTCATTCCTTTCTTGTTTGATTCTATGCTCAGCTCACTTGCATCTTCTCCCTTTTCAACCTTAAGGAGGGTTGATGTGTGATTGCTGGGTTGAGTAGTAGGGGGCATTGTGTGGGTTGTGGTAGGGTCTATGATTGTTAGATTGATGGCTAGGGTTGTTGTACTGGTTAGAGTGATATGGTTTGTGGTCTTGAGTGTGGTTTTGTTGGTTTCCCCACCCGAAATTTGGGTGGTTCTTCCAACCAGGGTTGTAAGTTTTAGCATTGGGATCATATGGTTGTCTTGAGGAATTGTTCACATAGTTGGCTTGCTCCCATTCACATTTAACTTCTGGGCTATCTCCTTCTTGCATAGGTGCTTGAGCATTGATGGCTGAAACTTGGTTCTTCTCCATTTGCTTGGTTAGAGCTGCTAGTTGAGCTGTGATCACCTTGTTTTGAGCCAGCAGAGCATCCATCTGGTTCAGCTCCATTACTCCCCTCCTTGGGTTCCTATCGGAGGCATAGAAATACTCATTGTTAGCCACATTTTCTATGGCCTCTTTAATTATCTTGTTATTGGGAGAACCTCCTGAAGAGTGGTCTAGGGCCTTCTTTGACTCTTGAGACAATCCTTCATAGAATATGTGCAGCTGGACCCACTCATTGAACATATCCGGAGGATATTTTCTTGTCAACTCTTTGTATCTCTCTCAGGCTTCATAGAGAGTCTCCCCATCTTGTTGTCTAAATGTTTGTACCTTAGCTCTCAACTTGTTAACTCTTTGTGGAGGGTAAAATTTTGCCAAGAACTTGTTCACAACATCATCCTAAGTTGTCAAACTCTCCTTTGGAAATGATTCCAACCACTTAAATGCTTTATCCCTGAGAGAGAAAGAAGGGGAACAAAAGTAGTTTATAGGTGTCAGGGTGAACACCATTAGCCTTCACTGTATCACAGATTCTCAAGAATATGGTTAGATGTTGATTTGGATCTTCTTGAGCATTTCCTCCGAATGAACAGTTATTATGAACAAGAGTGATTAGCTGTGGTTTGAGCTCAAAATTGTTGGCATGTATGGTGAGTTTCAAGATGCTACTCCCACAATTCCCAGGATTGGGATTGATGTAAGATCCTAGCACTCTTTTTTCTTGTGGGGGAGCATGGTTGCCCACTGCTTCATCTTGATGATTATGTACTTCACCTTCCATATTTTGAGTTGGATTCTCTTCTTCTTCTTCTTCTTCTTCTTCACTAACTACCCTTTTGCCTATTGCCACTTCTTCTCTTTTCAATCTTAGAAATGTCCTCTCAGGTTCAAAATCGTAGGAGATTGCAGCTCCTCTCCTCCCTGTCATACACAACATAAAATAAATCTAAAACAAGGATTATCACCCTCTTTGGAAGAAGGGTGGGTAAGTCAATTTTGGTTGATGCAAAGCATCAAACAGTTAGTGTGCTTGACAATGCCCAAGAGCATAGGTTTGGATTTTCACATTAAAAAGAGAATTTGTCCGTTGCAAGTATAGTCCAAATCCAACAATTGAACATCAATCAAAGTTTAGTATTTTCAAATTCAAAACATATAAACCGAGAGTCTTTCAACCTCGGGTCGTTCTTCCTTGGATGCAATTGGAAGTGCTACGCTTTCGGTTGTGGAGGCAAAAAGGGTTTTTGAATCAAAGAACTAAAGATTAAATGAACTAAGCAATAAAAGAACTAAGAGATGATCAAAATTGTAATTAATGCAAGTAAAGAGACAATGAGATCAAAACTAGTGAAAATGCTATAAATATAATAAAGAGCCTTGACTTGGGAATAAGAAGATCTAAGGAATCCTATCATTGCCATGACCACAACTATGATAATTATGATGAGTCAATCTCGCTTAGTTAACCCCTAACATCGAGGAATAAGTCAAGCAAGTACAATTGACCTTAATCCATAAGTCCTAGCTAACTTACCAAACTAGTTAGTAAAGAGCTAGCTTCAATGGACACAAGAGTCAACTAACTACCCAATAATTACCACTAAATATCGGACATCATGACTTTAGTATCCTAGGAACTCAAATCCCAAGCCAAGGTGTGAAAATCTACTCAAATTCTAAGGTTGGCATTTTCACAAACACCTTGTATGCATAAAACCAAAACATGAGAAATTGCAAAGGAAAATGGAAAGTTATAACCAAATATACACAAAATCAACAATAAACATCCAAACAAACATAAAGCAAGCATAAAACACTAAATTCATCAATCAAAACTTCAAGAACTCAAAATTGTAAATATTGACAAAGTACTTGAACTAAAGAGAAATAAAATCAAAATTGATGTAATTAAAGAGAAATTAAAGAGTACTTACAATTAAAGAAGTAAAATCCAAGATCAAACTTGCTATAAAATGCTACAATCAAGACCCTAGGAGAGTAATTGCTATCTACACTACTCCTACTCCTAAGGATACTTTCTACCTAAGAAAAACTAAATTAAACCTAATAATAATGCATCTAACTCCTCATGCCTTCATATGTGTTGATATCCCCTTCATATAGCATCCAAATTCAGCCTTCAAGCCTTCCAAAATGGGCCAAAAGCCTTCAGAAATTGCGCAGCACGTGTTTCATTAATGAAATCATGTGCAGAATCCTGTGCGCATGCACACTTGCAAATTGCTTCTTGTGCGCACGCACACTTACTTGTGCGTACGCACACTTCGCGCTGTGTATGCTTTTCCTTGTTTTCTTCATGTGTTCTCCCTTGTTCATGCTTTCTTCCACTTTTGCCTATCCATTCTTGCCAAAATGACCTGAAATCACTCACAAAATATATCACGGCATCGAATGGCATGAAAGTGGAATTAAAATCACTAATTTAAGCACAAAAATACATGTTTTCACATTTAGGTCCAAATTAGAGATCAAACACAAAAGTATGCTATTTGAGTACTTAAGTGTGAGTTTATGTGATGAAATCTGTCCAAATCAAGCTAAAACACATCAGAAAATATGGACTCATCAATTCTCCCACACTTAAACAATAGCATGTCCTCATGTTCAACCAAACAAGGAGAATAATCAAAGGGATCACCAACTTATTGAATGCAACTATTTAAATGCTTGCAAGTATATATATATAAGAAAATAAACAATCAAACTTCCAAGCAAGAGTATAAACATATAGGGCCAAGCAAAGAATTAATTCAATGTAACTAAAATCTAAAGAATTGATTCAACTCATCAAAATGAAGCAACTTGCAAGAATACATAATAAGAGATATGGAAACATAGAGTTGAGTAATTGAACACTCACTAGGTGTGTATACACTCTAATCATTCGGTGTCTAAGAGTTTAATCACTGAAGTCTCTTTCTAATCATGCTTTCAAGGTATTGCTTTTCATCTAACAATCAACAACCATGGATGCATGAATGCAATTATCATGAGGACTTTATAGGATTGTAATGGGGTTAGGGTCAAGGTGGGATAGATATGGCCAAGTGGACTAATTCAATTGAGTCCTTGATTAGTTTAAGTATCCAACTCAACCTTTATCAATCCAATAACAAAAATATGCAACCTAACCTTCCTATTCTCACTTTTTCCACACATTCATGTATAATCTTTCATTTACATCACATATGCATTTGTTATTCATTTCTTTTCTTTTTAGGGTAACTTTTGTCCCCTTTCTTGATTGATTTTTTTTTGAAATAAAGATAAATGCATATGGTTCAATAGCTCATACATGAATGCACCCATTTTTCAAAATTTTTAATGAAATACCCAAAATAACATTTTCATTCACTACCAATATTTCCCAATATTTCCCCATACTTAGATGAAACACACTCCTCAACCTAAGCTGATCAAGGATACAATCCAAGGTAAATTCATGGTTTTCCGCTTAAGGTTGTGATGTGGTAATATTACAAACAATGGGGTCAATTAAGGCTCAAAAGTAGGTTAACAAAGGTAGATGCAAAGGGTAAGTCTATATGGGTTAAGTAAGCTTTAATCAAAGACGGCCTCAATCATGCTCAATGCATTCAAACATCAATCATTGGAAATAAAAAATTAAGCTAAACCAAGATTACAATCATAGAAAGGATATATCACACAATGAACAAAATTAGTGGTTAAAAGGTGTAACCACTCATTAAAGCTGAAACACTCACAAGGTATTTTGTTCTTTCCTCTTCTATGTTCCATAAAAATCATTCAAGCAAGTGTAAAAATAATTTTTCAAATCAATTCAATAGAATGCCCTATAACAAAATTCTTGAAAAATTCTTGTTATTTTTCACCAAAATTTATTTCCTATATGTATGTATGATGTGATGGATGCAAATTTCAAAATTTTCTAGTTCCTTTCCTAATTTTCTACAAGCAAAAATTAACATGAACAATTAGGATCAAAATTGAACTAGGTATATGCTATTAACATCATCCAATCACAACCAATATCTATACTATATACCAAGCAAGACAAGCTCAAAACATATATATATATATATATATATATATATATATATATATATGTTTTGAGCTTGTCTTGCTTGGTATATAGTATAGATATTGGTTGTGATTGGATGATGTTAATAGCACATATATATATATATATATATATATATATATATATATATATATATATATATATATATATATAATGAAAATGCAATACTAAGGGTAACTAGAAGCAAACTAATATATATACAAATGATCAAAATACTAGTATGTAGCATAAGACAAAGTACTAAAAAATATCTACGAAATCATAACAAAACTCAAAAGAAACTAAATAGCAAGTGTCTAGGAGAGAATATTTACACCAAAATATTGTAGATCCTTTCCCACACTTAAATCATGAACGGTCCTCTGAGCCAAAATAATCAAACCGTGGGTCAACTCTGAGAATCTCCACCGGCTGATGGTGGTGGGTGCTGGTGTCACTGATACACAATGATGGCTCGGGTAGGCTCTGCGGTGGTCATAGCTGCCAGCTCCTGAACGACCTAGTTAGCTGGCTCTGCTGGCTGCTCTGCTCTCTCCTCAGCTCAGTCAGCTGCTGGCTCCTCTACTGCCGCCTCCTCAGTCTCAGCCTCATGCTCTGGCTCGGGCTCTGGTAGATCTGGAGGGGGTGGACCAGGGTCTCTACCCTCAAACTTCACCACAATCCACTGAAAGTGGTGCGCATTTCGGCGCTCATAGCGGTGGAGGGTCTGAAGGATCTCCCGACCCAGCTCATATGGTGTCTGTGGTCGGGGTGTGGGTGCAGGAGGTGCTGAGGGCTCTGATGATGATGGCGGCCCAATGGTCTTCCTCTTCTTCTTTGGCGGTCCCTCATACTCGCCGTATGGCAGGAATGGCTGGGTGCTGACGTAAACAGAAGTCCGGTCTGTCGGACGTCGCTCCATTCCAGATAAGGTAGGCAATCTGGTGATCATCGAAGGAAAGGGAATGTTGTACTTCTGTTGTTGGGTCACCTTCCACATCGAGTCTCTGATAAGGGAAAGAACAGAGATCCCCTTCCCCTCCAGAATATCCCAAAGAAGCACGGCCACATGGACGCGAATATGAGTAGTATACGTGCTCGGCAAGATGTAGTCGGCAATGATCTGCTGCTAGATCATCGCCTCCGGAGTTAGGTCGGAGCACGTAATGCTTAGTGGAATCGAATTTTCTCCCCTCCTGTATTCCCATTTGGCCTTAGGTATGCCAATCTTCTTTAGAACCAGGTCCAATGAAAGCTTGCCCGATGTCAAGTCCTTCACTATCTGAGGGTAAGCATCACGGGCCGGAGGAATATACAGAATCTGCAGAAGGGCCTCTACAGCAGGGTCAGAGGTGTCCAGTGTGACACCTCTTAGAAAAACAGTTGTGGAGTCCCTTTTAAGCAGATTTCCGTAGAATTCTTTGACTTGGTATTCATTGATTTCCATCGGGTCAAATCCTGCGAACTTCCATTGGTAAAAATTCAGTCTGTCAAGAATTTGGTCGGCATATTTCTCCGGTATGTTCAGCTTCCTCTCGTAGTGGAAGGCTTTATTTTCCACTTTTTTATACTGTTCTTGGGCTTCCTGATTAATGAACGTGTCCGGTTGAGTACTCGGAGGCACAGGAGGAGGAGGAGCCAAAGGTTTGGCTTTCTCCTTTCCTTTGCGACGCATACTGAAAAAGACAAAAACAGAATACAACTCAGGAGAAACAGATAAAAATCATAGAAAAAAGGAGAAAACAGTCAAACAATTCAAATAAGAGCCAATAAGGTAAACAAACACTCAATTGAGGAAAACATGTTCAAAACAAGTGACAAGCTCAAAATGAAATGTATTTTTCCACAATCAAGCAACCTAAGTAACATAAAAGAGAATGAACAACAATTGAAGGACATATATGACGTAGGTGTAACAATATAAGTGAATTGAATCAAGGCTTGGTTATTACCTAATTGTGCATTAAAAGTACAATATTCCATCAAAATTCAGCACCAAGGGAATAACCAATTTGATAATGAGAAGCTCACTGATTCATGTTCAAAGGTGGAAAACAATCAACTCATACAGCCCTTGTTCAGAAAGCAATAAGTTAAAAAAGTTCAATTTGAATTGCTCAAAAATTTAAAGAAACAATTGGCTATATATGTGATTGGTTATGTCAAAACAACATGAATAAGCTATAACCTCAATTCACTGAGCAAAATCAGTTACGTACTTATAATGCACCAACCGAGTAATCAAGACTGGAATTTCAAATCAAGTTGGTGTTTAAGCAAAAATGAGCAATAAGTACATAACTCAGCAACTTACCAGGCTCAAGTAAAATATGCACAGCTAAGGTAACACCAAACAGAATAGTTACAGCTGCAAATTTTCAATCCAAATTTTTGGTGTTTCAAGCAAAAATGACACTAGGTGCATATAAGAATTCATCTTAACCATCATCCAAAATTTCATAAAACTGCACAAGTATGAATAAAAGTGCCAAATGAAAATAAAATCTAAGGCCTATGCTGATTAGACACAGAAATTAGATAAAAAAAAATCTTCATTCAGGCAATATATCAACCATGTTATGTGCAGAAATTTTAGGCAGCATTCTCAGTTATTTTTCATCAGCAATCAACCCAGAAAATTCAAAACAATCAGCCAACAAAAATGTTCAATCCAGAAAGACAGGAAGTCATCTATCCTAACTTAACAAAATCACTAAGACAGAATTGAAATGCAGTTAAAATAAAGAAAAGGAAAACAGGGGAACAAGGGTAGAACCTGCGTTGACGAAAGGAAGAAGAAGGGATAGGAAGCAGTGTTGGTGAGGTCGTTGTGGCACAGAGGTTCGCCACTGCTGGTGGCTCTTCGCTGGAACTGGAAACGCGAATGGAAGGTTCACGCAGACTAGGGCTATCGCGCAGAGACAGGGTCGCAGCGCAGAGAGGAAGAAATGGAGAAATGGAGAAGGAAGGAGGAGAAGGAAAGAGGGAGAGGGTGGGTGACGGTGGTCGCCAGTGGTGGTGTTGTGGTTGGACGGAGGTGGCTGGGGTTGGGTAGGGTTGGGTGGTTAGGGCTGAATGGTGGTGTTCTTTGATGCTTCAAAGAAGAAGAAGAGGGAAAGAAAAAGAAGGGTTGAAATGAAGCTGAAGCGCTAGTGATCCCCTTTTTAAATTAACGTTTGAAAGGGGCCTTGTGCGCACACACAACGTAGTGTGCGGACACACACTAGAGAAAACGGGAGGGTATGCGCACACACAGCAGCATGCGGGTGCTATGAACAGAAGGGATATTGGGGTCTGTGCGCGTGCACAAGAGATGTGTGCGGGCGCACAAGAAGGGGAAACAAAGGGTGTTCCCACGCACACTGTGTGCGTGGGCTGCGAACAAAGGGGTTGTTCAGGGTTGTGCGTGCGCACGGGTCTGTGTGCACGCACATGTAGGTTTTTTTTTGAAAGGATAGTATAGTGGGGAGTGTGTGTGCGCACAAAAAATGTGCGTATGCACAGAAGGAAAAGAAGGTTGGGTGCACACGCACAAGTGGTGCGAGTGTTGCGAACAAACTGGGTGTTTAGGAGTGTGCACGCGCACAGATAGTGAAAAACAGGGGAAGTGTGCGCGCGCACAAGTACGAGCGTACGCACAAGACTCTGTTTCTACAAAATTTTTATGCCTCTAAGGCATCAAACATGACTTCCAAAACAGGTTTTCAAGTCCCAAAACACCATAAAACTCCAAAAACACATTATTCTACTAAAATTACCTAACTAACATCAAAATTTAACTAAACTAACTAAGCAACATTACCAATTATTCAAGAAATAAAAGCTAAAAGAGAGAGGGTTAGTAGGATATTACCATGGTGGGTGTCTCCCACCTAGCACTTTGGTTTAAAGTCCTTAAGTTAGACTTTTTGAGAAGATTCTTGTTAGGGTGGCTTATGTTTCCACTCCTCCTTGAATTTCCAACCAAGTTTGCTCTTGATTTGACCTCCGAGGTCCCAAATGAATTTCATCAAACTCTTGAGAGACTCCAAACTAGAAACTAGGATCCATAAGTGTTGACTCTTAAAACCAATGCTTGGATCCCATACTCTAGTTTCTTGTTCATCTTCCTGTTGATCTTCACTCTTGCACTTAGATGAACTTTGTTTTGAATCACCATTGACACACTTGTACACTCCCCGGAATCCACTAAATTGACTCTTGCACCATAATTGAGCTCCAAATGTTGAATTGGCTTCCTTAATGAACTTTCTATCTTCTTGCCAACTAACATTCTTCTCTCCACCATCCATTACTCCAAGAAGGGTTTGAAGTTGATAATCCGTTTCTAAGATGGCATATTGATGCGGGCCTAGGAAGCTTGTTGAAGAAATCTTCACCCACTCAATTGGCTCTTGCATAAATACCTTCACTTCTTGGTAGCAAAGATCTTCCTCAACCTCCTTTGAATCCTCCTCCTCATCATCACTCAAGTCAAGAATTGGAGGTTATGTGAAGTCCACATTAACATCTCCTTCGAATTCAATAAAGGAAACTTCATCATCTTCTACTTGATTTGGCATTTCTTAGTTCACTCCACACCTTGCACTTGATTCTTCACATTCAACCATAGAATCTCCATGGTTGTGGGATGAACACAATGAAGCTAAACGGTCAAGAGTTTTCGCCAAGGTAGACATGACTCGCTCTTTCTTCCTTTGGAACTCTTGTTCTTGAAAGAGCATGAAAAGTGCCTCTTTTGTGGCTTGATCCATATATAAAGGTGAAAATTGAGGTGATGAAGGTTGACAATCAAACTCATGAGGGTGAGGGTTTTGGTTGTGTATGTAGTGAGGTGATGGTATATAGAATTGGTGACTAGAAAGGTAAGTGTTTGGGTTCCATTGGGGTGCATTATGGTAATGGTGTGAAAAAGTCATAAAGAGAATATAAACAAAACTTTCTAACAAAATCAAACAAATAACCAAAAAGTACTATTTACACTATTAACAGATTCACAACAGCCAAAAGATAGCGCTCAATTACATCCCCGGCAACGGCGCCAAATTTGACAATGCCCAAGAGCATAGGTTTGGATTTTCACATTAAAAAGAGAATTTGTCCGTTGCAAGTATAGTCCAAACCCAACAATTGAACATCAATCAAAGTTTAGTATTTTCAAATTCAAAACATATAAACCGAGAGTCTTTCAACCTCGAGTCGTTCTCCCTTGGATGCAATTGGAAGTGCTACGCTCTCGGTTGTGGAGGCAAAAAGGGTTTTTGAATCAAAGAACTAAAGATTAAATGAACTAAGCAATAAAAGAACTAAGAGATGATCAAAATTGTAATTAATGCAAGTAAAGAGACAATGAGATCAAAACTAGTGAAAATGCTATAAATGCAATAAAGAGCCTTGACTTGGGAATAAGAGGATCTAAGAAATCCTATCATTGCCATGACCACAACTATGATAATTATGATGAGTCAATCTCGCTTAGTTAACCCCTAACATCGAGGAATAAGTCAAGCAAGCACAATTGACCTTAATCCATAAGTCCTAGCTAACTTACCAAACTAGTTGGTAAAGAGCTAGCTTCAATGGACACAAGAGTCAACTAACTACCCAAGAATTACTATTAAATGTCGGACATCATGACTCTAGTATCCTAGGAACTCAAATCCCAAGCCAAGGTGTGAAAATCTGCTCAAATTCTAAGGTTGGCATTTTCACAAACACCTTGTATGCATAAAACCAAAACATGAGAAATTGCAAAGGAAAATGGAAAGCTATAACCAACTATACACAAAATCAACAATAAACATCCAAACGAACATAAAGCAAGCATAAAACACTAAATTCATCAATCAAAACTTCAAGAACTCAAAATTGTAAATATTGACAAAGTACCTGAACCAAAGAGAAATAAAAGCAAAATTGATGTAATTAAAGAGAAATTAAAGAGTACTTACAATTAAAGAAGAAAAATCCAAGATCAAACTTGCTATAAAATGGTACAATCAAGACCCTAGGAGAGTAATTGCTATCTACACTACTCCTACTCCTGAGGATGCTTTCTACCTAAGAAAAACTAAACTAAACCTAATAATAATGCATCTAACTCCTCATGCCTTCATATGTGTTGATATCCCCTTCATATGGCATCCAAATTCAGCCTTCAAGCCTTCCAAAATGAGCCAAAAGCCTTCAGAAATCGCGCAGCACGTGTTTCATTAATGAAATCACGTGCAGGATCCTGTGCGCACGCACACATGAAAATTTCTTCTTGTGCGCACGCACACTTCGCTGTGTGTACTTTTCCTTATTTTCTTCATGTGTTCTCCCTTGTTCATGCTTTCTTCCGCTTTTGCCTATCCATTCTTGCCAAAATGACCTGAAATCACTCACAAAACATATCACGGTATCGAATGGCATGAAAGTGGAATTAAAATCACTAATTCAAGCACAAAAATACATGTTTTCACATCTAGGTCCAAATTAGGGATCAAACACAAAAGTATGCTATTTGAGTGCTTAAGTGTGAGTTTATGTGATGAAATCCGTCCAAATCAAGCTAAAATACATCAAAAAATATGGACTCATCAATTCCCCCACACTTAAACAATAGCATGTCCTCATGCTCAACCAAACAAGGAGAATAATCAAAGCAATCACCAACTTATTGAATGCAACTATTTAAATGCATGCAAGTATATATATATATATATATATATATATATATATATATATATATATATATATATATATACTCATAGTACCTTACTGAATTGGTGAAAACAAACAATCAAATTTCCAAAAAAGAGTATAAACATATAGGACCAAGCAAAGAATTAATTCAATGCAACCAAAATTTAAAGAATTGATTCAATTCATCAAAATGAAGTAACTTGCAAGAATACATGATAAGAGATATGGAAATATAGAGTTGAGTAATTGAACCCTCACTAGGTGTGTATACACTCTAATCACTTGATGTCTAAAGGTTTAATCACTGAAGTCTCTTCCTAATCATGCTTTCAAGATATTGCTTTTCATCTAACAATCAACAACCATGGATGCATGAATGCAATTATCATGAGGACTTCATAGGATTGTAATGGGATTTGGGTCAAGGTGGGATAGATATGGCCAAGTGGACTAATTCAATTGAGTCCTTGATTAGTTTGAGTATCCAACTCAACCTTTATCAATCCAATAACAAAAATATGCAACCTAACTTTCCTGTTCTCACTTTTTCCACACATTCATGTATGCTCTTTCATTTACATCACATATGCATTCGTTATTCATTTCTTTTCTTTTTGGGGTAACTTTTGTCCCCTTTCTTGATTTAATTTTTTTTTTGAAATAAAGATAAATGCACATGGTTCAATAGCTTATACATGAAGGCACCCATTTTCCAAAATTTTCAATGAAATACCCAAAATAACATTTTCATTCCCTACCAATGTTTCCTAATATTCCCCCATACTTAGATGAAACACACTCCCCAACCTAAGCTAATCAAGGATACAATCCAACGTAAATTTATGGTTTTCCGCTTAAGGTTGTGATGTGGTAATATTACAAACAATGGGGTCAATTAAGGCTTAAAAAGGGGGTTAACAAAGGTAGATGCAAAGGGTAAGTCTATATGGGTTAAGTAAGCTTTAATCAAAGACGGCCTCAATCATTCTCAATGCATTCAAACATCAATCATTGGAAATAAAGAATTAAGCAAAACCAATATTACAATCATAGAAAATATGTATCACACAATGAACAAAATTAGTGGTTAAAAGGTGTAACCACTCATTAAAGCTCAAAAACTTACAAGGTATTTTGTTCTTTCCTCTTTTATGTTCCATAAAAATCATTCAAGCAAGTGTAAAAATAATTTTCCAAATCAATTCAATAGAATGCCCTTGAAAGAGCTGAAGATTGATGGTTTAGAGGTTATAAAAACTCTCGTTGTGAGTATAGTTACTAAACCAAGCAATCAACCTTTCTTACAAACGTGTTGGTTGTCACAAGTAACAAACCCCTTTAAAAATTGTTAACCGAGTATTCAAACCTCGGGTCGTCTTCTCAAGGAACTGCGAGGAAGTGTGTTCTTATTATTGGCTATAAAGGTCGTAATCGGGGTTTAGAAGGTGAGAAGCAAGTAATTTAAATGACGAGTGAATTAAATGGCAAGTAAATATAAATAATAACTGTAAAACAACTTTTGGCAAGATAAGGGAAATTAGAAGTCCAACTTAGTTACCCTTCTCAACAATAATGAAAGTTGTATCTTAACTCCACTTGGTCAACCTTTACCGGAGCAAAGGAAAGTTAATGGACTAATTAAATTGACCTTTGAATCCTAATTATTTCCTAAGAAAAGGTTGGGATTATTTAAGTTCAACTTAATTAGAAAGATAACGATTATCAATTATGTTGAGTTTAATAACTGTTGAGTTACTGAATTCTTAACCAAAACCAAAAGGGGAAAAAGTAAATTGCTGAAATAATAAAAGTGTCATTAGATGGGAAGCAATGGCAACTTAAATCAAGAGAACAATCATAAACTGAAAATACCTCAAATTATTATTAATTCAATTAGAAATCTGTAACATGGAATAATTCTTAGATCAATTTATAATAATAATCAATTCAAATGTTGGAATAAATAAATAGAAGTAATACTAAAAGAACATTAAACCTGGATCCAGAGTTACTCTTAAAACAAGAAGAAATCCTAAATCCTAAAAGAGAGAGAGAGAGAAGATCTCCCTCTCAACTAAATCTAAATCATTGAAAGGTGAAAATATGCGAGCTCCCTTTGAATGGAAGCATTCCCACACTTTATAACCTCTGGTCTATGCTGTCTGTACTTGGATCTGGGCCAAAAAGGGCTTCAGAATTCGCTGGGGGCGTATTCTGTAAATTCTGGTGCGTGGCCTCTGTCACACGTCTGTGTGGGTCACGCGGTCGCGTCATTTGGAGCTTTTCCTTGCCACGCGGTCGCGTCAGTCATGCGACCGCGTCATGTGTATTCTGCTTGAGGCGCGCGGTCGCGTCAGGTATGCGGCCGCGTCGCTGCTGATTCGTGCTTGGCACGCGATCGCGTCATCCATGCAATCGCGTGGATACCAGTTTCTTTAAAGCTCCGTTTTGGTTCCTCCTTCCATTCTAGTATGTTTCCTTTTTCCATCCTTTTAAGTCATTCTGCCTTTAGAAAATCTGAAACTACTCAACACACTAATCACGGCATCGAATGGAAATAAAGGTGATTAAAATGATTAATTTTTAAAGCTTAGAAAACATGTTTTCATTATATGACATAATAAGGAAGGGAAAGTAAAACTATGCAATTAATGTGAATAAGTAGGTGAAGAGTTGAATAAATCACTCTAATTAAGCATAAAAGAACTCATGAAATATGGGTTTATTAACTTCCCCACACTTAAACACTAGCATGTCCTCATGCTAAATCCAAGGTAAATAATTAAGGTTAAAGTGATGGAGTATTATGAAATGCAACCTATGCTAAATGCATCTACCTAAGGAGTCATGCAATTCTAATTCATCCACTCATATATAAAGTTTACATGTAGCTAAGTTAATTCACATTCTCAAGGGGTTATGTATATATATATATAGCCAACCCTTAAATAATAAAGTACTTTAGCAAATGAGATGGGAAAGAAAATATTGTACAAACTTGCAAAACAATTAGTAAATTTTGAGCACAGATATATGTTGATGAGTTATTGAACCCTCATTGGATTTTGTGTTTACTCTCTAGTCACTCAGTGTTTATTGGGTTTATTCACTCTATTTTTCTTTTTATTCTTAATTTCTACAACTTTGTTTTTCATCTAACCAATCAACAATTATAGAATATAGTCATACCAAAAAGTCCTGAGGTCTTAATTAAGGTTGTAATGTGGTCAAGGTAAAGGTAAGGATTTATGTATAGGGTCAAGTGAGCTAATAAGTGAATCCTTAATTAGACTAAGATCTCACCTAACATACATATTCAGCAAGATAAAACTTCTTTACCTATTTTCCCATAATTTCCCACTTATTGTTACATGCTCATGTTTCACTTTTTATCATTTTTTTATCCCATGTGCATTGTTTTTATTTTGCATTGGGGAATTTCTTTTGTATCCCCTTTTATTTAAATGCTGAAAAAATTAATTTTTTTTAATGCATATGATAATTGAATCATTTAGATTTTCTCATGAGCATGCTTCCCAAATTTTATTTTATTCCTTTTAACTTCTCTACCTTTTGTTTCTATCATCCATGTTCCCAAAAGGTTTCCCACATTTAACTCTATTTATAATTTTCTATCTTAAGCTAACCAAGGATTCACTTGGAATTTTATTTTGTTTTTCTGCTTAAGGCTAGTAATTTGGCTAAATAGAATAAAGGGATTTTGAAAGGCTCAAGGGGGCTAACAAGGGTAATGTAAAAGGTAGGCTAATTTGGGGTGAGTGAGCTAAAATCAAATGATGGCCTCAATCATTCTCTTGGTATGTATCTATTCTATATTCTATAATTGGACATATAGATTAAAGCAAAGTAAAGAACATCAGAATAAAAAGAAATGTGACACATAGAAATGAAATTATGGTTTGAATGCAACCATACAATTTAAGCTCAAGACTCACAGGCTGTGTGTTCTCTAACTCAAGCATCATATATCATTCATATATTATATGCAGGTTTAGTTAAAAATTCCCATTATTCTCTTGAAAAAATTATTTAGGGTAGCTTTTAAAGTTTTAATGTTCCTCCTTGATGAAATGTTGTCAACTAACATGTAATGCTATATATACAAGGTGTGGGTTGTTTTGATTCTGTTAAAGTTTCTAGTTTACTTCTTTTTTATATTTTTCTATTTAAACTATACTATCTTATGCTAAAAAGGGTAAACTATACTAATTAATCCACTAATAAATCCGAATTGCAAACTAAACTAAATAACTAAAATAAACTAAATGGCTAAAGTATGAACTAAAGATGCAAAATGCAGCACATAGAGTAAAATACACAAGTAGCAATGTATAAGTACTCAGAAAATAACAATAAAAGAAAAAGAGAAAAATACAGAAAAATATCCAAAATAAAAGAAAAAGTATGTAGTGGTTCACCAAAATAAATGCCAGAGATGGCGACCTCCCCACATTTAAAATGAAGCATCGTCCTCGATTGCTCAATCAAGCCTGGTGTGAAGGAGTGTCATCAATGGTAGGGATGGTAGCTGGGGTCTCCGTGGTGGTGGTGGGCTGTAGCCCAAAGCAAGGAAGTTCCTGCTGTGCGGGATGATCTTCTTGCAGTCCTCTGCTGGTGGTCTCTCATCGGCATTCTCCCAAGGCACATCAGCCTGACGGCCTAGCCGTGTAACCAGGTAAGGAAAGGGGAGGGCCCTGGCCATATAATGCCGGATAAAACGAGGTAAGTATATGTCCTTACCCTCCAGCACACACGAAAGGAGGGTGATCATGGTAGCCGGGATCTCCGTCTCGTGAGTACTTGGCATCACAAAATTGCTCAAGATCTGATGCCATAGTCGAGCCTCATCATTTAAGTACACTCTCTTGATCCCTCTAGGCATAGTGGTGTTCTGACCCATCTCCCAAGGAACAGCAGGGTCGAGAGCTATCCGTGCCTTTACGGCATCCCAGTCAAACTGCATCTGGCCCATGTCCTCCTCAGCCTGTGCAAAACCATCTGGCTGATCGGACTTGGCTGGGAGCTGAAGAATGGTCTCTATGGCTTCCTCTGTGACCAGAATTCGCTTTCCCCTCAGGTTCACTGCATCTAGGGTAGTAAGGTAGTAGTTGCAATAGAATTTCTGGACCCAAGATGCATTGACCTCTGTCAGTGGTCTCTCCAGAAAGTACCAGCCCCTTTGCTTGATTTGCTCAGTAGTGTACTGCTGGAGGGCTTCTGGAATCTTCAAGGTACGTTCCAGGTATAGATTTCTGGAGTTTGCAAAAGCCGGGTACTTCAGTTCACAGTACCGGTTTGTAAATTTTATAGGATCATTTGCAGGAAGCAGCTGGTTAGCTTTCTCCTGCGGTGTGAAGTTCTTCTCCCGTCATGAGGTATCGTGCATTAGAGAAATGATGGACTGGGAGGAATCTCCTCTCTTGCGCTTGCCAGTGGCCTTGCCTTTACCTTTCCTGTGTGAGGCAGACATCCTGAAAAACAGAAAATCAGGAATGGATAAAAAAATAGGAAAGCAAATAGGCAATTAAACAAAGGAAACTCAAAGCGGTAGGGGAGAAATAGAATAAGGAAAATGAGTAATTGAAATGTGATTGAATTTATGTTAAATGGAAAAAAATAAGCAATATGCCATGGTTAGAAAGTTAGAGGAAAGTGAAAATAATCAGAAAAGAGACCAAAAGGGTTGGTATGGTTAGGATTTGAAAAAGAAATTAGTAATTTAAAATCAGTGAGTTAGGAAGGTAAGTGGCATAGAAAAATTCCATGTAACAAGGATTCACAGGTAAGAATAGAAGTACTCATAATTGAACAAGCAGTTTATGAACCAGGAAATCAAAAAGGATGAGAAAGTCTGCCATAGCATGCATGTAAAGGTTTGGGTAAAGCAAAGGAAAACAGATTTCAGAAATGCCAAACCAAAACATGAATAATTTAAAAAAAAATTTGGGCAGCATTCCGGCTAAAATTGGATTGTCCCAGAAAATAAAAAGCAATTTAATCAGTTCATATGAATTAAAAAAAAATTCAAGCCGCATGTACATAGATATAAAATAAACATAAAAACTCAATGTAAACAGCAGCAACATACAAGAAAGCAGCATATGAATCATGATTATAGCAGCAACAGATTTGCACATAGGGTAAAACAGAAGTAAGAACAGTGCAAGTAAACAGACCTAGATCCACTAACCACAGCCTAAGCTACCTAACAACCTAAAAATCCACTACAACATGCAAGTCTAACTATCCTAATTATGAACATAAACGGAATAAAAAATACAGAAAAGTGACGAACAGATAAAAAAAATGGTTGCGTGTTGCGGAACCTGGTAAGTGGAAGGGGCGGAACAGGGAAGAAGGTGGCTGCGGCGGGTTCGGTGCAGTGGTGGTGCACGGCGACGCGGTGGTGGCGGCGGAGGGGGTTGGTGTCGGAGAAAGGGTTTAGGTGGTGGGTGGTGGTTAGAGGGAGAGGATAGGGGTGGGAGGTTGTGGTTGGGGTTGCTGGCTGAAGGGGTGGGGCGCGGTGGATGGCCGGCGATGGTGGGCGGTGGTGGCGGCGAGCAGCGGTGGAAAGGGAAGGAGAGAGGAAGAAGGAAGGAGAGAGTAGGGGAGGGGGTGGTACGGCGGCGGTGGCGGGTCGGCGGCGGCGTCTGGGGGATGGTGCGGTGGCGGCTGGAAGGTGGTGGGTGGTGGTTGGAGGGAGAGGAGGCAGAGAATGGGAAAAGGGTTGGGGGTGAGGGCTGCGCGACTGATAGGGTTCGCAGGCTGGGGGGATTATATTTTTGAATTCACGCGGCCGCGTGGGGCACGCGGTCGCGTGGTTGGGACGAGAATGGGAGTGACGCGATCGCGTGGGGTGCGCGATCGCATGCGAGGGGAAAAGAAGGGTGACGCGATCGCATGGGTCGCGCGATCGCGTCACTGGAAGTCGTGCTAAACGCATGACTCCAGCGCCGTTTTAGCGCAACTCTTTGTCTCCTTTTGGGGCGATGTGCAATCCATGCGACGCGATCGCGTCGCGTGGGATTGGTATTGGGTAAGTGACGCGATCGCATGGGGCATGCGATCGCGTGGGCCAATTTGTGCGAAACGCACAAGGGCCGCACGATTCCAGCCCAACTTTCTGTTCGTTGGATCCTTACGCCGACATATATCACGTGGCCGCGTGGGTCACGCGGTCGCATGGGTGGTGTTTTTCGCGATATGACGCGATCGCATGGGGCATGCTGTCGCGTCGTGCAACCACTTTTTTTTTATGCATGAAAAGTGCAGAATGCAATGACTATCATGGATGCTTATGCATGATTCCAGGTTTAATAAATTAAAATGAAAAAGGAAAAATTGAAAGCAATTAACAAGAAATAAATTGAAAAAGAAGCGACCATACCATGGTGGGTTGTCTCCCACCTAGCACTTTTAGTTAAAGTCCTTAAGTTGGACATTGGAAGAGTATCCTGTTATGGTGGCTTGTGTTTAAATTCGTCCAAAAATCTCCACCAGTGCTTGGAATGCCAATAGCCTCCGGGGTCCCAAACTAGGCATGTAAAGCTTCTGCGCAGCTTTAAACAGATATCCAGCCTCCCGGGATGACGAATGTCAGAACATAATCCATGATCCCAAGCTGTGTTTTTAGATCCGCCTCCGTTTTGATTTGTAAGTTTCCATTCGGGCGGGTTAAAGAGTAGAATCTCACCGTGGCGACCAAACATCCTCCGTGATCCATGCAATTGAGCACGATACCAATCTGTGTACTTCGAGGTGAAGTGTGGAACCTTATTGAACCTGGTGCACCAGCTCTGAATACGAGCCATTTCCCTTTTACTCTTAAAGCTGCAGAGAGCTCTAAGCTGGCCATCTGTTTCAAGCAAACCATATTCAAGTGAATAAGTAAAATTATAAGTTAAGGATTGTACCCACTTGAAGCTATTGGGTGGTAATGGCCTTGGGATAGGTGTTTTTGGTGGTTCTGCAAGTTCTGTTTCCTTGTGCTCTTCTGTGAATTCTTCCACTTCCTTGCAAAGATTTTCGATTGTATCTGTATTCTGGTCAAAGTCTTCTGCGTCTTCCTCATCACTTGAGTCATAGATTGGAGGTTGAGAGAAATCTACCTCCGCATCATCTTCATATTAACTTGGGGAAGATTCTTCGATCTCAGAGAATTCACTTGCGGACGCAAGTTCATCACTAGGAGCACTAGACTTGTGACTATTATCATCAAGGAAATTTGCTTCTTGGATTATTCCGTCTGATTCTTCGTAAACGACTTGCCTTGGAGATTGTATGGTATCCTCCTTAGCATCAACTGTAGTGTCTTGGACGGAGTTTTCCTCAATTCTGTATTCCCAAGGAAGTTCAGCATCGCCTAGATCTTCAACCAACTCTTCTTTTGGAACAATGACAACTTCTTCCACTTGTTCTAGTACGAATTCATTTTCTGTCTTGTCCACTGGAGTCTCTAGTATTTCTTTCATGCTACGCTCTTCATTGGGCTGTCCACATGAAGCTGTGGTTGATCCTTGTATATTTGAGCGCCTAGTGGCCCATTGAATTAGTGCTTGCTCCAGTTGTTGAATGGTTGTTTGAAATTTATTATTTCTTTCAGGCGATCCTTTGCTTCGCGGTTTGCCAAACTTGGACATGATACAAAGGAAAGTGGTGATGATTGGGAACGATTGGATTGGTATTGGGGTAAGGAAGGATCATATGATGGCGAATGATGAAGAGAAGCTTGTGAGTGTGGTGGTTCGAGGTTATGTTGAAAGGATGGTTCATATGCACGGGGTGGGGCTTGTTGGTAGTTACAAGGTTGTCGACCATGTCTTACAGTTGGGTATGCACGGTAGAATGGTCTTTGTTCAGGATATCTCGGAGGGTGTTGCCGCCAAAAGGGTTTATTAGATCCTCTTGGTTCCATCCATCCTTGATTGGTCTGACCTTGATGCACATTCCTGCTATAACTTCTATTTCCTTTAACAATATTAGAACCAAACTCAAAGCGAGAGGGGTGAGAGTTCATAGTAGCAAATAAAGAGAAAAAGGAAAAACAACAATAATTAAACAAGCAAAAAAAAAAATATTTACAATAACCAATAATAAGGCACACGTTAGCAGTTCCCCGGCAACGGCGCCATTTTGAAAGAGCTGAAGATTGATGGTTTAGAGGTTATAAAAACTCTCATTGTGAGTATAGTTACTAAACCAAGCAGTCAACCTTTCTTACAAACGTGTTGGTTGTCACAAGTAACAAACCCCTTTAAAAATTTTTAACCGAGTATTCAAACCTCGGGTCGTCTTCTCAAGGAACTGCGAGGAAGTGTGTTCTTATTATTGGCTATAAAGGTTGTAATCGTGGTTTAGAAGGTGAGAAGCAAGTAATTTAAATGACGAGTGAATTAAATGGCAAGTAAAAATAAATAATAACTGTAAAACAACTTTTGGCAAGATAAGGGAAATTAGAAGTCCAACTTAGTTACCCTTCTCAACAATAATGAAAGTTGTATCTTAACTCCACTTGGTCAACCTTTACCGGAGCAAAGGAAAGTTAATGGACTAATTAAATTGACCTTTGAATCCTAATTATTTCCTAAGAAAAGGTTGGGATTATTTAAGTTCAACTTAATTAGAAAGATAACGATTATCAATTATGTTGAGTTTAATAACTGTTGAGTTACTGAATTCTTAACCAAAACCAAAAGGGGAAAAAGTAAATTGCTGAAATAATAAAAGTGTCATTAGATGGGAAGCAATGGCAACTTAAATCAAGAGAACAATCATAAACTGAAAATACCTCAAATTATTATTAATTCAATTAGAAATCTGTAACATGGAATAATTCTTAGATCAATTTATAATAATAATCAATTCAAATGTTGGAATAAATAAATAGAAGTAATACTAAAAGAACATTAAACCTGGATCCAGAGTTACTCTTAAAACAAGAAGAAATCCTAAATCCTAAAAGAGAGAGAGAGAAGATCTCCCTCTCAACTAAATCTAAATCATTGAAAGGTGAAAATATGCGAGCTCCCTTTGAATGGAAGCATTCCCACACTTTATAACCTCTGGTCTATGCTGTCTGTACTTGGATCTGGGCCAAAAAGGGCTTCAGAATTCGCTGGGGGCGTATTCTGTAATTTCTGGTGCGTGGCCTCTGTCACGCCTCCGCGTGGGTCACGCGGTCGCGTCATTTGGAGCTTTTCCTTGCCATGCGGTCGCGTCAGTCATGCGACCGCGTCATGTGTATTCTGCTTGAGGCGCGCGGTCGCGTCAGGTATGCGGCCGCGTCGCTGCTGATTCGTGCTTGGCACGCGATCGCGTCATCCATGCAATCGCGTGGATACCAGTTTCTTTAGAGCTCTGTTTTGCTTCCTCCTTCCATTCTAGTATGTTTCCTTTTTCCATCCTTTTAAGTCATTCTGCCTTTAGAAAATCTGAAACTACTCAACACACTAATCACGGTATCGAATGGAAATAAAGGTAATTAAAATGATTAATTTTTAAAGCTTAGAAAACATGTTTTTCATTATATGACATAATAAGGAAGGAAAAGTAAAACTATGCAATTAATGTGAATAAGTAGGTGAAGATTTGAATAAATCACTCTAATTAAGCACAAAAGAACTCATGAAATATGGGTTTATCAGCCCTATAACAAAATTCTTGAAAAATTTTTGTTATTTTTCACCAAAATTTATTTCCTATATGTATGTATGATGTGATGGATGCAAATTTCAAAATTTCCTAGTTCCTTAACTAATTTTCAACAAGCAAAAATTAACATGAACAATTAAGATCAAAATTGAACTAGGTATATGCTTTTAACATCACCCATTCACAACCAATATCTATACTATATACCAAGCAAGACAAGCTCAAAACATATATATATATATATACCAAAATAAAAATGCAATACTAAGGGTAACTAGAAGCAAACTAATATATATACAACTTTAAACTCAAGTGGCATGCCTATTGTGATTCTCCCTTCTTCCTCTCTGAAAACTTGAACTAGCGTGGCACGCCTAGAACTGGCGTGCCACACCCCCAGCAAGCCTTCCTTCTTCTCTTTTGGACAGCATAACTGGCGTGCCACGCCCAGCAGTAGCGTGCCACGCCCTTGTTGAATTCTTCATCTTTCTTCTCTGGCCAAATGAACTGGCGTGCCACGCCTTGGGCAGGTGTGCCACGCCTTCAATGGGATCATTAATCTCTTTTCTAGAAGGTTGAACTGGCGTGCCACGCCCAGGTCTAGCATGCCACGCCCTTGATAAAGCATGAGTATTCCCCTCCGGCCCAGTGAGTTGGCGTGCCACGCCCAGAATTCAAGTGGCACGCCCCTGATGCGAGCAAAGCTGGCGTGCCACGATCAGTCTCAAGTGGCACGCCCATAGTGGTGATGAGGGTTCATGAGTTTGGCGTGCCACGCCTCTAGTACCAAGTGGCATACCCATAATGGTGCTTCCTCTATTCTCCTCTGCTCAGCTATATTGGCATGCCACGCCTTCGAGCTCAAGTGGCACGCCCATTGTATATGATAGGGTTGGCGTGCCACACCCAGCTTGGTGTGCCACGCCCTTTGTGAATCTTCAGGGATCTTTCTCTGGTCAGAGTGCCTGGCGTGCCACGCCTAGCAATCACGTGGCACGCCCATAGTAGACCTTGGAGTTCCTTCTCTGGAAAATATAACTGGCGTGCCACGCCTGGCCTTGGCGTGCCATGCCCATTGTAATTCCTCAGAGCCTCCTTTCTGGACAAGATAGTTGGCGTGCCATGCCTATTAATCCTTCATAGGTTCTCCTCTGGAAGATGCAACTGGCGAGCCACACCCTACTCTGGTGCACCATGCCCATAGAAGCTCCTTCATTTTGCTCCCTAGAGTTGATAGCTGGCGTTCCACGCCCAGTCAATTTACTGGTGTTTGCACCAAGTGGCACGCCCAGTACACACGCCCAGCTCCTTTTTCTTGCTTTCTTCCTCTTTTGATGCTACTTTCACCTGAAATTCAAATAAGATCCCTTTTAAAGTAATGTACCATAAAATTCATCATTTAGTTCAAGTAATTGCATCAATTGAATGAGAAATTGCTACTTCTATGGCCCTTTTGGTTAAGAGAAAGTGGTAGATGATGCAAGTCATCATGTAACATACAATGTGTTGCAATTGAAAGTTTGCATCCCATTGACACTTCAAACTAGTCAGGAAATAGCTTCCTGTGCTCTTCATTGTACACCTGAGGCTTCACACCATCCTCGATTCCAAGCTTCCAATGATACCCAACTCTAACTTTCTTCATATGAGCCTCATAGTGCAGATCCTATATTAGTTATTTGTGCAAAAATGCAATATAAGTACAGCTTCTCCTTGGCCGATGTTTGGCTACACAACAAAAGGGTGGGCATGAGTTGGATTTTTAAAAATCCAAACTACATCCACTTTAAAACCAGCTTTGTGGTTTATAAAACTAGAACCAGATTAAAAAAGGAAACCGACTTTAAACCGTTTTGGAAAAATAAAAATAGATTTTATACCGATTTTAATATTTAAATCTGGTTTTACATTCAAACCGGTTTTGAATTTGAATTTTTTGTAAATCCAGTTTTAAAATCAGATTGGTAACCCAAAAACCAGATTTTATAACTAAAAATCCACTTTTAAAACTAGTTTTTAGAAATCCAATTTTCAAACTAGATTTTATAACCTTAAAACCAGAATTTTTAAACTAAAATTCCAATTTTAAAACCAATTTTAAGAAATCTAATTTTCAAACCATATTTTTAACCTCAAACCCAGATTTTTTAAACTAAAATCCAGTTTTAAAATCAGTTTTTTGGAAATCCAATTTTCAAATCATATTTTTTTAAGAGTAAAATTAATACTAAAGTCTTGTTTAAACTAACAGTAGTAGACATGTCTGCTGCTTCAATATTACATCTATCAGTCATCTTGCTCTCCATGTAAAGCAAGGTATATAACTAAAAATTTGATGCCAAACATATTAAAATTAACACAAACTTGACAAAATTATCCAATAAGATAAATTGGGTAGCAATCAATTTATGTGACAGAATTCTGCCCAGATTAAAATGTGCTGTTATCTAATTCGGATAATCGTGTAATGAAATTGTCCAAAGTTAAAAGAAAACTTAATCAAAACAAAAATGAAAATGACACCAAATAGGCCTCAGATTCCACAATTTACTCTCATTCAATAATTTGATACAATAAATTTACAAGCAAAGACAACGTGTAATCCAATTATTAGCAAGCACAACTAACAAAGAAATAAAACCATGGAATTTCTTGTGCTATAGGAATCACATTCATTAAACAGTTGGCGTCAAATAAATGCTTCAAACCCAAAGATCATAAGGAGCAACGATCATGGGAATCAATGGAGGATCTATATTTACAAATAAGATTCTTGTCGATAGCAGCAAGATTTACTTTGATAACTTTTCAAAATTTTTAGGAACTATATTTACAAATAATAATAGGAGAGTTATCATTCAAATACAATAAAGTTAGATCATATGTGTAACACCCTAATATTCAAATCTTTATGCTCGAGTCATAAGTCAATGATAATAAGGTGTTATGACTCTCAAGGTGGATTTTTAATATGTAAATATAAGTATAATTAAAAGGAGTATTAATGGAGAAGCCTGAAAAGAGTGAAAATAAAATCGCAAAGTCGTAACACTCACGTATCGACAATAAAACGGAGATAAAGCGTGAAGTGAGACAATGTAAAGATAATGCCATCGAGAAAAATGAGATAAAACAAAATATAGATATATACCATAAATAATTAACCACTAGTCACTACCCGCGAAGTTTAAGCTGGCTAGGGTGCAGGATAAAAGCAGTTTGACAACAATATCTCCTAATCTCTCCCAAAAGATACATAAGGGCCTCTATAGGAAAGTTTTGAAAAGGATTAAATACATATAATAAGTTCTTTAAAAATAAAAGCGGAGAGAATCTAAGCAAAATGTAAATAAGAGATCTTAAAGGTCTTCGCTGTCTTTTAGACAAACCACAGCTCACTGCTGAGCACCTGGACCTGCATCTGAAAAACAAGAGATATATACGAAATGAGAACCCCGACCTATGGGTTCCCAGTACGATAAAAGTGCCAAATAAATAGAATGCATTGCAATAAAAACTCACTAAACATCCTAAACTTCCTTCATTCATTTAATCATCCTAGGTTCTCATTAATCCATGAATTAAGCAAACGTTCTAGGTGATACTAAGTCTAGACAACTCCTTATCTTTCCCTTCTTCCCAAACCTCTTATCACTCAATTCCAAACCAAACCATAGCCAGTAAATTTGAACTCGACGTTTAAATATCATTTATCTCATTTACTACCTGGAACAAGTGAAATCACTTCACTACGTCTACCTAGGAATCTCAAATTATCTCATTTAGTAATCATCATCATCAATCAATCATATCACAAAATCATCTCAACAAGAACAGCCTTCAGCGTCAACCGACACTAGCATGAGGGACCTTTCAGTTGTACAAACACAAACAATACAGACAAGTCATATACAATTAAGGTACAAGTAGAACAAGTAGCATATAATCAGGTAACATAGCATATATGATGTAGCAATCCAAAACAAATAGGCAAACCCAAGCAAATCAAATATATGCAAATGATATATGCCTGCCCTATGGCTGATGATATCATCTGTCGGTTATATAGCCAACCCGACATGTCTTGGTAGCTAACCATTGGATAGTCCCTGCGAGTGTGTATCCCCAAGCTCAAAATCATAACATTCAAATAAAAATATCCATGGGGGAGAGCTCATCCGGAAAGGTCTAAGTGTCCGGCTACAATTACGACGCAGAGTCAACAGAATCTCGGATCTCAATCTGGAGCAAGTGGAGCCGACTCACTGCATCTACCCAAGGAAGTCCGAAACTCAGGTAATTTCACAAATCTTAAATCAATCTCGATTGGGAGCAAGTGGGGGCTAACCACTGCATCTACCCCAGGAGTCTCAAACTAAACCCGGAGCAAGTGAAACAACACCCCTGCATCTACCCAGGCAGGTATAACAAACCACGTTCAAGAGCAAGTGGAATCACTCCACTGCATCTACCTAGGCAAGTGTATCACAATCAGAATCATATTCAATATTATTTTCAGAATCATAATCACTCTCATCATCAATCTCGTCTTAGTTCATACTCAACCCCAATTTAACTCATTCATCAGTATACTTACTCGTAATCGATCTTCGCCATCTCTCAATTTATAACCCTTCTCATTATACTTAATTATAATAAATTCATCATCATCTCTCATTATCAAAAATCATTCTCATTATACTTAATCAATCATTCATTCTCAATTCCCTAACTCAACTCATAAAATTCTCATCCTTAACTTTTCTACCCTCTAATTCACCGGCTCTAGAATAGTATCAAAGTTTATAAAAGTTTAGGAGGCCAAGAAAATGGTTAAAATACATAAAAATACACTTTTAAAAAATATGTGAATCTCGTGTACACATTCAGGTAGCTCGCGTACGCACGTAAGAAAAATTAGGGGTGTCGCGTACGCGAGATTGGGTCGCGTATGCGAGTGGTGAAGATAGCAATGTTTGCTCGCATCGCATACGCGAGACTTTGATTTCGGCACTCCCACGTATGCGTGCCTCCAATCGCGTACGCGAGGTAATTGGACAGAGCCCAGTACATGCGTCACGTGGCATCCTTGCGTACGCGATATTTGCAGAAAGGGCAAAAAGATGTTAAGTGCAAAAAGTCATTTTTGACCCCAATTTTTATAGCTTCATAACGTTGGAAAGATCGTTGAATGAACTTTCATAAAAATCTAGTTTTGAAGAATTTCCAACTCCGAGGACCGAGTTATGAACCGCCGAAGTTGGACAAAAATCAGTTTTTACCTAAAAATAGAAATCACCAATTTTTCCAAGGTTCACAAGCCAAATTCATTTTCATCTACCAGATTGACCCTAAACCAACCAAATTCACCAATTTACACTCAACCAAGTTCAAACCCATCTCATCTACACAATTCAATCCAATTTCATCACATTCCACTCCTAAATTCCTAAATTCTTATTATTCAACAATCTTTCCATTTATTCACACATTCAATATTCAATATCTATTCAATCTCATATGACATCACATAATACACACATCACTTACCTTCCTTACCTCTTTCTGGCCTCTGGCCCAAGATTCACGGCCTCTGGCCCAATTCATCAATTCAACACATGTGTATATACATAATTCAACACATACTATCATCATCAAATCCTCAAATTTCACAACACCCAAATATGCAAAATCACACAATACTTAGCCAAATCATTATCCTCTACAACATGTCATCTATACACATCAACTCCAACCAAATACACAATTCAAACTTAATCCTAGGGGCATTTAACCTAGTAATTCTCATCACATCACATGGTACTTAAATGAAACTTAAACCGTACTTTTTGGTGTAAGACCCCATATTTTAAAGATTTAATAATAAATTATTTATGATTTATTTTATTTATTTGAGAGCATATTTTCAGAAATTTTTGTATTAATTAAGTACTTTCTTATTATTGATTTAAAGCTTTAGTGATTTAAAAACAACGAGGATTTTATATGCGCTAATTTGAATAATTAGATTTTGAACATTATTTTATAATTTTAAAAGAAAATTAATTTGATTAACTCTAATTATTGAATTTGAGTCTTTATTTGAAAAATAAATTATAAGTTGATAATTAAATAGTATTTTCATAGATATTATTATTTGATTAAATTTGATTTCAAATTATTACTCTATTACCTTCAATTTTACTAAAATTACTAAATTATCTAAAATTCTCAATTTCAAATACAAAACCCTAAATTCCCAATTCCAAACCCTAATTTCACTAACCCTAAT
The DNA here is from genome assembly GCF_059453495.1 of Arachis ipaensis. NCBI lineage: Eukaryota > Viridiplantae > Streptophyta > Magnoliopsida > Fabales > Fabaceae > Arachis > Arachis ipaensis. Next base: position 114,118,004 of record NC_142442.1, on the reverse strand, counting down.
AATCCCTTCTACCCAACCCACACACACGTAACCCCCTCCCTTCACACTCGTTCACCCCCCAATTAGCCACGTTACCCACTCCTCACCGCTATTCACTCACCATCACCATTTCCTTTTTCCTTTTATCCCACCCACACCCTCGCAACAAAAGAAAGAAAGAAATCAGAAAGGGAAAGAATGGAAACAGGGGGGGCTTGAGGGGAAAACAGAGATCAGAGGGAGAGTGTGACGGAACAGAGGAAGGAGGATCGCTGGGCTGTGCTGCTCCCTGCGCCGGTTGTCATCGCTGCCGCGAGAGCTAGAGAAGGAGAGAAGTAAAACCGCGAAGAGAGAGAGATCGACGGAGACGTTCACGCTGTTCGTCCTCGTTACTGCCATGCGTTGCCGCCGCCGCCGTTAGTTCAGCTGCCGTCGAGCTCGCATCAACCGTCGCCATGGAAACTGCCACCATCATCTCCAAAGCCGCATCATCGATTAGGTTAGGGAGAGGGAGAATCGCGAGCAACCAGAGGAGGAGAAGAACGCGTGGTGGAGGAGAAAGCCATCTTCCCCGTTGCTGCTATAGTCGTCCGTACTACTGCCGCTGAAGGAAGGCCGTTCAGTCACCCTCATCAAGTTGCATGTGGCTGTTAGAGCTCCTTGTCTCTGCTCTGATCGTCGGAAGTCACCGACGAAGTTTTGGTCGCCCCATTCCACTATTCTTTTGAATTCCGTAAGTTGCACTCATTCCAAAAACCCTCACTGGTACCATTCTTTTTCATGGTTGTTGAGAACCTTGAGATATTAATGTATTAGGGTTGTGTAAATGCCGCTGCAAATTGTTCGATGATATTGCTATTGTGGAGAGTTGTTGGTGAGGCTAATGCCACTGCTGTTGCTAATCCGGTTTGAGGCTGTTGCTACTGCTGCGAGTTAGAACGAAGTTGGAGTCACGCCTAACCTTGTGGGTTTCGACTAACTAAGGTAGGGGATTTGTTTTAAAAGTAAAGGTTTTAACTTATGAATGCTACTAAAATTAAATGAGTAACTGCAAATGGTTTATGGTTGCTTTGTGTGAATAATTGACGGAATTGAGGTGAATTATAACTGTAGTTGGTGCTTGATTTGATGATTGTGTGTACTGAATGTTGTAAGGGATAGAATAAATGGTGTTATTTTTGTTGCTGAGCTTGCTGGTGTGAATTGATGAGTTATTATGTGTTTGAATGATGATGATATGGAAAATTATGCTTGGCATAGTGTAGAAAAGAAAAGGGTTTGATGATGCTTAAGTACCTGACATCGTGTGAATTATTGATTATGGGTTCTTGGGCTGTGTTGGAAATGAAGACAATTTTGAATAACTGGAAAGAGGTTAAACGTGTGATTTTGGAAGGGTTATAAGTTCAAATGTGGTTTTTGATAAGTAAGGTTGTTGAAAATGCTTAAGGCAGAATTTCTGCATACATGACAGTAGAAAGAATCAATTTCTGGGAGTAGCCCAGGTCATATATTTGAATGAAACTATTTTTGCATGAAACTTTAATGTGTTTTGAGAATCTCATAAAAAATTCAGAATTTATTGATGAGTGGTTTGGGAGAAATGAATTTTTGAAGATTGATGGTTTTTGCAGAAAATTCTGTTTCTATACTGCAGAAGCACCAACTTCCAACTCCCTTAACTTTCAATTCTGGTAAGTATTTGAGCTGAAACCAATGGCATTTTCAATCTTCCTGTGTCCACAGTCTTCATTTTAAATTTCATGTCAATACCCTACTTAACCAAGTTGATATGTTGAAAAGAGTATGGGTAGCTCACTGGATTTTGGAAACTGAATTCTAAAAGGCATGGCTGTGTTTCTCACTTCATAACTTTTTCATATGACATGATATTAATCTGGAATTTGATTCAATGAAAAGCTAAAAGAGTCTTGTTTGAGGTCGTGAGTTTTGAAAGGCAATGGGTGAAAATTGAATTTTTAAGGAATTTATCAAACTTACTACTTCCTGCTGTTTTTCTGCTTTTTCTTAGAAAATAATAACAGAATTTTAAGAGAGATGGTACAAGTTTTAATTGTACCCAAATTACCTCAACACCAAGTTTTGCTTTTAAACCAGTAGTACTATAACAACTAGGAAGAGTTTAAAGTTAATTGGTGATGCGGAGGTATGTATAGTTAAGCGGGGATGCGGAGGTACGTTTAATAATATGGTGATGTGGAGGCATGAGTATGTAATTGGTGATGTGGAGGTATAATGAAATGAAAGAAAATGAAAAGTCATGAATGAAGTAAATAAATGAGAATTGTATGTTAAACGGGCCCTGCGCCAAACTGCTAATGCGAAATTGTCCGCCTAACGGATAGCTTGAGATTGCTAATGCGGGAATGTTTGCCTAATTGATAGCACTGTTTCTTACTGTGATACACATTATTATGATGAGGCCTAATTGACACGGGTAACCATGAAGCCAAGGTGTCTAATTGACACAGTAGAGAAACCATATTCGGGGTTCGCTCCGAGTAACGTCGGGTTGCGGGTATATAACCGACGCATGAGCTCATGGCCTGCGCTAGGAACATGCATGCATCATCTTGTTTGCGCATTTACATTTGATTGTGTTTGCTTTATGTTATTTATTTGTGTTTGTGCTGTTGTTTTGGTGATGTGCTTACGTGCTTTATGGATATTTTACTTGTGTTGTGGTCTTTATAAAGTAATTAGGAATGATCTTTATGGATAAGGAATTGTTAATGTGATTGGAATTTTTTTTAATTAACGTGAATTAAAGGAAGGAACTTAAAACTATTTTAAGTGAAATTGTTTTTATGATATGAATTAGCTATTTGTATTTACTCTGTTTAGTGCGGCATTCATATTCCCTACTGAGAACTAGTGGTTTGTTCTCACCCAAAATCTTTCACCCTTTCAGTGACAGGTTCAGAGACTCAGTTTGAAGCCGCGGGCGATTAGGAGTTTTATTTAAGTTAAGTTTATGTGTTGAGTTGCTTTTATAGAATTCCCTCGCCCTTGTTATTTTTTATTTTATTTTATACAGAGGGATAAGAGTTGTAACCGAGTTTCTTTTATATTCTTTTGTAAGATATTTATTATTATTAATAACTATGTGACTAGTATTTCTTGGAGATCTTTGATATATGATTTTAAGTAATAAAAACAAAAGTTTTCGGCTTTTTTCTAAAAATTGAAACGCGAAATCGAACTAAAGGCTCAATATTAAATAGTAAATAAGGAAAACAGGTCAGTAACGCCTAGTTTTGGTACGATCATGACGTGCTAAAAGTTAGGGTATTACATTTGGAGCCAAAACAATTGAGCTTCTTCTTGAAAGTCTCCACAACCCTTAGCTCCAAGCCTCACCAAAGCTCTACTAGCAATATCAATCTCCCAATTGTGCACCAAAATCACCCAATACTCTAACAACAAAATTTCACACTTATAATAATCAACCTAGGGTTCATAAAATTGATAAATCACTAGGGTTTGAAAATTTCTTACCTTAACCCATGGAATTGGTTGGTGAAACCCATCAATAGCTCATACTAAAGCACCCCTAAACAACTAAAATCACAAGATTTCCTCAAGATCCAAACCAAATTCAAAATACAAGAGAAAAAATGAAACTAGGCAGAGGTCATTGAGAAACTCACCATAATACCTAGATAGAATCGAAGAGGGTGAAGAGAGCGACGCGTGGCTGCAAACAGCTCGTCGATTGGAGCTCCATAGAGAAAGTTATGGTGATTTAAAGATCAAAGAGGGTTAGGGTTTTGGTTCCCTTCTTTTCCCTTCTCTCCCACTGTTGAACACATAAAATGGGTGGTTTGTGGCCACTGAATGGCCTTAATAAGGCCATATATGTTGGGCCTTGCGCCCACTTCGGCCCAGTTCACTTGGTTTAGCCCGTTGGCCCAATTTTGGGCCAAAACCTTTAATATTAGAGTTTTAAATCATATTTTAAATATTTATATCTTTCCAAATTATAAATTCTTATTTCTTAACCTTGTTCACTTCAAGTTAATTTTCTCAGCCACAATACCAGACAGATCTCAGTCGGTACTGCCGATCAAATTTCCAGTGCGCAGTTTTACGTAGAAAACTATATTTTTTCCGACTCAGAAAAATCCACTGAGTCCAAATATTATATTTAAATTATCAAATTCCGATTGCTAAATTTTCTAACCATGTTCGCTCATATTTAATTTATTATTTAATTAATTACAGTTTGACCGGGTTTGACAATATGTGTATAGAATATCATATACTATAAGTCTATAACTATAGCAAAGTAAATAAATTAGATGATCATTTATAAAATAATACCAATCTAGAACACTTAGTAACATACCATTATAGCAACATATATATCTCCCCAGTTACTTGTTTCAAGAACTATATGTGTTACCAGTTTATCAATTCTCACTAATTTCACAATGCTAATCAGTTAAGCATTATTGAACCATTCATAAAGTTTCTTGATTCATAAACTAATATCACAGATATAAATAAAAACTCTCTATACCCTTAGATCGGCATAACCCATAAAGGAAATTCAAAGAACAGAAGACGACAGCATAGAGAACAGAGAAGAACCATGAGGAAAGGCAAGGGTACCCAGTGAACAGACAAAAACAGAGCTGGTTACGACGGCGAAAGGCAGACAGCAGAACAAAGGCAGCAGAACAGAGCGGCAGTGCGACGACGATCCAAACAGGCGACAGCTACGACCAGAGACGCCACGCGCTTATGGTGGCAGAAGAAGACACGAAGCTGCAGTGCCAGCAGCGTGCTCGTGTGCCAGCTGTGGTAGAGATAATAAGCGCCGACAGCTGAGTTTAGTGATGAGAGGAGTCAAAAGATGAGATGACCAAGAGGGAAGACTCGGACAGGTTCTGTGATGACGGATTAGGATTTTCTAATTTTGGATCCTAAAGTCACCAATCAAGTTCACATGAGGATAAAGGGTGGAGCAAGAAGATGAGTTTGTAGGTGCCGAGTGAACTGGCTGAGCAATAATTGGAGTCTCAAGGGATTTAGGGTTTGTCTTGAAGTGGGTGGTACATTTTGGGAGTCGAAATAATGTGAGACTTGAGAGTAACGAGGAGAGACGGAATAAGTTTGAAATGGTGGAGATATTTCGTCTTAGCCTCATCTTTTGTTGTAAGTAGCAAATCTTTCTCATGGAAGATGATTTTCGCGATGATGAATATCCCTGAAACTTAGTTTTTTTTTATGTTCAGTCCCCAAACGTAAAAGGGAACTAGAGAAGAGAGGGAATTGGACTTTGATAGTGGATTCTTGCGGGAAAATTCCTTCTTTGGCGCTCTGGAGGGAACTAAAATAATACCAGACATTTAAAGAAAATATTCGCCCCTCCCCCGGTACTAATCGCTAATCCATATCCTCTTGAACACACATATCAAATTCAGACGCAATCAACATTTAATTTTTATATTCAATCGCATCATTCTAAGTATAAAATCGTTGCATATTTCATGTATTAATAATAATAAAGTCTAATAAGCCTTCCTTCAATCATGAGGTTGCAACGTTTCATCTTTCTGTTTTATATTTTTAGTTAAATTAATAAAAATAAAACAATACTACCAATTAAAAATGGCAGAAACAGAAACAAATAAATTAAAATGGTTTTAATATAAAGTCTTACTAAAATCAAATAACAAACACTATCCAAATATGAAATTCAAAAAGTTTTAACTTAGACAAATTAATAAACCTCATAAAAGGAAGATAACAAATGTATTCATTTCTATCTATTTTTGGGTGAACAATTTCTTTGCAGCATCAATGGTGTTTTTTTTGGTTTTATTGTAATTACTCAACACCAAATCTAATGCCAATCGCATGCATGCAGTATCATCCACTGGCTGCATGTAGCAAAATTAATAAATTAGTGAAGAGTTTATTTAATAAGGATACAATGTAAGAAAATTTAATTAGTTATGTACGAACTTGTATGATAAAGGAATTTATGGCCTCAGCATACAGTTGCCATCTAGCAACCCACATCCCAAAATCACACCTAATTGATACGTATTAAATATCAGCTTCACTTTTTAGTAAAAAGTTATTTGAATTTGTTTAAATTCACACAGTAACTTGTCTTAAGAGTTTTCTTATTGTGGAAGATTATGTGGATAGTAAATCTGAAATTCACCGAGTTGGTATGCAACTTCATCCATATCTGACTTACCCTCTAATCTCTCATCAAGCAATTGTTCATGAATCATCCAGTCAATAAAATTTGCCTATGTTGACAGAAAATATAATTGTAAGTAATTATTGGTATGAATTAAGTATAAGTTATGGGGACCAAAGTAAGAAGGAAGCATGTATAACTCACTAGTTGTCGAATCTATCACTCCTTTCGGATTTTCTTGATCTTTGTTGCATCGGATCTACACATATCAACTTCCTCTTCTTCACCTCGACACATAATAAGTACTAGTGTTTATAGTTATCCCAAATTGGTATATAAATCTAAAAATTTCAACAAAACAAGGTATAAGAAAATATCATGGCAAATCATAGAAAATGAGTAGGTTTCAAATTAAAAACTAATACATTAGCTACCTTTGACAACCTGCTAACATAAGACAAATATGCTGAATAATCCATTGCCGCATTTAATGGTGTGTAGCAAAACGAAAGTGCTTGTTCCTAAAAAGTTTAACAATCAAGATAAATTGTGATTAAAATTGTTTGTTTTACTATACTATACAGTAAATATTGACTTCATATGACTTACAGACTCTAGGCGGAAGAAACCATGTCTTTGGACCTCTGGAACCAGTTTTTTCCTCATGTGTCATTGTGCATGCAACTATGGTTAATATCTACTAAGAGAAAAAATAACAAATAAAATTAGCATCCGAGGTTTAAATATTAAAAAAATTAAAGTGCAATTTACAGTTTTACATTAGAATCTATCTATCGCATAGGCTTAAGTGCGTCGAATGCTCTTCTACAACCATCTACACCTTCGTGTACTACTATTTCCTCACTATTGTAAAAAAATATATTAAATAATCTTAACACGTGATGTTATAAAATCACAAATAATTTTGGCATCAATATGTATATTAACAAGATACTTACTCGGGGAAGTCATCAGCGTTATATAAATATATAGCTACCATCGCTCCTTCTTCATTAATGAGCATTTATTTGGGAATTTCAAAAGTCAACTGAAATATAAATAAATATGAAATCATGGCCAAATTATTCATGCTAAACGAAATCCTAGTTAAATAAATCTTACTTACTGGTATTGTCAGTGAATGCAACCTTTTAACTTTGTATTTGGTGACATCCAACTCAAACTGTTTTCCGTCATGCTTGGTTGCCTGCATATTAAATGTATACATTACAGTTCTTTATTTTGCGAATTTTCAGTTTTATTTATCACAATTTTTTATTATTCATATGTTACTATATTGACTTCCTATTAACCATGAAATTCGCAGTTGGCAAAGTTTAAAAAATACATAAACAGAGATGACTAAAATGTATTACTTACTTTATTGTCATTTGCTTCTTCACCTCCAGCAGTAGACATTACCTGTTTGAAGGAGAAGTTAATGTTTGGGCCAAATTCTGAAACTCTTGTCGTATCGTCGTTTGGATCTCTTGTTTCACATTCAAAATCTTTGAATCCATGTATTCAGTTAAACACTGATACATAGGATCTGAGAGTAAATTGAAATGTTGACTGCTGACAAATAAATTGTCGAATGAGGTTTGCGTATTCTCCTTGAAAAGAGTTTGGCTGCACAAGTGCGAAATTAAATTACAGTTAATAGTTTCTTTTGTTTTAAACTGTCATACTGGTCTCTTCTTGTGAAAAAAAAAATAATTTTTACCATAAAAAGAATCTATTTAATTATTAATTAATTAACATAGTCCTAACATATAAAAAATAAAACTAATAAAAGGACTATAAAAAAATTTGTAAGACAGTTGACTTTTATCATTGTAAAATTTTATATTTGTTAATTTTAAATATTTATTCATACTTAAATAATTATTTTATGAATAAAAAAAATTATTACAGTACAAATTTTAACCAATATTTAATTATACATTCCTGACATTAATTATACTTTTAAGTAGGGTTTATGAATTTACATTTTTATTTTCTTTTATATAGTCATTAATTTTACTAATGTAATTGTACACAAATGATGTATTGTATGGAGTTTGCATACAATAATAGTTACCATGCGAGCATCGGAATGGCTCCGTATGAGGCATTGTATGGGAGGAAATGTCAATCTCCGCTATGTTGGTATGAAGCTAGAGAGAAAGGCTTGTTGGGGCCGGAGATGATAGCTGAGACCACTGAACAAGTGAAGAAAATCCGAGATAGGATGCTTACAGCGCAGAGTCGCCAAAAGAGTTACGCCGATCAGAGGCGGAAGCCCTTGGAATTTGAGGAAGGAGATCATGTTTTCCTTAAGGTTACTCCGACCACAGGAATAGGTAGAGCGATTAAAGCGAAGAAGTTGAATCCTCGATACATTAGTCCATTTCAGATCCTGGAGAGGATTGGACCGGTGGCATATCGGATGGCTCTACCACCTCATCTTTCGAACCTGCACGACGTGTTTCACGTGTCGCAGCTTCGGAAGTACACCCCTGATGCTAGCCATGTGTTAGAAACTGAATCAGTTCAGTTAAGAGAAGATTTGACGCTTCCAGTGGCTCCAGTTAGAATTGACGATACTAGTATCAAACGATTGCGTGGAAAAGAGGTTTCGTTAGTCAAAGTGGCTTGGAGTCGAGGCGGTGTTGAAGAACACACTTGGGAACTTGAGTCGGAGATACGAACGGATTACCCGCACTTATTCTCAGGTAATTGAATTTGAATTTTGTGGGCAAAATTCCCAATTAGGTGGGTAGAATGTAAGACCCGGTTAATTAATGGCTAATTAACCCATAAATGAGAATTTATTCTAGAAAGCCAAAAATATTGTTTTTATGGCTAAATGTGATAGAGGAAATTGAGACGAGAATTTCGGTACCAATTTTATAGAAATCGGACCAAGATTGGACCGAACGGGCCAAACCGGACCAACCGGACCCAAAGTGGGCCCTTGGCCCAACATAACTAAACCAAAACCCTAGTTTTCAGCACTCTCTCTCCTCACACAACACCAAAACACGCTGAAAATTGAGATGGAAGGGGGAAGAACACTCTCTCAACTTCCTTCTCTCACTTGATCTTCAAACCACCATAACTTTTGATCTAGAGCTCCGATTGCCGCTCCGTTTGCGGCCACGCGTTCACCGAGGAGAGCTCTACAAAACCCATACAATCAATCTTGAGGTAAGCCACGTTTTACTGTTCGAAATTCCAGCCCTTGATTTCGAGTTTCATGAGCAAAAATGTTGAGATTTTGGGTTCTTTGATGTTATAGGACCCAACTCTCTTGAAGGAGAAGGTTAATCTTGTCTCCTTGGACCTTGGGTGTGGTAAGATTCTCAACCCTAGTATAATTTGTTGTTCTATGATGTTTGGGTATTGAGATGTTGTGTATGGGTATGATGATTGTGGCTTAGGTTGTGTATATGTGAATATTGGAGCTTGATTGGTGATTTTGGAAAGCTTGGAAGAGGGTTTTGTGTGATAATATCTGTTCTTGGAGGTGTTGATACCTTGAGAGCTTGTGGACAAGTGGTTTGGAAGTGCTCCGGTTGAGCTTGGGGAATCGGCTAAGGTATGGTTTTAGTTTCCCGTATCTAATATGTAATGTGGTAGGAAATACTTAGGCTAGAGGCCCTAAGATAGGCATTGAATTGTTGGTGTTGTTGAATGGTTGAAATATATGATGTGTTCATATATGTGATTATGAATATTGATGCCTTGATTGTGTGAAATATGAGAAATGCATGTTGTGATATATGCTTGATGGATGATTGAGGTTGAATTGATAGGTGGTACCATGTTGATGGTGAGTATGATGTTGATTATGTATAATGATGGTTAATTGGAAATGGTATTATTAGAAATTGGGATGAGGAAGGATGTATGACATGATATTGTGTTTGTCCTTTAGCCATTTGATTGAGAAGTGTTAAAATGGTTGGATGTGGTTTTGGAAACCTTGGTAAAGTGTCAATGTGTGAGTTGAGGATGGCTTGTTGTTGATTTTGGTACATTTTGAATGATTTCAAAGAGAAGGATTGAAATTGGCATGTTTGATTGATTTTGAAAAGAGTTGAAAGTGGCTTGTTTTGAAAATGGCACCTTGTGGTTTTGTATAAAAACATGGTTTTTGGGCATACTTTGACGGGACATAACTTGGACTACGGATCTTTGATTTGTGCCAAATCTGTTTAGAAATGAAATTGGATCCGGGATGTCCATGCCGTTCGAAGAACGAGTGAAAAACGATTTAAAATGAGGAAGTTATGTCCGTCGGAAGATTGGGGTTTGAATCTGTAAATTCTGCAGCTTTTAACTTAGAAAATTTTTAGCAGAATGACCCCTCGCGCGTAGGCGCACTTGGTGCGTACGCGCCGTTCTTCGAGAAAGCGCCATCCACGCGTGCGCGTGGAGTGCGCGTACGCGTGGACCTGTTTTCATCCCAAAGTTGATTTTTGAGTTTTAAAAGCCAAATTTCATACTTCTAAGCCTCCGATCTCACCACTTATGTCTTAAATCATTATGATATGCCTAGCATGAGAAAAAGGGCTAGTGAATGTGGTAACTTGCGAGTGAAGCAAGGGAAAAATGAATGATCATTGAGGATCAAAGATGATTATGTGAGATGCGGATAATGGCGGTGGAAGTGCTTGTTGTGCCATGGGCCGAAGGGCCGTAATTGTTAATGAATTGGCTGGTTATGGATTTAACCGTGAGCCGGATGGCTAGATTATTGCCGTGTTACGGCGGAGCCATGTTTATGGCCAAGTATAAATGCATATATGATGTTGATTGAATTGTGAAGGTTTGCACTTCCACCATTGGAGATGAGGGTTTCCCTGGGTAGTAGCAATGGCTAGCCACCATGTGCTCCAGGTTGAGACTCGAAGCTCTTTTGACCCTATGTCGTAAGTGTGGCCGGGCACTGTGAAAGGCCCGGATGAGCTTGCCCCCATAAATATTCACCAGTGATGGTGATGGATAAATATTCACCAGTGAGGGTGATGGATATGGATCATGATTATGATCAAGTTTATGATGAGTATAACTCGAGTTGGGGATGCACGACAGAGGGACAGTCCAATGGCTAGCTACCAGGACTTGTCGGGTTGGCTCTATAACCGACAGATGATATCATCAGCCACTAGGGACAGGCATGCATCATAAGCATACTACATGAATTGTTTGAGATTGCCTATTTGACTGCATATTACTTGCTAATTGCCTAAATGCCTTATTTGTTCCTATTTGTAAATCTCTTGTCTGATATAACTGTGTTTGCCATATTATACTCCTGCTGGTTGTTGGGAGGTCTGAAGGAAGTAGAAAGGGAAGTATTAGTTAGACTGAAGGATCTTTAGTTAGTTGCCGCTTACGGTTTAGTTTGTTTATAAGCTTTGATATTTCCTGGAGGAAGTTCTAGGATTGCCTTCGGCTTTCCTCTATTATTATGTATTATATATGTGGAAGCTGTTACCGTACTGGGGACCTCTGGTTCTCACCCATGCGGATTTTGTGGTTTTCAGATGCAGGACGTGAGGTTTCTCGCTGAAGCATGCTGGAGACTTCTGGATTAGCGAAGATCTTTTGTTCTCGGGACTCTATTTTGGTTTATATATCTTGTTTAGATACTTTTATCTCCATTAAATAATACAAACTGTGATGACTCCTTCTAGAGGGGATTTTGGAGAATAGGTTTTATGTATTTGTGTCCCTTTGGGTTTTCTTTGGGGTTTCCTTATTTTATTATATGTATATATTATTATGCTCGGACCGGTTATCTTCGCAGCCGGATTTTGAGTCTTGATATTCCCGTTTTTGACACTCCTTATATATATGATCTTGCGTTAGCTTATTCTTTGCTCGTTACGTTATCGATCAGAGTGTTGCGCGTTCGAGTTACGGTTTTTGTTTACCCCTTTTTTTGCAAAGGCTCCTAGTTATAATCAATCATTCATACTACTATACGTACTAAATTTTTGTTTTAGAGGTCGTAATACCTTGCCATCTCTGAATTATGACTTAAGCATAAGACTCTGTATGGTAGGGTGTTACACATATATTAAATGTCGCTAGGGCAAAAAATTTTAAAATACAAAAGTTATAAGATTAGAAAAATTTAATATATACTCGTTAGTACTCCTGATAGGTTTAATTAAAATCTTAGAAAATTAGAATTAATATCATATTTTGTATATCCCTAACTTTAGAAAACACTTTTAAATATGCTTTAAAGTATGTTGTATACTGTTGATGGGTTTGATTTATTATATTGTATTTTACGAGCCATTAATTTTGCTAATTTAAACATATATATGAACCGCTACTTCAATTAAAAATATTTGTTTTACAAAGCCTATAAGCATTAAGATTTACATTTTATGAAATGACATGGTATAATTTTGTAAGTATTATATATTTTACATTACAAATAACCTCTAAGGTACATTATTAAATTCATGTTTTTTATTGTACTCTATATGTTAAATGTTTTTTTTTTAAATTAAATAACATAAAAAGTAGTTAATTTTACTTGATTCTCCTGAAAGAAATTCAAAAATACGATTTTTTTAAATCTACTAACTTATAAATTGTCCCAGGACAGCATCTCAGATGGTATATAATTTGTCCAAAGATAGTATGATTTATCTTTTTTCAACTAAACCACTACGAGATAGCACATTTTACGTGCAATTAACTACCCTACATCCCCTATTACGATTAACTTGCAACAACCTATCTAACACTACTCTAATACGATTAACGTGAGAAATCTTAAACCTCAATTTATTATATACGTTTAGTTTATTTGGTCAATACAAATATATCTTTAAGAATTTATTTTGTTATTTGAGTTCTTTAAAATATATTTTGTTAGAATTGTAATTTTTAAAAGTACAAAATAGTTTTTTATTTTAAATAAAAATGGCATATTAGATTAGGTTAAATGTGAAGATTAACATCTTGGTGATAAAGGGGAGAAAGCACTTAGGAGGTATGTATAGCCATCATGTTAGATTAAGTACTTGTGATATATATTTTATTATAAAAATAAACTGATCCATTTAAATTGAGAAATTGTAGTTAAATATTTACTATAAATTTTTTTAAACCTAAATTATAATTAAATATTATTAAGAATATCCAAAACTATCTAGCATATCAAACCATCTCAATGTTAATCAGAAGTTTTTATTCAATAATAAAATATAAAAAAAACTTTAATTCTCAAAACAAAGTAAAATCACATTATTTTTAAGATTTTATTTTTTTATTGTGTTATTTAAAATTTAAATAGATATAATTTAAATTAATTATTTAATTTAGTGTTATAAAATTATATAGTCGTATTATTGTATTCATATCATTAATTGTAAGCAATACAAGTACATTCATTATTAATTTTAGAATATAAAATAAAAATATTTTTATCATGTTAGAAAAATACAGTATTTTAATTTAAAAATAATAGGATTGTTTTAAAATAAACGTACGCATATTCTTTTTAATTGTGTTTTGGTAGTGTGGGATAGGTTCTTACACGTTAATTGTGCTACCTACATTGGTTTAGATGAAAAAAAAGGTAAACCATGCTATCCTAGAATAAATTATATACAATTTAGTTATTATTTTTATAATTTGCGGTATTAATCAAGGATACATAATTGAGATTTACCTTGAAGATACATCGCAAACAGCATCTTGAGTGGTGATGACTTCATTATGCTCATTTTTATGTCCAACTTTTTTTGTGCGTTGAATTTAACCTTCAAAACATTAAAAACACATGAATAATGTCAGATTGATAATTAAATAAATTAACAATCAGATAAAATTTTTTAAATAATTGCTAACACATACGCATAAAAAACACATTAATGGTATGGAACGAATAAATGTAAAGAAAATTGACGTTACAACCTCTTTGAACTACTCCTAGTTGTACGACCAGTCATGGTACCGCGTTGTTCGTAACGTGAGCGGTGAAAAGTGGTGGATAACAAAAAAATAAAAAAAGTAAATGAAAATGCTAAGTAATATTGACACAAATACACGAAGAGTTATTTATAATGTTTTACGCTCTCGTTTGAAATTTAAAAAGTTATAATCTCTAACTAATACGAGGTTTTAGTTAAATTTTTTTATTTTTAAATTAAAGCAAACACACATACAAAATTTGTTAGGGGATTTCGACAGTTGCACAATCAACGATTTTCAAATTTAAATTACTTTTCACACAATGTGGCAAACCGTTAAAATTTCAATTTAAAAGTGTTGCCTTTCAAATTTTAATTTAAATTTTAAATATAATTCAGATGAATTAATTGATTAATTTCACCGTAAATTAAAATACAGATTGATCGTTTAATAAAAAAGTTGAACATCAATTTTCTATCATTTTTATTATTTCAAAAGAATATATTATATTAATTAACAAATAAGTTAATTGCACTACTAAAATTATGTTTACAAATCACCAGACCTTTAAAATCAACTCTATTTTGTAATTTTTTTTTCATTTCTCCAATTCGTTTCAATCCTATACCTGTTATTGCTTTGAAAAAAAAGTAAACGTTTGAAAAAAAAATCCAAAAAAAGTCAAAAGAAAAAAAAATAATCACTCGTCATGATTTCATGTGAAATGTGGGATCTTTATGACTATTAGACTATGTTCACCTTTCTTAGTTTATAATAAAGATCTTATACTTGAACTAAGATGTTTAATTTTTTTTTGGCGATTTTTTTTTCTGATGATTACATCATGTCTCTGTTTCAATTTTGTTATCTTTTGTTATCAAATTTAACGAGGTAGAATGGATTCAAATATTCGGAGCGTTGATAAAGGAGATCAAATTTAAAAATTTAAAGTTTTTGAAATTTCTTTTATTTTAGTTAAAAAGTTATATCATAGTTAAATTATTCTGTTTTCTTAATATTTAATTCCGTTAATAATAAGCAAATATTTCGTAGAGCAAAACTTATTGATTATGTTTTTTTAGTGAATAACTTATTGATTTTCTATGATAGAGTTAGTCAGACTTCATCATATTTAAATATCATAAATATATTTTTTGATAATTTTTGAATCGACAGTGGTGGAATACGTGTTTAGTTTTTTAGTTTTTAATTTTTTTCTGGGGTACATATACGAAAGATATGGGATAGAAGAAGATTCTCCGCATTGTGCGTCTATACAACCTAGTTGGAACAAAAACGATCTTACTATATTGTACACCTATCCCTGAACCCAGCACATGAGTCATTATTAGCGGCTGATATTATAAAATTATAATAATAGTGGCATCTTTTAAATACATAGTTTGAAACATGTATATATCGTATACCGGTATACGTAGTTTAGGCTATACATACTAGTAAATGGTAATAATATATATTAGAAAAGTTAGAGTACAGTTACGAAGAATGTCATGAAAAGCTAGTAATTTGCAATGGGTATGTATATGATATGATATGATATGATGTGATATGATAGGAGTGAAGGTTGAGAATAATACTCAGACATGAAAAAGACATGAGAGAGTCGAAAAGAAAAGTAAGCTAAGGTGGAAAGTTGATTAGGAAGATGAGGGGCCAAAAAAAAAAAGTACTATATAATTTATTTACATTTGACACAAAAAAAATATTACATGTATATTAAAATTGATCGAGTTAAGCCCTATTTTGGTCCCTGAAATTGGCGAGTTGCACTGATTTGGTCCCTGACTTCCTAATTGCTACACTTTGGTCCTCCAGATTCAAAAAAGTGCACCAATGTAGTCCCTCTTCAACGCTGTTAGTGAGATAACTTAAGTCTTACCATGTTAGACATATTAAAACGACGTTGTACACGTTTTGACGCTAAAAGAGCACTAAATGATGTCATTTCAGGGTTTGAACAATATCAAAAGGGAGAGATATAACGTTTTAGTATTGTTCAAACCCTCAAACGACGTCATTTAGTGCCTTCTTTAGTGCCAAAACGCATACCACGTCGTTTTAATATGTCTAGCGTGACAAGACTTGAGCTACGCCACTAACAGTGTTGAATTCCAGCGACGGAAAATACACGAGGGACTATATTGATGGACTTTTTTGAATCTCGAGGATCAAATTGTAGCAATTGAAAAGTCAGGAGCCAAATTAGTACAACCTGCCAATCACAGGGACTAAAATAGGGTTTAACTCAAAATTGATCATCATACTTAATATATATATATATATATATATATATATATATATATATATATATATATATATATATATAATTTAATTTATTTTTAATCTAAATGTTATATTAATAAATAATTTTATTGTATACTTAACATGTCACATGTAACACATTCTCTCATGTGACATGTAAATGCTCTTATTGTATTGTTAATTGATTTTAATAATGAAAGTGTGGTAGAGGTAGAATGAGAGAATATTCGTATTGTTATTGGGGATTACAGGTGAAGAAAGGTGAGAGAAGCTGATGTGATATCAACAGTTTTTGTGAAAATATTTATAGTTAAAAAGAAAATACTTGATTGCCAAAAAAAATAACAAAAAGATAAAATCATAATTTATTTTAAACATTAAAAATAAAGTTGAATCAACTTAAATGTAAAAAATATTATTACAAAATTTAAAAAATATACTTAATCCTAGCGAATTCTAAAACTAAAATTGATTCCTTTAAAAAAAAACCTTTACTTTAGTTTTGAAATTTTGTACACTTATATATACGTGTCCAGTATCATACATAATTTTTTCATCAAAATGTTGTTAAATAAAACAAGTGATTTGAATGGAGGCGGTTATGCTCGGGTGGCACGACGACGGCAACAGAATAGAGGAGGAACAACAGGATGTAAGCCATTATCAAGAATTAGGGTTCTTTCTCTGGAAGCATGATTTGGGGAAGAAGCAAAATTCAGTTTTTAATATTTTAATTAGTAAATTATACAATTACCTACTTTAAAAAATAATTTAATTACAAAATAGTCTAACCATAATTAACATAACAACCAATTAAGAGTGACATGTCATAGAGGATAATTTATATATTATTATAGAAAGGATAGAGTAAAATTTACCCCATATATATATATATATATATGTGTGTGTGTGTATAATTTATGTACATCCATATGCATAAAGTTAAGAACATTATAAGGATTAAGGTTGTTTTTTTTATCATTTTAAAAATTATTATTTTTGGTGTTATACATATTTATTTTGTTGGGAATTTAATTCCTTTTATGCTTCATCGTGAATTCAATTTTGTTACACAATGAAATTAATAGCTCTTAGATCATATGTAAATATATGTATAACTAATATGGACTCATAATATTATATAGTTATTATATATTGTACCTTATTATTTTACTTATTGTTTTTGTGCTATATAAGCATTTGGTTTTGTTATATTAGAAAATATATAATAATTTGAATTATTATACTCATTTATTTTATAAAGTTTAGTTTTAAAATAAATTAATTAAACATAATGCTACCAAAGTAATCTCTTTTGTAAAGATTGATTTATTTTGGAATATTGAAAATATAGTGATATGTAATTTATACGAATATTAGTCGACCCAAAATATGGTCTATATTTGGCAGAATTACATATACATATCAATGATATTTATATATTTGGGAAGCTAGTTAAGAATAAATTAATACTTATTATTTATGCGAACAATAAACGTCCCAAACAAAATTTATTATTTGGCCAAATAATAAATATTGAACCTTATGTTTATTTTCTATTTAATTATGCAACTACTAATCGACCCATAGGAAGGTTGGTGTTTGGCCAATTGATAAAAAAAAGGCGGTAAAAAATAGATATAATTCTCAGGTTTTTATGTAAACAATAAGTTGATCCAAAGATAGGCTTATTGTTTAACAGAATTTTTGTTGAGAATATTTAGTAAGCCACACTAAATAAATTTATGTGTGCGTAGTTTATGCAAGTACAGATCGGCCCAAAGGAAGTTCTGTACTTGGCAAAATTACATGCGCATTTGTGGTAATAAACATGTGTTACTTATTTGGTTCTCTGTGAACAATAAGTTTGTCTAAAGATAGACATATTATTTGGCAGGATTTATTATCAATGTTTGATTACAGTATTAAAATATCGTTTACAAATTAATATTTTTGACCAAAGACTAAATAGTAATGGTGTGCTATGTGTTTGTGATGGGCCCACCATTATATGAATTTAATTCACTACAAGAAAAAGGCCTGTCGGCACACTTTTTTCTTGCCACGCTTTAAAAGCGTGGTTGAAGGTGGTCAATGGCCATGCTTTTATGAGGGTGGCAACTTAATAATTTGACCACGCTTTTTTTTGCCATGCTTTATTAAGGGTGGTGACTGATTAATGATTTGGCCACGTTTTTTTGCCACGTTTCAAAAGCGTAGCCATAGAAGGAAACATGTAAGCTTTTGAAGCATGGCTAGTTTGTCTTCTTACAGTCACATTTTTAAAGCATGTCCATATCCTCTAATTATTTGGACACTCTAAAAAAGCGTAGTGATACCGTTCCAACAAAAATTTAACTTCCCAACAATTTTTTTCTAAACACTAACTTATTCCAAATTAAACATTTCAACCCTAAATGAGAAGTGATAACCCTTTCACCACTACTCAAGCCTTTAAACACCCTGCCCTTCATCTTCATCACTGCTGAAAACCTTCATCAATGTTGAGAACCCTCGTACCCAGCCCTCTCTCGCACCCTCTCCATCACAACCCTCGCACCCTCAACACAAGCCTCCACTAGCGCTGCTCTGTCGGCGAACTCTGCATCGACGTGCCCTCCCTCAGCGGTTTCTCTCTCGCAAACCCTAAACACTAAAGACGCTGCCTCTCTGTTGCTCTTCCCTTAATCACCACTGCTCTCCCTCAATCAGCGCTCAACCCTCCAGTTTCCACACTAACACTCATCGAATTTGAAGCCCCTAAGGCCCTAACACTTTCTTTTCTTTTCACAAAGCCTTCGCCTAACGATGCCCTCTTCGAAGAACCCTAACAATGCCTTAACACTTTATCGAACACTCATCGCCAGCACTCACACTCTCTCCCACTATCGACGCTCACACTCTCTTATCGCAATGCCTCCGTCTGCGCTCCCTCTTCTGGCGCTCCCACTGTCACTGCTCCTTTGGCAGTTGAAAGAGAATTTTCGTATGGTTAGGAATTTCATTCAAAAAATAATTTCGTTGATAGTATAGTTTCTAACCAACTAGTAATTCTCAATTCAAATTTTAATATATTTTCGTTGGCACAAGTACAAACCCCAATAAAAATTAACCGAAGTATTCAAACCTTGGGTCGTCTCACAAGGAATTGTAATGAAGTGTTCAATTATTGGCTATGAAGAAACAAGGGGGTTTGATTTGATGAAAAGGGGCAAGCAAATAAATGACAAGAAAAGAAAAGTAAACAATTAAAGAAAGCAATTAATAAAGAGAGATATTCATGGAAAGGATTTAGAATATAGGCTTTCTATCCTAGTCACTAATCATAACAATGATTAACAAGAATTCATCCTATTTAGTGATCTCCAACATGGAAGAAGGTACAATGTTAACTTCACACGAGAGAATGTCAAATAAGACTAGTTAATCATATCACAATAATTAACAAGAATTTATCTTATTTCGTCATCTCCAACAATGAAAGAAGGTAAAATGTTATCTTCACATAGGGAGAAAGTCAAATAAGACTAGTTAATCTCAATCCAAAAGTCTTAATCAACTCACTAATTGAATTAGCAAAAGATTAGCGTCAATGGAAACAATATTAACTAACAACCCTAGGTTGCCAACATAACTTGGGTATTCATGACTCAATATTGCCTAATTCCTGTTTCCAAACCAAGAATGCTCAAAAAGATACTTTAACATCCAACCAAGCATTTTATCAAACACTTGGAAGGCATAAAAATAAAGCATGGTAAATGGCAAGAAATAGTAAAATCTACAACTACCCAATACAAGGAATCAACAATAAACAAAGCAATTAACCATAAGAACATAAAAAAACATCAATTACATTAAAGAATACCAAATCCAACAAGAGTTCATCAATAAACTAAAAAAGGCATAAAAAGGAAAATTAACAAGAGAACTAAGAGGAACAAAGGTATAAGAACAAGAAATCATAAAGAAAACTAGATGAGAACAAGAAATTAAACCTAGATCTAGGATGCAATTAACCCTAAAGACCCTAATTCAAAAGAGAAGAGGAAGCTTCTTTCTCTAGAAAACTAAACTACATGATGCTAACCTAAAACTAATTGCTCCCCATTTGCCCAAGCTTGAATTCTGCATGAAATACCCTCAGAAATGAGTTGAATTTGGGCCTGGGAAGCTCAAAAATCGCCCCCAGCGAATTCACTTTAATGAGGTCACGTGATTAGCATCACACGTGCGCGTGGGTGACGCGTGCGCGTCGCTGGCCAAAATTCCTCCTCACGAGTGACGTGTGCGCGTGGCCCTTAATTCTCCAATTGCTCATTTCTTCATGAATTCTCCACTTTGCATGCTTTTCTCTTTACTTCTTCCATCCAATACTTGCCTTATGAACCTAAAATCACTCAACAAATACATCAAGGCATCGAATGGAATTAAAGTGAATTAAAATCACCAATTTAAGGGCCTAAAAAGTATGTTTTTACACTTAAGCACAAAATTAGGGAGAATTACAAAACCATGCTATTTCATTAAATAAATGTGAGATAAGTTGATAAAATTCCCCAAATTAAGTACAAGATAAACCACAAAATTGGGATTTATCAGCAGTGATTCTCTCTGGCAAGGCGCTCACTCTCTCTTGCAAATCTTCTGTCGATGCTCCCTCCTTGTTTTCCTCTTTCGTCTCCCCTGTACGCTGCGCTGCAAACCCTAACCTTCCGTCTTACATGTTGCAAATCTGTATCATTGACTCTCTACTTCATTTGTTTTCAGTGACAAAAAACGAAGAAGAATGATGATGGCGATGGTGAACTGCTTTCCAAACTGAGACAGCCAAACCAAACAGCAAATGTATATTTTCATTTTCGATCATTATGTGAATTATTTTTGGATAGGGGTTAGGTGTTCTGAACTTTGGGGTTTACTGATTTTCGAGTTTCTACTTCTTGCTTCAGTCGGATTTGCTTTCTGATTTTTCATCTTTTTTGTTATGGTTTATTGATCCTGCATTTTGCTTCATTATGATTTTGTTAAAATATTCTAAACTATTGTTTGCTTGGAGTTTAAATGCAATGGTCCCAAAGATAATCAATGCCCATATCTTGTTCAATGATTGTGTTTGTGCTATTTGTGTGAATGCTTCTGATGAATTGGTTTTGGTTCTACTTAGTTTTGATGGAATTCATTTTTATGCAACCCTTAATTTTGAAGTTTTGAGATGTTTGTATAATTTTGAATATTTTTCATTTTTCTTGATTATGATTTTTCATTTTTGCATTTTGCTTTTTTGCATTTGTGTGCATAATTTTGCATTTTGAGACATTTTTAATGTAGAATATCCATAACTGCATAACTGAAATATTGATACAACTGCTATCTTTGTATCTAGTTGTGTGTCGATCTCTGGCATTACTAGTCCGAGCCTTTCTCTCAAGTATAATTTTTCCCTCGATGTGTTATTTTTGTCTTTCCATGTTTTCCTCTAAAATCTTTAGGTGATATGCATGATAAGTTGTCATTTTCCCTTGTAGTGAGAAGTATTTGCAACTTACTGAGATGGTGAATGTCAAAAAGATAGATATGGAGAGCACTATAATGGATGATGATGTCATCTTGGAAGATGATGTGGTCCGTAGCTTGAGAACAAGCCCAATTCATTCTTCAAGGGACCGTACCTCTATTGATGACTTTGAGATTATAAAGCCTACAAGTCGTGGGGCATTTGGATGTGTTTTCTTGGCCAAAAAGAGAACAACTAGTGATCTTTTTACAATTAAGGTAATTATATTCTATGCTTCTGGCTTGCTGATTATTTTCACCCTTTAATTGGTGCTTTTTCCTCATTTATTATATGCTCAAATTTTAATTTCGATAAGTGTTCAGTTTTTATCTTTTGTTCTATTTTTGGATGATCATTATTATGGCTTGTAGAAGATTCACTTCATAATGTGAGGTTGGTTGGAGACTTAGAGCTGTTCATACCACTTTTATTTTATCGTAGTATATTATAGTATTTTTTTCTTGTAACATGTTCCAGGTAGTGTTCCATATTAAATTTAAATCTACATTTTGTTGTATTTCTGTTATTTTCTTATTTCTTGTTAAAAGTTAAAACATTGAAGGATTATGGTACTGTTTATTACTTTATCATGTTTATATATTTTCATGGTTACATGAATCCAAGTTATTTTTCACAGGTTCTAAAGAAGGCTAACATGATTTGTAAGAATGCTGTGGAAAGTATATTAGCAGAATGTGATATCTTAACTACAATTCGGAATCTTTTTATGGTGTGTTGATCTAACTTGCTACTTATTTAAAGTAAAATATATAGTTCGCAATTCACCATGGGATCAACAGAGAAAGGGATCAAAGACAAAGACGGACAAAGACGACGAGGACAGAGACAAGTTTAGGGAGGCCGACAACGACAAGGATAGAAGTGGCTTGACGACACGACGAGGACAGAGACAACAACATCTACAACAGCACCGAGTAGACCTCGTGTCGTGAGGAGAAGGGATCCAGAAGGAGAAGAGGGGTGGCCAACGACGACAAGGACAGAGGCGGGCTTGACAATACCATGAGGACAGAGAAGGTGACGCTGTTGTTGATGGTGGCAGCATTAGAACTCAAAGAGAAGGAAAGGGGGGGTATTTAGTTAGGGTTTTCTTCTGAGAGAGAGGTGGTAGCTGGGAAGGTTTTATATGAGAGTTTGTTTTTTTTTTTTAATTTAAAATTTGGAAACCGTTAAAAAACTGACCGGCTCTATCGATTCACCGGTTAACCGCTAATTTGACCAGTATTTTCATCGTTTTTTGTCAGACAATTTTTTACATCAACCAAACCGGCTAGAAGATCGGTTTCCAGTTAACCCAGTCGAACCGGTCGGTCCGATTCGGCTTTCAGAACATTGCTTATTACTCTTTCCACTAAAGCGTTTAAATATAAAATATCTTTTGAAGGCATCTAATTAGGTGACTACAAACACGTGTCAAAAATTATAGATATATATATTTGAAAGACCACTTGAGTTATTTTGTGATAATTTGTTAATAGTCTAAAATTTTAAATTGTTATTAAACAAGAGAGATCATAGTGTTTAAGTGTCTAATGAGCAAATTAGCACAAACTCCAATAAGGCATGCATATTTGATTTATAAGAAACAAACATCCACGATCTTTCATGTGGATACTATTCATATGGGTGTCATATCATTTAATGATATATTGTTTCAGTGGGAGTGTACATTTGATGCTCATATGGTTTAGACAATTTTATGAATACAGATATTTCTGTAGAAATAAAGTATTTAGTTTTGTTTTCACTCTGATTCATGATCTCAAAAAGGTATTAAAGTTTGACTAGTTGGAAATAGGCATCCATGAGATTATTTTTGCACGTAATTTCTGAGTTTTCTTATCAAAATTTGATTTATATCGTTGAGTATATTAGTATGGTGATCATCATGATTTTGTCGCGACACTAATATGATAAAAGCTGCGATAATTCCATAACTAATATATGAGACGAATGAAATTGTTAAAGTAATAAGGGGAAATAGCATTCAAATTAGAACTCACACAACTTCACCGGCAAGTGCACCGGGTTGTCCAAGTAATACCTCAGGTGAGTGAGGGTTGATCCCACGAGGATTGTTAGATTGAGCAAGCAATAGTTATCTTGCTAGACTTAGTCAGGCAAAAAGTAGAGAGAGTAGTTGTTGTTGTAGGCACATAAAATAAGATAATAAAGAAAAGCAATTAAAGATTGTTAAAGAGATAATATATGAAAATAGTTAAGGGTTCGGAGATGCTTATCTTTCCAGATTAATACTTCTTACTGACTATTTTAATAATAAATGATTCATTCCATGACAAATTGTAAGTAATTAAACCCCAATTCCTTGGAAATTTAATCTCCTCTGATTCTTATCAAAAGCTAGGGTCAGTGGTCATTCGATTCGAACGAGGATGAAGCTCAGCATTCTAGTTTAGCACCATAAAAACCTTATTTACACAAAACTGACAGGATTTCATGTCACATATCTCAATGAGCCGCAGGTAACCCTCAGTTTAGAAGGAGTGTTTTCAAGCTGTAGCTCAAGCGACCTTGGTCAGAGTATCACAAAGAGCTCATGTAGAATCAGGGGTCATACTTCTGTTCCACACCAGATTCATAGGATTAAGAACGAAAACAACACCTTAGAATTGAATCAAACATTAATTAAAATAGAAAAGTAATGATGTTAATCCATAGAAATAAACAGAGCTCCTAACCTTAACCAGGAGGTTTAGTTGCTCATGATTTACAGAGAAAACAGAGAACGATATGTAAAGTAATATGTCTAGTGATGATCTAAAACCTCAGTGATCTCCTCTTTAAATAGTAAATGCTAACCCTAAAAGATGTTAATTTAATTTAAGAATTACAAAAATAAAATAAGAAAATCCTAAGGAGTGCTAAAGTCCACTTTAGGGCCCACTTGGTGAGTGTTTGGGCTGATGCCTGGCATTCAACTCATGTTCTAGGCATTCAACTTGGAGAGAGGGGCGTGCTTGCTGTTTTCTGCTCCAAGGCTGGTGTTGAACGCCAGTTTTGGGCGTTCAACTTGGGAGGTAAGTCCTTCTTGGGCGTTAAACCCCCAAGCTTGGCGTTTAACGCCAAGTTTGGCAGTCATTCTAGAAGAAAGTATAGACTATTATATATTGCTGGAAGGCTCTAGAAGTTAGCTTTATAACGCCGTTAAGACCACGTCAATTGGACCTATATAGCTCAAGATATGCTCATTGGAATGCACGGAGGTCAGGATTGATAACATCTGCTATCCTTTCTTCGTCTCTAAACAAGATTTTGCCAAATTCGCCAAAAATTCACCTAAAATCATAAAATTAACACAAAAACTCAAAGTAGCATCCAAAGATAAATTTTTGCACTAAAACATAGTAAAAATTGATAAAACCTAACTAAAAACAACTAGAAAATGCTATGAAAAAGGGTATAAAATGCTTACGCATCACAACACCAAACTTAAACTATTGCTTGTCCTCAAGCAACCAAAAATAAGATAAGACTAGACAGAAGAGAAAAATACTTTAGGTTTTAGAGTTGACAATGAAGATCATTCTAATTACTGAGTGGGGCTATTAACACTTTATTTCTGAACAGCTTTGGCATCTCACTTTCCTTTGAAGCTTAGAAATATTGGCACCCTTTGGAACTAGAATCCGGATCATATTATTGATTCTCTTCTTTTAGTTTTTCTTGATTCTTGACCACAGCTTTTTCTTTTGGTGCTTTGCACCTTTGAGCCTAGTCGTGACTCTAAGCCTTTTGTTTTCAGGTATTACCACCTCATACATAAACAACACAAGCACTTAACTGGGGGAACCCTTTGGATTCGAATTTAGCTTTGCTTAAATTCCCAGACAGTGGTGCTCAGAGTTCTTAAGCGTACTCTTTATAGCTTTGGATTACGACTTTAAATGCTCAATCTCAAGATTTTTTTGACACCTTCACACCATAAGCATATAGTTAGGGATAGCAACTCTTTTGAGCTTTTTAGGCCAACTTTGACCCTCCTAGCCATTGATGCTCAAAGCCTTGGACCCTTGTTCTTTTAATTTTTTTCTTTTTTTTTGCAGTTTCTTTTGCTTTAAGAATTAATTTTTTTGATGTTTCCGAGAATCAATAATACTTCTCTAAATTCACTGTTCTTTTAAGAACCAATATGTTCAACTTCAATATCAATTATGCACAGTTAATTCATACATTCAGAAAATAAAGGTAAGGCCACCACTTTGAGGTAAATAGAATAACTTATAATAAAAATATCATGCATTTTACTACTTCTTTTTTAAAAAAATTCTTTTTAAGCTTAGTGGGCAATTCATGAGACATCTTTAACCATAAAAATTTTGAAAATAAACTACTAAAGCAAAATCCTAAGAGTGATAATGCAAAAGCTATAATAGAAAATAGAAAATAGAATAAATACTGAAAAATAGAAAGAAAGGGGGAGTGAAACTCAACTACCTCAGTGCTGATGGTTTCTTAGGCTGTGCTCTTCTGTGAAGATGATTTACCTCCCTTTGGTGCCATTGATGATAATGTACACCTAAAGCTCGCTTTACAACACCAAAATTAAAAAGTTTGCTTGTCCCCAAGCAAAGAAAACTTGGTTCCTATTGCCGTTTAGACGCCAGGAATGCTTCCCTTATGGGCATTCAATGCCCATGCTCTTCTCTCCCTTCTAGCATTGAACGCTAGTAAAGGCACCCTCCAGGGTGTTCTGTTTTTCTCCTACGCGTTCCTGTTTCTATTCTAAGTGCTACACATGATCACAAACGTGAGAAAAAGGGGAAAACTATGAAAAATCAATAGAAAGTAAAATAATATGAAACCAAACTAAAGTAACAGAAAGAAAATAGAAAAGAAGAAAATACTATAAGGTACTTATGGTTGGGTTGGCTCCCAACAAGCACTTCTTTATCGTCATTAGCTTGACATTCACCTTTGTCATGTCAATAAGAAGGTGGAGTCCCCTTGCTCGATTTTATCCCCTAGGTAGTGTTTGACTCTCTGGCCATTGACGATGAATCTTTTATCAGAATGTCAGTTCTGGAGTTCCACATGACCATAGGGAGACACTCTAGTGATCACAAAGGGTCCTGTCCATCGCAACTTGAGCTTTCCAGGAAAGAGCTTGAGCCTGGTAATGTGAGGTAATTCGTCGGTTAGGAATTTCACAAAGCAATTCCATTTCTAGTATAGCCCCAACCAATAAATGACTCTCACAATCAAAGTTTAATATGGTTGTCACAAGTTTAACCCACTAAAAATAACCGAGAGTATTACTTCTAGGTCATCCTCAAGAGAATGGGCAAGTGTGTGAATTAAAGTTAGTTAGAATTCCGGGGTTGAAAGTGAGTAGCAATTTACCAAGATAAGATACGAATCTAATTCTATTCTAGAACTAATTAAACAACTAAAAGCACCTAAAGCAAGAATTAAACAATTAAGGTTTTTTGGTGTTTCAATTAAGTGCAAAAGAACTCTTGGCTAGGTATGAGAATTTAGATCACTAATTCACTATCCTTGTCTAACAACCATATATTGACAATCAAGCAGAACCAAACCCATTAAGTCTACCTCTATGCTTGAAGTCAAATAGGCTTAATCAACATCAACCACAAGTTCCAACCTAGCTACTAATTAACTTAGTAGTAGGTTAGTGTTAATGGATATCAATTTGATCAACAAGGGGCCCCAAATCATCAATTCAATTAGACCCAATGACTCAAGGTCATTCAATCTCCTTCACCTAGGCCAAGAGTAAGGAAAACTACCCCTAACTAGTGAAAACATTTTGTCAAATACTTGGTGGGCACTAGTTGGAGACATAGGGAAATTACAAAATCAACTAGAAATTAATGCTACCAACTAACAATATTCAATAATATCAACTCAACTACAACCATAAAACATAGAAAACAACAAAGCATTAAATTGAATTCAAAATTGACAAGATTCACAAAAATGAAAAATAAAAGAAACTAAGGAAAAGAGAAGAACATAACACTAGCAAAAGAACTAAGGAGAAGTAGAACTAAAGAAATTAAAATTAAGACACTAGAAGTAGAATTAACAATTTCCAATTCAGAAATTCAAACAAAAGGCGATCAAAATAAACTAAACCCTAGAGAGAAGTAAGAGTTTCTCCCACTAGGAAAACATAAACATGAAACTATGTCAAAAACTCTCTCCCAATTCCTTTTGTGAATGTTGTGTCATCTATATTGGTTGATCTCCCATCCTTTTCTCTTCAGTTGGCACCAAATTGGGCTTGGAAAGGGGTCCAAAACCCCTGAAATCGCAAGTCACGTGCTCTCATTAATGAGGCACGTTTTTATCAGCTCGGGTACGCGGCCAGTATGCTCGTGTATGCGAGGACGCTCGAACAAGGTCGCGTACACAGCCAGAGTGCTTGCATACGCGAAGGTGCATGACTCGGTCGCATACGCAGCCATAATGCTTGCGTACGCGAGATAGCAGAAGTTTGAAGCTCAACTTTTCTTCATGATTCCTCATTCTAGCATGTTTCCTTTTCACTTTCCATAGCATTTTTGACTTGTATAACCTGAAATACTTGAACACACACATCAAGGCACCAATGGAATGAAATAGTGAAATAAAATTAACCTATTTAAGCATCAAAAAGCATACTTTTATCATTCAAGGGCAATTAGAAAGGAATCACAAAAACATGACAATTTCAAGGAATAAGTGTGTGAATAGTTGATAAAACTACCCTAAATTAGCATAAGATAAACCACAAAATTGGAGTTTATCAAACCTCCCCATACTTAAACCAAGCATGTCCTCATGCTTAAAGTTAAAGAGAAGTGAGAACGGGAAATCAACCTTTTATTCAATGCAACTATCTATATGCAATCTATCTATATGTATGTAACTAGTCCAAATAAACCGATTTCCAAGAAAGAATCTATATACAATCAAGGGCTAAGACAATCATAACCAAATCACATTCATAATTGAATTGAGTCATATAAAAGAATTTAAACAAACTTGCAAGATAAGCAATGATCATAGGTGAAAATATGGAATTGAGTAATTGAACCCTCACCGGATGTGTATATACACTCTAGTCGCTCAAGTGTTTAGGGTCAATCTACTCAATTCTCCTCTAATCATGCTTTCTAAAGTTTGTTTTTCCTCTAACCAATCAACAAAAATTTAATGTACATATGCAAAAATCATGAGGTCTTTTCAAGGTTGTAATGGGGCTAAGGGTAAAGGTAAGGATATATTATATATATATATATATAGTGAGCTTGCATTTGAATCTTTGATTAACCTAAGTTCTCACCTAGCACATACACAGCCTATACAATTCTAATATCAAACTTAGCTACAAAAAATCTCACTTTTACATATACACACACACACTCGCATGTATCAAATTCAATTCATCACATATGCATTGATTTTTATTTAATTTCTCATTGGGATAATTTCGTCCCTTTTTTATTATCTCTTCTTTTTTTTCTTCTTTTTTTTTTCAAAAACATAATATATATACCAACACATCAATGCATATGGTTTTTATAGTATTACATGAGCATGTACCCCAAATTTCCAAAATTTTTCAACAAGAATAAAACACATATTCATCAACCAAAGTTCTCATATTTTTTCCACACTTAGTTGGCACGCACACTCACTATCCTAAGCTAACCAAAGATTTAAATAGAAAGATTAATTATTTTTCTCTTAAGGATAGTGATGTGGCAATATAAAGAACAAAAGGGGATTAACAAGGCTCAAAGTGGCAAACAAAGGTAAATGAAATAGTAGGCTATTTGGGTTAAGTGAGCTATAAAGAAGTGATGGCCTCAATTATATAATTTCATAGTTATACATTAAATAATGGATATATAGAATTAAACAAACCAAAGATTGCAATGATAGGAAAGAAACACACAAGAATAATGTAAGTGGTCAAATAATATAACCACATAATAAGGCTAAAAAACTCACAAGTTGTATGTTCTTTAACTCAAAACTATATTCCACAATGCATACATCATGCAAGTTTCAATGCAAAAATTTTTTCAACTCAAATCAATTTGAATTTTTATGCCCCTATATAAAAGGTAAGTTTCTTGAAAATTTTAATAAATTGACTAATATTTATTCTATATATGTAAATAATGTGATTGGATGGAAAAGGTCAAAAATCCTAAGTTTAACTAATTTCAATCAAACCAAAATAGTAATTATATAGGAAATCAAACTTAGGTGCAACTATCACATCATCCATAATCATAACTAAAAGCTAAAAAGGAAATCTAAAAACATGTGTTACTACAATATAGTACTAAGTTATATACAAGCAAAACTAAAAAGTACAATAAACTAAATAAAAGTAATAAACTAAGTAAAAAGGTTTCAAAAGAATAAAATATATACAGAGCAACTAAAAAGCCTAAAAATAAAAAACACTAAACTGCAAGGGTTCGGAAATGAAATTTCACCTAAAATATACTTGCTAAAGATGCATCCCCTTCCTCTGACTGCTCCTCAGGTGTGTCTAATGTCTCTATCATAGGGTCCTAGTCTCTATTCTGCAGCTTGATGTTCTCATATTTCCTGTTCATGTGCCTCTCTAAGTGCTCTAGCCGCTCCAGAATTTTGAGACATAACTCTTAAGTTGTAGGGCATCAAAGATCGGATGCTGATGCTACTGGCAATGAGGTAGGGGGCTGTGGTGCTGCTGTAGGAGGCTGTGCTACTGCTGAAGAAGTCAGCCCCTCAGCTGTTGTGCTCCCATGCTTCTGTTTCTTACTACTTTGCATTTCGTTCTTGAGCCACTTCCTGTAAGGAATCTTTTTCTCCTTACCGGGAATCTCAGGGACATAGTTATCGTCATCCCATTCAACTCTTGCTTTCCTAGCCCTCTTAGCAATAAGGTAGGAAAATTCTGCCTTCTTCCTTCCAACATAATGCACTCTATACATAGACTCTCGGATGATCCGTGGTAGGAAGACCGACTTACCTTCTAAAACAGTCCAAATCAGAATAGCCAAGTCAACTGGAATAGAAATCTCATGTGAGCTCAGCATAACATAAATTCCTAAGATCTGCTGCCATATATGAGCTTCACGGACCAACTACTTAACCGGGATACCCACAGGATTGTTGTTAGTGCCTACGTTCCATTCACTATTCGGAACAACGATCTTTTTCAGTATTTTATCCCAATCCAATATCCCTCTATTGTCAGGCCATGATTTGTCTTCAATTGCTTTGGCATAGTGACACCTCTGTTTTAGTTTTGGACGGATCTGAAGGATCTCAGCAATGGCAGCCTCGGTCACTGGAACTTACTCATCCCTCATAAACACAGTCTTTAAGGTAGGAGTGTAGAAGCTGGCATAGAATTTGATTGCTCAGTCCTGACTGTACTCCTTCAACTCCCGGTCAATAAAATTTCGTACCCGACTTTAAATATTTTTGTTCACCATTCGGCGCAAGTTGGATGGGATTTTATCCCACTTGATGACTCTTTCAAAGTGGAGCTTTTTCTGCTTGAAGAAAGCGGCGTATTGCTTCTCAGAATACAGGTTTGGGAACCTTTCTGGGTTATTTATTGGAACTCCCATATTGGGATCCGAGAGAAAAACATCACTTCCTTGAGCCGGTTGCTTCTCGTTTCCAACTGTCCACTTTCCTTTTGCTGGTTGGTTGCTTTTTCCAGTTGTTCTCATTCTGAAATAGAGCAAACAAAGTTTATAAGAAATGAATCAAAAGTAATGCCTCACAATGTAAGGCTAAAACATGGAAGGCAACAGCTCACGAGCAATAGTGCGTGAGTTATGAAAAATCCAGAAGAAATAATTCATACTCATACACTACAAGCATTCATAGCTAAACAGTTAATAATGAAGTGGGTACTATGATGCCTGCACAAAATAGAACAGAGCAATGCTGATTGACTTAGGTTATGCAATCATGACAACATACATGTATATTGAAAACAGATTGAGAGAAATGATGTAAATTGACATGAAAATCAAATTGACAAGCCTCAATTAAGAAATTGAATATACATATGGCCATTCATGTAATTCACATTGAAAGAAGAGGCTAAATGAGACAAGTAGTCATTGGATACTGTTCATACCCTTACCCGAGCACTACGTCCGGGTCGGCAAAGAGTAAAAGGGCTGACCTTAAAAAGAGCCCTCTCACCTCCACCAACCTCTTCCAAAGAAGTCGGACGACCATCAAAAGGCCCGAAAAGGCCCAAAACAACAAGACCACCGCCTATCCAAAGGCGGTTACCATAAAAGATAAGATCCCATTAGCGGATATAAGATAAGATAAAGATCCTCCTCCCAAAGGAGGCTAGTAGGTTCAACTATAAATACATTGGAGCCCTTAGATATAACTTATACTCTGATGCTACTAAGGAACCTACTTAAAACCCTTGCTAACTTAAGTATCGGAATCTCTTGCAGGTACCACCACCCAACCCCTCACGAGGAGCTCGGATAGGCGGCACCTCAACACCAACAGGTCAGACATCAACAACCGAAGAGGATCCAGACCTCACGTCCGGCTCGGACTCAGTGTTTCAGGTAACCCTCGAAATATTAGTGCCGTTGCCGGGGAACCTGAAAGTCATCCCATACCATGACGGGCAACCAGAGGACGGCCACATCGCGTCCGAATCAGTGGAGGGGGGCACAGATAGAAGATCACAACACTGCACCCCCACCACCAGGCCACGGGAGAATTACCCCTGTAAATTCTAATCCGAAGAAAACCCATTCGGATGCAAGACACCCTGAAAAAGAAAAACACCCTTACACTACTGATATACTGAATGTGGTTCATGAGCAACAAGATCGCTTGAAACAACTCGAGCGCGAGGCTGAACGCCAACGGGAGGCCGAACGAGATCTTAGGAGGGAAGTAAGACAATACCGAGAGCTAGAGGAAAAGCTCCAAAAGCTCGAAGCCGACCTCCGAACCCGTTCCGTACGAACAGACCACGAAGCTAGCCCCTCCAAAGAACAAAACTCATTCACAGAAGAAATCATGAAAGTAAAAGTCCCTAAGAACTTCAAGCCTCCCGACATGGACCTCTACGATGGGACGTCTGGCCCATGCCACCACCTTAGCAACTTTAGGAGTCAGATGTACCTCACCGAGGCCTCTGACGCAACCCGCTGCAAAGCTTTTCCAACCACCGTCACCAAGACAGCTAGAAAGTGGTTTGACAGCCTACCCCCCAGGTCAATTACCAGCTTTGATGACCTCGCCAAGAAATTCCTAGCCAAGTTCTCCATTTAGAAAGACAAAACCAAGGACGTCCCAAGTCTACTAGGAATCAAGCAAGGAGATCGGAAAAGTCTCCGAGAATACATGGAAAGATTTAATAAAGCATGCCTGGAAATTCAGAGCCTCCTTACTGAAGCGGCCATCATGGGACTGATCAATGGCTAAAGAGAAGGACCATTCAGTCAGTCCATATCCAAAAGACACCCCACCTTCTTGAACGAGGTAAAGGAGCGAGCAGAAAAGTACATTAACATGGAAGAGAACTCCCGATTAGGGGAGACTTTCAAAGCCAATCCCTTATACTCATCCCGAGAAAGAGACAGAGAACCTAAGAAAAAAGAAGAACCAAGCACTGAGAAGCCTAGAAAATACCAAAACTATACCCCTCTCCGAGTCTCCCTAGTAGACGTTTACAGGGAAATATGCCACACTGAGAAAATCCCACCACCCCGACCAATCAAACACAAAAAGGAAGGAGGTCGGACAGTGTACTACGAATACCATAAGCTCTACGGACACCCCACTAACGAATGCTATGACCTAAAAAATGTAATAGAAAAGTTGGCCAGAGAAGGACGACTCAATAGATATCTCGCTGAGAAATCAGATGATCCGAGAAAAAGGAGGAGGGATGAAGATGGAAGTCGGCCGGAATGCCCTCTCCGCACCCCGGAATGACATATTCACATGATAAATGGAGGGTTTGCAGGAGGAAAAATCTCAAAATCATCCCACAAAAGAGACCTTAAAGAGGTATACCATAGTTAGCCCCCCCGACTTACCCACAATCTCCTTCACAAGGGAAGACGCCCAGGGGATAGCCCCAGGGCATAATGATCCGGTGGTAGTCACCATCATTCTAGCAAATACAAAACCTACACTAGATCTTGGTCGACCAGGGAAGCTCGACCGACATCCTATTTAAGATTGGCTTCGACAAACTCGGGCTCGAATAAAAAGAACTTAAAGCATATACCAATAGCCTTTTTGGATTAGGGGACACTCCAATCTAACCGCTAGGATAGATCTCGTTACACACCACCTTCAGAAAAGGCACCCGGTCGAGGACACTAAATATCGACTACATCGTAGTCAACGTAAACTCAGCTTACAACACTCTCATAAGGCATACAACCCTGAACCAACTTGCCGCGATTGTCTCTACTCCACAACTTTGCAGGAAGTTCCCCACTCCTGAGGGAATAGCTACTGTCAAAGGGGCCCAGAAGCTTGCAAGAAGATGATACAATGAAAGCCTGAGCTTAAAAGGCAGCTCTGTAGGAAACGAAGTCAGCACCATCGAGCTCGGCGGGACCCGAACTCACGACGAGTTGCGACCTCGGCCCGAGGGGGACACCGAGGAAATCCAGATCGGAAGCACCCCCGAGAAGATGACAAACATAGGGTCGAACTAAACGAAGGCTTGAAGAAGCAACTCGTTGAACTATTGAGAAAAAATTCTGATCTCTTCGCCTGGAAGGCTGCGGACATGCCCGGCATAGATCCAAACTTAATGTGCCACAAGCTAGCCATGTACCCCAGTTCCTGACCCGTTCAATAGAGGTGCAGAAAGATCGGCCTGGAAAGAGCCCTGGCTGTGGAAGAACAAGTACAGGCCTTGTTGGAAGCAAGATTTATAAGGGAAGTCAAATTCCCACTCTGGCTAGCCAATGTTGTACTGGTGAAAAAGCAAAATAGAAAGTGGAGAATGTGTGTTGACTACACCGACCTTAACAAAGCCTATCCAAAGGATCCTTACCCCCTCCCAAGCATTGATTCCTTGGTCGACACATCCTCGGGCTACAAATACCTCTCTTTCATGGACGCCTACTCAGGCTACAACCAGATACCGATGCACATACCTGATCAAGAAAAGACCTCGTTCAATACCCCAAAAGCAAACTACTGCTACATAGTAATGTCCTTTGGGCTAAAGAATGCTGGAGCGATGTACCAGCAACTGATGAAAAAAGTGTTCTCCGACCACATAGAGCAGCTGATGGAGGTCTACGTCGACGATATGTTGGTCAAAACCCAAAAGGACAACTCGCTGTTGTCTGACTTAATAGGGGTGTTCACCACTATAAGGAAACATGATATGAGACTAAACCTTATAAAGTGCACCTTCGCAGTAGAAGCAGGCAAGTTTTTGGGATTCATGCTGACCCAAAGGGGTATAGAAGCAAACCCGGACAAATGTCGAGCTATACTCGACATGAAAAGTCCGACCTTCATAAAGGAGGTACAACAGCTAAATGGAAGGCTGGCCGCCTTGTCTAGATTCTTGGCCGGATCAGCTCTAAGGTCCCTAATAAACCCCATTTTTAGGGATTATCTTGTGTTGAATTTAGTGGATTTTATCAACTTATCTCATATTTATTCAATGAAATAGCATGGTTTTGTGAACTTTTCCTAATTTGTGCTTAAGAGTGAAAACATGCTTTTTAGGCCCTTAAATTGCTAATTTTAATTCACTTTAATTCCTTTCGATGCCTTGATATGTTTGTTAAGTGGTTTTAGGATCATAAAGGCAAGCATTAGGTGGAAGAAGTGAAAAGAAAAGCATGCAAAGTGGAGGATTGATGAAGAAATGAGGATTTGGTGGATTCAAGGCCACGCGCACGTATGATCCACGCGTACGCGTGAGAGAGAATTTTGCTAAGCGACGCGCACACGTCACCCCCGCGTACGCGTGACACTGGTCACATGACCTCATTAAAGGAACACGCTGGGGGCGATTTCTGAGCTCGAGGAGGCCGAAATCCAACTCATTTATGATACTTTTGAATCAAGAATTGGGGGGGAATGAACCAAGTAGTCATAGTTTAGTTTTTCATCATGTTTTAGGTTAGAATTCTAGAGAAGGAAGCACTCTCTTCTCTCTTGAATTTAGGGTAGTCTAGGTCAAATTCTCTTAAATCTAAATTTTAATTCTTGTTTTAGTTCAATTCCCTTTACATTCCCTTGTTCTATTGTCTTAATCCTCTTAGTTTTTCTTGTTAATTCATTTATTTTGCCAATTTAGTTTATGAACTCTCTTGTCAATTTTAATTCTCTTTTAATGCAATTTTATGTTT
The DNA here is from genome assembly GCF_059453495.1 of Arachis ipaensis. Classification (NCBI taxonomy): domain Eukaryota; kingdom Viridiplantae; phylum Streptophyta; class Magnoliopsida; order Fabales; family Fabaceae; genus Arachis; species Arachis ipaensis. The sequence continues at coordinate 114,081,691 of NC_142442.1, read as the reverse complement.
CCATGTCCTTTTATGTTTATCTCAGTTAAGGGTGTTCAAAACCGATCCGGACCGAGCTAAACCAGTCAACCGAACTGAAAAAACCGACAACCAAATAAACCGATAACCGAAAAAACTGAAAAAAAATGTATTTTGCAGTTTTTTTGCGGTTCGGTTCGGTTTTCGGTTCTGACAAGGAAAACCCTAACCGAACCGAACCGAACCGGTGGTATAAAAATGCCCTAAAAAACCATCCCCACTCCCCCATCCCCAAACAGCCAAACCCCAATTCCCTTGCCTTGAGCGCGAGTCCTGAGCCCTAACCCCATGCCTCCCACCCCCAATCGAAAATCCTCAGTCTCAGCCTCTCACAATCACACTCTGTCGCTCTCCTCTCAGAGTCGCACTCTCCTCTCAGACTCGCGCTCTCCTCTCTACAGTAGCGCTCTCCTCTCTCAGCGGCGAACCCACGTTCCTCCCAGTCTGCCACCACGTTCTTCGCGGACAAAGCACCACGAAGCCCCAGCCACAGCCTGGACGACCCTCGCACACAGCAGTAGCAACCTAGCAGAGCGCGACCCTCATCCCTTGCACCCAGCGCCAGCAGTAGCAGAGCGCGACCCTCATCCCTCGCACCCAGCGCCACCAGTCACCGATTTAGGTCTCCCACCCACTGATTCAACACAGCACCCAGCCACCCACCAGTCACCGATTCAACATAGCACCCATGTTCCTCCCAGTCTCCCACCCAGCCACCGATTCAAGTTAGGCATGGAGCCCGAGCCACCGAGTCAGGTATTGTTTACTTTATTGCTGACTTGCTGACTTGTTGATTCATTGTTAATTTGGTTAAGTTATTCAGAATTGGTATTTTTAACCCGATTTTGTTACTGACTTGCTGTTTGTTGATTCATTGTTTGCTGTTTGTTAGGCAATGTTCTGTTTGTTGAATTATTTTAATCATTGATGCTGACTTGGTATTGTTGCTGTTTATTGATTTATTTTGTTAGGTATTGTTGCTGATTAAATTATTGTTGCTGGTTATTGATGCTGACTGGATGATTTTGTTCTGTTTGTTGAATTGTTTGCTGACTTGGTATTGTTGCTGGTTATTGATTTATTTTGCTAGGTATTGTTGCTGGATAAGTTATTGTTGCTTGTTATTGATGCTGACTTGCTGATTTTGTTCTGTTTGTTGAATTGTTTGCTGACTTGGTATTGTTGCTGGTTATTGATTTATTTTGCTAGGTATTGTTGCTGGATAAATTATTGTTGCTTGCTATTGATGCTGACTTGCTGATTTTGTTCTGTTTGTTGAATTGTTTGCTAACTTGGTATTGTTGCTGGTTATTGATTTATTTTGCTAGGTATTGTTGCTGGATAAATTATTGTTGCTTGTTATTGATGCTGACTTGCTGATTTTGTTCTGTTTGTTGAATTGTTTGATGACTTGGTATTGTTGCTAGTTAATGATTTATTTTGTTAGGTATTGTTGCTGGTTAAATTATTGTTGCTGGTTATTGATGCTGACTTGCTTATTTTGTTCTGGTTGTTGAATTGTTTGCTTACTTGATATTGTTGCTGGCTAAGTGGTTATTGATTCATTGCTGGTTATTGATTCGTTTATGCAGTTTGATGTCAGTTTAAGTGAAAATATGGGCGACACTGGATTGTCGCCAGTTTCTCTGCCGAATGAATCAACTAGCATCAGATCTCCAAGTGCATTTCCTGCTGTGCCAGCTCCTCATAGAAACATAAGGAAGCTTGCTAGTAGAGGCCGAGGGAAAACTTTGTGAACTTTTAAACTTCTTTAATTGTTGTATTTGAATTCCTTTTGTTGTTAAATTTCATTAGACCAAGGCTTTGTTAGCTATTGTGTATTTATGTTGGTGGATTTCAATATTATGACTTTGTAAAATAGTACGTTAGTATTTTTTTTTGAATTGATTAAAAAAACCGAACAAACCGAACCAAACCAAACCGATTTTAATTGGTTTGGTTTGGTTCGAATGGCTTCGATAAAAAAATCGAACCAAACCAAACCGCAGTTTAATTAGATGATTGGATCGGATGACTTTTTCCTTAAAAACCGAACTAAACCGCACCACGAACACCCCTAATCTCAGTTGCTATTGTTGATTTCTTGTTTGTGTTAGTTATGGTTTTCATTAATTCTTGTAATTTGTGATGTTTACTTTTATTTCACTCTAGGTGTTTGATAAAATATTTTCACTAGTTATGGAGTAATTTTCTACACTCTTGGCTTAGGCTAAGGGAATTGAGTGATCTTGAGTCATTGGGTCTGATTGGATTGGTGATTTGGGTCCCTTGTTGATCAATTTGATGTCCATTGACACTAACCTACTATTAAGCTAATTAATGGCTAGGTTGGGACTTATGGTTGATGTTGATCAAGCCTATTTGACATACTTCAAGCATAGAAGTAGACTTGATGGGTTGGTCCCTCATAATTGTCAATATATGGTTGTTATACAAGGATGGTAATCTCAATTTTTATGCCTTAGCCAAGAGCTATTTTTGCCATCTAATGTCCATTTTTTGTTACTTTAATTGCTTTTCATTTAATTCCTTGCATGCTTATTTACTTTCTTGCCTTTTAATTTTCTTATCAATTGCCATCAAAACCCCTTTGTTTCCTCATAGCCAATAATTGAGCACTTCATTGCAATTCCTTAAGAGATTACCCGAGGTTTAAATACTTGATAAACCCCATTTTTAGGGTTTATCCTATGTTTAATCTAGTGGATTTTATCCATGATTCTCACACTTATTCATACAATTCGCATGTTTTACGTTTTTCTTCCTGATTTTGTGCTATGATTGAAAACATGTTTCCTGGGCCTTTAAAATGCTAATTTTAATCCTCTCTTATTACCATTCGATGCCTTGATATGTGTGTTAAGTGATTTCAGAATTTATAAGGCAGGAATGGCTCAGAGGATGGAAAAGAAGCATGAAAAAGTGGAAGGAATACAAGAAATTGAAGGAATTGCTAAAGCTGTCCAACCTGACCTCTTCGTACTTAACTGACCATAACTTGAGCAATAGAGATCCAAATGAGGCAGTTCCAGTTGCGTTGGAAAGCTAACATCTGGGGCTTCGCAACAATATATAATTTGTTATAGTTTCCTGGCTTTTGGGCGATGCACACTCATGGATCACGCATACACGTGACCTGGCAAAAATTCAATCCGTGCGTACGCGTGGACGACGCGTACGCGTGGCAGTGCCGCGTGCTGGACGTATCAGAAATTGCTAAGGGAAATTTCTGGGCTATTTTTGACCCAGGTTTCGGCCCAGAAAATACAGGTTAGAGGCTACAAAGTGGGGGAATCCATTCATTCATCATCATTCATTCATTATTCACATTTTAGGTTTTAGATGTAGTTTTCTAGAGGGAGAGGCTCTCTCCTCTCTCTAGGATTTAGGATTTAGGATTTCTCTTATTTTAAGGATTATCTCTTCTCCATTCTAGGTTCATTGTTCCTTTTAGTTTTCTCTTCTACTTTTATTTGTTCTAATACTTTGGTTTCTCTATTTCACTTGTTAATTACTTATTTTCCCAATTTGGTTTATGAACTCTTCATGTTAGATTTGAATTTATATTTAATACAATTTGAGGTATTTCAGATTTATGATTTTTTTTATTTAGCTTTTTATATTCTTAGCTTGAATTTAGTAATTGGTGACACTTGAGTTATCAAACTCCTTTGTTGATTGATAATTGGAATGTGCTGGTTGATTTGGATCCCTCTAAAGTTAGTCTTTCCTCAGAAGTTGACTAGGACTTGAGGAATTTCATTGATTAGTCCACTTGAGTTTCCTTTATTTAGTAAGGGTTAACTAAGTGGGAGCAATAAACAATTCTCATCACAATTGATAAGGATAACTAGGATAGGATTTTCAGTTCTCATACCTTGCTAAGAGTTTTATTAATTATTAATTTACTTTCTTGCAATTTATTTTTCCTGTCCCTTATTCAAAAAACCCAAAAAGATAATCTTCCATAACCAATAATAAATCACACCTCCCTGTAATTCTTTGAGAGATGACCCGAGGTTTCAATACTTCGGTTATAAATTTTATTAGGGGTTTGTTACTTGTGACAACCAAACTTTTGTACGAAAGGATTTTTTTTGTCGGTTTAGAAACTATACTTACAACGGAAATTTATTTGAAAATTCTAGACCGTGCGAGAGTTCTGTTCGGTCAAAATGGCACCGTTGCTAGGGAATTGCAAATGTGTGCCTTATTATTGGTTATTGTAAATATTTGCTTTTCTGTTTATTTGTTAGTTTTTGTTAGTTTAGGACTTAGTTGCTTATTTTTATTAGTTTTTGTTTTTCTTTTCTACTATGAACTCTCACCCCTTTGGCTACAAGTGTGGTTATAATTATGTTGCAGGAAGAGGAGATTACAATGAGAACATGCATCAAGGTTGGGACAATCAAAGATGGGAGGAGCCACAAGGATTTGATCAACCTTCTTGGCAACAACCCCCTCCAATGTACTACAAGCAACAACCATTCTGTGATGCATACCAAGACAATAGTTATGGTGGACCCTTTTGTGACAAACCACCTCCACCAAATTACTATGGTCAAGAGTCATTTCAGGGAGCGTACCAAGATGATGAATATGGTGGACCCCCTTGTAGTTACCAACAAGCCCCACCATATGCTTATGAACCACCTACCCAACATACCTTTGAACCACCATACTCACAAGCCTCTTTACACCATTCACCTCCATATGACCCTAACTCATATCCACCATACTAACCACCCTATGAACCGTATGAACCATACATAGAGCCACCCCAATTCCAACCCAATTACTCCCAAGAACCACCACCTCAATATACACCATCTCCATATCCTTATCAAGATGAACCACCTTCTTATCATGAACCCTTTCTCCTAAGTAATGAACCCTCATATCCACCCCAATCTCCAATGAATGAAACCATTGGTGTACTTCTTCAAGGGCAAGACAAGATGGAAAAGAACGTGCTAAATTTCGCAGCCGCCTTGGGCGAGTTAATAAATCAATTAGCCTCCCAATGCTTGAGCACTCAAAGCGCCCCCATGGCTACATGTGGGGAATCAAATGCAGAGCATAGCATGGAGGAGAGATCGAAAACTCCGATGGAACATGAGGAACGTGACTTTGTATTGGAACAAGTGGAGGAAGCCGTAATAGTTGAAGAGGAAGAAGTGGTTGAAGACTTAGGAGATGCTAAACCTCCATGGGAAGGTCAAGTTACAGAGCCTCCTTCAAAGACATTTGAAATTGATGTTGAGGAGGGTGTACAACCTCCAAGGCATAGCTTGGTTGAAGACTTTGAAGAGGTTGATCAAGAAATGGACTCAATCATTGATGAATCCTTATCTACAATTGAATCCTCTCCCATTGGACTTGACATGGAGATTAAAGAAGAAGAAGCACAACCTCCCATGCCTTTGGAAAGCAATGAAGAGGAGATTGAAATGTAAGAAAGCTACCAAGAGGAAGAGGTTGAAATTGAAGAAGCTTACAAGTAGGTGGAAGAATTCAAAGAAGAGCACAAGGGAGTGGAGCTTGCAAGATCATTAGAAATACCTCTCCCAAAGCCATTACCATCCAATACAACATTCAAGTGGGTAAAATTCTTATCCTTAACCTTTAATTTCCCACTTGAATATGGTTTACTTGAGACAGATGGTCAACTTAGAGCTCTTTGTGGCATTAAAAGTAAAAGGGAGATGGGTAGTGGTTGGCAATACCATCCTAGGTTCGTTATGGTTGGAAGCTCAAGGCCTGATTGCAAGGGTTGGCATAATTCTCAATTAATTGGGTCTAGGAGGATGTTTGGGTGCCTAAATGAAAATTCTAAGGCTGAACCACCCGGATGGAATCATCATGATCCACTTGAAGACGAGTGTAGAAACAAGATTTGGGATCCGGGAATATATGAGGATCAAATTTGGGAGCTCAAAGCTTGTGAAGAACTCCATCAAAGCTTGAGAAATTTACTTGGTATTGATAGAGCTTATTGGAAGTCCAAGCATTGGTGGAAGTTTCAAGACGAGTTCAAGCACAAGCCACCGTGACAAGGAGCTCACCAAATGTCCAACTTAAGGACTTTAACTAAAAGTGCTAGGTGGAAGACAACCCACCATGGTATGATCATTCTTTCTTTTCTCTCCTTAGTTTTATTTTAGTGACTCTTCTCATTAGTATTGCATATAGTCTGCATTTTCATCTGCATAAAAAAAACAAAAAATATTCAATTAAATAAATAAACAAGGGAACAAAATTACCCCAATGTTAAGTTAAAAAAAAAATCAATGCATATGTGATAAAATTAAAGAAAAGTTGATGCACGAGTATGAGATGCAAAAATGGGAATTTTGGGTAGCTAGGCATGATTTAAGAAGAATATAGAGTATGTATAGGTTAGAGCTTAGGTTAGTCAAGGATTCAATTTATAGCTCACTTAACCATATATATACCCTCACCCTTACCTTGGCCCCATTACAACCTTGAAAAGACCTCATGATGTTTACATTGGTACATTAAATATTTGTTAATTGGTTAGGTGAAGAACAAAGTTTAGAAAGCATGACTAGAGAAGAGTAGAGTGATTACCCTATACACTTGAGTGATTAAGAGTGCATATACACTATCAGTGAGGGTTCGATGCTCGATTCCTTGTTCTCGACTTTCGTGAGCTTTCTTCTTACAAGTTTACTTGTACTTTATTTTATGATTTGAATTAGTAAAATCCAATTCATGTATGTTCTTGGAAGATTTATTTACTTTAACCAAGTAGGTAGAAACATTTTGCATGTAGTTGCATTCACATAGATAGGTTGCATTTCATACTCTCTACCATTCCTCTTCACTCTTTTAGTTCTCTTGAGCTTAGCATGAGGACATGCTAATGTTTAAGTGTGGGGAGGTTGATAAACCCCATTTTTAGGGTTTATCCTATGCTTAATCTAGTGGATTTTATCCATTATTCTCACACTTATTCATACAATTTGCATGTTTTACGTTTTCCTTCCTGATTTTGTCCTATGATTGAAAACATGTTTCCTGGGCCTTTAAATTGCTAATTTTAATCCTCTCTTATTACCATTCAATATCTTGATATGTGTGTTAAGTTATTTCATGATTTATAAGGCAGGAATGGCTCAGAGAATGGAAAGGAAGCATGAAAAAGTGGAAGGAATACAAGAAATTGAAGGAATTGCTAAAGCTGTCCATCCTGACCTATTCAGACTTAACTGACCATAACCTGAGATACAGAGATCCAAATAAGGCGATTTTAGTTGCGTTGGAAAGCTAACATTCGGGGCTTTGCAACGATATATAATTTGCCATAGTTTCCTGGCTGTTGGGTGACGCACACGCATGGATCACGCGTACGCGTGACCTGGCAAAAATTCAATCCGCGCGTACGCGTGGATGACGCGTACGCGTGGACGACGCGTATGCGTGGCAGTGCCGCGTGCTGGACGTATAAAAAATTGCTAGAGGCGATTTCTGGGATGTTTTTGACCCAGTTTTTGGCCCAGAAAACACATATTAGAGGCTACAAAGTGGGGGAGTCCATTCATTTATCATCATTCATTCATTATTCACATTCTAGGTTTTAGATGTAGTTTTCTAGAGAGAGAGGCTCTCTCCTCTCTCTAGGATTTAGGATTTAGGTTTTCTCTTATTTTAAGGATTATCTCTTCTCCATTCCAGGTTCGATGTTCCTTTAATTTAGTTTTCTCTTCTACTTTTATTTGTTCTAATACTTTGGTTTCTCTATTTCACTTGTTAATTACTTATTTTCCAAATTTGGTTTATGAACTCTTCATGTTAGATTTGAATTTATATTTAATGCAATTTGAGGTATTTCAGATTTATGATTTTTTTTATTTATCTTTTTATATTCTTAGCTTGAATTGTGTAATTGGTGACACTTGAGTTATCAAACTCCTTTGTTGATTGATAATTGGAATTTGCTGGTTGATTTGGATCCCTCTAAAGCTAGGTTTTTCTCAGGAGCTGACTAGGACTTGAGGAATCCCATTGATTAGTCCACTTGACTTTTCTTTATTTAGTAAGGGTTAATTAAGTGGGAGCAATAAATAATTCTCATCACAATTGATAAGGATAACTAGGATAGAATTTCTAGTTCTCATACCTTGCTAAGAGTTTTATTAATTATTAATTTACTTGCAATTTATTTTTCCTGTCCCTTATTCAAAAACCCCAAAAAGATAATCTTCCATAACCAATAATAAATCACACCTCCCTGCAATTCCTTGAGAGATGACCCGAGGTTTCAATACTTCGGTTATCAATTTTATTAGCGGTTTGTTACTTGTGACAACCAAACTTTTGTACGAAAGGATTTTTTGTCAGTTTAGAAACTATACTTACAACAGAAATTTATTTGAAAATTCTAGACCGTGCGAGAGTTCTGTTCGGTCAATACTCTCGGTTTTTTTTGGGGTTTGTACTTGTGACAGCCAAATTAAACTTTGATGGAAGGTTGTTTGTCAGTTTGGATCTATACTTCAACGGAATTATTTTGTGAAAATTCCTAACTGACGGTAACCCTCTATCAAGTTTTTGGCTCGTTGTCGGGAAATTACAATGGTGTTATATTATTGGCTATTGTGAATATGTTCATATTGTGAATAGTTGTTTTTTGGTTATTTCTTAGTTTTACTAGTAATTAGGAGTTTGCTTTTTCTTTGCTTTTTGAAATTTTTGTTTTGATTTTCTCTTTTCCATATGAATTTTCATCCTTGTGGTTTTGGATATGGTTATGACTATGTTGTAGGTAATGAAAACTTTAATGATGGCTCACATTATGGGAGGGAAGAATTCTATGAAGGGAGCCACATCCATATGAGCAATCATCATGGCAATCTCCTTAACCAAGCTACTATGATTGTAACCCTTCCTATAATGCATATCATTCCAATGGATATGGTGGTTCTTATCATGATTATGCCACTCAACCACCATCATTCCATGCACCATCATTCCAACCACCACACTCTCAATCCACATCCTATTTCCACCAATTACCTCCACACAATCCAAATCCATATCCTCCCTATGTACACCCTTGTGACTGTTATGAACAAGCACCTGTTGAACCACCACCACTCCAATATCATTACCACCACAACCCTCTTGAACTACCTCCCATATATGAAAACTTTCAACCACATATTAAACTTTCCTTCTCACCGCAACTCTCCATGGAAGAATACCCATATCCATCAATCCAAGAGCAACATGATCCTAATTATGTTAGTCAAGTGGAACAAGAGCCAGGAGATCGTCTCAAGGAAGTAATGGATCGGTTTCAAGCAATCATCCGTCAAAAGGAGCAAGAGGAGGCCCAAAAGACGCATGAAGCTATCGAGGCTAACCTTTCCAAAATTAAAGCCAACTTGGACTCATGGGATTCATATCGTAGACAAAGCATCTTCACAGATGAATGTGAAAAATCAACCGAAGAGTGGAGCATGAAGGAGATTTTAGAGTCTCAACATGAGGACAAGAAAATGGAGTGTGTTGTGAAACAAGTGAAAGAGGAAGAGACCCTTGAAGAGGAAGAAATAGTTGAAGATTTAGGGGAGGTTGAGCAAGAGGTAAGTTCCATCATTGAAGACAACTCTACACCAAGTGACATTGGTGGTCTTGTTGAAGCTTCTTCCATTGGATGTGAAACCGATGTTGAGGAGGAATGTACACAACCTCCAATACATATTTTGATCAATAAGGAAGAGTTGAAAGAAGTTGACAAGCAAGTGGGAATTGAAGAGAGTTATCAAGAGGTGGAAGTCATCAAGGAGGAGTAAAAGGAAGTGAAGCTTACATTATCAAAGCCAATGGATATCTTCCTTGCTAAGTCACCATCCAAATTACAAATTGAGTGGGTAATCATCTCATCCTTTAATTTCCTTGGCCCATATCAATATGCTTTGTTAGAGACGGATGGTCAACTTAGAGCTATTTGTGGGTTAGAAAGTAGAAAAGAGTTGGATGTTGGTTGGCAATAAGAATCATGGTGCATAGTGGATGGAAGCTCAAACTTTGGGATTCATAGGTCGAGTGAAGCTCAAGTCAATGGAATTAGGATGAGGATTATGAGTCATAAGGAGAATTCAAGAAGTTTATCACCCAATTGGAATCATGAAGATCAAGGAGAAAGAGTGTTGACAAATAAGATATGGGACCCCGGAATATACATCAACAGTCATCAATCTTGGGGTACTACTTGCTTGAGATTTCTTGGAAGAGTGGTGCACATAATTTGGGATCCCGAAGGCTATTAGAAATGCAAACATTGGTGGAAATTCAAGGAAGAATTTAAGTATAAGCCACCATAGCTAGAACATCCCCAATTGTCCAACTTAAGGACTTTAAACAAAAGTGCTAGATGGGAGACATCCCATCATGGTAAACTTTTTCCATTCTCTTGTAGATATAATCAATGAATGAATTGAGTTGCCATTGTTAGGCAGTTTTCTTTCTCTTTACACTCTTGCATATATTACTTTGATTGCTAGGTTGCTTGTTAGATTCACGTTTTGATTAGAATAGTTATTTTTGAATTGCATCTTGCTTGAAGTGTAAACTTTGTGTGCATTGTATTTAAAAATTTTTCAAAAACTAAAAGATTTTTTGTTAAATTTGAATTTTGGGTGGTTTAGAGTGTCTATAAGTTAGGAGAGTGTGAAATTCTGTTTTTATGCTTCTTTTGAAAAAAAGAGAGGCATCTCACGTGTGCGCATGCCTGACGCGTACGCGTCATCAGTTGTTTTTCCTAGCCCATGTGTGTGCATGAGCGATGCGTACGCATCGCAATACTGCTGGTGCATGGTACAAAATCTAGAGAGTTGTGATGGTACCATGCAGGTATCGTGCGTCGAGCATGAAAAGCTTCCATGCACACGCGTGACCGACGCTTACGCGTCACCTTCTCTTTTCTACCTCCCTCGCGTACGCATCACTTGTTTTTTCTTCCTTCCATGTGTACGCGTGACTGAAGCGTACGCGTTGCATCCCATATTCAAATAAAGGGCGCCCTGCCCTGTTTCTTTTCTCTCCCTTCTTCTTTATTTCTTTCTTTCTTCTTTCTTCTTTCTTTCCTTCCCCTATTTCTTTTATCCCTCTTATTTTCACTTCTCTCAACATTTTTCAATCAATTTTCTCCGTTTCCCTTTCTTCCTCTTTTTAAATTTTTACTTCTCATTTTTCTCATCTTTCATTTTCTTTTGTTTATTGCATTTGCATACCTTCATTCATTGCATTGTAACATTGTTTTTGTAGCTTTGTTCTTATTTTCTTTTGTAAGTTTGTAATGTTAACATTGGTGTTGAATTTTCCTACTCAGTTGTTGAGAATTTCTTGGATCATTTTGGTGCTTCTTGACTTGTTTGACATTGTTTGGGTGATGAAATTTTTAGGTCAATGCTTAATTTTTTGACTCTTGCACTCTTTGTGCATTGATATGAACTTATATTGTCTTTTATGACCCACTTTTTCTTACTTATTATTTGCAAATTTTACCCCACACGCATGATTAGTGCCTTAGTCCCTTCTAACTCATTATTCTCTATTTTTGTGCCTAATTATCATTGAGTTAGGATGGGACCGAAATCTCCAATGCTTATCACTAATCTTGTTTGTGTCAATTCTTGTTTGAACTTGATGCTCCAAGTGCTCTTCATGTCATTTACTTATGCTTTGACTTTACTCTTGCATCAAGTATTAGTTGATATGCCTTAACTCATATTGTTTTCTCACTTATATGTTGTAATTATCATGTAGTCAAGAATCCCACTCTTATTTGGCATTAGCCTCCACCTATATTCTATTTGTTTCGATGTCTTCGTTTGTAGGCTTAATCATCTTTTTTTTTTCTCTCCTTTCAGGCTGGCCACCAAGAAGGGAAAGAAAAAAGCTTCGAAATGGGACAACAAGCAAGTCCCTCCGCACAACCTTCGGAAGGAGGTCATCAGTTGTAGCAACCCATCTACCTTGCTCTTCTTTGCATGCACCGAGGACGATGCAATCTTTAAGTGTGGGAAAGTCGAGGACCGACTTTTGTGGGTAACTACTTCCTTTTCCAACATGAATTCTTAATCTTCTTTGTTAGCTAGTTGTTGCATTGCACGATAGATTGCATGATAGTTAGAGTTTGTACATATTCTACCCATTTTTATGTTAGGAGTACTTGGTTAGAGTGATGATTTCTTTTCCAAGAAACTGTTTTAGGGAAGTCCACCAATTTAAAATTTTTTTTTGTGTGAACTTGCTTGAAGGAATTAATTTTGGAACATGGTTTTTGAGCTAAGAACATATAAGCATGTGAGTTTTGAGCCTAATTGTGTGGTTACATCATATAACCATTATTTTCATTCTTGTGTGTATTATTCTCTTTCTATGATTGTAATCTTTGATTTGTTTGATTCTTTATGTCTATTATTTTGTGTATGAATGCATTATATGATTGAGGCCGTCATTTCGATAGCTCACTTACCCAAATAGTCTTACCTTTTATCCACCATTGTTATCCAACTTTGAGCCTATTTTAATTCCCTTTTATTCTTAATGTTAGCACATCACTACCTCTAAGTAAAAAACAATAAATGTTCTTAACTTGGATCTTTGATTAGCTTAGGTTAGTGAGAGTGTGTATCATTTAAGTATGGGAAGTTTGGGAATATTGTGTGAGATAAAAGTGTATTTTGTAGTTTTGTTGAAAATCATGGGAATTGGGTACATACTCATGCATTAAATGTTTAAAACATATGTATTGATCTTTTTGTATATTTTATATTTCCAAAAAAAAAAGAGAAAAAGAGAAAAAGAAAGCAATAAAAAGGGGACAAAATGCCCCAAAGTTAAGTAATAATGAAAATACATATGGGATGTGACTTGAAAAGAATGCATGAGTGTGTGGAAAAATGAATGGAGAGTTAGGTTTTGCATTTGAATTGTATAGGTTGTTATGTGTGTTAGGTGAGAGCTTAGGTTAATCAAAGATTCAAATTTCAAGCTCACTTGACCATATGCATCCTTACCTTTACCCTAGCCACATTACAACCTATATATAAGTCCTCATGATAAATGTATGCATGCATTGAATAATTGTTGATTGTTAGATGAAAAACAAATCTTGGAAAGCATGATTAGAGGAGAACTGAGTGAATTCACCCCATACACTTGAGCGATTATAGCGGATACACTTCCGGTGAGGGTTCGATGCTCAATTCCTTGTTCCATGCTTTCACGAGCTTTCTTCTTGCAAGTTTGTTTATACTTTATTTTGATATTTAAATTGGTGGAATTCATGAATCATCATACTATCATAGCCCTACTTGTTCATATATATTCTTGGAGATTGATTTACTTTTAACCAAGTAGGTAGAAGTATTTTTAGGGTTTATCTTGTATTGAATTTAGTGGATTTGATCAACTTATCTCACATTTATTCAATGAAATAGCATGGTTTTGTAAACTTCTCCTAAATTGTGCTTAAGAGTGAAAACATGATTTTTAAGCCCTTAAATTGCTAATTTTAATTCAGTTTAATTCCATTCGATGCCTTGATATGTTTGTTAAGTGGTTTCAGGATCATAAAGGTAAGGATTGGGTGGAAGAAGTGAAAAAGAAAAGCATGCAAAGTGGAGGATTCATGAATAAATGAGGATTTGGTGGATTCAAGGCCACTGGCACGCGTCATCCACGTGTGCGCGTGAGAGAGAATTTTGCTAAGCGACGCGCACGCGTATGCGTGACACTGGTCACGTGACCTCATTAAAGAACACGCTGGGGGCGATTTTTGAGCTCAAGGAGGCCCAAATCTAACATATTTCTGATGCTTTTGAACTCAAGAATTGTGGGGGAATGAACCAAGTAGTCATAGTTTAGTTTTTCATCATGTTTTAGGTTAGAATTCTAGAAAGGGAAGCTCTCTCTTCTCTCTAGAATTTAGGGTAGTCTAGGTCAAATTTTCTTAGATCTAAGTTTTAATCCTTATTTTAGTTCAATTCCCTTTACATTCCCTTGTTCTATTGTCTTAATCCTCTTAGTTTTTCTTGTTAATTCCTTTATTTTTCCAATTTAGTTTATGAACTCTCTTGTCAATTTCAATTCTCTTTTAATGCAATTTTATGTTTCCATGTCTTTTTATGTTTATCTCAGTTGCTATTGTTGATTTCTTGTTTGTGTTAGTTATGATTTTCATTAATTCTTGCAATTTATGATGTTCACTTTTATTGCACTCTAGGTATTTGATAAAATATTTTCACTAGTTATGGAGTAATTTTCTACACTCTTGGCCTAGGCTAAGGGAATTGAGTGATCTTAAGTCATTGGATCTAATTGGATTGGTGATTTGGGTCCCTTGTTGATCAATTTGATGTCCATTGACACTAACCTACTATTAAGCTAATTAATGGCTAGGTTGGGACTTATGGTTGATGTTGATCAAGCCTATTTGACATACTTCAAGCATAAAAGTAGACTTGATAGGTTGGTCCCTCATAATTGTCAATATATGGTTGTTAGACAAGGATGGTAATCTCAATTTCTATGCCTTAGCCAAGAGTTCTTTTTGCCATCTAATCTCCATTTTTTGTTACTTTAATTGCTTTTCATTTAATTCCTTGCATGCTTATTTATTTTCTTGCCTTTTAATTTTCTTGTCAATTGCCTTCAAAACCCCTGTTCATACCCTGGGTCGAGCTGTCCGACCCAGGATGTTTGACGACAGGATGACCGACCTCTTCAGATCAGGACTACCTGACCTCTTCTCAAAGAGCTCGGCCAAATCACCAAGAAAGCCCAAAAAGGGGGCCTAAACAGAGGAACACGACCCAAATCCAAAGGCAGCCGATGAGAGGAACTTTTGCATGGTCTAGAAATTTGCGGATAAATCCTCGTTGCAAGTATAGTTTCTAAACCTTCAAAAGTCCTTTCATACAAACGTTTTGGTTGTCACAAGTAACAAACCCCTTAAAAATTATTAACCGAGTATTCAAATCTCGGGTCGTCTTCTCAAGGAATTGCAGGGAGGTATGTTCTTATTATTGGTTATGAAGATTGTATATTGGGGGTTTTAGAAGTTTGGGCAATGCGCACAGGTATATTTTCAAGCAATAAAAATAAATAAATAACTGTAAAATAAACTCTTAGCAAGGTATGAGAACCGGAAATCTTGTCCTTGTTATCCTTATCAGATGTGATGAGAATTGGATTTTAATCCCACTTAGTTAAGTCAAGTGGACTAATTAGCTTGATTCTAAAGTCCTAGTCAACTCCTGTGGAGAGACTAGTGTTAGAGCAATCATAGCTAAAGCAAAATCTGCCAATTTCAACCACTCCTGAGTTTGACAACTCAAGTACTACCAATCACTTGACCAAAGCCAAAAGAGAGAAAAATATCTAAATTAAATTAAAAGCATCAATATAAGCAAAGCAATCATAAGTCTGGAATACCTCAATTAACTCTAATAAAGACATCAAATGTAACATGGAAGAGTTCATAAATTAAATTGGGAAAATAAATAAAAATAAAGAACCTGGGATTGAGAGTCACTCCTAAAACTAAGAGAAATCCTAAATCCTAATCCTAAGAGAGAGGAGAGAACCTCTCTCTCTCTAAAAGCTACATCTACTCCTAAAATTATGAATTATGAGAGCCTCCTTATGAATGGGTGCAGTCCCCCACTTTATAGCCTCTAATCTGTGTTTTCTGGGCCGCAAACTAGGTCAGAAACAGTCCAGAATTTGCTGGTTTCGAATTTTGCCACGCTGGATTTCCGTCACTGCAACGCGGCCGCATGGATCACGCGGTCGTGTCACCTAGCATCAGGGAAACTATAATATATTATATATCAAATCGAAGCCCCGGACGTTAGCTTTCTAACGCAACTAGAACCGCGTCATTTGGACCTCTGTAGCTAAAGTTATAGCCGTTTGAGTGCAGAGAGGTCAGGCTGGACAGCTTAGCAATTTCTCCAACTTCTTGCATTCCTTCCACTTTTGCATGCTTCCTTTTCATCCTCTGAGCCATTCCTGCCCTGTAATCTCTGAAATCACTTAACACATATATCAAGGCATCTAATGGTAATAAGAGAGGATTTAATATTAGCAAATATCAAGGCATCTGTATTTTTCTAGCCGGGTGATAAGTAATTTGAATTCTCACTGCAGCTACCAAACAGCTTCCTAGACCCATTCAATTGAGCTCTACACCAACCTTTGCGTTTAAACTTAAAGCTTCCAACCATGATGAACCTTGCAGGACAATTCTTACCACTGGCCATCTTCCTCTTACTCTTAATGTCACAAAGAGCTCTAAGTTGACCATCCGTCTACAGTAGCCCATATTCAAGTGGGATTAGAAAGCTACGGGATATGAATTTTACCCACTTGAATGTTGTGAAGGATGATGGCAACTTAGGGGGAGGTATTTTTAATGAAATTGCAAGTTCCACTCCCTTGTGCTCTTCTCTGATAATTACCACCTCTTTGCAAGCTTCTTCAATTTCAACCTCTTCCTCTTGGCAGCTCTCTTCCAATTCAATCTCCTCTTCATTGCTTTCCAAGGGCATGGAAGGTTGTGCTTTTTCTTCTTGAATCTCCATCTCTTGATCAACCTCTTCCAAGTCTTCAACTATGATATGCTTTGGAGGTTGTACACCCTCCTCAGCATCAATTTCAACCGTCTTGGAGGGAGGCTCTATGTCTTGACTTTCCCATGGAGGTTCTGCATCTCCTAAGTCTTCAACCAACTCTTCTTCTTGAACAATGACAGCTTCTTCTACTTGTTCTAGTACGAATTCATTCTTTGTCTTGTCCACTGGGGTTTCTGGTATCTCCTTCATGCTACGCTTTTCACTAGACTGTCCACATGGAGCTGTGGTTGATCCTTGTATATTTGAGCGTCTAGAAGCCCATTGAATTAATACTTACTCCAGTTGTTGAACGGTTGCCTGAAATTTAATTACTGTTTCCCTTAGGCGATCCTCCTTCTCGGGTTGCCGGACTTGGACATGATACAAAAGAAAGTGGTGGTGGTTGGGAGTGATTGGATTGGAATTGGGGTGGTTCTATATATGGTTCATATGGCTCATAAGGTGGTTGGTATGGTGGTTGAGGGTTAGGGTCATATGGAGGTGAATGGCGGAAAGGGGCTTGTGAGTGTGGTGGTCCAAAGTTATGTTGAGGAAAGGGTTTATAGGCACATGGTGGTGGTTGTTGATAGTCCATTGGAGGTGGTTGTTGCCATGAGGGTTGATCAAATCCTTGTGGCTCCTCCCATCTTTGATTGTTCCAATCTTGATGCCTGCTCTCATTGTAATTTCTTCTTCTTGCAACATTATTGTAACCAGACTCATAGCCAAAGGGGTGAGAGTTCATAGTAGAAAATAAAAATTTAAAAAAAATAAAAATAAATTGAAATTAAAAGGTTATTTAAATTTTGAATTTAAAAATTAAATTTTGAAATTTGAATTTTAAATTTTTGAAATTTGATTTTTTTTGAAATTTGAAATTTGGAATTTTTTTTTAAATTTGAATTTTAAAAAAAATTTTTAAATTTGAATTTTTCAATTGACTTTTGAAATAAGATAAGATAAGATAAAAATTTTAAAATAAAAATCAATAACCTCTTAATTTAATAAAAATAAAAATAAAAACAAATCAAAAAGCAAATATTTACAATAACCAATAATAAGGCACACGTTTGCAATTCCCCGGCAACGGCGCCATTTTGATGAGAGGAACTTTTGCGTGGTCTAGAAATTTGCGGATAAATCCTCGTTGCAAGTATAGTTTCTAAACCTTCAAAAGTCCTTTCATACAAACGTTTTGGTTGTCACAAGTAACAAACCCCTTAAAAATTGTTAACCGAGTATTCAAACCTCGGGTCGTCTTCTCAAGGAATTGCAGGGAGGTATGTTCTTATTATTGGTTATGAAGATTATAAATTGGGGGTTTTGGAAGTTTGGGCAATGCGCACAGGTATATTTTCGAGCAATAAAAATAAATAAATAACTGTAAAATAAACTGTTGGCAAGGTATGAGAACCGGAAATCCTGTCCTTGTTATCCTTATCAGATGTGATGAGAATTGGATTTTAATCCCACTTAGTTAAGTCAAGTGGACTAATTAGCTTGATTCTCAAGTCCTAGTCAACTCCTATGGAGAGACTAGTGTTAGAGCAATCCTAGCTAAAGCAAAATCTGCCAATTTCAACCACTCCTGAGTTTGATAACTCAAGTTCTACCAATCACTTGACCAAAGCCAAAAGGGAGAAAAATATCTAAATTAAATTAAAAGCATCAATATAAGCAAAGCAATCATAAGTTTGGAATACCTCAATTAACTCTAATAAAGACATCAAATGTAACATGGAAGAGTTCATAAATTAAATTGGGAAAATAAATAAAAATAAAGAACCTGGGATTGAGAGTCACTCCTAAAACTAAGAGAAATCCTAAATCCTAATCCTAAGAGAGAGGAGAGAACCTCTCTCTCTAAAAACTACATCTACTCCTAAAATTATGAATTATGAGAGCCTCCTTATGAATGGGTGTAGTCCCTCACTTTATAGCCTCTAATCTGTGTTTTCTGGGCCGCAAACTGGGTCAGAAACAGTCCAGAATTTGCTGGTTTCGAATTTTGCCACGCTGGATTTTCGTCACTGCGATGCGGCCGCATGGATCACGCGGTCGCGTCGCCTAGCGTCAGGGAAACTATAATATATTATATATCAAATCAAAGCCCCGGACGTTAGCTTTCTAATGCAACTAGAACCGTGTCATTTGGACCTCTGTAGCTAAAGTTATAGCCGTTTGAGTGCAGAGAGGTCAGGCTGGACAGCTTAGCAATTTCTCCAACTTCTTGCATTCCTTCCACTTTTGCATGCTTCCTTTTCATCCTCTGAGCCATTCCTGCCCTGTAATCTCTGAAATCACTTAACACACATATCAAGGCATCTAATGGTAATAAGAGAGGATTTAATATTAGCAAATATACGTCCAAAGAAACATGTTTTCAATCAAAGCACATAATTAGGAAGGCAAATGTAAAACCATGCAAATAGTATGAATAAGTGGGTAAAGAGTAGATAAAAACCACTCAATTGAGCACAAGATAAACCATAAAATAGTGGTTTATCAGCAGCCCAAGCCTTTAGAGATAAGGGCGGTTCTCTTGAAGATAAGATGACTTCACTCAAAGATAAGATAATATAACTATCTTATCTCCAGAAAGATCACTCTACAGACATTATAAATACACTAGAGCACCCAAGTATAACTCATACTCTGATTCTACTAAAAACCTGCTTAATACCCTTGCTAACTTAAGCATCGGAGTCCCTTGCAGGTACCACCACCCTCCGGTGACAAAGGATCAGCAGCATAGCCAGCCCAACAAGTTGGACACGACAACTCCGGCCGCCACCCACCAGCCGGACACGTCATCTCCGACCAGTACAGAAGATCTCGTCCGAGATCGACCTACAATTTCAGGTAACCCTCGGAACATTGGCGCCGTTACCGGGGACCTGGAAGTCATCCCATCGTCTTGGCGGACAACCTTGACAACGACCACAATTCTGATTTGGAGAACAGAACGCCACATAAGAATGTGGAGGTCACAATAGACGATACTTCTCAACCTAACAAAGACAAGAATTCACCAAACACGGGTGCCATGGAGGCACTTCAAGATCGCCTAAAATAAGTTGAAAAGGAGGTCGAGTAACAATGGAAAGTCGAGAGAGACCTACGAAGGGAAGCTAGATGACGACGCGAATTAGAGGACAAGCTCCTAATGCTCGAAGCAGATTTCAAGGCCAAAACTACTCGATCTGGCCACGAAGATAGCTCCCGTAAGGACCAAGACCCATTCACCAAAGAGATCATGAAGACCAAAATCCCAAAAGACTTCAAACCTCTCGACATGACTCTATACGATGGCACAGCAGATCCCAACCATTATCTCAGTAATTTCAGAAGTAGAATGTACCTCACTAACGCCTCAGATGCAGTCCACTACAAAGCCTTCCCGACTACCTTAACAAAGACAGCAATTAAATAGTTTGACAATCTGCCCCCTAGGTCCATCTCAAGCTTTGACGACTTAGACAAGAAGTTTTTGGCCAGATTCTCCATCCAGAAAGATAAAACTAAGCACGCCCCAAGTCTATTAGGAATCAAGCAAGGAGATCGGGAAAGTCTCTGCAGCTACATGGAAAGATTCAACAAAGCATGTCTGGACATACAAAGTCTGCCAATGGAAGCAGCCATTATGGGTCTCATCAATGGCTTACAAGAAGGACCTTTTAGTCACTTGATATCGAAAAAATACCCCACATCCCTAAATGAAGTTCAAGAACGAGCAGAGAAATACATCAACATGGAGAAAAACTCTCGACTAGGAGAGACCTCAAAGTCCGGATTCTCATACTCCTCCCGGGATAAGGACAAAGAGTCCAAGAAAAAAGAAGATCAGCGTGGAGAAAAAATCAAGAAATACCATAATTACACCCCTCTTCGGGTGTCTCTTGTAGATGTCTATCGAGAAGTATGCCATACTGAAAAGATACCCCCAGCTCACCCACTCAAAAGCAAGAAAGGAGGAGGAAATCGGACTGAATACTGTGAATACCATCGAATCTATGGACATCCCACCAACGAATGCTTTGACTTGAAAAATTTCATAGAAAAACTGGTGAGAGAGGGAAAATTAGATCGGTACTTAGCCAGCAGGGCAGACGAACCCAGAAAAAGAAGAAGGGACGAAGATGTCGGACGAACTGAACGACCACCTCGTACACCGAAGAGACATGTCCACATGATACACGGAGGATTTTCGGGAGGAGGAATCTCCAAATCATCTCGCAAAAGACATCTTAAAGAAGTATATCATGTTGAGGGAGGAGAAGAAGCACCTGACATCCCCACTATCACTTTTACTAAAGAGGACGCAGCTGGCATCATCTCGGGACATGACGATCCCATGTTCATCACTATCATATTGGCCAATGCTAATCTTCACCACACACTGGTAGACCAGGGAAGCTCGGATTACATCTTGTTCAAAACCACCTTCGACAAACTCGGCCTGGAAGAAAAAGAACTCAGGGCATATCCAAACAACTTATTCGGGCTGAGAGACACTCCAATCCAACCACTTGGATACATCTCACTACACACAACCTTTGGAAAAGGAAACCGGTCAAGGACACTCAACATAGACTACATTGTGGTCGACGTGAGTTCGGCCTACAATGCCCTAATAGGTCAGACAATGTT
The DNA here is from genome assembly GCF_059453495.1 of Arachis ipaensis. Lineage (NCBI taxonomy): Eukaryota > Viridiplantae > Streptophyta > Magnoliopsida > Fabales > Fabaceae > Arachis > Arachis ipaensis. Next base: position 114,060,350 of record NC_142442.1, on the reverse strand, counting down.
AAATCAGCTTGGCGCAGTAGTCTCGACCCTACACCTGTGCATGAAGTTCCCAACCACAGAGGAATAGCTACGATAAAAGCAGACTAGAAGACGGTGCGCCGCTGTTACAACGAAAGTCTAAACCTTAGAGGCAGAGGCGAAGAAGTCCATACCATCGAACTCGGGGGAGTTCGGGGGCGGGAAGAACTTCGTCCACAACCCGAAGGCAAAATAGAAAAAGTCCAGATCGGAGATGCCCCAGATAAAACAACCAATATCGGCAAAATCCTAAAAGGAGATGTAAAAGAGTCACTCATACAGTTCTTAAGAAATAATATCGACCTCTTTGCATGGAAGGCCGCAGACATGCCGGGCATAGACCCCAAGTTAATGTGCCACAAGTTGGCAGTTTACCCAGGATCTCGGCCAGTATAGCAGAGACGTAGAAAACTCGGACCAGAACGATCCCAAGCTGTGGAAGAGCAGGTACAAGCTCTACTGGAGGCAGGATTCATAAGAGAAGCAAGTACCCACTATGGCTAGCTAATGTCGTCTTGGTGAAAAAATCAAACGGAAAGTGGCGAATGTGCACCGACTACAGTGATCTTAACAAAGCCTTCCCAAAAGATCCTTATCCACTCCCAAGTATCGACGCTCTGGTGGATGCCTCCTCCGGATACAAGTACCTCTCGTTTATGGACGCCTATTCAGGATACAACCAAATCTCGATGTATCCTCCCGATCAAGAAAAAACCTCATTCTTAATCCCAAAGGCAAAATACTACTACATCGTCATGCCATTCGGACTCAAAAACGCAGGAGCCACTTATCAAAGATTAATGAATAAGGTCTTCAAAGACCACATTGGGAAAGTCATGGAAGTTTACGTGGACGACATGTTAATAAAGACACAAAGTGAGGAGTCGTTACTATCCGACCTCACCCAAGTATTTGACACTATAAGAAGGCATGGCATGCGGCTTAACCCTGCAAAATGCACCTTCGCAGTAGAAGCTGGCAAATTCTTGGGTTTTATGCTTACACAAAGGGGAATTGAAGCCAACCCAGACAAATGCAAGGCTATACTCGACATGAAGAGTCCGACCAGTGTTAAAGAGGTACAACAACTCAATGGAAGATTGGCAGCCTTGTCCAGATTTCTAGCTGGATCGGCAATAAGATCTCTCCCCTTCTATGCCACTCTAAGGAAGGGAAAGAGGTTTGAATGGACAACAGAGTGTGAGCAGGCCTTCCAGGATTTCAAAAGGTTCTTGGGATGACCACCCATTCTAATTCGGCCACGGGAAGGAGAACCACTTGTATTGTACCTCGCAGTAGGAAATTGGGCAATAGTCTCAGCACTGGTCTGAGAAGATGACAGTGGACAACAACCTATATACTTCATCAGCAAAGCATTACAAGGGTCTAAATTGAACTATCAAAAGATAGAAAAATTTGCTTATGTTCTCATACTAACATCTCGATGACTCTGCCCATATTTCCAAGCCCACATTATCAAGGTTCGGACCAACCAGCCCATAAAAGACATTTTGCGGAAAACAGATCTAGCAGGAAGAATCTTGCAATGGGCAGTCGAGTTGTCCGAATTCGACCTTCAATATGAAGCTCGGACAGCCGGCAAATCACAGTATTTGGCCGACTTCATCGCAGAGTTTACGGACACCCCAGAAATTCCTACAGAATGGAATCTCTATGTAGACGGTTCCTCAAACAAAACTGGAAGTGGCGCAGGCGTGATAATAGAAAGCGACTAGGGAACCCAAATCGAACTTTCCCTCAAATTTGGGTTCCCCGCCTCAAATAACGAAGCTGAATATGAGGCACTACTAGCTGGTTTGAAGCTGGCTAAGGAAGTTGGAGCTCAAAAGCTTATCATTTTCAGTGACTCACAGGTAGTCACTTCACAAATAGCAGGGAGCTACCAAGCCAAAGATCCCACCATGAAAAAATACTTGGACAAAACCAAGGAACAGCTCGGACAACTCAGGAAATATGAGGTCTGCCACATCCCGCGGGAACAGAACGCTCGAGCTGATGCACTCTCAAAACTAGCCAGCACCAAACCAGGGGGCAACAACAAAAGCCTCATCCAAGAGATGCTCCAAAACCCGTCAATCTCAGAAGAAGAAAAGGTCCTAGCTATGACAAGTCTGGATCAAGGATGGATGACTCCCATAATTAATTACCTCAAAACAGAAACACTCCCTACAGATAAGAAGGAAGCAAAGAGGTTAAAACGGGAAGCACAATACTACACCATCATAAACAATACTCTATACAAGAGAGGGATTTCAACACCACTGTTAAAATGTGTGCTGACTTCCAACACAAAAGAAGTTTTAGAAGAAGTACACAGTGGTATCTGTGGCAACCATCTTGGAGCACAAGCCCTTACCAAAAAAGTACTCCGGGCCGGATTCTATTGGCCAACTTTGCAAAAAGAAGCAATAGAATTCGTAAAGACATGTTCACCATGTCAGAAGCATGCTAATTTTCACATCGCCCCACCAGAGGAGCTCATCAGCGTAACCTTACCCTGGCTATTTGCAAAATAGGGACTCGACCTCCTTGGGCCATTCCCTCAGGAATCAGGACAGGTCAAGTTCCTCATCGTCGTGGTAGATTATTTTACAAAATGGATTGAGGAAGAGCCCCTAGCTAACGCCACTGCTCAAAGAAGTCAAAAATTCCTATATAGAAACATTGTCACAAGGTTTGGGGTCCCATACTCCATCACCACAGATAATGGCACTCAATTCACAGACGCAGGCTTCAGAAAATTAGTGGCCGACTTGAAAATAAAGCACCAATTTACATCCGTAGAACATCCCCAGGCTAATGGACAGGCAGAAGCCACCAATAAAGTTATATTAGCTGGGCTAAAATGGAGATTACAGGAGACAAAAGGAGCCTAGGCTGAAGAGCTCCCACAAGTCCTATGGGCATATCGGACAACTCCACACTCCACCACAAAGGAATCACCTTTCCGATTAGCTTACGGAATGGAGGCAATGAACCCAGTAGAGGTCGAAGAAGGATCTCCCAGAGTAATTCACTATAGTGAAGAGGTCAACTCCCAACTTCAAAAGGAAGAACTCGACCTACTTCCAGAAATCCGAGAAAGAGCTCGGATCAAGGAAGATGCATTAAAACGTCGAATGGCCTCAAGATAAAACCAAAAGGTAGTACATCGAGGTTTTGCCAAAAATGACCTCGTCCTAATCCGAAATGATATCGGAACAAGTCAACCTGGAGAAGGAAAGCTGGCAGCAAACTGGAAAGGACCCTACCGAGTCGTAGAACTACTCGGAAAGGGCTACTACAGGCTGACCGAACTCGAAGGGCGAGAGCTTCCAAGGTCATGGCACACCTGCAACTTAAGAAGGTATTACAGTTAGGAGGTAATAAAAGATCTTAGGATGAGGTGCACTCTTTTTCCTGAACAAGGTTTTTTAACGAGGCACCAAGCCAAGATCCATGAACCACCTGATTTAGAGGGACAAAATGGCCACATGTATATATTTGCATTTTCTTTATTTTGAATAAAGTTTTTAGATTTTTTACAAATCTTCTTATCAAGACGCATTAATCTGAAACGCAAAAAATTCATCGCCCGATTATAAAGCTACAGATCGGCAGAAAGTGAAAATCAAATTCACTGCTCGATCACGATAAAGACTGGTGCACGAAATTGTGATCATCAACAATGGCGCTAAAGACTTGGTGCTCTCAAACGTGAATCACACTTTGTCACAACTTCGCACAACTAACCAGCAAGTGCACTGGGTCGTCCAAGTAATAAACCTTACGTGAGTAAGGGTCGATCCCACGGAGACTGTCGGCTTGAAGCAAGCTATGGTCACTTTGTAAATCTCAGTCAGGCGGATTCAAATGGTTATAGAGAATTGACAATTAAAACATAATTAAAATATAAACTATGATAGAGATACTTATTTAATTCATTGGTGAGAATTTCAGATAAGCGCATAGAGATGCTTTCGTTCCTCCTAAACCTCTGCTTTCCTGCTGTCTTCATCCAATCATTCCTACACCTTTCCATGGCAAGCTGTATGTTGGGCATCACCGTTGTCAATGGCTACATCCCATCCTCTCTGTGAAAATGGTCCAATGCGCTGTCACTACATGGCTAATCATCTGTCAGTTCTCGATCATACTGGAATAGGATTTACTATCCTTTTGCGTCTGTCACTACACCCAGCACTCGCGAGTTTGAAGCTCGTCACAGCCATCCCTTCCTAGATCCTACTCGGAATACCACAGACAAGGTTTAGACTTTCTGGATCTAAGGAATGGCTGTCCATGGGTTCTAACTTATACCACGAAGATTCTAATATCTCGGACTCGGTCCTCTGTATTAGATATCTAAGAGATATTCATTCTAGCTTGTTTGCATGTAGAACGGAAGTGTTTGTCAGGCACGTGTTCGTAAGTGAGAATGATGATGAGCGTCACATATTCATCACATTCATCATGTTCTTGGGTGCAAATGAACATCTTAGAATAGGAATAAGCTTGAATTGAATAGAAAAATAATAGTATTTTGCATTAATTCATGAGGAACAGCAGAGCTCCACACCTAAATCTATGGTGTGTAGAAACTCTACCGTTGAAAATACATAAGAACAAGGTCCAGGCATAGCCAAATGGCCAGCCCCCAAAACATGATCAAAGGATCAAAAGACAATTCAAAGATTTCAAATACAATAGTAAAAAGTCTTATTTCTACTGAACTAGTTACTAGGGTTTACAGAAATGAGTAAATAATGCAGAAATCCACTTCCGGGGCCCACTTGGTATGTGCTTGGGCTGAGCACTGAGCTTTACACGTGTAGAGGCTTCTATTGGAGTTGAACGCCAGTTTGTAACCTGTTTCTGGCATTTAACTCCACTTTGCAACCTATTTCTGGCGTTTAACTCCAGAATGCAACATGAAACTGGCGTTGAATGCCAGTTTGCATCGTCTAAACTCGGGCAAAGTATGGACTATTATATATTGCTGGAATGCCCTGGATGTTTACTTTCCAACGCAATTAAGAGCGCGCCATTTGGAGTTCTATACCTCCAGAAAATCCACTTTGAGTGCAGGGAGGTCAGAATCCAACAGCATCTGCAGTCCTTCTTCAACCTCTGAATCTGATTTTTGCTCAAGTCCCTCAATTTCAGCTAGAAATTACCTGAAATCACAGAAAAATACACAAACTCATAGTAAAATCCAGAAATGTGATTTTTATTTAAAAACTAATAGAAATATACTGGACTAACTAAATCATACTGAAAACTATGTAAAAACAATGCCAAAAAGCGTATAAATTATTCGCTCATCACAACACCAAACTTAAATTGTTGCTTGTCCCCAAGCAACTAAAAATCAAATAGGATAAAAAGAAGGGAACATACTATAAATTCCAAAATATCAGTGAAACTTAGCTCCAATCAGATGAGCGGGACTAGTAGCTTTTTGCCTCTTGAATAATTTTGGCATCTCACTTTATCCCTTGAAGTTCCAAATGATTGGCATCTATAGGAACTCAGAATTCAGATAGTGTTATTGATTCTCCTAGTTCAGTATGTTGATTCTTGAACACAGCTAATTTATGAGTCTTGGCCGTGGCCCTAAGCACTTTGTTTTCCAGTATTACCACTGGATACATAAATGCCACAGACACATAACTGCGTGAACCTTTTCAGATTGTGACTCAGCTTTGCTAGAGTCCCCAATTAGAGGTGTCCAGGGTTCTTAAGCACACTCTTCTTTTTTGCTTTGGACCTCGACTTTAATCACTCAGTCTCAAGTTTTCACTTGACACCTTCACGCCACAAGCACATGGTTAGGGACAGCTTGGTTTAGCCGCTTAGGCCAGGATTTTATTCCTTTAGGCCCTCCTATCCACTGATGCTCAAAGCCTTGGATCCTTTTTATTACCCTTGCCTTTTGGTTTTAAGTGCTATTGGCTTTTAGCTCTTGTCTTTTGGTTTAAAGAGCTCTTGGCTTTTTCTGCTTGCTTTTTCTTTTTCTTTTTTTCATTTTTTTTTGCCATTTTTCTTTTCTTTCATTTTTTTTCGCAAGCTTTTGTATTCACTGCTTTTTCTTGCTTCAAGAATCATTTTTATGATTTTCAGATTATCAGATAACATGTCTCCTTTTTTCTTATTCTTCAAGAGCCAACATATTTAACATTCATAAACCACAATATCAAAAGACATATGCACTGTTCAAGCATTCATTCAGAAAACAAAAAGTATTGTCACCACATCAAAATAATTAAACTAGTTTCAAGGATGAATTCGAGACCCTATACTTTTTGTTCTTTTGTTTTTAGAACATTTTTCATTTAAGGGAGGTGATGGATTCATAGGACATTCATAACTTTAAGGCATAGACACTTAGACACTAGTGATCATGTAATAAGACACAAACATAAATAAACATGAGGCATAAAACTGAAAAACAAAAAAATAAGAACAAGGAGATTAAGGAACGGGTCCACCTTAGTGAGGGTGGCGTCTTCCTCTTCTTTAAGAACCAATGGTGCTCTTGAGGTCCTCTATGTCTCTTCCTTGTCTTTGTTGCTCCTCCCTCATAGCTCTTTGATCTTCTCTAATCTCATGGAGAATGATGGAGTGCTCTTGATGTTCCACCCTTAGTTGTCCCATGTTGGAGCTTAATTCTCCTAGGGCAGTGTTGATTTGCTCCCAATAGTTTTGTGGAGGGAGGTGCATCCCCTGAGGCATCTCAGGGATTTCATGATGAGGAATTTCCTCACGCTCTGGTTGAGATCCATGCTCTCTTGTTTGCTCCATCCTTTTCTTAGTGATGGGCTTATCCTCATCAATGAGAATGTCTCCCTATATGTCAATCCCAGCCGAATTGAATAGATGGCAAATAAGGTGAGAAAAGGCTAACCTTACCAAAATGGAGGACTTGTCAGCCACCTTGTAGAGTTCTTGAGGTATAATCTCATGAACCTCTACTTCCTCCCCAATCATGATACTATGGATCATGATGACCCAGTCTATAGTAACTTCAGACCGATTGCTAGTAGGAATGATTGAGCGTTGAATGAACTCCAACCATCCTCTAGCTACAGGCTTAAGGTCCAGTATTCTCAATTGAACCGGCTTGCCTCTTGAGTCAACCTTCTATTGAGATCCTTCTACACATATGTCTATGAGGACTTGGTCCAATCTTTGATCAAAGTTGACCCTTCTAGTGTAGGGGCGTGCATTTTCTTCCATCATTGGCAAGTTGAACGCCAGCCTTACATTTTCTAGACTGAAATCTAAGTATTTCCCCCGAACCATGGTAAGCCAATGCTTTGGATTCGAGTTCACACTTTGATCATGGTTCCTAGTGATCCATGCGTTTGCATAGAACTCTTGAACCATTAGGATCCCGAATTATTGAATGGGGTTGGTGAGAACTTCCCAACCTCTTCTTTGGATCTCAAGTCGGATCTCTGGATACTCATTCTTTTTGAGCTTGAAAGGAATCTCAGGGATCACTTTTTTCTTGGCCACAACTTCATAGAAGTGGTCTTGATGGACCTTTGAGATGAATCTCTCCATCTCCCATGACTCAGAGGTGGAAGCAATTTCCTTCCCTTTCCTTTTTCTTGAGGTTTCTCTGGTCTTAGGTGCCATTAATGGTTATGGAAAAATAAAAAGCAATGCTTTTTACCACACCAAACTTAAAATGTTTGCTCTCGTCCCCGAGCAAAAGAAGAGGGAAATAAGGAGAAGAAGAAGACGAATGGAGGAGAGGGAGAGAGGTGTGTATTCGGCCAAGGGTAAGAAGAAAGGGTTGTGTTGTGTGAAAATGAAGAAGGAATGAGGGGTTTATATAGGAGTGGGGAAGGTTTAGGGTTTGGCCATTAGGGTTGGGTTTGGGAGGGAAAAGAGTTTGAATTTTGGAGGTAGGTGGGATTTATGGGGAAGAGTGAGTGAGGTGATTGGTGAAGGGTATTTGGGGAAGAGAGTTATGAAAAGGTGTGAAGAGGAGAGAAGAAGTGGTGGGGATCCTGTGGGGTCCACAGATCCTGTGGAGCCAATGACTTAACATTCCTGCTCCAATTAGGCGTGTAAAACGCCCTTGCTATGCAATCCTGGCGTTTAACGCCAGACTGCTGCTTGTTTCTGGCATTAAACGTCCAAATGTAGCCTGTTTCTGGCATTTAACGCCAGGTAGATGCTTGTTTCTGGTGTTAAACGCCAGCTTGGTGCTTGTTTCTGGCGTTAAACGCCAGACAGATGCTTGTTTCTGGTGTTTAAACGCCAGAATGCTCCTCATCCAGGGTGTGCTATTTTTAATGCTGTTTTTCATTCTATTTTTGATTTTTCAGTAGTTTTTGTGACTCCACATGATCATCAACCTAATAAAACACGAAATAATAAAAAGAAAATAAAATAGATATGATTAAATAACATTGGGTTGCCTCCCAACAAGCGCTTCTTTAATGTCAATAGCTTGACAGTGAGCTCTCATGGAGCCTCACAGATAATCAGAGCAAGGTTGGAACCTCTCAACACCAAACTTAGAGTTTGACTGTGGGGGCTTTGGTTGACTCTGCAGTGAGAGAAGCTTTTCATGCTTCCTCTCCATGGTTACAGAAGGAGATCCTTGAGTTTTAAACACAAGGTTGTCCTCATTCAGTTGAAGGACTAACTCTCCTCTGTCCACATCAATCACAGCTCTTGCTGTGGCTAGGAAGGGTCTTCCAAGGATGATGGATTCATCCTCATCCTTCCTAGTGTCTAGGATTATGAAATCAGCAGGGATGTAAAGGCCTTTAACCTTTACTAACACATCCTCTACTTGTCGATAAGCCTGTTTTCTTGAGTTGTCTGCCATCTCTAATGAGATTCTGGCAGCTTATACCTCAAAGATCCCAAGTTTCTCCATTACAGAGAGTGTCATTAAGTTTATTCCTGACCCCAGGTCACACAGAGCCTTCTCAAAGGTCATGGTGCCTATGTTACAGAGAATTAGGAATTTACCAGGATCTTGTTTCTTTTGAGGTAATTTATGCCTATCCAATGCATTCAGTTCATTGGTGAGCAAGGGAGGTTCATCTTCCCAAGTCTCATTACCAAATAATTTGGCATTCAGCTTCATGATTGCACCAAGGTACTTAGCAACTTGCTCTTCAGTAATGTCTTCATTCTGTTCAGAGGATGAATATTCATCAGAGCTCATAAAGGGCAGAAGGAGGTTCAATAGAATCTCTATGGTCTCTAGATGAGCCTCAGATTCCTTTGGTTCCTCAAAGGAAAACTGCTTATTGGTCACTGAGTGTCCCAGGAGGTCTTCCTCACTAGGATTCACGTCCTCCTCCTCCTCTTTGGGTTCGGCCACACTAAGTAAGGTAATGGCCTTGCACTCTCTTTTTGGATTCTCTTCTGTATTGCTTGGGAGAGTACTAGGAGGAGTTTTAGTGACTCTTTTACTCATCTAGCCCACTTGTGCCTCCAAATTTCTAATGGAGGACCTTGTTTCATTCATGAAACGTAAAGAAGTCAGACCAGTCGACCACAATAACCAAAGTTATAAAAAGTAAATCCCTGGAAAGAGGCCTGGCCAGCCCTAGAAAAGAGGATTACTAGAAATAACTTAGAAAGACCGACATGATGAAGTCGGCCCAAACCAAAAGGTTATAAAAAGTAATCCATAAAAGAGACCTGATCAAGGTCCAAGAAAATGGATTACTAGAAATAACTTAGAAGGGACCGACATGATGAAGTCGGCCCAAACCAAAAAGTTATAAAAAGTAATCCATAAAAGAGACCTGACCAAGGTCCAAGAAAATAGATTACTAGAAATAACTTAGAAGGGACCGACATGATGAAGTCGGCCCAAACCAAAAAGTTATAAAAAGTAATCCATAAAAGAGACCTGACTAAGGTCCAAGAAAATGGATTACTAGAAATAACTTAGAAAGGGACCGACATGATGAAGTCGGCCCAAACCAAAAAGTTATAAAAAGTAATCCATAAAAGAGACCTGACTAAGGTCCAAGAAAAATGAATTACTAGAAATAACTTAGAAAGAGAATGACATGATAAAGTCGGCCCAAACCAAAAAGTCATCCCTAAAAAAGACCCGACTAAGGTCCAAAAAATGGATTACCAGAAGGGACCGACATGATGAAGTCGGCCCAAATATAAAAGGCAATCAAAAGAGATTGGACAACAAGGCTCCAACACTCCCAAGATTCTAGAAGGTGTCAGAAAGATGCAGACAAGCATATCACAAAAAGAAACAAGGTTGTTATAATAATAAGACTCAAGAGGCCACCTGAAGTCGACCCCAAGAGCCTGAAAAACTACTTTGTTTTTTCTAAAAATAAAGTTGCTAACAGAAAAGCAACCAAAATATCCAGAAGTCAAGACTACAAATTACAAAAAGAGTTCAAAGCCCACAAGTCAGGCACTACAAAAATACATCAAAGGTAATTAGAGAGGATCTAAGGACTTCCCAGTAGCTGCATCCCGAGGTGAAGGAGGACGAGTCTGAAGAGGTCCCGCATCTACCGTCCCATCATCCCAGTTCAGGATCTGGACATCGGGATCAGACTCAGGTTGACCGACTTCAGTTACCAGAGTTGAAGAAGGCGGGAGAACGGAGACTTTGCCAGAAGGTACAGGAGGAGGTTCGACATCATCATCATCAGGGTCATCAGGGACAATCTTACCATCCTTTACAACGTTATCCAAGCTAAAGAGAGTAAGGTCAAGCTCGGGCGCAAGAACTCGAACTTGATCCTTCAAATTCTCATAAGCAGCATTTACACTGCCTACAAGATGACCCTGAAGCTCGGCATAGTCAGCTCGGGCAACTCCAAATCCTCCCTAAAACCCATCATTTCCCTATAAGTTGTGACATAGCTCTCCTTATGCTTCAACGCCATATCTTCAGACAACTTGGCAGAAGCCGCCAAGGCAATAGCCCGAGTCTTCTCCCCTTCCAACTTTTTCTCCAACTTGGCCACTTTCACCTCGAGCTCTTCCTTCAAACCCTTCATCCGGTCGAACTCCAACTTGGCTTCCTCCATAAAGGCCTTTGTTGCATGAATATGAAGGTCCTGGGCAGTTCGATATAAAGCTGCCCCCACATGTGCCATCTTAATGCTGCTCCAAGTAATAAAATCTAAATGACAAAGAAGAGAAACATCATCAGTAGGAATGGTACCATAGGGACCAATTTGCTGATCAACAAACTCGACAGCATCGAAATCGGGGGCATCCAGGTTGAAGGGCTCAGCTGTTTTCTGTCTTTTTGGAGGAGAAGCGCCAGTAGGAGAAGAGGTAACAGTAGAAGTCTTGGGAGGATCGACCAAATGAACCCGAGAGGTAGGAATCATCCTCCTCGATTCAGGAGAGCTTGGTACTGATGGCTTTGGGAGAACATGAGAGGATCCTTCCCCAGCCACCTTGGCCGAGATGTTTTGGGTAGCTGTAGCCTTCCTCGCCTTTTTAAAGGCCCTCATGGAGTCATTATTTTTAACCATTTCTGAAAATACAAACAAAAAAAAGTTATAAAGCTGGAAGAAATAGAAAACAAGAAAGAAGTAAGCCAAAAGTAAAAAGAAGTTGACCACTACCCAGCTCGGCTCGGACAAGGGAAGGGTCTCCTAAAAATCTCTTTGTGTCAAGATGAGGAGGTTTTCCCCAGATCCCCTCCAACAAAGTCATGAAATCCTGCTCAATCTCATCAAGTATTTCTCACGTATATCTAGATACTACAACTTTTTTTTGCCAACATAAGGGGAAGGCAGGTTCACCATTCGACTCTAAGAAAAATGGTCGAGCTCCCTCAACAGCTCGGACCTTGAAGAAGTAATTCTTAAAATCCCTAAAAGACTCATCATACATAGAAAACACTTTGTCCCCTTGGGCAGACCTGAAAGAAACCCAATAAGCTTTCTTTTTGGTAGTCCCAGGCTTGGTCAAAACAAAAAGACATAGAAAGAGAGTTTGAGAAGGTGTGACATCCAACTCTTGGCAAAGCAACTGAAAGATCTTGATGAAGCCCCAGGAGTTCGGATGGAGCTGAGATGGGGCCACATTGCACGACCACAACAAGTCGGTCTCAAAAGAAGTAAAAGGAAAAGTAATTTTCAGCTGGCTGAAAAAATAGTCGTAGGCATAGAAAAAGGGACGTTCCCCTTGGGTTAAAGATGGAAAGCAAACCCTTTCATCGGAGTCTGGCACTACCAATTCATAATCTTTCTCCTGGTCTCTATGACTACAGATACGGTGACATTTTCTAAGTTCCACAAGATACTCAGAATTAACTACTGAGACACACATCAAAACAAGGGAGTCCAGCCAATCGGACATACCCTCAGGAACCTTGGAAGACGTTTCAACAATATTTTTGCAAGAAGACATGGCCAACTAGTCCTACAGCAAGAAAAGAAAATGGACTACTAATCAAAACAGCTCGGGTGAAATCAAAACAGCTCGAACAACATGACTCAGAGCAATACAAACAGTAAAAGGAAAACCCCAAGACGCACACCAAGGTCCAGGGGCATCCTTTGGAGGCAGGGACAAAGTAAGGACTCAGGAAAAGTCTACAAGGCTACACCCCAACAAAATCCTCAGCGAAGAAAAATAATCCCTTCCAAACAAGCAACAACATGAGAAGAAAATCAAAGCAAAAGTCATCAGAAAATCGTCGTCTCTTACAACTCTGATTCTACTAAAAACCTGCTTAATACCCTTGCTAACTTAAGCATTGGAGTCCCTTGCAGGTACCACTACCCTCCGGTGACAAAGGATCAGCAGCATAGCCAGCCCAACAAGTCGGACATGATAACTCCGGCTGCCACCTACCAGCTGGACACGTCATCTCCGACCAGTACAGAAGATCTCATCTGAGATCGACCTACAGTTTCAGGTAACCCTCGGAACAACCCCCTTGTTTCTTCATAGCCAATAATTGAGCACTTCATTACAATTCCTTGAGAGATAACCCGAGGTTTAAATACTCTCGATTTTTATTGGGGTTTGTACTTGTGACAACCAAATTAAACTTTGATGGAAGGTTGTTTGTTGGTTTGGATCTATAATTCAACGGAATTATTTTGTGAAAATTCCTAACTGACGGTAACTCTCTATGAGTCCCTCCCCTTCTACTCGATTCTAAGGAAAGGGAAGAAGCTCGAATGGACCCCAGAATGCGAAAGGGCCTTCCAAGACTTCAAATCATTCCTGGGGCGACCACCAATCTTGACCTGACCCATGCCAGGAGAAGAGCTGGTGTTGTACTTAGCAGTCGGAAGTCGGGCAATAGCCTCAGCCCTCGTCCGAGAAGACGAAGAGGGACAGCAGCCTATCTACTTCATCAGCAAAGCCCTACAAGGGGCAGAACTGAACTACCAAAAGATAGAAAAATTTGCCTATGCCCTCATACTCACATCCCAAAGACTTCGGCCCTACTTCCAAGCCCACGCCATCGAAGTACGCACTAACCAACCCATGAAACACATCCTACAAACGATGGACATAGCAGGGAGAATTCTGCAGTGGGCAGTAGAGTTGTCCGAGTTCAACCTCAAGTATGAAACTTGGACCGCCTTAAAATCCCAGTACCTAACCGACTTCATCGCCGAATACACCGATACCCCGGGGGCGCCCGTCTCATGGAATCTATATGTCAATGGTTCGTCAAACAAAGCCGGGAGCGGGGCAAGCATCATCCTGGAAAGTGATCAAGGGACCCAAATAGAACTATCCCTAAAGTTTGAATTTCCCGCCTCAATTAATCAAGCAGGATACGAAGCTCTACTGGCTGGCTTAAAGCTGGCTAAAGAGGTCGGGGCATAAAGCATCACCATCTTCAGTGACTCACAGATATTTACCTCACAGATAGAGGGAATCTACCAAGCAAAAGACCCCATCATGAAGAAATATCTGGATAGAACCAAAGAGTAGCTCGAGAGCTTCAGAGAATGTGAGGTCCGACACATACCCTGAGAGCAAAATGCCCGAGCTGACGCCCTCTCAAAGCTAGCTAACACCAATACAGGGGGCAATAACAGAAGCCTCATCTAAGAAACCTTACAATACCTGTCAATCTCAAAGGAAGAGAAGGTGTTAAATATATCGGACCAACACCAAGAGTGGATGACCTCCAAAATAAACTACTTTAAGCTCAGAACCCTACCCACGAAAAGAAAGGATGCTAAAAGGTTCATAAGGGAGGCGCAAAACTACACTCTAGTCCACGACATCCTATACAGAAAAGGGATCTCTACATCCCTTCTAAAGTGCATCCTGACCTCTGACACAAGGGAAGTCCTGGAGGATGTTCATAATGGCATATGTGGTAATCATTTGGGAGCCCGGGCACTGTCCAAAAAAGTGGTGGTCCGATCCGGCTTCTTCTGGCCGATCCTGCAAAAGGAAGCGGCCGAGTTCGTAAAAATATGCCCTCCATGCCAAATGCACGCCAATTTTCACATAGCCCCACCTGAAGAACTCATCGGTGTCACTTCACCTTGGCCGTTTGCGAAGTGGGGCCTCGACCTCCTCGGGCCATTCCCGCTAAGGATCAAGCCAAGTTAAATTCCTCATAGTGGGAGTAGATTACTTCACAAAGTGGATTGAGGCAGAGCCCTTGGCCATCGTCACTACCCAACGAAGTCAGAAGTTCCTGTATAGAAACATTGTCAAAAGATTTGGAGTCCCCGACTCCATCACCACGGACAACGAAACTCAGTTCACCGACACAGGTTTCAGAAACCTAGTGGCTGACCTAAAAATCAGACATCAGTTCACCTTGGTGGAACATCCACAGGCCAATGGACAGGTTGAAGTAGCAAATAAGGTCATATTGACCGCGCTGAAATGCCGACTGCAGGACACAAAGGGAGCTTGGGCTGAGGAGCTCTCCTAAGCCCTATGGGCATATCGGACAACACCCCATTCCACCACAAGTGAATCACCTTTCCGACTAGCTTACGGAATGGAGGTAATGATCCCCATTAAAGTAGATGAAGGATCCCCGAGGGTAATCTTCTACATTGAAGAAATCAACTCTTGAGCGTAAAAAGAAGAGCTCGACCTGCTTCCAGAAGTCCGAGAAAGAGCTCAGATCAGAGAGGAAGCCCTGAAGCATCGAATGGCACTAAGATACAACCGAAAGGTAATCCAAAGAAGCTTCACAGCCAACAATCTTATCCTGATCCGAAATGATATCAGAACACAGAAATCGGGAGATGGAAAGCTGGCAGCAAATCGGAAATGACCGTACCGGGTAGTAGAAGTACTAGGACAAGGTTACTATAAGGTGTCCGACCTTGAAGGGCGGGAACTCCCGAGATCTTGGCACGCCTGTAACCAAAGAAGGTACTATAGCTAGAAAGCCTTGAACTAAGGTGTACTCTTTTTCGCAACAAAAGGGTTTTTTAACGAGGCACCAGGTCAAGAGCCAGGAGGCACCCGATCTGCAGGGTGACAACACTTGTAAAGAAGCCTTTTTTTTCAATTTTACCCTTAAATTACTATTCCTCAAAAGTTTCCTACCCAGGCTCATTAATTTATGCTCGAAAAAATGCAAAAAGTCATTGTCTAACCCAAGGTGGTCGGCGAGACTAAGCGACGAGGTTCAAATTAATGTGAGAAGTTATAAAAGAAACTCATATAAAGCAATCCATCAAGAGATAGGAAAAAAAATGGAGTTGCAAAAATAACTTAAGGACTGACAGAACAAAGTCGGACCAGACAAACGAAAACTAAAAAGAAAAAAAAGCAAAACAATCCAACCTCACAAAGGTCGGAACGGAGGCCGAGTTTAACAACACTAAAACGTTACTCAAACTCGGGCAAAGGCATCTATGGAGTCCCGAAAAGGACAAAGCCTTCGAAAACGCTAACTAAAAAGTTGTCAAGGAACAACTAAAAAGTAAAAGCGAGCCAGCCAAAAGACGTGCGACAAGGAACAATCCTCGGCGACCAAAGGTAAAATTTCAAGAAATTGAACATTACCTGTAAAAAGCCCTGCCCTAACCTAGGTGAAGGCTAAAAAATGCTACCCAGAAATTTGTCAAAAAACAACTAAAAGGGCAAAAGGAAAGCACTCAAGAAATCAAGCTAAACAACTAAATGTGACATAGCTCAAGAAAAAGTTAAACATTAACCAAAAGTTGCTCAAAGACAACTAAAGGCTAAAATGTTCTAACTACGAACTATTACAAAAGAAAATGTTCATCCAAACCCACAAGTCGGGCCATAACAAAATATAAATTGTTCACAAAGAGAGGCCATAAAACCCAATGGTCACAGAGGGTTAAGCTTCTCCCTCATAGCTGCATCTCGGGAAGGGGGAGGGATAATCGTGATTGGAACCGCCCCTATAACCCCATCGGCCTCGTTCAAGATCTCCACATCAGGATCGGCCTCAGGATGGGCAGCCTCGGTAGAAGAGGTCGGGACAGCCTTAGCCTTGGGGTCGGGTACCGGGACCTCGTCCTCATCTAGAGCAAGAACGATCTTACCATCAACCACCACGTTATCCATGCTAAAGAGAGTGAGGTCGAGGTCGGGAGCCAGGATGCGAACTTGTTCCTTTAAATTCTCATACATCTGAGTCATGCGATTGACCATATGACCCAGCAACTCAGTGTAATCATCACAAGCTTATTGGAGTTTTTCCCTCGCCTCTAGAAGCTCGCCATAAGTGCGGGTATAACTCTCTTCAGTTTTCTTCTCCGTATCCTCCGCCAGCTTGGATGCCGCCTTGGCCTTAGTAGCTCGGGCCTTCTCCTTCTCCAAGGATAGCTCCAACTCGACATTCTTCTCCTCCAGCTCGGCCTTCAGGCCACTGACCCTCTCAAACTCAGCTTTTGCACTCCCCAGAAAAGTACTGGTAGCATTAATAGGAGATTTCTTAAATTCTCTCACCAAGATGGCATTCAGACTAGCCATCCAGACATAGTTGCGGACCATGTACTGGAAATGGTAGAGAATGGACACATTATCAGTAGAGGTGAAGGCATGGGGCACAATATGTTCCTCACTCCAAGCTAGACCATCAAACTCCTTGTCATTAATATCAACCACACCAGATGTCTTCTGCTTCTTAGGAGTAGGACTTGGAGAAGAAGGGAGCCAAGCTAGTAAAAGGCGGGTCCGAAGAAACCAAATGAACGTGAGGAGTGGGGATGATCTTTCTCGGGCCCTGAGAACTGATAAACCCCAATTTTGTGGTTTATCTTGTGCTTAATTTGGGGAATTTTACCACATTTTCCCACATTTATTCGATAAAATAGCATGGTTTTGTAATTCTCCCTTGAATTGTGCTTAAGTGTAAAAACATACTTTTTAGGCCCTAAATTGGTGATTTTGATTCACTTTAATTCCATTCGATGCCTTGATGTGTTTGTTGAGTGATTTCAGGTTTATAAGGCAAGTATTGGATGGAAGAAATGAATAGAAAAGCATATAAGGGGAGAATGCATGAGAAACAAAGATTGGGAATGCATCCAAGGACGCGCACGCGCACAAGGCGTGCACGCGCAAAAGTGGTCTCGCCTATAGACGTGCACGCATACATGCCACGTCCGCGCAGTTGGAGAATTTTCCAATCGACGCGCACGCGCATATGGCACGCACGCGCCGGTATTCTCACAAGGCCAACTTAAAGGCAAAACACTGGGGGCAATTTCTGAGCTACCCAGGCCCAAATCCAACTTGTTTCTGAGTGTATTTCATGAAGAATTGAAGTCCAAGCAAAGGGGGAGCAATTGTTTGGTAGCTTAGCATCATGTAGGTTAGTTTCTAGAAAGAGAAGCTCCCTCTTCTCTCTAGAATTAGGTTAGGTTAATCCCTTCTAGATTTAGGTTCAATTACATGTTTTCATCTTGTTTCTTTTACGATTTCTTGTTCCTACTACTTGATTCTCTTAGTTTTCATGTTAATTTCTCTTTTATGTTAATGAACTCTTGTTGGATTTGGATCCCTTTTAATGCAATTTAATGTTTGATGTTTGATACATGCGAAATTGTTACTCTGAGGTTGTAAAATTTGTTGTTCGTTCTCTCCCTGGCAATGGCGCCAAAACTGGTGCGCAATACCATGGTCTAAGCATAACTTCACAACTTCGCACAACTAACCAGCAAGTGCACTGGGTCGTCCAAGTAATAAAACCTTACGTGAGTAAGGGTCGATCCCACGGAGATTGTCGGTATGAAGCAAGCTATGGTCACCTTGTAAATCTCAGTCAGGCGGATATCAAATGGTTATGGAGTTTTCGATTAATAATAATAAATAAATAGAAAGTAAAGATAGAAATACTTATGTAATTCATTGGTGAGAATTTCAGATAAGCGTATAGAGATGCCTTCGTTCTTCTGAACTTCTACTTTCCTGCTGTCTTCATCCAATCAGTCCTACTCCTTTCCATGGCAAGCTTTCTGTAAGGGCATCACCGTTGTCAATGGCTACATCCCATCCTCTTGTGAAAAAGGTCCAAATGCTCTGTCACGGCACGGCTAATCATCTGAGGTTCTCGATCATACTGGAATAGGATTCACCCTCCTTTTGCGTCTGTCACTACGCCCAGCACTCGTGAGTTTGAAGATCGTCACAGCCATCCCTTCCCAGATCCTACTCGGAATACCACAGACAAGGTTTAGACTTTTCGGATCTCAGGAATGGCCATCCATGGGTTCTAACATATACCACGAAGATTCTAATATCTCGGACTCGGTCCTCTGTATTAGGTATCTAAGAGATACTCATTCTAGCTTGGTTGCATGTAGAACGGAAGTGTTTGTCAGGCACGCGTTCATAAGTGAGAATGATGATGAGCGTCACATAATCATCACATTCATCATGTTCTTGGGTGCGAATGGATATCTTAGAAGCGGAATAAGTTGAATTGAATAGAAAAACAGTAGTACTTTGCATTAAATCATGAGGAACAGCAGAGCTCCACACCTTAATCTATGGAGTGCAGAAACTTTACCGTTGAAAATACATAAGTGAAAGGTCCAGGCATGGCCGAATGGCCAGCCCCCAAAACGTGATCACAGGATCAAAAATATAATCCAGGATCTTCCAAAGATGTCTAATACAATAGTAAAAAGTCCTATTTATACTAAACTAGCTACTAGGGTTTACAGAAGTAAGTAATTGATGCATAAATCCACTTCCGGGACCCACTTGGTGTGTGCTTGGGCTGAGCTTGAATGTTACACGTGCAGAGGCACTTTCTGGAGTTGAACGCCAGGTTGTAACATGTTTCTGGCGTTCAACTCTGGTTCGTGACGTGTTTCTGGCGTTTAACTCCAGACTGCAGCGTAGAACTGGCGTTCAACGCCCTTTTGCGTCGTCTAAACTCGGCCAAAGTATGGACTATTATATATTTCTGGAAAGCCCTGGATGTCTACTTTTCAACGCAATTGAAAGCGCGCCATTTTGAGTTTTGTAGCTCCAGAAAATCCACTTTGAGTGCAGGGAGGTCAGAATCCAACAACATCAGCAGTCCTTCTTCAACCTCTGAATCTGATTTTTGCTCAAGTCCCTCAACTTCAGCCAGAAAATACCTGAAATCACAGAAAAATACACAAACTCATAGTAAAGTCCAGAAATGTGAATTTAACATAAAAACTAATAAAAACATCCCTAAAAGTAACTAGATCCTACTAAAAACATACTAAAAACAATGCCAAAAAGCGTATAAATTATCCGCTCATCAATGTTCTTTTATTGTTGATTTGGGTTGTTGATCTTGTTTCCTTGAAATTTGTAGTTGGTAGATTTTTCTAATCTTGCACATTTATTATGCGTTCTTTTTATGCCTTCCAAGTGTTTGACAAAATGCTTGGTTGGATGTTAGAGTATATTTTGAGCATTCTTGGCTTGAAAAGGGTAATTAGGTGATCTTGAGTCATGAAAACCCAACCTATGTTGGTGACTTAGAGTTGTTGGATAATAATGTTTCCATTGACGCTAATCTTTTGCTAATTTAATTAGTAAGTTGATTAGGATTTTTGGATTGAGATTAGCTAGTCTTGTTAGACTTTCTCTCATGGAAGATAACCTATATCTTCTTCCAATGTTGGAGATGACGTAATGAGATAAATTCTTGTTTATATTTGTGACATGATTAATTAGTCTTGTTTGACATTCTCCCTATGTGAAGATGACATAATACCTTCTTCCGTTTGTTGGAGTTGACTAAATAAGATGAATTAATCAATGTATAACTAGGATAGAAAGCTTATGATCTCAACCCTTGCCATGAATGTCTCTCTTTATTACTTACTTTCTTTATTTACTTGCTTGATTTACTCTTCTTGCCATTTATTTTGTTGCCCCTCTTATCAACCAAAAACCCCCCTTACCCCTTCATAGCCAATAATTTACCATTTCATTGCAATTCCTTGTAAGACGATCCGGAGTCTAAATACTTCGGTTATAAATTCTTTGGGGTTTGTACTTGTGACAAAACTATATTTTAATTTAATGTGGGAGTTGTTTGTTGGTTTGGATCTATGCTTACAACGAAGTAATTCCTTTCTTTAGGAAGAAAATCTAGACCGACAACAGATTTTCGCTATCAAGAACCCGTGCCCGGCTTCTTAGGACGAAGCTAGGAAGAACGCTCATCAGCCACCTTCCTCTGGAGATTCTGGGCAGCCACAATCTTTTTTGTCTTGCGCAAAAACTTCATGGAGTCAGAACCCGAAGCCATCTCTGAAAATAGAAGTACAAAAATATCATCAAAAGATACAATTAAGAGAAAAAAGTAAAAGAGCAAGAGGTCGGGTACTACCTAACTCGGACCGAAGAAGGCTGGGATCCCCTAAAAACTTTTTCATGTCCAAGTGAGGAGGTCGACCCCAGTGCTCCTCCAACACACCCACAAAGGCCTGCTCTACCTCGTCTAAACTCTCTTGGGTATACTTAGCAACTACTAGATTCTCTTGCCACCAGAGGGGGAAAGAAGGCTCATCATTCTCATCCAAAAAGAAAGGATGGACTTTATCTACAGCTTGGACCTTAAAGTAAAAGCTTTTAAAATCATTGAAGGAGTTGTCAAAAATGGCAAAAACTTTCCTGCCCTGGTTGGCTCGGAAAAAGATCCAAGAAGCCTTTTTCTTGGTCGACCCAGGTTTGGTAAAGACGAACAGATTCAAAAAAAATAGAGGGTAGGTTGGACACCCAGCTCCTGACACAAGAGCTAAAAAATCTTCATGAAGGCCCAGGAGTTGGGATGAAGCTGAGTAGGGGCAAGATTACAATTCCAAAGGATCTCGGTTTCAAAGTCGGTAAAAGGGGGTAATACCCAACATGGTAAAGAAGCAGTCATAAGCATAGAAGAACGGATGCTTAGTCTGACTTAAAGGGGGAAAGCAGACCATCTCCTCGGGATCAGGGGCAAATACCTCATAATCCTTTTCATCCTCCCTATTTCCACACACCCTATGGAACCTCCTAAACTTCTCACAGTATTCCCGATCCACTACTATCACACATCACAAAACTATAGAGTCTAACCAATCAGCCATACCAGGGGGAACCTTTGTGGAAATCTCAACAAGATTCTTACGAGACATATACGCTACACCTACAGCAATAAAAAACAAAAACATCGCTACCAGCAGCTGATGAGCGGATAATTTATACCCTTTTTGGCATTTATGTATCCGGTGGTAATACTGGAAAACAAAATGCTTAGGGTCATGGCCAAGACTCATAAAGTAGCTGTGTTCAAGAATCAACATACTGAACTATGAGAATCAATAACACTATCTGAATTTTGAGTTCTTATGGATGCCAATCATTCTGAACTTCAAAGGATAAAGTAAGATGCCAAAACTGTTCAAAAGCAAAAAGCTAATAGTCCCGCTCATCTAATTAAAACTAATCTTCATTGATATTTTTGAAATTTATTGTATTTTCTCTTCTTTTTATCCTATTTTGTTTTTAGTTGCTTAGGGACAAGCAACAATTTAAGTTTGGTGTTGTGATGAGCGGATAATTTATACGCTTTTTGGCATTGTTTTAACATAGTTTTTAGTATGTTTTAGTTACTTTTTATTATATTTTTATTAGTTTTTATGCAAAAATTACATTTCTGGACTTTACTATGAGTTTGTGTGTTTTTCTGTAATTTCAGGTATTTTCTGGCTGAAATTGAGGGACCTGAGCAAAAGTCTGATTCAAAGGCTGAGAAAGGACTGCAGATGCTATTGGATTCTGACCCTTCTGCATGCGAAGTAGATTTTATGGAGCTACAAAAGCCCAATTGGCGCTCTCTCAATTGCGTTGGAAAGTAGACATCTTGGGCTTTCCAGAAATGTAATAGTCCATACTTTGCCTGAGATTTGATGGCCCAAACTGGCGTCTAATCGCCAGCCAGAGACCCTTTTCTGGCGTAAAAAGCCAGAACTGGCACCAGAACTGGAGTTAAACGCCCAAACTGGCATCCAAACTGGCATTTAACTCAAGAGAAGGCCTATGCACGTGTAAAGCTCAATGCTCAGCCCAAGCACACACTAAGTGGGCCCTGGAAGTGTATTTCTGCACTATCTGCACTTAGTTACTTATTTTCTATAATCCTTAGTAACTAGTTTTAGTATAAATAGCACTTTTACTATTGTATTCGTAGTTTTTGGAAACACATCTTATGCCATATTTCACATTTGGAGGCTGGCCACACGGCCATGCCTAGACCTTTTTCTCTTATGTATTTTCCAATGGTGGAGTTTCTACACCTCATAGATTAAGGTGCGGAGTTCTGCTGTTCTTCATGAATTAATGAAAGCACTATTATTTTTCTTTCAATTCACGCATATTTCTTCTCCAAGATATACTCTCATACTTAATTCAGTTAAGCCAGAATGAAGGGGTGACCCGTGACAATCACCCACTATCTTCGTTACTCGCTTAGCCAAGATCCACGTGCCTGACAACCACAAGCGGTCTACATGATGTTCAACGTAGTCATTGGACGACAGCCGGAGTATATTCTCTTGGGTTTCTAATCCACGGACCGAGTCCATGAGGTTGGAACCTTCGTGGTATAGGCTAGAACCATTGGCAGCATTCCTGAGATCCGGAAAGTCTAAACCTTGTTTGTGGTATTTCGAGTAGGATCTGGGAAGGGATGACTGTGACGAGCTTCAAACTCGCGAATGTTGGGCGCAGTGACAGTGTGCAAAAGGATAGAGAGATCCTATTCCGACGCTAGTGAGAACCGACAAATGATTAGCCGTGCGGTAGCTGTACCTGGTATTTTTTCATCCGAGACGAGAAATTTGATAGTTGATTAGCCGTGCAAAAACCGTACTTAGACCATTTTCACTGAGAGGATCATACAGCTTGCCATGGAAGGGAGCATGCATGATTGGATGAAGACAATAGGAAAGCAGAGGTTCAAAAGCAACAAAGTATCTCCAAACGCTTATCTGAAATTCCCACCAATGAATTACATAAGTATCTTTATTTTATTTTATGCTTTATTTATCTTTTAATTATCAAAACCTCATAACCATTTGAATCCACCTGACTAAGATTTACAAGATGACCATAGCTTGCTTCAAGCCGACAATCTCCGTGGGATCGACCCTTACTCACGTAAGGTATTACTTGGACGACCCAGTGCACTTGCTGGTTAGTTGTGCGGAGTTGTGAAAAGTGTGATCACAATTTCGTGCACCAAGTTTTTGACGCCGTTGCCGGGGATTGTTCGAGTTTGGACAACTGACGGTTCATCTTGTTGCTTAGATTAGGTAATTTTATTTTATGTTTAAGCTTTTTAATTTTATTTTTGAAAAAAAAAATATATTTGTTCTTCAGAATTTTTAAGAATGAATTCTAGAGCTTCTTGAGATATGTTGAAGCCTGGCTGGCTGTTAAGCCATTTCTAATCTTTTGGACCGAGGTTTTCAATTTTCATTGTAGAAAGGACATATCTGTAATTGTTATGCTAAAGCTTGGCTGGCCATTTGGCCATGTCTAATTCTTTTGGACCGAAGCTTTAGACTAACATTACATGAATCCTGGAATTCTTATTAAAAAATTTTGAATTTCTTTATTTTCTTTTTCCAAACTAATTTCGAAAAATATACAAAAATTAATAAAATCATAAAACCAAAAAAATTTTATGTTTCCTGTTTGAGTCTTATGTCAAATTTTAAGTTTGGTGTCAATTGCATGTTTTTAATTTTTCTTGAATTTTTGAAAATTCATCATGTGTTCTTTCTTGATCTTCAAGTTGTTCTTGATGATTTTCCTTGTTTGATCTTTAACTTTTCTTGATTTGTGTCTTTTCTTGTTTTTCATATGCAATTTCGAATTATTAATGTCTAAATATTAAAAATTTTTAAGTTTGGTGTCTTGCATGTGTTTCTTTTCTTAAAAATTTTCAAAAATATGTTCTTGATGTTCATCATGATCTTCAAAGTGTTCTTGGTGTTCATCTTGACATTCAAAGTGTTCTTGCATGCATTATTTATTTTGATCTTAAATTCTTATGTCTTGTGTCATTTTGTTGTTTTTCTCTCTCTTCATTAATTCAAAAAAAATAAAAAATAATATTTTTTCCTTATTTTACTCATAAATTTCGAAATTTTGGGTTGATTTAGTTAAAAATTTTTAAATTTAGTTATTTCTTGTTAGTCAAGTCAAAATTTCAATTTAAAAACTTTATCTTTTCAAATCTTTTTTTTTTCAAAAATCAAATCTTTTTCATTTTTCTTCTTAAGATTTTCGAATTTCTTAAATAAATTTTCAAAATCTTTTTCTTATTTTTATTTCACATTTTCGAAAACTTTACTAACAATTAATTTTTTGATTCAAAAATTTCAAGTTTGTTACTTTCCTGTTAAGAAAGGTTCAATCTTTAAATTCTAGAATCATATCTTTTAGTTTCTTGTTAGTCAAGTCATCAACTTTAATTTTCAAAATCAAATCTTTTTAAATCTCTTTTTCAAATCTTCTTCAAAATAAATTTCAATCATATCATTTTTAAAATTTAATTTCAAAATATTTTTCTAACTTCTTATTCTCTCTCTACCTCACTCTTCTATTCTTCTATTCTTATACTCACATAAAGGAATCTCTATACTGTGACATAGAGGATTCCACTATTCTCTTTGTTCTCTTCTTTTTCATATGAGCAGGAACAGGGATAAAGATATTATTGTTGAAGCTGATCCTGAACCTGAAAGGACTCTAGAGAGGAAGCTAAGAGAAGCTAAAGCACAACACTCTGGAGAGGACCTTACAGAAATTTTTGAAAAAGAAGTAGACATGGTAGCCGAACCCAACAACAATGGTGGAGATGCAAGGAAGATGCTTGGTGACTTTGCTGCACCAACTTCTGACTTCTATGGAAGAAGCATCTCAATTCCTGCAATTGGAGCAAACAACTTTGAGCTTAAGCCTCAATTAGTTTCTCTAATGCAGCAGAATTGCAAGTTTCATGGACTTCCATTGGAAGATCCTCATCAGTTCTTAGCTGAATTCTTGCAAATCTGTGACATTGTTAAGACCAATGGGGTTAATCCCGAGGTCTACAGACTTATACTTTTTCCTTTTGCTGTAAGAGACAAAGCTAGGATATGGTTGGACTCACAACCTAAAGAAAGCCTGAACTCTTGGAAAAAGTTGGTCAATGCTTTCTTGGCTAAATTCTTTCCACCTCAAAAGTTGAGCAAGCTTAGAGTGGAAGTCCAAACCTTCTGACAAAAGGAAGGTGAACCCCTCTATGAAGCTTGGAAAAGGTACAAGCAATTGATCAGAAGGTGTCCTTCTGACATGCTTTCAGAATGGAGCATCTTATGTATATTCTATGATGGTCTGTCTAAATTGTCCAAGATGTCATTGGACCACTCTGCTGGTGGATCTCTTCATCTGAAGAAAATCCCTGCAGAAGCCCAGGAACTCATTGAGATGGTTGTAAATAACCAGTTCATGTATACTTCTAAAAGAAATCCTATGAATAATGGGATTTCTTAGAAGAAAGGAGTTCTTGAGATTGATACTCTGAATGCCATATTGGCTCAGAACAAAATATTAACTCAGCAAGTCAATATGATTTCTCAGAATCTGACTGGAATGCAAGCTGCATCCGGCAGTACTAAAGAAGCCTCCTCTGAAGGAGAATCTTATAACCTTGAGAATCCTACAATGAAAGAGGTGAATTACATGGGAGAATCCTGGAAACACCTATAATCTTTCATGGAGAAATCATCCAAATTTCTCATGGAAGGATCAGCAGAAGCCTCAACAAGGCTTCAATAATAATAATGGTGGGAGAAATAGGTTTGGCAATAACAAGCCTTTTCCATCATCTTCTGAGCAACAGACAGAGAATTCTAAGCAGAGCCTCTCTGACTTAGCAACCATAATCTCTGATCTATTTAAGACCACTCTCAAATTCACGACTGAAACAAGGTCCTCCATCAGAAATTTGGAGGCACAAGTGGGTCAGCTGAGTAAAAGAGTTACTGAAATCCCTCATAGTACTCTCCCAAGCAATACAGAAGAGAATCCAAAGAGAGAGTGCAAGGCCATCAATATAACCAAAATGGCCGAACCTATAGAGGAGGAAGAGGCAGTGATTTCCAGTGAGGAAGACCTCAATGGACGTCCACTAACCACTAAGGAGTTCCCTATTGAGAAACCAAAGGAATATGAGGCTCATACAGAGATCATAGAGATCCCACTGAACTTACTGTTGCTATTCATGAGCTCTGATGAGTATTCTTCCTCTGAGGAAGATGAAGATATTATTGAAGAAAAAGTTGCTCAGTACCTACGAGCAATCATGAAGCTGAATGCCAAGCTATTTGGTAATGAGACTTGGGAGGATGAACCTCCATTGCTCATCAATGAACTGAATACTTTGGTTCAACTGAAATTACCTCAGAAGAAACCGGATCCCAGAAAGTTCTTAATACCTTGTACCATAGGCACCATGACCTTTGAGAAGGCTCTGTGTGACCTAGGGTCAAGAATAAACCTCATGCCACTCTCTGTAATGGAGAAACTAGGGATCTTTGAGGTACAAGCTGTAAGAATCTCATTAGAGATGGCAGACAAATCTATAAAATAGGCTTATGGACTTGTAAAGGATGTCTTAGTGAAGGTTGAAGGCCTATACATCCCTACTGATTTCATAATCCTAGACACTGGTAAGGATGAGGATGAATCCATTATTCTTGGAAGACCCTTCCTAGCCACAGCAAGAGCTGTGATTGATGTGGACAGAGGAAAGTTAGTCCTTCAATTGAATGAGGACTACCTTGTGTTTAAAGCTCAAGGATCTTCTTCTGTAACCATCGAGAGGAAGCATGAAAAGCTTCTCTCAATACAGAGTCAAACAGAGCCCCCACACTCAACTTCTAAGTTTAGTGTTGGGAGGCCACCATTAAGCTCTAAGTCTCTGTGAAGCTCTCTAAGAGCTTCACTGTCAAGCTATTGACATTAAAGAAGCGCTTATTGGGAGGCAACCCAATGTTATTTAATTATATTTATTTTTATAGACATTTGTTTTCCATTGTCATGTTATGTTTTCTTTAGGAAGATGATCATGTAAAGTCATAAAAATAGCTACAGAATTAAAGCAGAATAAAAAATAGCATCAAAAACAGCACACCCTGGAGGACAGGCTTACTGGCGTTTAAACGCCAGTAAGGATAGCAGAATGGGCATTTAACGCCCAGTCTGGCAGTATTCTGGGCGTTAAATGCCAGAATTGGCAGACAAACTGGCGTTTAACGCCAGAAAAGGGTGTTTGGCTGTCTGGCTGGCGTTAAATGCCAGAAATGGCAGACAAACTGGCGTTTAACGCCAGAAAAGGGTGTCTGGTGAGCGTTAAATGCCAGAAAAGGTAGCAGAGTTGGCATTAAATTCCAGAAATGGCACACAGAGGGCGTTTAAATGCCAGAAAGGTGCAGAGAGTAGAATTCTTTGACACCTCAGGATCTGTAGACCCCACAGGATCCCCACCTACCCCAACTCACTCTCTCTCCTCTTCACACCTCTCCATAACACTCTTCCCTAAATACCCTTGGCCAATCACATCAATACCTCTTCCCCAAATACCATTCACCTATCAAGTCCTACCCTCTTCCCCATAATCTTTTTACCACTCACATCCATCCATCAAAAACCCCATCTACCTCACCATTCAAATTCAAAACATATCCCTCCCAAATCCAACCCCATCTTACATGAATTCCCTCTCCCTCTTACCCTATAAATAACCCTCCTTACGACCTTCAATTTTGCACATCATAAACACTTAAACCCCCTTGGCTGAAACCAACACACCCCTCTATCTCCTCCATTTCTTCTTCTTCTTCTTATTCTTTCTTTCTTCTTTTGCTCGAGGACGAGCAAACCTTTTAAGTTTGGTGTGGGAAAAAGCTCTGCTTTTTGTTTTTTCATAACCATTAATGGCACCTAAGACCGGAGAAACCTCTAGAAAGAGGAAAGGAAAGGCAATTGCTTCCACCTCCGAGTCATGAAAAATGGAGAGATTCATCTCAAAAGTCCATCAAGACCACTTCTATGAAGTTGTGGCCAAGAAAAAGGTGATTCCCGAAGTCCCCTTCATGCTCAGAAAGAGTGAATATCCAGAGATCCGACGTGAGATTCGAAGAAGAGGTTGGGAAGCTCTCACCAACCCCATCCAACAAGTCGGAATCTTAGTGGTTTAAGAGTTCTATGCTAATGCATGGAACACTAAGAACCATGATCAAGGTATGAACCCGAACCCAAAGAATTGGCTCATAATGGTTTGGGGGAATTACTTGGATTTCAGTCCGGAAACTGTGAAGGTTGGCATTCAATTTGCCAATAATGAGAGGAGATTCACATCCTTTCACTAGAAGAGTCAACTTTGATCAAAGGTTGGACCAAGTCCTCACGGATATTTGTGTGGAAGGAGCTCAATGGAAGAGAGACTCCAAAGGCAAGCCGGTTCAACTGAGAAGGCTTGACCTCAAGCCTGTGGCTAGAGGATAGTTAGAGTTCATCCAACGCTCTATCATTCCTATTAGCAACCGGTCTGAAGTAACAATAGACCGGGCTATCATGATCCATAGTATCATGATTACAGAGGAAGTAGAAGATAATGATATCATACCTCTAGAACTATACAAGGTGGCGGACAAGCCCTTTACTTTGGCAAGGTTAGCCTTCCTTCATCTCATCTGTGACCTATGCAATTCAGCTGGAATTGTCATAGAGGAAGACATCCTCATTGAAGAGGACAAACCCATCACTAAAAAGAGGTTGGAGCAAACAAGAGAGCCCACTCATGGACCTCAACAAGAACATGAGGAAGTCCCTCATCAAGAAATCCCTGAGATGCCTCAAGGGATGCATTTCCCTCCACACAACTATTGGGAGCAACTCAACACCTCTTTAGGAGAATTGAGTTCTAACATGGAGCAACTGAGAGTGGAGCACCAAGAGCACTCCATCATCCTCCATGAAATCAGAGAGGACCAAAAGGCCATGAGAGAGGAGCAACAAAGGAAAGGAAGAGATATTAAGGAGCTAAAGCACTCAATAGGATCTTCAAGAGGAAGAACTAGCCGCCGTCACTAAGGTGGACCCGTTCTTTAATTTCCTTGTTTATTTTCTTTTCTGTTTTCGATTTTTATGCTTTATGTTTTGACTATGTTTGTGTCTTCATTACATGATCATTAGTGTTTAGTGTCTATGTCTTAAAGCTATGAATGTCCTATGAATCCTTCACCTTTCTTAAATGAAAAATATTTTCTGAAAAAGAAAAAGAGGTACATGAATTTTGAAGTTTATCTTGAAATTAGCTTAATTATTTTGATATGGTGGCAATACTTTTTGTTTTCTGAATGAATGCTTGAGCAGTGCATATTTTTTATAGTGAAGTTTATGAATGTTAAAATTGTTGGCTCTTGAAAGAATAATGAAAAAAAAGAGAAATATTATTGATAATCTGAAAAATTATAAAATTGATTCTTGAAGCAGGAAAAAGCAGTGAAAAACACAAAACTTGTGAAAAAAATTTGCGAAAAATAAAGAAAAAAAAGAAAGAAAAAGAAAAAACAAGCAGAAAAAGCCAGTAACCCTTTAAACTAAAAGGCAAGGGTAAAAAGGATCCAAGGCTTTGAGCATTAATGGATAGGAGGGCCCAAAGGAATAAAATCCTGGCCTAAGCGGCTAAATCAAGTTGTCCCTAACCATGTGCTTGTGGCGTGAAGGTGTCAAGTGAAAAGCTTGAGACTGAGCGGTTAAAGTCGTAGTCCAAAGCAAAAAGAGTGTGCTTAAGAGCTCTAGGCACCTCTAACTGGGGACTCTAGCAAAGCTGAGTCACAATCTAAAAAGGTTCACCCAGTTATGTGTTTGTGGCATTTATGTATCCGGTGGTAATACTGGAAAACAAAATGCTTAGGGTCACGGCCAAGACTCATAAAGTAGCTATGTTCAAGAATCAACATACTGAACTTGGAGACTCAATAACACTATCTGAATTCTGAGTTCCTATGGATGCCAATCATTCTAAACTTCAAAGGATAAAGTGAGATGCCAAAACTGTTCAAAAGCAAAAAGCTAATAGTCCCGCTCATCTAATTAAAACTAATCTTCATTGATATTTTTGAAATTTATTGTATTTTCTCTTTTTTTTATCCTATTTTGTTTTTAGTTGCTTAGGGACAAGCAACAATTTAAGTTTGGTGTTGTGATGAGTGGATAATTTATACGCTTTTTGGCATTGTTTTTACATAGTTTTTAGTATGTTTTAGTTACTTTTTATTATACTTTTATTAGTTTTTATGCAAAAATCATATTTCTGGACTTTACTATGAGTTTGTGTGTTTTTCTGTAATTTCAGGTATTTTCTGGCTGAAATTGAGGGACCTGAGCAAAAGTCTGATTCAAAGGCTGAGAAAGGACTACAGATGCTGTTGGATTCTGACCCTCCTGCACGTGAAATGGATTTTCTGGAGCTACAGATGCCCAATTGGCGTGCTCTCAATTTTGTTGGAAAGTAGACCACTTGGGATTTCCAGAAATGTAATTGTCCATACATTGCCCGAGATTTGATGGCCCAAACTGGCGTCTAAATGCCAGCTAGAGACTCTTTTCTAGCGTAAAATGCCAGAACTGGCACCAGAACTGGAGTTAAACGCCCAAACTGGCATCCAAGGTGGCGTTTAACTCAAGAGAAGGCCTATGCATGTGTAAAGCTCAATGCTCAGCCCAAGCACACACCAAGTGGGCCCCAGAATTGGATTTCTGCACTATCTACACTTAGTTACTTATTTTCTGTAATCCTTAGTAACTAGTTTTAGTATAAATAGCACTTTTACTATTGTATTCATAGTTTTTGGAAACACATCTTATGCCATATTTCACATTTGGAGGCTGGCCACACGGCCATGCTTAGACCTTTTTCTCTTATGTATTTTCCAACGGTGGAGTTTCTACACCTCATAGATTAAGGTGCGGAACTCTGCTGTTCTTCATGAATTAATGAAAGTACTATTGTTTTTCTTTCAATTCACGCCTACTTTTTCTCCAAGATATACTCTCGTACTTAATTCAATCAAGCCAGAATGAAGGGATGACCCGTGACAATCACCCACTATCTTCGTTATTCGCTTAGCCAAGATCCGCGTGCCTGTCAACCACAAGCGGTTTACATGATGTTCAACGTAGTCATTGGACGACAGCCGGAGTATATTCTCTTGGGT
Organism: Arachis ipaensis; assembly: GCF_059453495.1. NCBI lineage: Eukaryota > Viridiplantae > Streptophyta > Magnoliopsida > Fabales > Fabaceae > Arachis > Arachis ipaensis. The sequence goes on along the minus strand of NC_142442.1, from coordinate 114,028,623 downwards.
TTCTAATCCACAGACCAAGTCTGTGAGTTTGGAACCTTCGTGGTATAGGCTAGAACCATTGGCAGCATTCCTGAGATCCGAAAAGTTTAAACCTTGTCTGTGGTATTCCAAGTAGGATCTGGGAAGGGTTGACTATGACAAGCTTCAAACTCGCGAATGTTGGGCGCAGTGACAGTGTGCAAAAGGATAGAGAGATCATATTCCGTCGCTAGTGAGAACCGACAGATGATTAGCCGTGCGGTAGCTGTACCTGGTATTTTTCATCTGAGACGAGAAATCCGACAGTTGATTAGCCGTGCAGAAACCGTACTTGGACCATTTTCACTGAGAGGATCATACAGCTTGCCATGGAAGGGAGCACGCATGATTGGATGAAGACAACAGGAAAGCAGAGGTTCAGAAGCAACAAAGCATCTCCAAACGCTTATCTGAAATTCCCACCAATGAATTACATAAGTATCTTTATTTTATTTTATGCTTTATTTATCTTTTAATTATCAAAACCTCATAACCATTTAAATCCACCTGACTAAGATTTACAAGATGACCATGGCTTGCTTCAAGCCGACAATCTCCGTCGGATTGACCTTTACTCATGTAAGGTATTACTTGGACGACCCAGTGCACTTGCTGATTAGTTGTACGGAGTTGTGAAAAGTGTGATCACAATTTCGTGCACCAGCAACTCAGCCAAATGACAAAGAAATCGGAAAATCTAGCAACAATAGTCAACTAACAAAAGGGCACCCCAGTCTTGCTGTATTTGTGTAGTGGTGCACGAAATTATGATTCACACTTTTCACAACTCCGATGTAACTAACCAGCAAGTGCACTGGGTCGTCCAAGTAATACCTTACGTGAGTAAGGATCGATCCCACGGAGATTGTCGGCTTGAAGCAAGCTATGGTCATCCTTGTAAATCTCAGTCAGGCGGATTCAAATGGTTATAAGGTTTTGATAATTAAAAGATAAATAAAATATAGAGTAAAGTATCGTTTTTGTCCTCAACGTTTGGGGTAAATCCTATTTGTGTCCCTAACATTTAAATCATCCTATTTGTATCCCTAACATTTGTAAAGGTGATTCAATGTTATCCTGCCGTCCGTTACACATCATGAGCGCTTTAGTTTGAGTTTTAAAAATCTCTTCTTGAAGTTAGAATACAAATGTCTGGGATAGAATCGATGATCTACTCCGAAAAATAATTGAATCTAAACCCAAATAGTGGGTATAATATTAAAATTGAACACATCCAAGTGAGACCTAATTGAGAATAAATACATCCAAGTGAGAATAATTGAAAAATATAATCTGATTTGTTAGTATAATTGATAGTAGGATAACATTGAATCACTTTTATAAACGTTAAGGATACAAATAGGACGATTTAAACGTTAGGAACACAAATAGGACTTACCCCAAACGTTGGGGACAAAAACGATACTTTACTCTAAAATATAAAATAGGATAGAAATAGTTATGTAATTCATAGGTAGGAATTTCAGATAAGCGTCTGGAGATGCTTTGTTGCTTCAGAACGTCTGCTTTCCTATTGCCTTCTGCCAACCATGCGTTACCTCCTTCCATGGCAAGCTGTATGATCCTCTCCGATGAAAACAAATCCATATGCATTGTCATCTGTCGGTTCCCACTAGCGTTGGAATAGACCATTGTCCTTTTGCGCACTGTCACTTGCGCCCCACATTCGCAGGTTTGAAGCTCGTCATAGTCATCCCTTCCCGGATCCTACTCGGAATACCACAGATAAGGTTTAGACTTTCCAGATCCCAGGAATGCTGCCTGTATTCTAGTCTATACCACGAAGGTTCTAATCTTAAATTAGAAACCCAAGAGATACGCACTCAAGCTATTGCAGATAGAACGGAAGTGGTTGTTAGGCACGCACTCATAGGTGAGAATGATGATAAGTGTCACGGATCATCACATTCATCAGGTTGAAGTGCGAGTGGATATCTTAGAGAAGAAGTAGGCGTGAATTGAAGAGAAAAACAACAGTACTTGTATTAATTCATGAAGAACAGCAGAGCTCCACACCTTAATCTATGGGGTGTAGAAACTCCACCGTAGAAAATACATAAGTGAAAGGTCTAGGCATGGCCATGAGGCCAGCCTCCAAACGTGAACATACAAGTTCCAAAGATAAAAGATTAAAGATTGATAGTAAAAGGTCCTATTTATAATGAACTAGTAGCCTAGAGTTTACAGAAATAAGTAAATGATGCAGAAATCCACTTTCGGGGCCCACTTGGTATGTGCTTGGACTGAGCAATTAAGCCTTTTGGTGCATAGGCTGTTCTTGGAGTTAAACGCCAGCTTTGGTGCCAGTTTGGGCGTTTAACTCCAATTCTGGTGCTAGTTTAGGCGTTTTACGCCAGAAATTTTAGGCTGATTTTGAATGCCGGTTTGGGCCATCAAATCTCGTGCAAAGTATGGACTATTATATAATTCTGGAAAGCCCAGGATGTTTACTTTCCAACGCAATTGAGAGCGTGCCAATTGGGCTTCTGTAGCTCCAGAAAATCCACTTCGAGTGCAGGGAGGTCAGAATCCAACAGCATCTGGAGTCCCTTTTCAGCCTCTGAATCAGATTTTTGCTCAGGTCCCTCAATTTCAGTTAGAAAATACCTGAAATCACAGAAAAACACATAGAATATGCATATGATGCTCCATTCTGAAAGCATGCCAGAAGGACACCTTCTGATCAACTGCTTATATCTTTCCCAAGCTTCATAGAGGGATTCGCCTTCCTTCTGTCTGAAGGTCTGGACTTCCACTCTAAGCTTGCTCAACTTTTGAGGTGGAAAGAATTTGGCCAAGAAAGCATTGACCAACTTTTCCCAAGAGTTCAGGCTTTCTTTAGGTTGTGAGTCCAACCATATCCTAGCTCTGTCTCTTACAGCAAAGGGGAAAAGCATAAGTCTGTAGACCTTAGGATTAACCCCATTGGTCTTAACAGTGTCATAGATTTTCAAGAATTCAGCTAAAAACTTATGAGGATCTTCCAATGGAAGTCCATGAAACTTGCAATTCTGCTGCATCAGAGAAACTAATTAAGGCTTAAGCTCAAAGTTGTTTGCTCCAATTGCAGGAATTGAGATGCTCCTTCCACAGAAGTCAGAAGAGGATGCAATAAAGTCACCAAGCATCTTCCTTGCATTGTTGGCATTGTTGTTATTTTTGGCTGCCATGTCTTCTTATTTTTTGAAAATTTCTGTTAGGTCCTCTCCAGAGAGTTATGCTTTAGCTTCTCTTAGCTTCCTCTTCAAGGTCCTTTCAGGTTCAGGATCAGCTTCAACAAGAATGTCCTTGTCCTTGTTCCTGCTCATAAGAAAGAAAAGAGAACAAGAAAGTATGGAATCCTCTATGTCACAATATAGAGATTCCTTGAGGTGTCAGAGAAAAACAGGAATAGAGGGATGAGGTAGGTAGATAAGAATTCGAACATATGAAGAGAGAGAGAGTCCGAATTGCTAATTGAGAAGGAGTGTTAGTCCTTAAATAGAAATAGATGAGAGAGGGAATTTTTGAAAATTTTTAAAAGAAACAAAATAAAATTTAAATTTAAAACAATTAGTTAATTAAAAAGAATTTTAAAAAATGGTTAATGGTTTTCGAAAATCAAAAGTGAGAAAGTGATTTTGAAAATAAATTTTGAAAAGATAGGAAGTTAGAAAAAGATTTTGAAATCAAGGATTTTGAAAAGATATGATTGAAGAATAATTTAAAAAGATTTGAATTTTTTTTTTGAAAATCAAAGTTGATTACTTGACTAATAAGAAACTAAAAGATATGATTTTAAAGATTGAACATTTCTTAATAGGCAACTAACAACTTGAAATTTTTGAATCAAAATATTAATTGTTAGCATTAATTTCAAAAATTATGAAATAAAAATAAGAAAAAGATTTTGAAAATCAAATTTTAAAATTTTCGAAAATATTAAGAAGGAAATTGAAAAAGATATGATTTGAAAAAGATGTGATTTTGAAAAAGTATGAAGATTTGAAAAAGATTTGAATTAAAAACTAACTTTCCTCCCTTGTGTTGTCCTGGCGTTAAACGCCCAGAATACTACCCTTTTGGGCGTTTAACGCCTAGCCAGGTACCCTAGCTGACATTTAAACGCCAGTTTTCCTTCCTCATTGGGCATTTTGAACGCCCAACTTTTTCTCTGTGATTCTTCTGCTGTATGTTCTGAATCTTCAATTCTCTGTATTATTGACTTGAAAAGACATAATTTTGAAATTTTTTTTAATTTTTAATGATGAGAGAGAGCAATAACAAAATGAAACTAATAATGAATAAATAAGATCAAAAAAACAATGCATGCAAGAACACGTTGAATGTCAAGATGAACATCAACACATATTTTTAAGAAAAGAATGACATGGAAGACACCAAACTTAGAAATTTTCATTCTATAGACACTAATAATTAAAAAATGCATATGAAAAACAAGAAAAGACACCATACAAGAGAATTTAAAGATCAGATCCAAGAAAATCATCAAGAACAACTTGAAGATCAATGAAGAACATAATGCATGAAAATTTTTTTTCGAAAATTTTTAAGATAATTTAAAAATATGCAATTGACACCAAACTTAAAATTTGACGCTAGACTCAAACAAGAAACACAAAATTTTTGGTTTTTATGATTTTATGAATTTTTTTATTTTTTGAAAATTATTTGGAAAAAGAAAAATAAATAAATTCAAAATTTTTAATAAGAATTCCAGGAATCATGCAATGTTAGTCTAAAGCTTCAGTCTAAAAAAAGATTAGACATGGCTAGCCAAGCTTTAGCCGGACATTACATACAACAGCCAATTTGATGGGAATCAACTAGCTCCTGTGATGATAAAAGCATCATCTGAAACTCTAGAATTCATTCTTAAAAATTCTGAAGAACATAGAATAATTTATTTTTATTTTTTTAGAATTTTTCGAAAATAAAAAGCTTAAAAATAAAATAAAATTACCTAATCTGAGCAACAAGATGAACCGTCAGTTGTCCAAACTCGAACAATCCCCGGCAACGGTGCCAAAAAATTGGTGCACGAAATTGTGATTCACACTTTTCACAACTCCGATGCAACTAACCAGCAAGTGCACTGGGTCGTCCAAGTGATACCTTACGTGAGTAAGGGTCGATCCCACGGAGATTGTCGGCTTGAAGCAAGCTATGGTCATCCTTGTAAATCTCAGTCAGGCAGATTCAAATGGTTATAAGGTTTTGATAATTAAAAGATAAATAAAATATAAAATAGGATAGAAATACTTATGTAATTCATAGGTAGGAATTTCAGATAAGTCTCTGGAGATGCTTTGTTGCTTCAGAACGTCTGCTTTCCTATTGCCTTCTTCCAACCATGCGTACCTCCTTTCATGGCAAGCTGTATGATCCTCTCGGATGAAAACAAATCCATATGCGCTGTCACCACACGGCTAATCATCTGTCGGTTCCCGCTAGCGTCGGAATAGGACCATTCTCCTTTTGCGTACTGTCACTTGCGCCCCACATTCGTAGGTTTGAAGCTCGTCACAGTCATCCCTTCCTAGATCCTACTCGAAATACCACAGACAAGGTTTAGACTTTCCGGATCCCAGGAATGCTGCCTGTATTCTAGCCTATACCACGAAGGTTCTAATCTTAGATTAGAAACCCAAGAGATACGCATTCAAGCTATTGCAGATAGAACGGAAGTGGTTGTCAGGCACGCGCTCATAGGTGAGAATGATGATGAGTGTCATGGATCATCACATTCATCAGGTTGAAGTGCGAGTGGATATCTTAGAGAAGAAGTAGGCGTGAATTGAAGAGAAAAACAATAGTACTTGTATTAATTCATGAAGAACAGCAGAGCTCCACACCTTAATCTATGGGGTGTAGAAACTCCACCCTAGAAAATACATAAGTGAAAGGTCTAGGCATGGCCATGAGGCTAGCCTCCAAACGTGAACATACAAGTTCCAAAGATAAAAGATTAAAGATTGATAGTAAAAGGTCCTATTTATAATGAACTAGTAGCCTAGGGTTTACATAAATAAGTAAATGATGCAGAAATCCACTTTCGGGGCCCACTTGGTGTGTGCTTGGGCTAAACATTGAATATTTTTCGTGCATAGGCTGTTCCTGGAGTTAAATGCCAGCTTTGGTGCGAGTTTGGGCGTTTAACTCCAATTCTGGTGCCAGTTTGGGCGTTTTACTCTAGAAATTTTAGGCTGACTTTGAATGCCAGTTTGGGACATCAAATTTTGGGCAAAGTATGGACTATTATATATTTATGGAAAGCCCAGGATGTCTAATTTCCAAATCAATTGAGATCTCACCGATTGGGCTTCTGTAGCTCCAGAAAATCCACTTCGAGTGCAGGGAGCTCAGATTCCAACAGCATTTGCAGTCCTTTTTCAGCCTCTGAATCAGATTTTTGCTCAGGTCCCTCAATTTCAGTCAGAAAATATCTAAAATCACAAAAAAACACACAAACTCATAGTAAAGTCTAGAAATATAATTTTTGAATAAAAACTAATAAAAATATAATAAAAAGTAATTAAAACATACTAAAAACTATGTAAAAACAATGCTAAAAAGCGTATAAATTATCCGCTCATCATGTAGCAACACGGCGGCACCCTTTGGAGGCAACATAAACACAGACAACGTACAATAACCCATCACAAGCAGTAAAAACCAAAACTTTGAAGAAAAAGCAAACACATAGAATCACCAGAAACGAGCAAATAAACAAAGTTCACACCTAAAAGGAGCGACAGAAAGCTAGAACATTGATAGGAAAATTATTCTCGGTCTAGAATTTCTCTTAATAGAAAAGAAAATTCGTTGTAAGCATAGTTCCAAACCAACTAATAATCCTCAATCAAATTTAAATATTGGTTGTCACAAGTACAAACCCCAATAAGAATTAACTGAAGTGTTGAAACCTCGGGTCGTCTCACAATGAATTGCAATGAAGTAGTCAATTATTGGCTATGAAGGAACAAGGGGTTTGGTTTATAAAGGGCAAGAATTTAAATGACAAGAAGAGTAAATCAAGAATTAATAAAGGCAAGGTAAAGAACTCTTGGCTAGACATAGGTAATTGAGATCACCATCCTTGTCTACAAACCATGTATTGATAATTATGAGAAACCAAGCTCATTAAGTCTACTTCTATGCTTGAAGCATATCAAATGGCTTGATCAACATCAATCCATAGGTTCTAACCTAGCTACTAATTAACTTAGTAGTAGGCTAGAGTCAATGGTTATCAAATTGACCACTAAGAGTTCTCAAATCACCAATTCAATGAGACCCAATGACTCAAGGTCACTCAATTCCCTTAGCCTAGGCCAAGAGTAAGAAAACTACTCAAAAAATAGTGTAAATATTCTAGCAAACACATAGTGTACAAGAAAAGTAAACATCACAAAATGCAAGAATTAAAGAAACCCACAACTAACATAAGTAAGAAATTAATAATAACAATCAAGATCAACATAAAAGATACATGGGAACATAAAATTGCATTAAAAGAAATCAAGATCCAACAATTGTTCATCAACATAAGAGAGAGCAAAATAAGAAATTAACAAGAGAACTAAGAATATTAAGATAATAGAACACTAAGATATAAAGAGAATTGAAATCAAAACAAGAATTGGAAGAGAAATTTCAGAGAGATTAACCTAACTTTACCCTAATTTCTATCCTAAATCTAGAGAGAGAAGAGAGCCTCTCTCTCTATAATTCTACCCTATAACATGATAAAAACTCAATTATGACTACTTGGTTCATTCCCCCTTCAATCCTTGGGTACAATAGCATCAGAAATGAGTTGGATTGGGCCCAAAATGCCTCAGAAATTGCTGGCCACGAGTTGCCCAAGATGGCCCACGCTGACCCTGCGACGCGTGCGCGTGGGGGACGCGTATGCGTCACCTAACTGCAAGGCAACTATGGTAAATTTTATATAATTTTAAAGCCCCGGATGTTAGCTTTGCAACACAACTAGAATTGCCTCATTTGGACCTCTGTAGCTCAAGTTATGATCGATTTAGTACGAAGAGGTCAGGATTGACAGCTTTGCAAGTTCCTTCATTTCTTCATGAGTTCTCCCACTTTGCATGCTTTTCCTTCATTCCTTCAATCCAATCTTTGTCTTCTAAACCTAAAATCACTTAACAAACATATCAAGGCATCGAATGGAATTAAAGTGAATTAAATTTAGCTATTTTAAGGCCTAAAAAGCATGTTTTCACACTTAAGCATAAATTTAGGGAGAATTACAAAACCATGCTATTTCATTGAATAAATGTGAGAAAAGTTGATAAAATCCCCTAAATTAAGCATAAGATAAACCATAAAATTGGGGTTTATCAAACATAATCACCAAGAACACAAGGCAGAAATGAAAAGACTGAAGCAAGAACACCAACCTAGAGGAAGAAGTCGAAAGAAGGGGCACGCAAAAACGTTTGGGGCAGCAGCGTGAACCTCACTGATGAGCGGATATTTTATACGCTTTTTGGCATCATTTTCATATAGTTTTCATTATGTTTTGTTTAAGTTTATTATATTTTCAAAGGTTTTAGTACAAAATTCATATTTTTGGATTCTACTTTGAGTTGTTGTGTTTTATGATGATTTTAGGTATTTTCTGGCTGAATTTGAGGAGTTTGAGCAAAAGTCTGATTCAGAGACAGAGAAAAGACTGCAGATGCTGTCAGGATCTGACTTCCATGCACTCGAAGTAGCATGTCTGGAGGTAAAGAAGTCCAAATGGCACACTTTTAATGGCTATGGAAAGCTAACATCCAGGGCTTTCTAGAAATATATAATAGTTTATACTTTGCTTTGGAAATTAAGGCCCAAAACTGGCATTCAACGCCAGCCACCAGCCTCAGTCCTGGCGTCCAACACCCAGAAGGGAGTAGCTGGCTTCCAACGCCCATTCAGGAGTCCAAAGTTGGCGTTGGACGCCCAAAAGGAAGCACTAGCTCGTGGATTGCATTCAAGCTCAGCCCAAACACTCACCAAGTGGGCCCCAGAAGTGGATTTTTCTTTGGTAACCATTGCTTGCTCAAACCAATAATCTCCAAGGGGTCGACCCTCAGTCACCTGAGGTATTACTTGGATGACCCAGTATACTTGCCGGTCTATCTGTGCGAAACGTGCGGAGTCAGTTTCATGCACCAAGTTTTTGGCGCCGTTGCCGGAGATTGTTCGGATTTGACAAACTACCAGATTATCTTGTTGCTTAGATTAGGTACTTTTTACTATTTTGTTTGTGTCTTTTGTTTTCGTTTTTTAAAAAAAATTAAAACCTTTTCTTTTCTTTATTAATCTTTGTCTTTTGTTTAAAGTGTTTTGTTCTTGTTCTTGTTAAAGTTTCGAACTTTCTGGTGTCTTTTTCCAAAAATTTTCAAAAATAATTTCTTTTGTTTGAGTCTAGTGTCAGATCTTAAGTTTGGTGTCCTTTGTGTGTTCTTTATTTTCCTTAAAATTTTCGAATCACTCTTACTGTTCTTTCTTGGTATTCAAGCTGTTCTTGTTTCTTTTTTTTTTTGTTTTGATCTTAAAATTTTTAAGTTTGGTGTGTTTTGGTTGTTTTTATTTAAAATTTTGAAAAAGTTAATGTCTTTGATCTAAAAATTTTAAGTTTGGTGTCTTTTAGTTGTTTTTCTCTTTCTTCATTAATTCAAAAAATTAAAAATATCTTTTTTATCTTTATTCAAATTTTCGAAATTATTACCTTCTTTTCTATTTAAAAACTTTTAAGATTGGTGTTTTCTTGTTGGTAAAGTCGAATTTCAAATCTTATCTTTCTTTTAAATTTCAAAATTCAAAACCTTTTCAAATCTTTATCTTATCTTTTTATCTTTCTTTAAATTTCAAAAATCCTATCTTTTCTTATTTCAAATTCAAATTTTAAAACTCAATTTCAAAATTTAAAATTTAAAAATTCAATTTCAAATTTCAAAATTAAATCTTTTTCAAAAATCAAATTTCACGTCTTATCTTTTCAAATCTTTTTCAAATCTTCACCATATCTTATCTTTTCAAACTTATTTTTAAATCTTTATCTTATCCTGCTTCAATTTCAAAATTCAAAATCAAATCTTTTTCAAATCTTTTCAAATTTTTATCTTATCTTTTCTAATTTTTAAATTTTAAAAATTTTTTAAATCAAATATTTTTCAAATCTCCTATCTTATCATAATTTCAAATCTTTCTTAATTAGTTACTTGTTTTCTCTTTCTTCTTTTTCAAAACTTCCTAACTAATTCCTCGCTCTTCTATTTTTGAAAACTTCTCACCCCTTTCTCTCTCTTCTTTTTCGAAAATTATCTTTCAATTTTCAAATCTTTTTAGTTAATTAGCTTTTAATTTCCTTCTTGCTTTTTGAAATTAAATAAACAAATAAAATAAAAAGAAAAATATTTTAATTCTAATTTCTCTTTTTAATTCTTAAATTTTTGAATTCTTATATCCTTTCATTCGAATTCTTCATCTCATTCCTCTACCTTCATTATTCTTTCTTCTTCATATCTCAAAGGGAGTTCTCTATCCTTTGACATAGAGCTCCCATTATTTTTCCTTCTTGTCTTCTTTTTCTTGTTTATGAGCAAGAACAGAGATAAAGAACCTCTCTTTGATCCTGATCCTGAACCTGAAAGGACCCTAAGGAAGCGTTTGCAACAAGTTAAAGTACAACACTCCAGAAGAGATCTCACATAACTTTTTGAACAAGAAACAGAAAATACAAGCATGGCAGCCGAACAGAACAATGGAGGAGATGCAAGGAAGGTTCTTGGTGACTTTACTGCATCCACTTCTAACTTTTATGGAAGAAGTATCTCCATACCTGCTATTAGAGCAAATAACTTTGAGCTTAAGCCTCAGTTAGTCTCTCTAATGCAACAGATTTGAGAGTTTCATGGACTTCCACTAGAAGATCCACATCAGTTCCTATCTGAATTCTTGCAAATCTGTGATACTGTTAAGACCAATAGAGTGGATCCTGAGGTCTACAGGCTTATACTTTTCCCTTTTGTTGTTAGAGACAGAGCTAGGATATGGTTGGATTCTCAACCTAAGGAAAGCCTAGACTCTTGGGAAAAATTGGTCAATGCTTTCTTGGCCAAGTTCTTTCCACTTCAAAAGATGAGCGAGTTCAAGGCGGAAGTACAAACCTTCAGACAAAAAGAGGGTGAATCCCTCTATGAAGCTTGGGAAATATACAAGCAACTGATTAGGAGATGTCCTCCTAACATGCTTTCAGAATGGACTATCCTTGGAATCTTCTATGATGGTCTATCTGAGATGTCCAAAATGTCTTTGGACCATTCTGTTGGTAGATCACTCCACCTGAAGAAAATGCCTGAAGAGGCACAGGTACTCATTGAAATGGTTGCAAACAACCAGTTCATGTACACTTCTGAGGAAAACCCTGTGAACAATGGGGTAGCTCAAAAGAAAGGAGTCCTGGAAGTTGACACTCTGAATGCTATACTGGTTCAGAATAAGATCTTGACTCAACAAGTCAATATGATCTCTCAGCATTTGACTGGAATACAAGCTGCAACTAGCAGCACTCAAGACACCTCCTATGATGGAGAGGCCTATGATCCAGATCAACCCATGATTGAAGAGGTGAACTACATGGGAGAACCCTATGGAAATACCTATAACTCCTTACGGAGGAGTCATCCTAACCTTTCATGGAGAGATCAAGAGAAGCCTCAGCAAGGCTTCAACAATAATCAAGGTGGAAGAAACCAGAAAATGTTTAATAGTAAACCATTCCCTTCATCTCAGCAAAACATGGAGACTTCTAAGCAGAGTCTTTCTGACTTAGCAACCATAGTCTCTGAACTTTCTTAGACCACTCACAATTTCATAACAGAAACTAGGTCCTCCATAAAAAATCTGGAGGTAGAAGTTAGTCAGCTAAGCAAGAGAATTCCTGAGACCCCTCCTAACACTCTTCCTAGTAATACTAAAATGAACCCAAGAGAAGAGTGCAAGGCCATTACTGTAGAAGTGGAGGCCAAATCTGAAGGGGATAATCTGGCATTGAACGCCAGTAAGAAAGTCCTTACTAGGTGTTCAACGCCCAAGGAAGCACCATCACTGGCGTTGAACGCCAGTAAGGAGGTCCTTACTGACGTTCAACGCCCAAAGAGGCACAACAACTGGCGTTCAACGCCAGTAAAAGGATACAAGCTGGGCGTTCAATGCCCAAAGAGACACAAGTCCTGGTGTTGAAAGCTACAATAGGAGTAGTTGGCGATCTTAAGCCCACTGAGAACTTTCCTATTGAAAAACTGATAAAACCCAAGGTTCATGAGGAGCCAACTGAAGTTCCCTTGAATGCTTGATTTAAGATAATAAAGAGTACTCTTCCTCTGATGAGGAAGGAGAAACTAGGAAAGAGCAAGTTGCTCGGTACCTATGACTTCGCATGAAGCTGAATGCCAAGTTCTTTGGCACAAAACCATTGGAGGAAGAATCTCCAGTGCTCACCAAGGAACTCAATGCCTTGGTTCAAAAAAAACAACCTCAGAAGCTTCCGAATCCAGGACACTTCCTAATTCCTTGCACCATAGACACCATCACCTTTGAAAAGGCTCTGTGTAACCTAGGGTCAAGCATAAACATTATGCCACTCTTTGTAATGGAAAAGTTGGGAATCTTTAAGGTGCAAGCTACAAGAATCTCACTAGCGATGGCAGACAGGTCAATGAAAAAGGCCTATGGTTGTGTAGAGGATGTCTTAGTAATGGTTGAGAACCTTTACATCCCTGCAGATTTCATAATCATGGATACTGGGGAGGAAGAGGATGAATCCATCATCCTTGGAAGACCCTTCCTAGTCACTGCCAATGCCATCATTGATATGGCAAAAGGAGAGCTAATTCTACAGTTATAGGAGGACCACATCTTGTTTAAAATGCCTAACCCTGACTCTCCCTCTGATAAAAGAGAGACACTTGTACAACACCTAGTGTTCTAACCTTCTCTTTTAGTGCAGAGTTATACAGAGTCCCCAGACACCAATTTTAAGTTTGGTGTTGGGAAGCCATCATAAAGCACTGAGAATAAAGGTACTAAGAAGAAAGTACCTAAAGGCTGGAGGGATAAGAAAATCTCCACTGAAAGCCTCTCACCTGGCATGAGAGTTGTCTTTACTGACAATCCAGTCATTCCATACACAGTGAACAGGATCCTATCTCTAGAGCATGCAAAGCTCATCTATGAGAGCAAAAATAGGAAGTTCACTGTAAGGAGCAAAATTCTGAGACCCTATCCATCTCCATAAGGAGCTAACCGTCAAGCTAGTGACGTTAAAGAAGCACTTGTTGGGAGGCAACCCAACCATAATTAAAGTTATTTCTATTTTTCATTAAGTTTATTTCAGTTATATCAGTTTAATTTTCATATTTGTTTAAGTTTGTGATCATGTGCAGTAGTTAGAACAAAAACAGAAATAGTTAGAGCTGGAAACAAAACACCCTGGAGCAGGTACCTTGCTGGCGTTGAACACTAGACAAGGAGACCAGAGTGGGCGTTCAATTCCCATGAGGAATAGCATTGCTGGCGTTGAACGCTAGTCAGGGGGCAGAGACTGGGCGTTCAAAACCCCAAAAGAGGCAGAGACCTGGCGTTGAATGCCAGGAAGGAGGACCCCAATGGGCGTTCAACACCCTATAAGGAGCATATAGCTGGCGTTGAACGCCAGCCAGGAGCAGGAGCTAGGCATTCAACGCCCACAAGGGGGCAGCGAATTCGAATTCCCTAGCCCCTCAGTTTTAGTGGGTCCCACAGAATCTCCACTTACCCCACCTTCTTCTCTCTCTTACTTTCACTCTTCCCTATAAACCCTAACCCAATCCCATCCATATCTCTTCCCAAAACCATCATAACTCCAACCAACCCCCACTCACTTTAAATTCAAAATTTTCCACCCATTTCCCACCCATTCATTCGAACCCTTCCCATCCCACCCTTATAAATAATTAAATACCCATTCTTCTAACCCTTCAACACACACTTCATACACATAAGCCCACTTATCCCAATCCTTCTCTCCCTCTTTCTCCATCTATTCTCTTCTTCTTCTACTCTTTTCTTTCATATTTTGCTCGAGGACGAGCAAAGCTTTTAAGTTTGGTGTTTAAAAAGCCTTACTTTTTGCTTTTCATTCACACCTATGGCACCCAAAGTCAGAGAATCCTCTAGAAAGAGGAAAAGAAAAGCTGTTGCTTCTACCTCCAAACCTTGGGAGATGGAGAGATTCATCACCAAAGCTTGTCAAGATCACTTCTATGAAGTAGTGACAAAGAAGAGGGTGATTTTTGAAGTCCCCTTTAGGCTAAAAATGAATGAGTACCCGGAGATCCAATGAGAAATCCGGAGGAAAGGTTGGAAAGTCCTTTCAGACATTTGTGTGGAAGGAGCTCAGTGGAGGAGGGATGCTCAAGGCAAGCCTATCCAATTGAGAAGGCTTGACCTCATGCCCGTAGCTAGAGGATGGTTAGAATTCATCCAACGCTCCATCATCCCTACTAGCAATCGGTCAGAAGTGACCAGTGACAAAGTCATCATGATTCATTGCATCATGATTGGAAGTGAGGTGGAGGTACATGAGGTGATACCTCAAGAATTGTACAAGAAAGCTGAAAAGCCTTCCACCTTAGCAAGGTTGACTTTTCCCCACCTTATTTGTCATCTATGTAATTCAGCAGGAATTGTCATAGGAGGAGACATCCCTATTGAGAAAGACAAGCCCATCACTAAAAGAAGGATGGAGCAAACTAGAGAGCCTTCATATGCACCTCAACAAGAGCATGTGGAGCAACCTCAACAAGAAATTCCTGAGATTCCTCAAGGGATGCATCCCCCCCCCCCAAAGGCTATTGGGACCAATTACATACTTCTCTAGGAGAATTAAGCTCCAACATGGATCAGTTGAGGATGGGACATCAAGAGCATTCCACCATCCTCTATGAAATAAGAGAAGATCTAAGGGCCATGAGAGAAGATCAAAGAGCCATAAGGGAAGAACGACATAGGCAAGGATGTGACATAGGAGAGATCAAGCACTCCATTAGATCCTCCAGAAGGAGTAGTAGCCGCCATCATTAAGGTGGATTCGTTCCTTAAATCCCTTATTACTTATGTTAATTTTTTTGTTTTTCATGTATTTTATCTTATTGTCTGTTTCTAGTGCATGATCATCTTTATCTATGTCTTAAAGTTATGAAATATTCCATGCATCTCTCACCTTGCTTAAAAGAAAAGTGAGATACTTGAATTTCGAGTTATATATTAAGAATAGTTCAATTATTTGATGTGGTGGCATTGCTTTTATTTTCTGAATATATGAATGAATAGTGCATATTTGATGTTGGAGTTAAAAAATGTTGACTCTTGAAAGAATAATGATGAAAGTGAAGTATTATTGGTAATCTAAAAAATTCAAAAATTGATTCTTAAGGCAAGAAAAAGCAGTGAAAAGCAAAAAGAAAGAAAAAAAAGAAAAAAATAAGCGAAAAAAAAGCAGAGAAATAAAAAGAAGAAAAAGCCAATAGCTCTTTAAACCAAAAGGAAAAAGCAAGGATCCAAGGCTTTGATCATCAATGGTTAGGAGGGCCTAAAAGAGACAAAATCTCGGCCTAAACAGTTCAAATAAGCTACTTCCCTAACTATATGCTTGTGGTGTAAAGGTGTCAAGTGGAAAGCTTGAGACTGAGCAGTTAAAGTCGTGATCCAAAGCAAAAAGAGTGTGCTTAAGAACTCTGGATACCACTTTCTGGGGATTCTAGTAAAGCTAAATCACAATCCTAAGGGGTTCACCCAGTTAAGTGTCTGTGGCGTTTATGTATCCGGTGGTAATACTAGAAAACAAAGCGCTTAGGGTCACGGCCAAGACTCTAAAGAAGTTGTCTTCAAGAATAAAAAAGAACTTAACTAAGAGAATTAATAGCATCATCTGGATTCTAAGTTCCTAAAGATGCCAACTATTCTAAGCTTCAAAGGAAAGTGAGATGCCAAAACTATTCAGAAGCAAAAAGCTGCTAGTCCCGCTCATCTAATTGAAACTGAGCTTCATTGAGAACTCTGTGATTCATTGTATCCTTCTCTTCTTTTTATCCTACTTTGTTTTTGGTTGCTTGGTGGTACGCGGAATCGTGATTACACTTTAATTATGTAAAATTCATTGCTCTTTCTTTCCCTGGAAATGGCGCCAAAAACATGATGCCAAGACCATGGTTCACAACTCCGTGTAACTAACCAGCAAGTGCACTGGGTCGTCCAAGTAATACCTTACGTGAGTAAGGGTCGAATCCCACGGAGATTGTCGGTATGAAGCAAGCTATGGTCACCTTGCAAATCTCAGTTAGGCAGATATAAATTGATAATGGTGTTTTCGAATAATAATTAATAGAATAGGGATAGAAACACTTATGTAATTCATTGGTGAGAATTTCAGATAAGCGAATGGAGATGCTTTCGTTCCTCTGAACCTCTGCTTTCCTGCTATCTTCATCCAATCAGTCTTACTCCTTTCCATGGCTGGCTTTATGTGATACATCACCACTGTCAATGGCTACTTTCGGTCATCTCTCGAGAAAATGATCCAATGCCCTGTCACGGCACGGCTAATCGTCTGGAGGCATCACCCTTGTCAATGGCTTCATCTTATCCTCTCAGTGAAAATGGTCAACGCACCCTGTCACGGCACGGCTATTCATCTGTCGGTTCTCGATCATGCTGGAATAGGATTTACTATCCTTTTGCGTCTGTCACTAACGCCCCGCAATCGTGAGTTTGGAGCTCGTCACAGTCATTCATTCATTGAATCCTACTCGGAATACCACAGACAAGGTTTAGACCTTCCGGATTCTCTTGAATGCCGCCATCATTCTAGCTTACACCACGAAGATTCTGGTTAGGAGATCTAAGAGATACTCATTCAGTCTAAGGTAGAACGGAAGTGGTTGTCAGGCACGCGTTCATAGGGAATGATGATGATTGTCACGTTCATCACATTCAGATTGAAGTATGAATGAATATATTAGAAGCGAAACAAGATGAATTGAATAGAAAACAGTAGTACTTTGCATTAATCCTTGAGAAACAGCAGAGCTCCACACCTTAATCTATGGAGTGTAGAAACTCTACCGTTAAAAATACATAAGTGAAAGTCCAGGCATGGCTGAGAGGCCAGCCCTCAAACGTGATCTAAGGTAGCATACAACTGATCAAAGATACCTAATACAATAGTAAAAGGTCCTATTTATAATAATCTAGCTACTAAGGTTTACAGAAGTAAGTAGTTGATGCATAAATCCACTTCCGGGGCCCACTAGGTGTGTGCTTGGGCTGAGCTTGAGTGTTGCACATGTAGAGGTCCTTTCTGGAGTTGAACGCCAGCTTTTGTGCCAGTTTGGGCGTTCAACTCTGGTTTTGGCTCCTTTTCTGGCGCTGGACGCCAGATTTAGGCAGAGAGCTGGCGTTGAATGCCAGTTTGCGTCATCTATTCTTGGCCAAAGAATAGACTATTATATATTTCTGGAAAGCCCTGGATGTCTACTTTCCAAAGCAATTGGAAGCACGCCATTTCGAGATCTGTAGCTCCAGAAAATCTACTTTGAGTGCAGGGAGGTCAGAATCCAACAACATCAGCAGTCCTTCTTCAACCTCTGAATCTGATTTCTGCTCAAGTCCCTTAATTTCTGTCAGAAAATACCTGAAATCACAGAAAAACACACAATCTCATAGTAAAGTCCAAAAATGTGAATTTAACATAAAAACTAATGAAAACATCCCTAAAAGTAACTAGATCCTACTAAAAACATACTAAAAACAATGCCAAAAAGCGTATAAATTATCCGCTCATCACAACACCAAACTTAAATTGTTGCTTGTCCCCAAGCAACTGAAAATCAAATAGGATAAAAAGAAGAGAATATACTATAAATTTCAAACTATCAATGAAACATAGCTGCAATCATATGAGCGGGACTTATAGCTTTTTTGCCTCTAGAATAGTTTTGGCATCTCACTTTATCCATTGAGGTTCAGAATGATTGGCATCTATAGGAACTCAGAGTTCAGATAATGTTATTGATTCTCCTAGTTCAGTATGATGATTCTTGAACACAGCTTCTTTATGAGTCTTGGCCATGGCCCTAAGCACTTTGTTTTCCAGTATTACCACTGGATACATAAATGCCACAGACACATAATTGGGTGAACCTTTTCAGATTGTGACTCAGCTTTGCTAAAGTCCCCAATTAGAGGTGTCCAGGGTTCTTAAGCACACTCTTTTTTTGCTTTGGACCTTGACTTTAACCGCTCAGTCTCAAGTTTTTACTTGACACCTACACGCCACAAGCACATGGTTAGGGACAGCTTGGTTTAGCCGCTTAGACCAGGATTTTATTCCTTTTAGGCCCTCCTATCCACTGATGCTCAAAGCCTTGGGATCCTTTTTATTTGCCCTTGCCTTTTGGTTTTAAGGGTTATTGGCTTTTTGCTCTTGCCTCTTGGTTTTAAGATCTTTTGGCTTTTTCTGCTTGCTTTTTCTCTTTAAATTTTTTTTTCGCCTATTTTTTTTTTCTGCAAGCTTTGTTCTTTGCTGCTTTTTCTTGCTTCAAGAATCATTTTTATGATTTTTCAGATTATCAAATAACATGTCTCCTAGTCATCATTCTTTCAAGAGCCAACATATTTAACATTCTTAAGCAACAACTTCAAAAGACATATGCACTGTTCAAGCATTCATTCAGAAAACAAGAAGCATTGTCACCACATCAATATAATTAAACTAAGTTCAAGGATAAATTCGAAACTCATGGACTTCTTGTTCTTTTGAATTAAAACATTTTTTCATTTAAGAGAGGTGATGGATTCATAGGACATTCATAACTTTAAGACATAGTTACTAACTACTAATGATCATGTAATGAAGACACAAACATAGATAAGCACATAACATAGAAAACGAAAAACAGAAGAAATAAGAACAAGGAATGAATCCACCTTAGTGATGGTGGCGTTTCCTTCTTGAGGAACCAATGATGTCCTTGAGCTCTTCTATGTCTCTTCCTTGTCTTTGTTGCTCCTCCCTCATTGCTTTTTGATCTTCTCTTATTTCATGGAGCATGATGGAGTGCTCTTGATGTTCCACCCTTAGTTGTCCCATATTGGAACTCAATTCTCCTAGGGAGGTGTTGATTTGCTCCCAATAGTTTTGTGGAGGAAAGTGCATTTGAGGCATTTCTGAGATCTCATGGTGATGAGCTTCATACGCCTCTTGAGCTCCATGAATGGGATCTCTTGCTTGCTTCATCTTTTTCTTAGTGATAGGCTTATCCTCTTTAATGAGGATATCTCCCTCTATGTCAATCCCAGCCGAATTGCAGAGGTGGCAGATGAGGTGAGGAAAGGCTAACCTTGCCATAGTGGAGGACTTGTCAGCCACCTTGTAGAGTTCTTGAGGTATAATCTCATGAACTTCCACCTCTTCTCCAGTCATGATGCTATGGATCATGATGGCCCGGTCTATAGTAACTTCAGACCGGTTGCTAGTGGGAATGATTGAGCATTGAATGAACTCCAACCTTCCTCTAGCTATAGGCTTGAGGTCCAATCTTCTTAGTTGAACCGGCTTGCCTTTGGAGTCAATCTTCCATTGAGCTCCTTCCACGCATATGTCCATAAGGACTTGGTCCAACCTTTGATTAAAGTTGACCCTTCTAGTGTAGGGGCGTTCATCTCCTTGCATCATGGGCAAGTTAAACGCCAACCTCACATTCTCCGGACTAAAATCTAAGTATTTCCCCCGAACCATTGTAACATAGTTCTTTGGATCCGGGTTCTTACTTTGATCATAGTTCTTGATGATCCATGCATTAGCATAAAACTCTTGAACCATTAGGATGCCGACTTGTTGGATGGGATTTGTTAGAACTTCCCAACCTCTTCTTTGAATTTCATGTCGGATCTTCGGATACTCATTTCTTTTGAGTTTGAAAGGGACCTCAGGGATCACCTTCTTCTTGGCCACAACATCATAGAAGTGGTCTTGATGGGCTTTGGAGATGAACCTTTCCATCTCCCATGACTCGGATGTGGAAGTTTTTGTCTTCCCTTTCCCCTTTCTAGAGGATTCTCCGGTCTTAGGTGCCATCAATGGTAATGGAAAAACAAAAAGCTTATGCTTTTACCACACCAAACTTAGAATTTTGCTCGCCCTCGAGCAATAAAAGAAAGAATAGATGAAGAAGAAGAAGAAATGGAGGAGAGGGAGAGTGGGAAGTGTTTCGGCCAAGAGGGGTGTGTTGTGTGAATTTGATGAAGAATGGGGGGCTTTATATAGGGAAGGGAGGGGGTTAAGGTTCGGCCATATGGGTGGGTTTGGGTGGGAAATTGGTTTTGAATTTTGAAGGTAGGTGGAGTTTATGAGGTAGGTTTATGGGGAAGAGTGGATAGATGTGAGTGGTGAAGAGGTGATGGGGAAGAGAGATTGAGGTGATTGGTGAAGGGTTTTTGGGGAAGAGTGTTTATGGGGTTGTGTGAAAGAGAGTGGTGAGAAGAAGTGAGTGGAGGTAGGTGGGGATCCGTGGGGTCCACAGATCCTGAGGTGTTCAAGGATTTACATCCCTGCACCCATTAGGCATGTAAAAATGCCTTTGCACACAACTCTGGGCGTTCAGCACCAGGTTGGTGGCCATTTTGGGCGTTCAACGCCCATTTGTGTGCCATTTTTGGCGTTGAACGCCAGAACCATGCCTGTTCTAGCGTTCAGCGCCCAGAAGCTGCCCATTTTGGGCGTTCAGCGCCAGAACCATGCTCTGTTCTGGCGCTGAACGCCTGACAGATGCTCCTCCAGGGTGTGATTTTTCTTCTGCTGTTTTTGATTCTGTTTTCAATTTTTCTATTTATTTTGTGACTCCACATGATCATGAACCTATAAAGACATGAAAAACAATGAAAATAAATATTAGATAAATAAACATTGGGTTGCCTCCCAACAAGCGCTTCTTTAATGTCAATAGCTTGACAGTGGGCTCTCATGGAGCCTTATAGATGTTCAGAGCATTGTTGAAACTCTCCAATACCAAACTTAGAGTTTGGATATGGGAGTTCAACACCAAACTTAGAGTTTGGTTGTGGCCTTCCAACACCAAACTTAGAGTTTGACTGTGGGGGCTTGGATTGACTCTGTTTTGAGAGAAGCTTTTCATGCTTCCTCTCCATGGTTGCAGAGGGAGATCCTTGAGTTTTAAACACAAGGGAGTCCTCATTCCATTGAAGGACTAGTTCACCTCTGTCAACATCAATCACAACTCTTGCTGTGGCCAGGAAAGGTCTTCCTAGGATGATGGATTCATCCTCTTCCTTTCCAGTATCCAGGACTATGAAATCAGCAGGGATGTAAAGGCCTTCAACCTTTACTAACACGTCCTCTACTTGTTCATATGCCTGTTTTCTTGAATTGTCTGCCATCTCTAATGAGATTTTAGCAGCTTGCACCCCATAGATTCCCAGTTTCTCTATTACAGAGAGGGTCATGAGGTTTATTCCTGAACCAAGGTCACACAGAACCTTAAAGATCATGGTGCCTATGGTACAAGGTATTATGAACTTCCCAGGATCCTGTCTCTTCTGAGGCAATGTCAGTTGATCCAGATCACTTAGTTCATTGATGAACAAGGGAGGTTCAACTTCCCAAGTATCAATGCCAAATAATTTGGCATTTAGCTTCATGATTGCACCAAGAAACTTGGCAGTTTGCTCTTCAGTAACATCCTCATTCTCTTCAGAAGAGGAATACTCATCAGAGCTCATGAAGGGCATAAGGAGGTTCAATGGAATCTCTATGGTCTCTAGATGAGCCTCAGAGTCCTTTGGTTCCTCAGAGGGAAGCTCCTTATTGATCACTGGACGTCCCAGGAGGTCTTCCTCCTTAGGATTCACGTCCTCCTCTCCTTTTTTGGGTTTGGCCATGGTGCTTATATCAATGGCCTTGTACTCTCCTTTTGGATTCTCTTCTGTATTGCTTGGGAGAGTACTAGGAGGGATTTCAGTGATCCTTTTACTCAGCTGGCCCACTTGTGCTTCCAGATTTCTAATGGAAGATCTTGTTTCATTCATGAAACTTACAGTGGCCTTAGATAGATCAGAGACTAAGTTTGTTAAATTAGAAGTATTTGTTCAGAGTTCTCTGTCTGTTGCTGAGTGGATGATGGAAAAGGTTTATTATTGTTAAACCTGTTTCTTCCACCATTATTAAAGCCTTGTTGAGGCTTTTGATCCTTCCATGAGAAATGTGGATGATTTCTCCATGATGAATTATAGGTGTTTCCATAAGGTTCACCTAAGTAATTCACCTCTGCTATTGCAGGGTTCTCAGGATCATAAGCTTCTTCTTCATAAGAAGCCTCTTGAGTACTGTTGGATGCAGCTTGCATTCCATTCAGACTCTGAGAGATCATATTGACTTGCTGAGTCAATATTTTGTTCTGAGCCAATATGGCATTCAGAGTATCAACTTCAAGAACTCCCTTCTTCATAGGCGTCCCATTACTCACAGGATTCCTTTCAGAAGTGTACATGAACTGGTTATTAGCAACCATGTCAATGAGTTCTTGAGCTTCTGCAGGCGTTTTCTTTAGGTGAATGGATCCACCTGCAGAAGTGTCCAGTGACATCTTTGATAGCTCAGATAAACCATCATAGAATATATCCAGGATGGTCCATTCTGAAAGCATGTCGGAAGGACACTTTTTGGTCAACTGTTTGTATCTTTCCCAAGCTTCATAGAGGGATTCACCTTCTTTCTGTCTAAAGGTTTGAACATCAGCTCTAAGCTTGCTCAGCTTTTGAGGAGGAAAGTACTTGGCTAAGAAAGCTGTGACCAGCTTATCCCAAGAGTTCAGGCTGTCTTTGGGTTGAGAATCCAACCATAATCTAGCTCTGTCTCTTACAGCAAAAGGGAAAAGCATGAGCCTGTAGACTTCAGGATCTACTCCATTAGTCTTAACAGTATCACATATCTGCAAGAATTCAGTTAAGAACTGAAAAGGATCTTCAGATGGAAGTCCATGAAACTTGCAGTTCTGTTGCATCAGAGAAACTAATTGAGGTTTCAGCTAAAAGTTGTTTGCTCCAATGGCAGGAATGGAGATGCTTCTTCCATGTAAATTGGAATTAGGTGCAGTAAAGTCACCAAGCATCTTCCTTACATTATTATTATTTTCGGCTGCCATCTCCTCTTCCTGTTCGAAAATTTCTGAAAGGTTATCTCTGGATTGTTGTATTTTAGCTTCTCTTAGTTTCCTTTTCAGAGTCCTTTCAGGTTCTGGATCTGCTTCCACAAGAATGTTCTTATCCTTGCTCCTGCTCATATGACAAAGAAGAGGGCACAGAAAAATAATAATAATAATAGAGATCCTTTATACCACAGTATAGGGATCCCTGTGTGAGTAGAAGAAGAGGGGGAGACAAAGAATGTAATGTAATGGAAGAAACACAACTGTGAGGAGGGTTGAGATGTGAGATGAGATGTTAGTAGATGAATAAATAAATAGAATAAGATGGGAGAGGGAGAATTTTCGAAAATAATTTTTGAAAAAGGGTTAGTGATTTTTGAAAATAGTTTTTGAAAAAGGTTAGTAATTTTCGAAAAACTTTAAAATCAAAAATAAAAATAAGAATAATTAGTTAATTAAAAAGAAATTTTTGAAAAAGAGGGAAGATATTTTCGAAAATTAGAGAGAGAGAGTTAGTTAGGTAGTTTTGAAAAAGTTAAGAAACAAACAAAAAGTTAGTTAGTTAGTTGAAACAAATTTTGAAAAGATAAGAAGTTAGGAGGTTAGAAAAGATATTTTGAAACCAACTTTTTGAAAAAGGTAAGATAAGAAGATATTTTAGAAATTAGTTTTGAAAAAGATTTGATTTTTAAAATCTCAATTAATGACTTGATTCATAAGAAATCACAAGATATGATTCTAGAACTTAAAGTTTGAATCTTTCTTAACAAGCAAGTAACAAACTTCAAATTTTTGAATCAAAACATTAATTGATTATGTTATTTTCGAAAATTTGATATAAAAATAAGAAAAAGATTTTTGAAAAAGATTTTTGGAATTTTCGAAAATAACTAAGAATTTTGAAAAAGATTTGATTTTTGAAAAAGATTTTGAAAAAGATAAGATTTTCAAATTGAAAATTTGATTTAACTCATAAGAAACAACTTGATTTTAAAAATTTTTGAAAAAGTCAATCCAAATTTTCGAATTTGATGAGAGAAAAAGGGAAAGATATTTTTTTTATTTTTGAAATTTTTTTTTATAAAGAGAGAGAAAAACAAGAAAAATGATGCAATGCATGAGAATTTTAGATCAAAACAGTGAATGCATGCAAGAATGTTATGAATGTCAAGATGAACACCAAGAACACTTTGAATGTCAAGATGAATACCAAGAACATATTTTTGAAAAATTTTTGATGCAAAGAAAACATGTAAGACACCAAACTTAGAAATCTTTCATGTTTAGACTTTAAGAAACGAAAAATGCACATGTAAAACAAGAAAAGACACAAAACATGAAAACATCAAGATCAAACAAGAAGACTTACCAAGAACAACTTGAAGATCATGAAGAACACTATGAATGTATGATATTTTCGAAAAATGCAAGATGCATATGCAAGTGACACCAAACTTATGATATGACTCAAGACTCAAACAAGAAACACAAAATATTTTTTTTATTTTTATGATTTTCTAATTTTTTTTTGGATTTTTATTTTATATTTTTCGAAAATTATTTAGAAAGAAAGAAAAATAAGGATTCCAAAATTTTTAATATGAATTCCAGGAATCTTGCTATGTTAGTCTAAAGCTTCAGTCCAGGAATTAGACATGGCTCACTAGCCAGCCAAGCTTTCAATGAAAGCTCCGGTCCAAAACACTAGACATGGCCAATGGCCAGCCAAGCTTCAGCATGTAACCCAGACATGACATGCCTGACATACCCTACAGTCGTATAACAGCTGATGGTTGGAAGCCTCAGTCCAAAAGAATTTAGACATGGCTTTACAGCCAGCCAGGCTTTACATGCTTCATGAAACACTAGAATTTATTCTTAAAAATTTTGAATCTAAAACTTTTTCAAAAACAGGTGAGAAAATTTTGAAATATTTTTGAAAAAAAATTTTTTTTGAAAAGAAAACAAAAAGAAAATTACCTAATCTGAGCAACAGGATGAACCGTTAGTTGTCCAAACTCAAACAAACCCCGGCAACGGCGCCAAAAACTTGGTACGCGAAATCGTGATTACACTTTAATTATGTAAAATTCATTGCTCTTTCTTTCCCTGGAAATGGCGCCAAAAACATGATGCCAAGACCATGGTTCACAACTCCGTGTAACTAACCAGCAAGTGCACTGGGTTGTCCAAGTAATACCTTACGTGAGTAAGGGTCGAATCCCACGGAGATTGTTGGTATGATGCAAGCTATGGTCACCTTGCAAATCTCAGTTAGGCAGATATAAATTGATAATGGTGTTTTCGAATAATAATTAATAGAATAGGGATAGAAACACTTATGTAATTCATTGGTGAGAATTTCAGATAAGCGAATGGAGATGCTTTCGTTCCTCTGAACCTCTGCTTTCCTGCTATCTTCATCCAATCAGTCTTACTCCTTTCCATGGCTGGCTTTATGTGATACATCACCACTGTCAATGGCTACTTTCGGTCATCTCTCGGGAAAATGATCCAATGCCCTGTCACGGCACGGCTAATCGTCTGGAGGCATCACCCTTGTCAATGGCTTCATCTTATCCTCTCAGTGAAAATGGTCAACGCACCCTGTCACGGCACGGCTATTCATCTATCGGTTCTCGATCATGCTGGAATAGGATTTACTATCCTTTTGCGTCTGTCACTAACGCGTTCATAGGGAATGATGATGATTGTCACGTTCATCACATTCAGATTGAAGTACGAATGAATATCTTAGAAGCGAAACAAGATGAATTGAATAGAAAACAGTAGTACTTTGCATTAATCCTTGAGAAACAGCAGAGCTCCACACCTTAATCTATGGAGTGTAGAAACTCTACCGTTAAAAATACATAAGTGAAAGTCCAGGCATGGCCGAGAGGCCAGCCCTCAAACGTGATCTAAGATAGCATACAACTGATCAAAGATACCTAATACAATAGTAAAAGGTCCTATTTATAATAATCTAGCTACTAGGGTTTACAGAAGTAAGTAGTTGATGCATAAATCCACTTCCGGGGCCCACTAGGTGTGTGCTTGGGCTGAGCTTGAGTGTTGCACGTGTAGAGGTCCTTTCTGGAGTTGAACGCCAGCTTTTGTGCCAGTTTGGGCGTTCAACTCTGGTTTTGGCTCCTTTTCTGGCGCTGGACGCCAGATTTGGGCAGAGAGCTGGCGTTGAACGCCAGTTTGCGTCGTCTATTCTTGGCCAAAGTATGGACTATTATATATTGCTGGAAAGCCCTGGATGTCTACTTTCCAACGCAATTAGAAGCGCGCCATTTCGAGTTCTGTAGCTCCAGAAAATCCACTTTGAGTGCAGGGAGGTCAGAATCCAATAGCATCAGCAGTCCTTCTTCAACCTCTGAATCTGATTTCTGCTCAAGTCCCTCAATTTCAGTCAGAAAATACCTGAAATCACAGAAAAACACAAAATCTCATAGTAAAGTCCAGAAATGTGAATTTAACATAAAAACTAATGAAAACATCCCTAAAAGTAACTAGATCCTACTAAAAACATACTAAAAACAATGCCAAAAAGCGTATAAATTATCCGCTCATCACTTGGGGACAAGCAATAGTTTAAGATTGGTGTTCTGATGAGCGGATAATTTATACGCTTTTTTGGCATCATTTTCATATAGTTTTCATTATATTTTATTTAAGTTTTATTATATTTTCATAGGTTTTAGTGAAAAATTCATATTTTTGGATTCTACTTTGAGTTGTTGTGTTTTATGATAATTTCAGGTATTTTCTGGCTGAATTTGAGGAGCTTGAGCAAAAGTCTGATTCAGAGACAGAGAAAGGACTGCAGATACTGTTAAGATCTGACCTCCATGCACTCGAAGGAGCATTTCTGGAGCAACAGAAGTCCAAATGGTGCGTTCTCAATGGCTATGGAATGTTAACATCCAGGGATTTTTAGAAATATATAATAGTCTATACTTTGCTTTGGAAATTAAGGCCCAAAACTGACGTTCAACGCCAGCCACTAGCCCCAGTCCTAGCATCCAACGCCCAGAAGGGAGTAGCTGGCGTCCAACACCCATTCAGGAGTCCAAAGCTGGCGTTAGACGCCCAAAAGGGAGCACTAGCTCATGGATTGCATTCAAGCTCAGCCCAAACACTCACCAAGTGGGCCCCAGAAGTAGATTTTGGCACTATAGGACTAGTTTATCTTATTTATGTAATTCTTAGTAATTAGATTAGTATATATAGGAGAATATCACCCTTGTTTAGGGGTCCTGCCAATCTTCTTCCTCCACTTTTATTCGAACACTATTCTATGTACAGTATGAGTCAATAACCTCCTAAGGTTAAGGTTAGGAGCTCTGCTTATTGTTATGTATTAATAATATCACCTATTCTACTTCAATCTATGCTTGATTCTATTTTAAGATGTATCTTCGTTCTTCATCCTAATGGATTAGGAGTGTAACTTGACCGCCATCCCGATTCCACATGGGTTCTTGCGAGTCCTTGATGGGATAGTATTGAACCACCAGCTTGATTATACATCTCTTAGACGGCTAATCCACGGCTTCGTTGGGGACTTCTCGAGACATCAATTTAGGCGAGGTGCGGGGCGATTAGGGCCTTTGTGGTATAGGCTAGAACCAAAAGAGCAGCGTTCTCTGATCCTGAAGATCTGACCTTGTCTCTGGCGTTTTGAGTAGGATCACCAAGGGAATGGACTGCTAGAGCTTCACCCCCGTTCAGATTGGATGACCGCTGACCCGGCGTTTGATCTGAAGCAGAGGAGATTAATGACCGCTGACCCGGCGTTAATCATATACAGCCTGCCACGGAATGAATCAATCAAAAGTTCGAGTAGATGGTGAGAAAAGTTGATCCAGAAGGAAGAAGCATCTCCGAAGCCTCAACCGTTCTCATACCATTGATCTCATACCTATCTAGTAACGTTTTATTTAATTATCTGTTTTATGCATTTTCTCATGACAACTATATTTTCTATCCACCTAACTAAGATCTGCAAGGTATCCACTGCTTTCTCAAACCAACAATCTCCGTGGGATCGACCCTCACTCACCTGATGTATTACTTGGACGACCCGGTATACTTGCCGGTCTATCTGTGCAAAATGTGCGGAGTCAATTTCGTGCACCACTCACCAAGAAAGACAAGAAAATAACTTCTTGATCACAAAGGCACAAATGAGGAGGAGAAACGCCACAGAAAGGAAAAGGAAAGAACAATAGGACGTTCGTGATTTTTCAAAAAATGAAAAAGAAGGAGCTCTAGGGTTTTTAAAAGAGAGATGAAGCAGGGAAAGACAAAAAGGCGAAAGGGAATAAAAGCCCAATCAATGAGCCTTAAAAGCGCTCACAAATACCCAAGAAAACTTTCGCGCTCAAAATTATATCAACATTAAAAACAGGCATTTCGTATTTTGAGAAGACTAAACAGCGCAAAACCTGCCCGAGATCCTCAAGACACCCGACCTACTTGAGGTAGACATGTCCGACAAAAGGATACTTGAGCACGACCTATCCAAAAGATCGAAGCTTAAGCAGGGATACTGTTCATACCCTGACCCGAGCACTAGGCCCGAGTCGGCAAAGAGTAAAAGGGCCGAACTTAAAGAAAGCCCTCTCACCTCCACCGACCTATTCCAAAGAAGTCGGACAACCATCAAAAGGCCCAAAAAGGCCCAAAACAGCAAGACCACTGTCTATCCAAAGGCGGTCACCATAAAAGATAAGATCCCACTAGCGGATATAAGATAAGATAAAGATCCTCCTCCCAAAAGAGGCCATCAAGTTCAACTATAATACACTAGAGCCCCCAGGTATAACTCATACTCTGATGCTACAAAGGAACCTACTTAAAGCCCTTGCTAACTTAAGCATCAGAGTCTCTTGCAGGTACCACCACCCAACCCCTAATGAGGAGCTCGGATAGGCAGCACCTCAACACCAACAGGTCAAACATTGACACTCAAAGAGGATCCGGACCTCACGCCCGGCCCGGACTCAGTGTTTTAGGTAACCCTCAGAATAAATACTAAAAGTAAAAAGAAAACCAAAACTTAGCATTGGTGACTCAATTCATCAGAAAAATGACCATGGGCATGTTAAAATTGGAATAATTAAGTATCCACTCAAACAGCAAGAATTAGATGGTTTCTTGGTCAATGAACAAGACCACTTTCATCAAGCAAGTAATAGCATAGTGAACACCTCACAGTAACCAAAGAAGCATAATGATTAAAGAGACAGCAAAGTCCCCAACAAAATAGCAAAAGTTAGCACAAAGTAGCAGTTTTCAAGCAGAGTAGAATCACCCAAAATGGCAGAAAGAACCCAACCCTAACATTTCTTCTAACAGCACTGAACAGTAGCAGTTTAATCAACAATCTTAGCAAGAACAAAGCAACAATAACAACTATGTAACATTAGCAACCAAATGAGTATACGGGCAAGTCATCCCCAGCAATATGCAAACTAATTTCAGATAGAAAATCAGTCATTCCAAACATCATCAGTAAATAAAACATAACCTAAACATCATCAATAACCAATTTAAACCAAACTAAATAAGTAACCAACAGCAATGAGCAAATAATGGCTCAAGATACAGCACCAAAATAGTAACAACGAACAATCCAACAGCAATAACAACGTGAGTTCAGAAATTTATCAAAATCATCATTACTGCAACATCTATATCTAGGAATTGTTCGTTTAAAAACCAGCCACCACAAGAAAAAAAAAACAACAATTAAAAAATAGGAAGCATTCTCTTTTTTGAATTTAACAACCAATCACAAGTATTCAACATGAATTTAAACAAATAAGCATCCTGAGTCAAGTGATTAAGTTCAAATTGGAACAAAATAGTAGCAAAAACAAATTAAATTCATACATTAAGCAAAATTGTCATCATTGCAAACACAATCCAAAATTTGTGCAACTATTACAAGAATGCAGCAGTAGTGATAGCTTAGACTCAGAAATTCATTAAAGTTATCATTACTGCACAAACAGTTCAGAATTTGTTCACTCCAGCAGTAGCCATCAATAGGAATAAAGTAGCAGTAAACAACTAAGCAGCATCATCAAACAAATCAATTTAGCACAGGGTAAATCAATGAAAGAGCAACATTTCCAAACAGCAGCATTAATCAAAATAGACCTAAATCCACTATCCAACTCAGATTCTTTAACCACCTAATCAACTAAGCAATCATAAACTAACTAAAATAAATTAAGCAAAATTAACTACAAACAGTAATAAACCAAACGAAATAAAATAGGGGAAAGATAAAGACCTGTGAAGCAGAGATTGAACAGAGAAAGGGAAAAAAGTTGGTGGCCGAGTGGTTGGTGACGCCAGTTAAGTGGCACCACTGCAGTAGCAATGGAGTCACCAAGAGAGGTTGCGGCTGGATTGTGGCTGTGAACAGGGGAGAGAAGGAGAAAACGAAAGGGTAGAAGAAGAAGGAGAAGAAAAGAGAAGAAGGAAAAGAAGAAGAAGAAGAAGAAGAAGAAGAAGAAGAAGAAGAAGAAGAAGAAGAAGAAGAAGAAGAAGAAGAAGAAGAAGAAGAAGAAGAAGAAGAAGAAGAAGAAGAAGAAGAAGACACGTCGGCGGCGATGGGGGCCGACGATGGTGATGTAGCAAGGAGAAGGAAGTTGAGGAAGATGAAGACTGAACGAAGAAGACGAAGAAGAAAGACGTTAGGTGCGAGTGGGGTTAGGGCTCGAACCTCCCCACACTTTTGATTAAAATGCTATTTCAAAATTTTTTTTATTTCATGTTCGCATGCGTGAGGAGTAGCACGCGACGCGGTCGAATGCTACGGCCTATCCATCTCACGTATGCAAAAGAGAGGTTGCGCACGGGACTTAGCAAGAATTGGGAGGGCTGCGAGCATGAAGAAGAGTGGCACGCGACGTAGCCAAGACACACTGCCTCAGCAACTCGTGAAGAGTGGGTCACGATGCAGCCAGAACTCACTATTTGGGTTTGTCGCATATGCAAGCAGTGGCTGCGTACGCAACCAAGGCTGAAAACATAGTTTGCGTATGCGAAGAGCAAGTCTCGTACGCGAGCAAAGCTGAACACCAAGTTGAAATTTGCTTGAAACAAACTACCTAAGGCTACAATATTCACATCCTAAGAGTCCAAACTTTCAGAAAACACTTAAAACTAACAAACTAGATAAATTCAAAGGAAAAATTAAAAGATCATACCTTGGTGGGGTGTCTCCACCTAGCACTTTTCTTTAACGTCCTTAAGTTTGACGGTCATGAGCTCAAGATTCTTCACCTCCGGGTGCATCCTTAAGAAGGAACACCTCCAATTCCTTTGGTGACTTATAACCATGATACTTTTTCACTCTGTGGCCGTTCACTTTGAATGTTGCTCCACTTTGAGGATGGAAAAGCTCAACCACTCCGTAGGGCTTCACTTCTTTCACTTTAAAAGGGCCATCCCACCATGAGCGAAGCTTGCCTGGCATGAATCTAATTCTTGAATTGTATAGAAGAACTTCATCACCCTCTTGGAAATCTTTCTTACGGATATGGTGATCATTGCCTTAGTCTTCTCCTTATAGATCCTCGCATTTTCATAGGCTTCCATCCTAAGGCATTCAAGTTCTTCTAATTGCAACTTCCTTGCTATGTCCGCCTTGGTGAAGTCCATCTTACATTTCTTGACCGCCCAATATGCCTTATGTTCAATCTCAATTGGGAGGTGGCACGCCTTCTCATAGACAATCCGAAAGAGGCTCATCCCTAATGGAGTCTTGTATATGGTCCTATACACTCATAAGGCGTCACCCAACTGAGAACTCCAATCTTTTCTCTGTGAATTCACCATCTTTTCCAAAATCCATTTTATCTCTCGATTAGATACCTCCGTTTGGCCATTAGTTTGGGGGTGGTAAGCAGTTGTAACTTTGTGTACTACACCATATCGTTTGAGTAATGCTTCTATCTTCCTATTGCAAAAATGAGTACCTTGGTCGCTCACGATGGCTCGTGGTGACCTATAACAGCAAACAATATTGTTTCTTACAAAAGAAACTGCAGTGTTAGCAACATCAAGGTGGGTTGGAATTGCTTCCACCCACTTTGGTACATAATCAACCGGTAAAAGAATATAAAGGTACCCATTTGAATTAGGAAAAGGCCCCATAAAGTCAATACTCTAAACATAAAAAATTTCACAGAAAAGCATGGGTTGTTGGGGTATTTCATCTTTTTGGGATGCATTTCTTGATTTCTGACATTGGTGACATAAGAAACAATATTGGTTTGCATCTCTAAACAGTGTCGGCTACCAGAATCCATAATCTAACACCTTTTTAGCAGTCCATTGGGGGCCAAAGTGACCACCACACTCGGATGAATGACAAAATTCAAGAATAGATTGGAATTCTGACTCCGGAATACACCTACGAATCACTTGGTCCGCTCCACGTCTCCATAAGTGAGGGTTATATCAAATATAGTATTTGGAATCACTCTTTAATTTGTCTCTTTGGTTCTTTGAAAAATTAGGAGGAAAGATTTTGGCGACCAAATAATTTTCCATAGGCGCAAACCAAGGAATGCTATTAGAGATAGCATGCAAACCATCTAACGGAATGAATCATCAATCGGGAATGGATCATACTTAATGTTTTCAAGGCGGTTTAAATGGTGTGCAACCAAGTTTTGAGACCCACTCCGATCTTTAATCTCAACATCGAATTTTTGCAAGAGCAAGATCCAACGGATGAGCCTAGGTTTAGATTCATTTTTCGTTAGCAAGTATTTCAAGGCCGCATGATCCGTATACACCACCATCTTTGAGCCCAGCAAATATGATCTAAATTTGTCTAATGCATGAACAACCGCTAGAATCTCTTTTTCAGTAGTGGTGTAATTGGATTGCGCCGCATCCATTATCTTAGAAGAATAGGCAACAATGTAAGGAAGCTTACCCTCGCGCTGTGCAAGCGCGGCACCCACAACATGATTAGAGGCATCGCACATGATCTCAAAAGGTTGTGTCCAGTCAGGTCCTCTTACAATGGGGGCTCTGGTGTGGGCTTTCCTTAGCTTTTCAAACGCCTCTTTATAAGCATCACTAAACTCAAACTCCACATCTTTCTGTAGCAGACTGGACAAGGGCAAGGAGATCTTATTGAAATCCTTAATGAAGTGCCTGTAAAAACTTGCATGTTCCAGAAAAGAGCAAATTTCCCTCACAGAAGAGGGGTAAGGAAGACTAGTAATAACATCAACTTTAGCTGGGTCCACTGAAATGCCTTTCTCAGAAACAACGTGTCCTAACACTATATGCTTGAAGTATGTCAAATAGGCTTAATCAATATCAACTTATAAGTTCCAACCTTGGTACTAATCAACTTAGTAGCAGGTTAGTGTTAATGGGTATCAAATTGACCAACAAAGGTTCCTAAATCACCAATCCAATTAGAACCAATAACTCAAGGTCACTCAATTCCCTTAGCCTAAGCCAAGAGTGTAGAAAACTACTCCAAAACTAATGAAAATATTTTGTCAAACACTTGGTAGGCAATAGTTAAAGACATAGCTAAATTGAAAAAATCAAATAGAAATTAAAATTACCCACTAACAATTAACAATAATATCAACTCAACTAAGACTATAAAACATGAAAACATCCATGCATTAATGAGAATTCAAAATCAACAAGGTTCATAAAATGAGAAATAAAAGGGAAAATAAGGAGAACACAATTCTAACACAAGATCTAAGCAAAATTATAACTAGAGAAGCTAAAATTAAGACAATAAAACTAGAATCAACAAACTCCAATTCAGAAATTCAAATAAGAAGTGACCAAAATGCACTAAACCTAGAGAGAAGTCAGAGTTTCTCTCTCTAGAAAACAAAGAACAAAAACTAGCTAAAATTAAGTCTAATGTGTGTATCCATGATTGCCTCCTCTCCCCCTTCAATTCTTGGCCTTTCCTCATTCAGAATAAAGTTAGATTTGGGCCTGGAGGAGCTCAGAAATCACCCCCAACATTTTCCTTTAAGTGAGTCACATGCCGAACGTCACGCGTACACGTCATGTCACGCGTGCGCATCAGCTGAACTCTGCACAAGTCACGCATACGCGGAAGGTCACGCATACGCGTCAGGTGAATTTTGCAATTATCACGCGTACATGGCAGCCATGCATGTGCGCGGGAACCAGCCTCTCACAACTTTTATTCTTCATGTTCCTTCTACTTTTGCATGCTTCCTTTCCATCCTCTAAGCCATTCTTGCTCTATAGATCCTGAAATCACTTAACAAACGCATCACGGTATCGAATGGTAATAGAAGAGGATTGAAATTTAGCATTTTTAATGTCTAAGAAACATGTTTTGAACTATCAAGCATAATTAGGAAGAAATCATAGAAACATGCAATTTATATGAATAAATGATAAAAGAATTGATAAAACCCACCAAATTCAACACAAGATAAATAGTAAAATTGGGGTTTATCGACTTTCCCACACTTAAACTAAGTGTTCATACCCTACACCGAGCTATAGGGTCCGGGTCGTACGAAGATAAAGGACCGACCTCTTTTAAAGGTTGCCCCATTACAACGAGCTCTTCGCAAAGAGCTCGGAATATCACCACATAGGCCCAAAAGAGGCCCAAAAAGAACCACCACCTACTAAAAAGACGGTTGGCCAAAGATACGATCTCACCTGCAAAAGATAAGATAAGATAACAAACTTATCCTAAGGAAGGTCGCTCAAACACTACTATAAATACACTGGAGCACTCAGGTATAACTCATACTCCAATTCTACAAAAAACTTGCCTAAAGCCCGTACTAACTTAAGCATCGGAGTCTCTTGCAGGTACCACCACCCTCTAGTGATCGAGGGCCAACAGCACCTCAAGTTCTAGCAAGTCGGACACGGCGGGCTCAACCAGACCGGAAGATCTCGTCCGAGATCGACCTCAACGTTTCAGGTAACCCCCGGAACATTGGCGCCGTTATTAAGGAACCTAGAAGTCATTCCAAACACCATGGCAGACAACACTCCTCACAACAAACACGCTTCTGGATTGGAAAACAGTACGCCAAACACAGAAATCCTAGATACCATCCGTGACCAGCAAGATCGCCTTAAACAACTTGAACAAGGAGCCGAGCAATAACGAGAAGCTGAGCGGGATCTACAAAGAAAAACAAGACGACGTAGAGAGCTGGAGGAGAAACTCCAAAAGCTCGAAGCCGACCTCAAAGCTAAGACTGCACGATCCAACCGAGAAGCTAGCCCCCACAGGGAACAAGACCCGTTCACAAAAGAAATCATGAAAGCTAAAGTTCCAAAGGATTTCAAGGCTCCCGACATGACCCTATATAATGGAACTTCTTATCTGAGCCACCACCTCAGCAACTTTAGGAGCCGGATGTATCTCACGGATGCCTCGGACGCAACTCGCTGCAAAGCTTTCCCGACTACCCTCACCAAAACTGCAATAAAGTGGTTCGACAGCCTGCTGCCATGATCAATTACGAGCTTCGACGACCTCACCAGAAAATTCCTAGCCAGGTTCTCTATACAAAAGGATAAAGCCAAGCATGCCCCAAGCCTGCTAGGAATCAAGCAAGGAGATCAGGAAAGCCTCCGAAGCTACATGGAAAGATTCAATAAAGCATGCCTTGATATACAGAATCTCTCTATAGAAGCAGCCATCATGGGACTTATCAACAGTCTACGTGAGGGACCCTTCAGCCACTCCATATCTAATAAACACCCCACGTCCCTAAACGAAGTACAAGAACAGGCCGAGAAATATATCAACATGGAGGAAAACTCGGGATTAGGAGAAACCTCCAAAGCGGGTTCACCTACCCATCTCAGGACAAAGAAAAAGATTTAAGGAAAAAGGAGGACCAATCCACAGAAAAACCTAGGAAATATAATAACTATACCCTTCTTCGGGTATCTTTAGTGGACGTCTACCGAAAAATATGCAACACAGAAAATATCCCACCATCCCGCCCAATTAAGCACAAAAGGGGAGGAAGTCGGACCGAGTACTACGAATACCACAGGATCTACGGGCACCCCACTAACAAATGCTACGACTTGAAGAATGTCATAGAAAAACTGACTCGAGAAGGAAGCCTAGATTGATTCCTACCAACAGAACGGACGAGCCAAAAAAGAGAAGGATGGATGAAGAGGGAGGATGAGCTGAACGTCCTCCTCACACCCCGGAAAGGCACGTTCATATGATCAACAGAGGGTTCGTAGGAGGAGGAATCTCCAAATTGTCCTGCAAAAGGCACCTTAAAGAAATATACCATGTCAGAGAAGGGGATAGGTCACCCGACCTCCCCACTATTTCTTTCACCAAAGAAGACGCCGCGGGCATCATCCCTGGGCATGATGACCCCATGGTCATTACCATCATACCGGCCAATGCTAACCTCCACCGAACACTGGTTGACCAGGGAAGCTCTGCAGACATCCTATTCAAATCCGCCCTCGACAAGCTCGGACTACAAGAAAAGGAGCTCAGAGCATATCCCAAACAGCCTGTTCGGGCTAGGAGACGCTCCGATCCAACCCCTCGGATACATCCCACTACACACGACCTTCAGAAAATGATCCCAGTCCAGAACACTGAGCATAGACTACATTGTGGTTAACGTGAACTCCGCGTACAACGCCCTTATAGGCTGGACGACCTTAAATCAGCTCGCCGCAGTAGTCTCCACTCCTCACCTATGCATGAAGTTCCCAACCAGGCATAGCCACCGTCAAAGGAGATCAAAAACTCGTGCGACGCTGCTATAACGAAAGCCTGAACCTAAAAGGTAACCCCAGAGGAAAAGAAGCGAATACCATCAAACTCGGGGGAGCCCGAGCTCGTGAAGAACTTCATCCTCAACTAGAAGGCAAGACCGAGGAGGTCCGATCAGAGACACCCGAGATAAGACAACAAACATAGGTGCAAACCTAAATGGAGACCTAAAGGAGCTACTAATAAAGTTCCTAAAGAAAAATTCCGACTTATTTGCGTGAAAATCCGCGGACATGCCTGGCGTAAATCCTGGAATAATGTGCCACAAGCTGGCAGTATACCCCGGATCTAGACCAGTGCAACAAAGGCGTAGAAAGCTCGGCCCAGAGAGATCACAAGTCATGGAGGAACAAGTGCAAGCCTTACTAGAGGCAGGGTTCATAAGGGAGGTCAAGTACCTACTGTGGCTAGCGAACGTCGTACTGGTCAAAAAGCCAAATGGAAAGTGGCAGATATGTGTAGACTATACTGATCTCAATAAAGCCTGCCCAAAAGACCCTTATCCCCTCCCGAATATCGACACCCTGATCGACGCCTCGTCAGGATACAAGTACCTCTCTTTCATGGACGCCTACTCAGGGCACAACCAAATCCGAATGCATCAACCCGATCAAAAGAAGACCTCGTTCCAAACCCAGAAAGTAAACTACTGCTACGTAGTAATGCCGTTCGGAGTCAAGAACGCGGGGGACACATATCAGAGGTTAATGAACAAAGTATTCACCGACCACATCGAGAAGCTGATGGAAGTCTACGTAGACGACATGCTAGTAAAAACTCAAAAAGAAAAAGCACTGCTGCCCGACCTCGCCGAAGTATTCGGCACCATAAGAAAGCACGGGATGAGACTAAACCCTACAAAATGTACTGATGAGTCCATATTTTTCGGTATATTTTGGTTTGATTTGAGTGGATTTCATCACATAAACCCACATTTATTCATCCAAATAGCATGCTTTTGTGTTTTCTCCCTAAATTGAGCTTAATTGTGAAAACATGCTATTTTGTGCTTAATTTAATCAATTTTATTCCACTTTCATTCCATTAGGTGCCTTGATGTGTTTGATGAGTAATTTCAGGTTTACAAGGCTAATATGGATGGAAGAAATGATGGAAAAGCATGCAAAAAGGGAGAAAGCATGAAGGAAACAAAGGAGAAGCACACATTGGAGTGTGCGTTCGCACAACCACCTATGCGTATGCACAAAAGCCACAAAACCATGTGTGCGTGCGCACGACATTCTGTGCGCGCGCACAAGAAGAAAATCAGCATGTGTGCGTACACACACCTGTGCGAACGCACACATTCCAGCGCGTGACTCATTTATTGTAAATCGCTGGGGGCAATTTTTGGGCCTCCAGGGCCCAATTTTGGGATTTTCTGAAGCTGATTGAGTGCTATATGAAGGAAGGCCTCACTCCACATGAAGGGGGGAGAAATTAGGGTTAGTTTAGCATTATGTAGGTTGTATTCTAGATAAAGAAGCTCCCCCCTCTCTCTAGACCCTTCCTAGCCACAGCAAAAGCTGTGATTGATGTTGACAGAGGAGAGTTGGTCCTTCAGTTGAATGAGGACTACCTTGTATTTAAGACTCAAGGTTCTCTTTCTGTAACCATGGAGAGGAAGCATGAAAAGCTTCTCTCAATACAGAGTCAAACAAAACCCCCACATTCAAACTCTAAGTTTGGTGTTGGGAAGCCACAACCAAACTCTAAGTTTGGTGTTGGGAAGCCACAACCAAACTCTAAGTTAGGTGTTAAGAGGCCCCAACATTGCTCTGGTTTTCTGTGAGGCTCCATGAGAGCTCACTGTCAAGCTATTGACATTAAAGAAGCACTTGTTGGGAGGCAAACCAACGTTATTTAATTATATCTATTTATTTTCCATTGCTATTTTATATTTTCTTTAGGTTGATGATCATGTGAAGTCACAAAAACTACTGAAAAATCAAAAACAGAATGAAAAACAGCATTAAAAATAGCTCACCCTAGAGGAAGAGCTTACTGGCGTTTAAACGCCAGTAAGAAGCATCAAACTAGTGTTTAACGCCAGAAAGAAGAATCAAGCTGGCGTTAATCGCCAGAAACAAGCACCAGACTGGCGTTTAATGCCAAAGCATGGAATTGGCATTTAATGCCAAGAATGGGAGAAAAGCTGGCGTTAAATGCCAGAAACAAGCAGCAAGCTGGTGTTTAACGCCAGACATGCATTCTAAGGGCGTTTTTGCACGCTTAAATGGAGCAGGGTTGCTAAGTCCTTAACCCCTCTGGATCTGTGGACCCCACAGGATCCCACCTACCCCACCTCTTCTTCTCTCCTCTTCACACCTTTTCATAACACTCTTCCCCAAATACCCTTCACTAATCATCTCCATACCCCTTCCCCATAAACCCCACCTACCTCCAAATTTCAAATTCTTTTCCTTCCCAAACCCAACCCTAAAGGCCGAAACCTACCCTTCCCCCCACCCCTATATAAACCCCTTAACACTACTCCATTTTCACACATCACAACCACTACTCCTCCCCCTTGGCCAAATACACTCTCTCACTCCATCTCCTCCATTTTCTTCTTCTTCTACTACTTTCTTTCTTCTTTTGCTCGAGGACGAGAAAACCTGTTAAGTTTGGTGTGGTAAAAGCATTACTTTTTGTTTTTCCATAACCATCAATGGCACCTAAGGCCAGAGAAACCTCAAGAAAGAGGAAAGGGAAGGCAATTGCTTCCACCTCCGAGTCATGGGAGATGGAGAGATTCATCTCAAAGGTCCATCAAGACCACTTCTATGAAGTTGTGGCCAAGAATGAGAAATCCCTGAAATGCCTCAAGGGATGCACTTTCCTCCACAAAACTATTGGGAGCAAATCAACACCTCCCTAGGAGAATTAAGTTCCAACATGGGATAACTAAGGATGGAGCACCAAGAGCACTCCATCATTCTCCATGAGATTAGAGAAGATCAAAGAGCTATGAGAGAGGAGCAACAAAGACAAGGAAAAGACATAGAGGAGCTCAAGAACACCATTGGTTCTTCAAGAGGAAGAAGACACCACCCTCACTAAGGTGGACCCGTTCCTTAATCTCCTTGTCTATTTATTTTTTCTGTTTTTTGTCTACTATGCTTTATGTCTATTTATGTTTGTGTCTTATTACATGATCACTAGTGTCTAAGTGTCCATGTCTTAAAGCTATGAGTGTCCTATGAATCCATCACCTTTCTTAAATGAAAAATGCTTTTAAAAATAAAAGAACAAGAAGTACATGATTTCGAATTCATCCTTGAAACTAGTTTAATTATTTTGATGTGGTGACAATACTTTTTGTTTTCTGAATGAATGCTTGAACAGTGCATATGTCTTTTGAATTTGTTGTTTATGAATGTTAAAATTGTTGGCTCTTGAAAGAATGATGAAAACGGAGAAATGTTATTTGATGATCTGAAAAATCATAAAAATGATTCTTGAAGCAAGAAAAAGCAGTGAATAACAAGGCTTGTGAAAAAAAAAAGAAAGAGAGAAAGAAATAAAAAAAGAAAAGCAAGCAGAAAAAGCCAATAGCTCTTAAAACCAAAAGGCAAGGGTAATAAAAAGGATCCAAGACTTTGAGCATTAGTGGATAGGAGGGCCCAAAGGAATAAAACCCTAGCCTAAGCGGCTAAACCAAGCTGTCCCTAACCATGTGCTTGTGGCGTGTAGGTGTCAAGTGAAAAGCTTGAGACTGAGCGGTTAAAGTCGAGGTCCAAAGCAAAAACGGAGTGTGCTTAAGAACCATGTACACCTCTAATTGGGGACTTTAGCAAAGCTGAGTCACAATCTGAAAAGGTTCACCCAATTATGTGTCTGTGGCATTTATGTATCCGGTGGTAATACTGGAAAACAAAGTGCTTAGGGCCACAGCCAAGACTCATAAAGTAGCTGTGTTCAAGAATTAACATACTGAACTAAGAGAATCAATAACACTATCTGAATTCTGAGTTCCTATAGATGCCAATCATTCTGAACTTCAAAGGATAAAGTGAGATGCCAAAACTGTTCAGAGGCAAAAAGCTACTAGTCCCGCTCATCTGATTGGAGCTAAGTTTAATTGATATTTTGGGATTTATAGTATATTCACTTCTTTTTATCCTATTTGATTTTTAGTTACTTGGGGACAAGTAACAATTTAAGTTTGGTGTTGTGATGAGCGGATAATTTATACGCTTTTTGGCATTGTTTTTACATAGTTTTTAGTATGATTTAGTTAGTTTTTAGTATATTTCTATTAGTTTTTAAATAGAAATCACATTTCTGGACTTTACTATGAGTTTGTGTGTTTTCTATGATTTCAGGTCATTTCTGGCTGAAATTGAGGGACTTGAGCAAAAATCTGATTCAGAGGCTGAAGAAGGACTGCATATGCTATTGGATTCTGACCTCCCTGCACTCGAAGTGGATTTTCTGGAGCTACAAAAACCCAATTGGCGCGCTCTCAATTGCGTTGGAAAGTAGACATCCAGGGCTTTTCAGAATTATATAATAGTTCATACTTTGCCCGAGTTTTGACGATGTAAAATGGCGTTCAA
Organism: Arachis ipaensis; assembly: GCF_059453495.1. NCBI lineage: Eukaryota > Viridiplantae > Streptophyta > Magnoliopsida > Fabales > Fabaceae > Arachis > Arachis ipaensis. The sequence continues at coordinate 113,986,909 of NC_142442.1, read as the reverse complement.
ACGCCAACTTCCTGCCCTATTCTAGAGTTACACGCCAAAAACAGGTTGCAAATCAGAGTTAAACGCCAGAAGCAAAAAGCTACTAGCCCCGCTCATCTAATTAGGATCTGAGCTTCACTCAGAAACTCTGAGATATTATTGCTTCTTAAATTATTTGTATTCTATTTTATTTATCTAGTTGCTTGAGGACAAGCAACAGTTTAAGTTTGGTGTTGTGATGAGCGGATATTTTATACGCTTTTTGGGGTTAATTTCATATAGTTTTTAGTATGTTTTAGTTAGTTTTTAGTTTATTTTCATTAGTTTCTAGGCAAAATTCATATTTCTGGACTTTAATATGAGTTTGTGTATTTTTCTATAATTTCATGTATTTTCTGGCTGAAATTGAGGGAGCTGAGCAAAAATCTGATTCAGGCTGAAAAAGGACTGCTGATGCTGTTGGATTCTGACCTCCCTGCACTCAAAGTGGATTTTCTGGAGCTACAGAACTCCAAATGGCGCGCTTCCAATTGCGTTGGAAAGTAGACATCCAGGGCTTTCCGGCAATATATAATAGTCTATACTTTGCTCAAGAATAGATGACGTAAACTGGCGTTTAACGCCAGTTCCATGCTGCAGTCTGGCGTCCAGCGCTAGAAACAAGTTACAAAGTGGAGTTCAACGCCAGAAAAGGATCCAAAGCTGGCGTTGAACGCCCAAAACATCCCTATGCACGTGATTTGCTTAAGTCTCAGCCCCAGCACACACCAAGTGGGCCCCAGAAGTGGATTTTTACACCATCTATCATACTTTACTCATTTTCTGTAAACCTAGGTTACTAGTTTAGTATTTAAACAACTTTTAGAGATTTATTTTGTATCTCATGACATTTTTAGATCTGAAATTTGTACCTTTTGACCGCATGAGTCTCTAAACTCCATTGTTGGGGGTGAGGAGCTCTGCTGTGTCTCGATGAATTAATGCAAGTATTTCTGTTTTCCATTCAAACATGCGTGTTCCTATCTAAGATATTCATTCGCACTTCAATATGAATGTGATGAACGTGACAATCATCATCATTCCCCCATGAACACGTGCCTGACAACTACTTACGTTCTACCCTAGAATGAATGAATATCTCTTAGATCTCTTAATCAGAATCTTCGTGGTATAAGCTAGATTGATGGCAGCATTCAATAGAATCCGGAAAGTCTAAACCTTGTCTGTGGTATTCCGAGTAGGATTCAGGGATTGAATGACTGTGACGAGCTTCAAACTCGCGAGTACTGGGCGTAGTGACAGATGCAAAAGGATAGTAAATCCTATTCCGGTACGACTGAGAACCTGCAGATGATTAGTCGTGTGGTGACAACGCATCTGGACCCTTTTCACTTGAAGGATGGATGGTAGCCATTGACAATGGTGATCCACCAACACACAGCTTGCCATAGGAGGACGTGCGTGCATGAATCAGAGAACAGAGGAAAGCAGAATTTCAGAAGACAAAGCATCTCCAAAATTCCAACATATTCTCCATCAGTGCATACAAGTATAAATTGTGTTCTGCCCTTTTATTCCTTGCAATCAAATTTGATAAGTGAATTATTTTATTGTCTTCCTGACTAAGAGTTACAAGATAACCATAGATTACTTCAAGCCAACAATCTCCGTGGGATCGACCCTTACTCACGTAAGGTATTACTTGGACGACCCAGTGCACTTGCTGGTTAGTGGTACGAGTTGTAAAAAGTGTGATTTACAATTCGTTCACCAAGTTTTTGGCGCCGTTGCCGGGGATTGTTTGAGTTTGAACAACTGACGGTGAATCTTGTTGCTTAGATTAGGAAATTTTTGTCTTTTGGGTCATAGTCTTTTATTTCCTTTTCAAAAAATTTTTCAAAAAATTAATTTTTCTATTAAATCTCGTGCCAAACTTTAAGTTTGGTGTTTTCTTGTTGGTTTTCCTTTGTTTTTCAAAAATTTTATTTTGATTTTCTAAAAATTTTAAGTTTGGTGTTCTTTCTTCATGTTCTTGTGTTCTTGTGAGTCTTCAAAGTGTTCTTGAGTTTTCCTTGCGTCTTGATCTTAAAATTTTTAAGTTTGGTGTTCCTTGGTGTTTTCCCTCCAAAATTTTCGAAAACAAGGAGCATTAGATCTAAAAATTTTAAATCTTGGGCTATCTTATTGTTTCTCTCTTTCCTCTTTAAATTCAAAAATATCTTTTCTCTCTATTTTTAAAAACAAATTTTCGAAAATTATTTTTAAAATTCAGATTTTTTTTCAAAATTTAAAATCTTTTTCAAATCATATCTTTTTCAAAACTTCCTGGCCACTTTCTCTCCCCTCATTTTTTCAAAAATCTTCACCTATTTTTATTTATTTTATTTTAATATTTTTTTTCGAAATAATTAAATAAATAAATAAAAATAAATTTTTTATTTTACATCATCTCTCTTTCTCCATCATGGATCTAAGTGGAAATGAACAGTCCAGGAGGACTCTGGGGTCATATGCTAACCCCTCTACTACTTCATATGGGAGTAGTATCTGCATACCCTCCATTGGAGTCAGTAGCTTTGAGTTGATTCCTCAGCTCATTATCATGGTGCAGCAAAGCTGCCAGTATTCCGGTCTTCCACAGGAAGAACCTACAGAGTTTCTGGCACAGTTTTTACAAATTGCTGACACAGTACATGATAAGGAAGTAGATCAGAACGTCTACAGATTATTACTGTTTCCATTTGCTGTAAAAGACCAAGCCAAGAGGTGGTTGAATAACCAACCTAAGGCCAGCATAAGGACATGGAAACAGCTGACAGAAAAATTCCTGAATCAATACTTTCCTCCAAAACGGATGACACAGCTAAGGCTGGACATCCAAGACTTTAAACAAGGAGATAATGAATCTCTTTATGATGCCTGGGAGAGATACAGAGAGATGCTATGAAAATGCCCCTCTGAAATGTTTTCAGAGTGGGTTCAGTTAGACATCTTCTATTATGGGCTTACAGAAAGAGCTCAGATCTCTCTAGATTACTCAACTGGTGGATCTATCCACATGAGAAAGACAATTGAAGAAGCTCAAGAGCTCATTGATACAGTTGCTAGAAATCAGCATCTGTACTTAAGTAGTGACCCTTCCATGAAAGAAGAGGCTAAAACAGTAACTGCTGAACTCAGTCCTGCAGAGCAAGCTGCTGAATTCAATCAGCAATTGGATTTTCTAACAAAGCAGTTAGATGAATTCAAGGATAAACTACAAGAGACAAGGATGGCTAATATAAACATGGAAGTACAATTAAAGCAAACAAAGCAGCAGCTGTCAAAACAAATAACAGAAGAATGCCAAGTAGTTCAATTAAGAAGTGGAAAAGCACTAAATACCCCACTTCAAAGCAGCAGAAAACCAAGAAATGAGCAAACCACCCAAAATCCATCTGAGGACAGTAAGAGCCCAGGGAAAAATAATTCTGGCGCTAAAACGCCAGAAGTTGGGTGGAAGGCTGGCGATAAACGCCCAAACCATGCTCAGGACTGGCATTCAATGCCAGAAACAAGCAAGGATCTGGCGTTGAATGCCCAAAAGAAGCACAGTTCTGGCGTTCAAACGCCAGGAACAGATGAGGAGCTGGCGTCTAATGTCACTCCAGCTTCTAACTCTGGCACTCAATTGCCAGTGAGGGATCAGACACACACAAGTGCTGATAACAACCCATCTAAAAAGGCTTCTTCAACCACTTCTGTAGGAAATAAATTTACAGCAACTAAGGTTGAGGAATATAAAGCCAAGATACCTTATCCTCAAAAACTCCGCCAAGAGGAGCAGGATAAGCAATTTACTCGCTTTGCAGATTATCTCAGGACTCTTGAAATAAAGATTCCATTTGCAGAGGCACTTGAGCAAATACCTTCTTATGCCAAGTTCATGAAAGAGATCTTGAGTCATAAGAAGGATTGGAGAGAAACTGAAAGAGTTCTCCTCACTGAAGAATGCAGTGCAGTCATTCTGAAAAGCTTTCCTGAACAGCTTAAAGACCCTAGGAGTTTTCTGATACCATGCACATTAGAAGGTAATTGCACCAAGATAGCTTTATGTGATCTTGGGGCAAGCATCAACCTAATACCTGCATCCACTATCAGAAAGCTTGGTTTAACTGAAGAAGTTAAACCAACCCGGATATGTCTCCAACTTGCTGATGGCTCCATTAAATACCCATCAGGCGTGATTGAAGACATGATTGTCAGAGTTGGGCCATTCGCCTTTCCCACTGACTTTGTAGTGCTGGAAATGGAGGAGCACAAGAGTGCCACTCTCATTCTAGGAAGACCCTTCCTAGCAACTGGACGAACTCTCATTGATGTCCAACAGGGGGAAATAACCCTGAGAGTTAATGATGATGAGTTTAAGTTGAACGCTGTCAAAGCCATGCAGCATCCAGACACATCAAAAGACTGCATGAAAGTTGATCTTATTGACTCTTTGGTAGAAGAGATCAACATGGCTGAGAGTCTCGAATTAGAGTTGGAAGACATCTTTAAAGATGTTCAGCCTGATTTGGAGGATTCAGAGGAAATGAAAGAGCCTCTGAGATTTCCTCAGAAAGAGGAAAAACCTCCTAAACCCGAGCTCAAACCATTACCACCATCCCTGAAATATGCATTTCTAGGAAAAGGTGACACTTTTCCGGTGATCATAAGCTCTGCTTTAAATCCACACGAAGAGGAAGCACTTATTCAAGTGCTAAGGACACACAAGACAGCTCTTGGGTGGTCCATAGGTGACCTTAAGGGCATAAGCCTAGCTAGATGCATGCACAAAATCTTATTGGAGGATAATGCTAAACCAGTGGTTCAACCATAGAGGCGGCTAAATCCAGCCATGAAGGAAGTGGTGCAGAAAGAGGTCACCAAATTACTGGAGGCTGGGGTTATTTATCCTATTTCTGATAGCCCCTGGGTAAGCCCTGTTCAAGTTGTCCCCAAAAGAGAGGCATGACAGTGGTTCATAATGAAAAGAATGAACTGGTTCCTACAAGAACAGTTATAGGGTGGCGCATGTGTATTGACTACAGAAGGCTCAATACAGCCACCAGAAATGATCATTTTCCTTTACCATTCATAGACCAGATGCTAGAAAGACTGTCAGGTCATGATTATTACTGCTTTTTGGATGGCTACTCAGGCTATAACCAGATTGCAGTAGATCCCCAGGATCAAGAGAAAACAGCATTCACATGTCCATCTGGAATGTTTGCTTATAGAAGGATGCCATTTGGGCTGTGTAATGCGCCTGCAACCTTCTAGAGATGCATGCTCTCTATTTTCTCTGATATGGTGGAAAAATTTCTGGAAGTCTTCATGGATGACTTCTCAGTATATGGAGACTCATTCAGCTCCTGTCTTGATCACCTGAAACTAGTTCTGAAAAGATGTCAAGAGACCAACCTGGTTTTAAACTGTGAAAAATGTCACTTTATGGTGACTGAAGGGATTGTCCTTGGGCATAAAATTTTAAACAAGGGAATAGAGGTGGATCAAGCAAAAATAGAGGTGATTGAAAAATTACCACCACCTGCCAATGTTAAGGCAATCAGAAGCTTTCTGGGGCATGTAGGATTCTATAGGAGGTTTATAAAGGATTTTTCAAAAATCACAAAACCTCTGAGCAATCTGCTAGCTGCTGACATGCCATTTGTGTTTGACACAGAGTGTCTGCAGGCGTTTGAAACGCTGAAAGCCAAGCTGGTCACAGCACCAGTTATTTCTGCACCAGACTGGACATTACCATTTGAGCTAATGTGTGATGCCAGTGATCACGCCATTGGTGCAGTACTGGGACAGAGGCATGACAAGCTTCTGCATGTCATTTATTATGCTAGCCGCATTTTAAATGATACCCAGAAAAATTACACAACCACAGAAAAAGAATTGCTTGTAGTGGTTTATGCCATTGACAAGTTTAGATCATACTTAGTAGGATCAAAGGTGATTGTGTATACTGACCATGCTGCTCTTAAATATCTACTCACAAAGCAGGATTCAAAACCCAGGCTCATAAGATGGTTGTTGCTTCTGTAAGAGTTTGATATAGAAATAAGAGACAGAAAAGGGATAGAAAACCAAGTGGCTGATCATCTGTCCCGGATAGAGCCAGTAGAAGGGACGTCCCTCCCCTCTCTTGAGATCTATGAGACCTTTCTGGATGAGCATTTATTTGCCATTCAGGAAGCACCATAGTTTGCAGACATTGCGAACTATAAAGATGCAAGGTTCATACCCAAAGAGTACAACAGGCAACAAAAGAAAAAACTAATTACTGATGCAAAGTACTACTTGTGGGATGAACCCTATCTCTTTAAGAGATGTACAGACGGAATAATCCGGAGATGTGTGCCTAGAGAAGAAGCACAGAGGATCCTATGGCATTACCATGGATCACAATATGGAGGCCATTTCGGAGGTGAGCGGACAGCCACCAAGGTCCTCCAATGTGGTTTCTATTGGCCCACACTCTATAGAGATTCCTGAGAGTTTGTACGTAACTGTGACAGTTGCCAAAGAGCTGGTAATCTGCCCCATGGTTACGCCATGCCTCAACAAGGAATCTTGGAGATTGAGTTGTTTGACGTATGGGGAATTGACTTCATGGGACATTTCCCACCATCATACTCAAACACTTACATTCTGGTGGCAGTTGACTACGTATCAAAATGGGTAGAGGCCGTTGCCACACCCACCAATGATACTAAAACAGTGCTGAAGTTCCTCCAGAAATATATCTTCAGCAGGTTTGGGGTCCCTAGAGTATTAATCAGTGATGGGGGCACTCACTTCTGCAACAAACAGCTTTACTCTGCCATGGTCCGGTATGGGATTCGCCACAAGGTGGCGACTCCATATCATCCACAGACTAATGGGCAAGCTGAAGTCTCTAACAGAGAGCTAAAAAGAATCCTAGAACGGACTGTAAGTACCTGTAGAAAGGATTGGGCAAGAAGCTTGGATGATGCTCTGTGGGCATACAGAACAGCATTCAAAACTCCTATAGGGACCTCTCCATACCAACTTGTGTATGGTAAGGCATGTCACCTGCCCGTGGAACTGGAACATAAAGCCTACTGGGCAACCAGATTCCTAAATTTTGATGCCAAATTAGCTGGAGAAAAAAGATTGCTCCAGTTAAATGAGCTAGAAGAATTCAGATTCACTGCTTTCGAAAATGCCAAGCTTTATAAAGAAAAATAAAAAAAGTGGCATGACAGAAAGCTGTCATCTAGAATCTTTGAACCAGGACAAAAGATTCTGTTGTTTAACTCTAGGCTCAGGCTATTCCCCGAGAAACTGAAGTCCCGGTGGAGGGGACCATATGTGATTACAAGTGTATCACCATATGGTTATGTGGAGCTTCAAGAAATTGATTCTGATAAGAAGTTCATTGTTAATGGACAGAGAATCAAGCACTATCTTGAAGGCAATGTTGAGCAAGAGTGCTCAAGGCTGAAGCTAGATTAAAAGCTCAGCAAGGTCCAGCTAAAGACAATAAAGAAGCGCTTGCTGGGAGGCAACCCAGCCATGGGGCATCACTTCCTCTAAGCATTTTGCCCTATTCTTGATTTTATTTGTTTATATAAAGTTCATTGATACTAAGATAAAGAGTTAATTGTATAAGATCACAGGGTTACAGAAGGATTCTGCACACAAAACAGAGAAAAAGAGCTCACTGGCAAGAAAACGCCAGTAAAAGTCTGTTTTGGGCGTTCAACGCCCAAAAGAAGCATCCACTGGGCTTTGAACGCCAGTAAGGATAGCCATCTGGGCGTTAAACACCAAAAAGAAGCATCTTCTGGGCGTTGAACGCCAGAAAGAAGCTCCTTCTGGGCGTTTAACGCCAGATTTACATCGACCTGGGCGTTCAGAAAAATGCCCAGTGACAAAGGAGTTCCTAGCGTTCAACGCCAGAAAGAAGCAACAGCTGGGCGTTGAACGCCCAGGAGAGGCAGCATTTGGGCGTTGAACGCCCAAAACATGCAGCGTTTGGGCGTTCAAACGCCAGGATGGTGGGGAGGAGGTAAATTCGTTTTTTCTTCATATTTTCCATTTTAATCCTAATTTTCATGTTTCAATTCATGATTTCTTACATAAACATGTTACAAACCCTGATTTCTAAAATCCCTAATTTCTGAAAACCCTTCTTTATAAATATTAAATGTATCTTAATCCATAAGCACAAATCCTTTTTTTTTTCAATCCAACTCAACTCTTTTTCAAAATTTTCAAAACAAATCTATCTCTTTTCATTCAAAAATCTTTTCAACTAAGCAATATCTTTTTCAAATCTCCATACTATCTTTTTCAAAAATCCAAATCTATCTTTTTCAAATATCTTTCATATCTTTTCAATTTTAAATCATATCTTTTCTTATCATACTTTTTTTTTCTAAAAATCATATCTTCTATCTTATCTTTCTCCCTATTTTCGAAAACCCCCCCTCCCTTTTAAAAACTCATTCGGCCTCCCTCCCCTCCCATCCACCATTGCACCTAGCTCTCCTTCTATCCCTCTTCTTTCTTTTCTTTTGCTTGAGGACAAGCAAACCTCTAAGTTTGGTGTGTTTATCCGTGATCACTAAACTATACCCACTAAGATCATGGCTCCTAAAGGAAAACAACCCACTCCAAGAGGCAAGAAAGAGAGTGTTCCAAAACCACTTTGGAATCAAGGGAAGTTCTTAACTAAAGAACATTCAGACCATTATTACAAAATAATGGGTCTAAGATCAGTGATCCTGGAAGTTAGATTCGATCTGAAAGAAGACAAATATCCGGAGATCCAGGAGCAGATCCGAATCAGGAACTGGGAGATCCTAGCCAATCCTGAAACAAAAGTGGGAAGGAATATGGTCTAGGAGTTCTATGCTAATATGTGGCATACAGACAGGCAAAGACTATCTGGATCTGCTATCTATGACTATCGGACCTTGGTCAGAGGAAAGATTGTTCATACCCACCCTGACAAGATCAGCGAGATCTTAAAGCTACCTCAGCTGAAAGATGATCCAGACTCCTTCAATAGGAGAATGATGAGAACAAACAAGGGCCTGGATAAGATTCTAGAGGATATATGTATCCCTGGAGCCAGGTGGACCACCAGCACGAAGGGTATCCCAAATCAACTCAAAAGAGAAGATCTCAAACCAGTCGCCAGAGGATGGCTGGACTTCATTGGCTATTCTCTGCTGCCCACTAGCAACCGTTCTGAAGTCACTATTAGAAGAGCAGTGATGATCCATTGCATCATGATGGGAAAAGAAGTGGAAGTTCATCAACTAATTTCAACTGAATTCTACAAAATTGCAAACAAAAATTCCAAAGATTCCAGGTTGGCTTATCCACGCTTGATTTCTATGCTCTGCAAGGACGCTGGAGTAAGGATGGGAATAACTGAGTATATCTCAGTTGAGCGGCCAATCACCAAAGCATCAATGGAAAAACAACAATCACAGGATGACCCCATCAAGAAGAGAACACAGGAAATTCTCCCAGAAATCCCTTAATCTGAATACTGGGAGTATCTTGAAACATCTATTACCAAGATGCAAGAAGCTATGGAACAAATACAGAAAGAACAGAAGGAACAAAGTAGCATTCTTTGCTATTTGCTTGAAGAACAGGAGGAGCAAGGGCGTGATTTAAGGGAATTGAAGCGCCAGAAATTATCTCTTGAAGGACCAAGCACCCCGCAGATTAGAGGAACATCCACTTCCCAGAACAAAGGTTGTAAAATTCCAATCTTAGCCTTAACTCTGTGATAACTGTTTTTATTAGTTTTACCTTAGGAGTCATATAGTAGTAATTAGTATCTATATTTTTTATTTTATCCCCAATTAAGCTATAATTTAATTTTATCATCATCATTAAACATGAATAAAATAGAAGAATTTCTTTAGAATAAGAGGCAATATTTTTCGAGTTTTTAATAAGATAAATTCTAATTATTTACATGTGGTGGCAATGCTTTCTGTCTTCTGAATGAATGCTTGAACAGTGCATATGTCTTTTGAATTTGATGTTTAAGACTGTTAAATATGTTGGCTCTTGAAAGAATGATGAACATGAGACATGTTATTGATAATCTAAAAAATCATAAAAATGATTCTTGAAGCAAGAAAAAGCAGCAAAGAACAAAGCTTCCAGAAAAAAAAAAAGCAAGCAGAAAAAGCCAAAAGCTCTTAAAACCAAAAGGCAAGAGCAAAAAGCCAATAACCCTTAAAACCAAAAGGCAAGGATAAATAAAAAAGATCCCAAGGCTTTGAGCATCAGTGGGTAGGAGGGCCTAAAGGAATAAAATCCTGGGCTAAGCGGCTAAACCAAGCTGTCCCTAACCATGTGCTTGTGGCGTGAAGGTGTCAAGTGAAAACTTGAGACTGAGTGGTTAAAGTCAAGGTCCAAAGCAAAAGAAGAGTGTGCTTAAGAACCCTGGACACCTCTAATTGGGGACTTTAGCAAAGCTGAGTCACAATCTAAAAAGGTTCACCCAATTATGTGTCTGTGGCATTTATGTATCCGGTGGTAATACTGGAAAACAAAGTGCTTAGGGCCACGGCCAAGACTCATAAAGTAGATGGGTTCAAGAATCAACATACTGAAAGAGGAGAATCAATATCACTATCTGAATTCTGAGTTCCTATAGATGCCAATCACTCTGAGCTTCAATGGATAAAGTGAGATGCCAAAACTGTTCAGAAGCAAAAAGCTACTAGCCCCGCTCATCTAATTAGGATCTGAGCTTCACTCAGAAACTCTGAGATATTATTGCTTCTTAAATTATTTTTATTCTATTTTATTTATTTAGTTGCTTGAGGACAAGCAACAGTTTAAGTTTGGTGTTGTGATGAGCGGATTTTTTATACGCTTTTTAGGGTTAATTTCATATAGTTTTTAGTATATTTTAGTTAGTTTTTAGTTTATTTTCATTAGTTTCTAGGCAAAATTTATATTTCTGGACTTTACTATGAGTTTGTGTGTTTTTCTATAATTTTAGGTATTTTCTGGCTGAAATTGAGGGAGCTGAGCAAAAATCTGATTCAGGCTGAAAAAGGACTGCTGATGCTGTTGGATTCTGACCTCCCTGCACTCAAAGTGGATTTTCTGGAGCTAAAGAACTCCAAATGGTGCGCTTTCAATTGCGTTGAAAAGTAGACATCCAGGGCTTTTCAGAAATATATAATAGTTCATACTTTGCTCAAGGATAGATGACGTAAACTGGTGTTCAATGCCAGTTCCATGCTGCAGTCTGGCGTCCAGCGCCAGAAACAAGTTACAAAGTGGAGTTCAACGCCAGAAAAGGATCCAAAGCTGGCGTTGAACGCCCAAAACATCCCTATGCACGTGATTTGCTTAAGTCTCAGCCCCAGCACACACCAAGTGGGCCCCAGAAGTGGATTTTTACACCATCTATCATAGTTTACTCATTTTCTGTAAACCTAGGTTACTAGTTTAGTATTTAAACAACTTTTAGAGATTTATTTTGTATCTCATGACATTTTTAGATCTGAACTTTGTACCTTTTGATTGCATGAGTCTCTAAACTCCATTGTTGGGGGTGAGGAGCTCTGCTGTGTTTCGATGGATTAATGCAAGTATTTCTGTGTTCCATTCAAACATGCGTGTTCCTATCTAAGATATCCATTCGCACTTCAATATGAATGTGATGAACGTGACAATCATCATCATTCCCCCACGAACGCGTGCCTGACAACCACTTACGTTCCACCGTAGAATGAATGAATATCTCTTAGATCTCTTAATCAGAATCTTCGTGGTATAAGCTAGATTGATGGCAGCATTCAATAGAATCCGGAAAGTCTAAACCTTGTCTGTGATATTCCGAGTAGGATTCAGGGATTGAATGACTGCGACGAGTTTCAAACTCGCGAGTACTGGGCGTAGTGACAGACGCAAAAGGATAGTAAATCCTATTCCGGTATGACTGAGAACCTGCAGATGATTAGCCATGCGGTGACAGCGCATCTGGACCCTTTTCACTGGAAGGATGGATGGTAGCCATTGACAACGGTGATCCACCAACACACAGCTTGCCATAGGAGGACGTGCGTGCGTGAATCAGAAAACAGAGGAAAGCAGAATTTCAGAAGACAAAGCATCTCCAAAACTCCAACATATTCTCCATCAGTGCATACAAGTATAAATTGTGTTCTGCCCTTTTATTCCTTGCAATCAAATTTGATAAGTGAATTATTTTATTGTCTTCCTTACTAAGAGTTACAAGATAACCATAGATTGCTTCAAGCCAACAATCTCCGTGGGATCGACCCTTACTCACGTAAGGTATTACTTGGACGACCCAGTGCACTTGCTGGTTAGTGGTACGAGTTGTAAAAAGTGTGATTTACAATTCGTGCACCAATCTTCAAGTTGTTCTTGATGATCTTCTTTGTTTGATCTTTGCATTTTTCATGTTTGGTGTCTTTTCTTGTTTTTCATATACATTTTCAATTTGTTAGTGTCTAATTATTGAAAATTTCTAAGTTTGGTGTCTTGCATGTTTTTCTTTTCTTAAAAATTTTCAAAAATAAGTCTTGATGTTCATCTTAATCTTCAAAGTGTTCTTGGTGTTCATCTTGACATTCAAAGTGTTCTTGCATGCATTAGTTGTTTTGATTCATAATTTTTATGTTTTGTTCCAATTTGGTATTTTTCTCTTTCTTCATTAAAAATTCAAAAATAAAAAAAATATCTTTCCCTTATTCTTCTCATAAAATTCGAATATTTGAGTTGACTTTTTCAAAAAAATTTCAAATTTTAGTTGTTTCTTATGAGTCAAATCAAATTTTTAATTTAAAAATTCTATCTTTTTCAAATCTTTTTTTAATCAAATCTTTTTTATTTTTTCTTTCATATTTTCGAAAATTCAAATTGATTTTCAAAAATCTTTTTCTTATTTTATTCCATATTTTTCAAAATCTTTACTAACAATTAATGTGATTGATTCAAAAATTTTTTGAGTTTGTTACTTGCCTATTAAGAAAGGTTCAATCTTTAAATTTTAGAATCATATCTTTTAGTTTAATGTTGGTCAAGTAATCAATTTCAATTTTCAAAATCAAATATTTTTAATTTCCAATTCAAATCTTTTTCAAAATGATTTTCAATCATATCTTTTTCAATTTCAATCATATCTTTTTCAAAATCAATTTCAAAATCTTTTCTAACTTCTCACCCTTTCAAATTTGATTTTCAAATCTTTTTCAATTAACTACTTGACTTTTTGGTTCATTTTTAAAAAGTTTTCTATTTCAATCATATCTTTTTCAAAACCACCTAACTAATTTTCTCTCTCTAATTTTCGAAAACTCCTATACACTTTTTCAAAATTCTTTTTGATTAACTAATTGTTTCAAATTTTAATTTTAATTTTATTTCTCTTTTTAATTTTTGAATTCTAACTAAATTTTAAAATAAAAATAAAAATATTTTTCCTTTTAGTTTAAATTAAATTCGAATTTTCTCCCCCCTCTCTCACCTCCTTCTATTCTTCTCTTCTTATACTCACATAAGAAATCTCTATACTATGACATAGAGAATTCCATATTTTCTTTTCTGTTCTCTTCTTTTTCATATGAGCAGGAACAAGGATAAGAACATTCTTGTTAAAGCTGACCCTGAACCTGAAAGGACCCTTAAGAGGAAACTAAGAGAAGCTAAAGCACAACTCTCTGGAGAGGACCTGACAGAAATTTTCGAAAAAGAAGGAGACATGGCCGAACCTAATAACAATGGTGGAGATGCAAGAAAGATGCTTGGTGACTTTATTACACCTTCTTCTAACTTCTATGGAAGAAGCGTCTCAATTCCTGCAATTGGAGCAAACAATTTTGAGCTTAAGCCTCAATTGGTTTCTCTAATGCAGCAGAATTGCAAGTTTCATGGACTTCCAATGGAAGATCCTCATCAGTTTTTAGCTAAATTCTTACAAATCTGTGACACTGTCAAGATCAATGGAGTTGATCCCGAGGTCTACAGGCTTATGCTTTTCCCTTTTGCTGTAAGAGACAGAGCTAGAATATGGTTGGATTCACAACCTAAGGAAAGCCTGAACTCTTGGGATAAGCTGGTCAGTGCTTTCCTGGCCAAATTCTTTCCTCCTCAAAAGATGAGCAAGCTTAGAGTGGAAATCCAAACCTTCAGACAGAAGGAAGGAGAATCCCTCTATGAAACTTGGGAAAGATATAAGCAACTGATCAAAAGGTGTCCTACTGACATGCTTCCAGAATGGAGCATCATACGTATATTCTATGATGGTCTGTCTGAGTTATCAAAAATATCATTGGACCATTCTGTAAGAGGATCTCTTCACGTGAAAACCCCTGCAAAAGCTCAGGAACTCATTGAAATGGTTGCAAATAACCAGTTCATGTACACCTCTGAGAGGAATCCTGTGAACAATGGGACGCCTCAGAAGAAGGGAGTTCTTGAAATTGATACTCTGAATACCATATTGGCTCAAAACAAAATATTGACTCAGCAAGTCAATATGATTTCTCAGAGTCTGAATGGATCGCAAGCTGCACCCAACAGTACTAAAGAGGCATCTTCTGAAGAAGAAGCTTATGATTCTGAGAACCCTGCAATAGCAGAGGTGAATTACATGGGAGAACCCTATAGAAACACCTATAATCCTTCATGGAGAAATCATCATAATCTCTCATGGAAGGATCAACAGAAGCCTCAACAAGGCTTTAATAATAATGATGGAAGAAATAGGTTTAGCAATAGCAAGCCTTTTCCATCATCTTCTCAGCAACAAACAGAGAATTCTGAACAGAGCCATTCTGGCCTGGCAACCATAGTCTCTGATCTATCCAAAACCACACTAAGAAACAAGGTCCTCCATTAGAAATTTGGAGGCACAGGTGGGTCAGCTGAGTAAGAAGATTACTGAAACTCCTCCTAGTACTCTCCCAAGCAATACAGAAGAAAATCCTAAGAGAGAGTGCAAGGCCATAACCTTACTTGGTGTGGCCGAATGCCCAGAGGAGGAGGAGGACGTGAATCCCAGTGAGGAAGACCTCTTGGGACGTCCTCTGGATAGAAAGGAGTTCCCTTTTGAGGAACCAAAGGAATCTGAGACCCATACAAAGACCCTAGAGATTCCATTGGACCTCCTTCTGCCATTCATGAGCTCTGATGAATATTCTTCCTCTGAAGAGGATGAAGACACCATTGCAGAGCAAGTTGCTAAGTATCTAGGAGCAATCATGAAGTTGAATGCCAGTTTATTTGGTAATGAGACTTGGAAGGATGAACCACCCTTGTTCACCAATGAACTGAGTACATTAATGAGGCAGACATTACCTCAGAAGAAACCGGATCCCGGAAAATTTTTCATACCTTGTACCATAGGCACCATGACCTTTGAGAAGGCTCTGTGTGACCTTAGGTCAGGGATAAACCTCATGCCACTCTCTGAAATGGAGAAACTGGGAATCTTTGAGGTACAAGCTACAAGAATCTCATTAGAGATGGCAGACAAATCAATGAAATAGGCTTATGGACTAGTAGAGGACGTGTTAGTAAAGGTTGAAGGCCTTTACATCCCTGCTGATTTCATAATCCTAGACACTGGGAAGGATGAGGATGAATCCATCATCCTTGGCAGACCCTTCCTAGCCACAGCAAAAGCTGTGATTGATGTTGACAGAGGAGAGTTGGTTCTTCAGTTGAATGAGGGCTACCTTGTATTTAAGACTCAATGTTCTCCTTCTGTAACTATGGAGAGGAAGCATGAAAAGCTTCTCTCAATACAGAGTCAAACAAAACCCCCACATTTAAACTCTAAGTTTGGTGTTGGGAAGCCACAACCAAACTCTAAGTTTGGTGTTAAGAGGCCCCAACATTGCTCTGATTTTCTATGAGGCTCCATGAGAGCTCACTGTCAAGCTATTGACATTAAAGAAGCACTTGTTGGGAGGCAACGCAATGTTATTTAATTATATCTATTTATTTTCCATTGCTATTTTATATTTTCTTTAGGTTGATGATCATGTGAAGTCACAAAAACTACTGAAAAATCAAAAACAGAATGAAAAATAGCATTAAAAACAGCTCACCCTGGAGGAAGAGCTTACTGGCGTTTAACGCCAGAAAGAAGCATCAAGCTGGCGTTAAACGCCAGAAACAAGCACCAGACTGGCGTTTAACGCCAGAACAGAGCATGAAATTGGCGTTTAACGCCAAGAATGGGAGAAAAGCTAGCGTTAAATACCAGAAACAAACAGCAAGCTGGCGTTTAACGCCAGACATGCATTCTAAGGGCATTTTTGCACGCCTAAATGGAGCATGGATGCTAAGTCCTTGACCCCTCTAGATCTGTGGACCCCACAGGATCCCCACCTACCCCACCTCTTCTTCTCTCCTCTTCACACATTTTCATAACACTCTTCCCCAAATACCCTTCACCAATCACCTCCATACCTCTTCCCCATAAACCACACCTACCTCCAAAATTCAAATTCTTTTCCCTCCCAAACCCAACCCTAATGGCCGAAACCTACCCTTCCCCCCACCCCTATATAAACCCCTTAACATTATTGCATTTTCACACATCACAACAACTACTCCTCCCCCTTGGCCGAATACACTCTCTCACTCCATCTCTTCCATTTTCTTCTTCTTCTACTACTTTATTTCTTCTTTTGCTCGAGGACGAGCAAACCTTTTAAGTTTGGTGTGGTAAAAGCATTGCCTTTTGTTTTTCCATAACCATCAATGGCACCTAAGGCCAGAGAAACCTCAAGAAAGAGGAAAGGGAAGGCAATTGCTTCCACCTCCGAGTCATGGGAGATGGAGAGATTCATCTCAAAAGTCCATCAAGACCACTTCTATGAAGTTGTGGCTAAGAACAAGAAATCCCTGAGATGCCTCAAGGGATGCACTTTCCTCCACAAAAATATTGGGAGCGAATCAACACCTCCCTAGGAGAATTAAGTTCCAACATAGGACAACTAAGGATGGAGCACCAAGAGCACTCCATCATTCTCCATGAGATTAGAGAAGATCAAAGAGCTATGAGGGAGGAGCAACAAAGACAAAGAAGAGACATAGAGGAGCTCAAGAACACCATTGGTTCTTCAAGAGGAAGAAGACACCACCCTCACTAAGGTGGACCCGTTCCTTAATCTCCTTATCTATTTATTTTCTCTGTTTTTCGTCAACTATGCTTTATGTCTATTTATGTTTGTGTCTTATTACATGATCACTAGTGTCTAAGTGTCCATGTCTTAAAGCTATGAGTGTCCTATGAATCCATCACCTTTCTTAAATGAAAAATGCTTTTAAAAACAAAAGAACAAGAAGTACATGATTTCAAATTCATCATTGAAACTAGTTTAATTATTTTGATGTGGTGACAATACTTTTTGTTTTCTGAATGAATGCTTGAACAGTGCATATGTCTTTTGAATTTGTTGTTTATGAATGTTAAAATTGTTGGCTCTTGAAAGAATGATGAAAATGGAGAAATGTTATTTGATGATCTGAAAAATCATAAAAATGATTCTTGAAGCAAGAAAAAGCAGTGAATAACAAGGCTTGTGAAAAAAAAAAGAAAGAGAGAAAGAAATCAAAAAAGAAAAGCAAGCAGAAAAAGCCAATAGCCCTTAAAACCAAAAGGTAAGGGTAATAAAAAGGATCCAAGGCTTTGAGCATCAGTGGATAGGAGGGCCCAAAGGAATAAAATCCTGGCCTAAGCAGCTAAACCAAGCTGTCCCTAACCATGTGCTTGTGGCGTAAAGGTGTCAAGTGAAAAGCTTGAGACTGAGCGGTTAAAGTCGAGGTCCAAAGAAAAAATAGAGTGTGCTTAAGAACCTTGGACACCTCTAATTGGGGATTTTAGCAAAGCTGAGTCACAATCTGAAAAGGTTCACCCAATTATGTGTCTGTGGTATTTATGTATCCGGTGGTAATACTAGAAAACAAATTGCTTAAGGCCACGACCAAGACTCATAAAGTAGCTGTGTTCAAGAATCAACATACTGAACTAGGAGAATCAATAACACTATCTGAATTCTGAGTTCCTATAGATACCAATCATTCTAAACTTCAAAGGATAAAGTGAGATACCAAAACTGTTCAGAGGCAAAAAGCTACTAGTCCTGCTCATCTGATTGGAGCTAAGTTTCATTGATATTTTGGCATTTATAGTATATTCTCTTCTTTTTATCCTATTTGATTTTCAGTTGCTTGGGGACAAGCAACAATTTAAGTTTGGTGTTGTGATGAGCGGATAATTTATACGCTTTTTGGCATTGTTTTTACATAGTTTTTAGTATGATTTAGTTAGTTTTTAGTATATTTCTATTATTTTTTAAATAAAAATCACATTTCTGGACTTTACTATGAGTTTGTGTGTTTTTCTATAATTTCAGATAATTTCTGACTGAAATTGAGGGACTTGAGCAAAAATCTGATTCAGAGGCTGAAGAAGGACTGCAGATGCTATTGGATTCTGACCTCCCTGCACTCAAAGTGGATTTTCTGGAGCTACAAAAACCTAATTGGCGCGCTCTCAATTGAGTTGGAAAATAAACATTCAGGGCTTTCCAGCAATATATAATAGTTCATACTTTGCCCGAGTTTTGATGACGCAAACTGGCATTCAAACGCCAAAAACAAGTTGCAAATCAGAGTTAAACGCCAGAAATAGGCTACAACCTGGCGTTTAACTCCAAAAAGAGTCTCTACACATGAAAGCTCAATGTTCAGCCCAAGCACACACCAAGTGGGCCCGGAAGTGGATTTCTACATCATTTACTTATCTTATGTAACCCTAGCTACTAGTTTAGTATAAAAACTACTTTTAGTGATTTATTTTACATCTTTTGATCATCCTTGATTAGGGATCAGTATTTTTTCCTATTTTTGAATTCATATGCCATTTGGGGAGGCTGGGCATTCGGCCATGCCTAGACCTTGTTCTTATGTATTTTCAACGGTAGAGTTTCTACACACCATAGATTAAGGTGTGGAGCTCTGCCGTTCCTCATGAATTAATGCAAAGTACTATTGTTTTTCTATTCAACTCAAGCCTATTTCTTCTCTAAGATATTCATTCGCACACAAGAACATGATGAATGTGATGATTATGTGACGCTCATCACCATTCTCACTTATGAATGTGTGCCTGACAAACATTTCCGTTCTACATGAAAGCAAGCTTGAATGCATATCTCTTAGCCTCCTGATTTATGATCAGAGTCTTCGTGGTATAGGCTAGAATTATTGGCGGCCATTCTTGAGATCCGAAAAGTCTAAACCTTGTCTGTGGTATTCCGAGTAGGATCTGGGAAGGGATGGTTGTGACGAGCTTCAAACTCGCGAGTGTTGGGCGTAGTGACAGACGCAAAAGGATCACTGGATCCTATTCCAGCATGATTGAGAACCGACAGATGATTAGCCGTGCGGTGATAGTGCATTTGGACCATTTTCACTGAAAAGACGGGATGTAGCCATTGACAACGGTGATGCCCAACATACAGCTTGCCATGGAAAGGAGTATGAATGATTGGATGAAGACAGTAGGAAAGCAGAGGTTCAGAAGGAACAAAAGCATCTCCATACGCTTATCTAAAATTCTCACCAATGAATCGCATAAGTATCTCTATCCCATTTTATATTTTAATTATATTTTAACTATCAATTCACCATAACCATTTGAATCCGCCTGACTGAGATTTGCAAGATGACCATAGCTTGCTTCAAGCCGACAATCTCCATGGGATCGACCCTTACTCACGTAAGGTTTATTACTTGGATGACCTAGTGCACTTGCTGGTTAGTTGTGCGAAGTTGTGAAAAATAACTAAGATTATGAACGTGCGTATTAAGTTTTTGGCGCCGTTACCAAGGAATGAACAATCACGATTTCGTGCACCAATAGTCTTCACTGAAATGTTTTTTCATAGGAAAATTGATTCCAATGAATTCGATTTACTAATACAGCTACTAATTCAAATCATATATAATTGAGATATTCATATAATCGGTTTGCATGTAGGATATTCATGTAAATTTAAAACTTATTCAGTTTGTTTATGTGATTTACCTTTGAAATGAATATTACCACGTTTATACATTCAATTAGTTAATATAGAGATTAAGTAGAGTATTATCTATTATCGGATATGATCTGATATCATTTATTCATGATTCATTCAGATGAATTTTATTGCTAATTTTTTTACTCTTTCTTTTTATATTTAATTCGTTCTAAAACTATGAAATGATAAGTATTGTTATAAAAATGGATCCTTTAAAAAATGAGCCTTATAAAAATTTCTAAAAAAATAATTATTTACTTTGTATTTATAATATTTAAATAAAGTCTAACATATTAAAATTGAATTAAAAGTCATTTAAATTCTTTTTGTTGTTTTATTTATTTTTAAACTCGTGAATAAAATAGTTTAGTTATTCAAATTTATTGTTACTTAATTTAGGGTTTAGTGTAAAATGCTTTAGGGTCTAGGTTTTAGTGTAGAAAATTTTAAAATTTAGAGTTTAGAAATATATTGTTTAGGATTTATGGTTAGATGGTTTAGAGTTTAGGATTGGATAGTTTAAGTTTCATGATTAAGGAACTATAATTTGTGGTTTATTGTTTAGATCAAGGTTCAGAAAACCGGACTGATCATCAAACCGCTCTAGCTACTGGTTCATTGGTTTACTGGTCCAACCGGTTCAACCAGTGGTTCAACCGAAAAACCGTTTCAAAATAAAATAATAAATAAATTATAAATAAACTTCATAAAATATAATTATAGTATAAATCTTAAATATCTTCCGAATTTAAAACACTATATGAAATGTCAACCAAATCCATATGATTTTATCAAAATACAAAGTTAAATAGTGAAAAGAGCAATAGTGCAAACAGCAACAGTACAACTAGAAATAATCATTAATCACTCCTAAATTAATTCAAAACAGTAGCATAATAAATATCACCCCTAAATTAATTTAAAATAGCAGCATAACAAAATCACTGATCACAAATCACTTATCACAAATTCAAAATTCAAAACACTCAATGCCATAAATCCATAACAAAACAGCAGCATAAGTGCATAACAAGTTAACAACAGCAGCTTAACAAGTCACTAATCAGTAATTAACTAATCAAAAATTCCAAACTCAAATCAGCAGCATTGATCAAACTAAATTTATACCAGCTACCTTCAATTTATTTTTGTATTTTGTAACCCCTTGTTCTGTTTTGCAGTTTTTCTTCCTTCCACTTGATCAAATTAGATGTATTGAATCCAATTGCCAACCCTTCATCCAATGGCATAGCCCCCTTAACTGAAAGCCGCAATTTGGTGCAACCCTACTTGCCCATTAATGTCTCCCACTAACCTCAAAAATTCAACCTCAAATCCCTGAAAATAGAGTAACACAGACTCAACTTTCTACTAACCTCAAATCAGTAAATCAGTAATCACAAATTCTAATTTCAAATCAGCAGCATTACAAAAGACCCAAGAATCACAAAACACTAAACCTTCCACCAGCAATTACAAACAAAGCCAGCAATTACAAACATTAGCACATTATATAACATTCCAAAACACTAAACCTTCACCCAGCAAAACCAGCAACTACAAACAAAACCATCAGTAAATTTGAACAAAACCATAATCAGAATTCAGAAAAATCAATGTCTAATCTTATTATTTATAAACATATTCAAAAAGGACGGATACTCACAAATTTAGCATAATTTTGAAGTAGAACAAGAATGAGGGCAGATGAAATCAATGGTAACATGATGGCAAGGCACGACTGATAAACCACTATTTTATGGTTTATATTGTGTTTAATTGTGTGATTTTATCACGATCTTTATCCACTTATTCATTAAATAAGCATGCATTTATAATTCCTTCCTAAAGTTATTGCATGATTGAAAACTTGCTTCCTAGAGACTTTTAATTATGTATTTTATTTCTCCTTTATTCCATTCGATGCTGTGATATGTGTGTTAAGTGTTTCAGGCTTTATAAGGCATGAATGAGTTAGAGATTGGAAAGGAAGCTTGCAAAAATGGAAGGAACACAAGAAATTGAGGAGATGACCAGCGAGAAGCGACGCGGCCACATGGATGACGCGACCGCACGAAAGAGAGGAAATCGCAATGATGCGGCTGCATAGACGACGCGGCCGCGCGAATTGTAAACTGCACAAGTGACGCGGAGGCGTGCATGACGCGCCCGCGTGGCAAAGCGAAATGCCGAATGATGCGTCCACCTGAATGACGCGTCCGCGTGACATGCGCGATCTGCATAATCTGCAGAATCACTGGGGGCGATTTCGGGCCTTATTTTGACCCAGTTTTCGGCCCAGAAAAGTAGACTAGAGCCAGAGAACATGCAGAAACCAAAAAATAACATTCATTCCGCATAGTTTTTAGATTTTAGATCTAGTTTTCCTCTCCTCTAGGATTTTTCTCTCTACACATACATAGTTTTTAGGTTTTGTTATTTTCATTGTTTTTGCATTGGGATATTGAGAAGAGTTATTGCCTCATCAAGACTTCGACATTCTAGTTCGTTCTCTTTACTTGTCTCTTACTCTTCCATGTTCCTTAATTTACTTAATTTTACTATTGGATTATTTTAGCATTTATTAATACAAGAATTACTTTTATTTTTAATTAATCTTTTGATCATTATTTATTATGTCTTTCTTTAATTCCCTTTCTTATGTTATGAATTTTACATTTACAATGATCGAGTAGTTCCCTAACTTGATGGGGAGTTGATTGAAAGGAACCCTTGAGTTGGGATGCTCAAGAGAAAGATTGTAATTGGGTTTATTATTGGATTGCTCTCTAGTCACTAACACCAATCCTCCCAAGAGCGGATTGGAACTTGTGGATAGAAACAGCATTCCAACTTGTTTGACTTTTCCTTACTTAGTGAGGGACAACTAAACATAATAACCCTCAATTGTCAATTAATCTTGAGAGTACTCCAACAAGAATAGGGCTTCTAGCTAATCAACTCCCAGTCAAGGCTTTTATTTAAATTTATATAAATTCTCTAATTTAATTTTCTGCCATTCAACTCAAACTTTTTTTAAAACATCTGATTAATAAAATAGCACACTTTTCTGCAACTCATTGGGAGACGACCTGGGATTCATACTCCCAGTATTTTAATTTTAATTTTTGTGATACCCTTCTAAATTGATAAGCGAATTTCTGGTTGGTTGAGAACTATACTTGCAACACATATTTTATAATCATTCTTAACTCGCCAATTTCCGCCCACATCAATTTTTGGCGCTGTTGCCAGGGAGTTGCAATAGAGTGCTAAAGTTATTGATTGGATTTTATTTATTTGCATTTTATTTTATTTTACTACTATGAGCTGCTTGTTTCTTTCGTTGGATGACGCGTTCGCTTCCTGACCCAAGCTTGCTAGTATTCGATCCTGAGATTGAAAGAACTATTTCACGAATAAGGCAAGCTCGGCGTCGGGTAGTCCTCTCTGAGGGCGGATCTGAAACGTCACTTGAGAAAGAAACCAGCCTCCGTTCTACTGATTTGGTTGTTTTACGTGTAGGTAACATGGCAGCAGCTAGGAGAGTTACTATCCAGGAGGCTGGAGCCCCTGATTTTACAATGCAACCATTTCAAGCGCATCACCTAGCGATGGCTACAGACTTTGAAATAAAGACCGCACTGCTCAATTTGATGCCCAAGTTTCATGGCTTGCCTGCTCAAGAGCCTATCAAGCATATGAGAGATTTTCAAGCAGCCTGTTCTACTGTCAGGCGTGATGGTGCAGATGAAACTTCAATTTTGCTGAAAGCTTTCCTATTTTCTCTTGAGGGGAAGGCAAGAGAGTGGTACTACACTTAACCAGCAGCAATTGTATCTAACTGGGATACATTGAGAAGAGAATTCTTGGAAAAGTTCTTTCCAGCTGAAGTTACTGATAAACTGAGGAAAGACATTTCCATGATTGTTCAGGATGACTCTGAAACTCTCTATGAGTACTGGAAGCGCTTCAATAATCTTCTGGAAGCTTGCCCCCACCATATGATTGACAAGATAGTGTTACTCGGTTATGTCACACAGGGCACGAGGCCCCAAGATAAGACCATATTGGAAAGTGCTAGCAATGGGTCTATGAAAAAGTACAAGACCACTGATGAGGCATGGCAATTGATCAGTGACTTAGCTGAATCTACTAGGAATCACAGGCAGAAACAAGGCTGTGCAAAAGCCGTTGCAGAAGTATCCTCTAGCAGAGAGACTGCTGCTTTAACTAAGAGTATCTGTGAAATGACCAACTTGCTGAAGCAGATGCAATTGAACCAACAACAAGTTCAGCAAGCTCAACCTTCTCCACCACAGCAAAACCAACAGTTAGTCCCACAGAGAGTTTGCGGAATCTGCGCTGATTATAGCCACTATACTGATGAATGTCCGCAGCTCCAGCAGGAAGACAACACCGTGGCAGCCACACATAACTTCTATGACCGCCCCAACCAAGGGTACAATCAAGGTGGCAATTACAACCACGGATGGCAAGACAATTCTAACCAGAATTGGAGGGACAACAACAACAGAGGAGGTAGAGATAATCAGGGAAATCAGAGGTGGTATAACAACAACAACAGGCAGCAGAATCAGAATCAGCCTTACAGAGCACCTCACCTAAGGCAATCCCAAGGACTACAGAATACCCTATAGCAGACCTCTCAAATTACCTATCCTTCTTCATCTGCCAATGATGACTTACTACAATCTATTGATCAGAGACAGCAGACCATGAAAAATAACATTAATGCCACTCTAAATGGTCTGAACGCTACTTTGCAGGCCTTTGTCTCCCAGATTGGATCAATGAATAACTCCAATAATCAACCTTTGAGCTCCAGTGGAATTCCCTCTCAACCATTACCCAATCCCAAGGGTGGTATTAATGCCATCACCCTGAGGTCTGGAACCACACTGCAGGAGAGGAATCAAGAGGAGCCAAACCAATCAGAACACGCCTCAGCTGAAGAGGTAGTGGAAATAGAAGATGTTGAAAAGGAAGAGGACATACAGGACATGGCTTAAGAAGAAGAAGTGCAACCACAGGAAGAAGCATCAAAAGGCGCAGACACTGCAGAAGACACCACCCCTATTCCATTTCCACAACTTGCAAGGAAGCCCAGGAAGCAGCTGGAACCTGATCCAAAAATGGTAGAGATATTCAAAAAGGTTGAGGTAATTGTTCCTCTATTTGATGTTATTCAACAGGTACCTAAGTATACAAAGTTTCTAAAAGATTTATATATACATAAAGATAAAATTAATGAATTAGAAACTATTCCTTTAGGAAGTTCCATATCTGCTTTAATGGGAGGTTTACCTGAAAAGTGTAGTGACCCAGGTCCTTGTATAGTTAATTGTACTATTGGTGGTGTGATAATTTCTGATTGCATGTGTGATTTAGGAGCATGTGTAAGTATAATGCCTTTGTCTATATATGATATTTTGAGGCTCCTTCCCTTAAAAAGGTCGGCAGCTCATTTTGTGTTAGCAGATAAAAGCATTATCACAGTGGCTGGAGTTGCTGAAGATGTATTTGTGGGCATTAAGGGGCTCACATTTCCCATTGATTTTTATATCCTGGAGATGCCCCCAGAATGCCTCAGATAAGCCATCATCAATCCTACTCGGAAGGCCATTCCTGAAGACCTCAAAGTTTAAATTAGATGCTTTTTCAGGAACATACTCTTTTGAAATAAATGGCCGAGTAGTGATTTTCAATCTGAACAGAGTTATGAAGCACCCACCGGAGGATCACTCTATCCTCAAGTGTGACATTATAGATGAAACCGTGGCTGAAGTCCATCAGGAGGAATTTGAAGAGAAGCACACAGGACAAGGTCCAAGTGTGGGGACATTCTCAGAGGACAATGACAGTGCTCTACCACTGTTACCAGCTCCAGACAACCCAGAGCCTAACCATGATCAGAAGTTAGAATTAAAACCCCTTCCTCCACACCTCAAATATGCTTACCTTGAAGACGGGCAGAAGTTCCCAGTTATCATTGCAAGGGAACTCACTTCTCAACAGGAAGAGCAGTTACTTGGTGTGCTGAGGAGGCACAAGAAGGCAATTGGTTGGAGTTTGGCAGACATAGTAGGCATCAACCCTCAAGTCTGTGAGCATAGAATATTTTTAGAAGAGGGAGCAAGACCTGTCCATCAACCCCAGAGAAGACTGAACCCCACTATCCTAGAGGTTGTCAAAAAGGAAGTGACCAGACTACTAGAGGCAGATATCATCTATCCCATCTCAGACAGTGAATGAGTAAGCCCAGTACAAGTGGTGCCAAAGAAGTCTGGAGTCACTACAGTGAAGAATGAGCATGGAGAGCTCCTGACAACCAGAGTTCAGAACGCCTGGAGGGTCTGCATTGACTACAGACGCCTCAACCAAGCAACCCGTAAGGATCACTATCCTCTTCCATTCATTGATCAAATGCTGGATCGCCTGTCAGGTAAATCGCATTATTATTTTTTAGATGGTTACACAGGTTATTTCCAGATTCATATAGCTCCTGAGGATCAGGAAAAGACCACTTTTACATTTCCTTTTGGGACTTATGCTTACAAGAGAATGCCCTTTGGCTTGTGCAATGCACCAGCTACTTTCCAGAGGTGCATGATGAGTCTTTTCTCTGATCTTATTGAGGACTGTATGGAGGTTTTTATGGATGATTTTAGTGTTTATGGTGATTCCTTTAGCCTTTTCTTAGATAGATTATCTAGAGTATTAGATAGATGTGTCAGTACAAACCTGGTATTAAATTTTGAAAAATGTCACTTTATGGTTAAACAAGGGATTGTACTAGGACGTGTTGTGTCTAACACTGGCATTTCTATAGATCCAGAAAAGGTGGATGTTATTTCTAGTTTACCTTACTTCTCTTCTGTGAGGGAGGTTCGTTCTTTCCTTGGCCATGCTGGTTTTTACAAGAGGTTCATTAAGGACTTCAGTAAGGTAGCACTTCCCTTATCCAGGCTACTGCAGAAAGATATTGAGTTCGAGTTCAGTGAAAATTGCAAACAAGTATTTGATAAGCTAAAGACCGCACTGACTCAAGCTCAAATTGTGAGAGGACCAGACTGGAGCCAACCATTTGAAATAATGTGTGATGCTTCCAACCATGCCGTAGGAGCAGCACTGGCTCAGCGTGAAGGTAAGGATCCTTTTGTTATTGCTTACGCATCTAAAACTTTAGATGCCGCTCAGTCTAAGTACACTACTACTGAGAAAGAGCTTCTTGCTATTGTTTTTGCTCTGGATAAATTTCGAGCCTATTTACTTGGTACTAAAGTAGTAGTGTATTCAGACCATGCAGCTCTAAAGTATTTATTAGCTAAAAAGGAGTCCAAACCAAGGCTTATACGTTGGATACTGCTATTACAAGAATTTGATTTGGAAATTAAGGACAGGAGTGGTAACCAGAGTTTAGTGGCAGACCACCTGAGTCACCTTGAACATATTACAGATGACTCCACTCCTATAGCTGATAATTTCCCATTTGATAACCTGCAAGTAGTATCTGAGATAATCCCTTGGTATTCACCTGTAGCTAATTATCTAGTTAGCCGCACCTTCCCTCCGAACTTTTCTAAGCATCAAAAAGACAAGCTGAAAAGCGAGTCTAAATATTATATATGGGATGACCCATATTTATGGAGATGTGGCGCTGACCAGGTAATTAGACGGTGTGTGCCTCAATCAGAATTTCGGTCCATCTTAGAGGCCTGTCACTCATCTGAGAGTGGAGGACATTTTGGCCCTCAAAGAACTGCTAGAAAAATCTTAGACTGTGAATTTTGGTGGCCTACTCTTTTTAAGGACGCTGCAAATTTTGTAGATCTTGTTTTCCATGCTAGAAATTTGGTAATATATCTAGGAGGGATGAGATGCCTCAACAGATTATGCTTTTCTGTGAAATTTTTGATGTTTGGGGCATTGACTTCATGGGTCCATTTCCAAATTCTAATGGTTATTTCTATATATTGTTAGCTGTGGATTACGTTTCCAAATGGGTGGAAGCAATTCCTACCCGCAATGATGATGCTAACACTGTTGTTTTCTTTGTGAGAAACCATATTATTTGTCGCTTTGGATCACCACGAGTAATCGTGAGCGATCAAGGCACCCATTTTTGTAACAGGAGACTAATAGGACTAATGAAGAAGCATGGGATAATTCATAAAGTTGCAACAACCTACCATCCTCAGACTAATGGGCAAGCCGAGGTGTCAAATAGAGAGATAAAGCGTATCTTGCAGAAGATAGTCAAACCTCATAGAAGAGACTGGAGCACCAGGCTACAAGATGCACTCTGGACATACAGAACAGCATACAAAACACCCATTGGGATGAGTCCTTTCCGCTTAGTTTATGGAAAAGCTTGTCATCTCCCTGTTGAAGTAGAGCACAAAGCCTTTTGGGCAGTAAAGGAATGCAACATGGGAATTGAAAAAGCCGGAGTTGAAAGGAAGTTGCAACTGCAGGAACTGGAGAGCCTTCGCCTTGAAGCTTATGAGAACTCAAGACTGTACAAGGAGAATATGAAGGCTGTACATGATCAGCACATCAAGAGGAAAAAGTTCCAACCTGGGGACTTAGTCCTCCTTTATAAATCTCGACTGAGGCTCATGCCAGGCAAGTTGAGATCAAGATGGGAAGGTCCATACAGAGTCGAGAAGGCAGAACCGTACGGAGTTTATCACCTAAGCCATCCTTCAAACTCTGAACTTATCAAAGTTAATGGACATCGTTTAAAGCTGTACCATGGCGAGAAGCTGAAGAAAAACAAGGAGCTTGAGATCTTCCTCTTGGAAGATCCCCACATAGCCGAAGACTGAGCTAGTGGAGCGTCCAACTTACGGACGTTAAAGCAAAGTGCTAGGTGGGAGACAACCCACCATGGTATGATCGTTCTTTTCTTTATTTTTAGTTTTCTTATTCAATAACTCTTCTCTTCATTAGTACATTTCGTGCATCTGCATTTCCATACTTTTATTTAAAAAAAAAATCACGCGACGCGACCGCCTCATTGACGCGTCCGCGTCGCGGGTGTTGGGAAAGCATAATAAAATGAACAGATAGTCATGCGAGAGCGTGGCTGGAGGCGTGCCAATGGCACAAATCGTCCCACGCGACCGCGTCGCCGACGCGACCGCGTCATATGGGAATAATGGCCTCCAATGCGACCACGTGCCCCACGCGGCCGCATGACCAGGATTTCGACGTCAAAGTGGTGCACGACTGAAAGTTGTGCGAGAGTGGTGCTGGATTGGTGCTGAATGCATAATCCTTCCCACACGGTCGCGTGATCCACGCAACCGCGTCATATCCTTCTAAAGCCCACTCACACGATCGCATGCCCCACGCGATCACGTCACCCAAAATTTGGCACTAATATGATTTTGAACAGAGATTTGTGCGAGTGCGAGGCTGCCCTCGCGCCAATGGCATAAAACAGGTCACGCGACCGCGTGACCGACTCGACCGCGTCATTCAGTTTAAGCGCAAGTCGCGCGATCGCGTGCCCCACGCGACCGCGTCGCTTGCGCCGCACCGTTTTCCTGATTTGCCAATTATCTTATCTTTTTCTCCCCAAATCCTATTTTCTCTTTTCCCTCCTTATTTCTTCTCCCTCCTTTCCTCCCTTCTTCCTTCTTTCTCACTTTTTACTCTCTCTCACGCCCATTAACAAGGTTTTTCTTTTTCTTTCTCCTTCCCTCCTTACTTTTCTATTATTCTTCTTATTTTTATATGCCATCTTCTTTTCTTTTCTTTTTACCTTCATTATTCATATTTTCTTTTTCTTTCTTTCTCCTTTTTACTTGGTGTTATCAATTTATGTGAGTCATTATTTATTATTATATGCTTGTGGATTGTTGTAAATTTGTTTGACAATTATATATTGCTATTTAAGGGATTACTTGCATGTTCAAATTCTTATTTTCAAGAGCTTCTTCTACATGCATGCTATGTGTTTGTGAAAAAGCCCATATGGCATTATGAACTTTTCTACATTTTTCTACTCTAATATTCAATGCTTGCTTTTCACAAATTCCCTTTACTATTTTATTCATTGAATTTAATTGTCAATACAAACGTGATGGTTAGTTACGAGTGATAACATATTTAAATTGGACATTGAATGCTTGATCTATGCTACTCATGCCTTTGCCTGCATGCCAATAAACCTCTTGCATTTTATTGTCCTACATGCACTTGCTATATTTCCATTGATGAACTTTTCACATGTAGTCCAGACCATGTGTTAACGTCATTCTTCTTTATTGTGCCTTGATTATCACTTACATCACCCTCTTCCTTGCTTCACCCCTTTAAATTTAATTTACTTTCTCTTCCCTTTTTCAGGATGGCTACCAAGAAAGGAAAGGAGAAAACTACCCCCAAACAACCAGCAAGAAGAGGTACAAAAAGAGCATTAGTGGCAGAACCCTCTTCAACTGCGGTAAAGCCCTCAACAAAGAAGATTAAGAGGATCATAAAGGTTGATGATAAAGAAAAAGCCTTCCCAGCAAAGGACACTGCGCGATTCCCCAATCGCTACTGTGAGCAGATGTTCGCCATCCTGGCTGAAAGAAGTTACAACAACGAATACCTTCTTCTCCTCCCGCCCAATATTGCTACCTTTGTTGAGCCACAAATTGCCCGAAGACAATGGAGCTTCTGACAGAGACAGCCAAGGCAGGTCAACCTTTCTTGGGTAGTCGAGTTCTACTCCAACTTCCACCTGCCGACCCTGTAGTCTGTCTATGTCCGTCAAAAGCAAGTCCCCATTACTGAAGAAGCCATTCAACAAGCTCTAGGTCTTCTCCCTGTTCCAGAAGGAATGGACGCCTTTTAAGAAGCCGCACTCAAGCGCCAGATGTACCAATTTGACTGGGACGCCGTTCTCAGAGTTATCGCACTACCTGGCAGCAAATGGATCTACGGATACCATCGTACCCGCCCTAAGGGAATTTTGGCTTCAGCACTTACCTTGGAGGCTCACGTATGGGCATAGATCATGTCCCATTACGTCTTTCTGAGCACTTACGAGTCCTCCTTCACTGCGGACATGGTCGTTCTACTATGGTGCATCCTTACAGACCAACCTCTGAATCTACCAAGACATATCCGGAATGCCATGGGACACGTACAAATCACGGGCAACTTACTTTTTCCCGCTCTGGTCTCAGATCTTGTCTCAGCAGCCGGAGTTTCCTACAGAGCTGAGGACACCAAAGCCATGCTTCCACGGGATGATCAGTATGTCCCCAACGGGAAGTACCTTAGACTTCCATCAGCCACTTTTAGCCAGCCTACTGAACCAGTTGAAGATATTCCTTCTTCAACACCACAAGCACCTACAACAGCCCAACTGCTCCATCAGATACTTGAAAAGTTGGATCGGCATGAACAGAAAGCTAAGATGAGAGAGCGCTGTAACAAACGCCAATTCACATACCTCAAGGAGCTGATTATGGGAAAATTCAAGGACTCAGACACCCCGGACTCCACTTTTTTTACCAGCATAGGGAGCCATGATGGTCCCGACTATGGAGATACTGCTACCAGCCCACCTTTGTTCTTGACAGATGGCACCGAGGATGGTACAAAGCCTTAAGTGTGGGGAGGTCGGTCAGTACCTGACTTCTGGAGGTAATTTCTCTTTCCTAGCACCAATAAATTAGGATATTTAGTTAGATTTTTCTTTTATAGAATAGGATAAATTGCATAGTAATAGATTAGTTGCATGCATGTTCTGCTTGATTAAAAAGACAATAAGTTTCTTCTAAGACCTTATCTTTGGAACAAAATTTCACTAATTTTAATTAAAACTTTTATGTTAAATTTGCTTGAAGTTGTATTTGGAACATGATTTTTGAGCTAAAGAACACACAACCTGTGAGATTTGAGCCTTTATGAATAGTTACATTATTTAACCATAATTATTTTATTCTTGTGTATTTACTTCTCTATTATTGTAATCTATATTTTGTTTCATCCTATATGTCCAATGTTTATTATATTTATATGTTTGCATATGATTGAGGCCATTATTTGTTTAGCTCACTTATCCAAATTAAGCCTACCCTTTCAATTACCTTTGTTAGCCACTTTGAGCCTTTAAATCCCATTTGTTCTATATTTTATCACATTACTAGCCTTAAGCGGAAAAATAATTATATATCCTAAATTGAATCTTTGGTTAGCTTAAGATAGAATTGTGTGTGTTATTTAAGTATGGAAAATTGTGGAAGCAAAAGATAATAAGGGAATGTGTCATGATAATATACTGGGGATCTGGATACCTACTCATGAGAAACTGTAAGATTAAAAATCTATGTGCATTGATAAGCTATGTTATTTTTATGTTTCTATGTTCAAAAAAAATAAAATAAAATAAAATAAAATATATTCAACAAATAAATAAGGGGATAAAATTACCCCAATGTTAAATTAAGAATTCAAGGGTCAATGCATGTATGATAAAATTAAAATAAAAGGTTGAAACATGAGTATGGAATGTGAAAGGAAATTTCTGGGTAGCTAGGTATGAATTTTAAAAGTTACATAGAATATATATAGGTTATGTTAAAGCTTGGGTTAATTAAAGATTCAATTTATAAGCTTACTTAGCCATATATGCATCCTTACCCTTACCTTGGCCCCATTACAACCTTGAAAAGACCTCATGATGTTTGCATTGGTATATTAAATGTTGTTAATTGGTTAGGAGAAGAACAAAAATTAGAGAGCATGATTAAAGAAGGATAGAGTAATTACCCTATACACTAGAGAGACTGGAGTGTACATACACGTCAGTGAGGGTTCAATGCTTGAAATATTATGTTCCCTGCTTTCATGAGCTATCTTCTTGCATTTTTATCTGTTCTTACTGTATAAGAATTGAGTTAGTGGAATTTGATTTGTAATTGTTTTGAAGAGCTTACTTACTTTTGATCAAGTGGACAAAAATCATATAGTTGCATTCATATATATAGGTTGCATTGCATTGCACAGGTTTTACATGTTCTTACTCATTCATTTTATATCCTTCAACTAAGCATGAGGACATGCTAATGTTTAAGTGTGGGGAGGTTGATAAACCACTATTTTATGGTTTATATTGTGTTTAATTGTGTGGTTTTATCATGATCTTTATCCACTTATTCATTAAATAAGCATGCATTTATAATTCCTTCCTAAAGTTATTGCATGATTGAAAACTTGCTTTCTAGAGACTTTTAATTATGTATTTTATTTCTCCTTTATATCCATTCGATGCCGTGATATGTGTGTTAAGTGTTTCAGGCTTTATAAGGCATGAATGAGTTAGAGATTGGAAAGGAAGCTTGCAAAAATGGAAGGAACACAAGAAATTGAGGAGATGACCAGCGAGAAGCGACGCGGCCGCAGATGACGCGACTGCGCGGAAGAGAGGAAATCGCAATAATGCGGCCGCATGGACAACGCGGCCGCGCGAATTGAAAACTGCACAAGTGACGCGGAGGCGTAGATGACGCGCCCGCGTGGCAAAGCGAAATGCCGAATGACGCGTCCGCCTGAATGACGCGTCCGCGTGACATGCGCGATCTGCATAATCTGCAGAATCACTGGGGGCAATATCGGGCCTTATTTTGACCCAGTTTTTGGCCCAGAAAAACAGACTAGAGCCAGAGAACATGCAGAAACCAAAAAACAACATTTATTCCGCATAGTTTTTAGTTTTTAGATCTATTTTTCCTCTCCTCTAGGTTTTTTTCTCTCTATACATACATAGTTTTTAGGATTTGTTATTTTTATTATTTTTGCATTGGGATATTTAGAAGAGTTATTCCCTCATCAAGACTTCGACATTCTAGTTCGTTCTCTTTACTTGTCTCTTACTCTTCCATGTTCCTTAATTTACTTAATTTTACTATTCGATTTTTTTAGCATTTATTAATACAAGAATTACTTTTATTTTTAATTAATCTTTTGATCATTATTTATCATGTCTTTCTTTAATTTCCTTTCTTATGTTATGAATTTTACATTTACAATGATCGAGTAGTTCCCTAACTTGATGGGGAGTTGATTGAAAGGAACCCTTGAGTTGGGATGCTCAAGAGAAAGATTGTAATTGGGTTTATTGTTGGATTGCTCTCTAGTCACTAACACCAATCCTCCCAAGAGCTGATTGGAACTTGTGGATAGAAACAACATTCCAACTTGTTTGACTTTTCCTTACTTAGTGAGGGACAACTAAACATAATAACCCTCAATTGTCAATTAATCTTGAGAGTACTCCAACAAGAATAGGGCTTCCAGCTAATCAACTCCCAGTCAAGGCTTTTATTTAAATTTATATAAATTCTCTAATTTAATTTTCTGCCATTCAACTCAAACTTTTTTTTTTTTTGAAAACATCTGATTAATAAAATAGCACACTTTTCTGCAACTCGTTGGGAGACGACCTGGGATTCATACTCCCAGTATTTTAATTTTAATTTTTGTGACACCCTTCTAAATTGATAAGCGGATTTCTAGTTGGTTGAGAACTATACTTGCAACGCATATTTTATAATCATTCTTAACTCGCCAATTTCCGCCTACATCAACGACAGAGGCAGCTACAGAGGTAGCAGCACTGGCGGCCGTCTTCGAGCTCAAACACGGCGGAAGCAGCAAAGGCTTCACCCTTCGCGCTCCTCCTCCCGCGACCTCCACCCCTTCTTTCCCCTTCGCAACGCGACGCGATGATAGAGGAGAGTGGAGCATATGCGACGCAACGGCAGAGACGAGCTGCGACGACGCTGAAACAGTATGGACGACGGTTGGACCAAATTCGACGGCGGCGGTGACACAGCTTGAAGAGGAGAGTGATGGAGGCTAGGGTTTGAGTAGATGAAGACCAGCGAGGCAGTGAATGACAGCGAGCTTGAAGAAGACGCACCGATTTCCGAATGAGGGAGAAGCACGGACGGTCGGACGAAAATACGGTGGTGCTTGAGAGCAACGAATGGCGGCGTTGAGCCCTGTGGCGGTGGGGGACTTGTAATCTAGGGTTGTATTTTGGGAGAAAGATTGAAGAATGGCTCGAGGGGTTGTGCTAAGGAGACCTGGCCATTTCATTGATGCTAACAGAACGGAAAACGACACCGTTTTTCAAAACCGGCCGGATTCCGATTTGGTCCGACCGACCGGTTCTCGGCCGGTTTAGCGGTTTGAGAACGATTTTGTTTTTAGTAGTTTTTTATGTTAAACCAAACCGTAAATGTCACCGGTTTGTAGTTAAACCGGTCGGACCGACCGGTCCGGTCTAGTTTTCAAAACCTTGGTTTAGATATTAAAATTAGATGGTTTAATTTTTTCATTTTAAAATTGAATTGCTAAGAATTTTAAGATTTAATGACAAGGGGTTTAAGGTTTAGGATTGACATTTTGGTTAAAATTTAAAAAATAGATACATTGTTGATGACCAAATTTTTTATACTTGACAATGTTAATTTAGTTGTTAATTCATTTATGTGTAGGTTAATTTAATGATAACGTAAATTATGTGTAGGTTAATGGTTAATGTGAATAAAAATATTTAAGTAATTGTTATTTAAATTTTTACTTGCTAGTAAATTATTTTTAAAATAAAGATACGGTAAATAACTGAATTTGTAAAAAAATTATTATTTTATTAATCAGAATGGTTATTTGAATTCGGAATTTAATTTCATGTGTGTCAGTTAAATTTAAAGCAGTTGATAGGTGATGCTTAGGTCAAAATTTTGTCTTTGCATTGATGGAAGATTGCTGTTGGGACGTGACAAATTATGATGGTAGTAATATGTTGAGTGTTATTGACGAAGAAATACTGAAAGTGATTCTCGTTAGGTAGAATTATCGATGCTTAAATTAATAAAAGAAGATATGTTTTAATCAATAATTTATATTTGATACATACAAGGTTAATTTAATAATGTATAAATATTTTAGTATTTAACTATATATAATTATGTAGGTATTTGTTGTGGTGTCTAAAAATTTTAGTCAAATTGTCAAAAAAAAAAAATTAAATGGTTTATTTTAGATTTAAAAAGATAAGAGTAAAATAATTATAATAATTTAAAAATTACTAGCAAAAATAAATCAAGCGAAATTAGACATCAATTAAAAAATATCTTATAGATGGCTAAATTATATATATATTAAGATCCAAATAATCCCCACACTCACAAAATACTATGTTTATTATTTTCGTTTTTCATAAAAAAAAATTTAATTAAGACCCAAATCTAAAAAAAAAAAAACTTGATCTGGTCCAGAAAATTATTTTCATTAAAGAAATAAAACAAAAATCAGGCCATCATTATCATTCATAATTAATAACTAATCATACATTTAACAACTCTATATCATTAAATATTTTAATTTACCCACTGCACTGGAATTCACACCCTGCACCAAGAACAGCTTTTGTCTTTTACTGCAGATTTAATTACACTTTCTCTTTGGACACTTGTTCTATTAAAAGAGTAACAACAAATTTCTACACATAAAAAAAATCTCTCTTCTACATGATAGAATTCACCTTATTTTATAGACAGTACAATTCTAATATGAACATCTAATTTTATCCTTCTGTGTCACCTTTTAATTACAGGTAGCACCTGATTTGTTTCTAAAAATAGAAAATAAAAAGTAAGATAAACACCTAATTTTAATTAAAGTAGATATAAAATAGAGGGCGATTTATTATTTGAAACATTGATGACCTTAACTTTAAAAAATAAAATAAAATAAGAAAAATAAATTCAAGAACTAACAATTTTATTTTATATTTTCTAATATTTTTAGTTAGTAGTCTAATATTTTTAGCTCAGTAATTCACTAACATATTTTTAATCAATATTTTTATATATTATTGACTAACTATTGACTAAAAATAATAAATTTTACTAGTCCTCTAATATTTTCCATCATAAAATAAAGTTAAATGTTTTTCATACTTCCAGTTCTTTAGGTTAACTAGAAGTTAAAAGATATTAGAACAATATGTGATTGCTTTTATTTATTTAATAATCATGCTATATGTAAAATCATGTTTGGTATTGCAAGCCAAAAAAGAGGGAGGGGAGGGGGGGGGGATAAAAAAGGTGAAGTTTAGGATTTATAATTAACGTAGACATTAAAATTCGGATTAACTAGATAAACAATAAAACAATTTAACTCTAATATTACTCAATTGTCTTAAATGAATTTCATTACTTACATTTTTTGTCTTAAATTTAACGTACATAAATATAATTAAATTTAATTTAGCACAATTGATAAGTAATATTTGACTCACTTTATTTTATTTGTATACTTTTCTTCAAAAAGTATGTGTATATATTGTTTAATTACAATTATTGTCAACTTCGGGTGTCTAACTCTGCTCCATATATACAAATAGGTGAATTATTGGATAAAAATATAAGTTTACTAATATATTTTTTATGGAATGAAATAGTATTTTAAAAATTAGAATCTACACTTTAAATAATAATAATATAATAAAAAATAATTAAAAAAATTATATTTTTTTTATACAACTTTAATTTATATAGTAGAATGTCCCATATAAATATATTTAGAACTTTTTATATGTTTTCTCTGATGTTTTTTAATCATATTCACATATACCTCTATCATTAATAATTATTTGTTATTTTCTTTTAGACATAACAATCCAATCGATAATAAAAAATTGTAATATGGCAATATCATGTTAATTTGATCAAAATGAGCATGAGAGAGGATCCAAATAGAAATACCATTACTCCAATGACATTGGTCACAGTATTATCCAACAAACGATTTGAAAACGAAAATCAAAATGCAAAAACTATGTATTGCAACTAACATAATATAGGGACCACATAGCACCTTGTAATTGGGTGTAATTATAACAAAAGGAGCCAATACGGTCACAGATTAGCGAAGATCGGCTGTCTCTGCCGGGGGAAATAAATGATAGAATTCGGTTTTCATTACACAATGCAAGTTTAGGACGCTCCACCAATCATTTGAAACATTATTGCACAATATAAGGTCCCATTTTCCTTTATTTTACAACTGTGAAAGTATATAATGAAGGAATAATGATTGACAACGTCCAATTATGGTGTTAGTTTTAATTTCCTCAGCAGAACATTTCTTTAAATAATCATATTATATATTCATATGGTAATAACAATAATAATAGACGATAACAACAAAACTGCTAGCCCTCTTCCAGCTTTTAGATATTACTAATATCTTAATAGACACCGAACTATAAAAGGTATTCATTAATTTATTTTTTATTTATTAAACACAAATGTACTAATAATAAAAGTTTAGTTAATTTGTGTCTTCAATTATTAACTATTAATAAAAATTTTGAACTTTTATTTTAATAAATGTAAAATACATTAAAAATTTAAATATTACATACTTTTTATAAAAGCTTTCAGTTGATACCAATATTAGCTAGATGATAAGTATTTTACATTTAGCTAGATGATAAGTATTTTACATTTTAGTTAAGAGATTTATTTTGAATTCAAATATTATAAATAAAAAAAATATTTTTTTATAAATTATATATAACAAAAATTAAATAATTTAATTAAACATATCAAACTATCTAAAAATTCTCAACATATAAAAATATACATTTCCATATGATTAGTCATTATAATAATTATTAACAACATAAGGCATCATATGCGCTAACTGATTTTTTAGGCCTAACGTGCTATATATCTCCTTTTATCCTTTTCTGATGTTAAGTCATTGGGCTAATCCTGTTGTTTGTACATGTTAAGTTGTCATCATATATTCATATGCTTTCCATGCATGTTCTTCTTCATTTATCAGAACTGTGTGTGAAGAACATCCCATGTGCGTTCCCAACCCCCTCCTCCTCCTACTTAATTTTGAAATAAATAAGTAAATAAAGTTAAGAGAAAAACCCTAACCTTCCACTATTTTTCTATTTTCCCTCCATATTAGTCAAGTAAAAAAACAAACAAAATAAGAGTAGCATCATATATACCAAAAAAAGAAATTAAAGGACACCCAATACGTGAAAATAGTCTTATTTTTTCATACGGGTGACTGTTGACAAGGATACTATTCCAAAGATTACTTGAAATGGACGAATTGGAGTCTGAATGTGAGATCCAAACTATTTTTAGGACAATGTTCAACTTTGTTGATGCCAAAGTATAGCCGTCCGATTCCTCGTAAGGAGGTGGAGGTAATACCTGCAAGAGACTCTGATGCTTAAGTTAGTAAGGATTTAAGCAGGTTTTTTGTAGATTGGGTCTTGAATAAATATATTTATAGTAGAAAAGATAACCACCTTTTAAAATAGTTTTACCTTGAATGGTGGATGGTCATTCCCCTTTTCTAGGGAAGTTGCTTAGATCTCCCTTTTAGATGGATAGGAGATATCTTAGAAGTTAGTTATTTATTCAAATAAGTAAGGCTGAACTGCCGTCGTTGCGCCCAACCTTTATGAGGTCGGGTAGAAGTAGATGAGGCCATGAGGCCACCTTCGTTGGGTGGGCTTTTATTCCTTTTAGGTTTGGCTATGTCTTTTGGGTTAGGGTATGAATAGTGCCCCTATTTGAGTCCGATCTTTACAAGGTCGGGTTCAAGCATTTGTATATCATGCTAATTCCTTGCAGATTTAGCGCATTAGGTTGGACAGACCGCCTTTCAAGTATCATATGGGGTACTCGACATGTTTCAAATGAAAAGACGTAACGTCTTTTCATATCTTACGCCATAAATAAGGGGCTATGAAATCACCCTTTTGTCCCTAGTGTCTTATAGATACTCAAACTCATTTCTCTTTTCTTTTTTGCCTTTCTTTTTGGAACGTTTGCAGTTCATCATCTTCTTTCTTTCAACAAATTCCTTCAACTTCTTTTCTTGCATCCATTATTGCATTCAAGATTTTCTCTATCTTGAGGCTTGGAAGGCTTTGTCTATACTTTGGAGTGGAACGTTCGTGTTTTACTGTTCAAGTGTCCCTTTTTCTGCTTCGCATTCCTTCAAGGTTAGCGTTTTTATTTTTTAAACTTTTGTCTCTATTTTTATGTTCTTGGTGATACTGTTGCTATGGCTTTTGGCGATGTTTCTTTGTCTGTTTGATAAATTCTTTGAAAAACTTTACTTCTTTTTCTTTCTTGAATTTGAACATTTGTTTGTTACTATCATCGATGAACCTGAGTGTGGGTTTTTATGCTGTGTTACCCCCAAATGGTGTAACTTTATTGGTTGAAGATGGCGCCATTTCTATATCTGATAATGTGATTGTAGTTGTGTGTTTATGAGAATTTGTAAGAACTATCATCATTTGTTGGTGTTGTTGAGGACGACTCGATTTTTTGTGATTGTTACCCGACTTTCCAACTTGTTGTGATGATTTTTCTATTTGTTGTATTGTAGGTATAACTTGTATGTCTTGGTCAGTTATTCACAACATGTCCTTTAAAGTTCCATCCAACCTGGCCTGGGTAGATATATATGTTCTTACTCCCATCCCTGTTATTGATAGAGAGTACAATGAGACCTTTCGTAGGCACCATAAGTTGTGTGAAAATCGAGAGGATGAGCGTAGATATGGGATCTTAGTTTCCAATCCTGAGGAGAGGGTGTGTTTCCTTTGACTTAATAACTTAGAGCGCCATTTCATATATGTGGATGAGTATTTTTTTTACGAAATTAGGGGTTAGCCTTCCTTTTTTTGACTTCGAATCCGATGTTCTTAAGGTCTGTAAAGTTGTCCCTTCCCAGCTTCATCCCAATTCTTGGGACTTCTTAAAGATTTATCAACTTTTTTGCCGGGAGCTTCATGTCTTGCCTTCTCTGAAGATCTTCTTTTATCTTTTTCTCCTTACCAAACTCTTCAGCTCC
Organism: Arachis ipaensis; assembly: GCF_059453495.1. NCBI lineage: Eukaryota > Viridiplantae > Streptophyta > Magnoliopsida > Fabales > Fabaceae > Arachis > Arachis ipaensis. The sequence continues at coordinate 113,945,873 of NC_142442.1, read as the reverse complement.
AAGAAACAAGGCTGGATCTCCTTTCGAACTATTTAGAGAAGGAAGGTTTTTGCCATTTTTGATGAGTCATTTCATGACTTCAAAAATTACTTTTTTAAGATCCATTCTGTTAAGGGTGTCCGACATTTCTTTCTGAATGAAAGGGAATGAGCTTATTTTTAGCTTGTTCTGGGAGGAGACCTCTGTAGTTGTTAAGTATGGCCTAGATGATTTGGATGAGGTCGAGGCGAGTGTAGTCGCCTTATTCCAAGGTACTGGGACCGAGCTCCTTATCTAGATGCCAAGAAATACTTAGGGAATCTCAGCCAAATCCGACCCGAGCTAGGTAATGTTCTTTCCATTTTATAGATATGATTTTGATGATTTATTTTGGTGGCTAACATGACCTGACTTTGATGTCATGCAGAAAAGATGGTTCTCAAGTCAGCTACTATATAAAAATTCTTCGGTCTGCCAGAAAAAAAAATGTTGTTGTCCAAACTATCTAGTTAAAAGAAGTTAGTGAATCTGGCGACTTCTCCTCTCCTTCTAAATCAGGCTCAAGCATGTCAGTCTCGGTAAAAGTTATTATCGACCCGACTCCTCAACTGACTCATCAACCAACTCCTCAACTGACTCCCCCCTTCTAGCTCAAGGAAGCAAACAACTCTTCCTCCACCTTCCAATCCTGAGCCGAACCCTAAAAAGCTTAAGACTACAGAATTGATATGTATTTATGAGCAGGACTTTGATGCAAAAGCTTGGAGTGAGAAACACATCCTTCCCCATAGCTTTATTAGCATTGATGATATTTCTGTAAAAAGCCATCTTCAAGTACGGTGGAGATCAAACGACCGGGGTGTATGCAGCTTTACTGAGGGAGTTAAAGAAGACTCCTCTTGGCGCCACTTAGCGTACTTTGACTAATCTACAAGATGAGGTGGCGTCATTAAGGGAATCAAAAAAAGGAGTTGGAAGGGAGAGAATGAGGTGCTTATTTCCGACCTTAGCAAGGCTCGAGAAAGGGTAAAACAATCTGAGGCTGTCTTAGCTATGGCAGAGAGATTAAAAAAGAAGGCCGAGGAGAGTTACACCAGGTCTTCGAGGAAAAGCTTTACTTGATGGACGTGGTTGTCAAGTCCAGGAAAAAATATGTGGAGCTGGAGGGGACTATTGCTGAAGGAATGGATGAGTTGGTAGAAAATCTGAAGGCTCAGTTTCGAGTTATAGCTACTGAGGCTTACCTCTCTATTATCAGTCCCAAAAATATTGTAGCTGATCGAAAGATCATTCCTGCACCTGATAATGAGGAGGGTGTTCCTATGCCCGATTCGAAGACCTCGGAAGTTCGAGTTGAAGGCGCTTCTCAGAGCCTTCCTACTCGTATGGACGATGAGCCTACTCCTTCTCAAACTCTCCCGACCCTTTTTGCGCAACCCGAAGACGTTTCCAACATGACTTCTAGTGAACAAATCCCTCCTTCGTAATTCAATTTTCAGAATTTGTATGACCCGACTTATGGGTCTTTCATGAACAATTTGGTTTTCTATAATAGTTGTAGTGTGAATAATTTATTTTTTACTGCTAAAAATTTTTTTCCAATACTTGAATATGTAGTGTTTTTTTGCATGAATGAATATTTCTTCTTCCTTTATTAGTTGGCGTAGTTTAGTTTTCTGTGACTTAATGATTTTGAGTTACTTGGTAACTTTTGATTCTAATTTTGTTAAGTCCCTGAAGACGTCGGTCAAAGTGGCTTGGTCGTTATGTTGGACCTTTAATGTTATTTCCCTTAATTGTGTTCCGACTTTAAGTAGTCGGTTTTGTTAAGTTACTTATGCGATTTGTTTTAGGTCCAACTTTCACTTTAAAATTTCAAATAAGGTCGGACCACGATCTGTTTATGTAACTTCTTACACTAATTTGTACCTCGTCACTTCATCTTGCCGACCATCTAGGTTGGTCAATGATTTTCACGGTTTTTTCGAGCTTAAATTAGTGCGTTTGAATGGGAAACTTAATGAGAAAATAAATTATCATTAATAAGAAAAAATAATTTACATAAGTTTTGTTATTAAGAGTTTTTTATTAACACTTAGCCTTTGCTATGGTGCCTCATTAAAACCCTTTTCGGGAAAATCTTTCTCGGGAGAAAACCATGAAGTCAGGGAAAAAAGTACACCAGGGAGCAATGTGCACTTCCTAAATGTAGTATCTTTTTAGGTTACATGCGTGCCATGACCTTGCGAGCTCGTTTTCTCTTAAGTCAGACACTTTGTAGTAACCTTTTCTCAGGATTTCGGTGACCTTGTAAGGTCCCCTCTAGTTTTCAGCCAGCTTTCCTTCGCCTGACTTCCGTTTTCTAATGTTATTTTGGATTAGTATGAGATCGTTTGTGGTAAAGCTTATCCTAATGATTTTCTTGTTGTACCTTAAGGCCATTCTTTGTTTCAATGCTTCTTCTTATACCCGAGCTTGTTCTCGAACTTCTAGGAGGAGATAAAGTTCTTTTTTTTTAGCTCAAATGTTTCCTACCTCATCATAGAATCTATCCCTTGGAGATTCTTCATTGACTTCTATAGGTATCATGGCCTCTATACCGTAAGTAAGTCAGAAAGGAGATTTCCTAGTTGTTAAGTGGGGGTTGTCCGATATGCCCATAAGACTTGAGAAAAACTCGTCTGCCCATGCTCCCTTTGCATCTTGTAGTCGGAGTTTTAACCCGGCCAATGCAACTTTGTTTGTAGCTTCGGCTTGTCTATTGGCTTAAGGGTGTTATATCGACGTGAACTGGTGTTTAATCTTGAGGCCGACAACCAAGCTTTTGAAGGCTGAGTCGATGAACTGAGTTCTATTGTCCGTGGTGATGGAGTGTGAAACTCCAAACTGGGTGACAATATTCTTGTAGAGGAACTTCCAACTTCTTTGAGATGTGACGATTGCCAAAGGTTCTGCCTCGATCCACTTAGTGAAATAATTAATACCCACTACGAAGTACTTTACTTGTCCAAGGGCTGGTGGAAATAGAACGAGCATATCTAAGCCCCATTTTGCAAATGGCCAAGGTGAAGTGACACTAATAAGTTCTTCTGGAGGTGCTACATGGAAGTTAGCATGCTTTTGGCAAGGCAGGCATTTTTTAACGAAGTCGACTGCCTCCTTTTCTAAGGTCGGCCAAAAAAAGCCAACTTGGATCACGTTTTTAGCCAGCGACCATGCTCCTAGGTAGTTTTTGCATATGCCGCTGTGGACTTCCTCTAGAACTTCATTGGTCTTGGAGGTCGGGACATATTTTAGTATGGATCTGGATATTCCTCTTCTATAAAGACTGTTGTGAACTAAAATTTAATTTTATGCTTCCCTTATAAGCCTTCTTGTTTCCCTTTCTTCTTTAGAGATGACATCGAACTTAAGATATTTGATAGTGGGAGTCATGCAACTTAAACTTAGATTGGATATGGCCATTGTGCCCGACTTGTCGACTTCCTTAGTTACTGATGGTGTGCGGAGGGTTTTTTGGATTAAGCTTCTATTGTTGCCCTTGGCTTGGTACGTGCTGGCCAACTTGAAAAGGGCATCAGCTTGGATATTTGATTCCTAAGCTATATGTCAGATTTCTGCCATCGAAAATTGAGTTAATTACTCCCGTGATTCTTCTAAGTGCTTCTTCATGTTAGGATCTTTAGCGTGATAAGTCCCAATAACTTGAGTGGTTATTACTTGAGAATCACTAAACACAATCAACTTTACTGCCCTAATTTCTTTGGCCAGCCTCAAGCCAGCAAGTAAGGCTTCACACTCGACTTGATTATTGGAGGTTGGAAACTCGAACTTCAATGAAAGTCTTATCCTAGTTCCTTCTTCGTTCTCCAGAATAACCCCTGCTCTACTTCCAACTTTATTGGATGATCTATCTACATATAAGTTTCAGGCTGTAGGGCTTTCATGAGCTTCAGTCTATTCGGCCACAAAGTTGGCTAAATATTGAGATTTGATGGCCATCCGACTTTCATACCTTAAGTCAAACTTGGATAGCTTTATTTTCCATTGTAGCATCTGACCTACAGTATCCATTTTTTGTAAAATGTGCTTCACGGGCTGATTAGTTCGAATTCTTATAGTATGAGTTTGAAAATAAGGTCAGAGCCTTCTAGAAGTGATAACAAGAGCATATGCGAACTTCACTATCTTTTGATAGTTTAGCTCTACCCCCTGTAGAGCCTTGCTGACAAAATAAATTTGTTGTTATTCGTTCTCATCTTCTCAGACTAAGGCTGAGGCAATGGCTTTGTTTGCAACTGCTAAGTACAACACGAGCTCTTCCCTTAGAACAGGTCGGGTGAGAATTGGTGGTTGACTCAGGAATTTTTTGAAGTCCTGAAAGGCTTGTTCACATTCCTGAGTCCATTCAAATCGGCTATTTTTCTTGAGTATTAAGAACAAGGGTAGAGACTTCAGAGCTGATCACACCAAAAATCTAGATAAGGCTGCTACTCTTCCATTTAGTTGTTAGACTTATTTGAGACAAGTCGGACTTTTCATCTCAAATATTACCTTGCATTTGTCTGGGTTAGCCTCAATACCCCTTTGGGTGAGTATAAAGCCTAAGAACTTCTTGGCTTCTACTATGAAGGTACATTTTGAGGGATCTAGTCTCATCCTATGCTTTCTTATTGTGTTGAATACTTTGGTTAAGTCAGACAAGAGATTGAAATCTTCTTTAGTCTTGACAAGCATGTCGTCCACGTATACTTCCATTACTTTTTCAAGGTGAGGTGAGAACACCTTGTTCATTAATTATTGATACGTGGCTCCAAAATTCTTCAATCTAAAAGGCATGACCACATAACAATAGTTAGCCTTTGGAGTAATGAAAGAGGTCTTCTTTTGGTCCGGCTTGTACATCGAGATTTGGTTGTAACCTGAATATGCATCCATGAAGGAAGGCTATCTATACCCTAAAGCTGAATCTACCAAGGCATCAATGCTTGGGAATGGATATGGGTCTTTAGGACAAGCTTTATTGAGGTCGGTATAATCAACACACATCTGCCACTTCCTGTTTTGTTTTTTCACAAGTACCACATTAGCCAGCCACAAAAGGTATTTTACCTCTCTTATGAAACCGGCTTCTAGCAGAGCTCGCCTTATATGACTTGTGTTCTTTCAGGACCGAGCTTCCGCCGCCTTTGTTGAATAGGTTGTGAGTCCGGTAAACAACGAACTTATGACACATAAGGTTGGGGTGTATACTAGGCATATTAGAGGCTTTTCAGGCGAAGAGGTCTGCGTTTTGTTGTAAGAATTCAACAAGTTTTGCCTTTAATCCTTCATCGAGGTTAGCCCCGATGTTTGTTGTCTTCTCTGCCTGATATCCGATTTAAACCTCTTCTATAACACCCTAATTACCCTAGGCCTTACCTCATGTCGTAAAGCAAAAGTTAATCAAAGGTTACGACAAATCTAAGGCTTATACATAAGTATATATAGAAGGAATAATAATTCTAGAAGCCCGATGAAGAAAATAAGCTTAAATACAGAATTAGAAAGCGCAAACGTTCACACGAAGTTACAAGCATAAAAGACAAGATCCACTATGTAAGATAACAAGAAATATGTAGATATATAAGAGTATAATAATCATAAGATACTAGTCTAAGCCTGCGGAGTTTAGGCCGACTAGTTAAATACTGACATACAGAGTTTTGATAGTTAAAACAGCATATACAAAATATATCTCTCAAAGTAAGCCTCTAAGACAAAAATGAATACAAAAGTGAGAGAATCTAAACAAAAGAGTTCAAAAGACTCTAAAAGATAATCAAAGTCCTCCGCTCTGTCACCATCTCCCAACTCACCGAGGTGGGTTACGACCTGCATCTAAAAAATAATAATAAAGTATGGAATGAGAACCAGAGGTTCTCAATATGGTAACAGTGCCCAATATCTAAGATGTAAGGTTCCGGAAAGCCAAAGGCAATCCTAGAACTTCACACCGATACAGATATTCAAGCTTAACATAAATAAATGACTTAAGCCATAACCCATAAACCATAAACAGGGTTATCTAAACTTAAGGAATTTCTAACTAATATCAAAATCACACCGCTGTATCCCATAGCCGTCACCAACCTACCCTTCACGCGATCCCATCGCCACTGCCTACCTAACCTCCTCAATACCAGACAATCACAAATAATACAAGCAAGTAAAACACAAGTAATATACATGTACAATAAGTAAAACAACTAGCAAATAAGCATATTATTCATTTAGGCAAGAGATGCAATTAGGCAAAGTAAACAAAACACATAGAAGATGCACATGATGAATGCTTGTCCTATTAGCTTGTGATATCACTTGTCGGTCCATAATGCCAACCAGACACATCCTTTCGGATGTCGCCTTTCTGCCACATCGGAGGATATAGCGCCTGGCACGCTTTTATTCCGAGGATATAGTGCCTGACACACTCTTGCAGCAGAGAAGGAAAACAACAACATCTATTTCATCATAAATCATTCCAAGGATATAGTGCCTGGCACACTATCATTCCAAGGATATAGTGCCTGGCACACTTTCTACATCCAACAAGTCCATCAACCTCAAATCATCACTAGTCATCACCATATCTCATCTCAATCCACTTTCAATTATCAATTCTCAACATTCCAAGGATATGCCTAGCACGCTCTCCTTTAATATCCCTCAAGCTCATCCTAACCATCATCAATTCTTAATTTCATAATTTATCATCCACTCACAAGTTCTTAACGCTATTGCCAATAAAATACTTCACTAGTTCACCCACAACTTCAGAAACTTAAGTCTCCGTCTTCTAAACTCATAACAAAAAAAGAATACCCCTTTCATTCACTTAATGTATCCTCCCTTGATTCAAAGTCTAAAAACTAACAAAAAGGATTTTAAACAAATGTTACGGAAGTTTACAAGCTTGTAGGGAAGGTAAAATAGTTAAAAACAAAGTTTTCTTTGAAAGACAGGATAGTGTGCGTATGCATCGGGTTGTGCGTATGCACGCCCAAGAGGAATTTCAAGACGTGTGCGTACGCATAGGGATGTGGGTACGCACAGAAAGTAAAAATTTCCATTCTGCATACATGAACAAGTACGTGCGATCGCCCTCAACAGAATGCACCTTCGAGCATGTGCATGTGCACGGGACTGTGCGTACACACAAATTACAAAATTCATAAGGTAAGCATGCGCACCAGTGTGTGCGTGCGCACACAAACCAAAAATCACAAATTCTGCAACATCACATAATTCAGATTTCTAGCACCAACTTCCGACGATCATATCTTTCTATACAAAATTATGATTTTTACAAAATTTATACGATTTTAAAGCTCTTTAAATTATCTTTAATTTGATACAAAAATCATTCAATTTCAAAAACCGTAGCTCAAAATATGATCTGTCAAAGTTTACCAAATATCCATTTTTATCAAAAATACTAAAAACTCAACTTTACCAAAACTCCCAATTCATAACCAATAGTTCTATATCCAAACCAGTCCTAATGTGTCTAAATTATATCCATATATCTTCCAATTTATTCCACACCTAAAATTCATAATTTTACCATTTCCACACCTAATCATCATTCAATCTATTAATCTCTCAAACCATATGCAACAACACCACACATCAATAATTCCTCATACATATATACTTCACTTACCACCCATCATCATCATAATAGTCATCCACAATCAATCATAGTTCAACATCAATAATGCATCCTCATGCAGCATTAACTCAAAATCAACACCATTCAATATCATCACCAACCACAAGATTCAAAACTCACAATCATCATCATAATATATCATTACACATCATAATCATCAATATCCGTCAACAATGATCATAAACATATATTATACATTCCAACATTTCCTATAATCCTCTTCATCATACAACATAATTGTGAGATATATTTTCAAAATATGTGAAAAGCTATTTTGAAGAGTTACATCTCTTCGTAGAGTTGTGACTTATTCAAAAGTTATGCCTGTTAAAAGGTTGCAACTATTTGAATAGTTATGTCTGTTGAAAGGTTGTAACTATTTGAAAAGTTGTGTCTGTTGAGTACGTAGCTGCATGTTGCATGTACTCCGTCTCTATAAATTTTCCTCATTTCATTATTACTGAATAATCCATCTCAACACTTTCTTTATGCGCAAAAGAAAGAATAGAGAATATTATTCTGTAAATTATTATTTAGTGTAAGGCTTGACTGTATGAGTGCATAAACAAGTCAAGTGTTCTTCATTGTATCCTACAGAAAATTCGTCAGTAACCCATTTTGCACATCATTGTACATTGGTGGGGGCGAATTAAGCCTAAAGGAAAGTGTGTGTAACACACGCCTTGAAGAATTGCCCTATTTGATTAACTATCCCCTTCTCTCATAACTCACAATCTTTAGGCTTAAATATTCACCAATAAAAGAAAAATGACCGCTACATCAATTAAGGAGATGACGTCAAATTTTGTCAAGTTAGAAAGATTCGATGGTGGAAATTTCATACGATGGCAAAAGAAGATGCACTTCCTTCTCACAACACTAAAAGTGGCATATGTTCTTACCATACCAAGACCATCAGAAGTTGAAGGGGAGGCCATTGCAGAAACATGAGCCAGGCAAAAATGGGACAACGATGACTATATATGCACCGGGCACATACTCAATGGCATGGCTGATGCACTGTTTGATGTCTACCAAAATGTTGGGAGCGCAAAAGAACTATGAGACAAATTAGAGGCAAAATATATGGCCGAGGATGCAACAAGTAAGAAATTTCTTGTCACTCGCTTTAATAATTATAAGATGATTGATGGTAGATCTTTCATGGAACAACTGCATGAAATTGAGCGTATTTTAAATAATTTTAAGCAACATAACATGCACATGGATGATACCATCATTGTATCTTCAATTATTGACAAAACTCCCTCCATCATGGAAAGAATTCAAAAGAACTATGAAACATAGAAAGGATGATGTCTCTCCTGAGCAATTAAGTAATCACCTTCATCTTGAAGAAGAGGATCGTAAACAAGACGATACTAAAGAGCAAAGTGCTCATGCTAATCTTCACGTAATGGAAGATGGAAAATCCAACAAGCCCAACAAGAAGAGATACCGATATTTTGATAAATCTCAAGGTAACAATGATGATTTCATAAAGAATAAAAAGAAAGGAAATTGTTTTCATTGTGAAAAATTAGGACATTTTAAGAAAGAATGTCGTTTCTTAAGAAAGAAGAAAGAAAAGAACGACACAGCAATAAAAGATAATCTTATTGTTGTTATTTCTGAGATCAACATGATTGAAGACATTGGATCATGGTGGATAGATTCTGGTGCAACTCGACATGTATGCAAGAATAGAGATTTTTTCAAGACATTCAAGGAAGAGAATGGGACTATTCTGTACATGGGAAATGCATCAACTACTCAAGTAATGGGCAAAGAAACGGTGGAACTTGAATTTACTTCTGGAAGAGTACTGACTCTTACTGATGTATATTATGTACCTGAAGTCATAAAAAATTTAGTTTCTGTCCCTCTACTTAACAAGTATGGGTTTAAGTCTGTATTTGAAGGAGACACATTTATTCTGTCTAAGGGTGGAGTGTTTGTGGGTAAAGGATATCTATGTGAAAATATATTTAAATTAAATATTATAAATAATAATAATAATAATAATAATAATAATAATAATAATAATAATAATAATAATAATAATAATAATAATAATAATAATAATAACAACAATAACAATAATGTTTCTGTTTATATTGCTGAGTCCTTGGATTTATGGCATAATCGTTTATGACATATTAATTTTCATAAATTAAATGATATGATAAAATATGACCTTATTTCAAAATCAATTAAAAATTCAGATGTATGCACAACTCGTATGTTAACAAAAATAACAAGACTTCCTTTTTAAAGAGTACAAAAAAATTTAAAGTTTTTAGAATTAGTACATTCTGATATATGTGATTTGCATGGTTGGCCTACTATAGGTGGAAAGAAATATTTTGTAACTTTTTTAGTAAATATTGTTATATATATTTGATGCATTTTAAAGATGAAGTCTTGGATAAATTTAAGATTTTTAAAACCGAAGTTGAATTACAACATGAAACCTTTATTAAATAAAGGATATTCGGTGAGTACTTTTGATTTAAGTATTAAATTAGTACCCAATACAAATTCATGTATTTCACAAAGAGAAATATTAGGGGGCCAGCAACTTTGTGATTTGTAGCCATCAAATAGCCATCAATGATGGTTTTAATGGTGTGAGATGGGTGTGAAATTTCATCCAATGGCTCACTTTTCTTTGCTGGTTACATGCTGGCCATAATTTAACAAAGTTGCTGGCCCCTTAGACTTTTTCTTTCACAAATTAAGTATGCAAAAATAATTGGATGCTTAATGTATGCTATGACCTGTACTAGACCAGATATAACATATGTTGTAGGTCGCTTAAGTCGGTATACAAGCAATCCAAGTAAAGACCATTGGCTTGCTGTCCGAAGAATATTAAAATATTCGAAAGGAACAATAAACTATACTTTGTTGTATAGTGGTGAACCTTCTATTTTAGAAGGATATACAAATGCCAGTTGGATAAGCTATATAGAAGATCATGCATCAACAAGTGGTTGGATCTTTACCCCTGGTGGGGGTGCTGTTTCTTGGGAATCCAAGAAACAAACTTGTATAACGGACTCTACCATGGCTGCAGAATTTGTTGCTTTGGCAGCAGCAAGCAAGGAAGCTGAATGGCTTAGAGATTTATTACATGAAATTTCAGTCTGACCAAAACCAATGGCACCAATCTCTATACATTGTGATAGCCAAGCAACATTATCAAAGACTTATAGCCAAGTTTATAATGGAAAATCTAGGCACATTGGAGTAAGACATAGCTATGTTAAAAACCTTATTGGTAATGGAGTTATATCTATAAATTTTATAAGGTCAGAACAAAATATTGTAGATCCTTTGACGAAAGGATTGACAATGAATTTGGTGTTTAAAACATCAAAAGGGGTGGGACTAAAATCTGCATTTTAAATAATTACCAATGGTGGAAACCCAACTCACACTTGAGTAACATCAAGTCTTGAGTTCAATGCCGTAAAGTACACTATTAGAGTAATTACAAGTATTCATAATTATTTCTTTCATCCCAAGGTAAAAAGTACTTGGAACCATAATGGTACAAAGGAACAGGATGAGCTTTGCTCTTAATAGACCTATAGCAAGTGCATTATTGCTAAAGTATTTAATTATAGGATACTTTTGATAGAGTATACCTATATGAGTGTGAACTGAGGTCGGTTCTTAGAGTTAAGATTTTACTCTTAAAGCACTCACGAAAGGATACAAGACACAAGGCCATGTAGTATACTAAATGTGTCATATTTAATATAACATCTAAATGATACCGAAATTTTATGTGTCATCAGTGCACGCTTGTTCATATGAGTTAAATGGTTCAAAGCTTGTCTACCATTTTAAATTCGGATGAGTGAATACCACTGGTTACTAGGTAAAGGTTCAAATCGCAAGATACCTCTACTGAAAGCATAAAACTTCCAGAATGATAGGATTCAAAAGGAATTTTGAAAATGGTGGGGGATTGTGAGATATATTTTCAAAATATGTGAAAAGCTATTTTGAAGAGTTACATCTCTTCGTAGAGTTGTGACTTATTCAAAAGTTATGACTGTTAAAAGGTTGCAACTATTTGAATAGTTATGTCTATTGAAAGGTTGTAACTATTTGAAAAGTTGTGTCTATTGAGTACGTAGCTGCATGTTGCATGTACTCCGTCTCTATAAATTTCCTTCATTTCATTATTGCTAAATAATCCATCTCAACACTTTCTTTATGCGCAAAAGAAAGAATAGAGAATATTATTCTGTAAATTATCATTTAGTGTAAGGCTTGACTGTGTGAGTGTATAAACAAGTCAAGTGTTCTTCATTGTTTCCTACAGGAAATTCGTCAATAACACATTTTGCACACAAATGTACATTGGTGGGGGCGAATTAAGCCTAAAGGAAAGTGTGTGTAACACACGCCTTGAAGAATTGCGCTATTTGATTAACTATCCCCTTCTCTCATAACTCACAATAATTTCATAAATAATTAAGCATACACCAACATCATTCAATCCTATCTTATGGTCCACTAGCCTAAATTTTCAGAAACATTATATATTACATAAAGGAAACTGAAACCATACCTTGGCCGATTCCAAATATGCTCAAACACCAAACTTGATTCCAACAAGCTTCAACCAAGCTCCAAACCACCAAAGCCAAACCAAAAGCCACCACCAACTCCAAAAACAAGCTTCATACATACAACATAACCATGCATTAACAACTAAAGCTCACACTACACCAAACCACAAGAATATAGAGGTTCCTTACCTTATCCAACGGTGATTGGGGCAAAGCCCGACAATTATCCGCTTCTAGAGATCACCTAAACAACCAAAAACCACAAAATCTACTCAAAAACTATAACTCAAAAATGCAGAAATTTAGGGCTGAAAACTGGAGCACAAGTTGAGAGATCTTACCAACAATGCCTAGCTAGAATCGAAGAGCTCGATAAGAGCTTCGCGTGGCCACAAACAGCTCGTCAATCGGAGCTCCGTAGCTCAAGTTATGACTCTCGGAAGGTGACAATGAATAGTGTCACCCCCTTTTTTCTCCCTTCTCTCTTAATCCGTGCCTCTCTCTCTCTCTTTGTGGTGAAAAATGAGCTGAAAGCTCATTAGTTGGCCTTGGGTCCAGTCCAACCCGTTAGTATTTTTGGTCTGTTTGGCCCACTTTGGACCAAAACCTTTAAGATTAGTGCCCAGTTTTCAATTCTAAATTATTTTTGTCCTTTCAAATCAATAAATCAATTTTCAAAATTTTATTTTTCCAAAATACGCGGTACTGGACAGACTAGAGTCGGTACTACCGACTTAAGCGTCAGTACGCATTTTTACAAAAATTTTTCGAAAAATATACATTTTCTAACTCAGAAAAATTTATTGAAATTAAATTTCACTTTTATATTTTCAAATTAAAACTTCTAAATTTTGAATCTACTCCGGACACTTAAAAATTATTATTTTACTAAAGCGGTTAAGCCGGTTCTTTCATCTTCTAATTTTCTGTCGGGTTGTGGTCATAGCTCTTCACGTGCTCGGACACTACCGAGCTCAATAGTGTTGACCTTTTCACCATTTATACTGCCTTATAGATTTAGGCTTTAATTATAGAATTTTCTTGCTAACTTCTGATCTCCTTTGACATTGCGATTCCCTATAGGATTGGGAATTTCATGCATATGTGAGATGTAGAAATGAATGCAGCTAGTCGATTTAAGGTTGTCTGACCTATTAAGATATTGTAGGCTGATGCCACGTTGATTACAATGTAGTCAACACTTAAGGTTCTTGATTTCATACCCTTACCAAAAGTGGTATGTAATGAGCTAAAACCAAGGGGTTGGATGGGCATATCGCCTAATCCGAAGAGGTTATCCGGGTAAGCCCTCAGCTCTTTTTCATCTAATCCGAGCTTGTCAAAGGTAGGTTTAAACAATATATCAGCCGAACTCCCTTGATCTACGAGAGCTCTGTGGAGGTTTGCATTGACAAGTATCATTGTGATCACAACAGGATCAACATGACTAGGAGTCACCCCTTGGGCGTCTTCCTTAGCGAACAAAATTGTAGGTAAGTCGGGTACTTTATCTTCCTTGCTGACCTGGTAGACTTCTTTTAGATGTTTTTTCCGAGAATACTTTGTTATGCCTCCTCCTACAAACCCTCCATCAATCATGTGAATGTGTTTGTCAGGTTTGTGGTGGCCGACCTCCTCGATTCCCGTCTTCATCACTTCTCTTCCTTTTCCCTTGATTGTCGGACCTATCCGCAAGGTATCTGCTTAACCGACCTTCTCTGGCCAGTTTCTCTATCACATTTTTCAGACCATAGCAATTATTGGTGGAATGCCTATATAGCTTGTTGTACTCGTAATACTCCATCCGACTTCCAGCTTTCTTTTGCTTAATAGGACAAGGAGGTGGAAGTTTTTTAGTGCGACAAATATTCCTGTAGATGTCAGAGAAACTTGGAGTAAGGTGTAGTTATCATATCTTCGTGACTTTTCCAAGCTTTACTCCTTTTTTTCTTTGCTTCCTTATCTTAGTCCCAAACTTGGTAAGGAGGGAGGGTTTTACCTTGGAAATGGCCCTCTAAGTCAGGAATTCTCTTCCATATTGATGTACTTCTCTACCTATTCTTGAGAAAATAGACATTCTCTAAGGCTGTTAACCAACTCCATTATCACTGCTTCTGGAGGTAAGTTTTGTATTTTCAAGTAGGCTTTGTTGAATTTTTCCATATAATCTCGGAGAGTTTCTCCAACTTCTTGTTTAACCCCTAGGAGACTTTGAGCGTTCTTGACTTTGTCCTTTTGAATTGAAAATCGGGTAAAAGTCTTCCTTGCTAGGTCGTCAAAACATGTCACCAACCTAGGTGGTAAGCTATCAAATCACTTCATTGCTGCTTTGGTTAACATAGTCGGGAAAGCTTTGGTTCATCGATCGTTCCATCATAGAGATCAATGTCGGGACTTTTGAAGTTCCTAGGAACCCTAGTTCGCATGATCTCTTCAATGAATGGATCTTCTCCTCCAAGAGGCTTTCCCCGACCAGCCCGAGTACCCTGAGTTCTAAGGTCGACCTCTAGTTTTGAAAGTTTTTCTTCCAGTTCTCTTCGATGTCATACCTCGTTTTGCAAATCTCTTTCTACTTTCCTTTGTCACTCAATCTCCTGTTCATGTTGCTCTAATCGACCATGGTGCCTGTGTACAAGCCCCATGATCTATGTAGGATGAGGGGGCTCCTCATCTTCGGGTGGATGAACTTCCGAATGGATTCACTACGGTGGTGGGTTTTCTGATGTACCCTCTTCGTGGGAGCCACTCGCTCTTTCATGTCATGGAGGTAACACGAGTGCTCGGTCATCGTTGTGAGGCTCTGGTTCTGATTCAGATGCCGTATGACCATCCTCAAATTGATTGTCCGCTATGAGTGGGTGTAGACTTCTAGATCCCTGGCAACGGCGCCAATGTTCTGAGGGTTACTTGAAACGGATAGATTTGGGCCTGAACGTGAGGTCCAGACTCCTTTTAGGACAGCATCCGACTTTGCTGATGATAAAGTACCACTGTCCGAGTTTCTCGTGTGGAGGTAGGGGGTGGTACCTGTAAGGGACTTCGATGCTTAAGTTAGCTAGGGTTTAAGTAGGTATTTTGTAGATTGGATCCTGAATATACCTGAGTGTGTCAGTGTATTTATAGTAGAAAAGATAACCACCTTTTAGAGTAGTTTCACCTTGAACGGTGGATGCCCATTCTCCTTTTCTCGGGAAGTTTCTTAGATCTCCCTTCTAAATGGATACGAGATATCTTAAAAGTTAGTTATTTATTTAAATAAGTAAGGCTGAATTGCCATCGTCGCACCCGACCTTTATGAGGTCGGGTAGGAGTAGATGAGGCCACCTTCGTTGGGTAGACTTTTATTTCTTTTGCACTTGACTATATTTTTTGGGTTAGAATATGAACAAGTATATAGTATAAAGTATAAACAACGAAAATAAGTATAAACATATAAGAGAAGTTTTAGATAACTAATAATTGTTTTATACTCACTCCAATTTTTTTTAATACTAAAAGTATTGGTTTTCTAATATTTTTCAACGTATAATATAAAATATAATTGTTTATATATTTTTATTTATTAGTTTAAATTTCTAGGTTAATTAATTTTATAAGAAAATACGTATTAAAACCTCTAAAAAAGTTCTAAAGTTTAATTTCCGTTATCCAATATAATAATAATAATAATAATAATAATAATAATAATAATAATAATAATAATAAGGAAAAGTATAGATAGACAATGCAAATACTAAATAATGTAAACAATGAATATATCGGATGTTCAATTCAATAGATATGCAGATGATTATATTCATTATTTTTAATTGGATGGTTATTTTTTGATTATATATAGTATGACAGTATGACACACTCTAAATTTTAGCTACGTTCATGTTAAATAGTAGATGAGTTTGTTAAATTAACACAAATCAATCTCAATATTAAAACTCTAATCCTAAATTCATTATCATCTGCAATCATCTCTCATTCAACTTTTTTTATGTTAGGATTTTTCACTTTTTTACGTTCTATACGACAATATTTCGAATTTCAACCAACTTTTGTTGTTGTTCTTTTTTTTTTGTTGGCAAAACAAAAAAGAGAAAACATGTGTGAATGACTACAACACCGTTAGAGTCTCAGCTCCTTCACAACTTCATTTTATCGTTTTTGAAATAGGGAGGTACGCCAAGAGCCACCACACCACCACTACCGTTTCTGCCGCCCTGTCTTCGATCACGACCATGACTCTCACTCTGATAACCGTCTATCATGTGTTAGATCGCAACCACCAAGGACCAACTGCTATGCTATTTCTCCTTCCAACCACCACAACAACATCCAGAAGCCCACAACCAAAACTAAAACAAAAACCACACCCCTCCACTTCATAACCACGTCAGGAACACCAATAACGAGCATGAGGCTGAAGTGGAGGAGGAGAAGTAGAATGATGCCGAGGTAGCTGAAGCGGCGAAGGCGGAGGAGGCAGTGCAGAAGCCGTGGAGCCTGAGGCCGAGGAAGCAGATGGCGTCGGCGATTACGGGTAGTACGTCGACGAGCAAGAATGGCGAAGGAGTGGAAGCGGCGAACGTCGAGGGAGGGATAGCGCTCGAAGAAGTTCTGGATCGCGCTTTCAAGGAAAGAAATTGAGGAATGGTGATGGGAAGAAACGCTTGAATATCCATTTTGGAGATTAAACGATGTCGTATCACGACTTGGGAAAGAATAAACAATATTATGTTATTTTTGGAATTGTTACGCTGTTATTTAATGTTTTAAGCCACTCAGATGATAGAAGGACGAATTTGACCTATACAATTATCTTTTGAAAATCATTTTGATTAATTTTATCTTTTGCAGACCAAAATAAAAATCAGTGATCTTTTAAAGAGGATTTTGACTATTAACCGAATAAAAATAAAAGTAGAAATTTGTACGCTATGTATACATGATGGACTATTTTTCTCATTTTCAGTATGCTTGTATGTTGTTACAAGGAAAATATCTCAAAATATAACAAAAAAACAGCACGTAATCTTTTTATTTATCTGTTTTTCTTTGTAATTATTTTGCGGTATTTACTGCGTAAGGGTAAGAGCATTGAGCAATGCAACTCTTGAGTTGATGAGAGCCCTAAAGACTTTCTCAGTAACACTTTCGATCCCACATATGCAACTCTCCAAATCCCTCATTCTCTTCAGAACTAACCTCACTTCTTCTTCTCCCTTCTTTCTCAGATTATTCCCACGCCCTTCTGCTTCCACTGCGCCCGCTTCCAGAAGCTCCTCAATTCCTTCCTGCTCCTTATAATTCATTGATCTAGTGCTATTGCTCCTTCCTGTTATACTGGACAACTTCGCCATCTGCGTCCATGTCATCCTCCTGGATGCAAACGAAGCCGCGATGCCGTTAAAGAGAGCAACAGAAACCGTTACCGTTACGCTGATAACGTCGGAGATCACACGCGCCAGCTCAGCTTCCCCAGCGGCTGCGAACGCTGCAGTGGATAATGAGGAGGAGGAGGAGGCGGTGGGAAGGTGCATTTGATGTGTGACGCACGTGATTCCACTGACGAGTTTGTCCATGTCTTTGGCCATTTTCTTCTTGGCTTTAGCGTAGAGCACAAGCTTGGAGCGGTCTCTCTTTCTAAGAGCCATCTGAGCTGCAGAGTTTTCTTCTTTGAGGGACATGACTGAGGTCTGGAACATTCCGTAGACATCAACGAAGCGGAGGAAATCTTCTAGAAGGTTTTCAACCCAGAGAGGGTTCGATCGGAGGGAGTCGCAGGTCTGAGGTAGCTGGAGGATATCGTGAAGAGTGTCGTGTGTGTCGGTCAGGAGTGTGAGGGCGTGGGAGAGGCTAGAGTGTGTCTGAGGGTGGAACTTGGAAGCGGAGGCCCAGGTTGTTAGGCCGTTGATGTCGTCCTTGATCTGAGAGATGAGAGGGTGTGATCTGCATGGCAAACTGATGGACCTGATGTGGTGTGATATCTGCGGCTTTTGTGATGGACGGTTGGGATTCTTGTTTGGGAATGAGACGGTACGCCGGAAAACCCCCACCATAGCTATTGCTATAAGAATAATGAAATATTGGTTTAGAAGAGGGAGCCAGTGATGTTGTTTGGGGACAATCAGAGTATTTATATACTTCTTAACATGCACATGCACAAGCACTGAAGCACACGAATAAGTGTGCAGTTGAAAATAGAAAAGAATATAGGAGTGAAAACTGAAAAGACAATTGGAAGGAAAGTGAAAAGGAAAAGTAAAAGGAGTTGAGTGTGGAGGAGCGAATATCCAGCTGTAGTGTTTGCGGATAACGAATAACGGAATCACTAAAACGCTCCTCTATCCTGTGGATGCGGAGACATCACGTGCCTTGACACGCTGGTATCCTCTAATGTTTCTATTCTATGTCTAATTTCTAACGACTACCTGGATACTAGTAAAATGTAAAAATCGAAATGGACCCCAGTTCGCTGAGAAATTGGTAAATCAGATTTTAAATCGATTCGGTTTAATTCTAAAACGGTTTAAGGTTGAAAATCGACATAAATTGGTTAAAATTGGCGAAAATCGGTATAAATTAGTCAAAATCTGATGAAAATCAATGTAAATCGGTCAACAAAAAAATTTCAAAATTTTAAAAAGCATGATCTAAACTCAAGATTTCTAAATTAAGTAGTGTTCATCTTGTTATTAAATTATGATACTTTTTAATAATAAAGATATTATTCAATTGATATATAATAAACAAGTATGATATAAATTATTTTATATTATTTTAATTTTATATTTATTTATTTTTAAAGTAATTATATTTTTAATTATGAATAATTATTATTGTTAATATAAAATTGTTAAACACCTACAAAAAAATAATAAATATTTTTATTAATTATAATATAATTTTTTATAATTATATGATATTTATTAATGTTATTTTTTCAATAATTATACATAATATACAATAATATAATACGTATAGAATAATCGTTTAGTTATTAAAATTTAAAATTTAAAAGATAATAGCTACTTTGGTATAAAAATAAAATTAAAAAATATTTATTGTGAAGAATAAAACATTAAAATTTTATGTTAATGAGTTATAGATCAAATAGCATAGTCTCTCTATACTCATCTAAGAGGTCACATGTTTGAGTCTCCTATCTTCAATAAAAAAAAATTATATAATT
This sequence comes from Arachis ipaensis, assembly GCF_059453495.1. NCBI lineage: Eukaryota > Viridiplantae > Streptophyta > Magnoliopsida > Fabales > Fabaceae > Arachis > Arachis ipaensis. Next base: position 113,926,408 of record NC_142442.1, on the reverse strand, counting down.
ATTTAATAATAATCAGATTAACCAGTTTAATCCCGATTCTGTTTTAACAACTATGACTACATTGGATTTAGTTTATATTAACTAAAATATTCTTCCATAATCATCATAATATACAAATTAGACTTCACCAAAAAAATAATATATAAATTAATAATGACTCTTTAATTGATTAAAATAATAAAAAAATAAAATTTTTATTTTTATTGTAATAAATATTATTTATTTTTAATATTTTATCAGAAAATATAACATATTTTTATTTGTTATAAAAATGTTTAATTACATTTTTGATATATTACATGATTAATGATAAAATAAATAAAATTTATTAAATTAAAAATAAATATATAATTATTATAAAAATTCTTGAAAAGATATTTTAGTCAAATAAATTACTAAAACATATGCTATTTTAATCTTGCAAGAATATGAGTGTATATTGAAATCATTCTAACTTTTTGAATAATTAAATCAAAATAAGATTCTGAGATGTATCTGATATATATGAACAGATTTTTGAAAGAACAATATTCATCTATGAACAGAGAGAAGAGAACATAAATATTATGTGCTAGAATGCAACTTCATTACTAAAAGAGCATTGTATTGAATTAGAAAATTGTTATCTCACTTACAATAACAATCTCTATTCATAATAACAACTAGGCCTAACAAACTAAACAAACTAACTATTATCATCTATTTTACAAAAATTTTTTATAAATATATTTTTTGATAATCTTTGAATTAACTTCAATCTCAGTTATATCTTCCTTTACACCTCTTCAAATTGAGTGGGGAGTTAGAAATTACCTTTGATTTGACTCTAAATCTCTCATAGAGGTGCAATGACAAGAATTTCATGAATATGTCATTAATCTGACTTGAGGCAGGAGTGTTATGACATATAATCTTCTTTTATTCATATGATCCCTTCCAAAGTGCAAGTCAAAGTCAAAATACTTCGATTAGCAAGTTCTGAATCCATACTAAATTACTAATTCTGTTTGAGTTGCTGCCAATGCCCTAAACTCAGCCTCAATAATGCCAGAGTGGCTAATAGATTGTTGTTGTTGCATTTTCAAGCAATCAAATTGGACCTAAGGTAAACAACGTAGTTTGCACTACGGAAGAGGTGGAGAGTAGCTGCAGGTAAGTAGCGGCCATGGCCATAATCACCACAGATTGGATGGATCACGGTAGAGGTGAGCGACGGTCTGGTAGAAGCCGCAAAACGGCCCTGGATAGCGATTAGGCAGTGAAAACTGCTGTGAATTGGGTATATATATCTTCAAGCTTCCTTGTTTTATCCTATCTTCTTGGCGCGAACAAGAGTGGGACCAGAGGCACGAAACACACCCACCCTCCCTGTGTCGCAACATCCCCGGCGACTACTTCAAGAAATGCCGCTAGGTGAGGATTTTATCATAATTCATTGTTTTAATTCCCCTTTTTATCTTACAACCAGTAACTGATTTCCCCCAATTTTGCTGAAACCCGCGAGTTGAGCTTGGTAGCACGCCAAACAAGAGCAGGAATAGAGGCGCAAAACGTCTGCAGAAGAACCCACCTAGGTGAGGATGTTATCATAATTCAATTTTTTTCATTCCCCTTGTCATATTACAACCATTAATCGATTCCCCCAATTTTGCAGAAACCCCCCAATTTTTTAAGCTTTTGCCTCTGATCCACAATTCCTGAATCTCATACTCCCTCATCTAGGGTGTGCGAAATCCCTGACCTCTGCTCCGCCCTGCCCTTCCGTGTGGGTTGTCGAGTCGCAAAGCTGCCATCCGTTCTATCGAGGCCTCTTCCCTTTCACTGGTTCATTCTTCCCCATTGATCTTTCTTTCTTGTTTTCATTCTTGGTTCAAAATTTTGAACAAGAATTTGTCTATATCTTCTATTAATTGGGGTTAATTGCTACTGTTTAGAGTTAGGGATTTGATTCATGTGACTTGATCCATGGTGCGTGGCAGAAGTTAGGCCAATTAAGAGATTGTAATGTAAGAACAACGTTGCGAGTATAGCTCTTAACCAGCTAAAATCTGCGTCACCAATTTAGAAAGATGTCACAAAAATTTAGAATAAAAATACTGGGAGTATGAATCCCAGGTCGTCTCCCAACGAGTTGCGAGAAAGGATGCTATTTTATTAATTAGGAATTTCCAAGAGAGTTTAAGTTTGGATAACGAGTAATTAAATAATTGTAAATTAAATCAATAAAAACTAAGAATGATTATTAATATTCTAGAGAAAAAGCCTTGACTGGGGGAATGATTAATTGGAAGTTCTATCCTTGTTGGGGTCTCTTAAGTGTAGTATTAAAAATGTTATTTTTTTCACTTAGTTAACCCTTACTAAATAAAGAAAAGTCAAGTGATTGAGCTAACTCTTATTCGCAAATCCTAGTCCTCTCCCTTGGGAAGGTCTAGCGTTAGTAAATACAGAACTAGCCAACAACATCCAGTTTAACCAGCACTTAAGCCTTCCAACTCAAGTGTCTCCTTTTAATCAACCCCATGTCAAGTATGGAGTCTACTCCATTGATATGAATATAACGCTCGTAGAAGTATAAAAAGAAGACATAATAAATTGAATAAAATAAATCTTTGAAAAAATTAATTAAAGATAAAAATAATCCTTTTCACTAACAATTCATGAAAATAATCCAACAACCACTTTAAACAAGAATTAAGAATATGAAATAAATAAAAGAGTAAGTAGGGAAATAAACTAGAATAGTATCTTCAACGGAGGTAATGAGTCTTCAATATCCAACAGCAAAAGCAATAAACTGGGAATGTAAAGAGAACCTAGAGGGAGAGTAATCCTCTTTAGATTCTGATCTAAAAACCTAAAACTATCCTAATGTGTGAATGTATCTAAAATTGTGTTGTGTAAAAAGGTGTGTCGAGTCTCTGCATGTTCCCTGGCTTTATTCTGTGTTTTTGGGTCGAAAACTGGGTTAAAACGCGGCCCGAAATCGCCCCCAGCTTTTTTTGTTAATTCTGCAGATCGCGCAGGTCACGCGTACGGGTCGTCCACGCGTTTGCGTCATTCAGCGATTTTTCTTGTCATGCGTACGCGTCGTCCACGCGTTCGCGTCATTCGTGCAGACTCCAATCTACGCGTACGCGTCAGGCACGTGCACGTGTCGCTGCAATTTTCTCCATTCCGCGCGCTCGTGTGAGCCATGCGCGCGCGTCGGTGTTCGCTGGTCATCTCCTTAGTTTCTTGTGTTCCTTCCATTTTTGCAAGCTTCCTCTCCATTTCCTAAGCCATTCCTGCCCTATAAAGCCTGAAACACTTGACACATGGATCACGGCATCGAATGGTATAAAGGGGAATTAAAATACATAAATTAAAGTTTTTTAGGAAGCAAGTTTCTAACCATAGAATAAAACTAGGAAGGAAAATGTAAAATTATGCAATTAGTATGAATAAGTGGGTGATGACTTGATGAAACAACTCAATTAAACACAAGATAAACCATAAAATAGTGGTTTATCAACCTCCCCACACTTAAACATTAGCTTGTCCTCATGCTTAGCTTAAGGAGATAAAACAAATGAGTAGAGAAAAGTAAGACTCATGCAATGCAATGCAACCTATGTATATGAATGCAACTATATGCTAAAATGATTTTGCTTATTTAGTTAAAAATAAATAAGTTCTTCAAGACAAAAATAAATCAAGTTCCACTAATTCAAATTATACAGTAAAAGCAATTAAACTTGTAAGATGACAGCTTATGAAAGCAGGGAACACAGAATCAAGCATTGAACCCTCACTGATGGTGTATATGCACTCTAGTCACTCTAATGTATAGGGTAATCACTCTGCTCTTCTCTAATCATGCTTTCTAAACCTTGTTCTTCACCTAATCAATCAACAAATATTTAATGCACCAATGCAAACATCATGAGGTCTTTTTAAGGTTGTAATGGGGCCAAGGTAAAGGTGAGGGTATATATATATGGCTAAGTGAGCTATAAATTGAATCCTTGATTATCCTAAGCTATCACCTAACATACATACTCTATTTTCTTCTTAAATCATCCTTAGTTACCCAAAGTTTTCCCACTTTTGTATTACATACTCATGCATCAACTCTTCTTTTAACTTGTGTCACATGTGTATTGATTTTTCATTAAGCTTAACACTGGGGTAATTTTGTCCCCTTATTTATTTAATCACTTAATTACTCGAAAAATTTTTATTTTTATTTTTTATTTTTTTTAAAGCATAAAAATAAACATAACATTGCCAATGTACATGGATTTTTAATTTTTCTAGTTTCACATGAGTAGGTATCCAAATTCCCAATATTTATCATGATACATTCCCTTATTAACCAATGTTCCCACAGTTTTCCATACTTAATTGATACACAATTTCTATCTTAAGCTAACCAAAGATTCAATTTTGGGTATTACTTGTTTTTTCGCTTAAGACTAGTAATGTGGTAAAATATAGAACAAAGGGGATTAAAAAGGCTCAAAGTGGCTAACAAAGGTAAATGGAAGGGTAGGCTATTTGGGATAAGTGAGTTAATAATCAATTGATGGCCTCAATCATATGCATGCATATAACACATTAAATATTGGACATATAGGATGGAACAAAATATAGATCACAATCATAGAGAAGCAAACACACAAGAATAAAATTTTATAGTTAAATAATGTAACCATGTCATTAGGCTCAAGTCTCACAGGTTGTGTGTTCTAGCTTTTGACTATGTTCCAAATACAACTTCCAAACAAGTTTAACATAGGAGTTTTGATTTAAATTAGTGAAATTTCTCAAAAATAGGGTCTTAAAAAAACTTTATTATTTTCTAACCAAATAGAACATGCATGCAATTACTTATTACTATGATATATATCCTATTCTAATAAAAGAAAAATAATTAAATATCCTATTTTATTGGTGTTAAGAAAGAGAAATTACCTCTAGAAGTCAGGTACTGACCGACCTCCCCACACATAAATTTTGGCACCGTCCTCGTTGCCATCAGTCAAGAACAAAGGTGGGCTGGTAGCATTATCTCCACAATCGGGACCGTCATGGCTCCCTGTGCTGGTAAATGAAGTGGAGTCCGGGGTGTCTGGGTCTTCTTTAGGTGGGTGGTGACCAACAATCAGCTCCTTGAGGTATGTAAATCGGCGCTTGTTACGGCGCTCTCTTTGCTTTCTTTTCCGGTCAAGCCGGTCTAATTTCTCAAGTATCTGATGGAGCAGTTGGTTTGTTGAAGGTGCTTGTGATGTGGAAGGAGTAGGAATATCTTCGGCCGGGTCTGCTGGCTGGCTAGTAGTGGCTGCTGGAGGTCTGATATATTTCCTGTTAGGGACTATCTGATCATCTCATGGAATCATGACTTTGGTGTCCCCAGCTCTGTAGGAGACTCCGGCTGCTGAGACTAGATCTGAAACCAAGGTGAGAAAAGGTATGTTACTCGCAATCTGTACGTGTCTCATAGCATGCCGAATGTGTCTTGGTAAATTGAGGTGCTGGTTTGTAAGGATACACCAGAGTAGAACAGCCATGTCTGCAGTGAAGGAGGACTCGTGAGTGCTCGGAAAGACGTAATGGAACATAATCTGTGCCCATACTCGAGCCTCCAAGGTTAGTGCTGAAGCCAATATGCTCTTAGGTCGAGATCGATGGTATCCATAGATCCATCTGCTGCCAGGCTGTGCTATAACTCTGAGAACGGCGTCCCAGTCAAATTGGTATGTTTGGCGTTTGAGTAAAGCTTCTTGGAATGCATCCAATCCTTCTGGAACAGGGGGAAGATCTAAAACTTTTTGAATGGCCTCTTCAGTTATAGGGACTTGCTTCTGACGGACATAGACGGACTGCATGGTTGGCATGTGAAAATTGTAGTAGAATTCAACTACCCATGAAAGGTTAACCTGCCGTGGCTGTCTTCGTAGGAATCCCCATTGTCTTCGCTCAATGCGGGGCTCAACAAATTCAATAATGTTGGTCGAGAGGATGAGTAGATACTCATTGTTATAGTTTCTCTCAGCCAGGATGGGGAAAATCTGCTTACAGTAGCGGTTAGTGAACCGCGCAGTGTCTTTTGCTGGATAGACTTTCTCTTTTTCATCGACCTTGATGATCCTCTTGATTCGTTTTGTTGAGGGCTTTACTGCTGTTGAAGATGGCTCTGCCACTAGTGTTCTTTTTGTTCCTTTCCTTGCTGGTGGTTTGGGAGTAGCTTTCTCTTTACCTTTCTTGGTGGCCATCCTGAAAAGGGAAAAAGAAAGTAATATGTAAAGCTAAGTGTTCGAGCAAGGGAGATGATAGTATAGGTGATAATCAATGCACGGTAAAGAGGGATGTCGTTAACACATGGTCATGACTACATGTGAAAAGTTCATCAATGGATATATAGCAAGTGCATGTGATGGATATGAAATGCAAGATGTTTATTGGCATGTCGGCAAAGGCATGATTAGCATAGATCAAGCATTAAATGTCCAAGTTAGATTATCAACTCTTTCAAACTAACAACCTGTTTGTATTGACAATTATATTTAATCAATAAAATATAAAAGGAGTTTTGTGAAAAATAGGCATTAGAGTAGTAGAATAGAATAATATAAAAATAATGTGGAATGCCATATGGGCTTTTTCACAAACACATAGCATGCATGGTGAATATGTTATTGAAAGTATTAAAGTGAACATGCAAGCAACCCTTTAAGAAGTAATATTAATTGTCAAACAATTCCACAATAACTCACAAGCAAAAATGTAAAAGAAAATAATCACCCAATTAAATTTTTAACACCAATTAAAAAAAAGAGAAAGAAAAGGAAAATATAGATAATGAAAGTAAAAAGAAAAAGAAAAAGAAGAAGAAAACGTAAACATAAATAAAAATAATAAAGGAAAAGTAAAAAGTAAAGAAAGAAAGAAAAGACCATGATAATGGATGTGAAAAATAAGGAAGGGAGAAAGTAAAGAGTGAGAAAGATAAAGAAGGAAGAAGAAAGAAGAAAGAAATAAGAAAAAAAAGAAAAGATTTAGGTTTGGGGGGGGGGGGAAGATAAGATATTTGGCGCTGATCTGGATAAGCTGTGCGTCGCATGTGACACGGACGCGTGGGTCATGCGATCGCGCGACCTGATTTGTGCTATTGGCGCGAGTGCAGCCTTGCGCACGCACAACTCTCTATTTTATATGCATTTTGCAAAAAAATCTGGGTGACGCGTTCGCTGGGTGACGCGATCGCGTGAATGGCCATATTTTGAAAAACGATGCGGACGCGTGGGGCACGCGTTTGCGTGATAGGGCTTGTGCTTCCAGTACCCTTCCAACCCCACTCCATCATAACTCTCTGCCATACACCCATTTACGTCGATTTTGCAGGGCCACGTGTGCGCATGGGCGATGCGCACGCATGGGAGGCTATTTTTCAAAATGACGCGGACGCGTCAGGGACGCGTTCGCGTGACTCTCTGCTTCTTTCTTTCTGGTTTGGAATGCGCCTATGACGCGGACGCATCGCGTGCATTTTTTTATGCAGTATGCAAATGGAAATGCAGGTTATATGCAGAGGTTATGAGAAGAGTCATTAATAAAATAAAGTAAAATAAATCTATGACTGAAACGGAATGATCATACCATGGTGAGTTGTCTCCCACCTAGTACTTTGCTTTTACGTCCTTAAGTTGGACGTTCTTCAGGCTCATTCTGCTTCTGTTGGTGGGTCTTCTAAGAGGAAAACCTCTAGTTCTTTGTGATCCTTAATCTTCTCTCCATGATAAAGCTTTAGGCGATGTCCATTGACCTTGATGAATTTGGAGCTTGAAGGATGATGCTGGTGAAAAACTCCGTATGGCTCTGCCTTTTCTACTCTATAGGGACCTTCCCATCTTGATCTCAGTTTACCTGACATAAGTCTCAGTCTGGAGTTATAAAGAAGAACTAACTCCCCTGGTCTGAATTCTCTCCTTTTTATGTGCTTGTCATGGACAGCCTTCATCTTCTCCTTGTAACGCCTGGAGTTGTCATATGCTTCTAGGCGAAGGTTCTCCAGTTCTGCTAGTTGCAGCTTCCTTTCAGCACAAGATTCTTCAAAATTCATGTTGCACTCCCTTACAGCCCAGAAAGCCTTGTGTTCCACCTCTACTGCAAGGTGGCAAGCCTTTTCGTATACTAAGCGGAAAGAGCTCATCCCAATGGGTGTCTTGTACGCTGTTCTATATGCCCAGAGTGCATCTTGTAGCCTCACTCCAGTCCTTTCTATGAGGCTTTACTATCTTCTCTAGGATGCGTTTAATTTCTCTGTTAGACACTTCTACTTGTCCATTGGTTTGGGGATGATAAGTTGTTGCTACTTTATGAACAATCTCATGCTTCTTCATTGTAGTCTCCTGTTACAAAAGTGAGTGCCTTGATCACTCACAATTGCTCGTGGTGATCCAAAGCAACAGATAATATGATTTCTAAGAAAGGAAACAACAGTGTTAGCATCATCAGTACGGGTAGGAATTGCTTCTACCCATTTAGAAACATAGTCTATAATTAACAGTATATAAAGGTAACCATTAGAGTTTGGAAATGGACCCATGAAGTCAATGCCCCAAACATAAAAAATTTCACAGAAAACCATAATCTGTTGAGGCATCTCATCCTTCTTCAATATATTACCAAACCTTTGGCATGGGGAACAAGATTTACAAAATTCTGCAGCATCTTTAAAAAGAGTAGGCCACCAGAATCCACAGTCTAAGATTTTTCTAGCTGTTCTTTGAGGGCCAAAATGTCCTCCACTCTCAGAAGAGTGGCAGGCCTCTAAAATAGACTGGAATTCTTATTGGAGCACACATCTTCTAATTACCTGGTCAGCACCACATCTCCATAAATATGGGTCATCCCATATATAATATTTAGATTCGCTTTTCAGCTTGTCCTTTTGATGCTTAGTAAAATTTGGAGGGAAAGTGTGGCTAACTAGATAATTAGCTACATGTGCATACCAAGGAACTACTTCGGATACTACTTGCAAGCTATCAAATGGGAAAGTATCATTGATAGGAGTGGAGTCATCTTTGATGTGTTCAAGGCGAATCAAGTGGTCTGCCACTAAATTCTGGTTACCGCTCCTATCCTTAATTTCTAAATCAAATTCTTGCAGCAATAGTATCCAACGTATCAATCTTGGTTTAGACTCTTTTTTAGCTAATAAATATTTTAGAGCTGCATGGTCTGAGTACACTACTACCTTAGTACCAAGTAAATAGGCTCGAAATTTATCCAGAGCAAAAATAATAGCTAGAAGCTCTTTTTTAGTAGTAGTGTAATTAGACTGAGCAGCATCTAAGGTCTTAGATGCATAAGCAATTACGAAGGGATCCTTACCTTCGCGCTGAGCGCCACTCCCACTGCATGGTTGAATGCATCACACATAATTTCAAATGGCTGGCTCCAGTCTGGTCCTCTCACAATTGGAGCTTGAGTTAGGGCGATCTTCAGCTTATCAAATGCTTGCGTGCAATCCTCACTGAATTGAACTCAATATCTTTCTGCAACAGTCTGGATAAAGGTAATGCTACCTTACTGAAGTCCTTAATGAATCTCCTGTAAAAACCTGCATGGCTATGGAACGAACAAACTTTCCTCACAGAGGAGGGGTAAGGTACACTAGAAATGACATCCACCTTTGTTGGATCTATAGAAATACCCGTATTAGAAACAACATGTCCTAGAACAATCCCTTGTTTTACCATAAAGTGACATTTTTCAAAATTCAATACAAGGTTTGAACTAACATACCTGTCTAATACTCTAGCTAAACTATCCAAGCAGAGGTGAAATGAATTACCATATACGCTAAAATCATCCATAAATACTTCCATACAGTTCTCAATAAGATCTAAAAAGATACTCATCATGCATCTTTGGAAAGTAGCCGGTGCATTACATAAGCCAAAAGGCATCCTTTTGTATGCATATGTTCCAAAGGGACATGTAAAAGTAGTCTTCTCCTGATCTTCAGGAGCTATATGAATTTGAAAATATCTTGTATAGCCATATAAATAACAATAATGGGATTTACCTGACAAGCGATCAAGCATCTGATCAATAAATGGCAAGGGATAATGATCCTTGCGATTAGCTTGGTTGAGATGCCTATAGTCAATGCAAACCCTCCATGAATTCTGTACTCTAGTTGTCAGGAGTTCTCGATGATCATTCTTTACTGTTGTGACTCCGGACTTCTTGGGTACCACTTGTACTGGACTGACCCATTCACTGTCTGAGATGGGGTAAATGATATCTGCTTCAAGTAGCCTGGTCACTTCTTTCTTGAAAACTTCTAAGATGGTAGGTTTCAATCTTCTTTGGGGTTGACGGAGGGGTTTTGATTCCTCTTCTAGATATATTCTGTGCTCACAAACTTGAGGACTGATGCCTACTATATCCGCCAAGCTCCATCCAATTGCTTTCTTGTGCTTTCTTAGTAATCTAAGCAGTTGTTCCTCTTGTTGAGAAGTGAGTTCCCTTGCAATGATAACTGGAAACTTCTAATTATCCTCAAGGTAAGCATACTTGAGGTGTGGAAGAAAGGGCTTCAATTCCAATTTCTTCTCTTGGCTGGGTTCTGGATCATTCGGAGCTAGTGGTAATGGTAAAGTGTCTTCATTATGTTCAGAGGGTGTCCCCACACTTGGACCTTTCTCTATGTGCTTCTCTTCTAATTCTTCTTGGTGAACTTCAGCTACAGTTTTATCAATGATGTCGCACTGGAAGATAGAATGATCTTCCGGAGGGTACTTCATAGCTTTTAAACTGAAACTTACTGTTCGGCCATCTATCTCAAAGGAGTAAGTTCCTGAGAATGCATCCAGCTTGAATTTTGAAGTCTTCAGGAATGGCCTTCCAAGCAAGATTGAGGATGGTCTTCCTGAGTCATTAGGGGGCATTTCCAGGATATAGAAGTCAATAGGAAATGTGAGCCCCTTAATGCTCACTAATACATCTTCAGCAATTTCAACTACTGTAATAATATTTTTATATGCTAACACAAAATGGGCTGCCGACCTTTTTAAGGGAGGGAGCCTTAGAGTATCATATATAGACAATGACATTATACTAACACACGCTCCTAAGTCACACATGCAATCAGAAAATATTACACCTCCAATGGTACAGTTTACCATGCATGGACCTGGATCACTACGTTTTTTAGGTATACCTCCCATTAAAGCAGATATAGAACTACCTAAAGGGATAGTTTCTAATTCGTTAATTTTCTCTTTATGAATGCATAAATATTTCAGAAACTTTGCATATTTAGGTACTTGCTGAATAACATAAAAAAGGGGAACAGTTACCTCAACCTTTTTGAAAATTTCTACCATTTTGGGATCAAGTTCCATCTGCTTTCTGGACTTCCTTGCAAGATGTGAGAATGGGATAGGGATGGCGCCACTTGCAGCTTCTGCATCCTTTGGTGGTCCATTCCTTTGTTGAGCTACTTCTTCTTCAACCTTGTCTTGTACTTTATCTTCCTCTTCAGCATCTTCCATTTCAGCATCTTCTACTTCCACTGAGTCTTCAGTTGGGGCATGTTCTATTGGACTTGGCTCCTCCTGATTCCTCTCTGGCAATGTGGTTCTGGACCTCAAAGTGATGGCATTGATACCACCCTTGGGGTTAGGTAAGGGTTGAGAAGGAATTCTACTGGAGCTTAAAGGTTGGTTAATGGAAGTAGGTAATGAATCTATCCGGGCGGCGAGAGCTTGTAAAGTGGCATTCAGACCATTTAGAGTAGAGTTCAGTGTAGTCTGCATGTCTTGTTGTCCTTGTGCAAGAGAACGAAGCATCTCGTCATTTGATGAGGAATTAGGGTAAGTGATCTGTAGGACTTGTTGTTAGTTATGCTGGGGTCTTCGTGACTGTCTTAGGTGAGTAGCTCTATAAGGTTGGTTCTGATTCAGCTGTCTGTTGTTATTATTTCACCTCTGGTTTCCATTATTGTCTCTGCCTCCTCTGTTATAGTTGTCCCTCCAGCCATGGTTGGAGTTATCTCTCCAACTTTGGTTGGAGTTGTCTTGCCATCCTTGGTTATAGTTTCCACCTTGGTTGTAGTTGTCGCCTTGTTGATTGTATCCTTGATTCGGGTGGTCATAGAAGTTATGAGTAGCTGCCACAGTGTTATCTTCTTGTTGGAGCTGCGGGCATTCATCAGTATAATGACTATAATCAGCACAGATTCTGCATACTCTTTGTGGAACTAACTTTTGGTTTTGTTGTGGTGGGAAAGGCTGAGCTTGTTGTTGTTGGTTCAACTGCATTTGCTTCAGTAAGTTGGTCATTTCACATATGCTTTGTGTAAGAGCAGAAGTCTCAGTGCTAGAGGAAATTTCTGCAACAGCTTTTGAGTGGCTGTTCCTGTGCCTATGATTCCTGGTAGACTCAGCTAAGTCGCTGATCAGTTGCCATGCTTCATCTGCGGTCTTGTATTTCTTCAGAGAACCATTACTAGCACCATCTAGGGTAGTTTTATCCTGAGGCTTCATGCCTTGAGTGAAGTAGCTGATTAACACTAGTCTGTCAATCATGTGATAGGGGCATGCATCTAGAAGGTTCTTAAAACGCTCCCAGTACTCATAAAGAGTTTCTGATTCTCCTTGAACAATGCAGGAGATCTCTTTCCTTAGTCTGTCTGTAATTTCAGCTGAAAAGTATTTTTCCAAAAATTCTCTCCTGAGCGTATCCCAGTTGGTAACAGTCGCTTCAGGTTGGGAGTAGTACCACTCCCTCGCCTTTCCCTCAAGAGAAAACAGGAAGGCAGTTAACAAAATAGAAGTTTCATTTGCACCATGACGCCTAATAGTAGAACAGGTTGTCTGAAAATCCCTTAGATGCTTGATGGGCTTCTGAGCAGGTAAGCCATGAAACTTGGGCATCAAGTTGATTAATGCAGTCTTCATTTCAAAGTCTGTAGCCAGAGTTAGATGATGCACTTGATACGGCTGTAGTGTAAAATCTGGGGCTCCAGCTTCCTGGAGAGTAATCCTCCTAGGTGCTGCCATGTTATCTGCACGTGAATCAACTGAATCAGTAGTAAAGGAGCTTGTTTCACCCTCAGATGGCAGTTCCGATTCGCCCTTAGATAAGACTGCTGAATCGATAACAATTACTTCACCACCCTCAGAGGCTAACCTGCGTCAAGCTCGCCTAATACGTGAAATAGTTCTTTCAATTTCAGGGTCAAATGCAGCTAAGCTCGGATCAGACAGTGAACGCGTCATTCAATGAGAGAAACATATAGCTCATGGTAATAAAATAAAAATAAAATATGCAATTAAAAATAAAAATATGTACATTAATTAATAATTTAGCACACAATTGCAACTCCCCGGCAATGGCACCAAAAATTGGTACGTGGCAGAAGTTAGGCCAATTAAGAGATTGTAATGTAAGAACAACGTTGCGAGTATAGCTCTTAACCTGCTAAAATCGGCCTCACCAATTTAGAAAGGTGTCACAAAAATTTAGAATAAAAATACTGGGAGCATGAATCCTAGGTCGTCTCCCAACGAGTTGCGAGAAAGGATGCTATTTTATTAATTAGGAATTTCCAAGAGAGTTTATGTTTGGATAACGAGTAATTAAATAATTGTAAATTAAAGCAATAAAAACTAAGAATGATTATTAATATTCTAGAGAAAAAGCCTTGACTGGGGGAATGATTAATTGGAAGTTCTATCCTTGTTGGGGTCTCTTAAGTGTAGTATTAAAAAGGTTGTTGTTTTCACTTAGTTAACCCTTACTAAATAAAGGAAAGTCAAGTGATTGAGCTAACTCTTATTCGCAAATCCTAGTCCTCTCCCTTGGGAAGGTCTAGCGTTAGTAAATACAGAACTAGCCAACAACGTCCAGTTTAACCAGCACTTAAGCCTTCCAACTCAAGTGTCTCCTTTTAATCAACCCCCATGTCAAGTATGGAGTCTACTCCATTGACATGAATATAACGCTCGTAGAAGTATAAAAAGAAGACATAATAAATTGAATAAAATAAAGCTTTGAAAATTAATTAAAGATAAAAGTAATCCTTTTCACTAACAATTCATAAAAATAATCCAACAACCACTTTAAACAAGAATTAAGAATATGAAATAAATAAAAGAGTAAGTAGGGAAACAAACTAGAATAGTATCTTCAACGGAGGTAATGACTCTTCAATATCCAACAGCAAAAGCAATAAACTGGGAATGTAAAGAGAACCTAGAGGGAGAGTAATCCTCTCTAGATTCAGATCTAAAAACCTAAAACTATCCTAATGTGTGAATGTATCTAAAATTGTGTTGTGTAAAAAGGTGTGTCGAGTCTCTGCATGTTCCCTGGCTTTATTCTGTGTTTTTGGGTCGAAAACTGGGTCAAAACACGACCCGAAATCGCCCCCAGCATTTTCTGTTAATTCTGCAGATCGCGCAGGTCACGCGTACGCGTCGTCCACGCGTTCGCATCATTCAGCAATTTTCCTTGTCACGCGTACGCATCGTCCATGTGTTTGCGTCATTCGTACAGACTCTAATCCATGCGTACGCGTCAGGCACGTGTATGCGTCGCTGCAATTTTCTCCATTCCATGCGCTCGTGTGAGCCATGCGCGCGCATCGGTGTTCGCTAATCATCTCCTTAGTTTCTTGTGTTCCTTCCATTTTTGCAAGCTTCCTCTCCATTTCCTAAGCCATTCCTGCCCTATAAAGCCTGAAACACTTAACACACGGATCACGGCATCGAATGGTATAAAGGGGAATTAAAATACATAAATTAAAGTTCTTTAGGAAGCAAATTTCTAACCATATAATAAAACTAGGAAGGAAAATGTAAAATCATACAATTAGTATGAATAAGTGGGTGATGACTTGATGAAACCACTCAATTAAACACAAGATAAACCATAAAATAGTGGTTTATCAATCCACTATGAGCAAGCTTAGTTAGGTAATCATTTTTCTCTTTTTGTCATAACTTTAACTATTTGAACACGTGAGAGTTGATTAGCTAGATAGCTAATTGAGTATGATTAATTAGCAGATTGTAATTTTATCTTTTAAAAGATAATTCTAATTAGAGTATACATACATCTGTGTATGATCAGCAAGAATGCTACGAGATTTCTGTAATTAATTTCTTTGGGATTTTTAAGATCAATGATGTACAATCTGATGTAAGGAAAAATTGTGGTTTCAAAAGGCCATGCTACAAGAGAAGCTATGACTAGCTAGCTAGTTATGATATTACATCCTTTTAGGTCTTTCTTCTTAAGAAATTATTAAACTGTTCACAAAAACCTGCAATAATTTCTGCCTAAAATTTTATCTTTGGAGGAAAGACTTGTCTTGTGGTTTAAATGATATTCATAGGACACTCAAAAACCCTCTTTAATTTGTAGAGTTTGCATGTGATGTGAAAACACCGATGTAGCTTTTTTTCCTTCTCAATATCCTCCAAAACTAATAAGTAATATTGTTATAGAACCCTTTCACACTTTGATCTTTCAAAACTCAATAGGGTGCTTAAAAAGTGTCAAAGGGTCCTAGGACCTATATTTTTCCTATGAAGTTTATAACATTCATATGACATTTGAAGTTTATTAAGGTCATTTTTTAAATAAGAGTGGGAATATAAGTTTCACATTGTTTGTAAGTTGCTGTTTTTGAAAGAAGTTAGGTGAAAAATAATTTGGTGGCCAGGATATAGGTTTTATGTGATGCAAGCTGATTCTAGTTGTTGTTGAAGACTTGATGTAGATTTTTCACAATGTTCAGGCTTAAATGAAGTTACATGAGAGTCAAAAAGTCATTCTTTTATGACTTATGAAATTGGAGAAACCTAGGTCATAGACATGCTTAAAAAATATGTACAACATTCTGCCTAGGCTGGATGGTATCCAATCACATTTTAGAACCTAATACTTATTTTGTTAATTTGTATCAGGGAGATAACTATAGTCTAACATGTAAGTGCGGTGTGGAGATTAGAAATATCACATGATACTTCTTGATTAAAGCGCGATGAAAGATTTATTAGACATAATTTTTCTATTTTTTTTCATCTGGTACGTTTTTTGTGGCATCTAAGTGTTTTTTTTGGTTGCTCTGATAATGGGTGTTTAGAGGGTGGTGTGGTGCCATTGGTTTTACTGGTGTTCTCTTTCTTTGGGTCCCTTTCTCTTAACTTTCCTCAAGGAAGCTACTTCATCTATGGAAAACATTTGTGTTAAGGTTATAATTTTAAGGACTTAGCATCTACATGGAGTTTTTAAAATGTTCTTTTTGGAGGTTGTTCATACCTTGGACTGAACTATAAGGTCCGGATTGGACGAAGATAAAGCGACCGACCTCTTTGGCATTTTGTCTACCACCGACCTCTTCACAAAGAGCTCAGGCGAATGACCACAGAGGCCCAAGGGGGCCCAAGAAAGAAGAGTCACCACCTACTAGAAGGCGGCTGCCCAAAAGATAGGTGATTTCACCCACAAAAGATAAGATAAGATAACAAACTTATCTCAAGGAAGGTCACTCCATACTACTATAAATACACTGGAGCACCCAGGTATAACATATATTCTAATTTCACTAAAAACCTACCTAAAGCCCATACTGACTTAAGCATCAGAGTCTCTTGCAGGTACCACCCACCTCTGGTGATCGAGGACCATTAGCATCTCGAGCTCCCATAAGTCGGGCACGACAGTTCAATCCACATCTGAAGATCTCCTCCGAGATCAACCTCCCTATTTCAGGTAACCCTCGGAACATTGGCGCCATTGCCGGGGACCTGGAAGTCATCCTATCATCATGGCAAGCAATCCTCCCAACGACCTCAACTCGGGATTGGAAGAAGGAATGCCACTTAAGAACACGAATGCCACACCAAACTCCCCAAAGGATACCCATCAATCCAAGGAAGACAAGCAGACTCAGAACGCAGAAATTCTAGATGCCATTCGTGAACAGTAGGATCGCCTTAAAATGCTCGAACAAGAAGCCGAACGTTAGCACGAAGTTGAGCGAGATCTCCGAAGAGAAACAAGACGGCATCGAGAGCTGGAAGACATACTCTTGAAGCTCGAAGCCGACCTCAAAACTAAAACCGCTCGGTCCAACCGCGAAGATAGCCCCCACAAGGACTAAGACCCAGTCACAAAAGAAATTATGAAGGCAAAAGTCCTAAAGGACTTCAAAGCTGCTGACATGACCCCATATGATGGTACATCAGACCCAAGTCATCACCTCAGCAACTTCAGAAGTCGGATGTACCTCACGGATGCCTCAGACGCAACCCGTTACAAACCTTTTCTGATCACCTTGATTAAAACGGCAATAAAGTGGTTCGACAGCTTGCTACCAAGGTCGATTACAAGCTTTGATGATCTCGCTAGGAAGTTCTTAGCCAGATTCTCCATTCAGAAAGACAAAACCAAGCACGCTCCAAGCCTACTAGGGTTTAAGCAAGGAGATTGGGAAAGCCTCCGTAGTTATATGGAGAGATTCAACAAAGCATGTCTTGACATACAAAGTCTCCCTACGAAGCAGCCATTATGGGACTCATCAAAGGTTTACGAGAAAGACCCTTTAGCCACTCCATATCTAAGAAACACCCATCTCTAAACGAGGTGCAAGAACGGGTGGAAAAGTACATTAATATGGAGGAGAACTCTGGATTAGGAGAAGCTTCAAAGACCGAATTCTCCTACCCACCACGGGACAAGGATAAAGAGTCCAGAAAAAAAGAAGACCAACCCACTAAGAAACCTAGAAAGTGCCATAACTACACCCCTCTTCGGGTGTTCCTTGCGGATGTCAACCGAGAAATATGCAACACTGAGAAGATCCCACCCCCTCGTCCGATCAAACACAAGACAGGAGGAAGTCGGACAGAGTATTACGAATACCACCAAATCTATGGGCACCCTACGAACGAGTGCTACGACCTGAAGAATGTCATAGAAAAATTGGCAAGAGAAGGGAGACTAGATCGGTTCTTAGCCAATAGAGCGGACCAACCAAAAAAGAGAAGAAGGGATGAAGAGGGCGAATGAGCTGAACGTCCCCTCACACCCCTGAAAGACATATTCACATGATAAATGGAGAATTCGCAGGAGGAGCGATCTCTAAGTCATCCCACAAAAGACACCTTAAAGAGGTGTACCATGTCGGAGGAAGGGACTAGTCGGCCGACCTCCCCACTATTACCTTCCCTCAAGAAGACGCATAGGCATCATTCTAGGGCATGATGACCCCGTGGTCGTTACCATCATACTCGCTAATGCCAATCTCCACGGAACACTGGTAGACCAAGGAAGCTCTGCAGATATCCTGTTTAAATCTGCCTTCGACAAGCTTGGGCTACAAGAAAAAGAACTCAGAGCATATCCTAATACCCTATTCGGGCTCGGAGACGCCCCAATCCAACCACTTGGTTACATCTCATTGCACACAACCTTTGGAAAAGGGACATGGTCTAGAACTCTAAGTATAGACTACATCGTCGTCGACGTGAGCTCTGCATACAATGCCCTTATAGGTCGGACAATCCTAAACCAACTCGCCGCGGTGGTCTCCACTCCGCACCAATGCATGAAGTTCCCAACGTCAGAAGGATCGCCACCATAAAGGGAGACCAAAAACTCGCGTGACGCTGCTACAACGAAAGTCTGAACCTCAAGGGTGACCCCAGAGGAAAAGAAGCCAACACTATTGAACTCGGGGGAGCCCGAGCTCACGAAGAACTTCGGCCCCAACCAGAGGGCGAGACCGAGGAAGTCCAGATCGGAGATACCCAAGACAAAACAATAAACATAGGGCGAACCTAAAGGGAGACCTAAAAGAGCTACTAACAAAATTCTTGAAGGCAAATTCTGACCTATTCGCATGGAAGGCCGCGGATCTGCCTGGTATTGATCCCAGACTAATGTGCCACAAACTAGCAGTCTACCCGGGATCTCGGCCAGTACAAAAGAAACGCAGGAAGCTTGGCCCAGAGAGATCGCAAGCTGTGGAAGAATAGGTACAAGCCTTATTAGAAGCAGGGTTCATAAGGGAGGTCAAGTACCCATTATGGCTGGCCAATGTGGTACTGGTCAAAAAGTCAAATGGAAAGTGGCGGATGTGCACTGATTACCCCGACCTTAACAAAGTCTGCCCAAAAGATCCCTATCCACCCCCAAATATAGACACCCTAGTCGACACCTCATCAGGATACAAGTACCTTTCTTTCATGGACGCCTACTCAGGGTACAACCAAATACCGATGTATCAACCCGACCAAGAGAAAACATCGTTCCTAACCTCAAAGGCAAACTATTGCTATGTAGTTATGCCATTCAGACTAAAAAATGCAGGGGCTACATACCAGAGGTTGATGAATAAAATTTTTGCCAATCACATTGGAAAATTGATGGAGGTCTATGTCGACGATATGTTGATAAAGACACAAAAGGAAGAAGCGCTACTACTTGACATTGTCGAAGTGTTTGACACTATAAGAAAGCACAGGATGAGGCTAAATTCCGCAAAGTGCACTTTCGCGATAGAAGCCGGCAAATTCTTGGGCTTCATGCTCACCCAGAGAGGAATTGAAGCAAACCCAGATAAATGTCAGGCCATACTCAGCATGAAAAGCCCGACCTGTGTCAAAGAGGTACAACAGTTAAATGGAAGATTAGCAGCCCTGTCTAGATTCCTAGCTGGATCGGCCTTAAGATCTTTTTCTTTCTACGTAACATTAAAGAAAGGAAAGAGGTTTAATGGACCCCTGAATGTGAACAAGCCTTCCAGGACTTCAAGACATTTCTGGGACAGCCACCCATCCTAACTCGACCCTGGCCAGGAGAGGAATTGATCCTTTACCTGGCCGTGGGAAATCAGGCAATAGCCTCAGTGCTAGTCAGCGAGGACGAGAACGGACAACAGCCCATCTACTTCATCAGTAAGGCTTTACAAGGGGCTAAACTAAACTACCAAAAGATAGAAAAGTTTGCCTACACACTTATACTCACCTCCCGACGACTTCGACCATACTTTCAAGCACACACCATCATAATATGGACTAACCAACCCATAAGAGGTATCCTATAAAAAATCGACTTAGCTGGAAGAATCCTACAATGGACGGTGGAGTATTTCGAATTTGACCTTAAGTACAAAGCTCGGACAACCATCAAGTCGCAATACGTGGCCGACTTCGTCGCAGAGTACCCTGACACCCCAAGCACCCCCGCTAACTGGAACCTCAATGTTGACGGCTCATCAAACAAAGCTGGAAGTGGAGCAGGTGTCATTTTAGAAAGTGACTAGGGAACCCAACTCGAACTCTCTTTAAGGTTTGAGTTTCATGCCTCAAACAACCAAGCTGAGTATGAGGCCCTACTGGCTGGTTTAAAACTAGCTAAGAAAATTGGAGCTCAAAACCTTACCATATTCAGTGACTCACAAATAGTCACATCATAAATAGAAGGGAGCTATTAGTCCAAGGATCCCACCATGAAGAAATACCTAGACAAAACTAAAGAACAACTCAGAAAATTCATGGGATACGAGATCCGACATATACCCTTGGAACAAAATGCCTGAGCTGATGCACTTTCAAAGCTAGCCAGCACCAAACCAGGGGACAATAATAGAAGCCTCATCCAAGAAACACTGTAAAATTCGTCAACCTCCGAGGAAGAGAAGATCCTAACCATATCAGGCCAGGACCAAGGGTGGATGACTCCCATAATCAATTACCTTATGTGCGAAACACTCCCAGCAGATAAAAAAGAAGCAAAAAAGCTTATAAAGGAGGCACAATACTACATCTTGGTAGGCGACATCCTATACAAAAGAGGGATCTTAACACCCTTCCTCAAGTGCGTCCTGATCTCTGCCACAAAAGAGGTCCTGGAGGAAGTCCACAGTGGCATGTGTGGTAACCACCTTGGTGCACGAGCTCTCTCTAAGAAGGTACTCTGAGCTGGTTTCTACTGGCCGACCTTACAAAAAGAAGCAACAGAGTTCGTCAAGACGTGCCCCCCATGTCAAAAGCATGCCAACTTCTATATAGCTCCGCCTGAAGAACTCATCTGCGTTACTTCACCCTGGCCATTTGCAAAGTGGGGGCTCGACCTCCTCGGACCATTCCCTCAGGGACCAGGGCAAGTAAAGTTCCTCATCGTAGGTATAGATTACTTCACAAAATGGATTGAAGCAGAGCCAATAGCTACTGCCACCGCTCAAAGAAGTCGGAAGTTCCTGTATAGAAATATTGTCACAAGGTTTGGAATCCCATGCTCCATCACCACAGACAATGGCACACAGTTCACAGACACGGGCTTCGAGAACTTGGTAGCCGACCTGAAAATCAAGCACCAATGCACCTCTGTAGAACAGCCACAAGCCAATGGACAGGCAGAGGCCACCAACAAAGTTATATTGGCCGGGTTAAAACGAAAGCTACAGGACGCAAAAAGAGCTTGGGCTGAAGAGCTTCCGCAAGTCCTATGGGCATATCGGACAACGCCACATTCCACCACCGGGGAGTCACCTTTCTGACTTGCTTACAGAATGGAGGCAATGATCCCCATAGAGATAGAGGAAAGGTCCCCCAGGGTGATCCTTTACAACGAAGATACCAACTCCTAAACACAAAGGGAAGAGCTCGACCTACTTCCAGAAGTTCGAGAAAGAGTCCGGATTAGAGAGAAAGCGCTGAAGCGTCGAATAACTTTAAGGTATAATTGAAAGGTAATCCAGCGAAGCTTCGCCACCAACGATCTCATCTTAATCCGAAATGATATCGGAGCAGGTCGGTCAGGGGAAGGGAAGCTAGCAACCAACTGGAAAGGGCCATACCGAGTTATAGAAGTACTAGGTAAAGGTTACTATAAAGTGGCCGACTTAGAAGGGCAGGAGCTACCAAGGTCATGGCACGCCTGTAACCTAAGAAGGTACTATAGCTAGAAAAAAGATCTTAGGCCAAGGCGCACTCTTTTTCCTAAAATGGTTTTTTAATGAGGCGGCAGGCCAAGATTTGAAAGCTGCCTGAACTAGAAAGGTAAGCACTCGCATGTATACGCTCTTATCATATTTTTTTTATCTTATTATTTGATTAAAAGTTAGCAGTTTCCTAAAAAGTTTCCTACCAAGACGCATTAATCTACGATTATAAACGCAAAATTCATCGTCCGAACAAAAGAGGTCGGCAAGGTGAAGCAGAAAAGTAGGAATTAATGCAAGAAGTTATGAAAAGTAACCCATATAAAGCGACCTGACGAGGTCAGACTAAAAATGGGATTACTAAAAATAACTTGAAGAAGGTCCGACAGAGAAGTCGGATCAATGAAAGGATCACTGAAAAGGGAACGAGCATCTCGCAAAGGCCAAAAGGGTTGAAAAACCTATGGCCAAAGCACCTGATCAAAAGGGTATAAGTCCTAAATAAGGCGCGTTACCTAAAAAGTTGAAAGCACAACCCCAAACAGGGCTAAAAAGTTGTCATAAAAACTAAAAAGGTTCTATGAAAAGAACACTAAAAAGTTATTGGACATCAACTAAAAGCCCTGGCGGCAAGCCGCAAGGATAACAACGCCAAAAAAAGTTGTCAACACAACTAAAACAGGGCGTTCACAAATATCCCAAAAAGTGGTCGGGACATACAAGCACCAGACATCTAAAAAACATAAATAAACCTACGAGGAATACAATAGTTGAAAGAACAGATAGCACTTCTTCAGATAAGCCAAGCCATCACTCAAACAAACCAAAGTATAAAACATTAAAGACTCAAAGGTGGCCTAAACAACATCCTAGGAGTTTAAATTGTTTGTTTCTTAAAATAAGAGTTGCTGGAAAGCAACTAGCAGAGTGTCCGAAATAAAAAGTCATCCACAAAGACTTACAAGTTTCAAGAGGTCCACAGATCGGACCGTACCAAACATAATCAAAAATATAAAAACATCATAGGGGATCCAAGTTTGCCCTAGTAGCTACATCTTGAGGAGGAGGTGGCATGGTCGAGGTCAGGGTGGCATTGACAACTCTGGCCCATTCAGAATCTCCAGGTCAGGCTCGGGCTTAGGAGGGACCACCTCGCCAGAAGGAGCTATAGTAGTAGAAGCTGAGAAAGCCTTAGCTGGAGGCACAAGAGGAGGACCCTCATCCTCATCATCTGGGGCAGGCACAATCTTGCCATCCTCCACTACGTTGTCCATGATGAATAAAGAGAGGTCGGCATATGAAGCCAGAACTCGAGCTTGAGCCTTCAGATTTTCATACATGTCGGTCATGCTGCTCACCATATGGCCTTGAAGCTCGGCGTAGTCATCCTGAGCAGATTGAAGTCTCTCCTTAGTTTCCAAGAGCTTGCCATAGGTGCGGGTATAGCTCTCCTTATACTTTTTAGCCGTCTCCTCGGCCGGGTTGGCAGCTGCCTTCGCCGCAGTAGCTCGAGCCTTCTCCTTCTCCGCATCAATCTCTAATTTAGCAACCTTGGCATCCAACTCGTCCTTCAGGGCCTTCACCCTGTCATATTCAGTCTTGGCTTCCTCCAAAAAGGCCTTGGTAGCATGGACATGGGACTCCCGGATAACCCGAGATAAAGCTGCACTAAGATTAGCCATCCGAATACTGTTGCTTGATATAAGGTCAAGATGATGCAGGATGGAGACGTCGTCCAGAGGAACTCTACCATGAGGAGTAATCAACTCGGTGGCAAAGGCCACACCATCAAACTCTTTGTCATTCAAATCATAAGTCCCAACAATTTTTTGCTTCTTGGGAGGGGGACCAGCAGAAGTGGGGGAGGAGGCAGCGCCAGAGGTTGTCTGAGGCGGGTCAGAGGAAGCTGTCCGAATTCGCGGGGTCGGGATAATCTTCCTCAGACCCTGAGACTCAGTTGCCAATTTTTTCGGAGGCAATTGTTCTGAAGAAATCTCCCCAGAAGTCTTCTTCGACAAGTTCTGGGCAGCCACTACCTTCTTGGCTTTGCGAAATATTTTCATTGAATTTGAAGAAGACACCATCTCTGAAAAGAAGCTAGGAAAATAGTTACACAACAAAAAAGGATAAGATCGCAAATAGTAAAAAGAAAATCCTTTTTTATGATAATGAAAGAGGTCGGATACTACCTAGTTCGGAATGGAGGAGGGAAGGATCTCCTAGAAATCTCTTTGTGTCTAGATGAGGAGGCTCCCCCTAATGCTCCTCTAAAACACCCACAAAGGCCTGCTCTACCTCATCTAAACTCCCCTAAGGATACTTGAGGACTATAGGGTCTTTTTGCCACCATAAAGGAAAGGCTGGCTCACCATTCTCATCCAGAATGAAAGGGCGAGCATCCTCAACAGCTCAGACTTTAAAATAGAAGTTCTTAAAGTCACGAAAGGAGTCATCAAACATTGAAAATACTTTCTTCCCTTGGGTAGCTCGGAATGAGATCCAAGAAACCTTCTTCTTGGCCACCTCGGGTTTGGTCAGCACAAACAGGTAAAGAAAAAGGGACAAGGAAGGTCGGACATCCAGCTCTTGGCACAATAACTGAAAAATTTTCATAAAAGCCCAAGAGTTTGGATGAAGCTGTGATGGGGCTACATTACAGTTCCACAAAACCTTAGTCTCAAACGCAGTAAAAGGAAGGGTAATCCCTAATTGGCTAAAGAAATAGTCATAGGCATATAAGAAAGGCCGTTCTGCCCGAGTTAAGGGAGGGAAACTAACCCTCTCCTCAGGGTCGGATGATACCAGCTCGTAATTCTTCTCATCATCCCTACTACTACAGATCCTATGAAACCTCCTAAGCTTCTCACAGTACTCAGGGTCGGCTACAGTAACACACATCAAAACTATGGAATCTAACCAATCAACCATACTCCCTAGCAGTGACGGATCTAGAAAATTTTGATAGTGGGAGTGAAATAT
This sequence comes from Arachis ipaensis, assembly GCF_059453495.1. Classification (NCBI taxonomy): domain Eukaryota; kingdom Viridiplantae; phylum Streptophyta; class Magnoliopsida; order Fabales; family Fabaceae; genus Arachis; species Arachis ipaensis. The sequence goes on along the minus strand of NC_142442.1, from coordinate 113,901,471 downwards.
ATATAATATTATAATAATTTTATAATAAAAATATTACGTTTACATAAAAAATTAGCTATCAAATAATCTACTATAAATTTGTGTATAAATACACATATCATTTAACTTATTTTTAATATGTATTTTATATTTCAAAATTTATATTTTAAGAGTTATTCTGTACAAGTGATTATTTTATATATACATAACATAATTATTGTTATAATTATATTTTGTTATTGTAAAATATGATTATATTTCAAAATATCTAATTACAAATTAAAATACTAAAATAGTAATTTAAATAATAACATATAATTTAAAATTTAATTTTTTATATTTTATATTTTAAAACCTTGACAATATAATTAAAATGTCTTTTTTTTATATATCGTTAAACAATTATTTAAAACTCAACTGTCATACAATTAGTTCGTCATGATATTCATAGTTGAAAAAGTTCATTCAATTAGTGTAGTTATTATAATAAAAAACTAAAGCTAATTTTAAAAGAAGAAACACAAATGGATAGATAATATTCTTTCGATTTGATTTCTAAGAAAGAACACCAATCTTATTTAAATTTAAAAATTGATCATTATAATGGACATCTAATATGAAGTTCTCAAATTGGCTATCAAGTATCAAAAGTTGAATAAAAAATTATTATAGGATCAAATTTAATAATTTAGTGGGGGCAAATAAATATTATTATTATATACTACTCAATAAAATTCCAAATTGTAATGGGGCGCTTGCCCCCACACCCACATGAGTGGATCCGTCCCTGCTCGCTGGGACCTTCGTAGACATCTCGACAATATTTCTACGATAAGACTTAAAAACTACACTTACAACAAGAAAACGAAAGAAGTATAACTACAGAGTAACTCAGGCAGAATCAGATAAGTAAGAAATAAACAAAAAGGGCACCCCATGGTTCACAAAGAATACAAAAAGATAAAACAAAGTCCAAGAGGTACCCTTTTGGAGGCAACAATGTAGAATACAAAGAAAAGCTGCGAACCAAAACCCTAACCTTCAGAAACATAAAACAGAAATCCAGGCACCAACATTTCTTCAAAGGAACAACAAAGCAAAAAGGCATAAAGTAAACATGCAAAGCCAGCACAGAGGAGAAACGAAGCTACCAGCAAAACAGGAAAATACGGAAGGCAAGAAAGAGTACCAACCTGCGACAAAGAAGGGGTGACCGCAACAAATGCATAGCAGAGACACAATGATGAACGCTTCAAAACTTCAAAGAAAGTAGGAAGCTTGGGGCAAGAATCGAAAAAGACAGACGAACAGAAAATCTTTGTGGAGAAGTAAAAAGCAAGGAAGTAGAGGAACGAAGGAGGCTGAGAAAAGTGAAAACCCTTTTTTCTTCTTCTTCGATTTCAAACAAAGTTAAAGAGGGAAACAAAACGGTAAAGAGCAATAAAAAACTTAATCAATGGGCTTTTAAGGCACTCGCACGTTTCCAAGGAAATAAAAACGGTTCGTATTAAAGCAACGCCAGACTCGCACGAGGAGGAGCAACTCGAAATCAACCGAATCAGTGCTGAATCACGACTTCCCCAAAGAGATCGAGGCTCAAAAAAGCATGATCTCACGGTAAAGTCCGAGCTCAAGTAGGGGCATTATTCATACCTTGGACCGAACTATAAGGTCCAGATTGGATGAAGACAAAGCGACCGACCTCTTTGGCATTTTGTCTACCAACGAGCTCTTCACAAAGAGCTCAGGTGAATGACCACAGAGGCCCAAGGGGGCCCAAGAAAGAAGAGTCACCACCTACCAGAAGGCGGCTGGCCAAAAGATAGGTGATCTTACCCACAAAAGATATGATAAGATAACAAACTTATCTCAAAGAAGGTCACTCCACACTACTATAAATATACTAGAGCACCTAGGTATAACATATATTCCAATTCCACTAAAAACCTGCCTAAAGCCCGTACTGACTTAAGCATCGGAGTCTCTTGCAGGTACCAACCCCCTCCGGTGATCGAGGACCATCAGCATCTCGAGCTCCCACAAGTCGGGCACGGCAGTTCAGTCCACATCTGAAGATCTCCACCGAAATCGACCTCCCTGTTTCAGGTAACCCTCAGAATAGAAGTCATTCTTTGTTTGATGAGAGGTTGACAACTTGGCATGACTTGTAACATGACTCAGTCTCCTAGGACCTACATTTTTCCTTTTGGTTTCTTCTTACAAGGATAGAAAAGTGGCCTCAAGGTCAGGTTTAAGCCTGGAATTAGTCATTGATGGTTGCAATAGGTTAGGCTGCCTACATCACACCTTTTGGGTGCGGCAAATTAGGATATGTCAAAGGGTCCTCCCACGTGTTGAAGTGAATTTCTATAGATCTGCCTTTTGTTATACCTTCTTAGCTGACTCTATTTCACTAAGCTTCTATATATAGCTAATACAGTCTCTCTTGTATACACATATTCTCATTCAGTAATAATTCAATAAGTCTTCTTGCATTCTAATCAGCTTGCTATCTCAAAAAAAAAAAATTAATTTGTCTTCCAACGAGTCACCTGCTTTCTAATTCTTAGGTTTTGAATAATTGGATTAATTTTGAAATTCATATATTGTAAGGGATTAGAATATATCAAGTTATAACCAAACAGTATTTGTACATTATTTTTAGTATTTTGTGCAGGCACACTATGAAAATACTCTTGTCATTGAACTGGATATTTCAGCACGAGAGGAATTCAAACTTATAGAACATGGACTTGAACGACTATGGGGACGTAAGAAAGACAACTTTTTGGCTGTTGATGTAATAAGATTATGTTCACACACTAATTCTTCATATTCTGGGCTTATTTGGCTATGATGTACTTCTCAGGGTTATCTCGATTCTAGATTTAGGAGGCATCCGAAGAACTGGGGAAGGTGGTTCCAGATTCAATGGAGAAAGAGGACGTTGTCTCCTCCGATGGCTCTAATGAGGCTGATTCTGCTGGACAAAAGGTCTCGATGCTGTCATATAACCTCAATAAAATGCCTGAAGAGAATGAATATCTTTATAGTGGAATGTCTCCTGAGAAGAAGAGTGCGTGGCACTTGGCTATGTGGGTGAAGCGATACTTGAAACCTTGAGGATAGTGCAATAGTTTAATTGAAGAATTTCGATTTAGGTTTATAGGATAGTCAAGACTTGTTTGTTGAATTTGTCGTGACTTTATAACTGTTCAGATTGTTATTAGGGATTGTTAGTATGCTACATTGAAGGCCCTTGGTCTACCGTTTTACCTATTTCTGCAATTTGTTGAAAGACTATCGCAAGATACGGATTAATATAAATTTAGTTGGCACAATGAATAAACTGGTTTTTTTATCTTTTCTACTGCCTTTACTGTACACATAGAATTTTCCAAACAAACTAAAAAGTAACAATTTATTTGTATTTTCTTAATGACGCCAAAACAAGTACTAAGAAATATACTTATTATTATTATTATTATTATTATTATTATTATTATTATTATACCCTATTATTATTAATAATTTTTTATTATTTTAGAAATAAAAAATATTTATAAGTTAACCTATGTTAATATTTTAATTCTTGATATTCCTGTTACAATAAACATTCTTGTTATTATACTATTATTATGACAACATAAACTCATTATAATAAAAATTTATTATTGTTTCCATTATTATTATTGCTATTGTGATTATTGTATTATCAAGACCGATAACCCCTATAATTTTAGTATGCTGTCCATTATTCTTGTCGATATTATTATTATTATTACTATTATTATTACTATTATTATTATTATGTCTAATATTATTATTATTGTTGTTATTATTATTATTAACTCCTATACCTCCTCCTCCTCCTCCTTATTATTATTATTATTATTATTATTATTATTATTATTATTATTATTATTATTATTTTAAAATTGAAAAAATTAATAATAAATTTAATTTCTTTAATATTTTTATTTTTTAGATTCCTCCTGCTATAATCATTCTGATTATTATACTATTTTTTTTGGCAATATATATTCATTATAATAAATATTAATATACTTATTATTATTATTGGTCACATTATTATTATTAATATTAATATTATTAATTCAGAATAAAAGACAAATACAGGATTTGATTTTTCACAATTTTAAACACCCGCGAAATAGAAGTATTCCTCTTATGAAATACCCCAGCATCCGCACCCCACCTCTTGTTCTCAATCCTTATACACCACAGCACTACCTCACAGCTCTGAATACATTGAACCAAGCCCCCCCAAGAGAAGCTCTCGCGCTCTGGCCTGTCTTTGCTGTCACCGACAAGGACTGCTCATCTTGCGTCACATTTTCAGTCTCTAGAAGCTTCCGATCGCATCGCAGTCTCTGCCCGTGTGGTCCTCGTCGGTTCGGAACTGCTGTTGGCCCGTCCTCTTTGCTCCGGTTACCACCCCTCTTTCTTTCAATAAACTGTGTGATGTTAAAATGTGATTATAGTAGGTGTTCTTACTCTCAATAAAGTTTGTGTATGTTTCATTAATTGTACGATGCTCCTCTGTCTTCTTATCAAATTAGATAATATTTAAAGAGATGAGAAATTCGATCAAAGTCCTATCATGATAACCGATTCTCTGAACCTTTCAATTAATCATGTCTTATTTTTTGATGAAATCCTACTCAATCAATGATAAACCCCATTTTTAGAGTTTATCTAGTGCTTAATTTAGTAAATTTTATCCATTATTCTCACACTTATTCATATAATTCGCATGCTAAGATGTTTCTATCTACTTGGTTAAAAGTAAACAAGTTCTTCAAGACAAACATAAATCAGATTCCACTAATTCAAAATCACACAATAAGAGACAAGTAAACTTGTAAGAAGATAGCTCATGAAAGCAGGGAACATAGAATCAAGCGTTGAACCCTCACTGGTATTGTATATGCACTCTAATCGCTCAATTGTCTAGGATTAATCCACTCTACTCTTCTCTAGTCATGCTTTCTAAAACTTTGTTCTTCATCTAACCAATCAACAAATATTTAGTGTACAAATGCAAACATCATGAGGTCTTTTCAAGGCTGTAATGGGGCTAAGGTAAATGTGAGGATATATGTATGGTCAAGTGAGCTATAATATGAATCTTTGACTAACCTAAGCTCTCACCTAACACACACACACTCTATGTAATTCTAAAATCATGCCTAGCTTCCCAAAAATTCCACTTTTGCATCACATACTCATGTATCAATTTTTAATTCCACCACATATGCATTGATTTTTTTTTAACTTAGCATTGGGGTAATTTTGTCCCCTATTCATAAGTATTTTTGGTATTTATAATTTTTTTTATATAAATGAAAGCATAATATATCAATGCATATGGTTCTCTAATTCTTTTTACATGAGTAAGCATCCAAATTCTCAATATTTTTGTCATTAAAACACAACACATTCTCATTAACCTAAGTTCCCACAATTCCCCACTCTTAGTTGACACAGAATCTCTATCTTAAGCTAACCAAAGATTCAAATGGGGTAATTAATTGTTTTTCCTCTTAAGGCTAGTGATGTGGTAAAATATAGAATAAATGGGGATTAAAAAGCTCAAAGTGGCAAACAAAGGTAATTGAAGTGGTAGGCTATTTGGGATAAGTGAGCTAATAACAAATGATGGTCTCAATCATATGTAGGCATGCAAATATACTAAACAATGGACATATAAAATGGAACAAACTATAGATTACAATTATAAGGAAGAAAACACACAAGAATAAATAATTATGGTTAAATAATGTAACCATATAGTAAAGCTCAAAATCTCACAGGTTCTGTGTTCTTAGCTATAATTCATGTTCCAAATTACAATCTTCAAACAAGTTTAACACAAATTTTCAATTCAAATTAGTGAAATACTATAAACTAGGGTCTTGAAAAGAAACTCATTATTTTAACCAAGCAGAACATACATGCAAGCAGTTATTATCATGCAATCTATCCTATCTAACAAAAGAAAAAGTCAAATGTTGGTGTTAAGAGATAGAGATTACCTCCGGAAGTCAGGGACTGACCTCCCCACACTTAAGGCTTGGCACGGTCCTCCGTGCCATCAGTAAGGAGCAAGGTAGGGCTGGAAGCATCGCCTCTGCTGTCTGGCTCACCATGGCTCCCTGTGCTACAAGGTGAATGGGAGTCCGGGGTGTCCTTCTGTTCTGGAGGTGGGTGGGTACCAACGATGAGTTCCTTCAGATAGTTGTATCGGCACTTGTTACGGCGCTCCATTTGCTCCATCCGCCGGTCTTGCCGGTCGAATCTTTCAAGGATCTGAAGGAGCATCTAATGGGTAGATGGTGCTTGTGGTGTGGATGATGGTGGAGTAGTAGGAGGAGTGTCCAAAGATGGGCCTGGAGGTCAGCTCGTAGAGGGAACTGGTGATCTGATGTACTTTCCATTCGGGACATACTGATCGGCCCTTGGGATCATGACCTTCGTGTCTCCTGCCCGATAGGACACACCTGCTGCAGAGACTAAATCTGAAACCAATGCGGGGAAAGGCAGGTTACCCGCTATCTGCACGTGTCTCAAGGCCTGCCGGATGTGTCAGGGCAGGTTGAGAGGTTGCTCTGTCAGGATGCACCAGATGAGAATAGCCATGTCCGATGTGAAGGTAGACTCGTGAGTGCTCGAAAAGATATAATGAGACATAATCTGTGCCCACACACGAGCCTCCAAGGTAAGTGATTGGGCTGAGATGCTCTTGGGTTTTGACCGATGCTGTCCATAGATCCAGGTGTTGCCAGGTTGGGCTTTAACTCCAAGGACGCTATCCCAGTCGAACTGATACATCTGGCGCTTAAGAGAGGCCTCTTGATATGCATCCAATCCCTCTGGGCTAGGTGGAAGATCCAGTACTCTCTGTATGGCACTCTCGGAGACAGGGACTTGCTGCTGACGAACATAGACAGTCTGCAGAGTAGGCGAGTAGAAGTTGGAGTAGAATTCAACTACCCATGATAGCTTAGCCTCTCGTGACTGCCTCTTCAAAAATCCCCACTGTCTCCTCTCGATGCGAGGCTCCACAAAATCAACAAAATGGCTTGGGACAATGAGTAGATGTTCATTATTGTAGTTCCTCTCAGCTAGGATGGGAAACATCTGCTCGCAGTAATGGTTAGTGAACCCCGTGGAGTCCCTGGCGGGAAAGGCTTTCTCTGCTTCATCAACTTTAATGATCCTCTTCACCTACTTTGTTGGCGGCTTGACGCTTGTAGATGGTGGCGCCTTAGTCGGAGCTCTCTTGGTTTCTCTCCTTGCTGTTGTCTTGTCAGTGGCCTTCTCTTTTCCTTTCTTGGTACCCATTCCTAAGGAAGAAAGAAAGAGGAAGGATGTTAAATATATATAACCAAAAACTGGAGGGAGGAAATTCCAAGTAATAATGAATGCCAAAGAAAAAATAATAGCTTAAATACATGGTAGCTACAATATGTAGGTAAGACATCAATGAAGAACAAAAAGGAAATTCATAATAATTAGATGCAAGAGGGTAAAATCATGCAAGTAATAGGCATGAGAAGCATAACTCAAGCATCAATTATTAAATGTACCAAATTAAAGGGCACTTGTATGATGACAATTGTGAATGATAATTCCAATACATGTGGATTACAAGTGCTGTGAAAAAGAGAGGCATTAAAGTGTAAGAGTAAAGTAGAAAAGAGTTCAAAATGCCATGAGATCTTTTTCACAAACACTTAGTGTGCAAGTTAAAATAGGAATTAAAACAATGGATCCAAATGTATAATAAGAACAGCGTTGCAAGTACAGTTCTTAACCGACGAAAATTCTGCTTATCAATTTAAAAAGAGTTGTCACAATCTAAGAATAAAATACTCGGAGTAGAATTCCAAGTCGTCTCCCAACGAGTTGACAAAAGAGTGCAATTTATTGGTCAGGAATTTTTCGAGAAATTTTAAAGTTGGAGAACAGAAAAATAAATGATCATAAATTAAAGCAATGAAAATTAACGAGAGATTTTGTGTAATAGAAATAAAGAAGCCTTGACCAGGAGAAGATTAATCGGAAGTTCTATCCTTGTTGAATTTTTCCCAAGTGTAATAGTAAAAGGTTGTTGTTTTTACTTAGTTAACCTTTACCGAATAAAGGAAAGTCAAGTAATTGAGCCAACTATAATTCACAAGTCCTAATCCTCTTCTATGGAAGGATTAGCGTTAGTGACTCGAGAATTAGCCAATAACTTCTAATTGCAAATTGACACTTGAGTATTCCAACTCAAGGGTCTCCTATTAATCAACTCCAAAGTCAAGTTAAGAGCCTACTCCATTGACATGGATGCCAATTTCACAGACATGTAAAGGGAATAGAGAAGAGACATGGTAACTAAAATTAAATTAATAAAAGCTAATTTTGAAATAATAAATTAAGGAAAGATGATACTCAAGCCAATAATGAAATTAAATGTAAAAATAATTCTTGCATTAATAAATTCCAAAATCAAAGATATCCATATGTAATTCTGAACAGGGTAAATGGGCAATAAAAGAGTAAGGAAATAAGGAAACAAACTAGAATGATAGAAACTTCAACGGAGGTAGTAACTCTTCTCAATATCCAAAGCAAAAGCATAAAACTAGAAATCTATGAATATGAAGAACCCTAGAGGAAGTAGTGTTTTCTCTCTAAGATTCAAAACTAAAACTAAAAACTGCGTCAAAGTGAATGTGTCCTGAGTATCTGCTTGTCCCCTGGCTCTAGTCTGTGTTATTAGGCCGAAAACTGGGTCCAAACTCAGCCCAAAATCGCCCCCAACGTCTTCTGCAATTTTTGCACGTGGCGCACGTCACGCATACCCGTCAGTCACGCACACGCGTCGCTATGCAGTTTCGATTGTCACGCACACGCGTCAGGTACGCGTACGCATCGCTCTAAAAAGCTTCCAGATGTGCGCACGTGTGAGCCATGCGTGAGTGTCGATGCTCGCTGGTCATCTCCTTTGTTTCTTGTGTTCCTTCCATTTTTGCAAGCTTCCTCTCCATCCTCTAAGCCATTCCTGCCCTATACAGCCTGAAAAACACTTAATACATAGATCACGGCATCGAATGGTATATAGAGGGATTAAAAATACACAAATTAAAGGCTTAGGAAGCAAGTTTTCAATCATAGAACAAAATTTGGAAGGATTTGTAAAACCATGCAAATTAATGAATAAGTGTGCAAAGAATTGATAGAAACCACTCAAATTAAAACAAGATAAACCATAAAATAGTGGTTTATCAGAGATAATAAAATCCAAACAACCAATTGAAAGCATCAATAACATAAATTGAAGAAAGCAATCATAAATATGAAATACCTCAAATTTCATTAAATAGAAAATCAAATCTAACATGAAGAGTTCATAAGTTAAATTGGGAAAATAAATAAACCAACAAGAGAAATAAATAAGAACCCTAAACCTAGAGAGAGGAGAGAACCTTTCTCTCTAGAAAACTACATCTAAAACCTAAAATTATGTGAATGAAAGTTGTCTCCATGACTCCTCCACTCTATAGCCTCTAATTAGTATTTTTGGGCTTGAAACTGGGCCAAAAATAGCCCAGAAATTGCCCAGCGTTTTCAGATACGTCCAGCACGTGGCTCTGTCACGCGTACGCGTCGTCCACGCGTACGCGTCGCCTAACTGCATGGCAACTATGGAAAATTGCATATCATTTCGAAGCCCAGGATGTTAGCTTTCCAACGCAACTAGAACCGCCTCATTCAGACCTCTATAGCTCAAGTTATGATCAATTTAGTATGAAGAGATCAGGCTTGACAGCTTAGCAATTCCTTCAATTTCTTGTATTCCTTCCACTTTTGCATGCTTCCTTTCCATCCTCTAAGCCATTCCTGCCCTATAAACCCTAAAAACACTTAACAAACATATCATGGCATCGAATGGTAAGAAGAGGGGATTAAAATCAGCAAATTTAAGGCCAAAGAAGCATGTTTTCAATCATAGCATAAAATTAGGAAGGAAAATGTAAAACATGCGAATTATATGAATAAGTGTGAGTTTAGTGGATAAAATCCACTCAATTAAGTACAAGATAAACCCTAAAAATGGGGTTTATCAATCTCCCTATACTTAAACATTAGCATGTCCTCATGCTAAGCTCAAGAGAAGCTATAAAGGAGTGAAGAGGAATGGTAAAACTTATGAAATGCAACCTATGTATGTGAATGCAACTAAATGCAAAAATACTTCTACCTACTTGGTTAAAAGTAAACAAATTCTCCAAGACAAAGATAAATCAGATTCCACTAATTCAAATCACACAATAAGAGACAAGTAAAGTTGTAAGAAGATAGCTCATGAAAGTTGATGCCAGGGCATTTTGGCCAGTTTCACTGACCTTTTCTTTACTGATTTTAAAGTAGTTTCATGTATTTTCTTAGAAAATAAGCGAGTTTTGGGTAGATATTCACTTACATCTTGATTCAAGCATACATTGTGCACTTTACATAATTTCATGAGAATTTTGCATGAATTATATGATAAATTGGATGATGCATGATCCCATGATTAAGAGCAAAACTTTGATGCACTTTGTTTGATTGATTTCAGGACAAAAGAAGAAGAGAAGAGCCACGTTAGTGGCTACGTTAGTTACACTAACGTGGGCACTAACGTGGAAGGAAGGAAAGCCCCAACGTTAGTGAAAAAAGTTAGTGGCATTAACTTTGAAGAAGGAGAGCATGGAACGATGGCAAGGAAGACCCACGTTAAGAGTCACGTTAGATACACTAACGTGAACTCTAACGTAGGGACAAAAGGCACCAAGCAATGTTAATGGGGAAGGTGAGCCCCAATAACGCTTGCGAAAGGGGTATATGCCAACGTTAGTGGAAAAAGAGAGTGCCACTAACGTTTGCGAAGGCTAGAAGACCCATGTTAGTCTCCACGTTAGTTAGATTAACGTGGGAACTAACGTGGAAGGAAAGGGAGATGCCAACGTTAGTGGAAAAGGTGATCTCCACTAACGTTGGCGAAACAAAAAGACCCACGTTAGCTTCCACGTTAACTAGATTAACGTGGTAGTTAACGTGGGCAAAAGTCCCACCTGGCAGCCTGACCATGCCTTCTTCAAACAAGAATAACTTGAGCCACAAAACTCCAAATGAGGTGATTCCAGTGGCATTGGAAAGTAGGATTCCAGAGCTTTCCAAAAATATATAATAGTATGGGGTGGACACTAAGTTTGAGCTCTAGAAACTGGCAATAATGAAGCCCTGATCGCTAGCGTTATTGGCACTCAAGTTTTCCAGTAATGCTAGCAACGATGCCAGCGACCATGTCCATTTCAAAGGAGCATAACTTGAGCTACAGAGATCCAATTGAGATGATTCCAGTTGCGTTAGAAAGCTGACATTCAGAGCTTTCTAACGATATATAATACTCTATAGTGGGCATGAAATTGGAGCACAAACAAGAGGCATCTTTTAAGCCCGAAAAACACCAACTGGGCAGCAAGTGCAACGTTAGCCACAATAACTTTAGCACTAACGCCACACTTGTAGCGTTAGTGTGGCTAACTTTAGCACTAAATTTAGCACCTGGACCTCAACTTGACTCACTTCTCTCTCAAGTCCACTTCAAAGCTCAAGCAAGCAAGACCACAATTGTCAACCAATCAAGACCACAAGAAGCATCTAGAATAGGAATTTTCATTTAATTGTAATTTACTTTTAATTTCATTTTGTAATTTAGGAGAGCCTATATAAAGGCCTTAGTCTTTACATTGAAAACATTCTGGAATGGGGGATTGAAGAGGGGTCTTCGGACTCCCTCTCCTCACACACTTTTCCTTCTCTTTCTTTTAGTTGTAATTTTCATTTATGAATGTTAAATTTTCAATTTCAGTTTGAATCTTCATCTTTACTTTTCTGCACTTTCTTTCTTTTCTATTTTTGTAGAGCAATGATCAACTAACTCTTTACATTGGGTTAGAGAGCTCTATTGTGATTCAATGGATTAAGTGTAGTTCTTATTCTTCTTCCTCTTTCTTTTCTCTTGATTTTACTAGAGAGCTTTCGATCTTCATCCAATTGGGTAGTTATCTTGGAAAAGAAACTATTCATACTTGGATCTCTTCTGAACCTTGAAAGAGGAATGAAGAGATCATGCTAGAAATGCTTTCTCATGCTGGACCAAATTGGGTGTGGATGGATATGTGACTATAATCCTTCCAACACTTGAGTTGGGAAATGCATGTGGTATAATCAGTGACCATGCTTCATCTCTTCTCATGAGCAATTGACCAAGGAATTGGCTATTGATCAAGATTTGAGAGATTGAATTACAAGGAATTGTAATTCGATCACTTAAGATTGCCAAGGAGATTAATGAATACATTGATTGAGGAAGAGATGAGAATGAACTTGATCCTGAGGATTGCAATATCTCTTGATCCCAATGTTCATTTTATTTTTTAGTTCTTACATTTACTTTTCTTGCCATTTTACTTTTCTGCACTTTATTGCTTTCTTTACATTCATGCAATTTACATTCCCTTTTTACTCGTCATCTAAATCTGAATCGTCTAACTAGGATAATCAATCAACTATTGATTACTTAATCCGTTAATCTCTGTGGGATTCGACCTCACTCTTTTGTGAGTTATTACTTGACGACGAATTCGGTACACTTGCCGAAGGAAATTTGTTATGAGACAAATTTTTCGTGCATCAAGTTTATGGCGCCGTTGCCGGGGATTAATCGTGATTAACAAACTACCGGTTGATTGATTTACTAGATTAGACACCTTTCTTTTGTCTTTATTTTCTTTTGTTTTTTATTTTCTTGTGCTAACTAACTGTTTATGATATTGCCTCACTGGGAATTTCCTAATCTGTGACAATGGAGATTCCAATTTCTTTTGGTGATTATTGTTTGAGACAGAGCTTTTTGCAGGAAGGAAAGGAGCATCCATCGTATTTTAGTCAATCAAATTTCATGGGAAACTCTCCACCACCACAGAATGATTCACTTTACTATGCTCATGGTGGGTGGGAGTATCAAGAACATGAAATGGGGTACTTTCCAGAGCCACAAAATGGTCCATATTTTGGTGAAATTGATCACTACTCAAGTTGTGGCTGAGAAGATCAAAATCAAGGAGATTTCACTCATCCATACCCCATTCATCAAGAGCCATCACCTCTCAATTATACAACCTCACCTCCAAGTTTTACATGCCTAAATTCTTCATCAATTGAGTATGCCTCAGCACAAAAGTCTATCCCAAATCCATACAATTCATTTCACCATCCACAAAACTCAATCCACTACCCACAAGAGTCATACCACTTTCAGAACACACAACCACAAAACAACCAATTCCATTCACAAGCCTACCCCGCCCAACCATTACAACCTACCCAACCTCCTTTAGATAAACTTGCTAGTCTGGAACTCATCATTGAAGAACTCAGAAAAAGTAGAGAAGAGGAGAGACTCACTAGGATAGAACTCCTCCTTGAAGAAATAATAAAAACAATCGAAGAGGAGAAAATAGCAAAAAGGGACCATGAAGAAAAATTGAGGCAGAATGCACAACTCTGTTCTAAAGAACAATTCATTGAAGAGCTGAGATCACAAAGAGAGACCACTTCACTCTCTCCAGAAACAGAGGAGTTCATTCAAAGGTCAAGAATAAGAGAGGAAGTCAATCAAGGGAACCCACACTCCAACGAAACAGAGAGTTGCATAGAGGGTGAGTTCATTGAACCACCAATTCAAAAAGATCTTGATGAAGAGGATGCTCCACCCATCATACAATACCCAAATCCTGAAATCAAGGTGGTAAAGGCAATCAACATGAACACTAACAAAAGAATGGTGACCAAGAAAAGAAGGACAATATTCATGAAGAAGAAAAGGTCAACCAAAAGCCATCCCACCCCTACCCTAACAAGCAAGTTTACTCAAGCTAACAACAGAAGAAGGCTTGCTGGGGAGAGGCACTCAAAACAAGGGGCATTAACTGGCTCCACTTTCCTCTTGAGGTCATTCCTCTTAACAAACTGGAAGAAGAGGAAGAAAGTCGTGAACAACATGTCAATCTAATGACATTAAAAGAGCGCTTGTTGGGAGGCAACCCAACCGTAGGTAACATTTCCTTGCTTTGCTTAGTTTACTTTCAATAATTTGGCATATGATTGCACTCTAAGTTTGGTGTTGCCACTTAACTTTCATGCAAAGTACCATGCCAACACCACTTATTAATGCAATCAAAATGTCTCTGTTTGTATCTCTTGTGTCTTTATTGTATCCTTAACCTTGCTTGCTGAAACACATGCATACTCACACTTCATTCTAAGACATTCATGATCCATCATGGACCCCGTCACCACTGTTTTAATTGTTGCTTGAGTATAAGCAATCATTCTATGTCTGGTGTGGGAAGGAGAAGAATAGGAGGAAAAGGGCAACAACAATGAAGATAAAATACAAGGTGGTAAAGTTCCTTTCTCCTCTTACTTATTTCTAGCACTTTAATTTGCATGATTGTCTTCTATGTTCTTTGTATGTATGTGTGATTTCTCCTTGTGAATAAGCATGTCAATTCTGTCTTTAAACTTTTTATTGATTAAGACTGTGTTTTCTAGTCTGAATATCATTACTGCATCCTTACTTTGCTTACTAGTATGCTTGTCCTTTTTGAATCAAATGAAAAGAGAATGAGTGTTTTATAAAAGACCAGAGCGGAGTTCATACTATGGAGTAAGTTCCTGAGTTTGTGGTGTGGTCATAAGTTAGTTAAGTTGGTTCAACCACAAGGTGGGAAGATAACTATCTGTCCTGAATCATATGCTTTGAACACATCCCATGAGACTAGCTAAATAATAAGATCCTAATAAGAAAAAGGGAAAAAAACAATTACAGTGAAGAATAAAAGAAAAATAGCAAGAAAAGAGGCTGGGCACCAAGGGTTTGAGTTTTGAGGGATGTGTCTGTGGTGTTCTTGTACCAAGGATCTGCTTGGATTACTAAGCTCTCAGGGGTGCTTTACCACCTGGTAACTTGGGTTAACTAACCCGGGATTATCAGCTAAAAGTCCACTATCAAGAGCAATCTTTGCTACAGAACATTTAGTAGCCCAAAGAGGTGCTGGACACCAAGACTTCAAGGAAAGAAAATAAACAAACCATGTGCCTGTGGTGTGTATGTATGGGGGAGAGACTTGAGGAAGTAAGTCCGTAGGGGTGTTTCAACACCTAGCACCTTGAACCAACTGGTTCGGGAGTGTTGGCTGAAAGCTCATTTTAAAGAGTTGCCCCCTTACAGAGCACTTAGCCTAAGAATACAAACAAGCCCTGAATTGACATGAAACAAAAGGGATCAATGAATAAAAGTCTCATGGGATGCAAGCAAAGTGAGTATTCTAGGACATGATAAAGGTCTGAAAGCCAGTAAAGGAATGAACCTAAGTTGCTATGCATGAAACCACCATAAAACTAGGGACATGACTTCCACAAGAATGACTCATTTTCTCATGGCATTCTATTCATCATTCTCTTGTTCCGGTACTTGCTTAGGGACAAGCAAGCTTTAAGTTTGGTGTTGTGATGCCAGGGCATTTTGGCCAGTTTCACTGACCTTTTCTTTACTGTTTTTAAGGTAGTTTCATGCATTTTCTTAGAAAATAAGCGAGTTTTGGGTAGATATTCACTTACATCTTGATTCAAGCATACATTGTGTACTTTACATGATTTTATGAGAATTTTTCATGAATTATATGATAAATTGGATGATGCATGATCCCATGATTAAGAGCAAAACTTTGATGCACTTTGTTTGATTAATTTCAGGCCGAAAGAAGAAGAGAAGAGCCACGTTAGTGGCTACGTTAGTTACACTAACGTGGGCACTAACGTGAAATGAAGGAAAGCCCCAACGTTAGTGAGAAAAGTTAGTGGCATTAACTTTGAAGAAGGAGAGCATGGAACGATGGCAAGGAAGACCCACGTTAAGAGTCACGTTAGATACACTAACATGAACACTAACGTAGGGACAAAAGGCATCAAGCAACGTTAATGGGGAAGGTGAGCCCCAATAACGCTTGCGAAAGGGGTATATGCCAATGTTAGTAGAAAAAGAGAGTGCCACTAACATTTGCGAAGGCTAGAAGACCCACGTTAGTCTCCACGTTAGTTAGATTAACGTGGGAACTAACGTGGAAGGAAAGGGAGATGCCAACGTTAGTGGAAAAGGTGATCTCCACTAACGTTGGCGAAACAAAAAGACCCACGTTAGCTTCCACGTTAACTAGATTAATGTGGTAGTTAACGTGGGCAAAAGTCCCACCTGGCAGCCTGACCATGCCTTCTTCAAACAAGAATAACTTGAGCCACAAAACTCCAAATGAGGTGATTCCAGTGGCATTGGAAAGTAGGATTCCAGAGCTTTCCAAAAATATATAATAGTATGGGATGGACACTAAGTTTGAGCTCCAGAAACTGGCAATAATGAAGCCTTGATCGCTAGCGTTATTGGCACTCAAGTTTTCCAGTAATGCTAGCAACTATGCCAGCGACCATGTCCACTTCAAAGGAGCATAACTTGAGCTACAGAGGTCCAATTGAGATGATTCTAGTTGCATTAGAAAGCTAACATTCAGAGCTTTCCAACGATATATAATACTCTATAGTGGGCATGAAATTGAAGCACAAACAAGAGGCATCTTTTAAGCCCCAAAAACACCAACTGGGCAGCAAGTGCAACGTTAGCCACAATAACTTTAGCACTAACGCCACACTTGTAGCGTTAGTGTGACTAACTTTAGCACTAACTTTAGCACCTGGACCTCAACTTGACTCACTTCTCTCTCAAGTCCACTTCAAAGCTCAAGCAAGCAAGACCACAATTGTCAACCAATCAAGACCACAAGAAGCATCTAGAATAGGAATTTTCATTTAATTGTAATTTGCTTTTAATTTCATTTTGTAATTTAGGAGAGCCTATATAAAGGCCTTAGTCTTTACATTGAAAACATTCTGGAATGGGGGATTGAAGAGGGGTCTTCGGACTCCCTCCTCTCACACACTTTTCCTTCTCTTTCTTTTCGTTGTAATTTTCATTTATGAATGTTAAATTTTCAATTTCAGTTTGAATCTTCATCTTTACTTTTCTGCACTTTCTTTCTTTTCTATTTTTGTAGAGCAATGATCAACTAACTCTTTACATTGGGTTAGAGAGCTCTATTGTGATTCAATGGATTAAGTGTAGTTCTTATTCTTCTTCTTCTTTCTTTCCTCTTGATTTTACTAGAGAGCTTTCGATCTTCATCCAATTGGGTAGTTATCTTGGAAAAGAAACTATTCATACTTGGATCTCTTCTGAACCTTGAAAGAGGAATGAAGAGATCATGCTAGAAATGCTTTCTCATGCTGGACCAAATTGGGTGTGGATGGATATGTGACTACAATCCTTCCAACACTTGATTTGGGAAATGCATGTGGTATAATCAGTGACCATACTTCATCTCTTCTCATGAGCAATTGACCAAGGAATTGGCTATTGATCAAGATTTGAGAGATTGAATTACAAGGAATTGTAATTCGATCACTTAAGATTGCCAAGGAGATCAATGAATACATTGATTGAGGAAGAGATGAGAATGAACTTGATCCTGAGGATTGCAATATCTCTTGATCCCAATGTTCATTTTATTTTTAGTTCTTACATTTACTTTTCTTGCCATTTTACTTTTCTGCACTTTATTGCTTTCTTTACATTCATGCAATTTAGATTCCCTTTTTACTCATCATCCAAATCTGAATCGTCTAACTAGGATAATCAATCAACTATTGATTGCTTAATCCGTTAATCTCTGTGGGATTCGACCTCACTCTTTTGTGAGTTATTACTTGACGACGAATTCGGTACACTTGCTGAAGGAAATTTGTTATGAGACAAGTTTTCCGTGCATCAAAAGCCGGGAACATAGAATCAAGCATTGAACCCTCACTGGAAGTGTATATGCACTCTAATCTCTCAGGTGTCTAGGGTTAATCCACTCTAATCTCCTCTAGTTATGCTTTCTAAAATTTTGTTCTTCCTCTAACCAATCAACAAATATCTAATGTACAAATGCAAACATCATGAGGTTTTTCAAGGTTGTAATGGGGCTAAGGTAACGGTGAGGATATATGTATGGCGAAGTGAGCTATAATATGAATCTTTGACTAACCTAAGTTCTCACCGAACATACACACACTCTATATAATTCTAAAATCATGCCTAGCTACCCAAAAATCTCACTTTTGCATCACATACTCATGTATCAATTTTAATTCCATCACATATGCATTGATCTTTTATTGAACTTAGCACTGGGGTGATTTTATCCCCTATTCACTTATTTCTTTTTTTTTTGTTTCTTTTTTTTATCATAAATAAAAATATAATATAGCAATGCATATGATTTTTTTTTATTTCACATGAGCAAGCACCCAAATTTCCAATATTTGTCAGTAAAAACACAACACATTCTCATCAACCCAAGTTCCCACATTTCCCCACACTTAGTTGACACACACTCTCTATCTTAAGCTAACCAAAGATTCAAATAGGGTAATTAATTTTTTTCCGCTTAAGGCTAGTGATGTAGTAAAATACAGAACAAATGGGGGTTAAGAAGGCTCAAAGTGGCAAACAAAGGTGAATAAAATTGTGTGCTATTTAGGATAAGTAAGCTAATAACAAATGATGGCCTCAATCATATGTGTGCATGAATATACACTAGACAATGAACATATAGAATGGAACAAACCATAGATTGCAATCATAGAGAAGAAAACACACAAGAATAAAAATCATGGTTAAATAATGTAACCATATAATTAAGCTCAAAATCTCACAGGCTGTGTGTTCTTAGCTATAAATCATGTTCCAAATTACAATCTTCAAACAAGTTTAACAAAAAAGTTTTAATTTAAATTAGTGAAATGCTATAAAAAGGGTCTTGAAAAAGAACTTATCACTCCAACCAAGTAGTGGTAGAAGAACATGCACAAAATCATACAAACATGCAATTAAACATGCAAATGCAACAACTAATTTAACAAGAAAAATTAAACATTGGCATTGAAAAAGGAAATAACTAACCCACGGAAGTCGGTATCGACCTCCCCACACTTAAAGATTGCACCGTCCTCGGTGCATCCTAAGATGTGCAAGTGGACAGGTGGCTCCAACTGACACTTTTTCCAAAGAATGTGCGTAGGAACTTGTTTGTCGCCCCATGTAAAAGTTTTCCATTTCCCTTCTTGATGGCCATCCTGAAAGAAGAGAAAAGGAAAGAAAAGTAACCCAGGAATCAAGATAGAAAACAAATAAAATATGGGTGGGTTAATGCCAAATAACGAGAGTCTCAATTACATGGTAGTTACAACATGCAAGTGAGAAAATAGTAGAAGCACATGGCATATCAATAGTGCAAAAATTGCAACGATGGGAAAGAGAGAGCGGGTCATGAAAGACAGTATAAGTGCATATCAATGCAAATGGAATACAAGTGTCAGAAAAATTTAGCATTGACCTATGAATAATAATACCCAACAAATTAAAACAAGTCACGAAGCACCAGAATAATGCAAGAGATATTCAACAATTGAGCAAGAAAATTCAACACCGAAGAAAAAGTATCAAATTTAGAAAAGAAAATAAAAAAGGGTAGAAGAAAGGAGAAGAATTGAAAAAAAGGGCGCGATGCGTGCGCATACATCACGCGTGCGCGTGAAAATGGAAACGGCCATGCGACGCGACGCGTGGATGGCCAAAAATGAACACTGACGCGTGAGCATCGGTCACGCGTACGCGTGACTACTCGCGTGACTCCAGTACCATGGCCGCCCAACTCTCTATTCAATTCACGCTTCTACGCCGATTTTCATGCCCACGCATACGCGTTGCTGACACTTACGCGTGGATTAAAAAATTGGCAGGGGACGTGTACGCGTGAGGCATGTGTACGCGTGGGGTGGCCTGTGTGCCTGGCTCCCCTCCCGCGCGTCTTCCTCGCAACTCTCTGTTCCTTTCATTAATATTGTGAACCTCCATGTGACGCGTGCGCGTCATCGATGCTCATGCGTCGATTGTAGAAATTTTTTTTAGACAACTAAACCATGAATTAAATGAAATAAACATATCTAAAAATAAAAATAAAAATCTAACTTATTACTAATATAAATAAAAAGGAAAATTAGAAAGAATTTACCATGGTGGGGTATCTCCCACCTAGCACTTTTTGTTAAAGTCCTTAAGTTGGACATTTGATGAGCTCCTTGTCATGGTGGCTTGTGCTTGAACTCATCTTGAGACTTCCACCAACGCTTGGACTTCCAATAAGTTTCAACGTTCCTAAGTGAATTCGCCAAGCCTTGATGGAGTTCTTCACAAGCTTTGAGCTCCCAAAGTTGATCCTCTTGTATGCCCGGATCCCAAATTTTGTTTTTGCACCCGTCTTCAAGTTGATCATCATGATTCCATCCGGGTGGTTTAGCCTTGGAATTCTCATTTAAGTAGCCAAACATCCTCCTAGACCCAATCAATTGAGAATTATACTAACCCTTGCAATTAGGTCTTGAGCTTCTAACCATAATGCACCTAGGATGGTGTTGCCAACCGCTAACCATCTCCCTTTTACTCTTAAAACCGCAGATAGCTTTAAGTTGTCCATTTGTTTCAAGCAGACCATATTCAAGTGGGAAGGTAGAGTTTAAGAATAAGAATTTTACCCACTTGAATGTTGTGTTGGATGGTAATGGCTTGGGGGGAGATATCTCCAGTGGCGGCCAATGTATGCTTCACTCTCTTGGGCTCCTCTTTGATGATCTCTACCTCTTGACAATCTTCTGCAACATTGACCTCTTCTTCAAGTCCAATGGGGGAGGATTCAATTATTGATAAAGACTCATCAATTATTGAATCCATCTCATGATCATCCTCCTCCAAGTCTTCAACCATGACATGCCTTGGAGGTTGTACACCCTCCTCAACATCAAATTCAAACGTTTTGGAAGGAGGCTCTATGATTTGAGATTTCCATGGAGGTTCTGCGTCTCCTAAGTTCTCAACCACTTCCTCTTCTTCAATAATTTCGGCATTCTCCACTTGCTCTAGTACAAAATCCAGCTCCTCCTTGATGACTTCCACCTTTTGACAACTTTCTTCAAGGGTCTCTCCTACCTCCACCTTTTGGGCCTCCTCTTGCTTCTCTTGAAGTATGTATGCATGAACCCGATCCATTACGTCCCTAAGACGATCCCTTCTCTCTTGTTCCATGTCAATAGCGTAATTGGGATCATGTTGCTCTTGGATTGATGGATATGGGTGAAAAGTAAGTACTCCAGAGCTTGAGGGTTGAGTATTGGGGGTAAAGGATAGATCCAAATGGGATATAAGAGCTTGGAGAGTAGAGGTAAGACCGGTGAGAGTAGAGGTAAGTGTGGTTTGAAGCTCCTGTTGCCCTTGGCGAATAACACTAAATGTATCATTTATGGGAGCTTGGGGTGGATAGGAGGGTTCATCTGTTGGGAGAAAAGGCTCATAATACGGAGGTGGTTCTTCTTGATAAGGGTATGGAGATGGTGTATATTGAGGTGGTGGTTCTGGGTATGGTTCATATGATTCGTATGGTGGTTGGTGTGATGGATAAGGGTTAGGGTCATATGGAGGTCAATGGTGGAAAGGGGCTTGTGAGTATGGTGGTTCAAAGCTATGTTGAGGAGGGGGTTCATAGGCATATGGTGGAACTTGTTGGTAACTACAAGGGGGTCTACCATATCCATTGTCTTCATACGCACCTTGGAATGGCTCTTGCTCATAGTAAATTGGTGGAGGTTGGTTGTCACGAAAAGGGTCAATCAAATCCTTGTGGCTCCTCCCATCTCTGATTGTCCCAACCTTGATGCATGTTCTCATTATAGCTTCCATTCACTACAACATAATTTGAACCAAACTCGTAACCAAAGGGATGAGAATTTATAGTAGCAAATAAAAACAAAAGCTAAAAGAAAATACGCAATAAAATCCTAAAACTAACAAAAACTAACAAATAAGCAAAAGGCAAATATGTACAATAACCAATAATAAGGCACACGTTTACAATTCCCCGGCAACGGCGCCAAAAAAATTGACGGGGGAAAAATCGTCGGTAAAGAATTTCACAAAAATAATTGCGTTGCAAGTATAGATCTAAACCGACAATTAAACCTCAATCAAATTTAATTTGTTTGTCACTAAAGCAAACCCAATAAAAATAAACCGAAGTATTTAAACCTCGGGTCGTCTCTCAAGGAATTGCAGGGAAGTGTACTTATAATTGGTTATGGGATTTTATCTTTTTAGGTTTTTGAAATGTGGAACACGGAATGTAAATAACAAGGAAATAAAATAATAATTAATAAAAGTCTTAGCAAGGATTGATAATTAGAAGTCCTATCCTCATTATCATCATCAATTGTGACAAGAATCGTCCATTGCTCCACTTAGTCAACCTCTAACTATGAAGGAAAGTCAGCTGGAAATAATCAATTTGATTTCTCAAGTCCGAGTCAACTCCTAAGGAAACACTAGCTTTAGTGGAATTCAAATCAACTAGCAACTTTCAATTGCTAAACAACAAAAGAGTTTGATAACTCAAGAGTCTCCAATTACTCAATCTAAGCTAAGAACATAAAAAGCTAATTTAAAATCCAACCAAGCATTTTATCAAACACTTGGAAGGCACAACATAAAAGCATAGAAAAGCAATAAGAGATAATAAAATCCAAACAACCAATTGAAAGCATCAATAACACAAATTGAAGAAAGCAATCATAAATATGAAATACCTCAAATTGCATTAAATAGAAAATCAAATCTAACATGAAGAGTTCTGATAAACCACTATTTTATGATTTATCTTGTGCTCAATTGAGTGGTTTCATCAAGTCTTTGCACACTTATTCATACGAATTGCATGGCTTAACAATTCCTTCCTTGTTTGGTTTTATGGTTGAAATCTTGCTTCCTAAGCCTTAATTTGTGTATTTTAATCTTTCTTTATACCATTCGATGCCGTGATCTATGTGTTCAGTGTTTTCAGGCCTTATAGGGCAGCAATAGCTTAGAGGATGGAGAGAAAGCTTGCAAAAATGGAAGGAGCACAAAAAATAAAGGAGACAACCAGCGAGCATCGACGCGCATGCATGGCTCACGCATGCGCGTGATCTGGAGATTTTTATAGTGACGCGTGCGCGTACCTGATGCGTACGCGTGGATTGAAGTTCTGCTAGACGACGTGTGGGCGTGCCTGACGCGTACGCGTGACATGCAAAGATGACCAGCGACGCGTGCGTGTGCTCGATCTGCAGAAATCACAGAAAACACTGGGGGCGATTTTGGGCCGAGTTTGGACCCAGTTTCCAGCCCAGAAACACAGACTAGAGCCAGGGAACGAGCAAAGACTCAACACAGATTCTCATTAGCGTAGTTTTAGTTTTAGATCTGAATCTTAGAGAGAAATTACCCTTCCTCTAGGTTTTCTTTTACATTCATATTTTTAGTTTTATGCTTTTGCTTTGTATATTGAAGAGTCATTACCTCCGTTGAAGAGGTTATTATTCTAGTTTGTTTTCTTATTCCCTTACTCTTCCATATCCTTAATATTTGTTTAGAGTTATAATTGGATTGTTTTTAGAATTTATTAATGCAAAGGATTACTTTTACTTTTAATTAAATTACAGTTATTATTTATCATGTCTTCCTTTTATTCCCTTTTTAATTCTGTGCAAGTAATTTTCATGTCAATGGAGTAGACTCCCAACTTGACATGGGGGTTGATTAAAAGGAGACACTTGAGTTGGAATGCTCAAGTGATTAGTTAAATTGGAAGTTGTTGGCTAATTCTCTATTTACTAACGCTAGACCTTCCCAAGGGAGAGGACTAGGATTTGCGAATGAGAGTTAGCTCAATCACTTGATTTTCCTTTGTTTAGTAAGGGTTACTAAGTGAAAATAGCAACCTCTTTATACTATACTTGAGAGAATTCCAACAAGGACAGAACTTCTAATTAATCATTCTCCCAGTTAAGGATTTTTAATTAGAATATATAAATCTCTTTTAATTTTCATTACGTTAATTTACAATTATTTATTTCTTGTTATTCAACTCTCAAAATCTCTCAGAAAACTCCTGATTAATAAGATAGCACCCTTTTGTCAACTCGTTGGGAGACGACCTGGGATTCATACTCCCAGTATTTTTATTTTAATTTTGTGACACCTTTTCTAAATTGATAAGTGGATTTTAGCTGGTTAAGAACTTTACTTACAACGCTGTTCTTATATTATTAATTTCTTAATTGGCTGATTTTTGCCTTCCATCAATTTTTGGCGCCGTTGCCGGGGAGTTGCAATTGTGTGCTAGATTATTAGTTAGTGTATATATTTTTAATTTTCGCGTATTTTATTTTATTTTATTACCATGAGCTATATGTTTCTTTCATTGAATGACGCGTTCACTGCCTGATCTGAGCTTAGCCACATTTGATCCTGAAATTGAAAGAACTCTTTCAAGTATTAGGCGAGCTCAGTGTAGGTTAGCCTCTGAGGGTGGTGAAGTGGTTATTATCAATTCATCAATCTCATCTGAGGGCAAATCTGAAGCGCCATCTGAGGAAGAAACAAGCTCCCTTTCTAATAATTCGGTTGATTTAGGCGCAAGTAATATGGCAGAGCCCAGGAGGATTACTCTCCAGGAGGCTGGAGCTCCAGACTTTACTCTGTAATCGTATCAAGTGCGTCACCTAAATCTGGCTGCAGATTTTAAACTGAAGACTGTACTAATCAACTTGATGCCCAATTTTCATGGCTTACCTGCTCAGGAGCCTATCAAGCACCTAAGGGATTTCCAGACAGCCTATTCTACTGTTAGGCGTCATGGTGCAAATGAAACTTCTATTTTGCTAACCGCCTTCCTGTTTTCTCTTGAGGGAAAGGCAAGGGAGTGGTACTACTCCCAACCTGAAGCGACTGTTACTAACTGGGATACGCTCAGGAGAGAATTCTTAGAAAAATACTTTTCAGCTGAAGTTACAGATAGATTGAGGAAGGAGATTTCCTGCATTGTTCAAGGCGAATCAGAAACTCTCTATGAGTATTGGGAGCATTTCAAGAACCTTCTGGACGCCTGCCCCCACCACATGATTGACAGGTTGGTGTTGATCAGTGATGAGCGGATAATTTATACCCTTTTTGGCATTGTTTTTACATAGTTTTTAGTATGTTTTAGTTATTTTTTATTATATTTTTATTAGTTTTTATTTAAAAATCACATTTCTAGACTTTACTATGAGTTTGTGTTTTTCTGTAATTTCAGGTATTTTCTGGCTGAAATTGAGGGACCTGAGCAAAAATCTGATTCAGAGGCTGAGAAAGGACTACAGATGCTGTTGGATTCTGACCCTCCTGCACTCGAAGTGGATTTTCTGGAGCTACAGAAGCTTAATTGGCGTGATCTCAATTGCGTTGAAAAGTAGACATCTTGCGCTTTCGATCAATATATATACTTTGCCCGAGATTTGATGGCCCAAACTGGCATTAAAATCCAGCCAAAAACTTTCTAGCGTAAAACGCCAAAACTGACACATTTCTTGGTGTTTTACACCCATTCTGGCACCCAGGGTGGCGTTTAACTCCAACTTGAGGCATATGCACGTGAAAGCTTGAAAGCTCAGCCCAAACACTCACCAAGTGGGTCCCGGAAGTGGATTTCTGCACGATCTGCACTTAGTTACTCATTTTCTGTAAACCTAAGTTACTAGTCTAGTATAAAAACTACTTTTAGAGATTTATTTTGTACCTTATGACATTTTTACACGTTTGACATTGTATCTTCTACGACATGAGTCTCTAAACCCCATAGGTGGGGGTGAGGAGCTCTGCTGTGTCTCAATGGATTAATGCAATTACTACTGTTTTTTAGTCAATCACACTTGATTCTATTCTAAGATACTCACTCGTACTTCAATATAGAAAATATGATGATCCGTGACACTCATCATTATCCTCAACCTATGAACGCGTGCCTGATAACCACTCCCGTTCTATCTGAGCTCAACGTAGTCATTGGGCGACAGCTTGAGTGCGTATCTCTTGGGTTTCTAATCCATGGACCGAGTCTGGAGGTTAGAACCTTCATGGTATAGGCTAGAACCAATTGGCAGCATTCCTGGGATCCGGAAAGTCTAAACCTTGTCTGTGGTATTTCGAGTAGGATCTGGGAAGGGATGAATGTGATGAGCTTCAAACCTGCGAATGTTGGGCACAGTGACAGTGCGCAAAAGGACAAGGGTCCTATTCCGACACTAGTGGGAACCGACAGATGATTAGCCGTGCGGTAGCTGTACATGGTATTTTTCATCCGAGACGAGAAATCTGACAGTTGATTAGCCGTGCAGAGATCGTACCTGGTATTTTTCATCCGAGAGGATCATAAAGCTTGCCATTGAAGGAAGCCATGCGTGTTTGGAGAAGAAGACAGTAGGAAAGCAGAGATTTAGACGACAAAGCATCTCCGGAACCTCAACCTGTTCCTCATTACTGAATCACAAGTACCTTTTAATTCATGTTGTTTACTTTTCATAACAAAATCACTCTTATCATTAATCTCCTGACTAAGATTTACAAGATAACCATAGCTTGCTTCAAGCCGACAATCTCCGTGGGATCGACCCTTACTCGCGTAAGGTATTACTTGGACGACCCAATGCACTTGCTGGTTAGTTGTGCGGAGTTGTGAAAAGTGTAATCACAATTTCGTGCACCAAGTTTTTGGCGCCGTTGCCGGGGATTGTTCGAGTTTGGACAACTGATGGTTTATTTTGTTGCTTAGATTAGGAAAAATTTATCTTTTTGGTTTAGAGTCACTAAAATTGAGTCTTCTATTATTGTTTTTGCTAAAATTTTAAAATCCTTGTTTTCTTTTTCTAGATTTCTTTTCGAAAATTTTTAATAAACTAATAATTGAGTTTTTCTGTTTGAGTTTAGTTTCATGCTTTAAGTTTGGTGTCAATTGTATGTTTTAATTTCTCTTTAATTTTCGAAAATATATGCATTGTGTTCTTCTTTGATCTTCAAGCTGTTCTTGTTTATTTTCTTTGTTTGATCTTTAGTTTTTCTTGTTTTGTGTTTTTCCTTGTTTTTCTTGTGCATTTTCGAATTATTAGTGTTCAAAGCATAAAAATTTTTAAGTTTGGTGTCCTTTGTGTTTTTGTTTTCTTAAAAATTTTTCAAAATTTGTTCCTGGTGTTCATCTTGATCTTCAAAGTGTTCTTGGTGTTCATCTTGACATTCAAAGTTTTCGTGTTTGTTTTCTTTGTTTTGATCTAAAAATTCTAAGTTTAGTGTCATTTTATTGTTTTTCTCTTTCTTCATTAAATTCAAAAATAAAATATAATATCTTTTACTTATTTCACTCATAAATTTCAAAATTTTGGGTTGACTTAGTCAAAGATTTTTTAAAATTTAGTTGTTTCTTGTTAGTCAAGTCAAAATTTCAATTTAAAATTTTTATCTTTTCAAATCCTTTTCAAAAATCAAATCTTTTTCATTTTTCTTCTTAATATTTTCAAAAATTTTAAAATTAATTTTCAAAATCTTTTTCTTATTTTTATTTCACATTTTCGAAATTTTTACTAACATTTAATGTTCTGATTCAAAAATTTCAAGTTTGTTACTTTCCTGTTAAGAAAGGTTCAATTTTTAATTTCTAGAATCATATCTTTTAGTTTCTTGTTAGTCAAGTCATCAAACTTTAATTTTCAAAATCAAATCTTTTTAAATTTCTTTTTCAAATCTTTTTCAAAATAAATTTCAATCATATCCTTTTCAAAAATTTAATTTCAAAATCTTTTTCTTTCCTCTTATCTTGTCAAAATTTATTCTCAAATCTTTTTCAATTAACTACTTGAATTTTTGTTTGATTTTAAAAGTTTACTATTTCTTATCTTTTTCAAAACCACTGAACCACTTTCTCTCTCTTCAATTTTCGAAAATCATATCCAAAATTTTTCAAATCTTTTTAATTAATTAGTCATTTTAGTATTCAAATTTTTTTATTTTTATTTTTTTCTTTTAGTTTTGGAAACTTATATTCTATTTTTTAATTATTTTATTTTATCTTATTTCCTTTTTAATTCCGTTTATTCTTAATTAAATAAAATAAAAACAAAAATATATTTTATTTGCAATCCACATTATCTCCCTTTCTTCATCATGGACATGAGTGGAAATGAACAGTCTAGAAGGACTCTGGGGTCATATGCTAACCCCACTAATGCTTCCTATGAGAGTAGTATCTGTATACCCCCCATCAGGGCCAGCAGTTTTGAGCTAAACCCTCAACTCATTATCATGGGGTAGCAAAATTGCCAGTATTCCGGTCCTCCACAGGAAGAACCTACCGATTTTCTGGCACAGTTCTTACAAATTGCTGACACAGTACGTGATAAGGAAGTAGATCAGGATGTCTACAGATTATTACTGTTTCCATTTGTTGTAAAAGATCAAGCTAAGAGGTGGTTAAATAACCAACCCACAGCAAGCATAAGAACATGAAAACAGTTATCAGACAAATTCCTGAGTCAATATTTCCTTCCAAAAAGGATGACACAGCTAAGGCTGGACATCCAAGGCTTTAAATAAGAGGATAATGAATCCTTTATAATGCCTAGGAGAAGTACATAGGGATGCTAAGGAAATACCCCTCTGAAATGTTTTCAGAATGAGTGCAGTTAGACATCTTTTACTATGGGCTTACAGAAAAGGCCCAAATATCTCTAGACCACTCAGCTGGTGGATCTATACATATGAGAAAGACAATTGAAGAGGCTCAAGAGCTCATTGATACAGTTGCTAGAAATCAATATCTATACTTAAGTAGTGGGTCCTCCATGAAAGAAGAAGCTAAAGCAGTATCCACTGAACTTAGTCCACAAGAAAAAGTTGTTGAACTCAATCAGCAATTGCTTATTATAACAAAGCAGTTCGCAGAATTCAAAGAGATGCTCCAAGACACTAAAAATGCTAACCAGAATATGGAAGCACAATTGGATCAGACAAGACAGCAGCTATCAAAACAGATAACAGAAGAATGCCAAGCTGTTCAATTAAGGAGTGGGAAGACATTGAATGTCTCAACTCAAAGCAACAGAAAGCCAAGAAAGGAACAACTGACAGAGGATAACCAACCCACTGCCCAAAATCCCTCTGAAGACAGTAAGAGCGCAGAGAGGAATGATTCTAGCGTTCAAACGCCAGAAAAGGGTAAGAAAGTGGCGTTAAACACCCAAGGGATGGCCAGTTCTGGCGTCCAAATGCCAGAAAAGGGTGGCAATCTAGCGTTAAACGCCCATGCAGTGTGTTAATGAAAATGACGCATACGCGTGGCCCAATTTATGCCTAACGCATACCAGCCACACAATTCCAGCCCAACTTTCTGGGCGTTAGATTGATACGCCGATTTGGAATCGACGCCCACGCGTGGTGTAAAAATTCTTTTTTTTAATAGAAAATGCAGAATGCAAAATGCAAATGCAGATGCTGATGTTATGAATGCTACTAGGGAAAATAAAATAAAATAAAATACAACTAAAAACAAACAAAACAAAATAAAATTAAAATTTGAAAAGGAACGATCATACCATGGTGGGTTGTCTCCCACCAAGCACTTTTAGTCAAAGTCCTTAAGTTGGACATTTGAAGAGCTTCCTGTTATGGTGGCTTGTGCTTGAACTCATCTAGGAATCTCCACCAACGTTTGCAATTCCAATAGCCTCCGGGATCCCATACTAGGCACGTAAAGTCTTTGAGCAAGTTAACGCAGGTTTACAGGCTCCAGGAGTATTGATTGTCAGGATAAATTCCAGGATCCCAAACCTTTCTTTTGTACCCGTCTTCACTTCTATCTTTATTATTCCAACCAAGCAGTACACAACCTGAATTTCCGCTGAGATATCCAAACTTCTTCCGAAATTCATTCAATCGAGCTCTATACCAATCCTTGCACTTCCATTTGAAGCGTGAAACTGTATTGAACCTTGGGTGCCAATTTCTATTGCTAACCATCTCCCTTTTACTCTTAAAGCCACAAAGAGCTCTAAGCTAGCCATTGGTTTCAAGCAAACCATATTCAAGCAGAAAAGTAAAGATAAAGGCTAAGGATTTTACCCACTTGAAGTTTGTATTAGGTGGTAATGGCCGTGGGAGAGGTGTTTCCAGTGGTTCTTCAAACTCCACTTCCTTGTACTCCTCTGTGAATTCTTCCATTTCCTAACAAATCTCTTTAATTACAATCTCGTCATGGTCAAAGTCTTTAATTTCTTCCTTATCACTCAAGTCATAAGTTGGAGGTTGAGAAAAGTCTACTTCCACATCATCTTCATATTCACTTGGGGCAAATTCTTCAGTCTCAAAGAATTCAATTACGGATGTAAGTTCATCACTAGGAGAGCTTGATTCATGATCATCAAGGAAACTTGCTTCTTGATTTGTTGCATCCAGTTCTTCATAAGATACATGCCTTGGGGTTGTGCACTATCCTCCTTAGCATCAACTGCAAATTTCTGGGCGGAATTCTCCACAATTTTTGATTCCCATGGAGGTTCAGCGTCTCCTAAGTCTTCAACCAATTGTTCTTCTTCGATAATTGTAGCTTCCTCTACTTGTTCCAGTACAAAGTCATGTTCTTTACTGTCTACCGGAACTTCTAGTGTCTCCTTCGTACTGGGGGCTAATCGATTTATCGCTTGTTCCAATTGATGAAGGGTTGCATGAAATTTATCCATAGTTTCCTTAAGACAATCCTGTGATTCTTGGGTCGACGGACATGGACATGGTACATATGGAAGTGGTGGCTCTTGGGAGTAAGTGGATTGGAATTGGGGTGGGTAGAGGTTAGGGTCATATGGAGGTGAATGGTTGTAGGTGGCTTATGAGTATGGTGGTTCAAAGCTATGTTGATGAGGTGGTTTATTGGCATATGATGGGGCTTGTTGGTAACTACAAGGGGGTCCACAATATCTATCATCTTGGTATGCACCTCGGAATGGCTCTTGACCATAGTAATTTGGTGGAGGTGGTTTATCACGAGGGGGTCCACGATAACTATTGTCTTGGCATGCATTGTAGAATGGTCGTTGTCCATGGTATCTTGGAAAGTGTTGTTGCCAAAAGGGTTGATCAGATCCTCGTGGCTCCTTCCATCCGTGATTGTTTTGACTTTGATGCATGTTCCTATTATAGCTCCCATTCCTTTCAACAACTTTAGAACCAAACTCAAAGCGACGGGGGTGAGAACTCATAGTAACTAATAAAAATTAAAAACAAAAATCAGAAACAAATAAACAAGCAAAATAAAATATTTACAATAACCAATAATAAGGCACACGTTTGCAAATCCCCGGCAACAGCGCCATTTTGACGAATCAGATTCCTGCTAGTAAAGAATTTTATAAAAATAATCACGTTGCAAGTATAGTTTCTAAACCAACAGAAAATCCTTTCGTACAAAAGTTTGGTTGTCACAAGTAACAAAACCCAATAAAATTTATAACCGAAGTATTTAAACCTCGGGTCGTCTCTCAAGGAATTGCAGGGAAGTATGATTCATTATTGGTTATGAAATTGTATCTTTTTGGGGTTTTTGAAATAGGGAACAAGGAAATAAATTGGCAAGGAAGTAAATTAATAACTAGAAAACTCTTGGCAAGGTATGAGAACTGGAAATCCCATCCCAGTTATCCTTATCAGGTGTGATGAGAATTATTTAAAGGCATTTTTCAATCAATAGCTGAGTTTGACAACTCAAGTGTCACCAATTACTTATCCAAAGCCAAAAGGGAAAAATCTACTTGAATAAAAATGCCTTTTCATTAATTAAAGCTAAGAATATCATAAATTTGAAATACCTCAAATTGCATTTAAACATAAATTCAAATCTAACATGAAGAGTTCATAAGCCAATTTGGCAACATAAGTAATTAACAAGTAAAAGCATTAAAATAAATAAAAATAGAAGAGAAACATAAATTAAAGGAACATTGAACCTGGATTGAAGAAAATAAACATACTCTAAGAGAAATCCTAATTCTAAAACCTAAGAGAGAGGAGAGAACCTCTGTCTTTCTAAAACTACATCTAAAATCTAAAATTCTCAATAATGAATGTTGTATGAATGTCTCTCTTTGATTCCCCCATTCTCCAGCCTCTATACTGTGTTTCTGGGCTTGGATTTAGGCCGAAAAAGGGCCCAGAAATCGCTGGGAGCATTTTCTGCAATTTCCTGCACGTGGCGTCCGTCACGCATGCGCGTGCGCGTGGGTCACGTGTGCGCGTGGGTCACGCGTGCGCGTTATTTAGAGATTTTCCTTGTCACGCGTAAGCGTCAGTCACGCGTACGCGTCAGTCACGCGTACGCGTCGCTTGTGTTTTGCGCTAG
This sequence comes from Arachis ipaensis, assembly GCF_059453495.1. NCBI lineage: Eukaryota > Viridiplantae > Streptophyta > Magnoliopsida > Fabales > Fabaceae > Arachis > Arachis ipaensis. The sequence goes on along the minus strand of NC_142442.1, from coordinate 113,868,940 downwards.
GCACGCGTCCGCGTCGTGCATCCGTGCGCGTCACTGCCATTTTGTCCAAAACTCCATTTTGTGCGTTCCTTCCATTTTTGCGTGTTTCCTTTCTGTCCTCTAAGCCATTCCTGCCCTATGAAGCCTGAAAATACTTAACACACAGATCACGGCATCGAATGGTAATATAGGTATATCATCGAATAAGAAAGGAATTGTAAAACCATGAAAATCTTATGAATAAGTGGGTGAAGAATTGATAAAAATACTCAATTGAGCACAAGATAAATCATAAAATAGTGGTTTATCATGCGTACACATGCCTGACGCGTAAATTGCAAAACTCAGATAACGCGCACACGTGGACGACACGCACGCATGACGCTCGGCACGTGACCTCATTAATGAAATCGTTGCTAGTGATTTCTGAGGGGTTCTAGGCCCAAATTCAACTGGATTCTGCATGGAAAAGACCAGGACTGAAGGGGGAAAGGGGGGATCAATCATTGTACACTTTACACACATTTTTTACTAGTTTTGGGTTCTCATGTTCTAGGGGGAGAAACTCTTATTTTCTCTCTAGATCTAGTTGTATTTGATCTTCTCTTGTGTTGAAATTCTGAATTGGTTTTGTTAATTTTAGATTTAATTACTCAATTTGAATTCTCTAGTATAATTTTGTTTAGATCTTGTGTTTGAATTTGAATTTTCTTGTTATTTCCCCTTTTTTTCTCATTTTATGAACTTTGTGGATCTTGAATTTCTACTAGTGTATTGATGTTTTCTATGATTAATAGTTTTGTTTGAGTTGTTTTCTATTGATAATTGTTAGTGGGTACTTGTAGTTTCCAATCAATTTGCAATTTGACGATGTCTTTTATTAATGCATACCATGTGTTTGATGAAATATTTCCTTTGATTATGGAGTAGTTTTCTTTACTCTTGGCCTAGGCTAAGGGGATTGGGTAAACTTGAGTCATTGGGTCTAATTGGTTTGGTGATTTGAGAGCTCTAGTGGTCTAATTGATACCCATTAACACCAATCTACTACTAAGTCAATTAGTAGTTGGATTGGGACTTATAAGTTAAAATTGATCAAGCCATTTAACGTACTTCAAGCTTAGGAGTAGACATTATATGTACTTCAAGCATAGAGGTAGACTTAATGAGCTTGGTTCCTCATGATTGTCAAGATATGGTTATTAGACAATGATGGTGACTCTAATTCCCATGCCTAACCAAGAGTGCCTTTTATTATTCATATTTAAAACCCAAAAATTCCAATTGTTTAGTTCTTGTTATAGCTAGTTTTGTTGTTTACTTAGTCTTAGGATAGAAGTAGCTTATATGTTTTCTTGTTATAGAAGTAGCTTATGTATTGTTTGTACTGCAGCCAACTCCTAGCTTATATCTTCTTCTTATACTCCTTCCTCCTCTCTTCTCCACTCTTCCTACCACCTTGTCTCCACCCACTACTACCGGCGACTTCATCCACTGGTGACCACCACCTCCGGCGGTCCCAGATTCTCTTTCTCTCTCCTTTCTCTTCTCATATCTTCACTTGCACTCTACCTTACCTTCTTTCCCCTCTCTCAAGGTTTTACTCCCCCTCCTTCTCTTTTGTCTTTGTTTAAATTTTTCTCTTATTAGTTGCATTTATTTACTCTCTTCCATTTCTTCTTAGTTGTATTTTGATTAATTTGTTCTTATTTATTTGCTTTCTTTCTTTTCATCTTTTCCCATGGGTGTTGAACTTTGAGTTAGCTCTTGCATTGATGGGATATTTTGATATCTCCTTGACTCCTTTGTGATTATGTGGTGTTGTTTTGATGTTTGGTATTTCATTTTGGGATGTTACATTTTTGAATTCTTTCCAACTTGCTTACTGTTTGAAAATTGCACACCAAGTGTTTGTTGAAAAGCACCTATGCCATTTTGGTTCATTTTGACATTATACTCTCAATTAAGTGCTTCTTTCTCATACACTTGCTTTTCTTTCTGTGAATTGAGCCTATTATGCTTCATATTTACCATTCTTATGCTCATTATCCGTGACTTGCTTCTTCATAGCATATTGCAAGATTAGTGGTTCCACTTTCTCTAACTCCATCTTCTTCCATTGCATGCTTCATTGTCTTGGAGTTGGACTAGGTGCATGATTTTCTTGTCCTTACTCTTTTTCTTGCATGTGTTACTTTGTGTGGTTATTATGCTTGAGCTTATTCTTCTCATGCCTTATACTTGCATGCTTCTCCTACTCTTGCATCTCATGCTAGTGATATGCCTCATGATTATATAGTTGTCTTGTTTACATGTTGCAGCTGTCATGTCTTCAAGACGTGCTATTCCTTTGTGGCATTACTTCTCACTTGCATGTTATTCTCCATGTGTTATTTCTTTGAGTTTAATGTTTCCTCTTTTCCTTCCTTTTTCAGGTTGGCCACCAAAAAAGGTAATGAAAAGGCGTCGAAAAAGCCGGCCGCAAAAAGTGCACCTCAAAGGTCAACCACCAAGGCGAGCCCTACACTAGAAGCTAAGCTCCTCTCCACAAAAATCAATCCACCAATTGCTTGTGGAGCTCACTAAAAAGATAGACCGATATGAGCGGCGGAACAAATGCCGATTTGCTTACATGAAGAAGCTTTGAGGTTGTGTTAACCCGCCTATGGAAGAGCCAGACATTTCCACATCCACTTCAGACCAAAGTGAAGCGAGCACTCAAGAGATGGATGGTAAAAGTGGTGACCCTAATCCCACCCTGCGCATCACCAATGGCACGGAGGACCATGCAAACCTCTAAGTGTGGAGAGGTCGGTTACCGACTTCCGTAGGTAACAACCCTTTTCTTTTCAACACCCATAATTTTGATTTCCTTTTGTTAATTAAGACAAATTGCATGGTTAGTTTGTATTTGAACACTTTTTGCATGATGGTTGTTTCTTGTTAGGACTACCTGGTTAGGATGATGACTTCTTTTTCAAGAAATTGTCTTTAGGGGACCCTACCAATTTGGAAAATTTTTTGTGTTAAACTTGCTTGAAGAATTTATTTTGGAACACGGTTTTTGAGCTAGAACACACAACCTTGTGAGATTTTGAGCCTAATTGATTGGTTGCATCTTATCAATCAACATATCTTGTTTCGGTGTGTGTTGTTCTCTCTAAGATTCTGATCTTTGTCTTGCTTGATTCTATATTTCCATTGTTTGGTGTATGCATACATATAAATGATTGAGGCCTTTATTTCACAAAGCTCACATACCCATATGGCCTTACCCTTTCATCATCCTTTGCAAACCAATATTGAACCTATTTAACCCCAATTGTTCGTTATTTTAGCACATCACTAACTCTAAGCGGAAAACAATGAATGTCCTTGATCTGAATCCTTGGTTAGCTTAGACTAGTGAGAAGAGTGTACATGATTTAAGTGTGGGAAAATTGGGTGGGGAACATTTGGTTTGGGAATTGGGTATGTTATATGGTGCACGAAATTGTGATCATCAATGGCGCCAACAACTTGGTACGCTCAATTATAATCTCAACTTTTTTTCACAATTCTGCACAACTAACCAGCAAGTGCACTGGGTCGTCCAAGTAATAAACCTTACGTGAGTAAGGGTCGATCCCACAGAGATTGTCGGCTTGAAGCAAGCTATGGTCATCTTGTAAATCTCAGTCAGGAGGATTCAAATGGTTATGGATAATTGATAATTAAAAGATGAATAAAACATAAAATAGGATAGAGATACTTATGTAATTCATTGGTGAGAATTTCAGATAAGCATATGAAGATGCTTTGTTCCTCCTAAACTTCTGCTTTCTTATTGTCTTCATCCAATCATTCATACTCCTTTCCATGGTAAGCTATATGTTGGGTATCACCATTGTCAATGGCTACCTCCCGTCCTCTCAGTGAAAATGGTCCAAATGTGCTGTCACCGCACGGCTAATCAGCTGTTGGTTCTCGATCATGTTGGAATAAGATCCATTAATCCTTTTGCGTCTGTCACTACGCCCAACACTCGCGAGTTTGAAGCTCGTCACAGTCATCCCATCTCAGATCCTACTCAGAATACCACAGACAAGGTTTAGACTTTCCGGATCTCAAGAATGGCCGCCAATAATTCTAGCCTATACCACAAAGGTTTTAATCTTAGATTAGAAACCTAAGAGATACACATTCAAGCTTGTTTGCATGTAGAACGGAAGTGGTTGTCAGGCACGCATTCATAGGTGAGAATGGTGATGAGTGTCACATAATCGTCAATTTATCATGTTCTTGTGTGCGAATGAATATCTTAGAGAAGAAATAGGCTTGAGTTGAATAGAAAAACAATAGTACTTTGCATTAATTCATGAAGAACAGCAGAGCTCCACACCTTAATCTATGGGGTGTAGTAACTCCACCGTTGAAAATACGTAAGTGAAAATAGGGTAGACATGGCCGAGTGACCAGCCTCCCATGGAGGTCTCAGAACATAAAAACTACATAATGTGTTCCAGAGATATCAAAATACAATAGTAAGAGGTCCTATTTATAGAAAACTAGTAACCTAGGGTTTACAGAAATAAGTAAATGATGCAAAAATCCACTTCCGAGCCCACTTGGTGTGTGCTTTCACGTGTAGAGACTTTTCTTGGAGTTAAACGCCAGCTTTGGTGCCAGTTTTGGCGTTTAACTCCAGCTTTTATGCCAGTTCTGGCGTTTTGACGCCAGAATTTTTATGCTGACTTGGAACGCCGGTTTGTGCCATCAAATCTCGGGCAAAGTATAAACTATTATATATTGCTGGAAAGCCCAGGATGTCTACTTTTCAACGCAATTGAGAGCGTGCCAATTGGGCTTCTAGAGCTCCATAAAATTCACTTCAAGTGCAGGGAGGTCAGAATCCAACAGCATCTGTAGTCCTTTTTCAGCCTCTGAATCAGATTTTTGCTCAAGTCCCTCAATTTCAGCCAGAAAATACCTGAAATCACAAAAAAACACAAACTCATAGTAAAGTCCAGAAATGTGATTTTTATTTAAAAATTTATAAAAATATAATAAAAACTAACTAAAACATACTAAAAACTACCTAAAAACAATGCCAAAATGCGTATAAATTATCCACTCATCATTATACTTTTTATGAAAAATATGAAAAAGAGTTGGGCACATGTTCATACATTCAATACTTTAAGCATATGCATTGGTTCCTTATATATATAGTACCCACCACAAGAATAAAAAAGAAATAAATAAATAATAAATAAATAATATAAACAATAAAAAGAAGAAAAAGAAAAAAAAGAGAAGAAAATAAGAAAGTAATAAAAAGGGGACAAAATGCCCCAAAGTGGTGATAGCAATGCATATGTTTTGTATTCAAATTGGGATGTATGGGCATGTGGCAAAAGATAGTCAATGGGTAGTTAGATTTTATATTTTAATTACATGGATTGTCTTAGGTTAGGTGGGAAGTTTAGGTTAATCAAAGATTCAATTTTAGTCCAGTTGACCAAATACAATCCCACCTTCACCCTAACTCCATTACAAGCCTTAGAAAGCAAGATTAGTAGAGAATTGAGAGAATCGGCCCTCAAACACTAGAGAGGATAGAGTGCAAACAATTCCGGTGAGGGTTTGATGCTCAACTCCTTGTTCCCGGCTTTCACGAGCTTTCTTCATGCAAGTTATGTACACTCCACTTTGATGTTTGAATTGGTAGAGTTGATAAATTATCTTGTCATTTTGGCCCAATGTGCTCATATATGTTCCTGGAAGATTGATTCGCTTTTGACCAAGTAGGTAGACCCATTTGCATTAGTTGCATCCATTTAGTTAATTTGCATTTCATGAACCCCATTCTCCTATATTCCTTGGTCTTTTTATTTTTAGCATGAGGACATGCTTGGTTTAAGTATGGGGAGGTTTGATAAACCCCAATTTTGTGGTTTATATTTGTAGAATTCGAGGAGTTTTATTAATATTTTCCACACTTATTCATATAAATTGCATGGTTTTGTGTTTTCTTTCTAATTTTGCTTCATGATTGAAAACATGCTTCTTTTACCTTAAAAATGCTATATTTTAATCCTCTTCTATTACCATTCGATGCCGTGACATGTTTGTTAAGTGATTTCAGAGTTTATAGGGCAAGGATGGCCTAGAAGAGAGAAAGGAAGCATGCACAAGTGGAAGGAACATGAAGAATAGAGCTTTGGAAAATTGGCTGTGATGCGCACGCGTGGGAGCATGTTGCTAGGATTGGCGCGCACAAGTTGACGCATTCGCCTGGATGAGCAAAAATCCCACCGATGCGTACGCGTGCCTGACGCTCGGTACGTGACCTCATTAATGAAATCATGGCTAGCAATTTCTGAGGGGTTCCAGGCCCAAATTCAACTGGATTTTGCATGGAAAAGACCCAAGACTGAAGGGGAAATGGGGGGATCAATCATTGTACACTTTACACACATAGTTTTGGGTTCTCATGTTCTAGGGGGAGAAACTCTTATTTTCTCTCTAGATCTAGTTTTATTTTATCTTCCCTTGTGTTGAAATTCTAAATTGGTTTTGTTAATTTTAGTTTTAATTACTCAATTTGAATTCTCTAGTATAATTTTGTTTAGATCTTGTGTTTGAATTTGAATTTTCTTGTTATTTCCCCTTTTCTTCTCATTTTATGAACTTTGTGAATCTTGAATTTCTACTAGTGTATTGATGTTTTGTATGATTAATAGTGTTGTTTGAGTTGTTTTCTATTGATAATTGTTAGTGGGTACTTGTAGTTTCCAATCAATTTGCAATTTGACGATGTCTTTTATTAATGCATACCATGTGTTTGATGAAATATTTCCTTTGATTATGGAGTAGTTTTCTTTACTCTTGGCCTAGGCTAAGGGGATTGGGTAAACTTGAGTCATTGGCTCTAATTGGTTTAGTGATTTGAGAGCCCTAGTGGTCAAATTGATACCCATTGACACCAATCTACTACTAAGTCAATTACTAGTTGGATTGGGACTTATGAGCTGAAATTGATCAAGCCATTTAACATACTTCAAGCTTAGGAGTGGACATTATACGTACTTCAAGCATAGAGGTAGACTTAATGAGCTTGGTTCCTCATGATTGTCAAGATATGATTATTAGACAAGGATTGTGACCCTAATTCCCATGCCTAGCCAAGAGTGCCTTTTATTATTTATATTTGAAACCCAAAGATTCCAATTGTTTAGTTCTTGTTGTAGCTAGTTTAGTTGTTTACTTAGTCTTAGAATAGAAGTAGCTTATATGTTTTCTTGCTAGTTTGAAATTGCTCATACCTTGCCTTAGTTACTTGATTTAGTTTCTTGCACTTTAAGATTCCTTGCATTTTAAGTTTAGTAGTTTAAATTCTTGCTCATGACTCCGAACCCCGGAATTCTAACCAATATTGATGCACATGTTTGCCCATTCTCTTGAGGACGACCCAAGACCAATACTCTCGGTTACTTTATATTGAGGTTGACTTTGTGACAAACATATTAAAATTTGATTGATAGGATTACATGTTGGTTTAGAACTATACTTACAACGTGACTATTTTTGTGAAATTCTTTACCAACGATAATCTTTACCACTGAATGTATGAATAAACAGTGCATATTTGAAGTTGGAATTTTAGAATGTTTCCTCTTGAAAGAATGATGAAAAAGGAAAAGTATTATTGGTAATCTGAAAAATCAAAAAATTATTCTTGAAGTAAGAAAAAGCAGCAAAAAGGAAAAGAAAAAGCATGTTGCAAAAGAAAAAAAAATTACATATGCATGGGAAAAAGAAATAATAAAGTGGCAAAAAAAATAAAGAAATAAAAAAGTAGAAAAAACCAATAGCTCTTTAAACCAAAAGGCAAGAGCAAAAAGCCAATAACCCTTTAAACCAAAAGGCAAGGGTAAAAGGATCCAAGGCTTTGAGCATCAGTGGTTAGGAGGGCCTACAAGGAATAAAATCCTGGCCTAAGCTGCTCAACCAAGCGGTCCTTAACCATGTGCTTTTGGCGTGTAGGTGTCAAGTGAAAAACTTGAGACTGAGCGGTTAAAGTCGTGATCCAAAGCAAAAAGAGTGTGCTTAAGAACTCTGGACACCTCTATCTGGGAATTCTAGCAAAGCTGAATCACAATCCGAAAGGGTTCACCCAGTTAAAGTGTCTGTGGCATTTATGTATCCGGTGGTAATACTGGAAAACAAAGTGCTTAGGGTCACGGCCAAGACTCTGAAAGCTGTGTTCAAGAATAAAAAAGAACTGAACTAGGAGAATCAATAATATCATCTGGATTCTAAGTTCCTAAAGAGACCAACATTTCTGAGTTTCATCTAAGTCCCACTCATCTAATTGGAATTGAGCTTCATTGGAAACTCTAAGATTTATTGTATCTTACTCTTCTTTTTATCCTACTATGTTTTTAGTTGCTTGGGGACAAGCAACAGTTTAAGTTTGGTGTTGTGATGAGCGGATATTTTATACGCTTTTTGGCATTATTTTCATATAGTTTTTAGCATGTTTTGTTTAAGTTTTATTAAGTTTTCATAGGTTTTAGTGTTAAATTCACATTTTTGGATTCTACTTTGAGTTTGTGTGTTTTTATGCAATTTCAGGTATTTTTTGGCTCAAATTGAGGAGCTGGAGCAAAAGTCTGATTCAGAGACAGAGAAAGCATTGCAGATGCTGTCTGGATCTGACCTCTTTGCATTCAGAAGAGATTTTTTGGAGCTAAAGAAGTTCAAATAGAGTGTTCTCAATGGCTACGGACAGATGACTTCCAGAGCTTTCCAGCAATGTATAATAGTCCATACTTTGATTCAGAATAGAAGGCCCAAAAATGGCGTCAAACGCCAGCCTCCTGCCTCATTCCAGGCGTCCAGCGCCCAAAGGAGGAGACCAGTGTCCAAACGCCCAAAGAGGACCCTTAGCCAGCGTTCAACGCCCTAGAGGCCTCCTAGCACATGGATCTCATCAAAGCTCAGCCCAAACACTCACCAAGTAGGCCCCAGAAGTGGATTTTAGCACTAAAAGACTGTTTTACCCTTTTTATGTAATCCTTAGTCATTAGTTTAGTATTTAAGGGATATTTTACATGATCTTCGCCTATCTCAACCAGCATATTTCGTTTACCATATTATATTTCCTATCGGTATGAGTTTCTAAACCTCCTAGGTTGAGGGGAGGAGCCCTGCTGAGTTCTATGAATTGGTAAAAGTATTACTGTTTCTCTTAAATCCGTGTTTGATTTAATTCTAAGATGTATATTCGTTCTTCAACATGATGAATGGGATGATCCATGACAATTAGCTCCATTCATCATGCTAAGATCGCGTGCCTGACAACCACCCGTGTTTACTTAGGTTCGTGTGAATACATGACTAGAAAGCATCGAACTGCCAACTTGATTATACATCTATATATCAGACAGCTAACACACGACTTCATTGGAGACTTCTCGAGACACCAGTTCACCCGAGCTATGGGGAGATTAGGGTCTCTGTGGTAGAGGCTAGAACCCGAAGGTGCAGTATTCTCTAATCCGGAAGATCCGACCTTGTCTGTGGCGTTTTGAGTAGGATCATTAAGGAGAATGGACTGCAGGAGCTTCACCCTCAATCAGACTGGATGCGCACTAACCCTGGTTTTCAGATCTGGAGGAGCATTGATGACCTCTCAAGAATGGCGTTGATCACATACAGCCTGCCATTGAAGAAATCATTCACAATTGAAGAAGACAGTAAGACTAGAGTTAATTCGGAAAGACAAAGCAACTCCAAGCCTTAACCATCTTTCTATCCCTGATTATAATTTAATTTACAAAGTATTTTATACCCTTTATTCCTTTTATGCAATTAAACATTGTAATTCCATCTTCCAAATCCAAACCAATTTTTCTATCCGCCTGATAAAGACCTGCAAGATAACCATAGCTTGCTTCAAACCACAATCCTCGTGGGATTGACCCTGACTCGCTCAGGTATTACTTGGATGACCCAGTACAGTTGCTGGTTCAACTGTACAAAGTGTGGGGATTCGTGCACCAACAGCCTCCGACAACAACCATGCTTAGTGCACACCGTGCGCACACCAACAAAACTCAAGTCTACTACAAAATTCTGAAGTTTCAATTTTAAAGCCTAGTTTTCAAATCTTCATAACTTTTGCTATAAAAAATCTTTTCCTGTTCGTTCTTCGAATGACATAAACTAGACAAATCTCATTTTATTTAAAACAAGTTTACCAAATTTTTTAGGTCCGAGGGTCAAGTTATGACCCGTCGAATTGAGTCCAAAATCACTTTTTACCCAAAAACTTAGCACTTTTAAAATACACTTTTCTTACAAGACACCATTTAGCACTTTTTCTCAAACCATTTTTCTTCAAAACCAACACCACTTTTTGTAACATTTTCCAAAACCTTCAAAGCAACTTCACTTAAAACCATTTCTCTTTCATAAAACTCATTTTCACTCAACCAAAATCCCCAAACTAACTTCAAAAGCATTTCAAGTTTAAACCTCTTTCATAAGAATAAAAAATCATCCCGTTTACTAATTAAAATCCTAATTGAAACGATATAATCATTTATTCTTAAATCAATTACTTAATTACTTTAAATCAGGATATATTAATTAAACTCCATGGCAAGGTTTCAAGATTTTAGGGGACGATAACCAATATCATTTTCTTTATTATTTAATTTAGTCCAAACTTATAAAAATTTCAGCAGCACCTCCCCTATAACTCGGACCTTACCACCCTTTAAGGGTTTCCTCCAAACCCTCTTTCAACCCTTTCCAACGGTTTCAAAACTAAGCCATTCCTCAATATAAACATACCAATTAAATTTTCAATACAAAACTATTTCTCAATATAAATATACAAATTAGATTTCCAACATAAAACCATTTCTCAATGTAAACATACAAATTAGATTTTAACTCAAGCTTTCATTAACTACCGCAAGGCCAACTCAATCAACCAATAGTTCAATTAAGTAAACAATCACATTCATCCAAAATAACTCAATTTAATCCATAAGACTCACATAATCACAATATTATATATATATATATATATATATATATATATATATATATATATATATATATATATATATATATATTGCAGAAATATCGATTTATAACAATTCTTGGATATAAAAATGTTTAAGAAAAATCCCCTACCTCAAACGCGGCTCAACTATGCGACAAACTCTCCTTTATTCTTATTTCGCAGCAGTGGTGTCAAATCCGACCATCCCCGCAGTAGCCATGGCCATTAAACACAGCATGCAAGAACCGAAGCTCAACCCTACGTCACCAACACCTCATAATCTCTAACAGATTATAACAAAATACTAATTTTAAGGGTTCTGGATCAAAAACTCTTACCGCAACTAAGGAGGAACGACTGAACCGAGTAGCAGTAGCTCTAGTGATGGTTCTAACGAGCTCCTGCAACACAGCTTTTGCCGGTGATAACCCAAACAACAGTGACGGTAGTGGTGTAGTTTAACGGCGGCAGGAGTAGCTCCCTCTTTCCCATGTCGCGTGTCTCTCTCTCCATCAAAGGCCACAAGGACGACGGTGACGGATCTGACATCGACGGTAGTGGTGAAGCTGGCTGCGGCTCTCTCTCTCTCGTGTGTCTTCTCTCTCTTCATGAACCTCTGTTGAAGGCGACGATGAAGACCTCGACGGTAGCAACTCCCCGCGGCTCCAACGGCGGCGACAACACAAACAGTGGTGACTTGGTGAGTGTGTGCTGTGTTGTGTTGTGTTAGGGTTAGAGTGGTGTGGGTAGAAATTAGGGTTTGTGTAGAGTAAGAATTTTAATAAAAATAAAAAGGTAGAGTAATAATTGAAAATCAAATTTAACCCAATATAAATAACTTTGAAAATACTAATTACTCTTCAACTTACAAATTATTTTGAATTGAGTACTCTAATTTAAAATTAGAGATAATCAAATAAATTTTCTTTATTCATAAAATAAAGTTCAAAATCTAAATATTCAAATTAAAGCATATAAAATTTCCATTATCTTTCAATCACTAAAGCTTCAAATCATAAATAAGGAAATACCCAATTACTATGAAAATCATATGAGTGATAATTGATTTAAAACTTAGAACCTCGTAACTTGGCTTAAATTATCTTTTTATAAGATAATTTTTTGAAAATAAAAATCATAAATAAATATCATAAATCTCAATTAACTCATAATTTAATTTCTAAAAATTTGGGGTCTTACACTGTTGTTGTAATTAAGTCTTGAAGCTGTGCATTGTTGTTGTGAAGAACTATAGTTTGAGTTTATGTTTATCCATTGTCTTGTAGGCCTACTTGTGTTGGGCTGATTAATAGGCTCATTCATCTTTGACGAATCTTCTGCAGATGAGCCCACTCTTTTTGCTTTAAACATCTTCCTTTTAGACACATGTGTGGCTTGTTTCATTTGCTTTTCCTGGGGCTCAATGTTTTTTTCTCAACAATGGAGACACTTGTTTCCTCTTTCCTTTGACAACTCTAATACTACTACCACCAACATCATCTTCATCACTCTCACTCTCACTTTCATAATTGGGAGGTGGTGGTTTATATAGGTCATTCTCTGTACTATCATAACTATCATAATCAGAAGATGAGTCATCCAACATCTCCACCTCATCTGGATCTACTTCTTTCTCAACCTCATCATTTTTCTTACAAGAACCATCTATGATCTCAGGATCATCAACAGTATGATAAAAAAAACTATAGAACTCATTAGTGTCTTTGTTCCCTGTCTTAGCCTGTCGAATTTGGTTGATCCCTGCATCTCCCCTCGGTACATGCAGCCCTGACTCTATATCCTTGCTTTTCTGATCATACTAGTAAGCCTCCTTATATGATTGATATCCCAATTCTTTGAACAGCGTGATCAAATTCTCAAAATTGACAAAATCCAAGTCCATGGGTGAAAACCTCTCAACTTGACCATGAAGATAGACTAACTCATCAGTAGGTGCCTTTGAAAAGCAGCCCCAATGATAAAAAAAATAGGAATACCAAATACATCATCCATCTGCAATACTTTTCAACGCACAAAACACTATAAAAACCATACATAATTAACATTAATCCAAATTTTTCAATCATGTAAGCCCTAAATATTACCCTAAACCTCACTAACCCCACATAACTAATTAGCCACAACCTTCACCTACAGTCCCTATAAACCCCATCCTAGGACATGCATAACAAATAAAAAGCAAGAGTACAATAAGTTTTAACAACAATTTACTTACTACTCTCCACGACGGACGCTACTACAACAACGAAGCTTCACTGGAGCTGCTTCACAGAACACCAACGGCAACATAACGAAGATGAATCATTGTACTTTTTGGAGGGAAACTGTCGTGCTAAAGCTTCCTGTAATTGTCTACGTTTGTGATGCGTTTGGGTTTTTAGTTATTTTTCTTGCTTTAATTCATCATTTTCTTAGGTTTAATTACAGTTTTATCTTCTAATCTTGTCACTTTTAAGTATCTTGTGCTAATAAGGTGTTTGCCAAGTGTTTTCAATGAATTAGGATTAAAAGAAAAGCAAATCAAGAAGCAAAAGGAAGGATGATCAAAGGAGCAATAGAGTAGAACCCTTAAGGAAGCAGAAGGTGTGCCTACGTACACAGAGGAGCGCACGCACCAATAAGGGAGCAACATTCAGTGCAAGCATACCCACACACTTTGTGCGTACACACAAGCCCCAAAATTTGATGCGTAAGTGTCGTCCACGCCTACGCGTGGAAAGCAAAATTGGAAGGGGATGCGTATGTGTCAGTTGACGCGTACGCGTGGGGTGAGATTGTGCCCCTCGCACAAAGGCAGCACAAAACTCGCGCAACTTTATGCCAGGAGTTGCAACATCAGCAAACGACGTGTACGCGTCACCCACGCTCACGCGTGGGTTTGCGAAAATGACCATTGACGCGTATGCGTCGTCCACGCTCATACGTGGGATGACTCTTTTTTTTTTAAAAAAAACAATATGAGGAAGACAATTATAGTATAATCTTGGCATTCACTCAAGCTAGGCACTTCAAAAACACTTAGAATTTTAGGCAATACTCAAAATCAAGCATTTGTTTTCAAAATTGCCAATTTAACTAATACCAAGATTAATGAAATTCTCATGAAGACTCGAACAAGCTCAACAAAATCAAACAAAATCAGGCACGGTTAAACAACTCAACAAAGTCAAACAGTCACAAAATCAAACAAAGATTCTAAAATTACATGTAGGAAACTATATACAAGGAGGATCATACCATGGTGGGCTATCTCCCACCTAGCACTTTTCTTTAACGTCCTTAAGTTGGACGGTCATGAGCTTAAGATCATCTTTTTGGAACATCCTCAAGGACATCCATCTTGTCTTTCTTGTCGGCTTTGGTAAGAGTATCCTTCAAGGGGATATGCTTCCACTTGTCAATTGAACCATGATTGGGTGCCTTGTTTCCTTGAGGATATGGAAGTCGTGGATCCTTCCCTTTTTTCCTTGCTAACTCCTCTTATACCCAAATCTCTATTGACACTTATCTCACCATTACTTCCAAAGTGTTCTTGAACTACATCATCTTCAACAATGTCATAACCAGAAATTAAGTGTACCTCTAGAAGTTGCCGCACACTACAAAAAAATTTGGTAATTACGGCGGTTTTTTAGGGTTATTACGGCGGTTTGAACCGCCATTATTACCTTGAACAGCGCTCAAGAAAAACCGCCATAATTTGAAGTTCCATTAGGTTATTACCGCGGTTTTCAAAAAACCGCCACAATTACCTGGTTAAAACGGCGGTTTTTGAGTTGGGTTAAAATGGCGGTTTTTGAGTTGGGTTAAAACGGCGGTTCAAACCGCTGTTATTTCCAGGGTAAATTGGCATTTTTTGTTGGTTAAAACGGCGTTTGTGAACCACCATTTTTATCTTGGCAGAATGGCATTTTTGGTTGGTTAAAATGGCATTTGAAACCGCCGTTTTTACCGAATTAAAACGGCATTTTTAGTTGGTTAAAATGGCATTTTGAACTGCCATTTTTACCTTGATAGTGGCATTTTTATTGGTTAAAACGGCGTTTGAAACTATTGTTTTTACCATGTTAAAATGACATTTCATGTTGTTTAAAATGGCAATTACAAGCCGCCGTTTTTTCCGGGTAAAAGTGACATTTTTTATCGTTTAAAAAAGTAGTTTTAACCGTCGTTTTTTACCGTATTAAACAAATAATATTTTGTTTAAAATTTCACAATAACAAGAAATCATAACCTATAAACAAAATATTACGTAATTCATAAATAAAGTATTAAATATAATATAGAAGTTTTTAGTATTGAAAATCAAAAGTAATAACTTCAATACAAATAAAGTATAAAATATAATATGATTTTTTAATTCTAAATGTCTTCATTAGATTGGCTCCAATTTCTAACAGTGTCATATACATCTCATACATAAAACAAGGTAACTAGCTTGGCTAATACCTTGAAAGTAAAAAAAATAACATAATATCACACCAAGTGATTGGTGCACGAAATCGTGATTATTCATTCCTTGGTAACGGCACCAAAAACTTAATACGCACGTTCATAATCTTAGTTCTTTGTCACAACTTTGCACAACTAACCAGCAAGTGCACTGGGTCGTCCAAGTAATAAACTTTACGTGAGCAAGGGTCGATCCCATGGAGATTGTCGGCTTGAAGCAAGCTATGGTCACCTTGTAAATCTCAGTCAGGCGGATTCAAATGGTTATAGAGTTTTAATAATTAAAATATAATTAAAATATAAAATAGGATAGAAATACTTATATAATTCATTGGTGTGTGCTTGGGCTGAGCATTGAAGCTTTCACATGTAGAGGTCTTCCTTGGAGTTAAACGCCAGTTTGTAACTTGTTTCTGGTGTTTAACTCTGCTTTGCAACTTGTTTCTGGCGTTTAACGCCAGAATAGGGCAGAAAGCTGGCATTAAATGCCAGTTTGCGTCATCTAAACTCGGGAAAAGTATTCACTATTATATATTTTTGGAAAGCCCTAGATGTCTACTTTCCAACGCAATTAAGAGCGTGCCAATTGGGTTTCTGTAGCTCCAAAAAATCCACTTCGAGTGTAGGGAGGTCAGAATCCAACAGCATATGCAGTCCTTCTTCAGCCTCTGAATCAGATTTTTGCTCAAGTCCCTCAATTTCAGCCAGAAATTACCTGAAATCACAGAAAAATACACAAACTCATAGTAAAGTCCAGAAATGTGATTTTTATTTAAAAACTAATAAAAATATATTAAAAACTAACTAAATCATACTAAAAACTATGTAAAAACAATGCCAAAAAGCGTATAAATTATCCGCTCATCACAACACCAAACTTAAATTGTTGCTTGTCCCCAAGCAACTAAAAATCAAATAGGATAAAAAGAAGAGAATATACTATAAATCCCAAAATATCAATGAAACTTAGCTCTAATCAGATGACCGGGACTAGTAGCTTTTTGCCTCTGAACAGTTTTGGCATCTCACTTTATCCTTTGAAGTTCAGAATGATTGGCATCTATAGGAACTCAGAATTCAGATAGTGTTATTGATTCTCCTAGTTCAGTATATTGATTCTTGAACACAGCTACTTTATGAGTCTTGACTGTGGCCCTAAGTACTTTATTTTCCAGTATTACCACCGGATACATAAATGCCACAGACACATAATTGGGTGAACCTTTTCAGATTGTGACTCAGCTTTGCTAAAGTCCCCAATTAGAGGTGTCCAAGGTTCTTAAGCACACTCTGTTTTTGCTTTGGACCTTGACTTTAACTGCTCAATCTCAAGCTTTTCACTTGACACCTTCACGCCACAAGCACATGGTTAGGGACAGCTTGGTTTAGCCGCTTAGGCCAGGATTTTATTCCTTTGGGCCCTCCTATCCACTGATGCTCAAACCTTTTGATCGCTTTTACCCTTGCCTTTTGGTTTTAAGGGCTATTGGCTTTTTCTGCTTGCTTTTTTTCGCCTTCTTCTTTTTTTTCGCAAGCTTTTCTCTATTCAGTGCGTTTTCTTGCTTCAAGAATCATTTTTATGATTTTTTAGATCATCAAATAACATTTCTCCTTTTTCATCATTCTTTCAAGAGCCAACAATTTTAACATTCATAAACAACAAATTCAAAAGATATATGCACTGTTCAAGCATTCATTTAGAAAACAAAAAGTATTGTCACCACATCAAAATAATTAAACTAGTTTCAAGGATGAATTCAAAATCATGTACTTCTTGTTCTTTTGTGATTAAAAGCATTTTTCATTTAAGAGAGGTGATGGATTCATAGGACATTCATAGCTTTATGACATTGACACTTAAACACAAATGATCATATAGTAAAGACACAAACATAAATAAAACATAAGGCTTAAAAACTAAAAAATAGGAAAATAAGAACAAGGAGATTAAGGAACAGGTCCACCTTAGTGAGGGTGCCGTCTTCCTCTTCTTGAAGATCCAATGGTGCTCTTGAGCTCCTCTATGTCTCTTCCTTGTCTTTGTTGCTCCTCCCTCATAGCTCTTTGATCTTCTCTAATCTCATGGAGAATGATGGAGTACTCTTGGTGTTCCATCCTTAGTTGTCCCATGTTGGAACTTAATTCTCCTAGGGAGGTGTTGATTTGCTCCCATTGGTTTTGTGGAGGGAAGTGCATCCCTTGAGGCATCTCAGGGATTTCATGGTGAGGAATTTCCTCATGCTCTTATTGAGGTCCATGATCTCTTGTTTGCTCCATCCTTTTCTTAGTGATGGGCTTGTCCTCATCAATGAGGATATCTCCCTCTATGTCAATTCCAGCCGAATTACAGAGGTGGCAAATGAGGTGAGGAAAGGCTAACCTTACCAAAGTGGAGGACTTGTCAGCCACCTTGTAGAGTTCTTTAGGTATAATCTCATGAACTTCCACTTCCTCCCCAATCATGATACTATGGATCATGATGGCCCGGTCTACAGTAACTTTAGACCGGTTGCTAGTAGGAATAATTGAGCGTTGGATGAACTCCAACCATCTTCTAGCTACAGGCTTAAGGTGCCATCTTCTCAATTGAACCGGCTTGCCTCTTGAGTCAACTTTCCATTGAGCTCCTTCCACACATATGTCCATGAGGACTTGGTCCAACCTTTGATCAAAGTTGACCCTTCTAGTGTAGGGGCGTGCGTTTTCTTGCATCATTGGCAAGTTGAACGCCAACCTTACATTTTTCGGACTGAAATCTAAGTATTTCCCCCGAACCATTGTAAGTCATTTCTTTGGGTTTGGGTTCATACTTTGATCATGGTTCCTAGTGATCTATGCGTTTGCATAGAACTCTTGAACCATTAAGATTCTGACTTGTTGAATAGGATTAGAGAGAACTTTCCATCCTCTTCTTCTAATCTCTTGTCGAATCTCTGGATACTTGCTCTTTTTGAGTTTAAAAGGGACCTCAGGGATCACCTTCTTCTGGGCCACAACTTCATAGAATTGGTCTTGATGGACCTTTGAGATGAATCTCTCCATCTCCCATGACTCAGAGGTGGAAGCAATTGCCTTCCCTTTCCTCTTTCTTGAGGTTTCTCTGGCCTTAGGTGCCATTGATGGTTATGGAAAAATAAAAAGCAATGCTTTTACCACACCAAACTTAAAAGGTTTGCTCGTCCTCGAGCAAAAGAAGAGAGAAAGTAGTAGAAGAAGAAGAAAATGGAGGAGATGAGGGGAGAAGGTGTATTCGGCCAAGGGGGAGAAGTGGTGGTTGTAATGTGTGAAAATGGAGTAGTGTAGAGGGGTTTATATAGGGGTGGGGGGGAGGGTAGGTTTCGGCTATTAGGGTTGGGTTTCGGAGGGAAAAGAATTTGAATTTTAGAGGTAGGTGGGGTTTATGGGGAATAGTGGATGGATGTGAGTGGTTAAGGGTATTTAGGGAAAAGGTATGGAGGTGATTGGTGAAGGGTATTTGGGGAAAAGAGTTATGAAAAGGTGTAAAGAGGAGAGAAAAAGAGGTGGGGTAGGTGGGGATCCTGTGGGGTCCACAGATCCAGAGGGGTCAAGGACTTAGCATCCCTGCTCTATTTAGGCATACAAAACGCCCTTAGAATACATGTCTGGCGTTAAACACCAGCTTGCTACTTGTTTCTAGCGTTTAACGCCAATTCCATGCTCTGTTCTGGCGTTAAACGCCAGTCTGGTGCTTGTTTCTGGCGTTTAATGCCAGCTTGATGCTTCTTTCTGGCGTTAAACGCCAGTTTGATGCTTCTTACTGGCGTTTAAACGCCAGTAAGCTTTTCCTCCAGGGTGAGCTATTTTTAATGCTATTTTTCATTAGTTTTTGTGACTTCACATGATCATCAACCTAAAGAAAACATAAAATAGCAATGGAAAATAAATAGATATAATTAAATAACATTGGGTTGCCTCCCAACAAGCGCTTCTTTAATGTCAATAGCTTGACAGTGAGCTCTCATGGAGCCTCACAGATGTTCAGAGCATTGCTGGGACCTCCCAACACCAAACTTAGAGTTTGACTGTGGGGGCTTTGGTTGACTCTGCAGTGAGAGAAGCTTTTCATGCTTTCTCTCCATGGTTACAGAAGGAGAACCTTGAGTCTTAAATACAAGGTAGTCCTTATTCAGTTGAAGGACCAACTCTCCTCTGTCCACATCAATCACAGCTTTTGCTGTGGCTAGGAAGGGTCTTCCAAGGATGATGGATTCATCCTCATCCTCCCTAGTGTCTAGGATTATGAAATTAGCAGGGATGTAAAGGCCTTCAACCTTTACTAACAAGTCCTCTACTAATCCATAAGCCTGTTTCATTGATTTGTCTGCCATCTCTAGTGAGATTCTTGCAGCTTGTACTTCATAGATTCCCAGTTTCTCTATTACAGAGAGTGGTATGAGGTTTATCCCTGACCCAAGGTCACACAGAGCCTTCTCAAAGGTCATGGTGCCTATGGTACAAGGTATGAAGAACTTTCCAGGATCTGGTTTCTTCTAAGGCAATGTCTGCCTTATCAATGCACTCAGTTCATTGGTGAACAAGGGGGTTCATCCTCCCAAGTCTCAGTACCAAATAAACTGGCATTCAATTTCATGATTGCTCTTAGATACTTAGCAACTTGCTCCTCAGTGACATCTTCATCCTCTTCAGAGGAAGAATATTTGTCAGAGTTCATGAATGGCAGAAGGAGGTTCAATAGAATCTGTAGGGTCTCTGTATGAGCCTTAGATTCCTTTGGTTCCTCAAAGGGGAACTCCTTTCTGTCCAGAGGACGTCCCATGAGGTCTTCCTCACTGGGATTCACGTCCTCCTTCTCCTCTGGGCATTCGGCCACACCAAGTAAGGTTATGGCCTTGCACTCTCTCTTGGGATTTTCTTCTGTATTGCTTGGGAGAGTACTAGGAGGAGTTTCAGTAATCTTCTTACTCAGCTGACCCACCTGTGCCTCCAAATTTCTAATGGAGGATCTTGTTTCATTCATAAAACTTAGTGTGGTCTTGGATAGATCAGAGACTATGGTTGTGAGGCCAGAATAGCTCTGTTCAGAATTCTCTGTCTGTTGCTGAGAAGATGATGGAAAAGGCTTGCTATTGCTAAACCTATTTCTTCCACCATTATTATTGAAGCCTTGTTGAGGCTTCTGTTGATCCTTCCATGAGAAATTTGGATGATTTCTCCATGAGGGATTATCGGTGTTTCCATAGGGTTCTCCCATGTAATTTACCTCTACTATTGCAGGGTTCTCAGGATCATAAGTTTCTTCTTCAGAAGATGCTTCTTTAGTATTGTTGGATGCATCTTGCAATCCATTCAAACTCTGAAAAATCATATTGACTTACTGAGTCAATATTTTATTCTGATCCAATATGGCATTCAGAGTATCAATTTCAAGAACTCCCTTCCTCTGAGGTGTCCCATTACTCACAGGATTCCTTTCAGAAGTGTACATGAACTGGTTATTTGCAACTATGTCAATGAGTTCCTGAGCTTCTGTAGGCGTTTTCTTTAGGTGAATAGATCCACCTACAGAATGGGCCAATGACATCTTTGATAATTCAGACAGACCATCATAGAATATATCCAGGATGGTCCATTCTGAAAGCATGTCAGAAGGATACTTTTTGGTCAGTTGCTTGTATCTCTCCCAAGCTTCATAGAGGGATTCACCTTCTTTCTGTTTGAAGGTTTGAACATCCACTCTAAGCTTGCTAAGCTTTTGAGGAGGAAAGAAATTGGCTAAGAAAGGCGTGACCAGCTTATCCCAAGAGTTCAGGCTATCTTTAGGTTGAGAGTCTAACCATATTCTAGCTTTGTCTCTTACAGCAAACGGGAAAAGCATAAGCCTGTAGACATCGGGATCAACCCCATTAGTCTTAACAGTATCACAGATATGCAAGAATTCAGTTAAGACCTGAAAAGGATCTTCTGATGGAAGTCCATGAAACTTGCAATTCTATTGCATTAGAGAAACTAATTGAGGCTTTAGCTCAAAATTGTTTGCTCCAATGGCAGGGATTGAGATGCTTCTTCCATGTAAGTTGGAATTTGGTGTAGTAAAGTCACCAAGCATCTTCCTTGCATCTCCACCATTGTTATTATTTTCGGCCATGTCTCCTTCTTTTTTGAAAATTTCTGTCAGATTTTCTCGAGAGAGTTGTGCTTTAGCTTCCCTTAGCTTCCTCTTCAGAGTCCTTTCAGGTTCAGGATCAGCTTCAACAAGAATGTTCTTATCCTTGTTCCTGCTCATATGAAAAAGAAGAGAACAGAAAAGAAAATATGGAATCCTCTATGTCACAGTATAGAGATTCCTTATATGAGTATAAGAAGAGAAGAATGGAAGAAGGAAAAGATAAGAATTCGAACACAGAGGAGAAGAGTGGGTTCGAATTTTTGAGTGAAAGAGGGATGTTAGTAGATAAATAAATAAATAGAAGGAGATGAGAGGGAGAAGAATTCGAAAATTAAATAAAATAAAATAAAAATATTTTTGTTTTTATTTTAAATATTAGTTATAATTCGCGAATACGAAATGGAATAAAATTAAAATTTAAATGTAAAATAATTAGTTAATGAAAAGAAATTTTGAAAAAGAGGTTAGTGATTTTCGAAAATTAGAGAGAGAAAATTAGTTAGGTAGTTTTGAAAAAGATAAGAATCAAACAAAAAGATAGGATTAATTTGAAAAAGATTTGAAAATCAATTTTGAAAAGATAAGAGGTTAGAAAAGATTTGAAATTGATTTTGAAAAAGATGTGATTGACATTTATTTTGAAAAAGATTTGAAAAAGAAATTTAAAAAGATTTGATTTTGAAAATTAAAGTTGATTACTTGACTAACAAGAAACAAAAAGATATGATTTTAAAATTTAAAGATTGAACCTTTTTTACTAGGCAAGTAACAAATTTAAAATTTTTGAATCAATCACATTAATTGTTAGCATTAATTTCGAAAATATGAAATGGAAATAAGAAAAAGATTTTGAAAAAGATTTTATTTTTGAAAAAGATTTGAAAAGGATAGAATTTTTAAACTGAAAATTTTGACTTGACTCATAAGAAACAATTAAATTTAAAAACTTTTTGACTAAATCAAACCAAATTTTCGAATATTTATGAGAGAATAAGGGAAAGATATTTTTTTATTTTTGAATTTTTAAAAAGGAGAGAGAAAAACACCAAATTGAAACAAAACATAGAAATTATGAATCAAAACAACTAATGGATGCAAGAACACTTTGAATGTCAAGATGAACACCAAGAACACTTTGAAGATCAAGATGAACATCAAGACTTATTTTTGAAAATTTTTTAGAAAAGAAAAACATGCAAGACACCAAACTTAGAAATTTTCAAACTTTAGACACTAATAATTCAAAAATGCATATGGAAAACAAGAAAAGACACAAAACAAGGAAATGCAAAGATCAAACAAGGAAATTCATCAATAACAACTTGAAGATCATGAAGAACATTATGCATGAGTTTTCAAAAAATTTTTATGAAAAATTAGAACATGCAATTGACACCAAACTTAAAATTTGACACTAAACTCAAACAAGAAACACAAAATTATTTTTGGTTTTATGATTTAAAAATTTTTTTTTGAAAATTTTTCGAAAATAAAAATAAAAAAAATAAAAATAAAAAAGCTTAAAATTAAAATAAAATTACCTAATCTGAGCAACTTGATGAACCGTCAGTTGTCCAAACTCGAACAATCCCCGGCGAAGGCACCAAAAACTTGGTGCACAAAATCGTGATTGTTCATTCCTTGGTAACGGCGCCAAAAACTTAATACGCACGTTCATAATCTTAGTTCTTTGTCACAACTTCGCACAACTAACCAGCAAGTGCACTGGGTCGTCCAAGTAATAAACCTTACATGAGTCAGGGTTGATCCCACGGAGATTGTCGGCTTGAAGCAAGCTATGGTCACCTTGTAAATATCAGTCAGACGGATTCAAATGGTTATAGAGTTTTAATAATTAAAATATAATTAAAATATAAAATAGGATAAAAATACTTATGTAATTCATTGGTGAGAATTTCAGATAAGCATATGGAGATGCTTTTGTTCCTTCTGAACCTCTGCTTTCCTACTGTCTTCATCCAATCATTCATACTCCTTTCCATGGCAAGCTGTATGTTGGGCATCACCGTTGTCAATGGCTACATCCCGTCCTTTTAGTGAAAATGGTCCAAATGCATTGTCACCGCACGGCTAATCATCTGTCGGTTCTCGATCATGCTGGAATAGGATCCAGTGATCCTTTTGTGTCTGTCATTACGCCTAGCACTCGCGAGTTTGAAGCTCGTCACAGCTATCCCTTCCCAGATCCTACTCGGAACACCACAGACAAGATTTAGACTTTCCGGATCTCAAGAATGGCCGCCAATAATTCTAGCCTATACCACGAAGACTCTGATCATAAATCAGGAGGCTAAGAGATATGCATTCAAGCTTGTTTTCATGTAGAATGGAAGTGTTTGTCAGGCACGCATTCATAAGTGAGAATGGTGATGAGCGTCACATAATCATCACATTCATCTTGTTCTTGTGTACGAATGAATATCTTAGAGAAGAAATAGACTTGAGTTGAGTAAAAAAACAATAGTACTTTGCATTAATTCATGAGGAACAGTAGAGCTCCACACCTTAATCTATGGTGTGTAAAAACTCTACCGTTGAAAATACATAAGTGAAAATATGATAGACATGGCCGAGTGGCCACTCCCATGGAGGTCTAGAGATCTAAAATGATCAAAAGATCAAAATATGATCCAAAGATGTAAATACAATAGTAAAAAGTCCTATTTATACTAAACTAGTTACTAGGAAATGAGTAAATGATGCAGAAATCCACTTCCGGGCCCACTTGGTGTGTGCTTGGGCTGAGCATTGAAGCTTTCACGTGTAGAGGTCTTCCTTGGAGTTAAACGCCAGTTTGTAACTTGTTTCTGGCGTTTAACGCCAGAATAGGGCAGAAAGCTGGCATTAGACGTCAGTTTACGTCATCTAAACTCGGGTAAAATATGGACTATTATATATTTCTGGAAAGCCCTGGATGTCTACTTTCCAATGCAATTGAGAGCGTGCCAATTGGGTTTCTGTAGCTCCAAAAAATCTACTTCGAGTGCAGGGAGGTCAGAATCCAACAGCATCTGCAGTCCTTCTTCAGCCGTCTGAATAAGATTTTTGCTCAAGTCCCTCAATTTCAGCCAGAAATTACCTGAAATCGTAGAAAAACACACAAACTCATAGTAAAGACCAGAAATGTAATTTTTATTTAAAAACTAATAAAAATATATTAAAAACTAACTAAATCATACTAAAAACTATGTAAAAACAATGCCAAAAAGCGTATAAATTATCCGCTCATCAATGATCTATAAAGCTCATCGAATGCATAATCAAAAACCTCAGCATAATCTGAAAGTGCAGCTCTGTTTCTTCTTATGAATCCTCCATTTCTTTTCAACTGTGCCAAGTATGCTCGAACTTTCTTTGTTCTGTTTATTCTTTACCAACACTTTCCTTGTGAATGTTAGCAAAATTCAACCAACACAAAATGCAAATAATCATGGTTCCAATAAACCAAATAAAAGATACAAAAACTGAAAGCAAGTGCTCACCTCTTTATTATTAGTCATATATTCATTCACAATTTGCTTTGCGTAATGTGGGTCATCACAAAGTAAAATATTGTAAAAAATTGAACTGAATAGTCCTAGCTCTGGTTTACTAAATTCTGCATTCAATTTATTGTAGTAAGAGGACACTTAGAAAATAAATCATACCATCTTTGACTGTGTCTACAACAAAAAGCAATAATTTTAAATCAATAAAAATTATAAAAGTTAGATGAGAGGAAGATACATTATCTACTTCCCATCTTCTAGTGTCTGTGCCTTATGATGAGAGGAAGATACATTCTAAGGTTCATATATATATATATATATATATATATATATATATATATATATATATATATATATATATATATATATATATATATATAGCATAAAATACTAAAATTAGATTTCAATGCAAGTTCATAAATAACTATGGACATCTCCAGCAATATACTAACACACTTTTTATACTACTGATTCATGTTAAAGGAATAAAAATACTTGTTGCCGCATAGATGAAAATTCAAGATGACTGGCAGCAATCACAGACTTTAACATACGTGGAGGTATCCCTTCCTATTTCTAGTGTTTGAGTATATTGCAGAGGGGAAACCAGCGAAAATAGGAAAGAAAAAACTAATCAAAATTAAAAATAATTAAGATGAAACAAATAAAAATTCTGATGAATGCGCATTAAAAAAGAAGAGGGGGGATGGATCCCATTGACAAAAACTAGTACTAAATATAATCCTAGAAAAATACACTGCCCGCAGAGGAAACAGATCAATTAAAAATTTTATGTATTCATGATGACAAAAGCTGACTAGAAATCGTAGTCATCAAAGAGATAAAGAGATTACTGGAGTCTTAGTTATGGCATCAATACTTGAATTATCATAATTCTGGAGGAAAGAAGGTGATATTAAGAACAATAACATATCTGAACATATCTTCTACAGAAATGTATTGATGGTTACGCACCTCATAGACTGGCATAGAATATTTGGAAAAGAATTGCATAATCCATCATTCATTAATAAATTACAATCTAATTAGGCACTAATTAAATACAAGATATCAACCACACATGAAGAAAGGAAGAGATCATCAAGAGGCAAGAAAAACATTATTCAGTTGTAACACATTTAAACATGGATAAAACAATATATATATATATATATATATATATACATGGATAGGAAACAAAACCAAATTTGTCTCGAGACCTTCTTTCGTCTTTATAATTTTTTTTCTGAAACAATTACTAAAATAAGATTTTAGTAATGATACTTTAATATCATCATTATCCTCATCATATATTATTATATTATTTATCTACTACTAGATGAAATATAAACTATTACATCTAATTTATAATGTTTGTCATTTTGATTCTTTGCGCACTAATTAAAGAACCCAAAATTTAAAAAAAAAAATTTGATTAAAAGAATGTTGATCAAAATACTCTTATTATTTAATAACTAAGTTATAACGCAAACACTTCATTATTATTATATTTAATGACTCACTTTAATGACACAACACACACATTTAAGCTCTAGCTTAAGTTGTTTTCAGTTCTAGAGAGCTTTGAATCAGCGTCACTGTGAATTGTAATGCAAGGCCACATTCAACAATTTTTTTTCCAAGAATTAAGACATAAAGCACATACTGATTTAGAAAAGAGATTGCAACATATTTCTAATAAATTACAACAATCTAGTTAGTTACAGTTGCATATTCAAGTCCATAGTTGGATCAGTAGGAGCCGTCCCAAATGCCTTTTTCAGACTTTGGTTTATAAAGTACCTGCCACACAATCATACCAGACGTTATACAGTTGAAGAGAACACACAAAAGCATAAAAAGAGCACAAAAACAATAAGAACCAAATTGGGATGATATACCATAAAATCAAATTGAAAGCCATGTTTTAACTTTATATAGTTGTGCAATTTTGAGGCAATTATTTCTCAGATCATGGAAATAGAAATGGTGGGAAGTGAGTGTGATGGAAAAGGGTATTAGAGGATCAATAAATAAAATAGTATTCTAGGAAAGAATATTTAGATTTTATGGAGATAATGATAACTAGTGAGTAACAAAAGAAAATTAAGTACAACTAAAATTTTCAAACACAAGTATCAAAGATCTAAAAACATAATCCCCTAAAGTCACTAAAAACAGTGAGACAACTATCATACCTCTTCCTTCATTGTGGTAGATTCTTTTGCTTTAGCACAAGCACCATTGATCAACAATATCAACGAAGAATCAAGGTCCTTTGCCTTCACAAGGCTTTTGATCTTCTCACAAGCTATATATGAACACAATTTTTTCTATGGATTAATTTATACTTTCAGTTTCTGACAAAATACAATAGTTAAGAAGAAACATGCAAGACAATGATCTGCAAATATGGATTGAATTTTTATTTTCATGATAAAAGGCCAATAGTTTTTAAAAAAAATTAACAAAAAGAAATCTTTGCTTTTTCCAACTTCCACTCAGCAACAAAAAGCCCTATTCATAAATTCAACATTCTAAAGAGGCATCATTTACCTTCTTCACCCTTCTCCCCAATAAAATGAGTTTTTCTTTCATGGTTGGGTCTTTCTCCATGTCTGCCCTCTTTTGGCACCTATTGTAGAAGTTGTTCCTGTATTTGTTCCATTCCTCCCTGAATACCAAATACTTCCTCCATTCCTTTGATTTGGTCTTCTCATTCAAGAATAAATCTATGATTTTGTCACAAAATTGAGTCATAGTGTATCCCTTTGCAATATCAACCTCCTCTTGCTCCTCCACTTGAAAAATCACTCCTAGAAATAAAATAGTTTGGAAACCCTTCACAAACAGGACACAAGAAAGATATAAGAAAATGGACTATATACACTATTATTCTGCCATATAATTAGCACTAGTACTATACAGAAAGCAAATCATTAACAAGCTAATTTCTTACACCCTCAACAATTAAGTATACTAGAACATTCATGTTCCTCCACAACAACAACAACAAAATGGCAATCACTTCATAGTATATTACTACCCAATTCAACTAACAACTTTATCACTTCAAATAGAAATTGAACTTTTTCAAAAACCCGTACACAGATAATTAAAACCAAAAAAAGCTATAAAGAAACCAGAAGAACATGCTAAGTGTGAAAATGGAGACTTACTAGAGCATGATAGATATTGTTATGTTGACCAAATGACTGACTATCCATGAGGGGCTAACCTGTGCGAGGTAATATAAATATTGCAACACAGGAGTTTTTCGTAGATTAATCCCATGGGAAATATTATGGCATAAGAGGAAAGCAGTAGCCAAATGATCCGTATCGCCTGCCTACATAAGCAAGTAAAATATATTAACCATCTTAAATAAAATAAATAATCAAATCATACAGCTACTATAGCACACAGAAAACAACCTCTCCGTAATGGGGCCGCAACTTAATAGTGGCCATTCCTTTAGATTCACGAAGCTGAAACCAATAGAAAATAATATATTAAATAAGTTGGAAAATGAAAGAGAAGACAATAACTAGAACCTTGTTGAGGGTGTACAGGTTTGCATAACAGTAATAAAGATGGTAAGAGTATGCTGGATTGAATTCATTAGTCCACTCTGCTGGTGTAGGCATGTGCTTAGTTGGACGCCTTTCAGGTTTACTTTCATCATCTACAAGGTCAAATCCCACCACCTGCTTTAAAAAAAGTAACATGTTATACCTAGTAAATTATAAAGACAAGAATTAAAAATGGTGCTTCCTTTTTTCATGATTTTAATAATTATACTCTACACAATTATAACAATGACATTATAAAGAATCAAATGCCGGCTCTCAAATCGAACTTCATCCTCTACTGCTGACATATGAATTATGAAGTAAAACTTAATGTTCATAAAAGCACGCCTTCATTACTACAAAATGTTCATACATCAGTTCGAGCTATAAAGGACCGGATTGGTTGACCTCTTAGAAGGTTGGCCCATGTCCGACCTCTTAGAAGGTTGGCCCATGGCCGACCTCTTGGAAGGTTGGCCCATTACCGACCTCTTCACAGAGAGTTTGGCCAAATCGTCAGAAGATCCCAAAGCAGGCCCAAATGAAGGGGCACAGCCCAATCTAAAGGCAACTAAAGCCTAGAAAGATAAGGGCGGCTCCCCAGAAGATAAGATTAATTCACTCAAAGATAAGATAAGATAAGATAACTTATCTTATCCAGAAAGGTCACTCCACACTATTATAAATACACTGAAGCACCCAGGTATAACTCATACTCTGATTTTACTAAAAAACCTGCTTAATACCCTTGCTAACTTAAGCATCGGAGTCCCTTGCAGATACCACCACCCTCCGGTGACAAAGGATCAGCAGCATTGCCAGTTCAACAAGTCAGACACAACCGCATCGGCCACCACCCACAAGCCGGACACGTCATCTCCGACCATCACAGAAGATCTCGTCTGAGATCGACCTACAGTTTTAGGTAACCCTCAGAACATTGGGGCCATTGCCGGGGAACCTAGAAGTCATCCCATCACCATGGCGGACGACCATGACAACGATCACAACTCTGGTTTGGTGGACAGAACACCAAACAAAAACACGGACGCCACCTCCAAAGACACACCTCAAAATGGGGGAGATAAGCAACCCCCAAACACAGAAATTTTGGAAGCTATCCGTAAGCAACAGAATCGCCTTAAACAGCTGGAACAAGCTGAACATCGACGGGAAGCCGAAAAAGACCTTCGGAGAGAAACATGACGACGTCGAAAGATAGAGGACAAGCTCTTAAAGCTCGAAGCCGATCTTAAAACCAAGACCGCTCGATCCAGACAAGAAGATAGCCCCCACAAAGATCAAGACCCATTCACCAAAGAGATCATGAAAGCTAAAGTCCCAAAGGACTTCAAAGCTCCCGACATGGCCCCGTACGATGACACATCGGATCCAAGCCATCATCTTAGCAATTTCAGAAGCAAAATGTATCTCACTGATGCCTCGGATGCTATTCGATGCAAAGCCTTCCCGACTACCCTAAAACAGTAATAAAGTGGTTCGACAGTTTGCCTCCTAGATCCATCATAAGTTTTGATGACTTAGCCAAAACGTTTCTTGCCAGATTCTCCATCCAGAAGGACAAAGCCAAACACGCCCCAAGCCTACTAGGAGTCAAGCAAGGAGATCGGGAAAGTCTTCGTAACTACATGGAAAGATTCAATAAAGCATGCCTGGATATACAAAGTCTGCCAATAGAAGCAGCTATCATGGGTCTCATCAATGGCCTATAAGAAGGACCTTTTAGCCACTCAATATCCAAGACACACCCAACATCTCTGAACAAGGTACAGGAACGGATAGAGAAATACATCAACATGGAGGAGAACTCTCGACTAGGAGAGAGCTCAAAAATCGAATTCTCCTAACCCACCACGGGACTAAGGATAAAGAGTCCAAGAAAAAAGAAGATCAACCCGGCGAGAAGTCTAGAAAATACCACAATTACACCCCTCTTGTAGATGTTTACCAAGAAATATGCAACACTGAGAAGATCCCACCACCTCACCCAAACAAAAACAAAAGAGGCCGGACGAGTTGAAGGTCTACCTCACACCAAAGAGGTCGGATGAGTTGAACGTCCACCTCACACCAAAGAGGTCGGACGAGTTGAATGTCCACCTCACGCCAAAGAGGTCGGACAAGTTGAAGGTCCACCTCACACCAAAGAGGTCGGACGAGTTGAAATTTTACCTCAGACCGAAGAGGTCGGACAAAGGTCCACCTCACACCGAAGAGGTCAGACGAGTTGAAGGTTCACCTCACACCAAAGAGGTCAGACGAGTTGAAAGTCCACCTCAGACTGAAGAGGTCGGACGAACATCCACCTACCACCCCAGAGGTCAGACGAGTGGAACATCCACCTCACACCAAAGAGGTCGGACGAGTTGAACATCCACCTCACACCGAAGAGGTCGGGCGAGTTGAACGTCCACCTCACACCAAAGAGGTCGGACGAGTTGAACGTCCACCTCACACCCCTGAGAGACATGTTCATATGATAAATGAAGGATTCGCAGGAGGAGGGATCTCTAAATCATCTCGCAAAAGACACTTCAAAGAGGTATATTAAGGAAGGGAGAGAGGTTTGAATAGGACAACGGAGTGCGAACAAGCCTTCCGAGATTTCAAAAATTCTTAGGGCAACCACCCATTCTTACCCGACCATGGGAAAAGTGAAGAACTCATATTATACCTCGCAGTGGGAAGTCGGGCAATAGCCTCAGCACTAGTCAGAGAAGACGAAAGTGGGCAACAACCCATCTACTTCATCATCAAGGCTCTAAAAGGGCCGAACTAAACTATCAAAAGATAGAAAAGTTCGCCTACGCCCTCATACTCACTTCTCGACGACTCCGCCCATACTTTCAAGTTTACACTATCAGAGTTCGGACCAACCATCCCATAAAAGGAATCCTACAGAAAACAGAGTTAGCTGAAAGAATCCTACAATGGGCAGTCGAGTTATCCAAATTCGATCTTCGATATGAAGCTTGGACAGCCATCAAATCACAGTATCTGGCCGACTTCATTGCAGAGTACACTTGACACCCCAAGAACTCCCACAAAATGGAATCTCTACGTGGACGACTCTTCAAACAAAACCGGGAATAGAGCAGGTGTAATTATAGAAAGCAATCAGGGAACCCAAATCGAGCTAAATAACCAAGCTGAATACAAGGAACTACTGGATGGTTTAAGGCTGGCTGAGGAGGTAGGAGTTCAAAAGCTTACCGTGTCCAGTGATTCACAAGTAGTCACCTCACAAATAGAAGAGAGCTACCAAGAAAGGATCCCACCATGAAAAAATACCTCGGACAATTTGGGGGACCCTGGACAAAACCAGCACCAACAGCTCAGACAATTCGGGGGACATGAGGTCCGACATATACCTGGGGAACAGAATGCCTGAGCTGGTGCACTTTCAAAACTAGCCAACACCAAACCAGGGGGCAATAACAGAAGCCTCATCCAGGCTACATTACAAGACCACAACAAGTCGATCTCAAAGGCGGTATAAGGGATGGTAATATTCAACTAACTGAAAAAGTAGTCATAAGCATAGAAAAATGGTCGTTCCCCTGGAGTCAAGGATGGAAAACAAACCCTCTCCTCAGGGTTCGGCGACACCAACTCATAATTCTTCTCCTCATCCCTATCCCTACAAATTCTACGGAATCTCCTAAGTCACACACAGTACTCAGGGTCAGCCACAGTAACACACATTAAAACTATGGAATCCAGCCAATCAGACATGTCGTCTGGGATCTTAGTAGACATCTCAGGAATCTTTTTTCGAGAAGACATAGGTCAACTATGGGGTTACTACCAAACAACTCAGGCAAATAAGGAAACAACTTGGACAATAACAGCAAAACATCAAGTGACAGATATAGCAGTAAAAGGGAAACCACAGGACTCACACGAAAGTCCAGGGGCACCCTTTGGAGGCAACAACAGAGCAAAAACCCAAATACAAAGCTTTACATAAAAAGCATGCTAACTTCCACATTGCCTCACCAGAGGAGCTCATCAGTGTAACATCACCTTGGCCTTTCGCAAAGTGGGGACTCGACCTCCTCGGACTATTTTCCCAAGAATTGGGACAAGTCAAGTTCCTCATTGTAGGGCTAGATTACTTCACAAAATAGATTGAGGCATAGCCCCTAGCTAATGCCACTGCTCAAAGAAGTCGAAAATTCTTGTACAGAAACATTTTTACAAGGTTTGGGGTTCCTTACTCCATCACCACACGCAATGGCACTCAATTTATGGACACCCGTTTCAAGAAGTTAGGTGGCTGACTTGAAAATAAATCACCAATTCACATCTGTAGAACACCCACAAGCCAATGGACAAGCAGAAACTGCCAACAAAGTTATACTAGCTGGGTTAAAACGGAGACTACAAGACGCAAAGGGAGCTTGGGCTGAAGAGCTCCCACAAGTCCTATGGGCATATCAGACAACTCCACACTCCACCACAAAGGAATCACCTTTCCGATTGGCTTAAAAAATGGAGGCAATAATCCCAGTAGAGATCGAAGAAGGATCCCCTAGAATGATCCTCTACAATGAAGAGGTCAACTCCCAAATCCAAAGGGAAGAACTCGACCTACTTCCAGAAGTCCGAGAAAGAGCTCGGATTAGGGAGAAAGCGTTAAAGCGTCAAATGGCCTCAAGATACAATCAGAAGGTAAACCAGTGAAGTTTCACCAATAAAGATCTCATCCTAATCCGAAATGACATCGGAACAGGTCGGTAAGGAGAAGGGAAGCTAGCAGCCAACTGGAAAGAACCATACCAAGTGTTTAGAGATTCTGGGGAAAGGTCACCACAAAGTGTCCGACCTCGAGGGACGAGAGCTACCAATGTCATGGCATGCCTACAACCTAAGAAGGGCGCCAGGCTGAGATCTAAAAGATTGCCCGACCTAGAAGGGTAAGCACTAACGTGCACACACTCTTATTCATATCTTAATATTATTGTTTAAAAGTTTGCAGATCCCTTAAAAAATTTTCCTACCAAGACGCATTAATCTGAGCGCAAAAATTCACTGCCTGATCACGACAAGGTCGGCGGGGTGAAAACCAAATTCACCGCCGGATCACGATAAAAGTCGGCAAAGATGAAAGCAGAATTCATCGCCCAATTTTGACAAGGTCGGCAAAAAAGTGAAAGCAGAATTCATCGCCCGATTATAAAGCTACAGATCGACAGAAAGTGAAAATCAAATTTACTGCTCGATCACGATAAAGATCAACGAAGATGAAAACCAAATTCATGAAAAGGTTTTCCAAACAAGGATCAAACACAATCTCTACAAAATCGGCAATAGATGAAAAGCGGCAAAATAGATTAATGCAAGAAGTTATCGAAAGTGATCCATAGGAAAGGACCTGATGAGGTCTTAATAAAAATGGGTTGCTAAAAAATAACTTAAAGACAGACCGACGTAAAGAAGTTGGACCAGTCAACTACAACAACCAAAGTTATAAAAAGTAATCCCTGGAAAGAGGCCTGACCAGCCCTAAAAAAGAGGATTACTAGGAATAACTTAGAAGGGACAGACATGAAGAAGTCGGCCCAACAAAATGACAAAAGTTATAAAAAGTAATCCGTAAAAGAGACCTGACAAAGGTCCAAATAAAGTGGATTACTAGAAATTACTTAGAAGGGACCGACATGATAAAGTCGGCCCGACAAAACTACAAAAAGTTATAAAAAGTAATCCATAAAAAGAGACCTGACAAGGTCCAACTAAAAATGGATTACTAGAAATAACTTAGAAGCGACCGACATGAAGAAGTTGACCCAAACCAATTCAAGCATCAGAGTTACAGAAAGTAAATTCCAAGGGATTACTAAAAATAACTCAGAAAGATTCGACAAGCAAAGTCGAACAACGAAAGCTACAGATTGGATCGACAAGAGAAGTCGGACCAACGAAAGCTATAGCTTGGACCGACAAGAAGAAGTCGGACCAACGAAAGCTAAAGAAGGATCGATAAGAAAAGTCAGACCAACGAAAAACATGCGCTAAAAGGGACATAGCTCCGCCCAAAAAGCCACGGCTCCATGACAAGGCTATCAAAATTGCTC
This sequence comes from Arachis ipaensis, assembly GCF_059453495.1. Lineage (NCBI taxonomy): Eukaryota > Viridiplantae > Streptophyta > Magnoliopsida > Fabales > Fabaceae > Arachis > Arachis ipaensis. Next base: position 113,834,096 of record NC_142442.1, on the reverse strand, counting down.
AGACCAACTAAAAAGGTTCTACCAAGAACACTAAAAAGTTGTCGGACAAGTTAGCCCCAAAGGTCATCCCGCCTAAACAGGAGACAGACAAAACAAGATCTGATCAAAAAGAGGTTGGACAGCAAAGTACCCACACTCTACAAAGATCCACAAAAGGGACAAAGACATCTCGCAACGGCCAAAGGAAGGCCAGGAATGCTTTGCTGAAAGGTGCGAAGACTTGAAAAAAGACACTACTTAAAAGGCAAAAGCACAAATCAGAACGGTGCTAAAAAGTCATCCAAACAAACTATAAAAAGGTTCCCCATCGGAACACTACCTAAAAAAGTTGTTGGATTATGACTAAAAAGCCCGCGTAGTGAAGACAAACAAGTCAGAATAAAGGCTGAAAAGTCCTCTGAAACAAACTAAAAAGGGCAATACCAAACTCGCACAAGGAGAAACTACTCAAGATCGATCAAATTCAGGATGCTTGAGCTCAACTTCCCCAAAGAGATCGAAGCTCTGAAAGCACGATCTCATGGAAAGGTCCGAACTCAAGCAGGGGCAAAGTCGTACAGGTCGACGTCAGCTAAGAAGAGGCGCAAGTACGATCTCAAAAAAGAACAAGCCAAAAGGTTGGAAAACAACTTAAGGCTCAAATGTGTTTAGCTAAAAGGGATACAACTCCGCTCAAAGAAGGCACAATCTTAAACAGGGCTAAGAATGTCATCCGAGACTAAAAAAGGTTATATATAAAGAACACTAAAAAGTCATCAGACAAGTCACTAAAAGCTCGGATATCAAGCTGCAAGGATAACTTTGCCAAGGCAGAGGGTTGTCAACACAAACTTAAAGCAAGGCGTGATCCAGAAGGCAAGGGTAGAAAACCCACACTACCACTCAAAAGAGGTCAGACTGTGAAGTACCAAACCTCTAGAAAATTTGCAAGGATTTCAAAGCAATGAAGAAACAAGCCAGACAGATGCTTGAGCACGACTTCCCCAAAGAGATCGAAGCTTTGAAAGCACGATCTCACGAAAAGGTCCGAACTCAAGCAGGGGCACTGTTCATACATCGGTTCGAGCTATAAAGGACCGGATTGGCCGACCTCTTAGAAGGTTGGCCCATGTCCGACCTCTTAGAAGGTTGGCCCATGGCCGACCTCTTGGAAGGTTGGCCCATTACCGACCTTTTCACAAAGAGTTCGGCCAAATCGTCAGAAGAGCCCAAAGCAGGACCAAATAAAGGGGCACAACCCAATCTAAAGGCAGCTAAAGCCTAGAAAGATAAGGGCGGCTCCCCATAAGATAAGATGACTTCACTCAAAGATAAGATAAGATAAGATAACTTATCTTATTCAGAAAGGTCACTCCACACTATTATAAATACACTGGAGCACCCAGGTATAACTCATACTCTGATTCTACTAAAAAACCTGCTTAATACCCTTGCTAACTTAAGCATCGGAGTCCCTTGCAGGTACCACCACCCTCCAGTGACAAAGGATCAACAGCATTGCTAGTTCAACAAGTCGGGCACAACCGCACCGGCCACCACCCACAAGCCAGACACGTCATCTCCGACCATCACAGAAGATCTCGTCTGAGATCGACCTAAAGTTTCAGGTAACCCTCGGAACAATAAAGCAACACTACACAGATGGTATCTACTTAAAAAAAAAATCTTTGAACAAAAGAAGAAAACAACTTGATTTTAAATATATAGGGTTGATTACATAACTGTTATTGGATAACAAGGTATTTGCAAGATGAATAAAAAAGTAGTTAGCAAAGTACTCAAATAAACTGAAGCTCATGAATATTTAGCTCCATTATAATTGAGTATGCCTTTCAACTAGCTAAACAGGCTCACTCAAATCCAATATAGAAAGTCAGTCATTAGAAGCCACGCAGTAGCAATGAGCAATTTACATAGTGGCACCGTTGAAGCACCACAAAGTTGTTTGATGTATCATTGTAACAACATGACATAGTTACACAAGAAATGTTCACTGCTATAATCAAATGATACATACTGAACGTCATTTAACTTTATGACTTCTACATTTGACCATACATAATAGAGCTATGAGCAAAAAGGAAGGGTCAAATTGACTAACCTGCTTCAAAAATAAATGTAATTGAGGATGAGAGTTTGGATCAATTGTGACTTCAGATAGAGGAATAAACACATTATCCAAAATATTCTGGAAGGAGGTAACAATTCCCATATTCTTGTATACGTTGTATAGTCGTGGTAACTGTGCAAATGGAAGTTTCATAAAAAAAGATGATAGTCAAAGTACAAATCCTAAGAATATGGGAATTATCCTACTTCAGCAAACAAAAATGCTCAGAAGGAATTATCCGCCTAATTTTATATTGAACAGATCTTCTATAATCACAAAATTTAATATTTTCAAAATATTTTTAAGCTAATAAGGCATTCTGTTTAGATTTTTGAGTGAAAAAATCTAAGAGCAATTATAGAAGATCTAACCGGAATTGTGATGATCCTATGCCTTCAGTAACACTGATATTATATATCTAAGAGCAATTATACAGAGAGGTTAATCTGACATTAGAAAATTTTATCAAAAGCCTAGAAATCAAGGAAATTAGATTCTTCATTTGACAGTAAGCAAAAGCAAAGAACAATTGATATTAAATTAGGAATTTAAAAACCCTAAATTTCAAAAAAAAAGGGAAAAGAACAAAGGAAGACCTAATGTGGCGCTGGTGAATTAGGACCCTGGCGTGGTGGATTGACGTGGCCATGCTGGGATTGAAGACGAGAGTCTGGAGGTGGCGCTCGAGGGAGTTCTCGACGGTGAGAGCAAGGACGTAATCACAAAAGGGAAGAGAAGGCGGAACCAAATTGTAGAAGCTCGCTAAAGCAGCAACAATTTTGCTTGCGGCGGCGAGGTGATAAACGAAGCAGCAAGGGAGATAAGTGGCGATGGCTAACCTTTAGATTGAAGCAAGAACAAGATCGTAGAAGCTCATTGAAGGCAGCGGCGAGGAGATGAACAATGGCAGTGAACGGCGAGGAGATTCTAGTCGGAGGAGAACACCGCTGAGGAGATCCTTGGTGGAGAAAGTTGTCGCTGGAGCAGATCGCGCCGGAGTAGATCCCAGTGGTAGGCGTCGTTACCTTATAGAAACAGTGTGTACGGCAGCGCGTTAGTTTCGCAATTAGGGTTAGAATCAGATAGTTTGCGTGGGTATTAAATTAAATCATGGCACAAATAATGGCAGTTTTAAACTGCCATAATCATAAAAAACCGCCATTTTCCACAAACTCATTATGGCAACAACAGAATATGCCATAATATCCGAATATTATGGCAGATCTATAAAACCGCCGTTTTATTAATGCCATTTTAGACCCTTTTTTTTTGGAGTGGCATGGTTTCCTCCAATTTGAACTTCACCACCTTCCATTTAGCTTCAAATGAGTAATCCCCAGAAAATGCATCTAATTTAAACCGGGATGTCTTCAAGAATGGCCTCCCAAGTAAGATGGAGGATGGCCTATCCGAATCAATGGGATATGTCTCTAGGATATGGAAATCCACCGAAAAGATTAAGTCCTGAATTCTCACCAATACATTCTCGGCAATACCCACAACTGAAATTATACTCTTCTTCGCAAGCACAAACCTAGCTCCGGATCGCCTCATCGGTGCAAGGTTCAACTTCTCATAAATCGAGAGTGGCATAATGCTCACACACGACCCTAGGTCGCACATGCAATCCTTAAGTTGAATCTCACCAATCATATAAGATACCAAGCAAGGACCAGGATCATTATACTTTTCAGGAAAATCATCCATCAATAGAAGTGCCTAATAGACTCATCCCTAGTCCACCAATATTTTCTTTATGAGTGCACACATCCTTAAAGAACTTAGCATATTTCAGAACGTGATGTATGGCATCAAAGAGTGGAATAGTTACTGATGAGCGGATAATTTTAACACTTTTTGGCATTGTTTTTACATAGTTTTTAGTATGATTTAGTTAGTTTATAGTATATTTTTATTAGTTTTTAATTAAAATTCACATTTCTGGACTTTACTATGAGTTTGTGTGTTTTTCTGTGATTTCAGGTAATTTCTGGCTAAAATTGAGGGACTTGAGCAAAAATCAGATTCAGAGGTTGAAGAAGGACTGCAGATGCTGTTGGATTCTGACCTCCCTGCACTCAAAGTGGATTTTCCGGAGCTACAGAACTCCAAATGGCGCGCTCTCAATTGCGTTGGAAAGTAGACATCCAGGGCTTTCCAGCAATATATAATATTTCATACTTTGATTAAGGATAGATGACGTAAACTGACGTTGAACGCCAGTTCCATGCTGCAAAGTGGAGTTAAACGCCTGAAACATGTTACAAAGTGGCGTTCAACTCCAAGAGAAGCCTCTACACGTGTAAAGCTCATTGCTCAGCCCAAGCACACACCAAGTGGGCCCCAGAAGTGGATTTCTGCATCATTTACTCATTTCTGTAAACCCTAGTAACTAGTTTAGTATAAATAGGACTTTTTACTATTGTATTTACAGCTTTGGATTATCTTTGATTAGTTTTATGCTATCTTAGACTTTTGGGAGGGCTGGCCATTCGGCCATGCCTGAACATTTATCACTTGTGTATTTTTAACGGTAGAGTTTCTACACACCATATATTAAGGTGTGGAGCTCTGCTGTTCCTCAAAGATTAATGCAAAGTACTACTGTTTTTCTATTCAATTCAACTTATTCCGCTTCTAAGATATTCATTCGTACTTCAATATGATGGATGTGATGATCATGACAGTCATCATCATTCTCAACTTATGAACGCGTGCCTGACAACCACTTCCGTTCTACCTTAGATTGAATGGATATCTCTTGGATATCTAATACAGGGGATCAAGTCCGAGTTATTAGTGTCTTCGTTGTATAAGTTAGAACCCATGGACGGCCATTCTTGAGAATCCGGAAAGTCTAAACCTTGTCTGTGGTATTCCGAGTATGATTCAGGGATTGAATGACTGTGACGAGCTTCAAACTCGCGAGTGCTGGGCGTAGTGATAGACGCAAAAGGATCAATGGATCCTATTCCAGTATGATCGAGAACTGACAGATGATTAGCCATGCAGTGACAGCGCATTGGACCATTTTTACTGAGAGGACAGGTGGCCATTGACAACGGTGATGCCTAACATACAGCTTGCCACGGAAAGGAGTAGGAAGGATTGGATGAAGACAGCAGGAAAGCAGAGGTTCAGAGGGACGAAAGCATCTCTACACGCTTATCTGAAATTCTCACCAATGAATTACATAAGTACCACTATCCTATTTTATAGTTTATTTATCTTTTACTTATCAATTCATAAAATCAGTTGAATCTGCCTGACTGAGATTTGCAAGGTGACCATAGCTTGCTTCAAGCCGACAATCTCCATGGGATTGACCCTTACTCACGTAATGTTTATTACTTGGACGACCTAGTGCACTTGCTGGTTAGTTGTACGAAGTTGTAAAACAGAATTAAGAACATGAACGTGCGTATTGAGTTTTTAGCACCGTTACCAAGGAAGGAATGATCACGATTTCGCACACTAAGTTTTTGGCGCCGTTGCCGGGGATTGTTCGAGTTTGGACAACTGACGGTTCATCTTGTTACTCAGATTAGGTAATTTTATTTTAATTTTAAGATTTTTATTTCTTTCCTATTTTCGAAAAAAAAATAATACAAAAAAAATTTCTTCTTTTTCGTTTTTCCCAATTAATTTTCAAAAAAATACCAAAAATATTTATAAAATCATAAAATCAAGAATATTTTTGTGTTTCTTGTTTGAGTCTAGAGTCAAGTTTTAAGTTTGGTGTCAATTGCATCTTTTTAATTTTCTAAAAAAATTATTTTTGAAAATTTCATGCATTGCATTCTTCATGATCTTCAAGTCGTTCTTGGCCAGTCTTCTTGTTTGATCTTCATATTTTCTTGTTTTGTGTCTTTCCTTGTTTTTCATATGCATTCTTGAATTATTAATGTCTAAGGAATAAAAATTTTTAAGTTTGGTGTCTAGCATGTTTTCTTTTCTTGAAATTTTTTCAAAAATAAGTTCTTGGTGTTCATCTTGACATTCAAAGTGTTCTTGGTGTTCATCTTAACATTCATAGTGTTTTTGCATACATTTTTGGTTTTGATCTTAATTCTTCATGTTTTGTTTCATTCTTGCTGTTTAATGAAAAAAAAAAAGAGAAAAACATCAAAAAGATATCTTTTCCTTTTTTTCTCTTTCATCATTAAAAATTTAAAAATAAAAAAAAATATCTTTCCCTTTTTCACTCATAAAATTCGAAAATTTGAGTTGACTTTTTCAAAAATTTTTAAAATCTAGTTGTTTCTTATGAGTCAAATCAAATTTTCAATTTAAAAATTCCATCTTTTTCAAATCTTTTTCAAAAATCAAATCTTTTTCATTTTTCTTTCATAATTTTCGAAAATTTCAAATTGATTTTCAAAAAAAAATCTTTTTCTTATTTTCATTTCATATTTTCGAAATTAATACTAACATTTAATATGATTGATTCAAAATATTAAGTTGTTACTTGCCTATTAAGAAAGATTTAATCTTTAAATTTTAAAATCATATCTTTTTGGTTCTTGTTAGTCAAGTAATCAACTTTAGTTTTCAAAATTAAATCTTTTCAATTCCTTATCATATCTTTTTCAATTTCAATCATATCTTTTTCAAAATCAATTTCAAAATTCGTTCTAACTTCTCCCCTAACCTCTTGTCTTTTTAAAATTGATTTTCAAATCTTTTTCAATCAATCTTATCTTTTTGTTTCAATCATATCTTTTTCAATTTCAATCATATCTTTTTCAAAACTGCCCAACTAACTCTCTACCTTTAATTTTTGAAAATCCCTTCCCTCTTTTTCAAAATTTCGTTTTAATTAACTAATTGTTTTAATTTTAATTTAATTTAATTTTAATTTTAATTTTTGAATTTTAAATTTAAATTTAAAATATTTTTATTTTATTTTGTTAAATTTTCGAATTCTTCTCTCATCTCTAATCTCCTTCTATTTATTTATTCATCCATTAACACTTCTATCCTCACCCCTGTGTTTGGATTCTCATCTTTTCCTTCTTCTATTCTTACTTTCTTCTACTCACATAAAGGAATCTCTATACTGTGACATAGAGGATTCCATATTTTCTTTTCTGCTTTCTTCTTCTTTTTCATATGAGCAGGAACAAGGATAAGAACATTCTTGTTGAAACTGATCCTGAACCTGAAAGGACTCTGAAGAGGAAGCTAAGGGAAGCTAAAGCACAACTCTCTGTTGAAAATCTGACAGAAATTTTTGAAAAAGAAGAAGATACGGCCGAAAATAATAACAATGCAAGCAGGATGCTTGGTGACTTTACTGCACCTAATTCCAATTTACATGGAAGAAGCATCTCAATCCCTGCCATTGGAGCAAACAATTTTGAGCTTAAACCTCAATTAGTTTCTCTGATGCAACAGAACTGCAAGTTTCATGGACTTCCATCAGAAGATCCTTTTCAGTTCTTGACTGAATTCTTGCAGATCTGTGATACTGTTAAGACCAATAGGGTTGACCCCGAGGTCTATAGGCTTATGCTTTTCCCGTTTGCTGTAAGAGACAGAGCTAGAGTATGGTTGGACTCTCAACCTAAAGATAGCCTGAACTCTTGGGATAAGCTGGTCACGGCTTTCTTAGCTAAGTTCTTTCTTCCTCAAAAGCTTAGTAAGCTTAGAGTGGATGTTCAAACCTTCAGACAGAAAGAAGGTGAATCCCTCTATGAAGCTTGGGAGAGATATAAGCAACCGACCAAAAAGTGTCCTTCTGACATGCTTTCACTACAAGAAAAATACCCATTCAGCCACACTTTTTTTAAGTTACATTTGAAAAGCGTAGCCTATTCTATGAATAGGCTACGCTTTTCTCCGTGTTGCCTTTTTATAAGAGAAAAGGATACACAATTGCAGCATCATTTAAAAAGTGTAGCCTTAGGTATTATAGAAATCACTTATAAAGCGTAGCCGTATGTTGATATCTATAGATTCATTTTTCGTATCTAAGGAAACGCTTTTAGAGAGTAACCTATTTATTAAGTTTTGGGTACCCTTCAAAAATGATGCCTAATGTATGCATGGCCAAATCCTAACAACACTTGGTAAATTTTTTATTCCACTTTCAATCCCCTCCAAAAGCACACACGAACCCTTTCTCCCGCAACAACTAAACCTCACAAGTCACACCTTCAATTCGAAAAGTGAGACCCTCACCTTCGCTAACCTTTCGCGCACAACAACCCTCACCTTCGCCATTCTCACCTTTCAAAACTCATCACCTTCCCCTTCTCACCGTCGCCGTTGACTGTAAAGGGAAAATTTTTTTCACCTTTTCACCAAATCAGAAACGGTGTCATATCCCCCTTCGTCTCTCTTCTCTGTTCTCTCTCGTCACTCTCTTCTCTGTTCTCTCGTCGCTCTCACCTCTCGTCTCCGGTCTCTAGCTCACTTCTCTCTCGGTCTCGCACGCGCACTCACTATCTCAGACTCAAGCTCGTCGTTGTGGTTTGTGTCGTCACCATGTCGCACTCAGTCGCCGCCTTCCCTGCGCTCACTTCGCCGGTGGCAGAAGAAGACGGAACCAGCATCTTGTCCCTCGGGTGGCGGTCGTCTTCGTCTTCTTGTTTCGGCCATTAATTCAGTTGGTCAGCTTTCTTCACCGTCGATCCCAGGTGAGTTTCCTTCGGCCCTGTTCTTTCAATGAAGAAGGTGTGTGTGGCTGTGCTGATGATGATGAACAACAATGGCTAGTGGTATGTATCAATTTTCAGTTGGTTCTGTGAAATTTGAGAGGTTTAGGGTTTCGATTTAGGGGTTTTTATTTGGACCACTAGGAATTGTGGGGTTTTAGCTTCAGAACGGTGGTATGTATCAATTTTCAGTTGGTTCTATGAAATTTGAGAGGTTTGGGGTTCTGATTTAGGGTTTTTATTTGTGAAATTGTTTGTGTGTGTGTGTGTGAGTGAGTGATTTATCATACAGCAGCAGGCTGAAGAATATGCAGCTTTGATCATGGAAGAACTAGACCCTGAAGAGACGGGATTTATCATGGTATTTACATCATCCTATTTCAGATCGTTTTGGTATAAAACTTATCAAAATTAAGTAAAATTAGTCACTATTATAGTTTCACATACAGATAAGTACTTATATTTCAAATCATAACTCATAAGTATGAAGTTGATTTATATTTAAGATGATGAGAGGGACTGATTTCACTTGTATTTAGGAAATTAGATCAAATCCATAAAAAAAATTTGACATAGACCAAAATCATAAATAGCTAACTCTAGAAGTGACTAGAAATTTATTTGAAAAAAAATTCAAATTTGGGGGTTTTAGGGTTATAGGTTCTTTTTTGGGTTCTGATTCGCCAAAAATAGATTAAGCCAGGGGATTCATGTTTGGTCCATCAATTGCATTGGTGATATTGGCGCAAAATTGATATATGTCTCAATTCATTTTTAATTTACAATTTAGGTTGATAATTCTCATTTTACTGTTTGAAGCAATGCCGTTTTCCCCTTTTGCACTTGAAATTAAGCTGATTGGCATGATTTTGTGAATTTTGCATTCAGCTTTAATGAGAATAATAAAAAACCAACAAGTTGAGAAGAGAAAAAGTAAGTGATCAATCAAATAGATACTGTGGTATTGTATCTTATTTATTTAATTTAATGAGCAGGCATAATTAAGTAGTTCGATCTTAATTATTATTCTTATTCATCACTTTGATTCATTATGAGCAGAGGCTTGAGGTGATGGAGTTCTCGGGGCTGAAATCAAGTTCATGTGTTACCCATGCCATTAATGCTAGAGATTCTTCCTTCTTTGATGTTGTGGCTTCTCAACTCACTCCCAAGGTTCATTTCTTAATCAACCATTTGAGCTTTTTATTTAAGCAATTTTTTTTTCTTTCCGTTTTTTTTTTTAAATATTGTGAGTTGAAAGTAGACAACGGGATAAAGGCCTGTGAGGGGAGAGACAATGGCCAAGTTGAAGGTAGCTATCAATGGCTTTGGATGCATCGGTAGAAACTTCTTGCGCTGCTGGCACGGTCGCAAGGACTCACCCCTTGATGTGGTTGTTGTGAATGACAGCGGTGGTGTCAAGAATGTAAGTATTCGCATTATTTCAGATGAAATGAATGACAGTAATTAGCACGTACGTAAGTAACATATGGTGATTTAATTTGCATAAGCAGGCCTCACACTTGCTTAAATATGATTCTATGCTGGGAACTTTCAAAGCAGATGTGAAAATAGTGGATGACCAAACCATTTTCGTGGATGGTAAGCCCATTAAGGTTGTCTCAAACAGGGATCCTCTTAAACTTCCTTGGGCTGAGCTTGGAGTTGACATTGTTATTGAGGTAAGTCTTGACCTTTTGGATTCTGTGCTTCCTTTGATTTGATTTGATTTGATTTGATTCAATTTGATTGGATGATATTCAGGGAACTGGAGCATTTGTGGATGGGCCTGGTGCTGGAAAACACATCCAAGCCGGTGCCAAGAAAGTCATCATCACTGCTCCTGCTAAGGGTGCTGATATTCCAACCTACGTCCTCGGAGTCAACGAACAAGACTAAGGCCATGAAGTTGCCAACATTATAAGGTCCTTGAAACATTAACACTCTTCTTTACTAAGTAAAAATAAATGATTAATTATCATTAGTATATAAGTGGTTGATTTTGAATTCTTTCTTTTTTTTTCTTCAATTTAGTAATGCTTCTTGCACCACAAACTGTCTTGCTCCGTTTGTGAAGATCTTGGATGAAGAATTTGGTAAGCCGAAACGTCGGACACATGATGATGTTACTTAATGTTTGAGAGCTTAGAGAGTTACTTTGATTTGCTCTATATTTTCCAGGCATTGTGAAAGGAACAATGACAACTACACACTCCTACACAGGAGACCAGGTACAAAATCAGCTACAATTTTGCTCTTGTTTATCTCTTTAACTAGTCTAGTGTTTACTCTTCGGTGCTGTTTTACCAATTAGTTCAACTGAATTGTGCTTGTGCAGAGGCTTTTGGATGCTTCACACAGGGATTTAAGAAGAGCAAGAGCTGCAGCATTGAACATTGTTCCTACAAGCACCGGAGCAGCCAAGGCTGTGTCCTTAGTGCTGCCAAAACTGAAGGGAAAGCTCAATGGAATTGCGCTGCGAGTGCCTACCCCTAATGTCTCAGTAGTTGACCTTGTTATCAATGTTGAGAAGAAGGGTGTTACGGCTGAAGAAGTCAATGCAGCTTTCAGAAAGGCAGCTGAGGGGCCGTTGAAGGGTGTATTGGACGTGTGTGATGTTCCTCTTGTGTCCGTGGACTTCCGCTGCACCGATGTTTCTTCTACTATTGACTCTTCACTCATTATGGTCATGGGAGATGATATGGTTAAGGTTGTTGCTTGGTATGACAATGAATGGGGTTACAGGTTAGGCCACTCTCCACATATAGCAGCTACTTTTGTTTTGGCTTTCTCACTTAATGAATCCTTGAGATAGAACATGCACATGTAGTAGTACATTGAATTAGCATGTTCTATAGAAATTATCATATATAATTAAAATCGGCAACTATAGAAATTTAGTACATTGAATTATCAGTGATATATATTTTAGAACAGAGGGTGAATATTGTTACAAAGGATCAGATTATTGATAGTTAAAATACGGGGTGATTGCAGCCAAAGGGTTGTGGATTTGGCACATTTGGTGGCAAACAAGTGGCCCGGAGTAGCTGCTGCAAAGGGAGGTGGAGACCCATTGGAAGAGTTTTATGAGACAAACCCAGCTGATGAAGAATGCAAAGTCTTTGAATAGAATAGCAGCTTTGGTTATTATCGCTGCCACCAGACCATATATTTTGAATTTGTGTTAATTTAATTTATGAGGGAGAGCAAGAACAAAGTGTTCAGACGACAATAGGTGAGGATCATGTCTGGGGCATGTCTTCTAAAATTTAAATGTGTATGCTATTTGTTCTTGCCAGGCAGACTTTTCAGAATTCATTTGGTTCTATGATTTTGTTTTCTTCATGTGTCGCGAGAATGGTCAAAAGAATATTTGTAAGTAGCCTGGTCATTTCCTTCAACATAATCTTGTATTGATTGCGTATGGTGGTGAATCAGTATGCAAAATCCTTACATGCTTCTCTTTTTGAATTATGATAATCTGCAGCTGTAAGCAGGGCAGTAACTGCTTGGAAATTAGTTCTTGCTGGGAATGAACAAGGGAATGAACACTGATACAATTGTTAAGGCCAAGAGTTTTCTTGATGGTGATGAAGATCAGTATGAAAAAGATGTGTTTGAGAAGAATTTGAAGGTGCTTCAGAATATTTTTTAGTCATTATGCCGAGATTAGAAGATTAATGATTTTTTGTTTGTTAAGTTCTTTTCGGATATAGAGTGCAAACTTTGCATTTTAATTGATATGTGATACAAGTTTCATGTGACTTAAATTATCTCTTTTTAAGATTATGTCTTTGAATTGTGTAAGGATGATTTTTATTATTTAAAAAAATTATTTAGTATAATTATATGTTTAATTTTATTTTATAATATTTAACTCATTTAATTAAAAATGTAAAATTATATATGTAATAATATTATTAAATATTATGTTGTATAAAAATTATTAGAATATTATATACATATAGAAAATTAAAAAAAAAAACAATGAGAGATCTAAGGCTACACTTATATAGAGTAGCTATGGTTATACAGAAAATTAAAAAAAAAAAGGACCTAGGGCTACACTTATATAGAGTAGCTATAATATACAATGCGGCTACGTTTTACAAGTGATGCAGTAGCGTTGAAAAGCGTAGCCTATTCTGGTAAAAATGGAAGCTGAAAAGCGTAGCCTTTGGTCCTGGACAACATCACTTGAAAAGCGTAGCCTATTCTCAAACGCCAAAAGCGTAGCCCTTGGTGCAGAAAAGCGTAGCCTTTGAGAATAGGCAACGGCCGAATAGGAATCACCCCAAAAAGCGTAGCCGTAGCCCAAAAAGCGTAGCCGTAGCCTAAGGCATCATTTTTTTTCACTTTTGGCTACACTTTTCAAGTGTACCTGAATGGGTGTTTTTCTTGTAGTGTTTCAGAATGGACCATTTTGGATATATTCTATGATGGTCTATCTGAGCTATCAAAGATGTCATTGGACCATTCTGCAGGTGGATCCATTCACCTAAATAAACCGCCTGCAGAAGCTCAAGAACTCATTGACATGGTTGCTAATAACCAGTTCATGTACACTTCTGAGAGGAATCCTATAAGTAATGGAACGCCTCAGAAGAAGGGAATTCTTGAAATTGATACTCTGAATGCCATATTGGCTCAGAACAAAATATTGACTCAGCAAGTCAATATGATTTCTCAGAGTCTAAATGGAATGCAAGCTGCATCCAACAATACTCAAGAGGCATCTTCTGAAGAAGAAGCTTATGATCCTGAGAACCTTGCAATAGCATAGGTGAATTACATGGGTGAACCCTATGGAAACACCTATTATCACTCATGGAGAAATCACCCAAATCTCTCATGGAAGGATCAATAAAAGCCTCAACAAGGCTTTAATAATGGTGGAAGAAACAGGTTTAGCAATAGCAAGCCTTTTCCATCATCCACTCAGCAAAAGACAGAGAGTTCTGAGCAGACCCCATCTAGCTTGGCAAACATAGTCTCTGATCTATCTAAGGCCACTCTAAGTTTCATGAATGAAACAAGGTCCTCCATTAGAAATTTGGAAGCACAAGTGGGCCAGCTAAGTAAAAGAATCACTGAAACACCTCCTAATAGTCTCCCAAGCAATACAGAAGAGAATCCAAAAAGAGAGTGCAAGGCCATTGATTTAACCATCATGGCCGAACCTACAAGGAAGGGAGAGGACGTGAATCCCAGTGAGGAAGACCTCCTGGGACGTCCAGTGACCAATAAGGAGTTTTCCTCTAAGGAACCAAAGGAATCTGAGGCTCATCTAGAGACCATAGAGATTCCATTGAACCTCCTTCTACCCTTCATGAGCTCTGATGAGTATTCTTCTTCTGAAGAGTGAAGATGTTACTGAAGAGCAAGTTGCCAAGTACCTTGGTGCAATCATGAAGCTGAATGCCAAATTATTTGGTAATGAGACTTGGGAAGATGAACCTCCCTTGCTCACCAATGAACTGAGTGATCTGGATCAACTGAGATTGTCTCAGAAGAAACAGGATCCTGGAAAGTTCTTAATACCTTGTACCATAGGCACCATGACCTTTGAGAAGGCTCTATGTGACCTTGGGTCAGGGATAAACCTCATGCCCCTCTCTGTAATAGAGAAACTGGGAATCTTTGAGGTGCAAGCTGCAGAATCTCATTAGAGATGGCAGACAACTCCAGAAAACAAGCTTATGGACAAGTAGAGGACGTGCTAGTAAAGGTTAAAGGCCTTTACATCCCTGCTGATTTCATAATCCTAGACACTGGGAAGGATGAGGATGAATCCATCATCCTTGGAAGACCCTTCCTAGCCACAGCAAGAGCTGTGATTGATGTGGACAGAGGAGAATTGATCCTTCAACTGAATGAGGATAATCTTGTATTTAAAACTCAAGGATCTCCTTCTGTAACCATAGAGAGGAAGCATGAAAAGCTTCTCTCACTGCAGAGTCAACCAAAGCCCCCACAGTCAAACTCTAAGTTTGGTGTTGGGAGGCCACAATCAAACTCTAAGTTTGGTGTTGAACCCCCACAACCAAACTCTAAGTTTGGTGTTGGGAGGTCCCAACCTTGCTCTGATTATTTGTGAGGCTCCATGAGAGCTCACTGTCAAGCTATTGACATTAAAGAAGCGCTTGTTGGGAGGCAACCCAATGTTATTTAATCATTTTTATTTTATTTTTTCTTTGTTATTTCATATTTTATTAGGTTGATGATCATGTGGAGTCACAAAAAATACTGAAAAATCGAAAATAGAATGAAAAACAGCATTGAAAATAGCACACCCTGGAGGAAGGGCTTACTGGCGTTTAAATGCCAGTAAGGAGCATCTGGCTGGCGTTTAACGCCAGAACAGAGCATGAAACTGGCGTTAAACGCCAGAAACAAGCAGCAGTCTGGCATTTAAACGCCAGGATTGCACCCAGAGGAAAGCTGGCGTTAAACGCCAGAAACAAGCATCAGACTGGCGTTTAACGCCAGAAACATGCACCATACTGGCGTTCAACGCCAAAAACATGCTACAGACTGGCGTTGAACGCCCAAAACAAGCAAGGAAGTGGCGTTTAACGCCAGAAACATGCTGTAGTCTGGCGTTAAACGCTAGGATTGCATATATAGAGCATTTTACATGTCTAAAAGGTGCAGGGATGAGAAATCCTCAAACACCTCAGGAGCTGTGGACCCCACAGGATTTTCTCAGGATCTGTGGACCCCACAGGATCCCCACCTACTTCTTCTCTCCTCTTCACACCTTTTCATAACTCTCTTCCCCAAATACCCCTCACCAATCAACTCAATCACTCTTTCCCATCACCTCTTCACCAATCACATCCATCCTCTCTTCCCCAAAAACCCCACCTACCTCTAAATTCAAAATAATTTCCGTCCCAAACCCAACCCTAAATAGCCAAACCCTAAACCCCTCCCCACTCCTATATAAAACCCTCATTCCCTCTTCATTTTCACACAACAAAACCCTCTCTTCTTCCCCTTGGCCGAAACTATCTCTCTCTCCCTCTTCTCCATTTTTCTTCTTCTTCTACTTCTTTCTTTCTTTCTTCTTTTGCTTGGGGACGAGCAACCATTTTAAGTTTGGTGTGGTAAAATCATAGCTTTTTATTTTTCCATAACCATTCATGGCACTTAAGGCCAGAGAAACCTCTAGAAAGAGGAAAGGGAAGGCAATTGCTTCCACCTCTGAGTCATCAGAGATGGAGAGATTCATCTCTAAGGTCCATCAAGACCACTTCTATGAAGTTGTGGCCAAGAAGAAAGTGATCCCTGAGGTTCCTTTCAAACTCAAAAAGAATGAGTATCTGGAGATCCGACTTGAGATTCAAAGAAGAGGTTGGGAAGTTCTCACTAACCCCATTCAACAAGTCGGGATCCTAATGGTTTAAGAGTTCTATGTAAACGCATGGATCACAAGGAACTATGATCAAAGTGTGAACCCAAATCCAAAGCATTGACTTACTATGGTTTGGGAAAATACTTAGATTTCAGTCTGAAAAATGTAAGGCTGGCATTCAACTTGCTAATGATGGAAGAAAACGCACGCCCCTACACAAGAAGGGTCAACTTTGATCAAAGGTTGGACCAAGTCCTTATGGACATATGTGTGGAAGGAGCTCAATGGAAAATTGACTCAAGAGGCAAGCCGGTTCAACTAAGAAGGCATGACCTCAAACCAGTGGCTAGGGGATGGCTAGAGTTCATTCAACGCTCAATCATTCCTACTAGTAACCGGTCTGAAGTTACTATAGACCGGGCCATCATGATCCATAGTATCATGATTGGAGAGGAGGTGGAAGTTCATGAGATTATACCTCAAGAACTTTACAAGGTAGCTGACAAGTCCTCCACTTGGGCAAGGTTAGCCTTTCCTCACCTCATATGCCACCTCTGCAATTCAGCTGGAATTGACATAGAGGGAGATATCCTCATTGAAGAGGATAAGCCCATCACTAAGAAAAGGATGGAGCAAATAAGAGATCATGGACCTCAACATGAGCATGAGGAGATTCCTCACCATGAAATCCCTGAGATGCCTCAGGGGATGCACTTTCCTCCACAGAACTACTGGGAACAAATCAACACTTTCCTAGGTAAATTAAGTTCCAATATGGGACAACTAAGGGTGGAGCACCAAGAGCACTCCATCATCCTCCATGAAATTAGAGAAGATCAAAGAGCTATGAGGGAGGAGCAAGAAAGACATGGAAGAGACATAGAGGAGCTCAAAAGCACCATTGGTTCTTCAAGAAGAGGAAGACGCCACCCTCACTAAGGTGGACTTATTCCTTAATCACCTTGTTTATTTAGTTTCCTGTTTTTCGATTTTTGAGCTTTATGTTCTATTTATGTTTGTGTCTTTACTATATGATCACTAGTGTCTAAGTGTCTATGCCTTAAAGTTATAAATATGAAACCATCACCTCTCTTAAATGAAAACTGTTTTAATTACAAAAGAACAAGAAGTACATGGTTTCGAATTCATCCTTGAAACTAGTTTAATTATTTTGATGTGGTAGCAATACTTTTTGTTTTCTGAATGAATGCTTGAACAGTGCATATGTCTTTTGAAGTTGTTGTTTATGAATGTTAAATATGTTGGCTCTTGAAAGAATGATGAAAAGGAGAAATGTTATTTGATAATCTGAAAAATCATAAAAATGATTCTTGAAGCAAGAAAAAGCAGTGAAGAACAAAGCTTGCAAAAAAAAAATAGCAAAAAAAATAGCAAAAAAAAAAGAGAAAGAGAAAGAAAAAGCAAGCAGAAAAAGCCAAAAGCTCTTTAAACCAAAAGGCAAGAGCAAAAAGCCAATAGCCCTTAAAACCAAAAGGCAAGGGTAAATAAAAAGGATCCAAGACTTTGAGTATCAGTGGATAGGAGGGCCTAAAGGAATAAAATCCTGGCCTAAGCGGCTAAACCAAGTTGTCCCTAACCATGTGCTTGTGGCGTGAAGGTGTCAAGTGAAAACTTGAGACTGAGCAGTTAAAGTCAAGGTCCAAAGCAAAAACAGAGTGTGCTTAAAAACCTTAGACACCTCTAATTGGAGACTTTAGCAAAGCTGAGTCACAATCTGAAAAGGTTCACCCAGTTATGTGTCTGTGGCATTTATGTATCCGGTGGTAATACTGGAAAACAAAGTGCTTAGGGCCACGGCCAAGACTCATAAAGTAGCTGTGTTAAAGAATCAACATACTGAACTAGGAGAATTAATAACACTCTCTGAACTCTAAGTTCCTATAGATGCCAATCATTCTTAACCTCAATGGATAAAGCGAGATGCCAAAACTATTCAAGAGGCAAAAAGCTACAAGTCCCGGTCACCTGATTGTAGCTAAGTTTCATTGATATTTTCGAATTTATAGTATATTCTCTTCTTTTTATCCTATTTGATTTTCAGTTGCTTGGGGACAAGCAACAATTTAAGTTTGGTGTTGTGATGAGCGGATAATTTATACGCTTTTTGGCATTGTTTTTACATAGTTTTTAGTATGATTTAGTTAGTTTTTAGTATATTTTTATTAGTTTTTAATTAAAATTCAAATTTCTTGACTTTACTATGAGTTTGTGTATTTTTCTATGATTTCAAGTAATTTCTGGCTGAAATTGAGGGACTTGAGCAAAAATCAGATTCAGAGGTTGAAGAAGGACTGCAGATGCTGTTGGATTCTGACCTCCCTGCACTGAAAGTGGATTTTCTGGAGCTACAGAACTCCAAATGGCGCGCTCTCAATTGCTTTGGAAAGTAGACATCTAGGGCTTTCCAGAAATATATAATAGTTCATACTTTGATTAAGGATAGATGACGTAAACTGGCGTTGAACGCCAGTTCCATGCTGCAAAGTGGAGTTAAACGCCAGAAACAGGTTACAAAGTGGCGTTCAACTCCAAGAGAAGCCTCTACACGTGTAAAGCTTAATGCTCACCCCAAGCACACACCAAGTGGGCCCCAGAAGTAGATTTCTGCATCATTTACTCATTTCTGTAAACCCTAGTAACTAGTTTAGTTTAAATAGGATTTTTACTATTGTATTTACAGCTTTGGATTATCTTTGATTAGTTTTATGCTATCTTAGACTTTTGGGAGGGCTGGCTATTCGGCCATGCCTGAACATTTATCACTTGTGTATTTTCAACGGTAGAGTTTCTACACACCATAGATTAAGGTATGGAGCTCTGCTGTTCCTCAAAGATTAATGCAAAGTACTACTGTTTTTCTATTCAATTCAACTTGTTCCGCTTCTAAGATATTCATTCGCACTTCAATATGATGGATGTGATGATCGTGACAGTCATCATCATTCTCAACTTATGAACGCGTGCCTGACAACCACTTCCGTTCTACCTTAGATTGAATGGATATCTCTTGGATATCTAATACAGGGGACCGAGTCCGAGTTATTAATGTCTTCGTGGTATAAGTTAGAACCCATGGACGGCCATTCTTGAGAATCCGGAAAGTCTAAACCTTGTCTGTGGTATTCCGAGTAGGATTCAGGGATTGAATGACTGTGATGAGCTTCAAACTCGCGAGTGCTGGGCGTAGTGATAGACGCAAAAGGATCAATGGATCCTATTCCAATATGATTGAGAACCGACAGATGATTAGCCATGCAGTGACAGCGCATTGGACCATTTTAACTGAGAGGACAGGTGGCCATTGACAATGGTGATGCCTAACATACAGCTTGCCATAGAAAGGAGTAGGAAGGATTGGATGAAGACAGCAGGAAAGTAGAGGTTCAGAGGGACGAAACCATCTCTATACGCTTATCTGAAATTCTCACCAATGAATTACATAAGTACCACTATCCTATTTTATAGTTTATTTATCTTTTACTTATCAATTCATAAAATCAGTTGAATCCGCCTGACTGAGATTTACAAGGTGACCATAGCTTGCTTCAAGCCGACAATCTCCGTGGGATCGACCCTTACTCACGTAAGGTTTATTACTTGGATGACCCAGTGCACTTGCTGGTTAGTTGTACAAAGTTGTGAAATAGAATTAAGAACATGAACGTGCGTATTGAGTTTTTAGCGCCGTTACCAAGGAAGGAATGATCACGATTTCGCACACCAGTTACCTCCACATTCTTGAAGATTTGCACTATGTTGGGATCAAGCTCCTCATGCTTCTTGGCCTTCTTAGCTAACGTAGGAAAAGGTATAGGAATTTGTTCCTCTAAGTTGCTCTTCTGCTTCGGTTCCTTGGCCCTCAATTTCTTTTCTTCTTCCTTTGCAACTTTTTCCTCCTTTTCATCTTCATTTATCTCCATTATTTCACCAACTTCTACATTAGGAACATCCTCTGCCAACTTGATGGGCTTGGATTCAACTTCCTCAAGCGTTGTACCACTCCTCAAGGTGATTGCAATGATGCTACCCTTTGGGTTTGGGAGAGGTTGGGAAGGAAGGTTGGATAAGTTAGATGCTTGGTTGGTGTTGGTATTGTTGGTAGGAGGTAGGGACATCCTTGAAAGTATTTCGGTTATGTTGGATAATTGAGCACTCATGTTACCAAATTATGCATTGAGATTCCTAGTGTTTTTCTCATTTTTCTCTACCATAATCCTAAGTCTCTCTTGCTCTTGGTAGAGTGCACGATTAGAGTCGTCACCTTGGTTGGTGGAAGAGGAAGAAGGTTGATTAATTTGTTGTCTTTGGTGAGGTGTTTGGTATCTATGGTTGTTGTTTTGGTTTTGTTGTGAGTGTTGGTATGGTTGGTTATGGTGGTTTTAGTTGGTATTGTTGTGATATTGAGAAGAAGGTTGGTTATTATTGTGGTAATGAGAAGATGAGTTACCTTGGTTCCATCTTTGATTGTAGTTGCTTCCTGGGCATTGTCCCTCCACCCTTGACTGGAACTATTACCATGAGAGTAATTGTTTTTGCCTTGAGATTGATAAGGTAGACAGTTATTGTAGTTATTGGCTACTGCAAGAGTGTAATCCTCTTGAACTTGATGGCATTAGTCAGTGTAATGTGTAGTACTAGAGTATAAACTACATACTCTAGGAGGTCCTTCCAGTTGGAGGATTTGAGGTGGGGCTTGGATGGCTTGGATTAATTGTAATGCCTTTTCTTCTTTGCGAATCTCCGTGAGGAGAGTGGTCATGTCTCCAAGCACTTTGGTCAAAACCGATTCGAAAGGAGGTGCTTCCACCAGACCCTTGGGAGGATTGTTCCTTACCCTCACATGTTGGGTAGCTTCGGCGACATCATTGATCAAAATCCATGCTTCCGTCGCCGTCTTGTTCTTAGAAAGGGAACCACCACTAGAGGCGGTGAGCAATCTCTTATCGGCTGCACAAAGACCTCCAGTGAAATAGCTAATGAGAAAGTGAGTATCTAACCCATGATGTGGACAAGATTCCAACAACCTCTTAAATCGAGTCCAATATTCATAGAGAGTCTCTTTGTCTCTTTGCATTATACCGGAAATTTCCTTCCGGATGTAGTCGGTCTTCTCCGGCGGAAAGAACTTAGATAAGAACTCTCTTCTCAATAGGTCCCATTCAGTCACCACTTCATCGGGTTAGGAGTAGAACCACTCTTTTGCTGACCCCTCAAGAGAGAAGGGGAAAGCAAAAACCATGATAGCAATCTCATCAGCACCATGCCTTCGAGCCATAGAACAAGCTACTTGAAAGTCTCTCAAATGCTTAATGGGGTCTTGGGCCGGTAGTCCATGGTACTTAGGGAGCAAGTTAATCAGACTATTCTTTAACTCAAAATTTGGATCAAGATTCGGATACCTAGCTTGCAACGGTTGAAGAATGAGATCCGGTGCTCCTTGTTCGTGTAAGGTAATCCTACGTGGCTCCGCCATGTGGTTTTCACCTGTAGGATGCAAAGATGTATCAGTAGTGCCAACAGAGGAATAGGAAGTTGAGGACTCTAAGTCACTCTCGGTTCTGTCTAGTGTTTCGGAAGGTTCCTCAAGAGAGGCCGAAGCACTAGCCGTGTAATCTAACCGCCGCCTAACTTGCCGAGTGTGTAACAAGGTTCTTTCAATCTCGGGATCAAATTTCGCTAAGCTATAATTTTATTGGGACCGAGTCATTCAACTTAGAAGTCATAGCTCATGCATTAAAGGAAATCTAAACTAAAAATAAATTAACGAGAGGACATTTATTGTTTTTTCTATATATTTTTGTCCCCTTTTTATTACTTTCTTTTTCTATATATTTTTGTTTCTTTTATTTTTTTCTATTTCTTTTTCTAAAATTTTTTTTATTTTTTCTATCATTTTTCTTTTGCTTTTCTCTTTTGATGAATTATATAAAACGATGCCAATGTATATGGTTCAAATATTCAATACATGAGTATGCACCCAGTTTTCAATATTTTCAATGAAAATTACGAAAATACACTTTTACCTCTACCGATGTTCCCAAGCTTCCCTCCCGCTTAAATGACACACACCCTCACTCGCCTAAACTAATCAAGGATCCAAATCAGAGGACATTTATTGTTTTTCATTTAGGGGTATTGATGTGCTAAATTAAAGAACAAAGGGGTTTATCATAGGCTCAAAATTGGTTAACAATGGTAGATAAAAGGGTTAAGGCTATTTGGGTAAGTGAGCTATTGAAATAACGGCCTCAATCATATAAATGCATTCACACACAAAATAATGAATATATAGAATCAAACAAATCAAGGATTGCAATCATAGAGAGAGAACAATGCACACAAGAATGGAAATAAGTGGTTATATGATGTAACCACGCAATTGGGGTCAAAATTCACATGCTTGTGTGTTCTTAGCTCAAAAAACTTTTCCAAAATTAAATCCTTCAAGCAAGTTTAACACAATTTTTTTTAAATTGGTAGGGTGCCCTAAAAATGGTTTCTTGGAAAAAAAATCATCACCCTAACCAAGTAGTCCTAACAAGAAACAACTACCATGCAAAAAGTGTTTAAATGCAAAAACTAACCATGCAATGCAAATTATCCTAATTAACAAAAGAAAATTTAGATTTGGGTGTTGAAAAGAAGGGTTGTTACCTACGGAAGTCGGTAAACGACCTCCCCACACTTAGAAATTCGCACGATCCTCCGTGCTATCAATGATGAGCGGAGTGGGTCCGGGAGTGTTACTCGCAATGGCCATAGGATGGTGGGACAAGGATGAATCCTTGTTCACCTCTTGATTACTTCTTTGCCATGATCCGAGTTGGATTGCTGGTTTCTGCCGTAGGTGGATTGGTGAACCTTGCAGGAACTTCCTTTTCTGCCTCATCAATGCGGCTAGAGTTCTTTAACCACTTAGAAAGTGGTTTTGGCCCTTGAGGAATTTGCACCTTGACGGTTGTTCTTTGAGTTGCTCTCTTTGTAGATGGCTTTTTGGAGGTCTTTTTCTTTCCCTTTTTAAAGGAGGAAAAGAGAAAAACATTAAGCTCAGAGAGGCAACAACCGGAATTAATACAATGCAAGTGAAGATTAATGCCACAAAGGAGTAAAGTGTCCGGAAGACATGACAGCTACAACATATAAGCAAGGTAACAATATAATCATGGAGGCATATCACTAGCATAAGATGCAAGAGTGAGAGAGGCATGCAAGTATAAAGCATGAGAAGAATAAACTCAAGCATCAATAACAACAATGATAAACACATGCAAGAAAGGTGGGGGTCATAGGAAAACCTTTCGCTCAACTAACTCCAAGACAATGAAGTCTAGAAATGGAAGAATATGGGGTTAGAGAGCATTAAACCACTCATTCTTACATGACGCCACAAGCATAGCAAACCACAAACAATGAGCAATTGATGATGAAAAGTCATGGAAATGATGCTCAATGCTCATGTAGTGCAAGTGTTGTGAAAAGGAGGCACCAAGTTGAAAGAAAAAGGTCAACAATGAACAAAGATGTCATTGGCTCTTTTTCACAAACACTTGTTATGTAAATTGTAAATAACAAGCAAGTTTGAAGAGTTCAAGGGGATATGCCCCAAAATAAAATGTCATTTACCATAGCACAAACAAGTTAAGAGAAATGAAATAATCCACCAATTCAAAAAGTAAATGAGATTCAACACCCATACAAGAAAATAAAAGGGAAGAAAAGAAACAAGAGTGAACAAACAAACAAACAACAAAGTTAAAAATGCAACAAAGAACAATGAGAATAGAGTAATTAAATACAATAGTAAAGAAAAATTTTAAAAGAGGGATAAAAGAAGAAAAAGAGAAATAAGACCTTGAAAGAGGGAGAGAGTGAGGTTGAGTGTAGATAAGAATAAGAGAAGAAGAAGGAGAAAATAGAGGAGAGATAAAAGAGGAGAGAAAAATGTGGAACCACCGGAGGTGGCAGTCATCGGTGGTTGAAGTCGCCGGTGGTGGTGGGCGGAGAAGAGGTAGTAAGGAGAAATAAGAAGAAGGGAAGAAAGAGAAGAAGAAAGAAAGAAAATGGAGATAACAGGGCAGCGTGCCCTGCTAGCTGCGTCAGTCGTTCGACGCGCGCGCCTTGTTTACGCGTACGCGTGGAAGAGAGGAAAAACGAGTGACACGTGAGTGTCATCCACGCTTACGCGTGGATAGCAGAAATGGAAGGGGACTCCGTACGCGTCAGCTGACGTGCACACGTGGGGTGAGATTGTGCTCCTCGCACAAAGGCAGCACAAAACTCGCGTAACTCTCTGGGTTTTGTATAATGAGTTGCAACATCAGCAAACAATGCGTACACATTGCCCGCGGCGTGGGTTTATGAAAATGACCATTGACGCGTACGCGTCGTCCACGCTCACGCGTGGGACGACCTTTTTTTTTTTAAACAACATAAGGGAGACAATTATAGCACAATCTTGGCATTCATTAAGGCTAGGCACTTCAAAATCACTTAGAATTTCAGGAAATACTCAAAATCAAGCATTTTTTTTCAAAATTGCCAATTTAACCAAACCAAGATCAATGAAATCCTCGTGAAGATTCTATCAAGCTCAACAAAATCAAACAAAAACAACTCAATAAAATCAAACAATCAAAAATCAAACAAAGACTCTAAAACTACATGCAAGAACTATATACAAGGAGGATCCTACCATGGTGGGGTGTCTCCCACCTAGCACTTTTCTTTAATGTCCTTAAGTTAGACGGTCATGAGCTTGAGATCATCTTTTTAGAACATCCTCAAGGACATCGATCTTGTCCTTCTTGTTGGCCTTGGCAAGAGTGTCCTTCAAGGGGAGATGCTTCCACTTGTCGATTGCACCATGATTGGGTGCCTTGTTTCTTTGAGGATATGGAAGTCATGGATCCTTCCCTTTTTCCTTGCTAACTCCTTTTATACCCAAATTCCTATTGACACTTATCTCATCATTACTCCCAAGGTGTTCTTCAATCACATCATCTTCAAAAATGTGACAACCAAAAATTGAATGTACCTCTAGAGGTTGCTTCATGGTTTCCTCCAATTTGAACTTCACCACCTTCCCTTTGGCTTCAAATGAGTAATCCCTAAAAAATAGATCTAATTTAAAACGGGATGTCTTCAAGAATGGCCTACCAAGTAAGATGGAGGATGGCCTATCCGAATCAATGGGAGGTGTCTCTAGGATATAGAAATCCACCAGAAAGATTAAGTCCAGAATTCTCACCAATACATTCTCAGCAATACCCACAACTGAAATTATAATCTTGTCCGCAAGCATAAACCTAGCTCCGGATTGCCTCAATGGTGTAAGGTTCAACTTCTCATAAATCGAGAATGGCATAATGCTCACACACGACCCAAAGTCGCACATGCAATCCTTAAGTTGAATCTTACCAATCATACAAGATACCAAGCAAGGACCGGGATCACTATACTTTTCAGGAAAATCATCCATCACAGAAGAAACAGAATTGCCTAATAGATTCATCCCTAGTCCACCAATCTTCTCTTTATGAGTGCACACATCCTTAAGGAACTTAGCATATTTCGGAACTTGATGTATGGCATCAAAGAGTGGAATTGTTACCTCCACATTCTTGAAGATTTGCACTATGTTGGGATCAAGCTCCTCATGCTTCTTGGCCTTCTTGGCTACTGTAGGGAAAGGTATAAGAATTTCTTCCTATAAGTTGCTCTTCCGCTTCGGTTCCTTGGCCCTCAATTGCTCTTCTTCTTCCTTTGCAACTTCTTCCTCCTTTTCATCTTCATCTATCTCCATTGTTTCACCAACTTCTACCTTAGGAACATCCTCTGCCAACTTAATGGGCTTAGGTTCAACTTCCTCAAGTGTTGTACCACTCCTCAAGGTGATTGCGTTGATGCTACCCTTTGGGTTTGGGAGAAGTTGGGAAGGAAGGTTGGATGAGCTAGAGACTTGGTTGGTATTGGTATTATTGGTAGGAGGTAGGGACATCCTTGAAAGCATTTCAGTTATGTTGGACGTTTGAGCACTCATGTTACCTAATTGTGCATTGATGTTCCTAGTGTTCTCCTCATTTTTTTCTACCATAATCCTAAGTCTCTCTTGCTCTTGATAGAGTGCACGGTCAGAGTCATCACATTGGTTAATGGAAGAAGAAGAAGGTTGATTGGTTTGTTGTCTTTGGTGAGGTGTTTGGTATCTATGGTTGTTGTTTTGGTTTTGTTGTGAGTGTTGGTATGGTTGGTTATGGTGGTTTTGGTTGGTATTGTTGTGATATTGGGAAGAAGATTGGTTGTTGTTGTGGTTGTTCCCTTGAGAATTGTCCCTCCACCCTTGATTAGAACTATTACCATGAGAATAATTGTTTTGACCTTGAGATTGATAGGGTGGACGGTTGTTGTAGTTCACGTTGGCTACCGCGAGAGTGTAATCCTCTTGGACTTGATGACATTGGTCGGTGTAACATGCGGTACTAGAGCATAAACCACATACTCTAGGAGGTCCTTCATGTTGGAGGATTTGAGGTGGGGCTTGGATGGCTTGGATTGATTGAATTGCCTTTTGTTCTTTGCGAATCTCTGTGAGGAGAGTGGTCATGTCTCCAAGTACTTTAGTCAAAACCGATTCGGAAGGAGGTGCTTCCACCACACTCTTGGGAGGATTGTTCCTCACCTTCACATGTTGGATAGCTTCGGCGACATTATTGATAAAACTCCATGCTTCCGCCGCCGTCTTATTCTTGGAAAAGGAACCACTACTAGAGGCGATGAGCAATCTCTTATCCGCTGGACAAAGACCTCCAGTGAAATAGCTAATGAGCAAGTGAGTGTCTAACCCATGATGTGGACAAGATTCCAACAACCTCTTAAATCGAGTCTAATATTCAAAGAGTGTCTCTTGGTCTTTTTGCATTATACTGGAAATTTCCTTTCGGATGTAGTCGATCTTCTCCGGCGGAAAGAACTTATCTAGGAACTCTCTTCTCAATAGGTCCCGTTCAGTCACCACTTCATCCGGTTGGGAGTTGAACCACTCTTTTGCTAACCCCTCAAGAGAGAAAGGGAAAGCAAAAACTATATAGCAATCTCATCGGCACCATGCCTTCGGACCGTAGAACAATCTACTTGAAAGTCTCTCAAGTGCCTAATAGGGACTTGGCCTGGTAGTCCATGATACTTAGGGAGCAAGTTAATCAGACTATTCTTCAACTCAAAATTCGGATCAAGATTCAGATACCTAGCTTGCAACGGTTGAAGAATGAGATCCGGTGCTCCTTGTTCGTGCAAGGTAATCCTATGTGGCTCTGCCATGTGGTTTTCACCTGTAGTATACAAAGATGTATCAGTAGTACCAACAGAGGAATAGGGAGTTGTGGACTCTAAGTCACTAGCCGTGTAATCCAACCGCCGCGTAGCTTGCCGAGTATGTAACAAGGTTCTTTCAATTTCGGGATCAAACTCGGCTAAACTAGAATTCGGTTGAGACTGAGTCATTCAACTTAGAAGTCATAGCTCATGCATAAAGGAAATCTAAACTAAAAAAAACAAATTAATGAAAGCAAGTAAACTATCTACAATATTCACATATTCACATAACCAATATCAAAACACATGTTGCAACCATTCCCCGACAACGGCGCCAAAAATTTGAAAGATGAGAATTACCGTTGGTCTAGAATTTCATCAATAGCAAAGATCATGTCATAGTATAGTCCTAAACCAACATATAATTCCCTTCGATCAAATTTTGATTTAGGTGTCACAAAGTCAACCCCAATATAAAGTAACTGAGAGTATTGGTCTGGGGTCGTCCTCAAGAGAATGGGCAAACATGTGCATCAATATTGGTTAGGATTTTGGGGTTGTGAGTCATAAACGAGAATTTAAACTACTATACTTAACATGCAAGGAATCTTAAAATGCAAGAAACTAAATCAAAGCAACTAGAGCCAAGTATAAGCAATTTCAATCTAGTAAGGAAACATATAAATCTACCTCTATTCTAGAACTAAGTAAACAACTAAACTAACTATAGCAAGAATCAAGCAATTGGGATTTTTTTGGGTTTCAAATATGAATAATAAAAGGAACTCTTGGCTAGGCATGGGAATTGGGGTCACCATCCTTGTCAACTAAACTAATCTACCTCATTAAGTCTACTTCTACGCTTGAAGTATATCAAATGGCTTGATCAATCTCAACTCATAAGTCCCAATCTAACTACTAATTGGCTTAGTAGTAGATTGGTGTCAATAGGTATCAATTTGACCACTAGGGTTCTCAAATCATCAAATCAATTAGACCCAATGACTCAAGTTTATCCAATCCCTTTAGCCTAGGCCAAGAGTAAAGAAAACTACTCCATAATCAAAGGAAACATTTCATCAAACACATGGTATGCACTAACTAAAGACATATTCAAATTGCAAATTAATTGGAAATCACAAGTACCCACTAGCAATTATCAATGGAAAACAACTCCAATAACACCATCAATCATAGAAAACATCAATGCACTAATAGAAATTTCAAGATCCACAAAGTTCATAGAATGAGAAGAAAAGGAAAATAACAAGAGAACACAATTCAACACAAGATCTAAACAAAATTATAACTAGATAACTCAAATTAAGTAATTGAAACTAGAATTAAGAAGACCCAATTCAGAATTTCAACAAGGGAAGATCAAAACAAACTAAATCTAGAGAGAAATAAGAGTTTCTCCCCTTAGAAAATAAGAACCAAAAACTAGCTAAAATTATGTGTAAGGTGTGAATGATTGGATCCCCCCTTTCCTCTATCAATTCCTAGGTCTTTTCCATGCAGAATCAAGTTGGATATGGGCCTGGAGCCTCCCAGAAATCGCCAGCCACGATTTCATTAATGAAGTCACATTCTGAGCGTCACGTGTGTGCGTCATCTGAGTTCTGCGAGCCACGCGTATGCGTCGGTCACTGCTGCGCCAATCCATGCGTGCGCGTCAGCCATGTGTGCTCGTCGCCTCAGTTCTCCAAAGCTTTATTCTTCATGTCCTTTCCACTTGTGCATGCTTCCCTTCCATCTTCTAGACCATTCTTGCCCTATAGATCCTGAATCCACTCAACAAACACATCACGATATCGAATGGTAATAGAAGAGGATTAAAATATAGCATTTTTAAGGTTAAAGAAGCATGTTTTAAGTCATGAACCAAAATTAGGAAGGAAACACAAAACCATGCACTTTATATGAATAAGTGCGAAAAATATTAATAAAATCCCCCAAATTCTACACAAGATAAACCATAAAATTAGGGTTTATCAAACCTCCCCACACTTAAACCAAGCATGTCCTCATGCTAAAAATTAAAAGACCAAAGAACATAGGAGAATGAGGTTTATGAAATGCAATTTACCTATATCGATGCAACTAATGCAAATGCTTCTATCTACTTGGTCAAAAGTGAATCAACTTCTAAGAGCACATACATGAACGAGTAGGGCTAAGGTAATATGATTACTCATGGACTCTACCAATTCAAATATAAAAAAGGAGTGTAAACAACTTGCAAGAAGAAAGCTTGTGAAAGCAGGGAACAAGGAGTTGAGTATCGAACCCTCACCGAAAGTGTATCCGCTCTAGTCGCTCAAGTGTATAGGGTTGATCGCTCAATTCTTCTCTAATCATACTTTCCAAGATTTGTTTTTCCTCTAACAATCGACAGTAATTCAGTGCATGCGTACATTCATCATGAGGGCTTATCTTTAGGTTGTAATAGGGCTAGGGTAAAGGTAAGGATGCATATATGGCCAAGTGAGCCTGAAATTTGAATCCTTGATTAACCTAAGCTCTCACCTATAGGGGTGGCAACGGGGCGGGTTTTTGCTCTACCCGACCCCGCCCCGCCTGACAAAAAACCCGCATAAAACCCGCTCCGCTCTACCCGCGGTAGTAAAATGTTAAACCCTAACCCGCTCCTGCGGGTACCCGTCCCGCCCCTACCCGCCCCTATAATTATTAAATCCAACAAATAAAATAAAATTTTAAAAATTATATAACCACCATTTACATACATAACATAAATTAAAGTAAAAATTTATATATGATATAATATTATTAATCATTTTACTAATTATTTTATATATGTTACATATATTATATATTAAAAAAATATATATATATATATACCGGGGCGGGTAGGGGCGGGTTTAACCTAAACCCGACCCCGCCCCGCCCCGTTAAAACCCGCCCCGAGCGGGTAGGGGCGGGGTGGGTACCCGCGGGTTCGGGTAGTGTTGCCACCCCTACTCACCTAACACACACAACAACCTATACAATTCTAATACACAACCTAACTACCCATTCATTCACTTTTCACACACTCATGCATTTTCTTTCAATTCACAATCCATATGCATTGGTTATTATTGGCTTCGCCTTGGGGCATTTTGTCCCATTTTTATTGCTTTCTTTTTCTATATATTTTTGTTTTTTTTTTTCTATTTCTTTTTCTACAAATTTTTTTTTATTTTTTTCTATCATTTTTCTTTTGCTTTTCTCTTTTGATGAATTATATACAACGATGCTAATGCATATGGTTCAAATATTCAATACATGAGTATGCACCCAATTCTCAATATTTTCAATGAAAATTACGGAAATACACTTTTACCTCTACCAATGTTCCCAAGCTTCCCTCCCCCTTAAATGACACACACCTTCACTCGCCTAAGCTAATTAAGGATCCGAATCAGAGGACATTTATTGTTTTTCACTTAGGGGTATTGATGTGCTAAATTAAAGAACAAATGGGTTTAACGTAGGCTCAAAATTGGTTTAACAATGATAGATAAAAAGGTTAAGGCTATTTGTGTAAGTGAGCTATTGAAATAACGGCCTCAATCATATAAATGCATTCATACACAAAATAATGGACATATAGAATCAAACAAATCAAGGATTGCAATCATAAAAAGAGAACAATGCACACAAGAATGGAAATAAGTGGTTATATGATGTAACCACACAATTGGGCTCAAAACTCACATGCTTGTGTGTTCTTAGCTCAAAAACCTTTTCCAAAATTAATTCCTTCAAGCAAGTTTAACACAATTTTTTTTAAATTGGTAGTGTTCCGAGGGTTACCTAAAACTGTAGGTCGATCTCGGATGAGATCTGCTATCGTGGCCTGAGCTGTCGTGTCTGACTTGTTGGATCTGGTGGTGCTGCTAATCCTTGATCACCGGAGGGTGGTGGTACCTGCAAGAGACTCCGATGCTTAAGTTAGCACATGCTTTAGGCAGGTTTTTTTGTGCAGAATCAGAATGTGTGTTATACTTGGGTGCTTTAGTGTATTTATAGTAGTGTAGAGTGACCTCCCTTGAGATAAGTTAGTTATCTTATCTTATCTTTGGGCTAGATCACCTTATCTTTTAGGCGAGCCGTCTTTAGAGTGGGCCGCATCCTTCTGTTTGGGCCTGCTTAGGCCTCTATAGCAATTTGGCCGAGCTCTTTTTGGGAAGAGGTCAGTGTTGACCAACCTAGCAAGAGGTCGATCGCTTTATCTCTGTCCAACCCAGACCGTATAGCTCAGTCCAGGGTATGAACAGTCGATCGCTTTATCTCTGTCCAACCCAGACCGTATAGCTCAGTCCAGGGTATGAACAGTGCCCCTGCTTGAGCTTCGATCTTCCTTTGAGGTTGTGTTTTTCCAAACTTCGACCCCTTTGAGGAAGTCGTGCTCGAGCATCTTTGACTTTGAGTAGTTTCTCTTCGTGCGAGTCTGGTATCGCCTTTTTGAATGCGAGGCATTTTCAGCTTCTTTTAATTACGGCGTGCCTTTGGCATGCATTTTAATTTTCCTTGGAAACGTGCGGTTGTTCTTAAAGCTCATTGATTAGGTTTTTAACCCTTTACCGTTTCATTTTCCCTCTTTGAAAAAAGAATTTGAACTTTAGCTCTTTTCCTTCTACTTCGCTTTTCTTCTTCGAAAAAAGATTTCCCTTCTTTGATTCTTGCTCTTTGATTTTTGTCTCAAGCGTCCTACTTTCTTTGATCTTTCGAAGCGCTTGTTTGGTGTGGATTGTTCGTGTCCTGCTGCGCCTTCATCGCGATCACTCCCTCTTCATCGCAAGTTGGTATTTTTCCTTCCTCTGTGTCTTAATAGTCATCTTTATATGTTCTTGACTGTTGCACACTTTGTGCAAATTTTTTATCTTTATTGGGTTTCTTTTGGAAAAGTTTGATCCTTTCTGGGAAGGCTGCATGTCTTTGTCTTGATCAAAGTTTTGAAGCTTAGGTTTTCATTGTTACCTCTTCCTTCTTTGAGAGGTCTAGGGTTTTGATTTGTCATATTTCTATATTCTATGCTTGCTGCCTCCAAAGGGTGCCCCTAGACTTTTGGCGCTGACTTGATTCTTCCTTCCTTTTTTGTTTCTGTCCGATTTGTTTTGGTAGTGACCCTTTTGTTATTTTCCTTTGCTGTAGGTGTAGTTTGTCGTATGTCTTCTCGTAAAAACATTATCGAGATGTCCACAAAAATCCCTGCTGGCATGGCCGACTGCTAGACTCTATAGTCCTGATGTGTGTTCCTGTGGCCGATCCGGAGTACTGTGAGAGGCTTAGGAGGTTCCATAGGATCTGTAGCAATAGGGATTATGAAAAGAATTACGAACTGCTATCGCCTGACCCTGAGGAGAGGGTTAGTTTCCCTCCCTTAACTCAGGGAGAACGCCCCTTCTTCTATGCTTATGACTATTTCTTTAGTCAGCTGAATATCACCATCCCTTTTACTGTTTTTGAAACCGACCTCTTATGAACTTGTAATGTGGCCCCTCCCAGCTTCATCCGAACTCTTGGGCCTTCATTAAGATTTTTCAGCTGTTGTGTCAAGAATTAGGTATCCAACCTACCATATCCCTTTTTCTTTACCTTTTTGTGTTGACAAAACCTAGAGTGGCCAAGAAGAAAGCTTCTTAAATTTCCTTCCAAGCTACCCAGGGGAAGAAAGTATTTTCAATGTTTGACGAGTCCTTTCGGGATTTTAAGAACTACTACTTCAAGGTCCGAGCTGTTGAGGATGCTCGCCCTTTCTTTTTGGATGAGAATGATGAGCCCACCTTCCCTTTATGGTGGCAAAAAGATATAGTAGCTCCCAAGTATTCTTGGGAGAGTCTAGATGAAGTAGAACAAGTCTTTGTGGGTGTTCTAGAGGAGCATTGAGGGGAGCCTCCTCATCTGGACACAAAGAGATTTCTGGGAGATCCTTCCCTCCTCCGTGCCGAGCTAGGTAATGTCTGACCTCTTTCTTTGTAGAAGTGGTTTTCTTTTGCTATTCGTGGTTTTGTCTTTCAAATTCTACTGTATAACTGTTTTCCTGGCTTCCTTTTCAGAAATGGTGAAATCTTCGGACTCTATGAGGTCTTTTTGGAAGGCCAAAAAGGCAATGGCTGCCCAGAACTTGTCTCAGAAGACTTCGGAGGAGGGGTCTTCGGCACAGTTGCCTCCAAAGAAACCGGCTGCTGAGTCTTAGGGTCTGAGGAAGATTATCCCGACCCTGCGAGCTCGAACAATTCCATCTGATCCATCTCAGGCGACTTCTGGTCCTGCCTCCTTTCCTACTGCTGCTAGTCCGTCTCCCACGCGCCAGAAAATCGTTGGGGCTTATGATCTAAATGATAAAGAATTTGATGGCATTGGTTTCGCTACAGAGTTGATAGCTCCTTATGGAAAAGTTTCTTTGGATGATGTTTCTATTCTCCATCATCTTGACTTTATTGCAAGTAACAGTATTCGGATGGCCAACCTTGGTGCGGCCTTGTCTCATGTTATCCGGGACTCCCCGGTTCATGCAACCAAGGATTTTATGGAGGATGCCAATTCTGAGTATGATAGAATTAAAGGTCTGAAGGACGAGCTTGATGCCAGGGTGATGAGCGGATAATTTATACACTTTTTGACATTATTTTTAGTATGTTTTTAGTAGAATCTAGTTACTTTTAGGGATGTTTTCATTAGTTTTTATGCTAAATTCACATTTCTGGACTTTACTATGAGTTTGTGTGTTTTTTCTGTGATTTCAGGTATTTTCTGGCTGAAATTGAGGGACTTGAGCAAAAATCAGATTCAGAGGTAGAAGAAGGACTGCTGATGCTGTTGGATTCTGACCTCCCTGCACTCAAAGTGGATTTTCTAGAGCTACAAAACTCAAAATGGTGCGCTTCCAATTCCGTTAGAAAGTAGATATCCAGGGCTTTCCAGAAATGTATAATAGTCCATACTTTGACCTTGTTTAGATAACGTAAAAGGGTATTGAACGCCAGTTCTATGCTGCTATTTGAAGTTAAACGCCAGAAACACGTCACAAACCAGAGTTGAACGCCAGAAATACGTTACAACCTGGCGTTCAACTCCAGAAAGAGCCTCTGCACGTGTAACATTCAAGCTCAGCCCAAGCACACACCAAGTGGGCCTCGGAAGTGGATTTATGCATCAATTACTTACTTCTGTAAACCCTAGTAACTAGTTTAGTATAAATAGGACTTTTTACTATTGTATTTGACATCTTCGGATCATCCTGGATTGTATTTTTGATCCTGTGATCTCGTTTTGGGGGCTGGCCATTCGGCCATGCCTGGACCTTTCACTTATGTATTTTCAACCGGTAGAGTTTCTACACTCCATAGATTAAGGTGTGGAGCTCTGCTGTTCCTCATGAATTAATGCAAAGTACTACTGTTTTTCTATTCAACTCAACTTATTCCGTTTCTAAGATATTCATTCGCACTTCAACATGAATGTGATGAACGTGACAATCGTCATCATTCCCTATGAACGCGTGCCTGACAACCACTTCCGTTCTACCTTCGATTGAATGATTATCTCTTGGATCTCTTAATCAGAATCTTCGTGGTGTAAGCTAGATTGATGGTGGCATTCATGAGAGTCCGGAAAGTCTAAACCTTGTCTGTGGTATTTCGAGTAGGACTCTGGGATTGAATGACTGTGACGAACTTCAAACTCGCGAGTGCTGGGCGTAGTGACAGACGCAAAAGGAGGGTGAATCCTATTCCAGCATGATCGAGAACCTCAGATGATTAGCCGTGCTATGACAGAGCATTGGGACCATTTTCACAAGAGGATGGGATGCAGCCATTGACAACGGTGATGCCTCCAGATGATTAGCCATGCAGTGACAGCGCATCGGACCATTTTCCAGAGAGGATCAAAAGTAGCTATTGCCAATGGTGATGTCCTTACATAAAGCCAGCCATGGAAAGGAGTAAGATTGATTGGATGAAGACAGCAGGAAAGCAGAAGTTCAGAGGAACGAAAGCATCTCTATGCGCTTATCTGAAATTCTCACCAATGATTTACATAAGTATTTCTATCCTTATTTTATTATTTATTTTTGAAAACTCCATAACCAATTGATATCCACCTGACTGAGATTTACAAGGTGACCATAGCATGCTTCATACCAACAATCTCCGTGGGATCGACCCTTACTCACGTAAGGTTTTATTACTTAGACGACCCAGTGCACTTGCTGGTTAGTTGTATCGAAGTTGTGAATGAAAAACGATTTATTAAGACGTGCGTATAGAGTTTTTAGCGCCGTTGCCTGAGATCACAATTTCGTGCACCAAGTTTTTAGCGCCATTGCTGGGGATTGTTCGAGTTTGGACATCTGACGGTTCATCCTGTTGCTCAGATTAGGTAATTTTCTTTTTATTTTGTTTTCAAAAAGTTTTCAAAAATTTTTCAAAAAAAAATCTTTCAAAAATTTCTCATCTGTTTTCGAAAATTATTTCAGAATTTTTAAGAATG
This sequence comes from Arachis ipaensis, assembly GCF_059453495.1. Classification (NCBI taxonomy): domain Eukaryota; kingdom Viridiplantae; phylum Streptophyta; class Magnoliopsida; order Fabales; family Fabaceae; genus Arachis; species Arachis ipaensis. Next base: position 113,798,134 of record NC_142442.1, on the reverse strand, counting down.
AATTCTAGAGTTTCATGAAAAATATTGGAGCCTGGCTGGCTGTAAAGCCATGTTTAATTCCTTTGGATAGGGGCTTCCAACCATCAGCATAGAGGCAAGTTAATTGGAATGTCAGCTGTGGCATGTCTGAGTTACATACTAAAGCTTGGCTGGCTATTAAGCCATGCCTAACCCTCAGATTGGAGCTTTAGACTAAGAGTACAAGATTCCTGGAATTCATATTAAAAATTTTGAAATCCTTATTTTCTTTTTTTCTATATGTTTTTTCGAAAATAATATACAAAAATCCAAAAAAAAAATCATAAAATCATAAAAATCAAAAAAATATTTTGTATTTCTTGTTTGAGTATTGAGTCAGATTTAAAGTTTGGTGTCAATTGCATGTTCATCTTGCATTTTTCGAAAAAATTCATGCATTCATGGTGTTCTTCATGATCTTCAAGTTGTTCTTGGTAACTCTTCTTGTTTTATCTTGATGTTTTCTTGTTTTGCATCTTTTCTTGTTTTTCATGTGCATTTTTGCATTCATAGTGTCTAAACATGAAAGATTTCTAAGTTTGGTGTCTTGCATGTTTTCTTTGCATATAAAAATTTTCAAAAATAAGTCTTGATGTTCATCATGACATTCAAAGTGTTCTTGGTGTTCATCTTGACATTCATAGTGTTCTTGCATTCATCACATACTTTGATCCAAAATTCTCATGCATTGCATCAATTTTCGTGTTTTCCTCTCTCATCATTAAAAATTCAAAAATCAAAAAAATATCTTTCCCTTTTTCTTCTCATAAATTCGAAAATTTGGATTGACTTTTTCAAAAATTTTTAAAATCTAGTTTTTTTTATGAATCAAATCAAATTTTCAATTTAAAAATCCTATCTTTTTCAAAAATCAAATCTTTTTCATTTTTCTTAGTTATTTTCGAAAATAACATCATCAATTAATGTTTTGATTCAAAAATTTCAAGTTTGTTACCTACTTGTTAAGAAAGGTTCAAACTTTAAGTTCTAGAATCATATCTTGTGATTTCTTGTGAATCAAGTCATTAATTGTGATTTTAAAAAAAATCAAACCTTTTTCAAAAACTAATTTCAATCATATCTTTTCAAAAATATCTTCTTATCTTATCTTTTTCAAAAATTTGATTTCAAAATATCTTTTCTAACTTCCTAACTTCTTATCTTTTCAAAATTTGTTTCAACTAACTAACTAACTTTTTGTTTCTTATCTTTTTCAAAACCACCTAACTAACTCTCTCTCTCTAATTTTCGAAAATATCTCCCCCCTTTTTTCAAAAATTTCTTTTTAATTAACTAATTATTTTAATTTTTGATTTTAATTTTTGAAAACTACTAACCTTTTTCAAAAACTATTTTCGAAAATCACTAACCCTTTTTCAAAAATAATTTTCGAAAATCCTTCTCCCTCATCTCCTTCTAATTATTTATTCATCTACTAACACTTTTCTTCATCTCACATCACTGCTCCTATACTTATCCTTGTGTTTGGATTCTTCATTCTTCTTCACCCCTATTCCTTTTCTTCTTCTACTAACAATAAGGAACCTCTTTACTGTGACATAGAGGATTCCTCTTCTTTTCTTGTTCTCTTCTCTTTCTTATGAGCAGGAACAAGGAAAAAGGCATTCTTGTTGAAGCTGATCCAGAACCTGAAAGGACTCTGAAGAGGAAACTAAGAGAAGCTAAATTACAACAATCCAGAGACAACCTTATTGAAAATTTCGAACAAGTAAAGGAGATGGCAGCCGAACCCAACAACAATAATGCAAGGAGAATGCTTGGTGACTTTACTGCACCAAATTCCAATTTACATGGAGGAAGCATCTCCATTCCTGCCATTGGAGCAAACAACTTTGAGCTGAAACCTCAATTAGTTTCTCTGATGCAGCAGAACTACAAGTTTCATGGACTTCCATCTGAAGATCCTTTTCAGTTCTTAACTGAATTTTTACAGATCTGTGATACTGTTAAGACTAATGGAGTAGATCCTGAAGTCTACAGGCTCATGCTTTTCCCTTTTGCTGTACGAGACAGAGCTAGAGTATGGTTGGACTCTCAACCTAAGGATAGCCTGAACTCTTGGGATAAGCTGGTCAAGGCTTTCTTAGCCAAGTTCTTTCCTCCTCAAAAGCTGAGCAAGCTTAGAGTGGATGTTCAGACCTTCAGACAGAAAGAAGGTGAATCCCTCTATGAAGCTTGGGAGAGATACAAAGAACTGACCAAAAAGTGTCCTTCTGACATGCTTTCAGAATGGACCATCCTGGACATATTCTATGATGGTCTGTCTGAATTAGCTAAAATGTCCTTGGATACCTCTGTAGGTGGATCCATTCACCTAAAGAAAATACCTGCAGAAGCTCAAGAACTCATTGACATGGTTGCTAATAACCAGTTCATGTACACTTCTGAAAGGAATCCTGTGAATAATGGGACGCCTCAAAGGAAGGGAGTTCTTGAAATTGATACTCTGAATGCCATACTGGCTCAGAATAAAATATTGACTCAGCAAGTCAATATGATTTCTCAGAGTCTGAATGGAATGCAAGCTGCATCCAACAGTACTCAAGAGGCATCTTCTGAAGAAGAAGCTTATGATCCTGAGAACCCTGCAATGGCAGAGGTAAATTACTTAGGTGAACCTTATGGAAACACCTATAACTCATCATGGAGAAATCATCCAAATTTCTCATGGAAGGATCAAAAGCCTCAACAAGGCTTTAATAATGGTGGAAGAAACAGGTTTAACAATAGTAAACCTTTTCCATCATCCACTCACCAACAGACAGAGAACTCTAAACAAAATACCTCTAATTTAGCAAACTTAGTCTCTGATCTATCCAAGGCCACTGTAAGTTTCATGAATGAAACAAGGTCTTCCATTAGAAATTTGGAAGCACAAGTGGGCCAGCTGAGTAAAAGGATCACTGAAATCCCTCCTAGTACTCTCCCAAGCAATACAGAAGAGAATCCAAAAGGAGAGTGCAAGGCCATTGAATTAATTACCATGGCCGAACCTATAAGGGAGGTTGAGGACGTGAATCCCAATGAGGAAGACCTCCTGGGATGTCCAGTGATCAATAAGGAGTTTCCCCTGAGGAACCAAAGGAATCTGAGGCTCATCTAGAGACTATAGAGATTCCATTAAACCTCCTTATGACATTCATGAGCTCTGATGAGTATTCCTCTTCTGAAGAGAATGAGGATGTTACTGAAGAGCAAGTTACCAAGTACCTTGGTGCAATCATGAAGCTGAATGCCAAATTATTTGGTATTGAGACTTGGGAAGATGAACCTCCCTTGTTCACCAATGAACTGAGTGATCTGGATCAACTGAGATTGCCTCAGAAGAAACAGGATCCTGGAAAGTTCACAATACCTTGTACCATAGGCAACATGATCTTTGAAAAGGCTCTGTGTGACCTTGGTTCAGGGATAAACCTCATGCCCCTCTCTGTAATAGAGAAACTGGGAATCTTTGGGGTGCAAGCTACTAAAATCTCATTAGAGATGGCAGACAATTCAAGAAAACAGGCTTATGGACAAGTAGAGGACGTGTTAGTAAAGGTGGAAGGCCTTTACATCCCTGCTGATTTCATAGTCCTAGATACTGGGAAGGATGAGGATGAATCCATCATCCTTGGAAGACCTTTCCTAGCCACAGCAAGAGCTGTGATTGATGTTGACAGAGGTAAATTAGTCCTTCAGTTGAATGAGGACTCCCTTGCGTTTACAACTCAAGGTTACCCTTCTGTAAACATGGAAAAGAGGCACAGTAAGCTTCTCTCAAAACAGAGTCAACCAGAGCCCCCACAGTCAAACTCTAAGTTTGGTGTTGGGAGGCCACAACCAAACTCTAAGTTTGGTGTTGAACTCCCATATCCAAACTCTAAGTTTGGTGTTGGGGAGTCTCAACAATGCTCTGAACATCTGTGAGGCTCCGTGAGAGCCCACTGTCAAGCTACTGACGTTAAAGAAGCGCTTGTTGGGAGGTAACCCAATTTTTATTTATCTAATTCTATTTTTAGTGTTTTTCATGTTTTATTAGGTTCATGATCATGTGGAGTCACAAAATAATTATAAAAATTGAAAACGGAATCAAAAACAGCAGAAGAAAAATCACACCCTGGAGGAAGACCTTACTGGCGTTTAAACGCCAGTAAGAAGCATTTGGCTGGCGTTCAACGCCAGAACAGAGCATGGTTCTGGCGCTGAACGCCCAAAATGGGCAGCATCTGGCGTTTGAACGCCAGAATTGCACCCTGGAGAAGAGCTGGCGCTGAACACCCAGAACAAGCATGGTTCTGGCGTTCAACGCCAGAAATGGGCAACAAATGGGCGTTCAACGCCCAGAACAAGCACCAATCTGGCGTTGAACGCCCAGAGTTGTGTGCAAGGGCATTTTGCATGCCTAATTTGGTGCAAGGTTGTAAATCCTTGAACACCTCAGGATCTGTGGACCCCACAGGATCACCTCAGGATTTGTGGACCCCACAGGATCCCCACCTACCTCCACTCACTTCTTCTCACCCCTCTTTCACACAATCCCATAAACACTCTTCCCCAAAACTCTTCACCAATCACTTCAATCTCTCTTCCCTATCACCACTTCACAACTCACATCCATCCACTCTTCCCCATAAACCTACATCATAAACTCCACCTACCTTCAAAATTCAAAATCAATTTCCCACCCAAACCCACCCTATATGGCCGAATCTTACCCCCCCTCCCTTCCCTATATATAGCCCTCCATTCTTCCTCATTTTCACACAACACAACCCTCTCTTCCCCTTCTTGGCCGAAACACATCTCTCTCTCCCTCTCCTCTATTTCTTCTTCTTCTTCATCTATTCTTTTTTCTCTTGCTTGAGGGCGAGCAATATTCTAAGTTTAGTGTGGTAAAAGCATAAGCTTTTTGTTTTTCCATTACCATTGATGGCACCCAAGACCGGAGAATCCTCTAGAAAAGGGAAAGGGAAGATAAAAGCTTCCACCTCCGAGTCATGGGAGATGGAAAGATTCATCTCCAAAGCTCATCAAGACCACTTCTATGATGTTGTGGCCAAGAAGAAGGTGATCCCCGAGGTCCCTTTCAAACTCAAGAGAAATGAGTATCCGGAGATCCGACATGAAATCCAAAGAAGAGGTTGGGAAGTTCTAACAAACCCCATCCAACAAGTCGGCATCCTAATGGTTCAAGAGTTCTATGCCAATGCATGGATCACAAGGAACCATGATCAAAGTAAGAACCCGAACCCAAAGAATTATCTCACCATGGTTTGGGGAAAATACTTAGATTTTAGTCTGGAAAATGTGAGGTTGGCGTTCAACTTGCCTATGATGCAAGGAGATGCATGCCCCTACACTAGAAGGGTCAACTTTAATCAAAGGTTGGACCAAGTCCTCATGGACATATGTATGGAAGGAGCTCAATGGAAGATTGACTCCAAAGGCAAGCCGGTTCAACTAAGAAGATTGGACCTCAGGCCTATAGCTAGAGGATGGTTAGAGTTCATCCAACGCTCCATCATCCCCACTAGCAACCAATCTGAAGTTACTGTGGATCGGGCCATCATGATTCATAGCATCATGATTGGAGAGGAAGTAGAAGTTCATGAAGTCATCTCCCTTGAACTCTACAAAATAGCCGAAAAGTCCTCTCCCTGGGCAAGGCTAGCTTTTCCTCATCTTATTTGCCATCTATGTTACTCAGCTGGAGCTTCTATAGAAGGAGACATTCCCATTGAGGAAGAGAAGCCCATCACTAAGAAGAGGATGGAGCAAGCAAGAGAGCCCATTCATGGATCTCAAGAGATGCATGAAGCTTATTACCATGAGATCCCGGAGATGCCTCAAATGCATCTTCCTCCACAAAACTATTGGGAGCAAATCAACACCTCCCTAGGAGAATTAAGTTCCAATATGGGACAATTAAGGGTGGAACATCAAGAGCACTCCATCATCCTTCATGAAATTAGAGAAGATCAAAAAGCAATGAGGGAGGAGCAACAAAGACAAGGAAGAGACATAGAAGAGCTCAAGGACATCATTGGTTCCTCAAGAAGGAAACGCCACCATCACTAAGGTGGACTTATTCCTTGTTCTTACATTCTCTGTTTTTCGTTTTCTATGTTAAGTGCTTATCTATGTTTGTGTCTTATTACATGATCATTAGTATTTAGTAACTATGTCTTAAAGTTATGAATGTCCTATGAATCCATCACCTCTCTTAAATGAAAAATGTTTTAATTCAAAAGAACAAAAAGTACATGAGTTTCGAATTTATCCTTGAACTTAGTTTAATTATATTGATGTGGTGACAATGCTTCTTGTTTTTCTGAATGAATGCTTGAACAGTGCATATGTCTTTTGAAGTTGTTGTTTAAGAATGTTAAACATGCTAGCTCTTGAAAGAATGATGACAAGGAGACATGTTATTTGATAATCTGAAAAATCATAAAAATGATTCTTGAAGCAAGAAAAAGCAGCAAAGAACAAAGCTTGCAGAAAAAAAAATAGCGAAAAAAATAGAAAAAAAAAAAGCAAGCAGAAAAAGCCAAAGCTCTTAAAACCAAGAGGCAAGAGCAAAAAGCCAATAACCCTTAAAACCAAAAGGCAAGGGTAAATAAAAAGGATCCCAAGGCTTTGAGCATCAGTGGATAGGAGGGCCTAAAGGAGTAAAATCCTGGTCTAAGCGGCTAAACCAAGTTGTCCCTAACCATGTGCTTGTGGCGTGAAGTTGTCAAGTGAAAACTTGAGACTGAGCGGTTAAAGTCAAGGTCCAAAGCAAAAAAAGAGTGTGCTTAAGAACCCTGGACACCTCTAATTGGGGACTTTAGCAAAGCTGAGTCACAATCTGAAAAGGTTCACCCAGTTATGTGTCTGTGGCATTTATGTATCCGGTGGTAATACTGGAAAACAAAGTGCTTAGGGCCACGACCAAGACTCATAAAGAAGCTGTGTTCAAGAATCATCATACTGAACTAGGAGAATCAATAACACTATCTGAACTCTGAGTTCCTATAGATGCCAATCATTCTGAACTTCAATGGATAAAGTGAGATGCCAAAACTATTCAAGAGGCAAAAAGCTACAAGTCCCGCTCATCTGATTGGAGCTATGTTTCATTGATAATTTAGAATTTATAGTATATTCTCTCCTTTTTATCCTATTTGATTTTCAGTTGCTTGGGGACAAGCAATAATTTAAGTTTGGTGTTGTGATGAGCGGATAATTTATACGCTTTTTGGCATTGTTTTTAGTATATTTTTAGTAGAATCTAGTTACTTTTAAGGATGTTTTCATTAGTTTTTATGCTAAATTCACATTTCTAGACTTTACTATGAGTTTATGTGTTTTTTCTGTGATTTCAGGTATTTTCTGGCTGAAATTGAGGGACTTGAGCAAAAATCAGATTCAGAGGTAGAAGAAGGACTACTGATGCTGTTGGATTCTGACCTCCCTGCACTCAAAGTGGATTTTCTGGAGCTACAGAACTCAAAATAGTGCGCTTCTAATTGCATTGGAAAGTAGACATCCAGGGCTTTCCAGAAATGTATAATAGTCCATACTTTGACCGAGTTTAGATGACGTAAAAGGGCGTTGAACGCCAGTTCTACGCTGCTGTCTAGAGTTAAACGCCAGAAACACGTCACAAACCAGAGTTGAACGCCAGAAATACGTTACAACCTGGCGTTCAACTCCAGAAAGAGCCTCTGCACGTGTAACATTCAAGCTCAGCCCAAGCACACACCAAGTGGGCCCCGGAAGTGGATTTATGCATCAATTACTTACTTCTGTAAACCCTAGTAACTAGTTTAGTATAAATAGGACTTTTTACTATTGTATTTGACATCTTCAGATCATCCTGGATTGTATTTTTGATCCTGTGATCTCGTTTTGGGGGCTGGCCATTCGGCCATGCCTAGACCTTTCACTTATGTATTTTCAACGGTAGAGTTTCTACACTCCATAGATTAAGGTGTGGAGCTCTGCTGTTCCTCATGAATTAATGCAAAGTACTACTGTTTTTCTATTCAACTCAACTTATTCCATTTCTAAGATATTCATTCGCATTTCAACATAAATGTGATGAACGTGACAATCATCATCATTCCCTATGAACGCGTGCCTGATAACCACTTCCGTTCTACCTTCGATTGAATGATTATCTCTTGGATCTCTTAATCAAAATCTTCGTGGTGTAAGCTAGATTGATGCGGCATTCATGAGAGTCCAGAAAGTCTAAACCTTGTCTGTGGTATTCCGAGTAGGACTCTGGGATTGAATGACTGTGACGAACTTCAAACTCGCGAGTGCTGGGTGTAGTGACAGACGCAAAAGGAGGGTGAATCCTATTCCAGCATGATCGAGAACCTCAGATGATTAGCCGTGCTGTGACAGAGCATTTGGACCATTTTCACAAGAGGATGGGATGCAGCCATTAACAACGGTGATGCCTCCAGACAATTAGCCATGCAGTGACAGCGCATCAGACCATTTTCCAGAGAGGATCAAAAGTAGCTATTGCCAATGGTGATGTCCTTACATAAAGCCAGCCATGGAAAGGAGTAAGATTGATTGGATGAAGACAGCAGGAAAGCAGAAGTTCAGAGGAACGAAAGCATCTCTATGCGCTTATCTGAAATTCTCACCAATGATTTACATAAGTATTTCTATCCTTATTTTATTATTTATTTTCGAAAACTCCATAACCAATTGATATCCACCTGACTGAGATTTACAAGGTGACCGTAGCTTGCTTCATACCAACAATCTCTGTGGGATCGACCCTTACTCACGTAAGGTTTATTACTTGGACGACCCAGTGCACTTGCTGGTTAGTTGTATCGAAGTTGTGAATGAAAAACGATTTATTAAAACGTGCGTACAGAGTTTTTAGCGCCATTGCCTGAGATCACAATTTCGTGCACCACAGGGGTATTAAGTTAGAGATAGACGTTGAGAAGAAGGAGAAGACTCGAGCTACTGCTGCAGAGGCGATTGCAAATCTGGCTGAAGAGGCGGCTAAGAAATACAGAAAGAGTTATACCCACACTTATGGCGAACACTTGGAGACTAAGGAGAGGCTTCAATCTGCCCAAGATGATTATGCCAAGCATCAGGGTCATATGGTGAGTAGTTTGACCGACATGTATGAGATCCTGAAGGCTCAGGTCCGAGTTCTTGCTCCCGAGGCTGATCTCTCCTTGTTTGGTATGGATAACGTGGTGGAGGATGGCAAGATTGTGCCTGCCTTTGATGATGAGGATGTGGGTCCTCTTCTTGCGCTACCAGCCAAAGCTTCGGCAGCTTCAGCTTCTTCCATTCCTTCAGAAGTCGACCCTCCTGAGCCCAAGCCTGACGTGCAGATCCTGAATGGGCCAGATGGGGTTGTCAATGCCATGCCAATCTCGACCAGGTCTCCTTCTCCTAAGGGTGCCGCTGCCGGAGCGACTTCAGATCCCGTATAACTTGTTGTTTCCTTTTTTTACTTGTGTATTGATATAGTCCAACTTGAGGACTTTGAACTTGTTTATGCTTTTGTAAGTCTCTTGTAGTTGACTCTTCTGACATTTGGTTGCTTCTTAGTAACTTTTGTTTTGAAAAATAAACACTTTAAACTCTTGGGCTGCCTTTTAGGTGGACTTTGAGTCTTTAATGTTTTACTTTGATGGATGCGTTTTGCTAATACGTCGGTCACACCTTTAATGTTTTATCTTTGTGATCCTTGCGGATTTCGGCACTTCCCGGTCTGACCTCTTTTGAGTGGTAATGTGGGTTTTTCTATCCTCGCCTTTTGGATCATGCTTTGCTTTGAGCCTGTGTTATCAAAATTTTGTTTTGGCAAAGTTATCCTTGCGGCTTGGGGTCCGGGCTTTTAGTGACTTTTTCGATAACTTTTTAGTGTTCTTTACATAGAACCTTTCTAGTTTCGGACGACTTTTGTAGCCCTGTTTTGAAATCGTGCCTTCTTTGAACGGAGTTGTTCCCTCTTAGGCACTTTTGAGCCTTAAGTTATTGTCAACCTTTTTGGCTTTTAACTTATTCCTTTCTCGAGGTCGCCTTCTTCTTAGCTGACGTCGACTTGAGCTTTCTAGTCATATTCCAACAACTTTTTAGGTAGTGTTCCGATGAGGAACCTTTTCTTTATAGTTTGTTTGGATGACTTTTTAGCACCGTTTTGACTTGTGCTTTTGCTTTTTAAGTAGTGTCTTTTTTTTTGCAAGACTTGTACCTTTCAGCGAAGCACTTCTGGCCTTGGTTTTTTAACCTTTCTTTGGCCTTTGCGAGGTATTTTTGTCCCTTTTTAGTGATCCTTTCACTGGTCTGACTTCTCTGTCGGGCCTTCTTAAGTTATTTTCAGTATTCCCATTTTAGTTAGACCTCATCAGGCCACTTTTTCTGGGTTACTTTTTATAACTTCTTGCATTATCTTTCTATTATCGCTTCACCTTGCCGACCTCTTTTAATCAGGCGATGAATTTTATGTTTTATGAGCTTAGAGTAATGCGTCTTGGTAGGAAACTTTTTAAGGAATTGACGACTTTCATTCAAATAATAATGAGATCAAAACATAAATAAGAATGTACACAGAGTGCTTACTGATGAGCGGATAATTTATACGCTTTTTGGCATTGTTTTTACATAGTTTTTAGTATGATTTAGTTAGTTTTTAGTATATTTTTATTAGTTTTTAAATAAAAATCACATTTCTGGACTATACTATGAGTTTGTGTGTTTTTCTGTGATTTCAGGTAATTTCTGGCTGAAATTCAGGGACTTGAGCAAAAATCAGATTCAGAGGCTGAAGAAGGACTGCAGATGCTGTTGGATTCTGACCTCCCTGCACTCAAAGTGGATTTTCTAGAGTTACAGGAGTCCAAATGGCGCACTCTCAATTGCGTTGGAAAGTCGACATCCAGGGCTTTCCAGCAATATATAATAGTCCATACTTTGCCCGAGTTTAGATGACGCAAACTGGCGTTCAACGCCAGCTTTCTGCCCTATTCTGGAGTTAAACGCCAGAAACAGGTTGCAAAGCAGAGTTAAACGCCAGAAACAGGTTACAAACTGGCGTTTAACTCCAAGGAAGACCTCTACATGTGAAAGCTTCAGTGCTCAGTCCAAGCACACACTAAGTGGGCCCAGAAGTGGATTTCTGCATCATTTACTCATTTCTGTAAACCCTAGTTACTAGTTTAGTATAAAAACTACTTTTAGTGATTTATTTCACATCTTTGGATCATTTTTAGATCTTTGGAACATTTTTCCTTAGACGTTTAGGGGGCTGGCCATTCGGCCATGCCTGGACCTTGTTCTTATGTATTTTCAACGGTAGAGTTTCTACACACCATAGATTAAGGTGTGGAGCTCTGCTGTTCCTCATGAATTAATGCAAAGTACTACTGTTTTTCTATTCAACTCAAGCCTATTTCTTCTCTAAGATATTCATTCGCACACAAGAACATGATGAATGTGATGATTATGTGACGCCCATCACCATTCTCACTTATGAACGCGTGCCTGACAAACACATCCATTCTACATGAAAGCAAGCTTGAATGCATATCTCTTAGCCTCCTGATTTACGATCAGAGTCTTTGTGGTATAGGCTAGAATTATTGGCGGCCATTCTTGAGGTCCGGAAAGTCTAAACCTTGTCTGTGGTATTCCGAGTAGGATCTGGGAAGGGATGGCTGTGACGAGCTTTAAACTCGCGAATGCTGGGGGTAGTGACAGACGCAAAAGGATTACTGAATCCTATTCCAGCAGGATCGAGAACCTACAGATGATTAGCCGTGCAGTGACAGTGCATTTTGGACCATTTTCACTGAGAGGACGGGATGTAGCCATTGACAACGGTGATGCCCAACATACAGCTTGCCATGGAAAGGAGTTTGAGTGATTGGATGAAAGCAGTAGGAAATCAGAGGTTCAGAAGGAATAAAAGCATCTCCATACGCTTATCTGAAATTCTCACCAATGAATTACATAAGTATTTCTATCCTATTTTATATTTTAATTATATTTTAATTATCAAATCTCCATAACCAATTGAATCTGCCTGACTGAGATTTACAAGGTGACCATAGCTTGCTTCAAGCCGACAATCTCTATGGGATCGACCCTTACTCACGTAAGGTTTATTACTTGGACGACCCAGTGCACTTGCTGGTTAGTTGTGCGAAGTTGTGAAGAAGAACTAAGATTATGAACGTGCGTATTAAGTTTTTAGCGCCGTTACCAAGGAATGAACAATCACGATTTCGTGCACCAAGTTTTTGGCGCCGTTGCCGGGGATTGTTCGAGTTTGGACAACTGACGGTTCATCTTGTTGCTCAGATTAGGTAGTTTTATTTTATTTTAAGCCTTTTATTTTTTTATTTTTTTATTTTTTTGTTTTCGAAAAAAATTTCAAAAAAAAATTTAATTTGTTCTTCAGAATTTTTAAGAATGAATTCTAGAGTTTCATGATGATTTGTTAAAGTCTGGCTGGCTGTGAAGCCATGTCTAATTCTTTTGGACCGAGGTTTCAACTTATCATCTCAAGAGTCCTTGGACTCCCATCTGATCAGCTGTTGTATGCCTGATTTGTATGCTGAAGCTTGGCTGGCCATTGGCCATGTCTAGTGTTTTGGACCGGAGCTCTCACTGAAAGCTCGGCTGGCTAGTAAGCCATGTCTAATTCCTAGACCGGAGCTTTAGACTAACATTACATGATTCCTGGAATTCTTATTAAAAATTTTGAAATCCTTATTTTTCTTTTTCCAAATAATTTTCGAAAAAAATACAAAAAAAAATACCAAAAGAAAAGAATTTTTAATAAAATCATAAAAACCAAAAATAATTTTGTGTTTCTTGTTTGAGTATAGTGTCAATTCTTAAGTTTGGTGTCAATTGCATGTTTTTATAATTTTCTTTAATTTTTGAAAATTCATCATATGTTCTTCATGATCTTCAAGTTGTTCTTGATGATCTCCTTTGTTTGATCTTTGCATTTTTATGTTTTGTGTCTTTTCTTATTTTTCATATGCATTTTCAATTTGTTAGTGTCTAAACATTGAAAATTTCTAAGTTTGGTATCTTGCATGTATTTCTTTTCTTAAAAATTTTCAAAAATAAGTTCTTGGTATTCATCTTGACATTCAAAGTGTTCTTGGTGTTCATCTTGACATTCAAAGTGTTCTTGCATGCATTGTGTGTTTTGATTCATAATTTTCATGTTTTGAATCTTTTTGCTGTTTTTCTCTTTCTTCGTTAAAAATTCAAAAATAAAAAAAATATCTTTCCCTTATTCTCTCATAAATTTTCGAAAATTTGGTTTGATTTAGTCAAAAAAATTTTAAATTTAATTGTTTCTTATGAGTCAAATCAAATTTTCAATTTAAAAATTCTATCTTTTTCAAATCTTTTTCAAAAATCAAATCTTTTTCAATTTTTCTTTCATAATTTCGAAATTTTCAAAATTTATTTTCAAAATCTTTTTCTTATTTCTATTTCATATTTTCGAAATTAATGCTAACAATTAATGTGATTGATTCAAAAAATTTTAAGTTTGTTACTTGCCTAGTAAGAAAAGTTCAATCTTTAAATTTTAAAATCATATCTTTTTGTTTCTTGTTAGTCAAGTAATCAACTTCAATTTTCAAAATCAAATCTTTTAATTTCCAATTCAAATCTTTTTCAATTTCAAATCATATCTTTTTCAAAAATCCATTTTCAAAATCTTTTCTAACTTCCTATCTTTTCAAATTTGATTTTCAAATCCTTTTTCAACTAACTACCTAACTTTTTGTTTGATTTTAAAAGTTTTCTATTTCAATCATATCTTTTTCAAAACCGCCTAACTAATTTTCTCTCTCTAATTTTCGAAAACTCCTTTCCCCTTTTTCAAAATTCTTTTTAATTAACTAATTATTTTAAATTTTAATTTAATTTTATTTCTTTTTTTAATTTTCGAATTCTAATTAATATTTAATCTAAAAACAAAAATATTTTTATTTTATTTTAATTAATTTTCAAATTTTTCTCTTCTCCTTCTTCTATTCTCCTCTTCTTCTACTCACATAAAGGAATCTCTATACTGTGACATAGAGGATTCCATATTTTCTGTTCTCTTCTTTTTCACATGAGCAGGAGCAAGGATAAGAACATTCTTGTTGAAGCTGATCCGGAACCTGAAAGGACTCTGAAGAGGAAGCTAAGAGAAGCTAAAACACAACACTCTGAAGAGAACTTTACTAAAATTTTCGAAAAAGAAGTAGAGATGGCCGAAACCAATAACAATGGTGGAGGTGCAAGGAAGATGCTTGGTGACTTTACTGCACCAAATTCTAACTTCCATGAAAGAAGCATCTCAATCCCTGCCATTGGAGCAAACAATTTTGAGCTAAAGCCTCAATTAGTTTCTCTTATGCAACAGAATTGCAAGTTTCATGGACTTCCATCAGAAGATCATTTTCAGTTCTCAACTGAATTCTTGCAAATCTGTGAGACTGTTAAGACCAATGGGTTGATCCGGAGGTCTACAGGCTTATGCTTTTCCCGTTTGCTGTAAGAGACAGAGCTAGAATATGGTTGGACTCTTAACCTAAAGATAGCCTGAACTCTTGGGATAAGCTGGTCACGGCTTTCTTAGCCAAGTTCTTTCCTCCTCAAAAGCTTAGCAAGCTTAGAGTGGATGTTCAAAACTTCAAATAGAAAGAAGGTGAATCCCTCTATGAAGCTTGGGAGAGATACAAGCAACTGACCAAAAAGTGTCCTTCTGACATGCTTTCAGAATGGATCATCCTGGATATATTCTATGATGGTCTGTCTGAATTATCTAAGATGTCATTGGACCATTCTGCAGGTGGATCCATTCACCTAAAGAAAATGCCTGCAGAAGCTCAGGAACTCATTGACATGGTTGCAAATAACCAGTTCATGTACACTTCTGAAAGGAATCCTGTGAGTAATGGGACACCTCAGAGGAAGGGAGTTCTTAAAATTGATACTCTGAATGCCATATTGGCTCAGAATAAAATATTGACTCAGCAAGTCAATATGATTTCTCAGAGTCTGAATGGATTACAAGCTGCATCCAACAGTACTAAAGAGGCACCTTCTGAAGAAGAAGCTTATGATCCTGAGAACCCTGCAATACTAGAGGTGAATTACATGAGAGAACCCTATGGAAACACCTATAATCCCTCATGGAGAAATCATCCAAATTTCTCATGGAAGGATCAACAAAAGCCTCAACAAGGCTTTAATAATGGTGGAAGAAACAGGTTTAGCAATAGCAAGCCTTTTCCATCATCCTCTCAGCAACAGACAGAGAATTCTGAGCAGAATCCATCTAGCTTAGCAAATATAGTCTCTGATCTATCTAAGACCACTCTAAGTTTCATGAATGAAACAAGGTCCTCCATCAGAAATTTAGAGGCACAAGTGGGCCAGCTGAGTAAAAGGGTCACTGAAACTCCTCCTAGTACTCTCCCAAGCAATACAAAAGAAAATCCAAAAAGAGAGTGCAAGGCCATAACCTTACTTGGTGTGGCCGAACCCAGAGAGGAGGAGGAGGACATGAATCCTAGTGAGGAAGACCTCCTGGGACATTCACTGACCAATAAGGAATTTCCCTTTGAGGAACCAAAGGAATCTGAGGCTCATCTAGAGACCATAGAGATTCCATTGAACCTCCTTTTACCATTCATGAGCTCTGATGACTATTCTTCCTCTGAAGAGGATGAAGACATCATTGAAGAGCAGGTTGCTAAATATCTAGGAGCCATCATGAAGTTGAATGCCAGTTTATTTGGTAATAATACTTGGGAGGATGAACCCCCCTTGTTCACCAATGGACTAAGTACATTGATAAGGCAGACATTGCCTCAGAAGAAACCGGATCCCGGAAAGTTCTTCATACCTTGTACTATAGGCACCATGACTTTTGAGAAGGCTCTGTGTGACCTTGGGTCAGGGATAAACCTCATGCCACTCTCTGTAATAGAGAAACTGGGAATCTGTGAGGTACAAGCTGCAAGAATCTCACTAGAGATGGTAAACAAATCAATGAAACAGGCTTATGGATTAGTAGAGGACTTGTTAGTAAAGGTTGAAGGCCTTTACATCTCTACTGATTTCATAATCCTAGACACTGGGAAGGATGAAGATGAATCCATCATCCTTGGAAGAACCTTCCTAGCCACAGCAAAAGCTGTGATTAATGTGGACAGAGGAGAGTTGGTCCTTCAACTGAATGAGGACTACCTTGTATTTAAGACTCAAGGTTCTCCTTCTGTAACCATGGAGAGGAAGCATGAAAAGCTTCTCTCACTGCAGATTCAACCAAAGCCCCCCACAGTCAAACTCGAAGTTTGGTGTTGGAAGGTCCCAACAATGCTCTAAACATCTGTAAGGCTCCATGAGAGCTCACTGTCAAGCTATTGACATTAAAGAAGCGCTTGTTGGGAGGCAACCCAATGTTATTTAATTATATCTATTTATTTTCCATTACTATTTTATATTTTCTTTAGGTTGATGATCATGTGAAGTCACAAAAAAACTGAAAAATCAAAAATAGAATGAAAATCAGCATTAAAAACAGCTCACTCTGGAGGAAGAGCTTACTGGCGTTTAAACGCCAGTAAGAAGCATTAAGCTGGCGTTTAACCCCAGAAAGAAGCATCAAGCTGGCGTTAAACACCAGAAAGAAGTACCAGACCGGCGTTTAACGCCAGAACAGAGCATAGAATTGGCGTTAAACGCCAGAAACAAGCAGCAAGCTAGCGTTTAACACCACACATGCATTCTAAGGGCGTTTTGCAGGCCTAATTGGAGCAGGGATGCTAAGTCCTTGACCCCACTCGATCTGTAGACCCCACAGGATCCCCACCTACCCCACCTCTTCTTCTCTCCTCTTCACACATTTTCATAACTCTCTTCCCCAAATACCCTTCACCAATCACCTCCATTCCTCTTCCCCAAATACCCTTAACCACTCACATCCATCCACTCTTCCCCATATAAACCCCTCAACACTATTCCATTTTCACACATTATAACCACCACTTCTCCCCCTTGGCCGAATACACTCTCTCCCTCCATCTCCTCCATTTTCTTCTTCTTCTACTACTTTCTTTCTTCTTTTGCTCGAGGACGAGCAAACCTTTTAAGTTTGGTGTGGTAAAAGCATTGCTTTTTGTTTTTCCATAACCATTTATGGCACCTAAGGCCGGAGAAACCTCTAGAAAGAGAAAAGGGAAGACAAAAGCTTCCACCTCCGAGTCATGGGAGATGGAGAGATTCATCTCAAGGGTCCATAGTTCAGTAGTAGAGCATTTGACTGCACAACAAGAGAGCCCACTCATGGACCTCAACAAGAGCATGAGGTATTCCCTCACCAAGAAATCCCTGAGATACCTCAAGGGATACATTTTTCTCCACACAACTATTAGGAGCAACTAAGGATAGGAGCACCAAAATCACTAGGGATGAAGCAACAAAGGCAAGAAAGAGACATAGAGAAGTTCAAGAGCACCATTGGTTCTTCAAGAAGAGGAAGACGCCACCCTCACTAAGGTGGACCCATTCCTTAATCTCCTTGTTCTAATTTTCTTGTTTTTCAATTTTTGAACCTTATGTTTTATTTATGTTTGTGTCTTTACTACATGATCACTAGTATCTAAGTGTCTATGTCTTAAAGCTATGAATGTCCTATGAATCCATCATCTTTCTTAAATGAAAAATATTTTTAATCACAAAAGAACAAGAAGTACATGATTTCGAATTCATCCTTGAAATTAGTTTAATTATTTTGATGTGGTGACAATACTTTTTGTTTTTTGAATGAATGCTTGAACAGTGCATATGTCTTTTGAATTTGTTGTTTATGAATGTTAAAATTGTTGGCTCTTGAAAGAATGATGAAAAAGGAGAAATGTTATTTGATGATCTGAAAAATCATAAAAATGATTCTTGAAGCAAGAAAAAGCAGTGAATAGAGAAAAGCTTGCAAAAAAAAAGAAAAGAAAATTGGCGAATATATATATATATATAAAAGAAAGAAAAAGAAAAAGAAAAGCAAGCAGAAAAAGTCAAGAGCTCTTTAAACCAAAAGGCAAGAGAAAAAAGCCAGTAACCCTTTAAACCAAAAGGCAAGGGTAATAGAAAGGATCCAAGGCTTTGAGCATCAGTGGATAGGAGGGCCCAAATGAATAAAATCCTGGCCTAAGCGGCTAAACCGAGCTGTCCCTAACCATGTGCTTGTGCCGTGAAGGTGTCAAGTTAAAAGCTTGAGACTGAGCGGTTAAATTCGTGATCCAAATTAGAAAGAGTGTGTTTAAGAACCCTGGACACCTCTAATTGGGGACTCTAGCAAAGAAGAGTCACAATCTGAAAAGGTTCACCCAATTATGTGTTTGTGGCATTTATGTATCCGGTGGTAATATTGGAAAACAAAGTGCTTAGGGCCACGGCCAAGACTCATAAAATAGCTGTGTTCAAGAATCAACATACTGAACTAGGAGAATCAATAACACTATCTGAATTCTGAGTTCCTATAGATGCCAATCATTCTGAACTTCAAAGGATAAAGTGAGATGCCAAAACTGTTCAGAGGCAAAAAGCTACTAGTCCCGCACATCTGATTGGAGCTAAGTTTCATTGATATTTTGGAATTTATATTATATTCTCTTCTTTTTATCCTACTTGATTTTCAGTTGCTTGGGGACAAGCAACAATTTAAGTTTGGTGTTGTGATGAGCGGATAATTTATACGCTATTTGGCATTATTTTTACATAGTTTTTAGTATGATTTAGTTAGTTTTTAGTATTTTTATTAGTTTTTAAATAAAAATCACATTTCTAGACTTTACTATGAGTTTGTGTGTTTTTTTGTGATTTTAGGTAATTTTTGGCTGAAATTGAGGGACTTGAGCAAAAATCAGATTCAGAGGCTGAAGAATGACTGCAGATGCTGTTGGATTTTGACCTCCCTGCACTTAAAGTAGATTTCCTGGAGCTACATGTGCCCAAATGGCGCGCTCTCAATTGCATTGGAAAGTAGACATCCAGGGCTTTCCAGCAATATATAATAGTTCATACTTTGCCTGAGTTTAGACGATACAAACTGGCGTTCAACACCAGCTTTCTGTCCTATTCTGGAGTTAAACGCCAGAAACAGGTTGCAAAGCAGAGTTAAACGCCAGAAATAGGTTACAAACTGGCGTTTAACTCCAAGAAAGACCTCTACACATGAAAGCTTTAATGCTTAGCCCAAGCACACACCAAGTGGGCCCGGAAGTGAATTTCTGCATCATTTACTCATTTCTGTAAACCTTAGTTACTAGTTTAGTATAAAAACTACTTTTAGTGATTTATTTCACATCTTTGGATCATTTTTAGATCTTTGGAACGTTTTTCCTTTGACGTTTAGGGGGCTGTCCATTCGGCCATGCCTGGACCTTGTTCTTATGTATTTTCAACGGTAGAGTTTCTACACACCATAGATTAAGGTGTGGAGCTCTGCTGTTCCTCATGAATTAATGCAAAGTACTACTGTTTTTCTATTCAACTCAAGCCTATTTCTTCTCTAAGATATTCATTCGCATACAAAAACATGATGAATGTGATATTTATGTGACGCTCATCACCATTCTCACTTATGAATCCGTGCGTGACAAACACTTCCGTTCTACATGAAAGCAAGCTTGAATGCATATCTCTTAGCCTCCTGATTTACGATCAGAGTCTTCGTGGTATAGGCTAGAATTATTGGCGGCCATTCTTGAGGTCCGAAAAGTCTAAACCTTGTCTGTGGTATTCCGAGTAGGATCTGGGAAGGGATGGCTGTGACGATCTTCAAACTCGCCAGTGCTGGGCGTAGTGACAGACGCAAAAGTATTACTGAATCCTATTCCAGCAGGATCGAGAACCGACAGATGATTAGCCGTGCGGTGACAGCACATTTTGGACCATTTGCACTAAGAGGACGGGGTGTAGCCATTGACAACGGTGATGCCCAACATACAGCTTGCCATGGAAAGGAGTATGAGTGATTGGATGAAAGCAGTAGGAAAGCAGAGGTTCAGAAGGAATAAAAGCATCTCCATACGCTTATCTGAAATTTTCACCAATGAATTACATAAGTATTTCTATCCTATTTTATATTTTAATTATATTTTAATTATCAAATCTCCATAACCAATTGAATCTGCCTGACTGAGATTTATAAGGTGACCATAGCTTGCTTCAAGCCGACAATCTCCGTGGGATCGACCCTTACTCACGTAAGGTTTATTACTTGGACAACCCAATGCACTTGCTGGTTAGTTGTGCGAAGTTGTGAAGAAGAACTAAGATTATGAACGTGCGTATTAAGTTTTCAGTGCCATTACCAAGGAATGATCAATCACGATTTCGTGCACCACTTACCCTTCTAGACCGGGAGGCTTCTTAGATCTCGGCCTGACGCCTCATTAAAAAACCTTTTTAGGAAAAAGAGTGCGCCTTGAACTAAGATCTTTACTATTTTCTAGCTATAGTACCTTCTTAGGTTTCAGGCATGCCATGACCTTGGTAGCTCTCGCCCTTCGAGGTCGGACACCTTGTAGTAACCTTTCCCCAGTACTTCCACAATTCGGTATGGTCTTTTCCAGTTGGCTACTAGCTTCCCTTCTCTTGATGGACTTGCTCCGATATCATTTCGGATTAAGATGAGGTCGTTGGTGGCGAAGCTTCGTTGGACTACCTTCTGATTGTACCTTAAAGCCATTCGACGCTTTAGCGCTTCCTCTCTAATTCGAGCTCTTTCTCGGACTTCTGGAAGTAGGTCGAACTCTTCCCTTTGAGTTTGGGAGTTGGTATCTTCATTATAGAGAGGATCATTTTGGGGGATCCTTCTTCTATTTCCATGGGAATCATTGCCTCTATTCCATAAGCAAGTCGAAAGGGTGATTCTCCAGTGGTGAAATGTGGTGTTGTCCAATATGCCTATAGAACTTGTGGGAGCTCTTCAGCCCAAGCTCCATTTGCGTCCTGTAACCTTCGCTTTAACCTGGCCAATATGACTTTGTTGGTAGCTTCTACCTGTCCATTGGCCTGTGGGTGTTCTACAGTGGTGCATTGGTGCTTTATTTTTAGGTCAGCTACGAAGTTCCTGAAACCAATGTCGGTAAACTGCTTGCCATTATCTGTGGTGATGGAGTGAGAAACCCCAAACCTTGCAATAATATTTCTATATAGAAATTTCTGATTTCTTTGGGCGGTGGCCGTGGCCAATGGCTCTGCTTCAATCCATTTTGTAAAGTAGTCTATGCCTACAACGAGGAACTTAACTTGCCCTGATCCCTAGGGAAGGGTCCAAGGAGGTCGAGCCCCCATTTTGCAAATGGCCAAGGTGAAGTAACACAGATGAGCTCTTTGGGTGGAGTTGTGTGGAAGTTGGCATGCTTCTCGAATGGGGGACAGGTTTTGACAAACTCTGTTGCTTCCTTTTGCAAGGTCGGCCAGTAGAATCCAGCTCGGAGTACCTTTTTCGAAAGAGCTTGCGCCCCGAGGTGGTTGCCGCACATGCCACTGTGGACTTCTTCGAGAACTTCCCTCGTAGCAGAGGTCGGGACGTATTTTAGAAGGGGTGTAGAGATTCCTCTCCTATATAGGACTTCGTGTACTATGGTGTAGTATTGCACTTCTCTTACTAGCCTTTTTGCCTCCTTTTTGTCTGCAGGAAGTATTTCTGACTTGAGATAGCTGACTATGGGAGTCATCCACCCTTGGTCCTGGTCTGATATGCTTTGAACCTTTTTCTCTTCCGTGGTTGATGGATTTTGTAGTGTTTCTTGCATGAGGCTTCTATTATTGCCCCCTGGTTTGGTGCTGGCTAGTTTCGAAAGTGCATCAGCTCGGACATTTTGTTCTCTGGGTATATGTCGGATCTCATATCCCATGAATTGTCCGAGCTGTTCTCTGGTCTTGTCTAAGTACTTCCTCATAGTGGGATCCTTGGCTTGGTAGCTCCCTTCTATTTGCGAGGTGACTATTTGTGAGTCACTAAAGATGGTAAGCCATTGAGCTCCCACTTCCCTAGCCAGTTTCAAACCAGCCAACAGAGCTTCGTACTCAGCTCGGTTATTTGAAGTAGGGAACTCAAACCTTAAGGAGAGTTTAAATTGGATTCCTTGATCACTTTCTAGGATCACACCTGCTCCACTCCCGGCTTTGTTTGAGGAGCCGTCAACATAAAGGTTCCATTCTATGGGGTACCCGGGGTGTTAGTGTATTCTGCAATGAAGTCGGCTAGATACTATGACTTAATAGCTGTCCGAGCTTCATATTTGATAAACCCCAATTTTGAGATTTATCTTGTCCTTAATTTGGGGAATTTTATCAACTTTTCTCACATTTATTCAATGAAATAGCATGGTTTTGTAATTCTCCCTAAATTTGTGCTTAAGTGTGAAAATATGCTTTTTGGGTCAAAAAATAGCTAAATTTAATTCACTTTAATTCCATTCGATGCCTTGATATGTTTGTTAAGTGATTTCAGGTTTAGAAGGCAAAGATTGGATTGAAGGAATGAAGAAAAAGCATGCAAAGTGGGAGAACTCATGAAGAAATGAAGGAACCGCAAAGCTGTCAAGCCTGACCTCTTCATACTCAATCGACCATAACTTAAACTACAGAGGTTCAAATGAGGTGGTTCTAGTTGCGTTAGAAAGCTAACATCTGGGGCTTCAAAATGATATAAAATTTGCCATAGTTGAATTGCGTTTAGGGATGTGCACGTGCATTGTACGCATACACGTTGATGGATTAGCGTGGGTTCACTTTAAGCAATTCGTTGGGGGTGATTTCTAGCTCATTTTGGACCCAATCCAACTCATTTCTGATGCTATTTCATGCAGAATTCAAGCTTGGGCAAGGGGGGAGCAATTGTTTGGTGTTTTGGCATCATGTAGCTTAGTTTCTAGAGAGAGAAGCTCCTTCTTCCCTCTAGAATTAGGGTTATTAGGATATTTCCATCTTAGATCTAGGTCAATTTTCATGTTCTCATCTTGTTTCCTTCATAATTTCTTGTTTCTACTACTTGATTCTCCTTAGTTCTCTTGTCAATGTTACTTTCATGCCTCTTTTATGTTCATGCACATATGTTGGAATTGGGTTTACATTTAATGAAATTTGATGTTGATGTTCTTTTATTGTTGATTTAAGTTGTGAATTTACCTTTCTTGCAATTGGTAGTTGTTAGATTTTATTATTCTTGCACGTTTACTATGCTTTCCTTTATTACCCACCAAGTGTTTGACAAAATGCTTGGTTGGGCTTTAGAGTAGATTTGGAGCATTCTTGGCTCGGAAAGAGTAATTAGGTAATCTTGAGTCATTAATACCCAATTTAGATTGGTGATCTAGAGTTGTTAGTTAATATCATTTCCAATGACTCTAATCTCTTGCTAATTCAATTAGTGAGTTGATTAGGATTTTTGACTTGAGATTAACTAGTCTTGTTTGACTTTCTTTAATGGAAGATAACTTACACCTTCTTCCAACATTGGGGATGATGAAATAAGATAAATTCTTGTTAATTATTGTTATTAGTGACTAGGATGGAAAGCCTATGATCTCAATCCTTGCCCAGAATGTCTCTCTTTATTAATTGCCTTTCTTTGTTACTTGTCTTCTTTAAATACTTGCTTGATTTGCTTTTCTTTTCATTTATTTTATTTCCACTTTTATCAATCAAACCCCGTGCACCTTCATAGCCAATAATCATTCACTTCATTGCAATTCCTTGTAAGACGACCCAGAGTCTAAATACTTCGGTTAATTTTCATTGGGGTTTGTACTTGTGACAAAACCAAATTTTTGATGTGGGAATTGTTTGTTGGTGTAGAACTATACTTGCAACGAGAATTCATTCATTTGAGAAATTTTTATACCATCGAGCAAATCTCATCATCAAAATGGTGCCGTTGCCGGGGAGTTGCAATGGTGCTGTTATTGGCTATTGTATATATTGTAAATAGCTTGACTTTTGGTTTGTTTGTTTGTTTTTGCTAGTTGTAGGACTTAGTTTTCTTTATTTCTTGTTAGCCTTTTGTTTTTAGTCTCTCTTTCGCTATGAATTCTCATCACTTTGGTTATGAGTGTGGTTCAAACTATGTTGTAGGTAATGGAAGCTTTAATGAGGAATTGCATCAAGGATTTGGAGATCAAAGCTTGACAAGAGTGCTTGGGGACATGACTACAATCCTCACGGAGATATACAAGGATCAAAGGGCATTTTATGCCACCCGAGCCTTCCAAGCGCCACCCCAATGTGACTACTCTACGGATTCTTATGGGTATAATCCTAATCCTAATGCATACCAATCTAATGTATGTGATGACCCTTATTGTGATTGTTAACCACAACCACCATATACATATGATCCCTTTCCTCAACATAATTTTGAACCACCTTACTCACAAGCCCCTTACCACCATCCACCTCCATATGACCCTAATCCTTATCCACCATACCAACCACCTTTTGAGCCATATGAACCACACATGAAACCACAACAATTCCAACACAATTACTCCCAAGAACCACCTCAATATGCACCATCTCCATACCCTTCCCAAGAAGAACCACCTTCCAATTATGAATCCTTTCCCTCAAACAATGAACCCTCTCTTCCACCACCGCCCCCAATGAAGCCCTCACGCTAGAACTAAGAGATCTTGACTCTCATATCCAAAGGCAATAAGAGGGGACGAAAAAGGAGTTTAAGGAGCTAGAAGCTAAGTTAGCTACCGTGAGTGAAGCCATTAACCACTTAGCCTCCCACCTAAGCTCATGCATTCCAAGTACTCCCGTTGACGAATGTGGAGAAACAATCAATGAGCATAGTGAGAAGGTGAGTTTGAAGCTTCAAGGTGGAGAAGAGGAGTTGAAGCAAGAATTACCACAAGGGGAGGAAGTTGAGATAATTGAGCCAAAAGAAGTGGTTGAAGACATAGGAGATGTTAGAAGTCCATGAGAATGTAGCATCATAGAGCCCTCTTTCAAGAAGCTTGATATTGATGTTGAAGAGGGTGTACAACCTCCAAGGCATATCATGGTGGAAAACTTTAAAGAGGTTGATCAAGAGATGGATTCAATCATTAATGAATTCTTGTGTACAATTGAATCCTCTCTCATTGGGCTTGACATGGAGATTAAAGAAGAAGATACCTCACCTCCCCTACCCTTGGTAAGCAACGAAGAAGAGATTGAATTGGAAGGAAGCTACCAAGAGGAGGAGGTTGAGCAAGAAGCAAGCTCCATCATTGAAGATGATTCCACACCAACCCATGAGCCTTTTGGAATTGATGAATCCACCCCATTATGCTATAGATTTGATGACAAGGAGGACCGTGCACAACCTCCAACACATGGTGTAAGCAATGAAGGGTGTATAGAAGAAGTTAGTAAGCAAGGAATTGAAATTGAAGAAGTTTGCAAGGAGGTGGAAGTTGCAAAGGAAGACCACAAGGGAATGGACCCCGCATTGGCTAAGTGTGGGGAGGTCCCCCTTCCTAAGTCACCATCATCCAACACAACATTCAAGTGGGTAAAATTTCTATCTCTAAGCTTTACTTTCTCACTTGAATATGGTTTGCTTGAAAATGATAGTCAACTTAGAGCCCTTTGTGGAGTTAAGAGTAGGAGAGAGTTGTGCAGTGGTTGGAGACATCCTTCTGAGTTCATGATGGTTGCATGCTCAAAGTTAAATGGCAATGGTTGGTGTAAAACCAAATTGCATGGGTCTAGGGGAATATTTGGATGCTCAATTGAGAATTCACAAACTTTCACCCGGATTTAACTATGGTAGTCAACAAGAAGATGGGTGCAAGAACAAGGTTTGGGACCCCGGAATTCATTTCAACACCTGATACTCTTGGGGCCTTGCCATTTATCTACACTTACTTGAAGGCTTTATGCGCCTAATTTGGGATCCCGGTGGACATTAGAGATGCAAGCAATTGTGGGGATTCAAGGATGAATTCAAGCATAAACCACCATAGCAAGGACCCCCACCAAATGTCCAACTTGAGGACAATAAACAAAAGTGCTAGGTGGGAGACACCCCACCATGGTAACATCCTTCCTTTTTCTTCTTTGTAAATATTGGTAAAATTAGGCTTAATTTCATGTATAGCCTAGTTTGTTGAGTTTATTTGATAGTTTAGTATGTCAAATTAGGTCTCATGGTGTTTTGGTAGCGGTTTGGAGGTTTGGAATGCTTGGTTTGATGTAAGAACTTGGAAAAATTTTGAAAAATAGAGCACCAACCCACGCGTATGCGTACCACACGCGTACGCCTGCCTAAGCTTTTTGGCCAATCCACGTGCACGCGGCATGCACGTGGATGTGGAAGTTTCATTCCCCTAGCCAAAAACCCGAGAGTCACGCCTGCACTGCACGAACACTGTGCCTAAGGCACAAACCAAACCACGAGTGCACGCGCACGGCGCGTACACGTCCTTTTGCCAATCTGTGCATCGGCACGTGGGCGTGCATGACACGTCCGCGTCGCAAAACAAAAAAGATTTTTTTTTTCTCATCTATTTTTTTTGTCCATTGCATTCGCATACTTTTCTTTTTTGCATTTTCATTTTATTTTTATAGCTTGTTTTTACTTTCCTTTTTTTTTGAGCTTCTTATTTGAATAATGGTGTTGAATTTTCTTACTCAATTGTTGAGAATTTCTTGGTTAATCTTGGTGCTTCTTGACTTGTTTGATATTGTTGGGTGATGAAACTTTTGAATCAATGCTTAATCTTGTATGACCCTTATATTCTTTATGCATTGATATGAACTTCCATGTCTTTCATGACCCACTCTTTCTAGTTGAAATTGATGCTTTTAAGTGCTCTTCATGCTTTGACTTTACTCTTGCATCAAGTGTTAGTTAATATGCCTTAGCTTATATTGTTTTCTCACTCACATGTTGTAGATACCATGTAGTAGAGAACCATGCTCTTATTTGGCATTAGCCCCCGCCTATGTTCTATTTGCTTTGCTATCTTTGTTGTAGGCTTAATTCTTTTTCTTTCTCTTTCCTTTTAGGTTGGCCACTGGTGCACGAAATTGTGATCATCAATGGCGCCAACATCATGGTACGCACAATTGTAATCTCAACTCTTTGTCACAACTCCGCACAACTAACCAGCAAGTGCACTGGGTCGTCCAAGTAATAAACCTTACGTGAGTAAGGGTCGATCCCACGGAGATTGTCAGCTTGAAGCAAGCTATGGTCACCTTGTAAATCTCAGTTAGGCGGATTCAAATGGTTATGGAGAATTTATAATTAAAATATGAATAAAATATAAAATAAAGATAGAGATACTTATGCAATTCATTGGTGAGAATTTCAGATAAGCGTATGAAGATGCTTTGTTCCTTCTGAACCTCTGCTTTCCTATTGCCTTCTTCCAATCATTCATACTCCTTTCCATGGCAAGCTTTATGTTGGGTTTCACCGTTGTCAATAGATACCTCCCGTCCTCTCAGTGAAAATGTTCCAAATGCGCTGTCACCGCACGGCTAATCGGCTATTGGTTCTCGATCATGTTGGAATAGGATCCATTGATCCTTTTGCGTCTGTCACTACGCCGAACACTCGCGAATTTGAAGCTCATCACAGTCATCCCTTCCCAGATCCTACTCGAAATACCACATACAAGGTTTAGACTTTTCGGATCTCAGGAATGGCCGCCAATTGATTCTAGCCTATACCACGAAGGTTCTAATCTTAGATTAGAAACCCAAGAGATACACATTCAAGCTTGTTTGCATGTAGAACGGAAGTGGTTGTCAGGCATGCGTTGATAGGTGAGAATGGTGATGAGTGTCACGGATCATCACATTCATCATGTTGAAGAACGAATGGATATCTTAGAACCAAAATAGACTTGAGTTGAATAGAAAAACAATAGTACTTTGCATTAATTCATGAGGAATAGCAGAGCTCCACACCTTAATCTATGGTGTGTAGAAACTCTACCATTGAAAATACATAAGAATAAAAGGTCTAGGCATGGCCAAATGGCCAGCCTCCCAAAGCGTGAAAAGTATGATCCAATCTCTCTAAAATACAATAGCAAAAGGTCCTATTTGTAGAAAACTAGTAACCTAGGGTTTACAGAAATGAGTAAATGATGCAGAATCCACTTCCGGGCCCACTTGGTGTGTGCTTGGGCTGAGCATTGAAGCTTTCACGTGTAGAGACTTTTCTTGGAGTTAAACGCCAGCTTTTGTGCCAGTTTGGGCGTTTAACTCCAGCTTTTATGCCAGTTCTGGCATTTTGACGCCAAAATTTCTATGCTGACTTGGAACGCCAGTTTGGCCCATCAAATCTCGGAAAAAGTATGGACTATTATATATTGCTGGAAAGCCCAGGATGTATACCTTCAAACGCAATTGAGAGCGCGCCAATTGGGCTTCTGTAGCTCCAGAAAATCCACTTCGAGTGGAGGGAGGTCAGAATCCAACAGCATCTGCAGTCCTTTTTCAGCCTCTGAATCAGATTTTTGCTCAGGTCCCTCAATTTCAGCCAGAAAATACCTGAAATCACAGAAAAACACACAAACTCATAGTAAAGTCCAGAAATGTGATTTTTATTTAAAAAATAATAAAAACATAATAAAAACTAGTTAAAACATACTAAAAACATACTAAAAATAATGCCAAAAAGCGTATAAATTATCCGCTCATCACAACACCAAACTTAAATTGTTGCTTGTCTCCAGGCAACTGAAAATCAAATAGGATAAAAAGAATAGAATATACAATGAATTCCAAAAACATCTATGAAGATCAGTCTTAATTAGATGAGCGGGGCTATTAGCTTTTTGCTTCTGAACAGTTTTGGCATCTCACTTTATCCTTTGAAGTTCAGAATGATTGGCATCTATAGGAAATCAGAATTCAAATAGTGTTATTGATTCTCCTAGTTCAGTATGTTGATTCTTGAACACAGCTACTTTATGAGTCTTGGCCGTGACCCTAAGCATTTTGTTTTCCAGTATTACCACCGGATACATAAATGCCACAGACACATAACTGGGTGAACCTTTTCAGATTGTGACTCAGCTTTGCTAGAGTCCCCAATTAGAGGTGTCCAGAGTTCTTAAGCACACTCTTGTTGCTTTGGACCACGACTTTAATCGCTCAGTCTCAAGTTTTCACTTGACACCTTCACGCCACAAGCACATGGTTAGGGAAAGCTTGGTTTATCCGCTTAGGCCTGGATTTTATTCCTGTGGGCCCTCCTATTCACTGATGCTCAAAACCTTGGATCCTTTTTATTTTACCCTTGCCTTTTGGTTTAAAGGGCCATTGGTTTTTTCTGCTTGCTTTTTCTTTTTCTTTCTTTTTCTCTTTTTTTTCGCCATTTTTTTTCTTTTTATTTTCTGCAAGCTTTGCTATTCACTGCTTTTTCTTGCTTCAAGAATCATTTTTATGATTTTTCAGATTATCAAATAACATTTCTCCTTTTTCATCATTCTTTCAAGAGCCAAAAATTTTAACATTCATAAACAACAAATTCAAAAATATGCACGGTTCAAGCATTCATTCAGAAAAACAAAAAGTATTGCCACCACATCAAAATAATTACACTGTTTTAAAATTTGAAATTCATGTACTTCTTTTTCTTTTTCAATTAAAAACATTTTTCATTTAAGAAAGGTGATGGATTCATAGGAAATTCATAACTTTAAGACATAGACTCTAAGACACTAATGATCATGTAATAAAGACAAAAACATAGATAAACATAAAGCATAAAAATTCGAAAAATAGAAAATAAAGAACAAGGAAATTAAAGAACGGGTCCACCTTAGTGATGGCGGCTTGTTCTTCCTCTTGAAGATCTTATGGAGTGCTTGAGCTCCTCAATGTCTCTTCCTTGCCCTTGTTGCTCCTCTCTCATGATTCTTTGATCTTCTCTAATTTCATGAAGGAGGATAGAATGCTCTTGGTGTTCCACCCTTAGTTGTCCCATTTGGAACTTAATTCTCCTAGGGAGGTGTTAATTTGCTCCCAATAATTTTGTGGAGGAAAATGCATCCCTTGAGGCATCTCAGGGATTTCATGATGAGGAATTTCCTCATGCTCTTGTCCATGAGTGGAATCTCTTGTTTGCTCCATCCTTTTCTTAGTATTGGGCTTGTCCTCATTAATGAGGATGTCTTCCTCTATGTCAATTTCAGCTGAATTGCAGATATGACAAATGAGATGAGGGAAGGCTAACCTTGCCAAAGTAGAAGACTTGTCCGCCACCTTGTCGAGTTCTAGGGATATAATCTCATGAACTTCTACTTCCTCTCCAATCATGATGCTATGAATCATGATAGCTCGGTCTATAGTAACTTTAGACCGGTTGCTAGTGGGAATGATTGAGCGTTGGATGAACTCCAACCATCCCCTAGCCACGGGCTTGAGGTCATACCTTCTTAGTTGAACCGGCTTCCCTCTTGAATCTTTCTTCTATTGAGCGCCCTCTTCACATATGTCTATGAGGACTTGGTCCAACCTTTGATCAAAGTTGACCCTTCTAGTGTAGGGGTGTGCATCTCCTTGCATCAATGGCAAGTTGAATGCCAACCTTACATTTTCCGGACTGAAATCTAAGTATTTCTCCTGAACCATTGTAAGCCAATTCTTTGGGTCCGGGTTCACACTTTGATCATGGTTCTTGGTGATCCATGCATTGGCATAGAACTCTTGAACCATTAAGATTCTGACTTGTTGAATGGGGTTGGTGAGAACTTCCCAACCTCTTCGAATCTCATGTCGGATCTGTGGATATTCACCCTTTTTGAGCTTGAAATGGACCTCGGGAATCACTTTCTTCTTGGCCACAACTTCAAAGAAGTGGTCTTGATGCACCCTTAAGATGAATCTCTCCATCTCCCATGACTCGGAGGTGGAAGCTTTTGTCTTCCCTTTCCTCTTTCTAGAGGTTTCTCCGGCCTTTGGTGCCATAAATAGTTATGGAAAAATAAAAAGCAAAGCTTTTACCACACCAAACTTAGAAGGTTTGCTCGTCCTCGAGCAAAAGAAGAAAGAAGATAGTAGAGGAAAAAGAAATAGAGGAGATGGAGGGGGTAGTGTTTCGGCCAAGGGGGTGAAGTAGTGTTTTAAGATGTGTGAAAATGAAGGAGTGAAGATAGGTTTATATAGGAGTGGAAGGAGGATAGGGTTCGGCCATGTATGGGTGGGTTTGGGAGGGAAAGTGGTTTTGAGGTGATTGGTGAAGGGTATTTAGGGAAGAGGTATTATAAAAAGGTGTGAAGAAGAGAGAGAGTGAGTTGAGGTTGGTGGGGATCCTGTGGGGTCCACAGATCCTAAGGTGTCAAGGATTTCTCATCCCTGCACCAATTAGGCCTGCAAAATGCCCTTTGCTGCCAATCTTGGCATTAAACACCAGGTTGCTGCCCATTTCTGGAATTTAACGCCAGCTTCTTGCCCTTTTCTGGCGTTAAATGGCAGTCTGGTACCCATTTCTAGCGTTAAATGCCCAGAATGGTGCCAGACTGGGCATTTAACGCCCATTCTGCTGCCCTTACTGGCGTTTAAACGCCAGTAGGCTTCTCCTCCATGGTGTGCTAGTTTTCATTCTGTTTTTCAGTTTGTTTTTGCTTTTTAATTGTTTTTGTGACTTCACATGATCATCAACCTACAGAAAACATAAAATAACAATGGAAAATAGAAATTTAACATAGATAAGTAAAATTGGGTTGCCTCCCAACAAGCGCTTCTTTAATGTCAATAGCTTGACAGTGGGCTCTCATGGAGCCTCACAGATACTCAGAGCATGATGATGGCCTCTCAGCACCAAACTTAGAGTTTGGTTGTGGCCTCCCAACACCAAACTTAGAGTTTGAATGGGGGGATTTTGTTTGACTCTGCATTGAGAGAAGCTTTTCAGGCTTTCTCTCCATGGTTACAGAGGGAGATCCTTGAGCTTTAAACACAAGGGAGTCCTTATTCACTTGAAGGACCAATTCTTCTCTGTCAACATCAATCACAGCTTTTGCTGTGGCTAGGAAGGGTCTGCCAAGGATGATGGATTCATCCATACACTTCCCAGTGTCTAGGATTATGAAATCAGCAGGGATGTAGTGGTCTTCAACCTTTACCAAGACATCCTCTACAAGTCCATAAGCTTGTTTTCTGGAATTGTCTGCCATCTCTAGTGAGATTCTTGCAGCTTGTACCTTAAGGATCCCTAGCTTCTCCATTACAGAGAGAGGCATAAGGTTTATACTTGACCCTAGGTCACACAGAGCCTTCTCAAAGGTCATGGTGGCTATGGTACAAGGTATTGAGAACTTTCCAGGATCCTGTCTCTTTTGAGGTAATCTCTACCTAGTCAAGTCATCCAGTTCTTTGGTGAGCAAGGGGGGTTCATCCTCCCAAGTCTCATCACCAAATAACTTGATATTTAGCTTCATGATTGCTCCAAGGTACTTAGCAACTTGTTCTGCAGTAACATCTTCATCCTCTTCAGAGAAAGAATACTCATCAGAGCTCATGAATGGCAACAGTAAATTCAATGGAATCTCTATGGTCTCAGTGTGAGACTCAAATTCCCATGGTTCCTTTTTAGGAAACTTCTTGGAGGCCAGTGGATGTTCATTGAGGTCTTCCTCAGTGGAGATCACTGCCTCTTCCTCCTCTCCAGGTTCGGCCGTGTGGGTCATGTTGATGGCCTTGCACTCTCCTTTTGGATTTTCTTCTATATTGCTTGGAAGAGTACTAGGAGGGAGTTCAGTAACTTTCTTGCTCAGCTAACCCACTTGTGCCTCCAAATTTCTAATGGAGGACCTTGTTTTAGTCATGAAACTTTGAGTGGTTTTAATTAAATCAGAGACTACAGTTGCTAATTTAGAGTGGCTCTGCTTAGAATTCTCTGTTTATTACTGAGAAGATGATGGAAAAGGCTTGTTATTGCTAAACCTATTTCTTCCACCATTATTATTGTTGAAGCCTTGTTGCGGCCTCTGTTGATCCTTCCATGAGAGGTTTGGATGATTTCTCCATGAAGGATTATAGGTGCTTCCATAGGGTTCTCCCATGTAATTCACCTCTTCCATTGCTGGGTTCTCAGGATCATAAGCTTCTTCTTCAGATGAAGCTTCTTTGGTACTGCCTGAAGAGATCCTCCAGCAGAGCTGTCCAATGACATCTTGGACAGTTCAGATAGACCATCATAAAAAATACCTATGATGCTCCATTCTGAAAGTATGTCAGAAGGACACCTTCTGATCAATTGCTTGTATCTTTCCCAGGCTTCATAGAGGGATTCACCTTCCTTTTGTCTGAAGGTTTGGACTTCCACTCTAAGCTTGCTCAATTTTTGAGGTGGAAAGAATTTTGCCTAGAAGGCATTGACTAGCCTTTCCCAAGAGTTCAGGCTTTCTTTAGGTTGTGAGTCCAACCATGTTCTAGCTCTGTCTCTTATAGCAAAGGGAAAAAGCATAAGCTTGTAGACCTCGGGATCAACCCCATTGGTCTTGACAGTATCACAAATTTACAAGAATTCAGCTAAGAACTGATGAGGATCTTCCAATGGAAGTCCATGAAACTTGCAATTCTGTTGCATTAGAGAAACTAATTGAGGCTTAAGCTCAAATTTGTTTGCTCCAATGGCAGGAATTGAGATGCTTCTCCAATAGAAGTCGGGAGTAGGTGCAGTAAAGTCACCAAGCACCTTCCTTGCATTGTTGGCATTGTTGTTGTTTTCGGCTGCCATGGCTTCTTCTTGTTTGAAAATTTCTGTTAGGTCCTCTATAGAGAGTTGTACTTTAGCTTCTCTTAGCTTTCTCTTCAAGGTTCTTTCAGGTTCAGGATCAGCTTCAACAAGAATGCCTTTGTCGTTGCTCCTACTCATATGAAAAAGAGAGGAGAAGAAAATATGGAATCCTCTATGTCACAGTATAGAGATTCCTTGAGGTGTCAGAGGTAAAGAAGAACAAAAGGAGAAGGTAGAGAAGAAAGAATTCGAACTTATCAAGAGGGATAGAGTTCGAATTGTAAATTGAGGAGGAGTGTTAGTCCATAAATAGAAGGATGTGAGAAGAGGGGAAGAATTTTGGAAATTAAAGTAAAAAGATTTTGAAATAATTAAAAGAAGTTTTGAAAATTTGGTAAATGATTTTCGAAAACTAAGATTGGGAAATAATTTAAGTGATTTTTGAAAAAGATTTTGAAATTAGAAATCAAAAACATATGATTGAAACTTAATTTTGAAAAAGATGTGATTGAGAAGATGTGATTGAAAATCAAATTTAAAAGAAGAAAGTTTTTAAAATTAAAGTTGATTACTTGACCAACAAGAAATTAAAAGATATGATTCTAGAATTAAAACTTTTGATCCTTTCTTAATATGCAAGTAACAACTTGAAAATTTTCAATTAAATCACTAATTGTAGCAAGGATTTTTGAAAATAGTAATAAATAAAAAAATTTGAAAAGAAATTGATTTTGAAAATATATGATTGAAAAGATATGATTTGAAAAAAATTTGATTTTGAAAAATTATGAAAATTTGAAAAAGATTTGAATTAAAAACAAAATCTTCCCTTTAGTGTCCTCCTGGTGTTAAATGCCCAGAATGGCATCCATTCTGGCGTTTAACGCCCAAAATGCTACCTTTTTGGGCGTTTAACGCCCAGCCAGGTACCCTGGCTGGCGTTTAAACGCCAGTTTTCCTTCTTCACTAGGCGTTTTGAACGCCCAGCTTTTTCTGTGTAATTCCTCTGCTGAATGTTCTGAATCTTCAATTCTCTGTGTTATTGACTTGAAAAGATACAATTTTAAAAATTTTTGAATTTTTAATGATGAGAAACAATAGAAAATGCAACTAAGATCAAATAAACTTAGAAGTTTGTATACTAAGGACTATAACAATTTGAAGATGCATGTAAGAAACAACAAAAGACACAAAATAAGAGAAATTAAAGATCAGAGCACTGAAATCATCAAGAACAACTTGAAGATCAATGAAGAACATAATGCATATATTCGAAAAAAATGCAAGAAGAATAAAGACATGCAATTGACACCAAACTTAAAAATTGACACTTGACTCAAACAAGAAACACAAAATATTTTTTGTTTTTATGATTTTATAAATTTTTTTTGTGATTTTTCGAAAATTATATGAAAAAAGAGAAAAAGGACTTCAAAATTCTTAATGAGAATTCCAGGAATCATGCAATGTTAGTCTAAAACTCCGGTCCAGGAATTAGACATGGCTTACTAGCCAACCAAGCTTTCAGTGAAAGCTTTGGTCCAAAACACTAGACATGGCCAATGGCCAGCCAAGCTTTAGCAAATCATTACGTTCAACAGCAAGATTGATAGAAATCAACAAGCTCTTGTGATGATAAGTTGAAACCTCAGTCTAAAAGATTAGACATGGCTTCTCAGCCAGCCAGACTTCAACAAATCATCATGAAACTCTAGAATTCATTCTTAAAAGTTCTGAAGAACAAAATAAAAATAAAAATAATTTTTTTTTTATTTTTAGAAAATTAAGAAGTAAAAAGCTTAAACATAAAATAAAATTAGCTAATCTGAGCAACAAGATGAACCGTCAGTTGTCCAAACTCGAACAATCCCCGGCAATGGCGCCAAAAATTTGGTGCACGAAATTGTGATCATCAATGGCGCCAACATCATGGTACGCACAATTGTAATCTCAACTCTTTGTCACAACTCCGCACAACTAACCAGCAAGTGCACTAGGTCGTCCAAGTAATAAACCTTACATGAGTAAGGGTCGATCCCACGGAGATTGCCGGCTTGAAGCAAGCTATGGTCACCTTGTAAATCTCAGTCAGGCGGATTCAAATGGTTACAGAGAATTGATAATTAAAATATGAATAAAACATAAAATAAAGATAGAGATACTTATGCAATTCATTGGTGAGAATTTCAGATGAGCGTATGAAGATGCTTTGTTCCTTCTGAACCTCTGCTTTCTTATTGCCTTCTTCCAATCATTCATACTCCTTTCCATGGCAAGCTTTATGTTGGGTTTCACCGTTGTCAATGGCTACCTCCCGTCCTCTCAGTGAAAATGTTCCAAATGCGCTGTCACCGCACGGCTAATCAGCTGTTGGTTCTCGATCATGTTGGAATAGGATCCATTGATCCTTTTGCGTCTGTCACTACGCCCAACACTCGTGAGTTTGAAGCTCGTCACAGTCATCTCTTCCCAGATCCTACTCGGAATACGACAGACAAGGTTTAGACTTTTCGGATCTCAGGAATGGTCGCCAATTGATTCTAGCCTATACCACGAAGGTTCTAATCTTAGATTAGAAACCCAAGAGATACACATTCAAGCTTGTTTGCATGTAGAACGGAAGTGGTTGTCAGGCACGCGTTCATAGGTGAGAATGGTGATGAGTGTCATGGATCATCACATTCATCATGTTGAAGAACGAATGGATA
Organism: Arachis ipaensis; assembly: GCF_059453495.1. Taxonomy (NCBI): domain Eukaryota; kingdom Viridiplantae; phylum Streptophyta; class Magnoliopsida; order Fabales; family Fabaceae; genus Arachis; species Arachis ipaensis. Next base: position 113,761,630 of record NC_142442.1, on the reverse strand, counting down.
TCTTAGAATAGAAATAGACTTGAGTTGAATAGAAAAACAATAGTACTTTGCATTAATTCATGAGGAACAGCAGAGCTCCACACCTTAATCTATGGTGTGTAGAAACTCTACCGTTGAAAATACATAAGAACAAAAGGTCTAGGCATGGCCGAATGGCCAGCCTCCCAAAGCATGAAAAGTATGATCCAATCTCTCTAAAATACAATAGCAAAAGGTCCTATTTGTAGAAAACTAGTAACCTAGGGTTTACAGAAATGAGTAAATGATGCAGAATCCACTTCTGGGCCCACTTGGTGTGTGCTTGGGCTGAGCATTGAAGCTTTCACGTGTAGAGACTTTTCTTAGAGTTAAACGCCAGCTTTTGTGCCAGTTTGGGCATTTAACTCCAGCTTTTATGCCAGTTCTGGCGTTTTGACGCCATAATTTCTATGCTGACTTGGAACGCCGGTTTGGGCTATCAAATCTCAGGCAAAGTATAGACTATTATATATTTCTGAAAAGCCCGGGATGTCTACTTTCCAACGCAATTGAGAGCGCACCATTTGGGCTTCTGTAGCTCCCGAAAATCCACTTTGAGTGCAGGGAGGTCAGAATCCAACAGCATCTGCAGTCCTTTTTCAGGCTCTGAATCAGATTTTTGCTTAGATCCCTCAATTTCAGCCAGAAAATACCTGAAAGGGCATTGTATGCTGAGTTCACTCGACTATGATGTAGTCTATGCTCAACGTTTTAGACCGTGTTCCTTTTTCAAATGTTGTGTGCAGTGGGATGTACCCAAGTGCCTGGATTGGAGCATCTCCAAGCCCGAATAAACTATTTAGATATGCTCTGAGCTCTTCCTCTTGTAGGCTGAGCTTGTCGAAGGCGGATTTGAACAGGATATCCGCGGAGCTTCCTTGGTCTACAATGTTCGGTGGAGATTGGCATTGGCCAGTTGGTGCACGAAATTACAATCACACTTTTGCAACTCCGCACAACTAACTAGCAAGTGCACTGGGTCGTCCAAGAAATACCTTACGTGAGTAAGGGTCGATCCCACGGAGATTGTCGGCTTGAAGCAAGCTATGGTTATCTTGTAACTCTTAGTCAGAATATCAATAATTCTCAGATTTAATTGTAAAAAGTAAAAGAACATGAAATAAATACTTGTTATGCAGTAATGGAGAACAGGTTGAGGTTTTGGAGATGCTCTGTCTTCTGAATCTCTGCTTTCCTACTGCCTTCTTCTTCACACACGCAAGGCTCCTTCCATGGCAAGCTGTATGTTGGTGGATCACCGTTGTCAATGGCTACCATCCGTCCTCTCAGTGAAAATGGTCCAAATGCGCTGTCACCGCACGGCTAATCATCTGTCGGTTCTCACTCATGCTGGAATAGGATCCATTGATCCTTTTGCGTTTGTCATTACGCCCAGCACTCGTGAGTTTGAAGCTCGTCACAGTCATCCCTTCCCAGATCCTACTCAGAATACCACAGACAAGGTTTAGACTTTTCGGATCTCAGGAATGGCTGCCAATAATTCTAGCCTATACCACGAAGACTCTGATCTGAATCAGGAGGCTAAGAGATAAGCACTCAATCTAAGGTAGAACGGAGGTGGTTGTCAGGCACGCATTCGTAGGTTGAGAATGGTGATGAGTGTCACAAATCATCACATTCATCAAGTTGAAGTACGAGTGAATATCTTAGAACAGAAACAAGCGTGATAGAATGGAAAACAGTAGTAATTGCATTAATTCATCAAAACACAGCAGAGCTTCTCACCCCCAACAATGGGGTTTAGAGACTCATGCCGTAGAGAATACAATATGAAATGTGTAGAATGTCATGAGGTACAAGATGAATCACTAAAAGTAGTTTTTATAGTAAACTAGTGACCTAGGGTTACAGAAAATGAGTAAGCTAGAATAGTTAGTGTAGAAATCTACTTCTGGGGCCCACTTGGTGTGTTCTTGGATTGAGCATTGAAGCTTTCACATGTAGAGACGTTTCTTGGAGTTAAACGCCAGCTTTTGTGCCAGTTTGGGCGTTTAACTCCAGCTTTCTTGTCAGTTCTGGTGTTTTGACGCCAGAATTTCTATGCTGACTTGGAACGCCGGTTTGGGACATCAAATCTAAAGCAAAGCATGGACTATTATATATTGGTGGAAAGCCCAGGATGTGTACTTTCAAACGCAATTGGGAGCGCGCCAATTGAGCTTTGATAGCTCCAGAAAATCTACTTCGAATGCAGGGAGGTCAGAATCCAACAGCATCTGCAGTCCTTTTTAGCCTCTGAATCAGATTTTTGCTCAGGTCCCTCAATTTCAGCCAAAAAATACCTGAAATCACAGAAAAACACACAAACTCATAGTAAAATCCAAAAATGTAATTTTTATTTAAAAACTAATAAAAACATAATAAAAACTAACTAAAATATACTAAAAACAATGCCAAAAAGCGTATAAATTATCCGCTCATCACAACACCAAACTTAAATTGTTGCTTGTCCCTAAGCAACTGAAAATCGAAAAGGATAAAAAGAATAGAATATACAATGAATTCCAAAAACATCTATGCAGATCAGTCTTAATTAGATGAGCGGGGCTATTAGCTTTTTGCTTCTAAACAGTTTTGGCATCTCACTTTATCCTTTGAAGTTTAGAATGATTAGCATCTATAGGAACTCAGAATTTAGATAGTGTTATTGATTCTCCTAGTTCAGTATGTTGATTCTTGAACACAGCTACTTTATGAGTCTTGGCCGTGACCCAAAGCATTTTGTTTTCCAGTATTACCACCGGATACATAAATGCCACAAATACATAATTGGGTGAACCTTTTCAGATTGTGACTCAGCTTTGCTAGAGTCCCCAAATAGAGGTGTCCAAAGCTCTTAAGCACACTCTTTTTGATTTGGACCACGACTTTAACCGCTCAGTCTCAAGTTTTCACTTGACACCTTCATGCCACAAGCGCATGGTTAGGGACAGCTTGGTTTAGCCGCTTAGGCCAGGATTTTATTCCTATGGGCCCTCCTATCCACTGATGCTCAAAGCCTTGGATCCTCTTTTATTTCACCTTTGCCTTTTGGTTTAAAGGGCTATTGGATTTTTCTGCTTGCTTTTTCTTTTTCTTTCTTTTTCTTTTTTTTCTTTTTTTTCGAATATACTTTTTTTCTGCAAGCCCTTTTTTATTCACTGCTTTCTCTTGCTTCAAGAATCATTTTTATGATTTTTTAGATCATCAATAACATTTCTCCTTTTTTCATTATTCTTTCAAGAGCAACATTTTTAACATTCATAAACAACAAATTCAAAAATATGCATTGTTCAAGAATTCATTCAGAAAAATAAAAAGTATTGCCACCACATCAAAATAATTAATCTGTTTTAAAATTTGAAATTCATGTACTTCTTTTTCTCTTGCAATTAAAAACACTTTTTATTTAAGAAAGGTGATGGATTCATAGGACAATTATAGCTTTAAGACATAAAATTTAAATTTTATTAATAATGGAATGAAAATAAGACTCAAAAATAAATATAAGAGCAAACCAATAATAATAGAAGACGGAAAATTAAAAACAGAAAAATAAATGACTCTTAAAATAGATTCTTAATAATAGAGGTTATCACAGAGTTAGGACTCAACAACCTTGATTTTGAGCAGTGGATGCTCCTTCAGTCTGTGGGGTGTTTGGTCCTTCAAGGGAGAGCTTCTGGCGCTTCAGCTCCTGTAGCTCACGCCCCTGCTTCTCCTGTTCCTTCAGCAGCTTGCAGAGCATGCAGTTTTGATTCTGCTGTTCTTTCTTAAGTTGATCCACAGCTTCTTGCAGCTTGGTGACAGATGCTTCCAGGCGGGTCCAGTAGTCAATTTCAGGGATTTCTGGGAGGAATTCCTGCGCCCTCCTTTTGATGGAGTTGTCTTGCACTTGTTGTCCTTCCATTGACTTCTTGGTGATTGGGTGTTCGATTGGAATGAATTCATCTACTCCCATCCTCACCCCAGCATCTTTACGTAGCAGAGAAATTAAGCTTGGGTATGCCAGTTTGACTTCAGTGGAGTTCTTGTTTGCAATTGTGTAAATCTCATAAGAAATCAGATGATGAATCTCCACTTCGTTTCCCAGCATAATACAATTAATCATCACTGCTCTTTTGACAGTGACCTCAGAGCGGTTGCTAGTGGACAGTATGGAACGCCCAATGAAGTCCAACCAGCCTCTTGCAACTGGTTTGAGATCTCCTCTCTTGAGTTGGTTTGGGACACCTTTTGAATTGGTTATCCACTTAGTTCTAGGGAGGCATATGTCCTCTAGAACTTGGTCCAACCCCTTATCTTCTCTCACCATTCTCCTATTAAAGGATTCTGGATCATCTTGTAGTTGAGGTAATTTGAAGACCTCTCTTATTTTGTCCAGATGAAAGTAAATAATCTTTCCTCTGACCATGGTTCTGTAGGTATGAAAGGCGGTTCCAGTTTTTCTCTACTTATCTGTCAGCCACAGATTTGAATAGAATTCCTGAACCATGTTTCTTCCAACCCTTGTTTAAGGATTAGCTAGAATTTTCCATCCTCTGTTTCGAATTTGCTCTTGGATCTCCGAATATTCGTCTTCTTTCAGATTGAATTTAACTTCCGGGATCATTGATCTTAGACCCATTATTTTATGGTAATGGTCTGCATGTTCTTTGGTGAAGAACTTCTCTTGATTCCAAAGACTCTTTGGAGTATTCTCTTTCTTGCCTCTTGAATTGGTTTGTTTTCCCTTAGGAGCCATGATCTTGATGAGTCTTAGCTCAGTGATCACGGAAAAACACACCAAACTTAGAGGTTTTGCTTGCCCTCAAGCAAAAGAAAGGAAAGGGGAGAGAGAGGAGGAGAGGCAAATTCGAATGATGGAGAGGAGGGGATGGCCGAATGTGTATTTATAAGAGGAAGGGAGGGATTTGAAAATTTTGAAAGGGATGGCCCAAAATGGTACCTTTACTAGCGTTAAACGCCCAGAATGGTACCCATTCTGGCATTTAACGCCCAAAATGCTCCTTACTGGCATTTTCTTGCCAGTGAGCTCCTTTTCTATGATTTTTGTGTTGAATCTTTCTGTAGCTCTATGAATTCCATCAATTTTGATGGTTAATCTTGAAGAGAATTTATATTAAACTTCTCTAAGTATTAATTAAAACAAATAACCTGCTAATGGCTGGGTTGCCTCCCAGCAAGCGCTTCTTTATTGTCTTTAGCTGGACCTAGACTGAGCTTTATTCAAGCCTCAGTTTTGAGCATTCTTGCTCAAAATTGCTTTCAAGATAATGTTTAATTCTCTGTCCATTAACAATGAACTTTTTATCAGAATCAATATCCTGAAGCTCAACATATCCATATGGTGACACACGTGTAATCACATATGGTCCCCTCCACTGGGATTTCAATGTCCCGGGGAATAGTCTGAGCCTAGAGTTAAATAGCAGAACCTTCTGTCCTGGTTCAAAGACTCTAGATGATAGTTTCTTGTCATGCCACTTTTTTGCTTTCTCCTTATAAATTTTAGCATTTTCAAAAGCATTGAGTCTGAATTCCTCTAGCTCATTCAGCTGGAGCAATCTTTTCTCTCCAGCTAACTTGGCGTCCAGGTTTTGGAATCTGGTTGCCCAGTAGGCCTTATGTTCCAGTTCCACGGGCAAATGACAGGCCTTGCTATACACAAGCTGGTATGGAGAGGTTCCTATAGGAGTCTTGAATGCTGTTCTGTATGCCCATAGAGCATCATCCAAGCTTTTTGCCCAATCCTTTCTACGGGCAATTACTGTCCGTTCCAGGATTCTTTTTAGTTCTCTATTAGAGACTTCAGCCTGCCCATTTATCTGTGGGTGATATGGAGTTGCTACTTTGTGGCTAATTCCACATCGAACCATAGCAGAGTAAAGTTGTTTATTGCAGAAATGAGTGCCCCTGTCACTGATTAGTACTCTGGGGATGCCAAATCTGTTGAAAATATGTTTCTGGAGGAATTTCAGTATGGTCTTAGTATCATTAGTGGGTGTGGCAATTGCCTCTACCCATTTAGATACATAGTCTACTGCCACCAGAATGTAAATATTTGAGTATGATGGTGGAAAGGGACCCATGAAGTCAATACCCCATACATCAAACAACTCAATCTCTCAGATCCCTTGTTGAGGCATGGCATAACCATGGGACAAGTTGCCAGCTCTTTGGCAACTGTCACAGTTACGCACAAACTCTCGGGCATCTCTATAGAGAGTAGGCCAGTAGAAGCTACATTGGAGGACCTTAGTGGCTGTTCGCTCACCTCCGAAATGTCATCCATACTGTGATACGTGGCAATGCCATAGGATCTTCTGTGCCTCTTCTCTGGGTACGCATCTACGGATCATTCCGTTTGCACATCTCTTAAAGAGATATGGTTCATCCCATAAGTAGTACTTTGCATCTGAAATTAGTTTTTTCGTCTGCACTCTGCTGTACTCTTTGGGTATGAACCTCACAGCTTTATAATTCGCAATGTCTGCAAACCATGGTGCTTCCTAAATGGCAAAGAGTTGCTCATCCAGAAAGGTCTCAGAGATCTCAGTAGGAGGGAGGGACGCCCCTGCTACTTGTTCTATCCGGGACAGGTGATCAGCTACCTGGTTCTCTGTCCCTTTTCTGTCTCTTATTTCTATATCAAACTCTTGCAGAAGCAACACCCATCTTATGAGCCTGGGTTTTGAATCCTGCTTTGTGAGTAGATATTTAAGAGCAGCATGGTCAGTATACACAATCACTTTTGAACCTACTAAATAGGATCTAAACTTGTCAATGACATAAACCACTGCTAGTAACTCTTTTTCTGTGGTTGTGTAATTCTTCTGTGTGTCATTTAAAACATGGCTAGCATAGTAAATGATGTGCAGAAGCTTGTTATGCCTTTGTCCCAACACTGCACCAATGGCATGGTCACTGGCATTAGACATTAGTTCAAATGGTAATGTCCAGTTTGGTGCAGAGATGACTGGTGCTGTGACCAGCTTAGCTTTCAGGGTCTCAAACGCCTGCAGACACTCTGTGTCAAACACAAATGGCGTGTCAGCAGCTAGTAGATTGCTCAGAGGTTTTGCAATTTTTGAAAAATCTTTTATAAACCTCCTATAGAATCCTGCATGCCCTAGAAAGCTTCTGATTGCCTTAACATTGGCAGGTAGTGGTAATTTTTCAATTACCTCCACTTTAGCTTGATCCACCTCTATTCATACCCTGGGTCAAGATGTCCGACCCGGGATGTTTAGCGACAAGCCGACCGACCTCTTCAGGTCAGACTATCCGACCTCTTCTCAAAGAGCTCGGCCAATGACCGACCTCTTCACAAAGAGCTCGGCCAAAATGCTACAGAGGCCCAATAAGGGCCCAAATAGAAGGAACACAGCCCAATCCAAAGGCGGCTCAAGCCTACAGAGAGAAGGGTGGTTCCGTTGAAGATAAGCTGACCTCACCCAAAGATAAGATAAGATAAGATAAGATAACTAACTTATCTTATCTAAGAAGGTCACTCTACACCTCTATAAATACACTGGAGCACCCAGGTATAACTCATACTCTGATTCTACATAAAACCTGTTTAATACCCATGCTAACTCAAGCATCGGAGTCTCTTGCAGGTACCCACCCACCCTTCGGTGGCCAAGGATCAGCAGTGCAGCAAGTCCAACAAGTCGGATACAACAGCTCCGGCCGCCACCAACCAGCCGGACACGCCATCTCCGACCAATACAGAAGATCTCATCCGAGATCGACCTACAGTTTCAGGTAACCCTCGGAACATTGGCGCCGTTGCCGGGGACCTGGAAGTCATCCCATCACCATGGCGAACAACCATGACAACGACCACGATTCAGGTCTGGAGGATCGAACACCGCACAAAAACGCGAACGTCGCGCTACAAGACACTCGGGAGACCAACCAAGACAAAGACTCACCAAATTCAGGGGCCATAGAAGCACTCCTAGATCGCCTAAAACAACTGGAAAAAGAAACCCACCAACAACGGGAAATCGGAAGAGATCTACAAAAAGAGATGCGGGGACGTCAGGAGTTGGAAGAAAAATTGTAGCAATTGGAAGCCGATCTCAAATCCAAAGCCCCTCATGCTAATCTCGAAGAGAATTCACACAAAGAGCAAGACCCCTTCACTAGGAAAATCATGAAAACCAAAATTCCAAAAGACTTCAAACTCCCGGATATGGCTCTATATGACGGCACCACAGATCCCAACCACCTTCTCAGTAACTTCAGAAGCAGAATGTACCTCACTGACTCCCCAGATGCTGTTCGCTGTAAAGCCTTCCCAACAACTCTCACAAAGACAGCTATTCGGTGGTTCGACAACTTACCCCCAAAATCCATCTCAAGTTTCGACGACTTAGCCAAGAAATTCCTAGCCAGATTTTCCATTCAAAAGGATAAAGCTAAGCACGCCCCCAGTTTATTAGCAGTCAAACAAGGAGATCGGGAGAGCCTTCGCAACTACATGGAAAGATTCAATAAAACGTCCATGGACATACAAAGTTTACCCACGGAGGCCGCAATCATGGGACTCATCAACGGCCTACGAGAGGGACCTTTCAGCCAATCTATATCAAAGAAGTACCCGACTACCCTCAACGAAGTACAGGAGTGAGCAGAAAAATACATCAATATGGAAGAAAACGCTCGGTTAGGAGAATCCTCGAAATCGGGAGCTTCCTACCGTGACAGAGACAAGGAATCCAAAAGAAAAGACAACAGACAAGGGGAGAAAATTAAGAAGTACCATAACTATACTCCTCTTAGGGCATCCTTGGTCGAAATATACAAAGAAGTCTGCCACACGGAAAAAATTCCCCCAGCACGGCCACTCAAAGGCAAGAAGGGAGGAGAAAACCGAAAGGAGTATTGTGAATATCATCGGGTCCGGGGACACTCCACTAACGAATGCTTCGACTTGAAAAACATCATAGAAAAATTGGTGAGGGGAGGAAAACTAGATCGATTCCTGGCCACCCGAGATGATGAGCAAAGAAAGAGACAAAGGGATGATGACACTGAACGAGCGGAACGATCACCTCGAACGCCAAATAAAGACATGGACGCCACTTCCAAAGATACACCTCAAAACGGGGGAAATAAGCAACCCCCAAACACAGAAATTTTGGAAGCTATCCGTGAGCAACAGAATCGCTTTAAACAGCTGAAACAAGAAGTTGAACATCAACGGGAAGCCGAAAGAGACCTTCGGAGAAAAACAAGATGACGTCAAAAGCTAGAGGACAAGCTCCTAAAGCTCAAGGCTGATCTCAAAGCTAAAACAGTTCAATCCAGCCACGGCGACAGCCCCTACAAAGATCAAGACCCATTCACCAAAGAGATCATGAAAGCTAAAGTCCCAAAGGACTTCAAAGCTCCCGACATGACCCCGTACGACGGCACATCGGATCTAAACCATCATCTCAGTAATTTCAGAAGAATGTACCTCACCGACGCATCGGACGCCATTCGATGCAAAGCCTTCCCGACTACTCTAACGAAGACAGCAATAAGGTGGTTTGACAGTTTGCTTCCAAGATCCATCACAAGTTTTGACGACCTTGTTAAAAAGATTCCTTGCCAGGTTCTCCATCCAGAAGGATAAAGCCAAACACGCTCCAAGCTTGCTGGGAATTAAACAAGGAGATCGGAAAAGCCTTCACAGCTACATGGAAAGATTCAATAACGCATATAAAGTCTTCCAACAAAAGCGGCCATCATGGGACTCATCAATGGCCTAAGAGAAGGACCTTTCAGCCACTCAATATCCAAGAAGCACCCAACATCTCTGAACGAGGTACAGGAACGGAAAAAGAAACACATCAACATGGAGGAGAACTCTCGACTAGGAGAGAGCTCAGAAACCGAATTCTCCTAACCCACCACAGGACAAGGATAAAGAGTCCAAGAAAAAAGAAGATCAACCTGGGAAGCCTAGAAAATACCGCAATTACACCCCTCTTCGGGTGTCTTTTGTGGAGGTTTACCGAGAAATATGCAACACGGAGAAGATCCCACCACCTCGCCCAATCAAAAACAAAAGAGGTCGGACGAGTTGAAGCTCCACCTTACAACAAAGAGGTCGGACGAGTTGAAGGTCCACCTCACACCAAAGAGGTCGGGCAAGTTGAAGGTCCACCTCACACCAAAGAGGTCGGATGAGTTGAAGGTCCACCTCACACCGAAGAGGTCGGGCGAGTTAAGGTCCACCTCACACCAAAGAGGTCGGGCGAGTTAAGGTCCACCTCACACCAAAGAGGTCGGACGAGTTGAAGGTCCACCTCACACCAAAGAGGTCGGACGAGTTGAAGGTCCACCTCACAACAAAGAGGTCGGACGAGTTGAAGGTCCGCCTCACACCAAAGAGTTCGGACGAGTTGAAGGTCCACCTCACAACAAAGAGGTCGAACGAGTTGAAGGTCCACCTCACACCAAAGAGGTCGGACGAGTTAAACGTCCACCTCACACCAAAGAGGTCGGACGAGTTGAAAAGGACAACGGAGCACGAACAAGCCTTCCGAGATTTCAAAATTCTTGGGGCAACCACCCATTCTTTCCAGACCATGGGAAAGTGAAGAACTCATATTATACCTCGCAGTGGGAAGTCGGGCAATAGCCTCAGCACTAGTCAGAGAAGACGGAAGTGGGCAAGAACCAGTCTACTTCATCAGCAAAGCTCTACAAGGGGCCGAACTAAACTATCAAAAGATAGAAAAAGTTTGCCTAAGCCCACATACTCACCTCTCAATGACTCCACCCATACTTTCAAGCTCACACTATCAGAGTTCGGACCAACCAGCCCATAAAAGGCATCCTACAGAAAACAAACTTAGCTGGAAGAATCCTACAGAGAACAGCTCAGATAATTCGGGGGACCCTGGACAAAACCAGAGAACATCTCGGACAATTCGCGGGACCCTGGACAAAAACAGAAAACAGCTCGGACAAATCGGGGAAAATGAAGTCCGACACATAGAATGCCCGAGCTGATGCATTTTCAAAACCAGCCAGCACCAACAGCTCGGACAATTCGGGGATATGAGGTCCGACACATGCCTCGGGAGCAGAATGCCCGAGCTGATGCATTTTCAAAACTAGCCAACACCAAACCAGGGGGCAATAACAGAAGCCTCATCCAGGCTACATTACAAGACCACAACAAGTCAATCTTGAAGGCGGTATAAGGGATGTACTCAGGGTCAGCCACAGTAACACGCATTAAAACTATGGAATTCAGCCAATCAGACATGCCGTCCGGGATCTTAGTATACATCTCAAAGACATAGGTCGACTATGGGATTACTACCAAACAACTCGGGCAAATAAGGAAACAACTCGGACAATAATAGCAGAACATCAAGTGACAGACGTGGCAGTAAAAGAGAAACCCCAGGACTCGCACGAAAGTCCAGGGGCACCCTTTGAAGGCAACAACAGGGCAAGAACACAGAGAAAAGAAGTCGACAATCTATACCCAAACAGTCCGAACACCTCTCAAACAAAAAGTCAAAACAAAAGCTAGAACTTTTGTACAAAAGGAGCCAGGCAATGATGAAAAGAAACAGGAACAGCAACCAAACCCTAAGCAAAGTACACATTCTTCTCAAAGGCGAATGACAAAAGAAAAGTGACAACAAACAATCAAAGATGCAAACTTTTTGTAGAAAGAACCAAAGTTCTGCAGAGCAAATACAAAGTCAAAGCTTTACATGCCAACTTCCCTATAGCCCCACCTGAGGAGCTCCCACAAGTCCTATGGGCATATCGGACAACCCCACACTCCACTACAAAGGAATCACCCTTCTGATTAGCTTACGGAATGGAGGCAATGATCCCAATGGAGGCCAAAGAAGGATCGTCCAGAGTGATCCACTACAGTAAAGAGGCCAACTCCCAACTTCAAAAAGAAGAACTCGACCTACCTCCAGAAACCCGAGAAAGAGCTCGGATCAAGGAAGAGGCGTTAAAATGTCAAATGGCCTCAAGATACAATCAGAAGGTAATCTAACAACAACGATCTCATCCTAATCCGAAATGACATCAAAATAGGTCGGCAGCCAACTGGAAAGGACCATACCAAGTTGTTCAGAAGAACTGGGGAAAGGTTGCTACAAAGTGTCCAACCTCGCGGGGCAAGAGCTACCAAGGTCATGGCATTCCTGCAATCTAAAAAGGGCGCCAGGACGAGATCCAAAAAGATTGCCGACCTAGAAAGGTAAGTACTAACATGTACACATTCTTATCTTCATTTTATTGTTTAAAAGATTGCAGATTCCCTAGAAAATTTCCTACCAAGACGCCCGACTACGGCAGGTCGGCAAGGTGAACACCAAAGTCACCGCCCGATCACGACAAATTCGGCAAGATGAAAATCAAATTCATCGTCCGATTACAAAGCAACAAGTCGGCATGGTGAAAACCAACTTCACCACCCGACCACGATGAAAACCGAATTCATCGTTTGATTTCGACAAAGGTCGACAAAGTGAAAACAAAATTCACTACTATACCAAGACGCATTAATCTGAAGCATTCATCGTCCGATTATAAAGCAACAGATCGGTAGAAAGTGAAAAACAATTTTACTGCACGATCACGATAAAGACAATCGTCCGATAAAGGTGAAAACGCGATTCACCCAAAAGACGATCTAGAGATGACAACCACTTTCTACAAATCGGCAAAGATGAACACAGAATAATGTAAGCAGTTATCGAAATTGATCCAAAAAAGAACCTGACGAGGTCTTACGGATTGCTAAAATAATAACTTAAAGACTGGCCGACGTTAAGAAGTCGGACCAAGTCAACCCAAGTTATAAGTAAACCCTGGAAAGTGGTCTGGCCAACCCTATTAAAGAGGATTACTTTAACTTAGAAGGGCCAGACATGACAAAGTCAGCCCAAAATGAAAAAGTTATAAAAGTAGTCCCTGAAAGAGACCTGACAAAGGTCCAAAAAAGAGGACTACAAAAATAACTTAGAAAGAGGACGACGCAAAGAAGTCGACTTCCTACAAACAAGTTATAAAAGTAATCCCTGAAAGAGACCTGACCAAGGTCCAAGAAAGAGGATTACAAAAATAACTTGGAAAAGGACGACAAGAAGAAGTTGGACCAACAAAAGCTACAGCTTGGACCGACAAGAAGAAGTCGGACCAACGAAAGCTACAGCTTGGACCGACAAGAAGAAGTCGGACCAACGAAAAACGTGCGCTAAAACGGACATAGCTCCGCCCAAAAAGCCACGGCTCCATGACAAGGCTATCAAAATTATTCAGAATGACTAAAAAGTGTTCTACGAGAACACTAAAAAGTCGTCGGACAAGTTAGCCCCAAGGACCACCTCGACCAAACAGAAAGTGGACAAAACCAAGAAGTGATCAAAAGAGGTCGGACAACAAAGTACCAACACTCTACAAAGATCCACAAAGGGGACAAAGACATCTCACAAACGGCCAAAGAAAGGCCAGGAATGCTTCGCTGAAAGGTACGAAGTCTTGAAAAAAGACACTACTTAAAAAGCGAAAAGCACGGCCTCAAAGACGGAGCTAAAAAGTCGTCCAAACAAACTATACCTAAAAAGTTGTTGGATTATGACTAAAAAGCCCGAACAGTGAAGACGAACAAGTCGGAAGAAAGCTGAAAAGACCTCTCAACAAAAAAAGGCAATACCAGACTCGCACAAAGGAGAAACTACTCAAGATCGACCAAAGTCAGGATGCTTGAGCACGACTTCCTCAAAGAGATCGAAGCTCCAAAAGCACGATCTCGCGGAAAGGTCCAAACTCAAGCAGGGGCAAAGTCGTACAGGTCGACATCAGCTAAGAAGAGGCGCAAGTATGATCTCAAAAATGAACAAGCCAAAAGGTTGAGAAACAACTTAAGGCTCAAATGTTCTTAACTAAAAGGGATACAACTCCACTCAAAGAAGGCACAATCTCAAACAGGGCTACGTACGTCATCCGAGACTAAAAAGGTTCAAATATAAAGAACACTAAAAAGTATTTGGATAAGTCACTAAAAGCCCGGATATCAAGCCGCAAGGATAACTTCGCCAAAGCAGAGGGTTGTCAACACAAAAGCAAGGCATGATCCAGAAGGCAAGGGTAGAAAACCCACACTACCACTCAAAAGAGGACGGACTGTGAAGTACCAAACCTCTAGAAAATCTGCCAGAATTGCAAAGCAATGAAGAAACAAGCCAGACAGATGCTTGAGCACGACTTCCAAAGAGATCGAAGCTCGATCTCACGGAAAGATCGAACTCAAGCAGGGGCACTGTTCATACCTGGGTCAAGATGTCCGACCCGGGATGTTTAGCGACAAGCCGACCGACCACTTCAGGTCAGACTATCCGACCTCTTCTCAAAGAGCTCGGCAAATGACTGACCTCTTCACAAAGAGCTCGGCCAAAATGCTACAGAGGCCCAATAAGGGCCCAAATAGAAGGAACACAGCCCAATCTAAAGGCGGCTCAAGCCTACAGAGAGAAGGGCGGTTCCGTTGAAGATAAGCTGACCTCACCCAAAGATAAGATAAGATAAGATAAGATAACTAACTTATCTTATCTAAGAAGGTCACTCTACACCTCTATAAAAACACTGGAGCACCCAGGTATAACTCATACTCTGATTCTACATAAAACCTGTTTAATACCCATGCTAACTTAAGCATCGGAGTCTCTTGCAGGTACCCACCCACCCTCTGGTGGCCAAGGATCAGCAGTGCAGCAAGTCCAACAAGTCGGATACAACAGCTCCGGCCGCCACCAACCAGCCGGACACGCCATCTCCGACCAATACAGAAGATCTCATCCGAGATCGACCTACAGTTTCAGGTAACCCTCGGAACATTGGCGCCGTTGCCGGGGACCTGGAAGTCATCCCATCACCATGGCGAACAACCATGACAACGACCACGATTCAGGTCTGGAGGATCGAACACCGCACAAAAACGCGAACGTCGCGCTACAAGACACTCGGGAGACCAACCAAGACAAAGACTCACCAAATTCAGGGGCCATAGAAGCACTCCTAGATCGCCTAAAACAACTGGAAAAAGAAACCCACCAACAACGGGAAATCGGAAGAGATCTACAAAAAGAGATGCGGGGACGTCAGGAGTTGGAAGAAAAATTGTAGCAATTGGAAGCCGATCTCAAATCCAAAGCCCCTCATGCTAATCTCGAAGAGAATTCACACAAAGAGCAAGACCCCTTCACTAGGAAAATCATGAAAACCAAAATTCCAAAAGACTTCAAACTCCCGGATATGGCTCTATATGACGGCACCACAGATCCCAACCACCATCTCAGTAACTTCAGAAGCAGAATGTACCTCACTGACTCCCCAGATGCTGTTCGCTGTAAAGCCTTCCCAACAACTCTCACAAAGACAGCTATTCGGTGGTTCGACAACTTACCCCCAAAATCCATCTCAAGTTTTGACGACTTAGCCAAGAAATTCCTAGCCAGATTTTCCATTCAAAAGGATAAAGCTAAGCACGCCCCCAGTTTATTAGCAGTCAAACAAGGAGATCGGGAGAGCCTTCGCAACTACATGGAAAGATTCAATAAAACATGCATGGACATACATAGTTTACCCACGGAGGCCGCAATCATGGGACTCATCAACGGCCTACGAGAGGGACCTTTCAGCCAATCTATATCAAAGAAGTACCCGACTACCCTCAACGAAGTACAGGAGTGAGCAGAAAAATACATCAATATGGAAGAAAACGCTCGGTTAGGAGAATCCTCGAAATCGGGAGCTTCCTACCGTGACAGAGACAAGGAATCCAAAAGAAAAGACGACAGACAAGGGGAGAAAATTAAGAAGTACCATAACTATACTCCTCTTAGGGCATCCTTGGTCGAAATATACAAAGAAGTCTGCCACACGGAAAAAATTCCCCCAGCACGGCCACTCAAAGGCAAGAAGGGAGGAGAAAACCGAAAGGAGTATTGTGAATATCATCGGGTCCGGGGACACTCCACTAACGAATGCTTCGACTTGAAAAACATCATAGAAAAATTGGTGAGGGGAGGAAAACTAGATCGATTCCTGGCCACCCGAGATGACGAGCAAAGAAAGAGACAAAGGGATGATGACACTGAACGAGCGGAACGATCACCTCGAACGCCAAACAAAGACATGGACGCCACTTCCAAAGATACACCTCAAAACGGGGGAAATAAGCAACCCCCAAACACAGAAATTTTGGAAGCTATCCGTGAGCAACAGAATCGCTTTAAATAGCTGAAACAAGAAGTTGAACATCAACGGGAAGCCGAAAGAGACCTTCGGAGAAAAACAAGATGACGTCAAAAGCTAGAGGACAAGCTCCTAAAGCTCAAGGCTGATCTCAAAGCTAAAACAGTTCAATCCAGCCACGGCGACAGCCCCTACAAAGATCAAGACCCATTCACCAAAGAGATCATGAAAGCTAAAGTCCCAAAGGACTTCAAAGCTCCCGACATGACCCCGTACGACGGCACATCGGATCCAAACCATCATCTCAGTAATTTCAGAAGAATGTACCTCACCGACGCATCGGACGCCATTCGATGCAAAGCCTTCCCGACTACTCTAACGAAGACAGCAATAAGGTGGTTTGACAGTTTGCTTCCAAGATCCATCACAAGTTTTGACGACCTTGTTAAAAAGATTCCTTGCCAGGTTCTCCATCCAGAAGGATAAAGCCAAACACGCTCCAAGCTTGCTGGGAATTAAACAAGGAGATCGGAAAAGCCTTCATAGCTACATGGAAAGATTCAATAACGCATATAAAGTCTTCCAACAAAAGCGGCCATCATGGGACTCATCAATGGCCTAAGAGAAGGACCTTTCAGCCACTCAATATCCAAGAAGCACCCAACATCTCTGAACGAGGTACAGGAACGGAAAAAGAAACACATCAACATGGAGGAGAACTCTCGACTAGGAGAGAGCTCAGAAACCGAATTCTCCTAACCCACCACAGGACAAGGATAAAGAGTCCAAGAAAAAAGAAGATCAACCTGGGAAGCCTAGAAAATACCGCAATTACACCCCTCTTCGGGTGTCTTTTGTGGAGGTTTACCGAGAAATATGCAACACGGAGAAGATCCCACCACCTCGCCCAATCAAAAACAAAAAAGGTCGGACGAGTTGAAGCTCCACCTTACAACAAAGAGGTCGGACGAGTTGAAGGTCCACCTCACACCAAAGAGGTCGGGCAAGTTGAAGGTCCACCTCACACCAAAGAGGTCGGATGAGTTGAAGGTCCACCTCACACCGAAGAGGTCGGGCGAGTTAAGGTCCACCTCACACCAAAGAGGTCGGGCGAGTTAAGGTCCAACTCACACCAAAGAGGTCGGACGAGTTGAAGGTCCACCTCACACCAAAGAGGTCGGACGAGTTAAAGGTCCACCTCACACCAAAGAGGTCGGACGAGTTGAAGGTCCACCTCACAACAAAGAGGTCGGACGAGTTGAAGGTCCGCCTCACACCAAAGAGTTCGGACGAGTTGAAGGTCCACCTCACAACAAAGAGGTCGAACGAGTTGAAGGTCCACCTCACACCAAAGAGGTCGGACGAGTTAAACGTCCACCTCACACCAAAGAGGTCGGACGAGTTGAAAAGGACAACGGAGCACGAACAAGCCTTCCGAGATTTCAAAATTCTTGGGGCAACCACCCATTCTTTCCAGACCATGGGAAAGTGAAGAACTCATATTATACCTCGCAGTGGGAAGTCGGGCAATAGCCTCAGCACTAGTCAGAGAAGACGGAAGTGGGCAAGAACCAGTCTACTTCATCAGCAAAGCTCTACAAGGGGCCGAACTAAACTATCAAAAGATAGAAAAAGTTTGCCTAAGCCCACATACTCACCTCTCAATGACTCCACCCATACTTTCAAGCTCACACTATCAGAGTTTGGACCAACCAGCCCATAAAAGGCATCCTACAGAAAACAAACTTAGCTGGAAGAATCCTACAGAGAACAGCTCAGATAATTCGGGGGACCCTGGACAAAACCAGAGAACATCTCGGACAATTCGCGGGACCCTGGACAAAAACAGAAAACAGCTCGGACAAATCGGGGAAAATGAAGTCCGACACATAGAATGCCCGAGCTGATGCATTTTCAAAACCAGCCAGCACCAACAGCTCGGACAATTCGGGGATATGAGGTCCGACACATGCCTCGGGAGCAGAATGCCCGAGCTGATGCATTTTCAAAACTAGCCAACACCAAACCAGGGGGCAATAACAGAAGCCTCATCCAGGCTACATTACAAGACCACAACAAGTCAATCTTGAAGGCGGTATAAGGGATGTACTCAGGGTCAGCCACAGTAACACGCATTAAAACTATGGAATTCAGCCAATCAGACATGCCGTCCGGGATCTTAGTATACATCTCAAAGACATAGGTCGACTATGGGATTACTACCAAACAACTCGGGCAAATAAGGAAACAACTCGGACAATAATAGCAGAACATCAAGTGACAGACGTGGCAGTAAAAGAGAAACCCCAGGACTCGCACGAAAGTCCAGGGGCACCCTTTGAAGGCAACAACAGGGCAAGAACACAGAGAAAAGAAGTCGACAATCTATACCCAAACAGTCCGAACACCTCTCAAACAAAAAGTCAAAACAAAAGCTAGAACTTTTGTACAAAAGGAGCCAGGCAACGATGAAAAGAAACAGGAACAGCAACCAAACCCTAAGCAAAGTACACATTCTTCTCAAAGGCGAATGACAAAAGAAAAGTGACAACAAACAATCAAAGATGCAAACTTTTTGTAGAAAGAACCAAAGTTCTGCAGAGCAAATACAAAGTCAAAGCTTTACATGCCAACTTCCCTATAGCCCCACCTGAGGAGCTCCCACAAGTCCTATGGGCATATCGGACAACCCCACACTCCACTACAAAGGAATCACCCTTCTGATTAGCTTACGGAATGGAGGCAATGATCCCAATGGAGGCCAAAGAAGGATCGTCCAGAGTGATCCACTACAGTAAAGAGGCCAACTCCCAACTTCAAAAAGAAGAACTCGACCTACCTCCAGAAACCCGAGAAAGAGCTCGGATCAAGGAAGAGGCGTTAAAATGTCAAATGGCCTCAAGATACAATCAGAAGGTAATCTAACAACAACGATCTCATCCTAATCCGAAATGACATCAAAATAGGTCGGCAGCCAACTGGAAAGGACCATACCAAGTTGTTCAGAAGAACTGGGGAAAGGTTGCTACAAAGTGTCCAACCTCGCGGGGCAAGAGCTACCAAGGTCATGGCATTCCTGCAATCTAAAAAGGGCGCCAGGTCGAGATCCAAAAAGATTGCCGACCTAGAAAGGTAAGTACTAACATGTACACATTCTTATCTTCATTTTATTGTTTAAAAGATTGCAGATTCCCTAGAAAATTTCCTACCAAGACGCCCGACTACGGCAGGTCGGCAAGGTGAACACCAAAGTCACCACCCGATCACGACAAATTCGGCAAGATGAAAATCAAATTCATCGTCCGATTACAAAGCGACAAGTCGGCATGGTGAAAACCAACTTCACCACCCGACCACGATGAAAACCGAATTCATCGTTTGATTTCGACAAAGGTCGACAAAGTGAAAACAAAATTCACTACTATACCAAGACGCATTAATCTGAAGCATTCATCGTCCGATTATAAAGCAACAGATCGGTAGAAAGTGAAAAACAATTTTACTGCACGATCACGATAAAGACAATCGTCCGATAAAGGTGAAAACACGATTCACCCAAAAGACGATCTAGAGATGACAACCACTTTCTACAAATCGGCAAAGATGAACACAGAATAATGTAAGCAGTTATCGAAATTGATCCAAAAAAGAACCTGACGAGGTCTTACGGATTGCTAAAATAATAACTTAAAGACTGGCCGACGTTAAGAAGTCGGACCAAGTCAACCCAAGTTATAAGTAAACCCTGGAAAGAGGTCTGGCCAACCCTATTAAAGAGGATTACTTTAACTTAGAAGGGCCAGACATGACAAAGTCAACCCAAAATGAAAAAGTTATAAAAGTAGTCCCTGAAAGAGACCTGACAAAGGTCCAAAAAAGAGGACTACAAAAATAACTTAGAAAGAGGACGACGCAAAGAAGTCGACTTCCTACAAACAAGTTATAAAAGTAATCCCTGAAAGAGACCTGACCAAGGTCCAAGAAAGAGGATTACAAAAATAACTTGGAAAAGGACGACAAGAAGAAGTTGGACCAACAAAAGCTACAGCTTGGACCGACAAGAAGAAGTCGGACCAACGAAAGCTACAGCTTGGACCGACAAGAAGAAGTCGGACCAACGAAAAACGTGCGCTAAAACGGACATAGCTCCGCCCAAAAAGCCACGGCTCCATGACAAGGCTATCAAAATTATTCAGAATGACTAAAAAGTGTTCTATGAGAACACTAAAAAGTCGTCGGACAAGTTAGCCCCAAGGACCACCTCGACCAAACAGAAAGTGGACAAAACCAAGAAGTGATCAAAAGAGGTCGGACAACAAAGTACCGACACTCTACAAAGATCCACAAAGGGGACAAAGACATCTCACAAACGGCCAAAGAAAGGCCAGGAATGCTTCGCTGAAAGGTACGAAGTCTTGAAAAAAGACACTACTTAAAAAGCGAAAAGCACGGCCTCAAAGACGGAGCTAAAAAGTCGTCCAAACAAACTATACCTAAAAAGTTGTTGGATTATGACTAAAAAGCCCGAACAGTGAAGACGAACAAGTCGGAAGAAAGCTGAAAAGACCTCTCAACAAAAAAAGGCAATACCAGACTCGCACAAAGGAGAAACTACTCAAGATCGACCAAAGTCAGGATGCTTGAGCACGACTTCCTCAAAGAGATCGAAGCTCCAAAAGCACGATCTCGCGGAAAGGTCCAAACTCAAGCAGGGGCAAAGTCGTACAGGTCGACATCAGCTAAGAAGAGGCGCAAGTACGATCTCAAAAACGAACAAGCCAAAAGGTTGAGAAACAACTTAAGGCTCAAATGTTCTTAACTAAAAGGGATACAACTCCACTCAAAGAAGGCACAATCTCAAACAGGGCTACGTACGTCATCCGAGACTAAAAAGGTTCAAATATAAAGAACACTAAAAGGTATTTGGATAAGTCACTAAAAGCCCGGATATCAAGCCGCAAGGATAACTTCGCCAAAGCAGAGGGTTGTCAACACAAAAGCAAGGCATGATCCAGAAGGCAAGGGTAGAAAACCCACACTACCACTCAAAAGAGGACGGACTGTGAAGTACCAAACCTCTAGAAAATCTGCCAGAATTGCAAAGCAATGAAGAAACAAGCCAGACAGATGCTTGAGCATGACTTCCAAAGAGATCGAAGCTCGATCTCACGGAAAGATCGAACTCAAGCAGGGGCACTGTTCATACCTGGGTCAAGATGTCCGACCCGGGATGTTTAGCGACAAGCCGACCGACCACTTCAGGTCAGACTATCCGACCTCTTCTCAAAGAGCTCGGCAAATGACTGACCTCTTCACAAAGAGCTCGGCCAAAATGCTACAGAGGCCCAATAAGGGCCCAAATAGAAGGAACACAGCCCAATCTAAAGGCGGCTCAAGCCTACAGAGAGAAGGGCGGTTCCGTTGAAGATAAGCTGACCTCACCCAAAGATAAGATAAGATAAGATAAGATAACTAACTTATCTTATCTAAGAAGGTCACTCTACACCTCTATAAATACACTGAAGCACCCAGGTATAACTCATACTCTGATTCTACATAAAACCTGTTTAATACCCATGCTAACTTAAGCATCGGAGTCTCTTGCAGGTACCCACCCACCCTCTGGTGGCCAAGGATCAGCAGTGCAGCAAGTCCAACAAGTCGGATACAACAGCTCCGGCCGCCACCAACCAGCCGGACACGCCATCTCCGACCAATACAGAAGATCTCATCCGAGATCGACCTACAGTTTCAGGTAACCCTCGGAACAACCTCTATTCCCTTGTTTGAAATTTTATGCCTAAGGACAATTCCTTCAGTCACCATAAAGTGACATTTTTCCCAGTTTAAAACTAGATTGGTCTCTTGGCATCTTTTCAGAATAAGTGCTAAATGGTCAAGACAGGAGCTGAATGAGTCTCCAAATACTGAAAAGTAATCCATGAAGACTTCCAGAAATTTCTCTACCATATCAGAGAAGATAGAGAGCATGCACCTCTGAAAGGTTGCAGGTGCATTGCACAGACCAAAGGGCATCCTTCTGTAGGCAAATACTCCAGATGGACATGTAAATGCTGTTTTCTCCTGATCTTGAGGATCTACTGCAATTTGGTTGTAACCTGAATAGTCATCCAAAAAGCAGTAATAATCATGACCTGCTAGCCTCTCTAGCATCTGGTCTATGAATGGTAAAGGAAAATGATCCTTTCTGGTGGTTGTATTGAGCCTTCTGTAGTCAATACACATACGCCACCCTGTAACTGTTCTTATGGGAACCAGTTCATTCCTTTCATTGTGAACCACTGTCATGCCTCCATTTTTGGGTACAACTTGGACAGGGCTTACCCAGGGGCTATCAGAAATAGGATAAATAATCCCAGCCTCTAGTAACTTAGTGACCTCTTTCTGTACCACTTCCTTCATGGCTGGATTTAGCCGCCTCTGTGGTTGAACCACTGGCTTAGCATCATCCTCCAATAGGATCTTGTGCATGCATCTTGCTGGGCTAATGCCCTTAAGATCACTTATGGACCACCCAAGAGTTGTCTTGTGTGTCCTTAGCACTTGAATTAATGCTTTCTCTTTCTGTGGATTTAAAGCAGAGCTTATGATCACTAGAAAAGTGTTATTCTCTCCCAGAAATACATATTTCAGGGATGGTGGTAGTGGTTTAAGCTCGGGTTTAGGAGGCTTATCCTCTTCCTGAGGAATTTTCAGAGGTTCTTTTATTTCTTGTGATTCCTCCAGATCAGGCTGAACATCTTTAAAGATGTCCTCTAGCTCTGATTCAAGACTTTCAGCCATATTGATCTCTTCCACCAAAGAGTCAATAATATCAGTGCTCATGCAGTCATTTGATGTGTCTGGATGCTGCATAGCTTTGACAGCATTTAACTTGAACTCATCCTCATTGACTCTCAGGGTCACTTCCCCTTTTTGTACATCAATAAGAGTTCGTCCAGTTGCTAGGAAAGGTCTTCCTAGAATGAGAGTTGCACTCTTGTGCTCCTCCATTTCCAGCACTACAAAGTCAGTGGGAAAGGCAAATGGCACAACCTTGATAATTATGTCCTCAATTATGCCTGATGGATATTTAATAGAGCCATCAGCAAGTTGAAGACATATCCGGGTTGGTTTGACTTCTTCAGTCAAGCCAAGCTTTCTGATAGTGGATGCAGGTATTAGGTTGATACTTACTCCAAGGTCACATAGAGCTGTCTTGGTGCAAGCATCCTCTAATGTGCATGGTATCATAAAGCTTCCTGGATCTTGAAGCTTCTCTGGTAAGCTTTTCAGAATGACTGCACTGCATTCTTAAGTGAGAAACACCTTTTCAGTTTCTCTCCAATCCTTCTTATGACTTAAGATCTCTTTCATGAACTTAGCATAAGAGGGTATTTGCTCAAGTACCTCTGCAAATGGGATCTTTATCTCAAGAGCCCTGAGATAGTCTGTAAAGCGGGCAAATTATTTATCCTGCTCCGCTTGGCGGAGTTTCTGAGGATAAGGCATCTTGGCTTTATATTCTTCAACCTTAGTTGCTGCAGGTTTATTTCATATAGAGGTGGTTGGAGAAGCCTTCTTAGAGCGGTTACTATCAGCACTTGCAGGTGTCTGATCCTTTATTGGCGTTTGAATGCCAGGATTGGGTGCTGGATGGGCGTTTAACGCCAGCTTCCCACCCTTTTCTGGCGTTTGAATGCCAGAACTGGGCAAGGAATGGGCGTTCAACGCCAACATTTCTCCCTTTTCTGGCGTTTGAATGCCAGAAGTGGGCATCCACTGGGCGTTTGACGCCAATCTTTCACCCTTTTCTGGCGTTTGAATGCCAGAATTATTCCTCTCTAGGCTCTTGCTGTCCTCAAAGGGATTTTGGGCAGTGGTTTGGTCATCCTCTGTCAGTTGTTCCTTTCTTGGCTTTCTGCTACTTTGAGCTATTTTATTCAATGTCTTCCCACTCCTTAATTGGACAGCTTGGCATTCTTCTGTTATCTATTTAGATAGCTGCTGTCTTGTCTGATTCAATTATGCTTTCATATTCTTGTTAGCATTTTTAGTGTCTTGGAGCATCTCTTAAATTCTGCTAATTGTTTTGTCACAAGGAGTAATTGCTGATTAAGTTCAACAATCTGTTCTTGAGGATTAGGATCAGTAGTTATTGTCCTAGCCTCTTCTTTTATGGATGACTCACTGCTTGAGTACAGATGTTGATTTCTAACAACCGTATCTATGAGTTCTTGAGCCTCTTCAATCGTCTTTCTCATGTGTATAGATCCACCAGCTGAGTGGTCTAGAGACATCTGAGCTTTTTCTATAAGCCCATAGTAGAAGATGTCTAATTGTACCCACTCTGAAAACATTTCAGAGGGGCATTTTCTTAGCATCCCTCTGTACTTCTCCCAGGCATTATAAAGGGATTCGTGATCCTCTTGTTTAAAGCCTTGGATATCCAGCCTCAGCTGTGTCATCCTTTTTGGAGGGTAAAATTGATTCAGGAATTTGTCTGATAACTATCTCCATGTTTTTATGCTTGCTGTGGATTGGTTATTTAACCACCTTTTAGCTTGATCTTTTACAGCAAATGGAAACAATAACAATCTGTAGACATCCTGATCCACTTCTTTATCACGTACTGTGTCAGCAATTTGTAGGAACTGTGCTAGAAACTCAGTAGGTTCTTCCTGTGGAAGACCGGAATACTGGCAATTTTGTTTCACCATGATAATGAGCTGAGGATTTAGCTCAAAACTGCTTACTTTGATGGGAGGTATACAGATGCTACTCACATATACAGCTGTAATGGGGTTAGCATATGACCCCAAAGTCCTTTTGGACTGTTCATTTCCACTTATGTCCATGATGGAGAAAAGGGAATTGATATGAATTGCAATTAAATTATATTTTTAAATTTTATTTTATTATTATTATTATTATTTTATTTTTAATTAAAAGTAACCGAAAAAAGAAAATAAATTAAAACAAAATAAATGGAAGATAAAATAGAACTTTCGAAAATTAGAAGAAAATAAAAGCAAATTGAAAACTAAATTAATTAATTGATTAAAAAGATTTTGGAAATTAGCAATCAAAAAGATATGATTGAAAATTATTTTAAAAAGATATGATTGAGAAGATATGATTGCAATTTAATAAAAAAAAAAGATATGATTGAAAAGATATGATTGAAGAAATTAAAAAGATTTTATTTTTGAAAAAGATTTGAAAAGATCAATTTTTGAAATTAGAATTTTGACTTGACTAAAAAAAAGATATGATTTTGAAAATCTTTGACTAATTTAATGCAAAATTTCGAAATTTATGAGTAAAATAAGGAAAAGATATTTTTTTTATTTTTGAATTTTAATGAGGAAAGAGAAAAACAACAAAATGACACTAAACTTAGAAATTTTAAATCAAAACAAAGAGAAAAAACAAGGAAACTTTGAATGTCAAGATGAACACCAAGAACACTTTGAAGATCAATATGAACACCAAGAACAATTTTTTGAAAAATTTTTAAGTAAATAAAAGCACAAGGGACACGAAACTTAAAATTTTTAGAAAATCAGTAACAAATTTTCGAAAATTAAAAGGAAAACACAAAGAAGACACCAAACTTAAAAATTTTTAAAGATCAAGAAAGAACTAAGAGCATGCAACTTCAAAAAATTAAAAGAAAATAAAAGCATGCAATTGACACCAAACTTAAAATATGAAACTAACTCAAATAAAAGACTCAAATTAGTGACTCTAAACCAACAAAAATAAATTATTCCTAATCTAAGCAACAAGATAAACCGTCAGTTGTCCAAACTCAAACAATCCCCGGCAACGGAGCCAAAAACTTGGTGCACGAAATTACAATCACACTTTTGCAACTCCGCACAACTAACCAGCAAGTGCACTGGGTCGTCCAAGTAATACCTTACGTGAGTAAGGGTCGATCCCACGGAGATTGTCGGCTTGAAGCAAGCTATGGTTATCTTGTAACTCTTAGTCAGGATATCAATAATTCTCAGATTTAATTGTAAAAAATAAAAGAACATGAAATAAATACTTGTTATGCAGTAATGGAGAACAGGTTGAGGTTTTGGAGATGCTCTATCTTCTGAATCTCTGCTTTCCTACTGTCTTCTTCTTCACACACACAAGGCTCCTTCCATGGCAAGCTGTATGTTGGTGGATCACCGTTGTCAATGGCTACCATCCGTCCTCTCAGTGAAAATGGTCCAAATGTGCTGTCACCGCACAGCTAATCATCTGTCGGTTCTCACTCATGCTGGAATAGGATCCATTGATCCTTTTGCATCTGTCACTTCGCCCAGCACTCGTGAGTTTGAAGCTCGTCACAGTCATCTCTTCTCAGATCCTACTCGGAATACCACAGACAAGGTTTAAACTTTCCGGATCTCAGGAATGGCCACCAATAATTCTAACCTATACCGCGAAGACTCTGATCTGAATCAGGAGGCTAAGAGATAAGCACTCAATCTAAGGTAGAACGGAGGTAGTTGTTAGGCACGCGTTCATAGGTTGAGAATGGTGATGAGTGTCACAGATCATCACATTCATCAAGTTGAAGTACGAGTAAATATCTTAGAACAGAAACAAGCGTGATAGAATGGAAAATAGTAGTAATTGCATTAATTCATCAAAACACAACAGAGCTCCTCACCCCCAACAATGAGGTTTAGAGACTCATGCCGTAGAGAATACAATATGAAACATGTAGAATGTCATGAGGTACAAGATGAATCACTAAAAGTAGTTTTTATAGTAAACTAGTGACCTAGGGTTACAGAAAATGAGTAAGCTAGAATAGTTAGTGTAGAAATCCACTTCTGGGGCCCACTTGGTGTGTGCTTGGGCTGAGCATTGAAGCTTTCACGTGTAGAGACCTTTCTTGGAGTTAAACGCCGGCTTTTGTGCCAGTTTGGGCGTTTAACTCCAGCTTTCATGCCAGTTCTGGCGTTTTGACGCCAGAATTTCTATGCTGACTTGGAACGCCAGTTTGGGCCATCAAATCTCGGGCAAAGTATAGAGTATTATATATTGCTGGAAAGCCCAGGATGTCTAATTTTCAACGAAATTAAGAGCGCGCCAATTAGGCTTCTGTAGCTCCAGAAAATCCACTTCGAATGTAGGGAGGTCAGAATCTAACAGCATCTGCAGTCCTTTTTCAGCCTCTGAATCAGATTTTTGCTCAGGTCCCTCAATTTCAGCCAGAAAATACCTGAAATCACAGAAAAATAGAAAAACTCATAGTAAAGTCCAGAAATGTGATTTTTATTTAAAAACTAATAAAAACATAATAAAAACTAACTAAAATATACTAAAAATATACTAAAAACAATGCCAAAAAGCGTATAAATTATCCGCTCATCACCAGTATGATGGTAATGATGACGGGGTCATCATGCCTCGGGATGATGCCTGCGGCAAGGTAATAGTGGGGAGGTTGGGCGACCTGTCCCCTTCTCCGACATGGTACACCTCTTTAAGGTGTCTTTTGCGAGATGACTTAGAGATCCCTCCTCCTGCGAATCCACCATTTATCATGTGGATATGTCTCTCAGGGGTGTGATGGAGACGTTCAGCTCATCCGACCTCTTCATCCCTTCTTCTCTTTTTTGGTTCATCTGCTCTGTTGGCTAAGAATCGATCTAATCTCCCTTCTCGTGCCAATTTCTCTATGACATTCTTTAGGTTGTAGCACTCGTTGGTAGAATGCCTGTAGACTCAATGGTATTCGTAGTACTCGGTCCGACTTCCTCCTCTCTTGTGTTTAATCGGGCGAGGTGGTGGGATCTTCTCAGTGTTGCATATCTCTCGGTAGACATCCACAAGAGACACCCGAAGAGGGGTGTAGTTGTGGTATCTTCTAGGTTTCTCAGTGGGTTGGTCTTCTTTTTTCCTGGAATCTTTATCCTTGTCTTGAGATGGGTAGGAGAATCCAGTTTTTGAGGTTTCTCCTAATCGGGAGTTTTCCTCCATATTGATGTATTTTTCCGCCTGTTCTTGTACCTCATTCAGAGATGTTGGGTGTTTTTTGGATATGGAGTGGCTAAAGGGTCCTTCTTGCAGACCATTGATAAGTCCCATAATTGTTGCTTCTGTTGGGAGATTTTGTATGTCCAAGCATGCCTTGTTGAATATCTCCATGTAATTGTGGAGACTTTCCCAATCTCCTTGCTTAATCCCCAATAGGCTTGGAGCATGCTTGGCTTTATCCTTCTGAATGGAGAACCTAGCCAGGAACTTCTGGGCGAGGTCATCGAAGCCTACAATCGATCTTGGCGGCAAGCTGTCGAACCACTTTATTGCTGTTTTGGTCAAGATCGTTGGGAAAGCTTTGCAATGAGTTGCATCTAAGGCATTCGTGAGGTACATTCGGCTCTTGAAGTTGCTGAGATGATGACTTGGGTTAGACGTACCATCATAGGGAGTAATGTCAGGAGCTTTGAAGTCTCTTGAGACTTTAGCTTTCATGATTTCCTTTGTGAATGGGTCTTGGTCCTTGTGGGGGCTATCTTCGCGATTGGACCGAGTAGCCTTTGTTTTGAAGTCGGCCTCGAGTTTGAGGAGCTTATCTTCCAGCTCTCGACGCCTTCTGGTTTCTCTTCGGAGATCTCGCTCAGCCTCCCACTGCCGGTCGGCTTCCTATTCTAGTTGTTTAAGGCAATTCTGTTGTTCACGGATGGCCTCCAAAATTTTTGTATTTGGGGGTTGTTTGTCACCCTTGTTTTGAGGTGTATCCTTTGGTGTGGCATCTGTGTTCTTATGCGGCATTCTGTCCTCCAAACCAGAGTTGTGATCATTATCAAGGTTGTCCTCCATGATGATGGGATGACTTCCAAGTTCCCCGGCAACGGCGCCAATGTTCCGAGGGTTACCTGAAACTGCAGGTCGATCTCGGATGAGATCTGCTATTGTGGCTGGAGCTGTCGTGTCTAACTTGTTGGATCTGGTGGTGCTATAGATCCTTGATCACTAGAGGGTGGTGGTACCTGCAAGAGACTCCGATGCTTAAGTTAGCACGTGACTTAGGCAGTTTTTTGTGTAGAATCAGAATGTGTGTTATACCTGGGTGCTCTAGTGCATTTATAGTAGTGTGGAGTGACCTCCCTTGAGATAACTTAGTTATCTTATCTTATCTTTGGGCGAGGTCACCTTATCTTTTAGGCCAGCCGCCTTTAGAGTGGGCCGCGTCCTTCTGTTTGGGCCTGCTTGGGCCTCTATGGCAATTTGGCCGAGCTCTTTTTGGGAAGAGGTCGGTGATGACCAACCTAGGAAGAGGTCGGTCACTTTATCTCCGTCCAACCCAGACCGTATAGCTCGGTCCAGGGTATGAACAGTTAGGGTACCCTAAAAATGGTTTCTTGAAAAAGAAATCATCACCCTAACCAAGTAGTCCTAACAAGAAACAACTACCATGCAAAAAGTGTTTAAATGTAAAAACTAACCATGCAATACAAATTATCCTAATTAACAAAAGAAAATTTAGATTTGGGTGTTGAAAAGAAGGGTTGTTACCTACGGAAGTAGGTAAACGACCTCCCCACACCTAGAAATTTGCACAGTCCTCCGTGCTATCAATGATGAGCGGAGTGTGTCTGGGTGTGTTACTCGCAATGGCCATAGGATGGTGGGACAAGGACGACTCCTTGTTCACCTCTTGATTACTTCTTTGCCATGATCCAAGTTGGACTCCGGATTGGTGGTTTCTGCCGTAGGTGGATTGGTGAACCTTGCAGGAACTTCCTTTTCTGCCTCATCAATGAGGCTAGAGTTCTTTAAATGCTTAGAAAGTAGTTTTGGCCCTTGAGAAAGTTGTGCCTTGACAGTTATTCTTTGAGTTTCTCTCTTTGTAGATGGCTTTTTAGAGGTCTTTTTCTTTCCCTTTTAGTGGCCATCCTAAAAAGGAGGAAAAGAGAAAAACATTAAGCACAAAGAAGCAACAACTGGAATTAATACAATGTAAGTGAAGATTAATGCCACAAAGGAGTAAAGTGTCCTGAAGACATGACAGCTGCAACATGTAAGCTAGAAAACAATATAATCATGGAGGCATATCACTAGCATAAGATGCAAGAGTGAGAGAGGCATGCAAGTATAAAGCATGAGAAGAATAAATTCAAGCATCAATAACAACAATGATAAACACATGTAAGAAAGGTGGGGGTCATAGGAAAACCTTTCCCTCAACTAGGGCTGGAAGTGAGCCGAGCTGAGTCGAGCTAGACCAAGCTCAAGCTCGGCTCACCAAAATTGAGCTTGGCTCACGGCTCGACTCATTAACAATTGAGCCTATTTCTTAAGCTCAAGCTCGGCTCACCAAAAGCTCACGAGCTGGCTCAAATAATATAAACATAAATACATAATCTATAATTTTATATCAATAA
The DNA here is from genome assembly GCF_059453495.1 of Arachis ipaensis. NCBI lineage: Eukaryota > Viridiplantae > Streptophyta > Magnoliopsida > Fabales > Fabaceae > Arachis > Arachis ipaensis. The sequence goes on along the minus strand of NC_142442.1, from coordinate 113,730,971 downwards.
ATTATAACTTATATATTTTAAAAAATATTTGAAAAGAACAATTTTATATATTTTTTATCTATCAATAAATATAAATTCTTTATTTATGTCCTACATCAAAATTATATGTAATAGATAAATATAAAATTTTAAATAATTAAGATCATTAATATATATAATTATATATTATTATTTCATATATATAATATTAAAGTATAGACTAGATGCATATAGGATATGTGTATTAATTATATAAATATATATAATCGAGCCAGCTCACGAGCTAATGAGCTGAGCTTATCCAAGCTCAAGCTTGGCTCATTTAATTTATGAGCTCAATTTCAGGCTCAAGCTTGGCTCACCAGCTCACGAGCTTAGCTTATCGAGCTATTAACGAGCCGAACTCGAGCTGGCTCATGAGCTGGCTTGACTCACTTCCAGCCCTACCCTCAACTAACTCCAAGACAATGAAATCTAGAAATGGAAGAATATGGGGTTAGAGAGCATTGAACCACTCATTCTTACATGACGCCACAAGCATAGCAAACCACAAACAATGAGCAATTGATGATGAAAAATCATGGAAATGACGCTCAATGCTCATGTAGTGCAAGTGTTGTGAAAAGGAGGCACCAAGTTGAAAGAAAAAGGTCATCAATGAACAAAGATGTCATTGGCTCTTTTTCACAAATACTTGGTGTGCAAATTGTAAATAACAAGCAAGTTTGAAGAGTTCAAGGGGGATATGCCCCAAAATAAAATGTCATTTACCATAGCGCAAAAAAGCTAAGAGAAATGAAATAATCCACCAATTCAAAAAGTAAATGAGATTCAACACCCATATAAGAAAATAAAAGGGAAGAAAAGAAACAAGAGTGAACAAACAAACAAACAAACAACAAAGTTAAAAATGCAACCAAGAACAAAGAGAGCAGAGTAATTAAATTCAATAGTAAAGAAAAATTTTAAAAGAGGGATAAAAGAAGAAAAAGAGAAATAAGACCTTGAAAGAAGGAGAGAGTGAGGTTGAGTGTAGGTAAGAATAAGAGAAGAAGGAGAAAAAAGAGGAGAGATAAAAGAGGAGAGAGAAATGTGGGACCACCAAAGGTGGTGGTCACCGGTGGTGGTGGGTGGAGAAGAGGTAGTAAGAAAAAAGAAGAAGAAGGGAAGAAAGAGAAGAACAAAGAAAGAAACTAGAGAGATCAGGGCAGCATGCCCTGTTAGCTGCGTCAGGCGTGCGATGTGCGGGCCTCGTCCACGCGTACGCGTGGAAGAGAGGAAAAACGAGTGACGCATGAGCGTCATCCATGCCTACGCGTGGATAGCAGAAATGGAAACGGACGCGTACGTGTCAGCTAACGCGCACGCGTGGGGTGAGATTGTGCTCCTCGCACAAAGGCAGTAGAAAACTCGCACAACTCTCTAGTTTTTGTATCAGGAGTTGCAACATCAGCAAACGATGCGTACGCGTCACCCACGCTCACGCGTGGGTTTACGAAAATGACCATTGACGTGTACGCGTCGTCCATGCTCACGCGTGGGATGACCCTTTTTTTTTAAACAATATGAGGGAGACAATTATAGCACAATCTTGGCATTCATTTAGGCTAGGCACTTCAAAAACACTTAGAATTTCATGCAATACTCAAAATTAAGCATTTTTCTTCAAAATTGCCAATTTAACCAAACCAAAATCAATGAAATCCTCGTGAAGATTCTATCAAGCTCAACAAAATCAAACAAAAACAACTCAACAAAATCAAACAATCACAAAATCAAACAAAGACTCTAAAACTACATGCAAGAACTATAGACAAGGAGGATCATACCATGGTGGAGTGTCTCCCACCTAACACTTTTCTTTAACGTCCTTAAGTTGGACGGTCATGAGCTTGAGATCATCTTTTTGGAACATCCTCAACGACATCCATCTTGTCCTTCTTGTTGGCCTTGGTAAGAGTGTCCTTCAAGGGGAGATGCTTCCACTTGTCGATTGCACCATGATTGGGTGCCTTGTTCCCTTGAGGATATGGAAGTCGTGGATCCTTCCCTTTTTCCTTGCTAACTCCTCTTCTACCCAAATTCCTACTGACACTTATCTCATCATCACTCCCAAAGTGTTCTTCAATCACATCATCTTCAAAAATGTCACAACCAAAAATTGAATGTACCTCTAGAGTTTGCCTCATGGTTACCTCCAATTTGAACTTCACCACCTTCCCTTTGGCTTCAAATGAGTAATCCCCAGAAAATGCATCTAATTTAAACCGAGATGTCTTCAAGAATTGCCTACCAAGTAAGATGGAGGATGGCCTATCTAAATCAATGGGAGGTGTCTCTAAGATATGAAAATCCACCAGAAAAATTAAGTCCTAAATTCTCACCAATACGTTCTCAGCAATACCCACAACTGAAATTATACTCTTGTCCGCAAGCACAAACCTAGCTCCGGATCGCCTCAACTTCTCATAAATCGAGAGTGGCATAATGCTCACACACGATCCAAAGTTGCACATGAAATCCTTAAGTTGAATCTCACCAATCATACAAGATACCAAGCAAGGACCAGGATCACTATACTTTTAAGGAAAATCATCCATCACAGAAGAAACAGAATTGCCTAATAGATTCATCCCTAGTCCACCAATCTTCTCTTTATGAGTGCACAGATCCTTAAGAAACTTAGCATATTTCGGAATAGTTACCTCCACATTCTTGAAGATTTGCACTATGTTGGGATCAAGCTCCTCATGCTTCTTGGCCTTCTTGGCTAACGTAGGAAAAGGTATAGGAATTTGTTCCTCTAAGTTGCTCTTCCGCTTCGGTTCCTTGGCCCTCAATTGCTCTTCTTCTTCCTTTACAACTTCTTCCTCCTTTTCATCTTCATCTATCTCCATTGTTTCACCGACTTCTACCTTAGGAACATCCTCCGCCAACTTGATGGGCTTGGGTTCAACTTCCTCAAGAGTTGTACCAGTCCTCAAGGTGATTGTGTTGATACTACCCTTTGGGTTTGTGAGAAGTTGGGAAGGAGAGTTGGATGATCTAGAGGCTTGGTTGGTGTTGGTATTGTTGGTATGAGGTAAGGACATCCTTGAAAGCATTTCAATTATGTTGGACAATTGAGAACTCATGTTACCAAATTGTGCATTGATGTTCCTAGTGTTCTCCTCATTTTTGTCTACCATAATCCTAAGTCTCTCTTGCTCTTGATAGAGTGCACAGTTAGAGTCATCACATTAGTTGGTGGAAGAAGAAAAAGGTTGATTGGTTTGTTGTCTTTGGTGAGGTGTTTGGTATCTATGGTTATTGTTTTGGTTTTATTATAAGTGTTGGTATGGTTGACTATGGTGGTTTTGGTTGGTATTGTTGTGATATTGGGAAGAAGATCGGTTGTTGTTGTGGTTGTTCCCTTGAGCATTGTCCCTCCACCCTTGATTAGAACTATTACCATGAGAATAATTGTTTTGACCTTGAGATTGATACGGTGGACAATTGTTGTAGTTCACGTTGGCTACCGCGAGAGTGTAATCCTCTTGGACTTGATGGCATTGGTCTGTGTAATGTGCGATACTAGAGCATAAACCACATACTCTAGGAGGTCCTTTAAGTTGGAGGATTTGAGGTTGGGCTTGGATGGCTTGGATTGATTGAAATGCCTTTTGTTCTTTGAGAATCGCCGTGAGGAGAGTAGTCATGTCTCCAAGTACTTTAGTCAAAGCCGATTCGGAAGGAGGTGCTTCTACCACACTCTTGGGAGGATTGTTCCTCACCCTCACATGTTGGGTAGCTTCGGCAACATCATTGATCAAACTCCATGCTTTCGCCGCCGTCTTGTTCTTGGAAAGGGAACCACCGCTAGAGGCAGTGAGCAATCTCTTATCCACTGCACAAAGACCTCCAGTGAAATAGCTAATGAGCAAGTGAGTGTCTAACCCATGATATGGACAAGATTCCAACAACCTCTTAAATCGAGTCTAATATTTAAAGAGTGTCTCTTGGTCTTTTTGCATTATACTGGAAATTTCCTTTCGGATGTAGTCAGTTTTCTCTGGCGGAAAGAACTTATCTAAGAACTCTCTTCTCAATAGGTCCCATTCAGTCACCACTTCATCCGGTTGGGAGTAGAACCACTCTTTTGCCGACCCCTCAAGAGAGAAGGGGAAAGCAAAAACTATGATAGCAATCTCATCGGCACCATGCCTTCGTGTCGTAGAACAAGCTACTTGAAAGTCTTGCAAGTTCCTAATAGGGACTTCGCCCAGTAGTCCATGGTACTTAGGGAGCAAGTTAATTATACTATTCTTCAACTCAAAATTCGGATCAAGATTCGGAAACTTAGCTTGCAACGGTTGAAGAATGAGATCCAGTGCTCCTTGTTCGTGCAAGGTAATCCTACGTGACTCTGCCATGTGGTTTTCACCTGTAGTATGCAAAGATGTATCAGTAGTGCCAACACAGGAATAGGGAGTTGTGGACTCTAAGTCACTAGCCGTGTAATCCAACCGCCGCATAGCTTGCCGAGTACGTAACAAGGTTCTTTCAATTTCGGGATCAAACTCAGCTAAACTAGAATTCGGTTGAGACCGAGTCATTCAACTTAGAATTCATAGCTCATGCATTAAAGGAAATCTAAACTAAAAAAAACAAATTAATGAAAGCAAGTAAACTATCTACAATATTCAGATATTCACATAACCAATATCAAAACACACGTTGCAACCATTCCCCGGTAACGGCACCAAAAATTTGAAAGATGAGAATTACCGTTGGTCTAGAATTGCATCAATAGCAATGATCATGTCATAGTATAGTCCTAAACCAACATATAATTCCTTTCAATCAAATTTTGATTTGGCTGTCACAAAGTTAACCCCAATATAAAGTAACCGAGAGTATTAGTCTCGGGTCGCCCTCAAGAGAATAGGCAAACATGTGCATCAATATTGGTTAGAATTTCGGGGTTGTGAGTCATAAACAAGAATTTAAACTACTGAACTTAACATGCAAGGAATCTTAAAATGCAAGAAACTAAATCTAAGCAACTAGAGCCAAGTATAAGCAATTTCAATCTAGTAAGGGAACATATAAATCTACCTCTATTCTAGAACTAAGTAAACAACTAAACTAACTATAGCAAGAATCAAGCAATTGGGATTTTTTTTTGGGTTTCAAATATGAATAATAAAAGGAACTCTTGGCTAGGCATGGGAATCAGGGTCACCATCCTTGTCTAATAACCATATCTTGATAATTATGAGGAACCAAGCTCATTAAGTCTACTTCTACGCTTGAAGTATGTCAAATGGCTTGATCAATCTCAACTTATAAGTCCCAATCTAACTACTAATTGGCTTAGTAGTAGATTGGTGTCAATGGATATCAATTTGACCACTAGGGTTCTCAAATCACCAAATCAATTAGACCCAATGACTCAAGTTTATCCAATTCCTTTAGCCTAGTCCAAGAGTAAAGATAACTACTCCATAATCAAAGGAAACATTTCATCAAACGCATGGTATGCACTAACTAAAGACATATTCAAATTGCAAATTAAATAGAAATCACAAGTACCCACTAGCAATTATCAATGGAAAATAACTCCAATAACACCATCAATCATAGAAAACATCAATGCACTAATAGAAATTCATGATCCACAAAGTTCATAGAATGAGAAAAAAAGGAAAATAATAAGAGAACACAATTCAACACAAGATCTAAACAAAATTATAACTAGATAACTCAAATTAAGTAATAGAAACTAGAATTAACAAGACCCAATTTAGAATTCAACAAGGGAAGATCAAAACAAACTAAATCTAGAAAGAAGTAAGTGTTTCTCCCCCTAGAAAATAAGAACATAAAACTAGCTAAAATTATGTGTAAGGTGTGAATGACTGGATCCCCCCCCCCCTTTCTTCCATCAATTCCTGGGTCTTTTCCATGCAGAATCAAGGTGGATTTGGGCCTGGAGCTTCCCAGAGATCGCCATCCATGATTTCATTAATGAAGTCACGTGCTGAGCATCACGCGTGCACGTCATCTGAGTTCTGTGAGCTACGCGTACGCGTCGAGCATGCGTACGCGTCGGTCACTGCTGCGCCACACTACAAGAAAAACACCCATTCAGGTACACTTGAAAAGTGTAGCCAAAAGTGAAAAAAAATGATGCCTTAGGCTACGGCTACGCTTTTTGGGCTACGGCTACGCTTTTTGGAGTGATTCCTATTCGGCCGTTGCCTATTCTCAAAGGCTACGCTTTTCTGCATCAAGGGCTACGCTTTTGGTGTTTGGGAATAGGCTACGCTTTTCAAGTGATGCTGTCCAGAACCAAATGCTACGCTTTTCAGTTTTCATTTTTCCAGAATAGGCTACGCTTTTCAACGCTACTGCATCACTTGTAAAGCGTAGCCACATTATATACCATAGCTACTTTTTATAAGCGTAGCCTTAGATCCCTCTTTTTTTATACTATAGCTACTGAATATTAGTGTAGCCTTAGGTCCCTCTGTTTTTTTTTATTTTCTATATATATATATTCTAATAATTTTTTTTCTAAAACCTAATATTTAATAATATGATTATATATATAATCCTATTTTTTTAATTAAATTAGTTAAAATTTATAAAATAAAAATAAATACATAATAATACCATACAATATTCTTTAAATAATAAAAATTATCCTTTAACAAAATATATTTATAATGAACTAAAAATATTGGGATGATCATAAATGAGTATTCATACATCTCACACTAAATTAAACATACCCATTTCAAAATATACATTAGACCACTTAGAATTTATTACTAATAAACTATAAAAAACTAAAATATTGTATCCTACATAAGTATCTTCTAATAAAAATTATTAACCTTCTGATAGAAGAGAAAAAAAATCTTGTTCTTTAAATATCTTGTTCAACGGAAGATCGTATTTGGGAGATTTCTGGTTCTTCATCTGCCTCAAATCTTGTTCTGTAGGTTCTGGCAACTACAAAAGAAAAAAATCAAAATTATATAACACTTACTAAACCCCTTAAGGCTTAAATTTGAAAGCATACATAGCACAAAAATGGAAAAAAATGAAATTCACAAACAAAATCAGAAACAAGGTAAAGAAGTGTATATCATACCAATTCAATGTGACCCTGAGGGAAATAGAAAACTGTCTTGAACACAAGGAACATCCATTAATGGCCCTGCACACAGCCTCCATAGCTCTTTAAACAAATCATCACCAGCCCCATCTGCCACAAAACAAAACACAAACATGTTGAAAATTTTGCATGGTTTTTTTCAGACCAAAGTTGAAAACTTTTTTCTCTCATTTTTGCATTAAGCTCTTCCTTAGTAACCTCCATGTTCACAAGGCAAAAGGGTCATTCACTTCATATTGAAAAATTAAAGAAAAACATTAAAAATGAAGGGTCCCAACAACATTAGTCAATTGCTAAAAGAACACAGACATTACTCTTTTTCAGCTCAACACTCACATTAACCAAACATGGTAACAACAAAACCACATGAAAATAAATAAATAAGTGGGAGATATTGAGCAGAGGAAGAGATATTATTAGATCCATTAAGACTTAAAAGAGTCAACTATCTAAGGTAAAGAGTCAACCATAGTCTCTTGAAACTCAGCTCCAAGATAGCCACTAGAAACATGGAACCAATTATCCAATAACAAGTAGTTTGCCACAGTACCCAGAAATATATAGATAGTAATAAGAGACAATCAAGAAGACACGAAAGGAGAGAATGAAGGGCACAGACCTCATTTTGGATCCTGTTGCATAAAGATTCAACCAATTGATTTCTGTCAAATCCCATATTAACCACTTCCTGAAGAAGCTCTTCATCAATCTGCAAAACCATGATATTGGTGGATTTTGTATATATGAATTGATGATAATATATCCAGAAATTCAAATGAAAATGCAACAACAAAAGCCAAAGTTTAAGTTCAAAATCAGCAACAATATCAACCCAGCCAGAGCATTCCAAATTTCAAATATTCACAAACAAACCAACAAATCATGAAACAGAAACAATAGATATTCAATTGGAGCACCTAAATCTGGAGGAAACAATCCTCAACAATTTGATCAAGACACATAGTCCAATCACAATTAAGACACAAAAGCACAAAGATAATCCTGTTTTCTTGTAGTGAATATGAAAACATTGATTCATTGCACTTTTTGAACTTCTTCATTTCACATGAACTTATTATAATTGAGCAGCCAAAAAAGATATAGTGCTAAGTACCTCAAGAACCAAGGCCTTCTTCGTATGAACCTTTTTCGAGGGAAGTAAGAGAGAACCTTCTTCGTATCCACATGACTTTCGTGTGGATTAATTTAAAATATCCGTTACACAAAATCAACACTCAGATTTATAATGAACCTTTTTCGTATACATCATCAATGAATTCTTTGTAGTAATGTAATAAACCATAAGTCCTGAAAGAACACACAGGAGAATGAATGAGGGCAAGAATCAAAATTAAATCTCAAGACCACTGTAATTAAACTACGTGCAAATAATAATTTAGAATATTTTAATAGAATTTGAATTTATGTCAAGGCCTAACTAGCTAAATTTAGAGTGTAAAATCTTAAGCCCTAAACTAGCTGAGGGGAAACTAAGGCAATTATATGAATTCAATCAGCAAAATATAGCAAAATCAACAAACCCTGATGAAGCAATATGCAAAATCATAAAGCAAAATGTAAAATCAAAAAGCAAATTCTAACAAAGGAAGAAAGAATCAATACTATTCAGATTTAACATAAAATTTTCAGTACATGTCCTCTAATTATTCCTTTTCTCTTAATCAATACTATTCAGATTTAGAATCAATATGTCATCATTCTTGTTATTCAGATTCACAACACCAACAGGAGCAATTAAAAGTTCACGGCAACAACACCAACAATTAAATCACAATAACAAAATAAAAACAAGAAAAAAACAATAACAAGCGGAATTCAAACTCAGATGCGGGCCAGAACTCAAACCGAGATGAGGGAGAGGGAGCAGTGGGGCACAGGCGACAGAAATGGAATAGACAACGGCCATGGAACAGAGGCGAAGCAACCCGACAATAGACAAGCTGCGACGGTACTGGAGCAGTGGGTGTGGGGACGGCGGCTGGACCAGATTCGACGGCGGCGACACAGCTTGAAGAAGAGCAGTAGGATGGAGTTTTTTAAAATAAAAAATATAAATATTTAATCAACAAATTTTATTATCAGATTTTAAGTAAAAGCATTTGCAAGATAAAATAGGATATACAGAAGAATGGTAAACAAATCAAAAGGAGCCCATTTTTCTGCCTCATGATTCATTCCAACCAAGTGATGAAATTCAAGCAATGAAGTTTTTATATACACTTTTCACATACTATATATTTTTATTTTTGCCATTGTTCAAAAAAGCTCTTGGTGTTTATTTAGCTGAGTGGGTAGTAATTATAGAGCATAGTTAATTTTTCAGAAATTTAGAAATTAGAACCAAAGTGAAAATGAGAATCCCTTTCTTTATCAAAAATTCAAATGCGCAAATTCCATCTTCATATAGTTTGAATTTCCATCTTTTGTTGGAACAAAAAAAAGTAACTTTATAGGTAGCATCCAAGATTTTTTCATTCTAATTATCTCCCTGAAGTAAAAATAAGAGATTAGAAATATACACATCAAAGTTTAGTAGTTTGGATGCAATGGCATCAATCTTCTCTAAATACTCATTTATTGTAGCCTTAGAAATCCTGCATGACCAGAGTCAGACACTAATCCACAAATATTCAGTTAAAGAAACACATAAATATATCAGGAATATAGTAGCTTTTATAAATAATAAGTTACTGGTTCTACTTTTAAACACAAACAATGTTCAATGTAAGTCATTTAGATTACTATTGTATAAGGTGTCTTATTATGTTAGGCACAATATTGGGCCACACTCATCTTTTGGAATAAGTTATTTTTAACAGAACCAGAAGGCAATTGCAATTTAAGGGAAGAGAAGGGAACACAGCAAGTGTCACTAACAGATTCCAAAACTAGCTGCCTCAGATGGCGTGAACAAAACACCAAACAAATTACTCGAATCTAATTAACTAAATACATATCAATCAAAATGTCACCTGGAAAATAAATAAACATTTTAAAATCCATGGAAGAAAAAACACACCTCTGAGGTTTTCGGAGGATGCAATAAACTTGAGACAGACTGCTTTCAGCTGAAAACAATGATGCTGCTCTGCTAATGCTAAAGTTGTAGCCAGTGTTTATACAATCAACATTCTGATCTTTCACAGGACCACAAATTTGGGCTCTGAAAACGGGTGACCGTGCAGCTAGTGCCAATTTATGGGCCGCAAAAATTTCTCCATTCACTTCAAAACTAACATCAGTTCCTCTTCCGCTTTTCAGTAGTTGACCAAATTGCTCACCAATGTTAGATGGAGGGATTCCTATAGAATAGATTCTAGGGCCTTTTGTGTGTGATCTCACCACACCAACACTACAATTTATTGAGTTTTGTTTACAGGTTGGATGAAAAGTAGCTGGAAAAATAAGTATAATCGTTTGGAGCAGACAATATTAGCTAGAAACCAGAACAATGCACAGCATCAATATAGACATCACAGTAAATATTGTTTGATGTAATAACAAGTAGGATTTCGGTTCAAAAATGGCGTATCTGGCTCATGCATCAACTTAGTTACTCTCAAATTTCAACATTCTAATTGAAATACAAGAAATACATAAGAGCATAGTTGTTGTGTTTGTGATTACCGAGCGGAAACCGGTTTCTAAAATCGGAACCCTAAACCCTCAAATTTTAGAATCTAATGGAAATTAATTCATACCTAATCGACGCCGTGAGCACAGAGAGGACGACGAGAAGCGCAGAGATCGACGATGGTATGGGCGGCACAGCGACGATCAGAGCAGGAAGGCGAAGAGGAGCGACGGTCAGTGGTGAGTGGTGAGTCGTGTGTGGCGGTGACTGGTGAGTGGGGGTGAGTGGTGACTGGCGTGCGACGATAGTGAGACGGCGGGTTTTGATCTTTGCGATGGCGAGGGTTTTCTTCGTGCTTTGGAGGTTTGGGTAAAAATTTCTTCTCTGAAAGGGTTTTCTGAAAGGGTTTTCGATCTTCTCCGAAAAGTGATGATGAGCTTTGGAGGGAATGACTAAAAATTTCACTAAGTGGGTGGTGAGTGTGCGTGCGTGCTTACGGGAAAGATTTCAGAGGGGAAAAATTCACAAGTGTCAAGTTTTTGGCTTTAGATACATTAGGCATCACTTTTAAAACGCACCCAAAACTCAATAAATAGGCTACCCTCTAAAAGCGTCTTCTTTGATACAAAAAGTGAACCTATAGATATCAACCTACGGCTACGCTTTATAAGTGATTTCTATAATACCTAAGGCTACACTTTTTAAATGATGCTACAATTGTGTATCCTTTTCTCTTATAAAAGGGCAACACGGAGAAAAGCGTAGCCTATTCCTAGAATAGGCTACACTTTTCAAATGTAGCTTAAAAAAAGTGTAGCTGAATGGGTATTTTTCTTGTAGTGCCAATCCACGTGTGCTCATCGCCTTCAGTTCTCCAAAGCTTCATTCTTCATGTCCCTTCCATTTTTGCATGCTTCCTTTCCATCTTCTAGACCATTCTTGCCCTATAGATCCTGAATCCACTCAACAAACACATCACGGCATTGAATGGTTATAGAAGAGGATTAAAATATAGCATTTTTAAGGTTGAAAAAGCATGTTTTATGTCATGAAGCAAAATTAGGAAGGAAACACAAAACCATGCAATTTATATGAATAAGTGCAGAAAATATTGATATAATCCTCCAAATTCTACACAAGATAAACCACAAAATTGGGGTTTATCAGCGTGCCACGCCTTATGATAACCCGCAAATTAGAATCATTAAAGCTCAAAGAAGCGTGCCACACTATGCAGGTCGTGCCATGCCCCAAAGGAACAAACCCCATGTTGTGCATACGCACAGGTCCATTTCAAGCTCAGGGTGTGTGTACACACAAGTACACTTTAAGCCAGGGAGCATGCCACGTTGTGCATAGCGTGCCACGCTCTATAACAATACAACGAGTAGGCATGCCATATTCAAAGGGAGGCATGCCACGCATAAGGAGCCAAGCAGCAAATCAAGTTCAGGCATGCCACGCATGAGCAAGGCATGCCACGCCTGACTCAATTCCAAAGAAGGCGTGCCACGTGCAAGTAGGACATGTCATGCCCTAACCAAGATTCAAGGGGGTGTGTCACGCAGTGAAGCCAGTGTGTCCAGCCCTGATCAAGAAGATTAGTCCAGTACTTATCCTTCAAAGCCTAATGTCAAAGATATGATTTCAAATTGAAGATTAGAGAAGATTCTATAATTAATTAGTTTTGAATTTGATTCTATTTTGAATTTTAAGATTTAAATTGATTAGGAATTATCTCAATCATTTAGATTAAGATTAGATTAGGTTTGAATTTTGAATTAGAAACCCTAGGTATAAATAAGTGAATGGGATTCACAATAGACACCAGTTCCTCTATAACACTTTCACTTTTGTTTTTGCACCCAGCATGAGTAACTAAACCTTTATTACGGGTCGAGTCCTGTTTATTGTGAGTCACGATTGAAGCTGCCACTACTGCAGGGCGGGAGAAAAAGGAGTTTAGTGTCACGTAGTTAAGTCATGATCGAGGTAGGGGCATTTTCTTAAACTTGTTTTTACTTTCAAGAATTGTTACAAGTCGATATTATTAAGGAAAATATATTTTTATGATTACGTGAGTCTTATGGATTGAATTGAACTGTTTTAGATGGATGTGAATATTTATCTGATTGATTTATTGAATTATTGAGAAGGTTGGTTATTATGATCTGTTGATTTTGTTTGTTGAGTTGGTCGTTGTTGGACTGGTTTCTTGAAATTGGTTTCTGGATTATGATAGAATGATTATCGAGTGTTTGAACATGTTTTGATAATTGTGGCTGAATTATTGTGATAGTGGTTTATTGAAATGGATTGATGCTAAAAATGATTCGAATGGTTGAGAGATGTCTGGTTTGAATTGGTTGGAACTCTTGAAGTGTGGTAAAGTCTGAGTTTTAGGGGAGATGCTGCCGAAATTTTATAAGTTTGCACGAAAGTGAATAATAAGAATTAACTTATTTGTTTTTATTTTGATTAAAGAATTATGTTTTGAGTTTAATTTATTATGAAAATAGTTATGTTTTAAGTTTGTCTATTATGAAAAGAATTATGTTTTGGGTTTGATTAGAATTATGTTTTAGGTTTGATTAGAGAGCCACATTTTGAGAAGTTTTAGTGAATTTAAAGTATTTGAATTTAATTGGTAAAGAGAGATTATTTTTTAGTCTTTGGGAAGTTAGTAAACTTGAGAATGAGTTTCATTTGATTACTTTTAATGAAAGGGTTATGCTTTGAAAAATATTTTGGGAATTTAATATAAATGATTTTCTTGAGTCTTTTGAAAGAGATTTAAACTGAAAATGGTTTCGAAATTAGTTTGAAAATTTTTGATTGAGTAAATTGATTCGAGCATTATTGTCGGTCTAGAATTCCTCTTAATAGAAAAGGAAATTCGTTGTAAGCATAGTTCCAAACCAACTAGTAATGCTCAAATCAAATTTAAAAGTGTTTTAGTTGTCACAAGTACAAACCCCAAATGAAAATTAACCGAAGTACTTAAACCTCGGGTCGTCTCACAAGGAATTGCAATGAAGTGGTCAATTATTGGCTATGAAGATGCAAGAGGGTTTGATTTGATGAACGGGCAAGAAAATAAATGACTAGAAAAATAAAGAAAGCGACTAAGGGAAGAAATTAATAAAGAGAGAGATTCATGGCAAGGGTTGAGATCATAGGCTTTCTATCCTAGTCACTAATAGCAATAATTAACAAGAATTTATCTCATTACGTCATCCCCGATGATGGAAGAAGGTAACATATTATCTTCACACTCGAAGAAAATCTAATAAAACTATCTAATCTCCATCCAAATGTCCTAATCAACTCACTAATTAAATTAGCAAGAGATTAGAGTTAATGGAAACAATACTAGCTAACAACTCTAGATTACCAACATGAGTTGGGTATTCATGACTCAAGATCACCAAATTTCTCTTTCCAAGCCAAGAATGCTCAAAATCTACTCTAACATCATTCCGAGCATTTTGTCAAACACTTGGAAGCCATAAAAGGAAAGCATAGTAAATTGCAAGGAAGAATGAATTCTAACAACTACCAACGGGCAAGACAAGTAAAATCAACAACTCAAATCATCAATACAAGGACATTAACATTAATTGCATTTAAGGGAATCCAAATCCACAATGAGTCCATCAACATAAAAGGGATAAAAAGGGGAAATTAACACTACAACTAAGAGAATTGAGATGTAGGAACAAGAAATTGTAAAAGAAACAAGATGAAAGTAACAATTCAACCCTAGATCCAAGAGAAATTAACCTAATCCTAACCTAATTCTAGAGAGAAGAGGGAGCTTCTCTCTCTAGAAAACTAACTAAAGGCTCATCATGACTACACTAAGTGCACCCCCTTGCCCCAGCTTGAATTCTGCATGAAATATTCTCAGAAACGAGTTGGATTTGGGCCTGGGCAGCTCAGAAATCGCCCCCAGTGTTTTCACTTTAATGAGGTCACGTGCGAGCTACGACGCGTACGCGTGGGCACGTGTATGCGTCGCTTGGCGTTTTTCTATCCACGCGTGCGCGTCATGTCACGCGTACGCGTCACCATGTGACCTCATCTCCACGCGTGCGCATCGATGTATGCACTCCCAATCCTTGTTTTCTCTTGAATTCTCCACTTTGCATGCTTTTCTCCTCATTCCTTCCATCCAATACTTGCCTTATGAACCTGAAATCACTCAACAAACACATCAAGGAATCGAATGGAATTAAAGTGAATTAAAATACCAATTTAAGGGCCTAAAAAGTATGTTTTTACACTTAAGCACAAATTAAGGGAGAATTACAAAACCATGCTATTTCATTGAATAAATGTGGTAAAAGGTGATAAAATCTCCCAAATTAGGCACAAGATAAACCACAAAATTGGGGTTTATCAAACCTCCCCACACTTAAACCAAGCATGTCCTCATGCTAAACCAAGAAGGAGACAAAAGGTATCAACATTTATTCAATGCAAACTAACTAAATGTAACCTATCTAAATGCAATCTATCTAAATGAATGTGATTGCTTGGTCAAAATAAATCAATTCCCAGGAAAATCAATATAAGCACAAGGGCTAAGGGTATCAACAACCAAACCAAACCATAATTGAATTGAGTTATCAAAAATTATATAAACTTGCAAGAAAAGAGATGATCATAGGTGAAAACATGTAATTGAGCATCAAACCCTCACCGGATGTGTATCCGCTCTAGTCACTCAAGTGTATAGGGTTGATCACTCAATTCTCTCCTAATCATGCTCTCCAAATTTTTTTTCCTCTAACAATCAATAATTATTCAATGCATGCATACATATATCATGAGGTCTTTTCATAGGTTGTAATAGAGTAAGGATTGAGGTAGGATGCATATGGCTAAGTGGACTTGAATTTGAATCTTTGATTAACTTTAACTTCCCACCTAACCTATGACAACCTATACAATTTCAAAGCTAACCTAACTACCCATTCTTCACTTATTCACACACTCATGTATTCTTTTCTTTATCACGACTCATATGCATTGATTATTATTGAGCTTCACTTTGGGGCATTTTTGTCCCCTTTTTATTTCTTTTCTTTTTCTTTTATTTCTTTTTCTATTGTTATTATATATATATATATATCTATTATTTCTTTTCTTTTTGCACTATAGTATATACAAAAGCATCAATGCATATGATTTTACATAATTGATACATGTGTATGTACCAAATTTCCATGATTTTCAACAAACCACAAAATACACTTTTATCTCTACCTAATGTTCCCAACTCTCCCAAACTCAAATGATAAGCACTCTCACTAGTCTAAGCTAATCAAAGATCCAGACAAGGGACATTTATTGTTTTTCGCTTTAGGTTTGTAATGTGCTAAAATTAAGAACGAATGGGTTAAGCATAGGCTCAAAACTGGTTAACAATGGAAGATAAAAGGTAGGCTATTTGGGTAAGTGAGCTAATCGAAACAATGGCCTCAATCATATAAATGTATTCATACATAAAATAATGGACATAAAGAATCAAACGAATCAAAGATTACAATCATAGAAAGAGAATAATATACACAAGAATGGAATAAGTGGTTATAAGATGTAACCACACAGTTAAGGCTCAAAAACTCACAAGCTTGTGTTCTTAGCTCAAAACATGTTCCACAATATATGTAATTCAAGCAAGTTCTATGAAAAAAAAAATTTACTCAAATCAATTGGGGTGTCTTATGGATGACATTCTTAAAAAATCTCATTATTTTGACAAAGCTTATTACCTAAATGCAACGTTATGATTGAGAAATGTAAAAATCCTTAGTTTAATCTATCCCCTTTTCAATCAAACCAAATCTCATAAGCAAAAAGAAAGACGGACCACCTAACAACGCATCTTCACAGACCAAGAACCTTGGTGCAGCTGGGCCATCCTAGACTTAAACCAGAGGCCTCGGCCGTGAAGTAAATCATCGCACCTACGGTCCAATCCAACCAATTGGGAGAGAATCAATAGATTCCTTTTCGGGAGCGATTTATCCTTCCTGAAAATAGCTAAAATAACTACACATATATGCTATCAACTAAAAATGTAAAACAAACTAAACATCTCAAAATATACACAAACTAAATATGCCAAATGCACAATGTGAAATAAGGTATCTAAAAATACTACAATAATCCAAAGTGCCGTAAATGAGAATGTAAGTACTAAAATAAGACAAAATAAAGGCACTAAAACTGAAGTCTGAAAATGGTCACCAAAATATAAACTCCGCCGACGACGTCGGCCTCCCCACGATTAGAGTGAAGCATCGTCCCCGATGCTATAAGTGAGACTAGGTGGAAGGGTCGACATCTGCATCTGTCTGGGGCTCTGGCTGCGGCTGTGGCTGTGGCTGTGTAGAAGCCTGAATCTCTGGAGGTGCCTCTGCCTGTCTAGCCTCCTCTTCATGATCCGTCTCCTCCTCAGAATGGTTGGAAGTGTCAGAATTAGGGGGTATGACGGCTCCCAGCGATGCCAACATCTGAAAAACACGCTGAAAGCGTCGCTCGATGCGACGATCGCTCCGGTCCATGTGCGTGATAAGATGCTAAACTAGTCTGTATGTCGGCTGTGGTGCTGATGATGGTGGTGGTGGTGGCTGACTGGACGCTGTGGATGGTGCGGCTGCAGCTTTATAAGATGATGGCTCAGAGGCTGCTGCTGCTGAAGAAGGTGGAGGTCTAGATGCTACTACTGCCGCTGAGCGGGCTCTGGATCTGCGCAGGGCTGGCTTGTCGTTCACCCAGGTCCCCCACAAAATTAATTTCTCCTTTCCGTGGATCGAGGGTGGCGACTCGTCATCTGGCAACCAAGGTATGCCAGCCCGCTGAGCCATCTTCGTGACCAAAGCAGGGAATAGGAGTGTGCCTCAGACATGTGCTCGCCATATGAACCTCCTGATCAGGCAGGGAAAGTACAGCTGATGCCCCTCCATAATGCACCTTATCAGAACGAGCATGTCCACCGGAATCTCTATGAAGTGCGTGGTAGACATCACATAATGAACTAGAATCTGCTGCCATACCCTCGCCTCCCTAGTCAGGTGCTTGAAAAACATCCCCTTGGGTTTCATGTTGTTGGTATCCAGCTCCCAAGGGGCGTCCGGACCGGCAATCATATCCCTCAAGGCATCATAATCATATGTCATGCAGTGCATTTCCACCTCAGCCTGCATAAAAGCATCTGTATCACTGGTCTTGGGCTCACAACGGAGTACCCCATCAATGTCAGCTTCTGTAATCAGAATCTGCCCGCCTCACAGGTGAATCAATTCAAGGGTCGAGCTGAAGAAATTGCAGTAAAATTCTCGGACCAATGACTCATTCACTCTAACTAGCTCCCTATCCGTGAAGGCCAGGCCCAACCCCTCAAGCCGAAGCTCAATGGACTGTCTCAAATCAATAGGAATCGCTAATTTCTTCTCCAGGTTGAGCTTCCGCTTCTGAAAAGTTGGGAAGCGGAGCTCATAGTACAAATTAGGAAACTACTCTGGAATGGTAGAGGGCAAGAGCTGGTTCTCCTTATCCTTGTCATCCAGGTATATCTTAGCATAACTGTAGAATGCAGAATTAGCGGAAGACTGAGATTTCTACCTCTTCCTGGAGGTAACCTTTGCCTTCCCCTTGCCTCTGTCAGACATCCTGAAAAACAGAAATAACAGGATATAGAAAATTAAGAAAAGCAGAGGGATGGAAAAATAAAGTAATAGGTAGCAGACAGAAAATAGACAATAGAATGATATCGATATACTCATGAAGTAAGTCAAAGGAGATGAAATCTCGGAATGCAAGCGAAACAGAATTTAGAAATCAATCCAAAATACAATCCAAGAAATCATGCAAT
Organism: Arachis ipaensis; assembly: GCF_059453495.1. Classification (NCBI taxonomy): domain Eukaryota; kingdom Viridiplantae; phylum Streptophyta; class Magnoliopsida; order Fabales; family Fabaceae; genus Arachis; species Arachis ipaensis. The sequence goes on along the minus strand of NC_142442.1, from coordinate 113,712,347 downwards.
AAGAGTAAAAGGCTTGTTTGTTAAGTAACAGTAATAATCATGCCTTAAAGAATATAGAAGAGTCAATGTGAAAACTAGAAAGAAGAGTTAGAAAGTTAACTAAGTCAAAGTTAGAAAACTAGGTTAGAAATCAGTGGCATGACAATTATGGGACTTAACCAAGAGAAGTTCAAAAAGTATATGAAACAAGCATACTCACATTCATGAGGGTGATGCAAGACATTGATGATGAATTATGGAATGCATAAAAGTATAGAAAAAGGGAAATGAATCATCATCAATGGGTTGGTCACTTAAGTTTGTGAAAATCAGTGTTGAAGGATTAAGAGGGAACTCATGTACCTACGGGAAATCGGGTAATAAAGATGGCTACATGAGTGAATTTACACCAATGATTACAACTCTAGAACCTCGTTCAAACAGAAACAAGACTAGGCCACTTAGAGGTTTAGAAAACACGTCAATGGCAATGAGAAAAGTATGAATAAAAGCAGCCATAAAGGATGAAAATTGGACCTAACTTGCATGAGTTAAAATATTCAGAGGTTCAAAATTGATTTGGGTAATGAAGGTCCTAATTGTCACAGAATTTCAACAATTAAAACCTTGATTCCGTCAATGTACATGAACAGGGAACCAAGATACAAAATGGGAATGCTGGCCAGATCAACTTAAGACATGAACTTGGTATGAGTCAACTGAGGCTTAGTTCAAGGAATACCAAGTTCAGTTATTAAGCTGTAGTTAACAATAGGAAAGTTTCCAAAAATTTTGGCAGCATTCCGGCAGTAAATCGGATGTTCTCGGATAGTCAACAGCAGCAAAAATAGTTTCATATAAATCCAAAATACAACAAACATGTCTACAAGCAAGGATTTCATATGTGTAGGCAGCATCAAGCAAAACAATACGGCTTGAATCAGCATAGCAGCAGTCAAATAGCATACCAATAAATAGTATCAAACAGCAGAAAAATAGAACACCATATCATCATTAAACAGTTAAGCAGTTTCACAATCAGCTATTTCAGACACCAAGAGCGGGGCAATTCTCAGACCTAAATTCTCTAACCACATCCTAACTACCTAACCACATGTAATTCTATCTAGCCTAATCTTAACAGAAATTAAGCAATTACTGAAAAAGCTTGAAAATGAACTAAAAGAAAATTAAAAACAGAGTAATACTAAAATAAAGGGAAGAACATGGAAAAACTTGGAATAAGTAAAAGACAAAAATGGAAATGGAAGGAGATTGAGGGAAGTGACTGGAAGAGAGTGGCGACACCTTTGACCTAGTGGTGGCAGAAAAGCGGTGCAAAGCAGAAGAGAGCAGAGAGTGGCTCCGGGTGCAAGGGAAATGACTGAATCTGCCCTGGTAGGAGGCAATGTAGAGAGGGGTGAAACGAGGTAAGGAAAGAGTTGGTGGTGATAGAATAGAGGTCGCCAGCGGTGATGAGGGACCACGGCGGTTGCTGGTCGGAGCAAAGAAGAGAGATGGTTAAACAGAGAAGGAGAAGGTGGAAGAAGAGGGGAGAGAAGAAGAGAAAAGAAAGGGGAAAGAAAGAGGGTGATCGGCGGCTGTTGGGTCGCCGGAGTGGTGGCTGGTGGTGGCGGTTGAAGAAACTTGGGGGTTGTCAATGGAGGTTTTGGAAAGAGGGAGAAGAAAAAATGAAATGTTGAAAGGGGAGGGGCGCGACTGGCCTAGGGCTTGCGCGTTGATGGTGTTATTGATTTTGAATCCATGCGTACGCGTCCATGACGCGTGCGCGTGGGTGGAGCAAACGAAGCATCGATGCGTATGTGTCGTACATGCTTGTGCGTGAATGGAATTCGTGTAAGTTGACGCGTACGCGTGAGATGGAATTGTGCTGAAGGCACAGTTTTGGCACCAATCTAGCACAAGTCTCTGAAAAATGTATGGGGGCTATGTTGGCACATCGACGGGTATGCGTCGGGCATGCGTACGCGTGCCTGGCCTCCTCTTTTTTTTTTTTTGAAACACTAAAATAGAGCTTAAAATTCTCCCAACACTATTTACAATTCAAAACCAACCAAAATGCAAATTAACGACGAATCTTTAGGTTTTTCAAAAATTTTCAAATATAAAACTAAGGAAACTTGTAATACAAGCAAAATACAATTCAAAAACAAGGTGCAATTTAAACAAAGCAACAACTCAAGTATGAAAACAAGAATATTCAAAGAAGAAGAACTACCTACAATGGCAACTCAATTCATTCATTAATTATATTTACAAGAGAATGGGAAGGGTTTACCATGGTGGGGTTTCTCCCACCTAGCACTTTTGTTTTAAGTCTTTAAGTTGGATGTTTGGTGAGCTCCGTGTCATGGCGGCCTATGCTTGTATTCATCCTTGAATTTCCAAGGATGCTTGCTCCTCAAATAGTTGTCAGAATTTCCAACCGGCCACACCAAGGTTGGGTGAAGTTCTACCCAAGATATGAGCTCCCAAAATTGACCTTCATATTGTGATCCGGGATCCCATATCTTATTTTCAAACCCATCTCCTAATTGATCATCATAATTTTCTCCAAGTGGTAGAAAAGGCAAATTCTCACTAAGGCACCAAGCAATCCTCCTAGACCCATTCAATTGAATACTACACCAATCCATGCTCTTCAATTTTGAGCTTCCCTCCATAATGAGCCTAGACTTACAACACCAACCTCTAAACGTCCTCCTTTTACGCTTAATTCCACAAAGCGTCCTAAGTTGGCCATTCGTTTTAAGAACACCATAGTTGAGTGGGATAATGAAGCTAAGAGTTAAAAGATTTACCCACTCAAATGAAGGATTAGATGGCAACCTAGGTAGAGAAGTTCCCAACGGTCTTGATAAAGCGCGCTCCATTCTCGTCCATCCTCTTCTAGAGGCTTCCACCACTTGGCAATGTTCTTCAAGCTCTACCTCTTGCCAAGCTTCTTCAAGTTCACATTCTTCTTCACCGAATTCTTCTATCTCTTTCCCATCACTCAAATCATAAATAGGAGGTTGAGTGAAAGCTACCTCATCATCAATTCCAAGCATAGTGGAGAAGGACTCATCAAGCTCAAAAGGATCATATGTTGGTGCGGAATCATCATGTATAAGGGGGCTAGTTGCTTGTACCACTTCTTCCAATCTTTCTTCTTGGTGGCTTTCTTCTAATTCCTTCTCTTCTCCGTTGCTCACCAAGCTTGTGGGAAGTGAGGCATCTTCTTTAATCTCTATGTCAAGCCCAATAGGAGAGGATTCAATTGTAGACAAAAACTCGGTAATGATTGAATCCATCTCTTGATCAACCCCTTCGAAATCTTCAACTTGAGATTCCTCTGTATACTCAACATATCCTAAACACCCAATTACTACCTCCTCTTGTTGCACTTCTTGCTTTAACTCCTCTTCTTCACCTTGGAGCTCCAAATTCACTCCTTTACTAAGTTCTTTAGTTGTTTCTTCACATTCAACAATGGGAGTGCTTTGCTCGCGCAAGCTTAGGCAGGCCGAGACTATGTTGCTAACGAATTCTACCATGATAGCCATCTTGGCTTCTAGCTCCTTAAACTCTTTTTTCGTCCCCTCTTGTTGCCTTAGGATATGGGATTCAAGATCTCTTAGTTCTAGCATAAGGGCTTCATTTGAGGGCGGTGGTGGAGGAGAGGGTTCATTGTTTGAGGGAAAGGTATTGTATTTGGAAGGTGGTTCATATTGGTGAAAGTCTTAAGGTGGTGTGTATAAAAATTGTGGTTCTTGGGAGTATTGATGTTGGAATGGTGGTGGCTCCAAGTATGGTTCATATGGTGGTCGGTTTGGTAGGTATGGGTTAGGATCATATGGAGGTGTTTGATGGTATGGGGCTTGTGAGTATGGTTGTTGAGGACTATGATGAGGGGAGGGGTCATATGTATGCGGTGGTTGTGGTTGACAATCACAATAAGGGTCATCACATACATTGGATTGGTATGCCTTAGGATTTGGGTTGTACCCATAAGAATCCGGAGGAGGTTGTGGCCAAGAAGGTTGATCAATCCTTTGAGGCTCCTCTCTTCTTTGATTGTTCCATCCTTGGTGCATATTGTCATTGTAGCTCCCATTTCCTACAACATAGTTTGAACCATACTCAGCCAAAAGGATGAGAATTCATAGTGACAAGAGAAAATAAAGACAAAAGCTAACAAGAGATAAAGAAAACAAAGTCCTACAACTAGCAACAACTAACAAAGAAACAAAAGGCAAACATATTCACAATATACACAATAGCCAATAACATAGCACCATTGTAATTCACCGGCAACGGCGCCATAAATTTGATTCGAGCATTATTGTCGGTCTAGAATTCCTCTTAATAGAAAAGGAAATTCGTTGTAAGCATAGTTCCAAACTAACTAGTAATTCTCAAATCAAATTTAAAAGTGTTTTGGTTATCACAAGTACAAACCCCAAATGAAAATTAACCGAAGTATTTAAACCTCGGGTTGTCTCACAAGGAATTGCAATGAAGTGGTCAATTATTGGCTATGAAGATGCAAGGGGGTTTGATTTGATGAACGGGCAAGAAAATAAATGACTAGAAAAATAAAGAAAGTGACTAAGGGAAGAAATTAATAAAGAGAGAGATTCATGGCAAGGGTTGAGATCATAGGCTTTCTATCCTAGTCACTAATAGCAATAATTAACAAGAATTTATCTCATTACGTCATCCCCGACGATGGAAGAAGGTAACATATTATCTTCACACTCGAAGAAAATCTAATAAGACTAGCTAATCTCCATCCAAATGTCCTAATCAACTCACTAATTAAATTAGCAAGAGATTAGAGTTAATGGAAATAATACTAGCTAACAACTCTAGATTACGAACATGAGTTGGGTATTCATGACTCAAGATCACCAAATTTCTTTTTCCAAGCCAAGAATGCTCAAAATCTACTCTAACATCATTCCAAGCATTTTGTCAAACACTTGGAAGCCATAAAAGGAAAGCATAGTAAATTGCAAGGAAGAATGAATTCTAACAACTACCAATGGGCAAGACAAGTAAAATCAACAACTCAAATCATCAATACAAGGACATTAACATTAATTGCATTAAAGAGAATCCAAATCCACAATGAGTCCATCAACATAAAAGGGCTAAAAAGGGGAAATTAACACTACAACTAAGAGAATTGAGATGTAGGAACAAGAAATTGTAAAGGAAACAAGATGAAAGTAACAATTCAATCCCTAGATCCAAGAGAAATTAACCTAATCCTAACCTAATTCTAGAGAGAAGAGGGAGCTTCTCTCTCTAGAAAACTAACTAAAGGCTCATCATGACTACACTAAGTTCTCCCCCCTTGCCCCAGCTTGAATTCTGCATGAAATATTCTCAGAAACAAGTTGGATTTGGGCCTGAGCAGCTCAGAAATTGCCCCCAGTGTTTTCACTTTAATGAGGTCACGTGCGAGCTACGACGTGTACGCATGGGTCACGCGTATGCGTCGCTTGGCGTTTTTCTATCCACGCATACGAGTCATGTCACGTGTACGCGTTGCCAGGCGACCTCATCTCCACACGTGCACATCAATGTATGCTCTCCCAATCCTTGTTTTCTCTTGAATTCTCCACTTTGCATGCTTTTCTCCTCATTCCTTCCATCCAATACTTGCCTTATGATCCTGAAATCACTCAACAAACACATCAAGGCATCGAATGGAATTAAAGTGAATTAAAATCACCAATTTAGGGGCCTAAAAAGTATGTTTTTACACTTAAGTACAAATTAAGGGAGAATTACAAAATCATGTTATTTCATTGAATAAATGTGGTAAAAGGTGATAAAATCCCCCAAATTAGGCATAAGATAAACCACAAAATTTGGGTTTATCATAAATATGAGTTTTATGAAAGGGAACGGTTTAGAGTGATATTGTTTTGAAGGTTTCGAAAAATGTTATAAAAATTGATTTTGGTTTTAAAGGAAAGTGATTTGAGGGAAAGTGATTCTTGGCGTGCTATGAAATGAATGTATATTGCTATTGAAGTAACTGGGCAAGTTGAGATTGAGGATTCTCTCTCTTGCTATGATAGAAAAGTTGAGATTGAGGATTTCCTTATTTGTTACGGTGGATGATGATCGGATTTTTGTATGGTTTAGAATTTCACAATAAATTCTCGTTGCAAGTATAGTTCTAAACCGACAATGAATCCTCACAAGCAAAAAAAATGTTTGTCACAAGTACAAACCCCAATAAAAATAACCGAAGTATTCAAACCTCGGGTCGTCTCTCAAAGGAATTGCAGGAAAGTGTTATTGTTATTGGTTATGGGACAGTATATTTTGGGGTTTTGAATAAGAGACATGAAATGTAAATGACAAGAAATTAAAAGAAACTCAAATGATAAAAAGGTCTTGGCAAGGGTGATGGTTAAGGGTCTATATCTTTGTCACTAACCACAACATGATAACTGCAAGGATCAATCCCATTAAGTCATCCTCTAACAAGTAAAGGAAAGTCAAATGAGCTACATCAATCCCAATCCATAAGTCCTAACTTTCTCACTAATTAACTTAGTGGAAGCTAGAGTCAATGGACACCAATTATCAAGACTTGGACATTAGCAACTCAAGTTCACCTAAGTTACCATCCCAAGCCAAGAACACAAAAATCTACTCTAACATCCTTCCAAGCATTCAATCAAACACTTGGAAGGCATAAAAGGAAAGTAAGATGAAATTTCAAGAAAAGTAAATATACAACTACCAATTGGAAGGAATTAACAACAACAAAGCAAGTGAACAATAAAAGAAATCAAACATAAATTGCATTAAAAGAAAACAGAAGAAACAAGAGTGCATCACCAACAAAGTAAACAGTTACAAAGAGTAAAATACTAAACTAAGAAAACAAAGGTAGAGGAACAAGAAATTAGAAAGGAAAAGTAAATCAAAGCATGAATTAAACCTAGATCTAAGAAATCATAATCTACATCTAACCAAATTCTAGAGAGAAGAGAGAGCTTCTCTCTCTAGAAACTAACTAAAGCATGATGAAATTCAATTATGTGCTCCCCCCTCACTCCTCTTGAATTCTGCATGTAATAGGCTCAGAAATGAGTTGGATTTGGGCCTGAGAAGATCAGAAATCGCCCCTAGCGTTTTCACTTTAATGAGGTCACGTGCGAACATCGACGCATACGCATGTGTCAGGCGTACGCATTGCTTGGCATTTTTGCTTTCCATGCGTATGCGTCATGTCACGTGTACGCGTCGCCATGCGACTTCAAATTCATGTGTGCGCGTCTGATGCGCGTATGCATCGGTGAATGCATCCCAAATCTTTGATTAACCTTGAAATTTCCATTTTGCATGCTTTTCTCTCCACTCCTTTGATCCATTCCTAGCCTTTTCAACCTGAATTCGCTAACAAACACATCAAGGCATCTAGTAGAATCAAAGGTGAACCAAAATTAACCAATTAAAGGCCTAAGAAGCATGTTTTCACACTCAAGCACAAATTAGGAGAAAGTTATGAAACAATGCTATTTTATTGAATAAATGTGGGAATAATGGATGAAATCCACTAAAATTAAGCATAAAATGTACCACGAAATAGTATGGAGGTGGAAATTTTGAATCCACGCGTACGCGTGGGTGACGCGTGCGCATGGATGGTCGAAAAGCTTAGGGTCACGCGTATGCGTAGGGCATGCGTACGCGTGGGTTGGTGCTCTGTTTTTCAAAAGTTTTCAAGTTCTTGCACCAAACCAAGCATTTCAACCCTCTAAACAGCCACCAAAAGACCATAAAACCTTATTTAACATACTAGACTACCAAATAAACTCAACAAACCAATCAAAACATGAAATTAAACTAATTTTACCAATATTTACAAAAGAGAAAAAAATGAAAAGATGTTACCATGGTGGGGTGTGTCCCACCTAGTACTTTTGTTTATTGTCCTTAAGTTGGACTTATGGGGAGCTCCTCATCAAGGTGGCTTGTGCTTGAATCCATTCGTGAACATCCACCAATGCTTGGACTTCCAATACGCTCCATCATTCAAAATTAATGCCTCCAAGCCTTGATAGAGTTCTTCACAAACCATGAGCTCCCAAAGTTGATTCTTCTTGTGCGATCTGGGATCCCACACTTTGCTTTGGCACCCATCTTCAAGTTGATTATCATTAGTCCATCCGGGTGCCAAGCAAGATGAATTCTTAATAAAGTGCCAAATTCTCCTTCTAGACCCACCTGATTGAGCACTAGTCTAACCTTTGCATCTCATCCTTGACGTATCAACCAAAATGAGCCTTGATTTGTAACGCCAACCACGAAACATCCTTCTCTTACGCTTCATCCCGCAAAGTTCCCTAAGTTGACCATCCGTTTCAAGCAAGCCATATTCGAGTGGAACAATAAAGCTAATAGAGATGAGTTTTACCCACTCAAATGTAGGAATAGATGACAACCTAGGCAAAGAAACTTCCAAGGATCTTGACAAAGCCTATTCACCTCCCATCCTTCTCTTTCTAAGGACCTCCACCTCTTCACAAGATTTCTCAATTTCAATCCTTTGTTCATCAATTTCATCTAACTCTTCTCCATCACTCAAATCATAAATGGGAGGATGAGAGAAATCTACCTCCATAACACTTTCAAATTCACCGGGAGAAGGTTCTTCAAGTTAAAAAGATTCACCACCAAGAAGGTTTGATGCTTGATCTTCATCACCAAGGGAACTCAATTCTTGCTCTAGTCATTCCAAGTCTTCATTCAAAATTTATTTTGGAGGTTGTGCAATTTCCTCCTTAACATCAAATTCAATTCTCTTGGAGGGATTTCCTTCCACTCTAGGTTCCCATGGAGGTTTCGCATCTCCTAAGTCTTCAACTACTTCTTCCTCTTCTTCAATAATCATAGGTTCCTCCAATTGTTCTAACACAAAGTAACATCCCTCATTTTCCACCGGAGTTTCTAATCTCTCCTTCATGCTATGCTCTTCAATTGATTCTCTATATGTGGCCATGGGAGCACTTTGAGTGTTCAAGCATTGGGAGGCTAATCGGTTTATTACCTCGGCCAAGGTGACCGTGAATTCTAGCACCTCCCTTTGTATTTCTCTTTGTCCTTGAAGTAGCAAAGTGAGAGAATCATCCATTGGGGCTTGGGGTGGATAGGAGGGTTCATTATTTTGGAGAAAGGTTTCATAATAAAAAAGTGGTTCATCTTGATGAGTATATGGAGATGGTGAATATTGAGGTGGTTCTTGGGAGTATTGATATTGTGGTGGTTCTATATATGGTTCGTATGGCTCATACGGTTGTTGGTTTGGTGGGTATGAATTAAGGTCATATGGAGGTGTTTGGTGGTAGGGGGCTTGTGAGTATGGTTTATAGCTATGTTGAGGATGCGGTTCATAGGCATATGGTGGTGGTTGTTGATTGTCAAAAGGAGGTCCACCATAGCTATTGGATTGGTATGCATCATAGCACAGCTCTTGTTCATAGTGCATTGGTGGAAGTTGTTGCCAAGAGGATAAATCATATGCATATGGCTCCTCCCACCCTTGATTGTCCCATCCTTGATACATATCTTCATTGTAATCTCCACTTCCTACAACATAGTTGTAACCAAACTCATAGCCAAAAGGATGAGAATTCATGGTAGCAAGGGAAAATAAAAACAAAAACTAGTAACAAATAAAGAGAACAAACTCCTACAACTACCAAAAACTAACAAAGAAGCAAAAGGCAAGCATATTCACAATATTCACATATATACAATGACCAATAACGAGGCACACATTTGTAATTCCCCGGCAACAGCGCCATCTTGATGATCGGATTTTTGTATGGTTTAGAATTTCACAATAAATTCTTGTTGGAAGTATAGTTCTAAACCGACAATGAATCTTCACATGCAAAAAAATTGTTTGTCACAAGTACAAACCCCAATAAAAATAACCGAAGTATTCAAACCTCGGGTCGTCTCTCAAAGGAATTGCAGGGAAGTGTTCTTGTTATTGGTTATGGGACAGTATATTTTGGGGTTTTGAATAGGAGACATGAAATGTAAATGACAAGAAATTAAAAGAAACTCAAATGATAAAAGGTTCTTGGCAAGGGTTGATGGTTAAGGATACTCTAACATCCTTCTAAGCATTCAATCAAACACTTGGAAGGCATAAAAGGAAAGCAAGAAAAAATTGCAAGAAAAGTAAATCTACAACTACCAATTGCAAGGAATTCACAACAACAAAGCAAGTGAACAATAAAAGAAATCAAACATAAATTGCATTAAAAGAAAATAGAAGAAACAAGAGTGCATCACCAACAAAGTAAACAATTACAAATAGTAAAATACTAAACTAAGAAAACAAAGGTAGAGGAACAAGAAATTAGAAAGGAAAAGTAAATTAAAGCATGAATTAAACCTAGATCTAAGAAATCCTAATCTACATCTAACCTAATTCTAGAGAGAAGAGAGAGCTTCTCACTCTAGAAACTAACTAAAGCATGATGAAATTAAATTATGTGCTTCCCCTCCCCCTTCACTCCTCTTGAATTCTGCATGTAATAGGCTCAAAATTGAGTTGGATTTGGGCCTGGGAAGCTCAGAAATAGCCCCCAGCATTTTCACTTTAATGAGGTCACGTGCGAACATCGACGCGTATGCGTCATGTCACGCGTACGCGTCGCCATGCGACTTCAAATTTATGCTGTGCGTCTTTTGCGCGTACACGTCGGTGAATGCATCCCAAATCTTTGATTTTCCTTGAAATCTCCATTTTGCATGCTTTTCTATCCACTCCTTTGATCCATTCCTAGCCTTTTCAACCTGAATTCACTAACAAACACATCAAGGCATCTAGTGGAATCAAAGGTGAATCAAAATTAACCACTTAAAGGCCTAAAGAGCATGTTTTCACACTCAATCATAAATTAGAAGAAAGTTATGAAACCATGCTATTTCATTGAATAAATGTGGGAATAATGGATGAAATCCACTAAAATTAAGCATAAAATGTACCACGAAATAGTGGTGCATCAGTGGACAAGGTTATGGTTGAGGATTCCCTCTCTTGTCGCACTGGCAAGTTGGATAGAAAGTTGAGGTTCCCTTCGGTTTAATTCTATATTATTAATTAAATTTTTGTTTATGTTTGATTATGTTGGATTTAAATGAGTTTTGGATTGATATGGGGAGAACGATGGCTTTGTCCCGTTCACGTAAGGCAAGTTGAGATTGAGGATTCTCTCTCTTGCTGTGATAGACAAGCTGAGGTTGAGGATTCTCTCTCTTGTTGCAGTGGGCAAGCGGGATTGAGGATTCCCTCTCTTATTACATCAGGAAATTAAATAGAGAAGGTTGAGAATTTCCTTCGATTCAATTTCTGGCTGTGGTATAAACGGGTCTGATTGTGGATTCCCTATTGTTACATCACAGTCTCTCTCTGATTGGGAGGTTGAGGATTCCCTTTGTATTGAAAGACGATAACTGGGTTAGCTACCGGATATGTCGGGTTTTGGTAGTATAAGCGATATGTGAGCTCATGGCTAGTAGGACAGGCATGCATTATATGCATCTGTTTGACATTGTTTGGGTGTCCATATTGTATTTGGTTTACCTATGTGAATGTTTCTGTTAATTGTAAATTGTCATACTTGCTGTAATTGCTCTTGATTGTGTGTGAACTTTATTACTTGTGATTATGATTGTTTGGTTCGGAGTATGGTGGTTGGAGTGGTGATTGATTATGTATATTTGTGCCGGAGGCCGTGATTCCTTATAGTTGGGCCAGAGGCCATGATTTGATTATATATTGGGTCGGATGATGTGGTTTGATTATATGTGGGGTTGGAGGCCATGGTTTGCTTATATGTTATGCTAAAGGCCGTGATATGATGATGATTTGGGTTGGAGGCCGTAATTAGTTGAATTACCAGTAAGTCTGGTTAAAAATGTTTCGCTAGCTTGTGGTGAAATCTTTTGGATATTATGTTTGATTGAATCTTTTATAGATTGAAATATGAATTCAGATTTTGGATAATAAAATTGTTGGTTTTCAAGAAGATTCATAAAATGAACAATGATCATTGCTTTTGAAATTCATTCTTCTTTTTATATGTATCCACTTATAACAATTCTTAAATCCTCTACTGAGAACCTGTGAGGACGATGTTCTCAACCCCCTACAAACATCTCTTTCAGGACGAATGAGGGAGCTTATAAAATTTTTATTTGGATATATTAGTTATAGTTTTCCCTCGCCTTAGATATTATTATATTTTTGTAAAAGGGATACGGGTTGTGATTGTGATGTTTGTGATGTTATAAGTTATTATACAAAGGACTCTGGTTATCATGTATATATATAAATATGAAGTGATGTGTTTGGTTATGTATGCACGTATATATGCTTTCAAGAAAAAGAATTTTCGGTTTTAAAACAGAAAAATTTACACGGCTTCGAGTTAAAATTCTCCTATTTTATTATTAAGTATATATGTAAGTCATCGTAATACCCTTGCTACATGCTTGTGGTACGACTGTGTCAAGGAGAGGCTTGGGTAACTAGATTCATGAAGTGCTTCATTACCCAGTAACTTGGATCGACTAGCCCGAGATTATCGATCAAAAGCCCACTATCAAGAGTTGCCTTGAGATGGAATACTTAGAGTTATCATCCGAAAAAACTCTCTCTGTATAAATAAATGAGTCGAGGATCAATAAAAACTTAAAAGAAAAAGATCTTATAATATCATCTGAGCCTCAGTTCTAAAGGATTCTTCACTCCCAAGATTTCAAGATTCATTAAGAAAGAAAGATCCAGTTGTGATCACAAGGTTAGTAAACTCCATTATTAAGAAGGACATGAGCTTTTAAGAGATTCAATTCTTCTTCATTAATTCAATTCTTTTCTTTTCTCTCTTTTGTTTGCTTGAGGACAAGCAAAGTTTTAAGTTTGGTGTTGTAATGCATTCGCATCATTAGTTGTTTTTCTTGCTTTAATTCATTTTTTTCTTAGGTTTAATTATAGTTTTATCTTCTAAACTTATCACTTTTAAGTATCTTGTGCTACTAAGGTGTTTGCTACATATTTTCAAGGAATTAGGATTAAAAGAAAGGCAAATCAAGCAGCAAGAGGAAGGATGATCAAATGAGCAATAAAGTAGAACCCTTAAGAAAGCAGGTGTTCCGACGCACACAAAGGAGTGCACGCACCAATCAAGGAGCAACATTCAGTGCATGCGTACGCACATACTTTGTGCATATGCACAAGTCCCAAATTTTGAAGGTAGCGTGCCATGCTCTATGATCACCCACAAATTGGAATTACCAAAGCTCAAGGAAGCATGCCATGTTATGCAGGGCGTGCCATGCCCTAAAGGAACAAGCCCCATGTTGTGTGTACGCATCTCCCATGCATACGTACAAGTCTATTTCAAGCCCAGGGTGTGCGTATGCACACGCTTGTGCGTACGCACAAGAACACTTCAAGCCAGGGAGTGTGTCACGCTGTGCATAGCATGCCACGCTCCATAACAATCACAACAAGAAGGTGTGCCACATTCAAAGGGAGCCATGCCACGCATAACCAAGGCGTGCCATGCCTGACTCAATTCCAAAGAACATGTGCCACATTCAAGTAGGACATGCCACGCCCTAACCAAGATTTAAGGGGGCATGCCACGCAGTGAAGCCAACGTGTCATGCCCTGATCAAGAAGATTAGTCCAGTACTCATCATTCAAAGCCCAATGTCATAGATATTATTTCAAATTGAAGATTAGAGAAGATTCTGTAATTAATTACTTTTGAATTTAAATCTGTTTTAAATTTTAAGATTTGAGTTTATTAAGAATTATCTCAATCATTCAGATTAAGATAAGATAAGGTTTGAATTTTGAATTAGAAACCCTAGGAATAAATAAGTGAATGGGATTCACAATAGACACCAGTTCCTCCGTAACACTTTCACTTTTGTTTTTGCACCCTGCATAAGTAACTAAACCTTCGTCAAAGGGTTAGGAGCTCTGTTCATGTTTCGATGGTTTATTAATCTAAGTTTTCTTTTATTTTAAAGATTTGCATTAATCTATTTATGATTGAGTATTTCATTCTTCATCAATAAAGGATTAGTAGCATCCACTACAAGGGAACCAAGAAATAGCGGCAATTTTTTTAGGGAATCGTAGCAGTTTTAAACTGCCGCAAAATGACATACCAACGGTTCTATAACTATTACAGTTTAGGGCGTGGCCATTTGATTTTGCAGTGATTTTTACGAACTGCTGGCATAACTGTCGCAAAATCAATAAATCTATTTCTGCGGTCGTAAACTACCGCTATTTGGTAAATAGGTTTTTTTTAAAAATTATGGCAGTTTTTTACCGCCACTATCCCGCACGCTGGTTTTAAAAAAATTGTGGCAATTTGAAACTGCCACAATCTGCTATATAAGATTATAAAAATAAATTCTGAAAGTCAAAGAACTTTGAAATAACCTCCTTTTTTAGGTAAAATACCTACATATACCAGAAAGGTTGTGAGTTTTATCTACATAGCAACAATCAAGAAAAGAAAGAGAAAATGATAACTTAACACATCAACAACAAAACATCTATATAAGCATAATCTTCATAACTTAACGCATTACAAAAATCTAAAGAAAGCACTGCTGAATTTTTCACTTTTCACCTTCAATGCAGCACAAGTGCTTGTAGTCGATGACGCCTTCTTGACTAATCTTCCACACAAAACAATAATGTCATGAGTCATTTTCTCCTAATCGAGTATACCACCTCTAAATATGTTGTTATTCTGTGCACTTCAAATGCTCCAAATTGTTGCAAAAAAAAAAAACCATAATTCATGCCTCATTGTCATGCTTCACCACTCTCCAATTGGAAAACTCAAAACAACCTTTGATCCTCAGGGTTATCCTTCAAAATGCTAAAACATAGCAAAATCCAATCTCAAATTCATATAATGCAAGCAAAAGCCAGTTTTAACATACCTAATATACAAATAACATATCAAGACTAATTGTGATAAATAAATTTATTAACAAGTAACAAATGACAAATATTAGTATAAATGATTGTTTTAGGTCCATAAAAGCAATCATAACTCTATGTTGGACACCTCTCATATCAAGTTGGTATTTGTTCAAAAAGAAAAAAATGACAATGAACCAAGAATAAAAAGTTTCAAACTTTTAATAGTTCAAAACAGAGAGTGTGAATAAAAAAGAAATTAAAATGAATAAAAGAATTTTAACCTTATAATCTTCATAAGTTGACATGTAGCCAAGGGATACTCTTACAGCTCTAATAGGTTTTTTATCGATTACATCATGATCATCCTAACAAACATGGCCAGCCTAAATGCAGAAATATTGTCATTATTTTTTATATACATTAACAACACATATAGACCAATCACAGATAGTCATGAACAAGTTAAAGCAGAAAATAAAAATACCTCCGTATTTGAAAAAAATTTCAAATGAGACAAGCCAAGGTATTTTGCACATGCACCTGGATTGCAGAAGCATCCTGTTTAAATAAACAACAGGTGGAGATTATTAGTCACCATTCAATTGATGACTATAAAGCAAAAGTTCAAATAAATAGTTCCCATAACCAACAAAAGTCTTTTCAAAATTCTTCATCTGATTTCCTGTAAAATTAAGTTGCATTACAATTTGTAAACTAAAATAAGAACTTATCAATTATTATAAGTATAATTGAAGAAAGTTGGCTACTAGTGATTAAAAGAAAATAAAAGAAAAAGCTATAAATGTGTTTATTATGATGATACATATTGATGATTGGGTTTGATTAATCAGATAAACTCACTTCAGAGATAGAAAACTTGAAACCACAATTTTAGTTCATGATTCACCCATGAGAGGTTTTGGGCCATGCATAGGCTTTCAGGTGAATAGTTATTTATATCAAGTTTGCATCTATGCCAATGGCCTTCAGGATCAACAACTCTTGGTGCCAGAATGTTCTTAATCTGAATCAAAGCAATAAGGATCAGGAAGAAAGACTCGAAGGATCTCATCAGGCGATGAGAGCTAGTAGCAATAACATTAAATGACAAGTTCATTGCAGAGGTGAGTTATCAAAGATCCATATATTGATATTAACATAAAAAGAATAAAGAATGTATGGAATAATCTTGAGACAAATCTGATAGTATCATAGTTTTTCAGGTTAAAATCTTAAGTCAAGCATGACCAACTTATTAAGGAAAACTAATATGCAACTAAACTTATCTCTAACCTGCCATGAGTCATATGCTGCATGACGAACGGATTTCTACTAGTAAAGAATTTTTATAAAAATAATCACGTCGTAAGTATAGCTTCTAAACCAACAGAGAATCTTTTCGTGCAAAAGTTTGGTTGTCACAAGTAACAAAACCCAATAAAATTTATAACCAAAGTATTTAAACCTCGGGTCGTCTTCTCAAGGAATTGCAAGGGGTGTGATTTATTATTGGTTATGGAAAAGTATCGTTGGGTTTTTGAAATAAGGAACAAGTAATTTAAATTGGCAAGAAATTAAATTAATAACTAGAAAAACTCTTGGCAAGGTATGAGAACTAGAAATCCTATCCTAGTTATCCTTATCAAGTGTGATGAGAATTGTTATTGCTCCCACTTAGTTAACCCATACTAAATAAAGGAAAGTCAAGTGGACCAATCAATTTGATCCTCAAGTCCTAGTCAACTCCTATGGAAAGACTAGCTTTAGAGCGATCCAAATCAATCAGCAATTCCAATTTTCAATCAACTGCCGAGTCTGATAACTCAAGTGTTACCAATTACTTAACTAAACCAAAAAGGGAGAAAAATATAAATTAAATTGAAAGCATCATAAATAGAATAAAACAATCATAAATCTGAAATACCTCAAATTATATTAAATAGAATATTCAAATCTTAATATGAAGAGTTCATAAGCCAATTGGGCAACATAAGTCAAATACAAGTAAAAGTATTAGAGTAAATAAAAGTAGAAGAAAACATAAAAAGTAAAAGAACATTGAACTTGGTATGAAGAAAATAACCATAAAATAAGATAAATCCTAATTCTAAAACCTAAGAGAGAAGAGAGAACTTCTCTCTCTCTCTAAAACTACATCTAAAACCTAAAATTATGAATTTGAAAGTTGTATTTTTTTGTTTGAATGAATGGATTGATTCCCCCACTTTATAGCCTCTAATTTGTGTTTTCTGGGCTTAAAAATGGGTCAAAAATAGCCCACAAATTGCCCCCAGCAATTTCTGGTACATACAGGTCGCTGCAAAGTCACGCGGAAGCATCGTCCATGTTTTAGCGTGGATTGGGTTTTTGCCAGGTCACGTGTCCGCGTGATCCACGCGTTCGTGTCACCTGGATTCCAAGCAGCTATGGCAAATTATATATCGTTGCGTAGCCCCAGATGTTAGCTTTCCAACGCAACTAGAACCGCGTCATTTGAACTTTTGTAGCTCAAGTTATGACCATTGTAGTGCGAAGAGGTCAGGCTGGACAGCTTTAGCAATTCCTTCAGCTTCTTGTATTCCTTCCACTTTTGCATGCTTCCTTTCCATCCTCTGAGCCATTCATACCCTATAATCCCTGAAATCACTTAACACACATATCACGGAATCTAATGGTAATAAGAGAGGATTAATATTAGCAAATTAAGATCAAAGAAACATGTTTTCAACCATAGCATAAAATCAGGAAGGAAAACGTAAAACTCATGCAAATCATATGAATAAGTGAGTAAAGAATTGATATAAACCACTCAATTGAGCATAAGATAAATAATAAAATAGTGGTTTATCAATCTCCCGACACTTAAACATTAGCATGTCCTCATGCTAAGCTCAACAGAAGCTATAAGAGTGAAGAGGAATGGTAGAATGCATGAAATGCAACCTGTCTATATGAATGCAACTATATGCAAAATGTTTCTACCTACTTGTTTTAAAAGTAAATAAACCTTTCAAGAACAAATATGAACTGGATTTCACTAATCACAAAATAAATTTCAAGCAAACTTGCAAAAGAAAATAGCTTATGAAAGCCGGGAACAAAGAATCGAGCATCGAACCCTCACTTGGAAGTGTATACACTCTAATCGCTAAGGTGTTTGGGGTTCGATTCTCTTAATTCTCTACTAATGTTGCTTTCTAAGGCTTGCTTTTCTTCTACCAATCAACACAAATTTGATGCACAAATACACATATCAAGAGGTCTTTTAAGGGTTGTAACGGTGTTAGGGTCAAGGTAGGATTGTATTTGGCCAAGTGGACTAAAATCTAAATCCTTAATTAACTTAAACTTTCCAGCTAACTTTAGACAATCCATGTAATCATAATACCATATCTAACTATCCATTAACAATGTTTTCCACATATTCATGTATTCTAATTTCAAGTACAATACATATGCATTGCTTTCACCACTTACTTTGGGGCATTTTTTCCCTTTTTATTATTTGCTCTTTTTTTTTTCTTTTATTTTTTTTATTTTATATATATGCCTATATTTTTTTTCTCAATGCATATTTCTAAATTATTGAATGCATGAACATATTCTCAATATTCTATCACATTTTCAGAAAATTCTGACATACTCAATTTTCAAACCAAATATTTTCAAACCCAATTTCCTCACACTTAATTCATGAGCACTTTCACTAGTCTAAGCTAACCAAGAATTCAAATTAAGGACATTATTATTTTTCGCTTAGAGTTAGTGATGAGCTAAAGTAAAGAATAAAGGGATAAAATAGGCTCAAAATTGGTTTGCAAGGGATAATGAAAACGTAAGGCCATATGGGTATGTAAGCTCAGGGAAACAAAGGCCTAAATCATATAAGTGCATGCATACATCAAACCATGGAAATATAGAATCAAGCAAGACAAAGATCATAATTTTAGAGAGAACAACACACACCAAAATTTAAAATATTAGTTGATAAAATGCAACCAATTCAAATAGGCTCAAAATCTCATAGGTTTTGTGTGTTCGAGCTCTAAACCATGTTTCAGTATAATATTTCTTCAAACAAGTTTTTCAAAAAGTTTAATTCAAATTAGTGAAATGCTATAAAAAGTTTCTTGAAAAAGAAAATTTTACTTTAACCAGGTGGTGGTAAAATATGCACAAAATCAAACAAATATGCAATCAAACATGCAAATGCAACAATGAACAAACAAAGAAAAAAAAAACATTGGTGTTGAGAAGGTAACTAATTAACCCACAGAAGTCGGTATCGACCTCCCCACACTTTAAGATTGCACCGTCCTCGGTGCATGCAGAGATGTACAAGTGGACGGGTAGCTTCGCAGCTAGTGCTCTTTTTGTTCCTTTCCTTGTCTGTGGTTTGGGAGTAGCTTTCTCTTTACCCTTCTTGGTGGCCATCCTAAAAAGGGAAAGAGAAAGTAACTGTAAAACTAAGGGATAGAGCAAGGAAGAGGATGGTATAAGTGATAATCAATGTACGGTAAAGAGGGATGTCGTTAACACATGGTCATGACTACATGTGAAAAGTTCATCAATGGAAATATAGCAAGTGCATGTGATGGCTATTAAATGCAAGATGTTTATAGGCATGCCGACAAAGGCATGAGTAGCATAGATCAAGTATTAAATGTCCAATTTGATTATCAACTCTTTCAAACTAACAATCTGTTTGTATTGACAATTATATTTAATCAATAAAATATAAAAGGAGTTTTGTGAAAAACAGGCATTAGAATAGTAGAATAGAATAATTTAAAATAGTGTGCAATGCCATATGGACTTTTTCATAAACACATAGCATGCATGGTGAATATGTTGTTGAAAGTATTAAAGTTGAACATGCAAGCAACCCTTAAGAAGTAATGTTAATTGTCAAACAATTCCACAATAATCCACAAGCAAAATATAAAAGAAAATAATCACCCAAATAAGTTTCTAACACCAATTAAAATAATGCAAAAAGAAAAAAAAAAGAAAAAGAAAACATAGATAATGAAAAAAAGAAAAAGAAGAAGAAAACATAAACATAAATAAAAGTAATAAAGAAAAATTAAAAAGTAAAGAAAGAAAGACAAGAACTTTGATAATGGATGTGAAAAATAAGGAAGGGAGAAAGTAAAGAGTGAGAAAGAATAAAGAAGGAAGAAGAAAGAAGAAAGAAATAAGAAGCGAAAGAAAAGATTTAGATTTGGGGAAGAAAATATAAGATAGCAGGAGCTGTTCTGGATAAGTTGTGCGTCGCATGTGACGCGGACACATGGGTCACGCGATCGCGTGGTGTGTGATAAGTTCAGGTGACGCGGATGCGTGGGTCACGCGATCGCGTGACCTGATGTGTGCTATTGGCGCGAGTGCAGCCTCGCGTACGCACAACTCTCTGTTTTATACGCATTTTGCAAAAAATCTGGGTGATGCGTTCGTGTGGGTGACGCGGTCGCGTGAATGGCCATATTTTGAAAACGACGTGGTCGCGTGGGGCACGCGTTCACGTGGTAGGGCTTGTGCTTCTAGCATCATTCCAGCCCTACTCCACCATAACTTGCTGCCATACACCCATTTACGTCGATTTTGTAGAGCCACGCCTTCGCGTGGGTGACGCGGACGCGTGGGGAGGCTATTTCTCAAACGACGCGAGCGCGTCAGCGACGCGGTTGCGTGGGCATATTTGTGCCTAAGGCACGCCTCCAGCCACACTTTCGCGTGACTCTCTGCTTCTCTTCTCCTTGGTTTCTAATGCACTAATGATGCGGACGCATCGCGTGCCTCTCTTCTTTTTTTTTTATATGCAATATGCAAATGCAAATGCAGGCTATATGCAACTATATGCAGAGATTATGAGAAGAGTCATTAACAAAAATAAAAATAAAATAAAGAAAAATAAAACTAAGACTGAAATGGAACGATCATACCTTGGTTGGTTGTCTCCCACCTAGCACTTTTTGTTAAAGTCCTTAAGTTGGACATTTGGTGAGCTCCTTGTCATGGTGGCTTGTGCTTTAACTCGTCTTGAAACTTCCACCAATGCTTGGACTTCCAATAAGCTCTATCAATACCAAGTAAATTTATCAAGCTTTGATGGAGTTCTTCACAAGCTTAGAGCTCCTAAATTTGATCCTCATATATTCTCGGATCCCAAATCTTAATCCTACACCCGTCTTCAAGTTAATCATCATAATTCCATCCAGGTGGTAAGCAATTGGAATTCTCACTAAGGCATCCACACAGCCTCCTAGACCCATTCAGTTGTGCTTTACACTAACCTTTGCATTTAAACTTTGAGCCTTTCACCATATTGAATCTTGCATGACAATTCCTACCACTAGCCATCTCCCTCTTATTCGTAAAGCCACAAAGAGCTCGAAATTGACCATCTGTCTCAAGTAACCCATATTCAAGCGGGAAGGTAAAGGTCAAGGATAAGTATTTTACCCACTTGAATGTTGTATTGGATGGTAATGGCTTTGGGGGAGAGGTCTCCAACAGCTTTGGCAAGGTGATTTCAAGCTCCATTCCCTTGTGCTCTTCCTTGATAACTTCCACCTCTTTGAAAGCTTCTTCAATTTCAACCTCTTCCTCTTGGTAGCTTTCTTCCAATTCAATATCTTCTTCATTACTGACCAAGAGCATGGGAGGTTGTGCTTCTTCTTCTTCAATCTCCATCTCTTGATCAACCTCTTCAAAGTCTTTAGCCATGATATGCCTTGGAGGTTGTACACCCTCTTCAACATCAAATTCAGACGTCTTGTAAGGAGGCTCTAGGTCTTGACTTTCCCATGGAGGTTCAGCATTTCTTAAGTCTTCAACCACTTTTTCCTGTTCAATAATTACGGCTTCCTCCAGTTGTTCTAGCACAAAATCAAACTCCTCCTTGATGTCTTCCTCTTCATGATAACTTTTCTCAAGGGTCTCTACTATCTCTACCTTTTGGGTCTCCTCTTGCTTCTCTTGAAATATGGCTGCATGAAGCCGATCCATTGCATCCATAAGACGATCCGTTCTCTTTTGCTCCATGTCAACAGCATAGTTGGTATCATCTTGCTCTTGGATTGGTGGACATGGATGTTCTTTCATAGAGGGTGGTGGTACACCAGAGCTTGAGGGCTGAGTATTCGAGGTAGAGGATTGGTCCATGCAGGATATAAGAGCTTGAAGAGTAGAGGTGAGACTAGTGATAGAGGCAAGTGTGGTATGAAGCTCTGTTTGTCCTTGGTGAATAACACCAAGGGTGTTGTCATCCAGTGGAGGTTAGGGTGGATAAGGGTTAGGGTCATATGAAGGTGAATGGTGTAAAGGGGCTTGTGAGTTTGGTGGTTCAAAGGTATCTTGTGGAGGTGGTTCATAAGCATATGATGGGACTTGTTGGTAACTACAAGAGGGTCCACCATATCTATCATCTTGGTATGCACCTCGGAATGGCTCTTGACCATAGCAAATTGGTGGAGGTTGTTTGTCACGAAAGGGCCCACCATAACTATTGTCTTGGCATGCATTGTAGGGTGGTCGTTGTCCATGGTATCTTGAAAGGTGTTATTGCCGAAAGGGTTAATCAGATCCTCGTGGCTCCTTCCATCTGTGATTGTTTCGACCTTGACGCATGTTCCTGTTATAGCTTCCATTCCTTTCAACAACATTAGAACCAAACTCAAAGCGACGGGGTGAAAACTCATAGTAACTAATAAAAATTAAAAACAAAAATAAAAACAAATAAACAAGCAAAAGAAAATATTTACAATAACCAATAATAAGGAACACGTTTGCAATTCCCTGGCAACGGCGCCACTTTGATGAACGGATTTCTGCTAGTAAAGAATTTTTATAAAAATAATCACGTCGTAAGTATAGCTTCTAAACCAACAGAGAATCCTTTCGTGCAAAAGTTTGGTTGTCACAAGTAACAAAACCCAATAAAATTTATAACCGAAGTATATAAACATCGGGCCATCTTCTCAAGGAATTACAGGGAGGTGTGATTTATTATTGGTTATGGAAAAGTATCGTTGGGTTTTTGAAATAAAGAACAAGTAATTTAAATTGGCAAGAAATTAAATTAATAACTAGAAAAACTATTGGCAAGGTAGGAGAACTGGAAATCCTATCCTAGTTATCCTTATCAGGTGTGATGAGAATTGTTATTGCTCCCACTTAGTTAACCCTTACTAAATAAAGGAAAGTCAAGTGGACCAATCAATTTGATCCTCAAGTCCTAGTCAACTCCTGTGGAAAGACTAGCTTTAGAGCGATCCAAATCAATCAGCAATTCCTAATTTTCCATCAACTGTTGAGTCTGATAACTCAAGTATTACCAATTACTTAACTAAACCAAAAAGGGAGAAAAACATAAATTAAATTGAAAGAATCATAAATAGAATAAAACAAACATAAATCTGAAATACCTCAAATTATATTAAATAGAATATTCAAATCTTAACATGAAGAGTTCATAAGCCAATTGGGCAACATAAGTCAAATACAAGTAAAAGTATTAGAGTAAATAAAAGTAGAAGAAAACATAAAAAGTAAAAGAACATTGAACCTGGTATGAAGAAAATAACCATAAAATAAGATAAATCTTAATTCTAAAACCAAAGAGAGAGGAGAGAACCTCTTTCTCTCTAAAACTACATCTTAAACCAAAAATTCTGAATTTGAAAGTTGTAATTTTTTGTATGAATGAATGGATTGATTCCCCCACTTTATAGCCTCTAATCTATGTTTTCTCGGCTGAAAAATAGGTCAAAAATAGCCCAGAAATTGCCCCCAGCGATTTCTGGTACGTATAGGTCGCTGCAAAGTCACGCGGAAGCGTCGTCCACGCGTTAGTGTGGATTGGGTTTTTGCCAGGTCACGCGTCCGCGTGATCCACACGTTCGCATCACCTGGAATCGGGTTAACTATGGCAAATTATCTATCGTTGCGAAGCCCCGGATGTTAGCTTTCCAACGCAGCTGGAACCGCATCATTTGAACTTTTGTAGCTCAAGTTATGACCGTTGAAGTGCGAAGAGGTCAGGCTGGACAGCTTTAGCAGTTCCTTCATCTTCTTGTATTCCTTCCACTTCTGTATGCTTCTTTTCCATCCTCTGAGCCATTCCTACCCTATAATCCCTGAAATCACTTAACACACATATCACGGCATCTAATGGTAATAAGAGAGGATTAATATTAGCAAATTAAGATCAAAGAAACATGTTTTCAATCATAGCACAAAATCAGGAAGGAAAACGTAAAACTCATGCAAATTATATGAATAAGTGAGTAAAGAATTGATATAAATCACTCATTTGAGCATAAGATAAATAATAAAATAGTGGTTTATCAATCTCTCCACACTTAAACATTAGCATGTCCTCATACTAAGCTCAAGAGAAGCTATAAGAGTGAAGAGGAATGGTAGAATGCATATAATGCAACCTGTCTATATGAATGCAACTATATGCAAAATGTTTCTACCTACTTGGTTTAAAAGTAAATAAACCTTTCAAGAACAAATATAAACTAGATTTCACTAAGCACAAAATAAATTTCAAGCAAACTTGCAGAAGAAAATAGCTTATGAAAGCCGGGAACAAAGAATCGAGCATCGAACCCTCACTTGGAAGTGTATACACTCTAATCGCTAAGGTGTTTGAGGTTCGATTCTCTCAATTCTCTACTAATGTTGCTTTCTAAGGCTTGCTTTTCTTCTACCAATCAACACAAATTTGATGCACAAATACACATATCAAGAGGTCTTTTAAGGGTTGTAAGGGGGTTAGGGTCAAGGTAGGATTGTATTTGGCCAAGTGGACTAAAATCTGAATCCTTAATTAACTTAAACTTTCCACCTAACTTTAGACAATCCATGTAATCATAATACCACATCTAACTATCCATTAACCATATTTTCCACATATTCATGCATTCTAATTTCAAGTACAGTACATATGCATTGCTTTCACCACTTATTTTGGGGCATTTTTTCCCCTTTTATTATTTTCTCTTTCTTTTTCTTTTCTTTTCTTTTTTTTTTTTGTTTATATATATGCCTATATTTTTTTGTTTGTTTTTCTCAATGCATATTTCTAAATTATTGAATACATGAACATATTCTCAACATTCTTTCACATTTTCAGAAAATTCTGACATACTCAATTCTCAAATCAAATATTTTCAAACCCAATATCCCCACACTTAATTCATGAGCACTTTCACTAGTCTAAGCTAACCAAGGATTCAAATTAAGGACATTATTATTTTTCGCTTAGAGTTAGTGATGAGCTAAAGTAAAGAATAAAGGGGTAAAATAGGCTCAAAATTGGTTTGCAAGGGATAATGAAAGGGTAAGGCCATGTGGGTATGTAAGCTCAGTGAAACAAAGGCCTCAATCATATAAGTACAAGCATACATCAAACCATGGAAATATAGAATCAAGCAAGACAAAGATCACAATTTTAGAGAGAACAACACACACCAAATTTAAAATATTGGTTGATAAAATGCAACCAATTCAAATAGGCTCAAAATCTCACATGTTTTGTGTGTTCGAGCTCTAAACCATGTTTCAGTATAATATTTCTTCAAACAAGTTTTTCAAAAAGTTTAATTCAAATTAGTGAAATGCTATAAAAAGTTTCTTGAAAAAGAAAATTTTACTTTAACCAGGTGGTGGTAAAATATGCACAAAATCAAACAAATATGCAATCAAACATGCAAATGCAACAATGAACAAACAAATAAAAAAAAAACTTTGGTGTTGAGAAGGTAACTAATTAACCCACAGAAGTCGGTATCGACCTCCCCACACTTTAAGATTGCACCGTCCTCGGTGCATGTAGAGATGTACAAGTGGACGGGTGGCTTCGCAGCTAGTGCTCTTTTTGTTCCTTTCCTTGCCTGTGGTTTGGGAGTAGCTTTCTCTTTACCCTTCTTGGTGGCCATCCTAAAAAGGGAAAGAGAAAGTAACTGTAAAACTAAGGGTTAGAGCAAGGAAGAGGATGGTATAAGTGATAATCAATGCACGGAAAAGAGGGATGTCGTTAACACATGGTCATGACTACATATGAAAAGTTCATCAATGGAAATATAGCAAGTGTATGTGATGGCTATTAAATGCAAGATGTTTATTGGCATACCGACAAAGGCATGAGTAGCATAGATCAAGCATTAAATGTCCAATTTGATTATCAACTCTTTCAAACTAACAATTTGTTTGTATTGACAATTATATTTAATCAATAAAATATAAAAGGGGTTTTGTGAAAAACAGGCATTAGAATAGTAGAATAGAATAATTTAAAATAGTGTGCAATGCCATACGGACTTTTTCACACACACATAGGATACATGGTGAATATGTTATCGAAAGTATTAAAGTTGAACATGCAAGCAACCCTTAAGAAGTAATGTTAATTGTCAAACAATTCCACAATAATCCATAAGCAAAATATAAAAGAAAATAATCACCCAAATAAATTTCTAACACCAATTAAAATAATGCAAAAAGAAAAAGAAAGAAAAAGAAAACATAGATAATGAAAAAAAGAAAAAGAAGAAGAAAACATAAACATAAATAAAAGTAATAAAGAAAAAGTAAAAAGTAAAGAAAGAAAGAAAAGAACTTTGATAATGGATGTGAAAAATAAGGAAGGGAGAAAGTAAAGAGTGAGAAAGAATAAAGAAGGAAGAAGAAAGAAGAAAGAAATAAGAAGGGAAAAAAGATTTAGATTTTGGGAAGAAAATATAAGATAGCAGGCGCTATTCTGGATAAGTTGTGCGTCGCATGTGATGCGGACACGTGGGTCACGCGATCGCGTGGTGTGTGATAAGTTCAGGTGACGCGGACGCGTGGGTCACGCGATCGCTTGACCTGATGTGTGCTATTGGCGTGAGTGCAGCTTCGCGTACGCACAACTCTCTGTTTTATATGCATTTTGCAAAAAATTTGGGTGATGCGTTCGCGTGGATAACGCGGTCGCGTGAATAACCATATTTTGAAAACGACGCAGCCACGTGGGGCACGCGTTTGCGTGGTAGGGCTTGTGCTTCTAGCATCATTCCAGCCCTACTCCACCATAACTTGCTGCCATACACCCATTTACGTCGATTTTGCAGAGCCACGCGTTCGCGTGGGTGACGCGGACGCGTCGGGAGGCTATTTCGCAAACGACGCGAGCGCGTCAGCGACGCAGTCGCGTGGGCATATTTGTGCCTAAGGCACGCCTCCAGCCACACTTTCGCCTGACTCTCTGCTTCTCTTCTCCTTGGTTTCTAATGCACTAATGACGCGGATGCGTCGCGTGCCTCTCTTCTTTTTTTTTATATGCAATATGCAAATGCAAATGCAGGCTATATGCAACTATATGCAGAGATTATGAGAAGAGTCATTAACAAAAAAAAATAGAATAAAGTAAAATAAAACTAAGACTGAAACGGAACGATCATACCATGGTGGGTTGTCTCCCACCTAGCACTTTTAGTTAAAGTCCTTAAGTTGGATATTTGGTGAGCTCCTTGTCATGGTGGCTTGTGCTTCAACTCGTCTTGAAACTTCCACCAATGCTTGGACTTCCAATAAGCTCTATCAATACCAAGTAAATTTCTCAAGCTTTAATGGAGTTCTTCACAAGCTTT
Organism: Arachis ipaensis; assembly: GCF_059453495.1. NCBI lineage: Eukaryota > Viridiplantae > Streptophyta > Magnoliopsida > Fabales > Fabaceae > Arachis > Arachis ipaensis. Next base: position 113,684,714 of record NC_142442.1, on the reverse strand, counting down.
GAGCTCCCAAATTTATTCCTCATATATTCTCGGATCCCAAATCTTGATCCTACACCCTTCTTCAAGTTGATCATCATAATTCCATCCAGGTGGTAAGCAATTGGAATTCTCACTAAGGCATCCAGAAAGCCTCCTAGACCCATTCAGTTGTGCTTTACACCAACCTTTGCATTTAAACTTTGAGTATTTCACCATATTGAATCTTGCATGACAATTCCTACCACTAGACATCTCCCTCTTATTCGTAAAGCCACAAAGAGCTCGAAGTTGACCATCTGTCACAAGTAACCCATATTCAAGCGGGAAGGTAAAGGTCAAGGATAAGTATTTTACCCACTTGAATGTTGTATTGGATGGTAATGGCTTTGGGGGAGAGGTCTCCAACAGCTTTGGCAAGGTGATTTCAAGCTCCATTCCCTTGTGCTCTTCCTTGATAACTTCCACGTCTTTGCAAGCTTCTTCAATTTCAACCTCTTCCTATTGGTAGCTTTCTTCCAATTCAATATCTTCTTCATTACTCACCAAGGGCATGGGAGGTTGTGCTTCTTCTTCTTCAATCTCCATCTCTTGATCAACCTCTTCAAAGTCTTTAGCCATGATATGCCTTGGAGGTTGTACACCCTCTTCAACATCAAATTCAGACGTCTTGTAAGGAGGCTCTAGGTCTTGACATTTCCATGGAGGTTCAGCATTTCTTAAGTCTTCAACCACTTTTTCCCGTTCAATAATTACGGCTTCCTCCAGTTGTTCTAGCACAAAATCAAACTCCTCCTTGATGTCTTCCTCTTCATGATAACTTTTCTCAAGGGTCTCTACTATCTCTACCTTTTGGGTCTCCTCTTGCTTCTCTTGAAATATGGCTGCGTAAAGCCGATCCATTGCGTCCCTAATACTATCCATTCTCTTTTGCTCCATGTCAACAGCATAGTTGGTATCATCTTGCTCTTGGATTGGTGGACATGGATGTTCTTTCATAGATGGTGGTGGTACACCAGAGCTTAAGGGCTGAGTATTCGAGGTAGAGGATTGGTCCATGCAGGATATAAGAGCTTGAAGAGTAGAGGTGAGACTAGTGATAGAGGCAAGTGTGGTATGAAGCTCTGTTTGTCCTTGGTGAATAACACCAAGGGTGTTTTCATCCAGTGGAGGTTGGGGTGGATAAGGGTTAGGGTCATATGGAGGTGAATGGTGTAAAGGGGCTTGTGAGTTTGGTGGTTCAAAGGTATATTATAGAGGTGGTTCATAAGCATATGATGGGACTTGTTGGTAACTACAATGGGGTCCACCATATCTATCATCTTGGTATGCACCTCGGAATGGCTCTTGACCATAGCAAACTGGTGGAGGTTGTTTGTCACGAAAGGGTCCACCATAACTATTGTCTTGGCATGCATTGTAGGGTGGTCGTTGTCCATGGTATCTTGAAAGGTGTTGTTGCCGAAAGGGTTAATCATATCCTCGTGGCTCCTTCCATCTGTGATTGTTTCGACCTTGACTCTTGTTCCTGTTATAGCTTTCATTCCTTTCAACAACATTAGAACCAAACTCAAAGCGACGGGGGTGAGAACTCATAGTAACTAATAAAAATTAAAAACAAAAATAAAAACAAATAAACAAGCAAAAGAAAATATTTACAATAACCAATAATAAGGCACACGTTTGCAATTCCCCAGCAACAGCGCCATTTTGACGAACGGATTTCTGCTAGTAAAGAATTTTAATAAAAATAATCACGTCGTAAGTATAGCTTCTAAACCAACAGAGAATCCTTTCGTGCAAAAGTTTGGTTGTCACAAGTAACAAAACCCAATAAAATTTATAACCGAAGTATTTAAACCTCGGGTCGTCTTCTCAAGGAATTGCAGGGAGGTGTGATTTATTATTGGTTATGGAAAAGTATCGTTGGGTTTTTGAAATAAGGAACAAGTAATTTAAATTGGCAAGAAATTAAATTAATAACTAGAAAAACTCTTGGCATGGTATGAGAACTGGAAATCCTATCCTAGTTATCCTTATCAGGTGTGATAAGAATTGTTATTGCTTCCACTTAGTTAACCCTTACTAAATAAAGGAAAGTCAAGTGGACCAATCAATTTGATCCTCAAGTCCTAGTCAACTTCTGTGGAAAGACTAGCTTTAGAGCGATCCAAATCAATCAGTAATTCCTAATTTTCAATCAACTGCTGAGTCTAATAACTCAAGTGTTACCAATTATTTAACCAAACCAAAAAAGGAGAAAAATCTAAATTTAATTGAAAGCATCATAAACAGAATAAAGCAATCATAAATCTGAAATACCTTAAATTATATTAAATAGAATATTCAAATCTTAACATGAAGAGTTTATAAGCCAATTGGGCAACATAAGTCAAATACAAGTAAAAGCATTAGAGTAAATAAAAGTAGAAGAGAACATAAAAAGTAATAGAACATTGAACCTGGTATGAAGAAAATAACCACAAAATAAGAGAAATCCTAATTCTAAAACCTAAGAGAGAGGAGAGAACCTCTCTCTCTCTAAAACTACATCTAAAACCTAAAATTGTGAATTTGAAAGTTGTATTTTTTTGTATGAATGAATGGATTGATTCTCCCACTTTATAGCCTCCAATCTGTGTTTTCTGGGCTGAAAACTGTGTTAAAAATAGCCCAGAAATCACCCCCAACAATTTCTGGTACGTACAGGTCGCTTGAAAGTCACGCGGAAGCGTCGTCCACGCGTTAGCGTGGATTGGATTTTTGCCAGGTCACGCGTCCGCGTGATCCACGCATTCGCGTTATCTGGATTCGAGGCAACTATAGCAAATTATAAATTGTTGTGAAGCCCTGGATGTTAGCTTTCCAACACAACTGGAACCGCGTCATTTGAACCTTTGTAGCTCAAGTTATGACCGTTTTAGTGCGAAGAGGTCTGGCTGGACAGCTTTAGCAGTTCCTTCAGCTTCTTGTATTCTTTCCACTTTTGCATGCTTCCTTTCCATCCTCTGAGCCATTCCTATCCTATAATCCCTGAAATCACTTAACACACATATCACGGAATCTAATGGTAATAAGAGAGGATTAATATTAGCAAATTAAGATCAAAGAAACATGTTTTCAACCATAGCACAAAATCAGGAAGGAAAACGTAAAGCTCATACAAATCATATGAATAAGGGAGTAAAGAATTGATATAAACCATTCAATTGAGCATAAGATAAATAATAAAATAGTGGTTTATCACTGTATTCACAAAGAATATTGGTGTTTTGATTTGGGATACCAAATACTGTGGGAAGAAGCATTACGATATTTCCCATAATCAAGTATTAGTAACTTAAGGGATTTACAAATGTAGAATATAAAACTAAAATAATTAAACTTACTAGCCCTGGACTAAGTCTTGAAGTGCGGGACAGAGGCAAATTCTTCACAGATCCCTACAAAAGAAAAAGAGGAAACAAACCACACCTGAATAATTTAGAACTTATACCTCCCTTAGATGAAAGATTCAAAAAGTATCTTTCAAATGAAAACTGGGACTTTTCTATAAAACGCAGGAGATAGATGCTAGTTAATGTTTAAGTTGGAAAATAGTACATACATGTGTTGCAACAATTTGACTGAAGAATTGTTCAATGTGTTGTGTTCCAGGGACATCTCGTCTGTTGTACCGCATTAACATATTCTATCACAAAATGATCCAAGGAAATGTAAAAATAATCAAGAGAAGGCTAAGTGGAAAGAAAAGTAAAGGATCTTACATCTTGATAAAGTAACCGGCGTCTGAAAGGCATTTAACTTTAGCTCCTGCAGGCAATAGAGCTCAGAAGCGATCACAATGCAATATCGAAGTCAATCCTCCATTTGAACATCCAGATATGATAGCCTGCAGTTATAGTGATAAGTTTCAGTGACTAAAAAAATTAATAGAGGAAGAAGAAAAGTAGTGACAAATCATCGATGTCTCTTATATTTTGAGCATTTTTCATTCCTTCTATAAGTAAATCCTGCATGACAGCAGCAAAAACCCTTGCCCCTTTGAAGTGCAATTGAGTTGTTGGTGCACGAAATTGTGATCTCAGGCAACGGTGCCAAAAACTCTGTACGCACGTCTTAATAAATCGTTTTTCATTCACAACTTCGATACAACTAACCAGCAAGTGCACTGGGTCGTCCAAGTAATAAAACCTTACGTGAGTAAGGGTCGATCCCACGGAGATTGTTGGTATGAAGCAAGCTATGGTCATTGGTGCACGAATTATGAATCACACTTTTCACAACTCGTACCACTAACCAGCAAGTGTACTGGGTCGTCCAAGTAATACCTTACGTGAGTAAGGGTCAAATCCCACAGAGATTGTTGGTTTGAAGCAATCTATGGTTATCTTGTAAATCTTAGTCAGGAAGTCAATTGTGTTTATCAGTTGAATTGCGAATAACCAAGAGAGCATAAATTAAAAATTACTTGTTGTGCAGTAATGGAGAATATGTTGGAGTTTTGGAGATGCTTTGTCGTCTGAATCTCTGCTTTCCTCTGTCTTCTGATTCACGCACACACGTCCTCCTATGGCAAGCTGTGTGTTGGTGGATCACCGTTGTCAATGGCTACCTTCTCTCCTTCTAGTGAAAACTACGCTCACGCGCTCTGTCACAGCACGGCTAATCACCGGTTGGTTCTCGATCCGGTTGGAATAGGATTTACTATCCTTTTGCGTCTGTCACTAACGCCCAGCCTTCAGGAGTTTGAAGCTCGTCACAGTCATTCAATCCTTGAATCCTACTCGGAATACCACAGACAAAGTTTAGACTTTCCGGATTCTCATGAATGCCGCCATCAATTCTAGCTTATACCACGGAGATTCTGATTAAGGAATCTAAGAGATCCTCATTCAATCGTATATAGAACGGAGGTGGTTGTCAGGCACACGTTCATGATCTGAGGAAGGTGATGATTGTCACAGATCATCACCTCCATCACATTTAAGCGCGAATGAACATCTTAGATAGGAACAAGCGTGTTTGAATGGAAAACAGAAATACTTGCATTAATTCATCGAGACACAGCAGAGCTCCTCACCCCCAACAATGGGGTTTAGAGACTCATGCCGTCAGAGAATACAAAGTTTAGATCTGAAAATGTCATGAGATACAAAATAAGTCTCTAAAAGTTGTTTAAATACTAAACTAGTAGCCTAGGTTTACAAAAAAACTGGATAAACTATGATGGATGATGCAGAGATCCACTTCTGGGGCCCACTTGGTGTGTGCTGGGGCTGAGACTTAAGCAATTCACGTGCAGAGGCCATTTGTGGAGTTGAACGCCAGTTTTTATGCCAGTTTGGGCGTTCAACTCCAGCTTTTGATCCTTTTCTGGCGCTGGATGCCAGAATTGGGCAGAGGACTGGCGTTGAACGCCAGTTTACGTCGTCTATCCTTGTGCAAAGTATGGACTATTATATATTTCTGGAAAGCCCTGGATGTCTACTTTCCAACACAATTAGAAGCATGCCATTTCGAGTTCTGTAGCTCCAGAAAATCCACTTTGAGTGCAGGGAGGTCAGAATCCAACAGCATCAGCAGTCCTTTTTCAGCCTGAATCAGATTTTTGCTCAGCTCCTTCAATTTCAGCCAGAAAAATACCTGAAATTACAGAAAAACACACAACTCATAGTAAAGTCCAGAAATATGAATTTTTCCTAAAAACTAATAAAAATAGACTAAAAACTAACTAAAACATACTCTAAACTATATGAAATTATCCCCAAAAAGCGTATAAAATATCCGCTCATCACAACACCAAACTTAAACTGTTGCTTGTCCTCAAGCAACTAGACAAATAAAATAGAAGACTAATAGGTTGAGAAGCAATAATATCTCAGAGTTTTTTGATTGAAGCTCAGATCCTAATTAGATGAGCGGGACTAGTAGCTTTTTGCTTCTGAACAGTTTTGGCATCTCACTTTATCCATTGAAGCTCAGAGTGATTGGCATCTATAGGAACTCATAATTCAGATAGTGTTATTGATTCTCTTAGTTTAGTGTGATGATTCTTGAACACAGCTTCTTTATGAGTCTTGGCCGTGGCCCTAAGCACTTTGTTTTCCAGTATTACTACCGGATACATAAATGCCACAGACACATAACTGGGTGAACCTTTTCAGATTGTGACTCAGCTTTGCTAAAGTCCCCGATTAGAGGTATCCAAAGTTCTTAAGCACACTCTTCTTTTTGCTTTGGTCTTTGACTTTAACCGCTTCTCAAGTTTTTTTTTTTTTTTTACTTGACACCTTCACGCCACAAGTACATGGTTAGGGACAGCTTGGTTTAGCCGCTTAGACCAGGATTTTAGTCCTTTAGGCCCTCCTATCCACTGATGCTCAAAGCCTTGGGATCCTTTTCATTTGCCCTTGCCTTTTGGTTTTAAGGGTTATTGGCTTTTTCTGCTTGCTTCTTCTTTCTTTTTTTTTTTTTTTTTTTTTTGCTGCTTTTTCTTGCTTCAAGAATCATTTTTATGATTTTTCAGATTATCAATAACATGTCTCATGTTCATCATTCTTTCAAGAGCCAACATATTTAACAGTCTTAAACAACAAATTCAAAAGACATATGCACTGTTCAAGCATTCATTCAGAAGACAGAAAGCATTGCCACCACATTTAACCAATTAGAATTTCTTTTATTAAACTCGAAATTTTATTGCTTCTTATTCAAAAGATCTACCATTTTATTCATGTTTAATGATGATGAGAAAAATAAACTATAGCTTTATTGGAGATAAAATCAAATAAATACTAATTACTATTATATGACTTCTAAGGTAAACTTTTATAAGGGCACTGTCACAGAGTTAAGGCAGAAATTGGAAGTTAACAACCTTTATTCTGGGGGCACGGGGGTTCCTCTGATCCTTGGGATGCTTGGTCCTACAAGAGAAGACTTTTGGCGCTTTAGTTCCCTTAAGTCACGCCCCTGCTCCTCTTGTTCTTTAAACATATAGGTCAGCATTTGACTGTGTTCCTTCTGTTGTTTTATTATTTGCTCCATAGCTTCCTGTATCTTGGTGACAGACGTCTCAAGATATTCCCAATATTCCGCTTGAGGAATCTCTGGGAGGAATTCCTGTGCTCTCTTCTTGATAGGATCCTCCTGTGCTTGTTGTCTCTCCATTGATGCTTTGGTGATTGACTTTTCAATTAGGATATATTCAGTTATTCCCATCCTTACTCCAGCGTCCTTGCAGAGCAGAGAAATCACGCTTGGATAAGCCAACCTGGCCTCTTTTGAATTTTTGTTAGCAATCTTATAGAGCTCAGTTGAAATCAGCTGATGAACCTCCACTTCCTTTCCCATCATGATGCAATGGATCATCACTGCTCTTTTAACTGTGACTTCAGAGCGGTTGCTAGTGGGCAACAGAGAACGCCCAATGAAGTCCAGCCATCCTCTGGCAACTGGTTTGAGATCCTCTCTCTTGAGTTGATTTGGGACGCCCTTTGTGTTGGTGGTCCACCTGGCTCCAGGGATACATATGTCCTCTAGAATTTTATCCAGGCCAATGTCTGCTCTCATCATCCTCCTGTTGAAGGAGTCTGGATCATCCTTTAGCTGAGGTAGCTTTAATATCTCTCTGATCTTGTCAGGGGTGGTGTGAACAATCTTTCCCCTGACCGTGGTCCGAAATTCATAGTAGGCAGTTCCAGATAGTTTTTGCTTGTCAGTCTGCCACATATTAGCATAGAACTCCTGGACCATGTTCTTTCCTACTTTCGTTTCAGGATTAGCTAGGACTTCCCAGTTCCTGATTCGAATTTGTTCCTGGATCTCCGGATATTCATCTTCTTTCAGATCGAATCTAACTTCCGGGATCACTGATCTCAGACCCATTACTTTCAGATAATGGTCTGAATGTTCTTTAGATAAGAACTTCCCTTGATTCCAAAGTGGTTTTGGAATGCTCTCTTTCTTGCCTCTTGGAGTGGGTTGTTTTCCTTTAGGAGCCATGATCTTAGTGATCTCGGATAAACACACCAAACTTAGAGGTTTGCTTGTCCTCAAGCAAAAGAAAAGAAAGGAGAGGGATAGAAGGAGATCGAGGTGCACTTGTTGATGGAGGAGGGGGGAGGCCGAACCCAATTTTAAAGGGGTGGGGGGTGGCTTTTCGAAAAATTGGAAGAGATAAGATAAAAAGATTGAGTTGAAAAAGATAAAATAGAAGATAGAGTTTAATTTTGAAAAGATATGATAGATTTTTGAAAAAGATAACTCTGAATTTTGAAAAAGATCATATGGATATTTGAAAAAGATATGGATTAGTTGAAAAGATTTTTGAGTGAAAAAGATAGATTTGTTTTCAGAAAAGATTTTGAAAAGAGTTGGATTGAATTTGGAAAGATGGATTTTTAGAAATTAAGGATTTTAGAAATCAGGGTTCTTGATATGTTCATGTAAAAATCATGCATTGAAGCATAAAATTTGAAATTAGAATGGAAATACGTGTGGGATAAATGGATTTGGCTCCTCCCTGTCTTCCTGGCGTTTGAACGCCCAAACGCTGCTTGTTTTGGGCGTTCAACGCCCAAATGCTGATCTCCTGGGCGTTCAGCGCCCAGTTGCTGCCATTACTGGCGTTCAACGCCCATTGGGTGCCTGTTTCTGGCGTTGAACGCCCAGATTGCTACCCTTACTGGCGTTCAGTGCCCAGTGGATGCCCATTTTGGGCGCTGAACGCCCAAAATGCCCCTTTACTGGCGTTTTCTTGCCATTGAGCTCCCTATCTCTGTTTTGTGTGCAGATTCCTTCTGTAACCCTATAAACTTATACAAATGATTCTGTACCTTAGTGTCAGTGAACTTTATATAAACAAATAAAAATAAAAATAGGGCAAAAATGCTTAGAGGATTGATGCCCCATGGCTGGGTTGCCTCCCAGCAAGCGCTTCTTTATTGTCTTTAGCTGGACCTTGCTAAGCTTTTAATCTAGCTTCAGCCTTGAGCATTCTTGCTCAATGTTGCCTTCAAGATAATGCTTGATTCTCTGTCCATTGACAATGAACTTCTTATCAGAATCAATATCTTGAAGCTCCACGTAACCATATGGTGACACACTTGTAATCACGTATGGTCCCCTCCACCGGGATTTCAGTTTCCCGGGGAATAGCCTGAGTCTATAGTTAAACAACAGGACCTTCTGTCCTAGTTCAAAGATTCTAGATGACAGCTTTCTGTCATGCCATTTTTTTTATTTTTCTTTATAAAGCTTGGCATTTTTGAAAGCTGTGAATCTGAATTCCTCTAGCTCATTTAGCTAGAGCAATCGTTTTTCTCCTGCTAATTTGGCATCAAAGTTTAGGAACCTGGTTGCCCAATAGGCTTTATGTTCCAGTTCCACGGGCAGGTGACATGCCTTACCATAAACAAGTTGGTATGGAGAGGTCCCTATAGGGGTCTTGAATGCTGTTCTGTAAGCCCACAGAGCATCATCCAAGCTCCGTGCCCAATCCTTTCTACGGGTACTTACTGTCCGTTCCAGGATTCTCTTTAATTCTCTATTAGAGACTTCAGCTTGCCCATTGGTTTGTGGATGATATGGGGTGGCTATCTTGTGGCGAATTCCATACCGAACCATGGCAGAGTAAAGCTGTTTATTGCAGAAGTGAGTGCCCCCATCACTGATTAGTACTCTAGGGACACCAAACCTGCTAAAGATATGTTTCTGGAGGAACTTCAGCACTGTTTTAGTATCATTGTTGGGTGTGGCAATAGCCTCAACCCATTTTGATACATAGTCAACTGCCACCAGAATATAAGTGTTTGAGTATGATGGTGGGAAAGGTCCCATGAAGTCAATTCCCCATACATCAAACAACTCTATTTCCAAGATTCCTTGTTGAGGCATGGCGTAACCATGAGGCAGATTACCAGCTCTTTGGCAACTGTCACAATTACGTACAAACTCTCGGAAATCTTTATAGAGTGTGGGCCAATAGAAGCCACATTGGAGGACCTTGGTGGCTGTTCGCTCACCTCCGAAATGGCCTCCATATTGAGATCCATGGCAATGCCATAGGATTCTCTGTGCTTCCTCTCTGGGGACACACCTACGGATAATTCCGTCTGCACATCTCTTAAAGAGATTGGGCTCATCCCACAAGTAGTACTTTGCATCAGTAACTAATTTCTTCTTTTGTATTCTATTGTACTCCTTGGGTATGAACCTTGCAGCTTTATAGTTTGCAATATCGGCAAACCATGGTGCTTCCTGAATGGCAAATAGATGCTCATCAGGGAACGTCTCAGAGATCTCAAGAAAGGGGAGGGACGTCCCTTCCACTGGCTCTATCCGGGACAGATGATCAGCTACTTGGTTCTCTGTCCCTTTTCTGTCTCTTATTTCTATATCAAACTCTTGCAGAAGCAATACCCATCTAATGAGCCTGGGTTTTGAATCCTGCTTTGTGAGTAGATACTTAAGAGCAGCATGGTCAGTGTACACAATCACCTTTGATCCTACTAAGTAGGATCTGAACTTGTCAATGGCGTAGACCACTGCAAGTAATTCCTTTTCTGTGGTTGTGTAATTTTTCTGGGCATCATTTAAAACGCGACTGGCATAATAAATGACATGCAGAAGCTTGTCATGCCTCTGTCCCAATACTGCACCAATGGCATGATCACTGGCATCACACATTAGCTCAAATGGTAATGTCCAGTCTGGTGCAGAAATAACTGGTGCTGTGACCAGCTTAGCTTTCAGTGTTTCAAACGCCTGCAGGCATGCTGTGTCAAACACAAATAGCGTGTCAGCAGCTAGCAGATTGCTTAGAGGTTTTGCGATTTTTGAAAAATCCTTTATAAACCTCCTATAGAATCCTGCATGTCCTAGAAAGCTTCTGATTGCCTTAACATTGGCAGGTGGTGGTAATTTCTCAATTACCTCTATCTTTTCTTGATCCACCTCTATTCCCTTGTTTGAGATTTTATGCCCAAGAACAATTCCTTCAGTCACCATGAAGTGACACTTTTCCCAGTTTAAAACTAGGTTGGTTTCTTGGCATCTTTTCAGAACAAGTTTTAGGTGATCAAGACAGGAGCTGAATGAGTCTCCATATACTGAGAAGTCATCCATGAAGACTTTCAGAAATTTTTCCACCATGTCAGAGAAAATAGAGAGCATGCATCTCTGGAAGGTTGCAGGCGCATTACATAGCCCAAAGGGCATCCTTCTATAAGCAAACACTCCAGATGGACATGTGAATGCTGTTTTCTCTTGATCCTGGGGATCCACTGCAATCTGGTTGTAGCCTGAATAGCCATCCAAAAAGCAGTAATAATCATGACCTGCTAGTCTCTCTAGCATCTGGTCTATGAATGGTAAAGGAAAATGATCCTTTCTGGTGGCTGTATTGAGCCTTCTGTAGTCAATACACATGCGCCACCCTGTAACTGTTCTTGTAGGAACCAGTTCATTTTTTTCATTATGAATCACTGTCATGCCTCCCTTTTTTGGGACGACTTGAACAGGGCTCACCCAGGGGCTATCAGAAATGGGATAAATAATCCCAGCCTCCAGTAATTTGGTGACCTCTTTCTGCACCACTTCCTTCATGGCTGGATTTAGCCGCCTCTGTGGTTGAACCACTGGTTTGGCATTGTCCTCCAATAGGATTTTGTGCATGCATCTAGCTGGGCTTATGCCCTTAAGGTCACCTATGGACCACCCAAGAGCTGTCTTGTGTGTCCTTAGCACTTGAATAAGTGCTTCCTCTTCCTGTGAATTTAAAGCAGAGCTTATGATTACTGGAAAAATGTCACCTTCTCCCAGAAATGCATATTTCAAGGATGGTGGTAGTGGCTTGAGCTCGGGTTTAGGAGATTTTTCCTCTTTCAGAAGAAAGTTCAGAGGCTCTTTCATGTCCTCTGAATCCTCCAAATCAGGCTGAACATCTTTAAAGATGTCTTCCAACTCTGATTCGAGACTCTCAGCCATGTTGATCTCTTCTACCAAAGAGTCAATGAGATCAACTTTCATGCAGTCTGTTGATGTGTCTGGATGCTGCATGGCTTTGACAGCGTTCAACTTAAACTCATCATCATTGACTCTCAGGGTTATTTCCCCCTGTTGGACGTCAATGAGGGATCGTCCAGTTGCTAGGAAGGGTCTTCCTAGAATGAGAGTAGCACTCTTGTGCTCCTCCATTTCCAGCACAACAAAGTCAGTGGGAAAGGCGAATGGCCCAACTCTGACAATCATGTCTTCAATCACTCCTGATGGGTATTTAGTGGAACCATCAGCAAGTTGGAGACATATCCGGGTTGGTTTAACTTCTTCAGTTAAGCCAAGCTTCCTGATAGTGGATGCAGGTATTAGGTTGATGCTTGCCCCAAGATCGCATAAAGTTGTCTTGGTGCAATCACCTTCTAATATGCATGGTATCAGAAAACTCCCAGGGTCTTTAAGCTTTTCAGGAAAGCTTTTCAGAATGACTGCACTGCATTCTTCAGTGAGGAGAACTCTTTCTGTTTCTCTCCACTCCTTTTTATGACTCAAGATTTCTTTCATGAACTTGGCATAAGAAGGTATTTGCTCAAGTGCCTCTGCAAATGGAATCTTTATTTCAAGAGTCCTTAGATAATCTGCAAAGCGAGCAAATTGCTTATCCTGCTCCTCTTTCCGGAGTTTTTGAGGATAAGGTATCTTGGCTTTATATTCTTCAACCTTAGTGGTTAAAGAAGCCTTTTTAGAGGGGTTGTTGTCAGCACTTGTGTGTGTCTGATCCCTCACTGGCAATTGAGTGCCAGAGTCAGAAGCTGGAGTGACGTTAGACGCCAGCTCACTGTCTGTTCCTGGCGCCTGAACGCCAGAAATGTGCCCCTTTTGGGCGTTCAACGCTGGATTCTGCCCCATTTGGGCGTTCAACGCCAGATTCTTGCCCATTTCTGGCGTTGAACGCCAATCCTGCCTTGTTTCTGGCGCTGAACGCCAGTTTTGGGCATGGTCTGGGCGTTCAGCGCCAGCCTTCTACCCATTTTCTGGCGTTTTAGTGCCAGAATTATTTTTCCCTGGGCTCTTACTGTCCTCAGGTGAATCTTTGGTGGGTCGCTCATTTCTTGAATTTTTGATGCCTCGAGGTGGGGTATTTAATGTTTTCCCACTTCTTAATTGAACTGCTTGGCATTCTTCTGCTATTTGCCTTGATAGCTGCTGCTTTGTTTGCTTAAACTGTTCGTCCATATGTATGTTGGCTATCCTTGTCTCCTGTAGCCTGTCTTTGAATTCAGCTAGCTGCTTTGTTAGAAAATCCAATTGCTGATTGAATTCAGCAGCTTGTTTTACAGTACTGAATTCAGCAGTTACTGTTTTAACCTCTTCATTCATGGAAGGGTTGCTGCTTAGATACAGATGCTGATTACTGGCAACTGTATCAATGAGCTCTTGAGCCTCTTCAATTGTCTTTCTCATATGGATAGATCCACCAGCTGAGTAATCTAGAGACATCTGAGCTCCTTCTGCAAGCCCATAGTAGAAGATGTCTAACTGAACCCACTCTGAAAACATTTCAGAGGGGCATTTTCGTAGCATCTCTCTGTATCTCTCCCAAGCATCATAAAGGGATTCATTATCTCCTTGTTTAAAGCCTTGGATGTCCAGCCTTAGCTGTGTCATCCTTTTTGGAGGGAAATATTGATTCAGGAATTTTTCTGTCAGCTGTTTCCATGTCCTTATGCTGGCCTTAGGTTGGTTATTCAACCACCTCTTAGCTTGATCTTTTACAGCAAATGAAAACAGTAATAGTCTGTAGACATCCTGATCTATTTCTTTATCATGTACTGTGTCAGCAATTTGTAAAAACTGTGCTAGAAACTCTGTAGGTTCTTCCTGTGGAAGACCGGAATACTGGCAACTTTGCTGCACCATGATAATGAGCTGAGGATTCAACTCAAAGCTACTGACTCCAATGGAGGGTATGCAGATACTACTCCCATATGAAGCAGTAGAGGGGTTAGAATATGACCCCAGAGTCCTCCTGGACTGTTCATCTCCACTTATGTCCATGATGGATATATGGATATAACTTGGACTGATTTACCTTTTTAATTATTTTATTTTATGGAAAGAGGACAACTTAACCAAAAATAAAAATAACAAAAATTATGATTTTCGAAAAAGTGAGGAGAGAAAAAGTGGTTAGAAGGTTTTGAAAAAGATATGATTTGGAAAAGATTTTAAAAAATATTTTTTTTATTTAATTTTCGAAAATTTGTTTTGAAAGTGGAGAGGAAAGATATTTTTGAATTTAGTGAGGAAAGAGAAAAACAATAGGATAGCACAAGATTTAAAATTTTTAGATCTAGTGCTCCTTGTTTTCGAAAAATTTGGAGAGAAAACACCAAGGAACACCAAACTTAAAAATTTCAAGATCAAGACCAAACCAAAATTTTCGAAAATCAAAGGAAATCAACAGGAAAACACCAAACTTAAAGTTTGGCACAGGATTTAATAGAAAAATGATTTTTGAAGAAGGTTTTTTTAAAAATATGATAGCCAATTACCATGAACATAAACACCACGTTCTAATTAACTGAGCTATAAATTTAAAGTGTTTTAACAAGGGATAAATAATAAAAGACTCTAAACCAAAAAAAGAAAGATTTTTCCTAATCTAAGCAACAAAATAATCCGTCAGTTGTTCAAACACGAACAATCCCCGGCAACGGCGCCAAAAACTTGGTGCACGAATTATGAATCACACTTTTCACAACTCGTACCACTAACCAGCAAGTGCACTGGGTCGTCCAAGTAATACCTTACGTGAGTAAGGGTCGAATCCCACGGAGATTGTTGGTTTGAAGCAATCTATGGTTATCTTGTAAATCTTAGTCAGGAAGTCAATTGTGTTTATCAGTTGAATTGCGAATAACCAAGAGAGCATAAATTAAAAGTTACTTGTTGTGCAGTAATGGAGAATATGTTGGAGTTTTGGAGATGCTTTGTCGTCTGAATCTCTGCTTTCCTCTGTCTTCTGATTCACGCACGCACGTCCTCCTATTGCAAGCTGTGTGTTGGTGGATCACCGTTGTCAATGGCTACCTTCCCTCCTTCCAGTGAAAACTACGCTCACGCACTCTGTCACAGCACGGCTAATCACCGGTTGGTTCTCGATCCGGTTGGAATAGGATTTACTATCCTTTTGCATCTGTCACTAACGCCCAGCCTTCAGGAGTTTGAAGCTCGTCACAGTCATTCAATCCTTGAATCCTACTCGGAATACCACAGACAAAGTTTAGACTTTCCGGATTCTCATGAATGCCGCCATCAATTCTAGCTTATACCACGGAGATTCTGATTAAGGAATCTAAGAGATCCTCATTCAATCGTATATAGAACGGAGGTGGTTGTCAGGCACACGTTCATGATCTGAGGAAGGTGATGATTGTCACAGATCATCACCTCCATCACATTTAAGCGCGAATGAACATCTTAGATAGGAACAAGCGTGTTTGAATGGAAAACAGAAATACTTGCATTAATTCATCGAGACACAGCAGAGCTCCTCACCCCCAACAATGGGGTTTAGAGACTCATGCCGTCAGAGAATACAAAGTTTAGATCTGAAAATGTCATGAGATACAAAATAAGTCTCTAAAAGTTGTTTAAATACTAAACTAGTAGCCTAGGTTTACAAAAAAACTGGATAAACTATGATGGATGATGCAGAGATCCACTTCTGGGGCCCACTTGGTGTGTGCTGGGGCTGAGACTTAAGCAATTCACGTGCAGAGGCCATTTGTGGAGTTGAACGCCAGTTTTTATGCCAGTTTGGGCGTTCAACTCCAGCTTTTGATCCTTTTCTGGCGCTGGACGCCAGAATTGGGCAGAGGACTGGCGTTGAACGCCAGTTTACGTCGTCTATCCTTGTGCAAAGTATGGACTATTATATATTTCTGGAAAGCCCTGGATGTCTACTTTCCAACACAATTAGAAGCATGCCATTTCGAGTTCTGTAGCTCCAGAAAATCCACTTTGAGTGCAGGGAGGTCAGAATCCAACAGCATCAGCAGTCCTTTTTCAGCCTGAATCAGATTTTTGCTCAGCTCCTTCAATTTCAGCCAGAAAAATACCTGAAATTACAGAAAAACACACAACTCATAGTAAAGTCCAGAAATATGAATTTTTCCTAAAAACTAATAAAAATAGACTAAAAACTAACTAAAACATACTCTAAACTATATGAAATTATCCCCAAAAAGCGTATAAAATATCCGCTCATCAGTCATCTTGTAAATCTCAGTCAGGCGGATAATAATTGATTATGGAGTTTTCGAAAATAAATAATAAATAAACAGAGAATAAATATAGAAATACTTATGTATATCATTGGTGAGAATTTCAGATAAGTGTATGGAGATGCGTTTGTTCCGCTGAACTTCTGCTTTCCTGCTGTCTTCATCCAATCAGTCCAACTCCTTTCTATGGCTGGCTTTATGTAAGGACATCACCATTGTCAATGGCTACTTTTCATCCTCTCTGTGAAAATGGTCCGATGCGCTGTCACTGCATGGCTAATCATCTGGAGGCATCACCGTGGTCAATGGCTGCATCCTATCCTCTTGTGAAAATGGTCCAAATGCTCTGTCATAGCACGGCTAATCATCTGAGGTTCTCGATCATACTGGAATAGGATTCACCCTCCTTTTGCGTCTATCACTATTCCCAGCACTCGCGAGTTTGAAGCTCGTCACAGTCATTCAATCCCTGAATCTTACTTGGAATACTACAGACAAGGTTTAGACTTTCCGGATTTTCATGAATGCCACCATCAATCTAGCTTATACCACGAAGATTCTGATTAAGAGATCCAAGAGATAATCATCCAATCTAAGGTGGAACGGAAGTGGTTGTCAGGCACGCGTTCGTGGGGGAATGATGATGATTTTCACGTTCATCACATTCATGTTGAAGTGCGAATGAATATCTTAGAAGCAGAATAAGTTGAGTTGAATAGAAAAACAGTAGTACTTTGCATTAATTCATGAGGAACAGCAGAGCTCCACACCTTAATCTATGGAGTGTAGAAACTCTACCGATAAAAATACATAAGTGAAAGATCCAGGCATGGCCAAATGGCCAGCCCCCAAAACGAGATCACAGGATCAAAAATACAATCCAGGATGAAAATACAATAGTAGAAAGTCCTATTTATACTAAACTAGCTACTAGGGTTTACAGAAGTAAGTAATTGATGCATAAATCCACTTCCGGGGCCCACTTGGTGTGTGCTTGGGCTGAGCATGAAGTCTACACGTGCAGAGGCTTCTTTTGGAGTTGAACGCCAAGTTGTAACGTGTTTTTGGCGTTCAACTCTGGTTTGTGACGTGTTTCTGGCGTTTAACTCCAGACTGCAGCATAGAACTGGCGTTCAACGCCCATTTACGTCATCTAAACTCGGCCAAAGTATGAACTATTATATATTGCTAGAAAGCCCTGGATGTCTACTTTCTAACGCAATTAGAAGCACGCCATTTTGAGTTCTGTAGCTCCAGAAAATCCACTTTGAGTGCAGGGAGGTCAGAATCCAACAGCATCAGCAGTCCTTCTTCAACCTCTGAATCTGATTTTTGTTCAAGTCCCTCAATTTCAGCCAGAAAATACCTGAAATCACAGAAAAACACACAAACTCATAGTAAAGTCTAGAAATGTGAATTTAACATAAAAACTAATGAAAACATCCCTAAAAGTAACTAGATCCTACTAAAAACATACTAAAAATAATGCCAAAAAGCGTATAAATTATCCGCTCATCACAACACCAAACTTAAATTGTTGCTTGTCCCCAAGCAACTGAAAATCAAATAGGATAAAAAGAAGAGAATATACTATAAATTCCAAACTATCAATGAAACATAGCTCCAATCAGATGAGCAGGACTTGTAGTTTTTTGCCTCTTGAATAGTTTTGGCATCTCACTTTATCCATTGAGGTTCAGAATGATTGGCATCTATAGGAACTCAGAGTTCAGATAGTGTTATTGATTCTCCTAGTTCAGTATGTTGATTCTTGAACACAGCTACTTTATGAGTCTTGGCCGTGGCCCTAAGCACTTTGTTTTCCAGTATTACCACCGGATATATAAATGCCACAGACACATAACTGGGTGAACCTTTTCAGATTGTGACTCAGCTTTGCTAAAGTCTCCAATTAGAGGTGTCCAGGGTTCTTAAGCACACTCTTCTTTTGCTTTGGACCTTGACTTTAACCGCTCAGTCTCAAGTTTTCACTTGACACCTTCACGCCACAAGCACATGGTTAGGGACAGCTTGGTTTAGCCGCTTAGGCTAGGATTTTATTCCTTTAGGCCCTCCTATCCATTGATGCTCAAAGCCTTGGGATCCTTTTTATTTACCCTTGCCTTTTGGTTTTAAGGGCTATTGGCTTTTTGCTCTTGCCTTTTGGTTTTAAGAGCTTTGGCTTTTTCTGCTTGCTTTTTCTTTTTTTTTTTCTTTCTATTTTTTTTGCCATTTTTCTTCTTTTTTTTCTGCAAGCTTTTTGTATTCACTGCTTTTTCTTGCTTCAAGAATCATTTTTATGATTTTTCAGATTATCAAACAACATGTCTCCTTGTCATCATTCTTTCAAGAGCCAATATATTTAACATTCATGAACAACAACTTCAAAAGACATATGCACTGTTCAGGCATTCATTCAGAAAACAAAAAGTATTGTCTCCACATCAATATAATTAAACTAAGTTCAAGGATGAATTCAAAATTCATGTACTTCTTGTTCTTTTGAATTAAAACATTTTTCATTTAAGAGAGGTGATGGATTCATATTCACTTACTTTAAGGCATAGACACTTAGACACTAATGATCATGTAGTAAGACACAAATATAAATAAACATAAAGCTCAAAAATCGAAAAACAGGAATAAATAGACAAGGAGATTAAGGAATGAGTCCACCTTAGTGAGGATGGCGTCTTTCTCTACTTGAAGAACCAATGGTGCTTTTGAGCTCCTCTATGTCTCTTCCTTGTCTTTGTTGCTCCTCCTTAGTGATTTTTGGTATTTCTATCCTCAGTTTCTCCCAATAATTATGTGGGGAAAATGTATCCCCTGAGGTATCTCAGGGATCTCTTGATTTGTAGTCAACTGTTCTACCACTGAGCTATAGATCCTTTACATTAATCTCTCCATCTCCCATGACTTGGAGGTAGAAGCTTTTGTCTTCCCTTTTCTCTTCTATCTTCTTTCTTTTTTTTTTTTTCGAGGTTTCTCTGGCCTTAGGTGCCATCAATGGTTATGGAAAAGCAAAATAAGCAATGCTTTTACCACACCAAACTTAGAATGTTGCTCGCCCTCGAGCAAAAGAAGAAAGAATAGATGAAGAAGAAGATGTGAAAAAAAAACTAGGATTATTAGGAGGGAAGGTGGGGATCCTGTGGGGTCCACAGATCCTGAGATGATCCTGTGAGGTCCACAGATCTTGAGGTGTCAAGGATTTACATCCCTGCACCAATTAGGCATGTAAAATGCCTTTGCATGCAATTCTGGCTTTTAAACGCCGAACTGATGCTTGTTCTGGGCGTTCAACGCCCAGATGCAGCATATTTCTGGCGTTGAACGCCAGCTTCATGCTTGTTTCTGGCGTTCAGCGCCATCTCCATGCTCTGTTCTGACGTTGAACGCCAGACAGATGCTCCTTACTGGCGTTTGAACGCCAGTGAACTCCTCCTCCAGGGTGTGCTATTTTTTTATGCTGTTTTTTATTTTTCTTCAATTTTTTCAGTTATTTTTGTGACTCCACATGATCATGAACCTATGAAGACATATAACTAATAAAAAATATAATTAGATAAATAAAAATTAGGTTGCCTCCCAACAAGCGCTTCTTTAATGTCAATAGCTTGACAGTGGGCTCTCATGGAGCCTCACAGATGTTCAGAGCATTGTTGAGACTCCCCAACACCAAACTTAAAGTTTGGATATGGGAGTTCAACACCAAACTTAGAGTTTAACTGTGGGGGCTCTAGTTGACTCTGTTTTGAGAGAAGCTTACTGTGCCTCTTTCCCATGTTTACAGAAGGATGTCCTTGAGTTTTAAACTCAAGGGAGTCCTCATTCAATTGAAGGACTAATTCACCTCTGTCAACATCAATCACAGCTCTTGCTGTGGCTAGGAAGGGTCTTCCAAGGATGATGGATTCATCCTTATCCTTCCCAGTATCTAGGATTATGAAATCAGCAGGGATGTAAAGGCCTTCAACCTTTACTAATATGTCCTCTACTTGTCCATAAGCCTATTTTCTGGAATTGTCTGCCATCTCTAATGAGATTTTAGCAGCTTGTACCTAAAAGATTCCCAGTTTCTCCATTACAGAGAGTGGCATGAGGTTTATTCCTGACCCTAAGTCACATAGAGCCTTCTCAAAGGTCATGGTGCCTATGGTACAAGGTATCAGGAACTTTCCAGGATCCTGTTTCTTCTAAGGCAATCTCAGTTGATCCAATGCATTCAGTTCATTGGTAAACAGGGGAGGTTCATCTCCCCAAGTCTCATTACCAAATAAATTGGCATTCAGCTTCATGATTGCACCAAGGAACTTGGCAACTTGCTCTTCAGTAACATCTTCATTCTCTTCAGAAGAGGAGTACTCTTCAGAGCTCATGAATGGCATAAGGAGATTCAATGGAATCTCTATGGTCTCTAGATGAGTCTCAGATTCCTTTGGTTCCTCAGAGGGAAACTCCTTATTGAACACTGGACGTCCCAGGAGGTCTTCCTCACTGGGGTTTACGTTTTCAACCTTCCTCCCAGGTTTGGCCATGGTAATCAATTCAATGGCCTTGCATTCTCCTTTTGGATTCTCTTCTGTATTGCTTGGGAGAGTACTAGAGGGGTTTCAGTGATTCTTTTACTCAGCTGGCCCACTTGTGCTTCCAAATTTCTAATGGAGGACCTTGTTTCATTCATGAAACTCACAGTGGCTTTGGACAGATCAGAGACTAAATTTGCTAAATTAGAGGTATTTTGTTCAGAGTTCTCTGTCTGTTGCTGAGAAGATGATGGAAAAGGTTTACTATTGTTAAACCTATTTCTTCCACCATTATTAAAGCCTTGTTGAGGCTTTTGATCCTTCCATGAGAGATTTGGGTGATTTCTCCATGAGGGGTTATAGGTGTTTCCATATGGTTCACCCATGTAATTCACCTCTGCTATTGCAGGGTTCTCAGGATCATAAGCTTCTTCTTCAGAAGATGCCTCTTGAGTACTGTTGAATGCAGCTTGCATTCCATTCAGACTTTGAGAAATCATATTGACTTGCTGAGTCAATATTTTGTACTGAGCCAATATGGCATTTAGAGTATCAATTTCAAGAACTCCCTTCTTCTGAGGCGTCCCATTACTCACAGGATTCCTCTCAGAAGTGTACATGAACTGGTTATTAGCAACCATGTCAATAAGTTCTTGAGCTTCTGCAGACATTTTCTTTAGGTGAATGGATCCACCTGCAGAAGTATCCAATGACATCTTAGCTAATTCAGACAGACCATCATAGAATATATTCAGGATGGTCCATTCTGAAAGCATGTCAGAAGGACACTTTTTGGTCAGTTGCTTGTATCTCTCCCAAGCTTCATAGAGGGATTCACCTTCTTTCTGTCTAAAGGTTTGAACATCCACTCTAAGCTTACTAAGCTTTTGAGGAGGAAAGAACTTGGCTAAGAAAACCGTGACCAGCTTATCCCAAGAGTTCAGGCTATCTTTGGGTTGAGAGTCCAACCACACTCTAGCTCTGTCTCTTACAGCAAAAGGGAAAAACATGAGCCTGTAGACTTCAGGATCTACTCCATTAGTCTTAACAGTATCACAGATCTGCAAGAATTTAGTTAAGAACTGCAAAGGATCTTCAGATGAAAGTCCATAAAACTTGCAGTTTTGTTACATCAGAGAAACTAATTTAGGTTTAAGCTCAAAGTTGTTTGCTCCAATGGTAGGGATGGAGATGCTTCTTCCATGTAAATTGGAATTAGGTGCAGTAAAGTCACCAAGCATCCTCCTTGCATTATTATTATTTTCGGCTGCCATCTCCTCTTCTTATTCGAAAATTTCTGAAAGGTGCTTGCTGGATTATTGTAATTTAGCTTCTCTTAGTTTCCTCTTCAGAGTCCTTTCAGGTTCTGGATCTGCTTCAACAAGAATATTCTTGTCCTTGCTTCTGCTCATATAAAAAAGAGGAAATAGAAAAATAATAATAATAGGGATCCTTTTTACCTAGGTATAGAGGTTCCCTTTAGGTGAGTGGAAGAAAAGAAAATTAGAAGAAAAGAAGAAGAGAAAATCTGAACTCAGAGAGAGAGAGAGGGGGTTCAGATTTTTGGTGAGTGAGGAAGAGATGTTAGTAAATAAATAAATAAATAGAAGAAGATGAGAGGGGGAAGTTTTCGAAAATAATTTTTGAAAAAGAGTTAGTGATTTTCGAAAATTAGGAATGAAATCAAATTAAAATTAAAAATTGAAACAATTAGTTAATTAAAAAGAATTTTTGAAAAAGAGGGAAGAGATTTTCGAAAATTAGAGAGAGAGTTAGTTAGGTAGTTTTGAAAAAGATAAGAAACAAACAAAAAGTTAGTTAGTTAGTTGAAACAAATTTGAAAATCAATTTTGAAAAGATAAGAAGATAAGAAGTTAGAAAAGATATTTTAAAATCAAATTTTTGAAAAAGATATGATTTTGAAAAAGATAAGATAAAAAAGATATTTTTGAAAAGATATGATTGAAATTAGTTTTGAAAAAGATTTGATTTTTAAAATCACAATTAATGACTTGATTCACAAGAAATCACAAAATATGATTCTAGAACTTAAAGTTTGAATCTTTCTTAACAAGTAAGTAACAAACTTGAAATTTTTGAATCAAAACATTAATTGTTGATGATATTTTCGAAAATTATGAGATAAAATTAAGAAAAAGCTTTTTGAAGAATATTTTTTTAAAATTTTCGAAAATAAATAAGAAAAATGAAAAAGATTTGATTTTTGAAAAAGATAAGATTTTTAAATTGAAAATTTGATTTGACTCATAAGAAACAATTGAATTTTTAAAAATTTTTGAAAATGTCAATCCAAATTTTCGAAATTTATGAGAGAAAAAAGGAAAGATATTTTTTTGATTTTTAAATTTTTAATGATGAAAGAGAAAAACACAAAATTGACTCAATGCATGAAAATTTTGGATCAAAATAATGAATGCATGCAAGAATGCTATGAATGTCAAGATGAACACCAAGAACACTTTGAAGATCATGATGAACATCAAGAACATATTTTTGAAAAATTTTTAATGCAAAGAAAACATGCAAGACACCAAACTTAGAAATCTTTAATGCTTAGACACTAAGAATTCAAGAATGCATATGAAAAACACCATACAACACAAAACAATATAATATGAAGATCAATCAAGAAGGTTTTATCAAGAACAACTTGAAGATCATGATGAATGCAATGCATGAATGCAATTTTCGAAAAATGCAAGATGAGTATGCAATTGACACCAAACTTAAAAATTAACTCAAGACTCAAACAAGAAACACAAAATATTTTTGATTTTTATGATTTTATTAATTTTTTTGTAATTTTTCGAAAATTATTTGTAAAAGAAAAATAAGGATTCTAAAATTTTTAATATGAATTCCAGGAATCGTGTACTCTTAGTCTAAAGCTCCAATCTAAGGGTTAGGCATGGCTTACTAGCCAGCCAAGCTTTAGAAGATATTGATACTTTCCATGTATAGAGCAACTAAGTGTGTGAAGATCAACAAGCTCTTGTGATGATAAGTTGAAACCCCAGTCCAAAAGATTAGACATGGCTTACAGCCAGCCAGGATTCAACAAATCATCACGAAACACTAGAATTCATTCTTAAAAATTCTGAAGAACATAATAAAATTTTTGAAAAAAATTTTTATTTTGAAAACAAAATAAGAAGAAAATTACCTAATCTGAGCAACACGATGAACCGTTAGTTGTCCAAACTCAAACAATCCCTGGTAACGGCGCCAAAAACTTGGTGCACGAAATTGTGATCTCAGGCAACGGCGCCAAAAACTCTGTACGCACGTCTTAATAAATCGTTTTTCATTCACAACTTTGATACAACTAACCAGCAAGTGCACTGGGTCATCCAAGTAATAAAACCTTACGTGAGTAAGGGTCGATCCCACGGAGATTGTTGGTATGAAGCAAGCTATGGTCATCTTGTAAATCTCAGTCAGGCGGATAATAATTGATTATGGAGTTTTCGAAAATAAATAATAAATAAACAGAGAATAAAGATAGAAATACTTATGTATATCATTGGTGAGAATTTCAGATAAGTGTATGGAGATGCGTTCGTTCCTCTGGACTTTTGCTTTCCTACTGTCTTCATCCAATCAGTCCTACTCCTTTCTATGGCTGGCTTTATGTAAGGACATCACCATTGCCAATGGCTACTTTTCATCCTCTCTGTGAAAATGGTCCGATGCGCTGTCACTGCATGGCTAATCATCTGGAGGCATCACCGTGGTCAATGGCTGCATCCTATCCTCTTGTGAAAATGGTCCAAATGCTCTGTCACAGCACGGCTAATCATCTGAGGTTCTCGATCATACTGAAATAGGATTCACCCTCCTTTTGCGTCTGTCACTACGCCCAGCACTCGCGAGTTTGAAGCTTGTCACAGTCATTCAATCCCTGAATCCTACTCGGAATACCACAGACAAGGTTTAGACTTTTCGGATTCTCATGAATGCCGCCATCAATCTAGCTTATACCACGAAGATTCTGATTAAGAGATCCAAGAGATAATCATCCAATCTAAGGTGGAACGGAAGTGGTTGTTAGGCACGCGTTCGTGGGGGAATGATGATGATTGTCACGTTCATCACATTCATCTTGAAGTGCGAATGAATATCTTAGAAGCGGAATAAGTTGAGTTGAATAGAAAAACAGTAGTACTTTGCATTAATTCATGAGGAACAGCAGAGCTCCACACCTTAATCTATGGAGTGTAGAAACTCTACCGTTGAAAATACATAAGTGAAAGGTCCAGGCATGGCCGAATGGCCAGCCCCCAAAACGAGATCACAGGATCAAAAATACAATCCAGGATGAAAATACAATAGTAGAAAGTCCGATTTATACTAAACTAGCTACTAGGTTTACAGAAGTAAGTAATTGATGCATAAATCCACTTCCGGGGCCCACTTGGTGTGTGCTTGAGCTGAGCATGAAGTCTACATGTGCAGAGGCTTCTTTTGGAGTTGAACGCCAAGTTGTAACGTATTTTTGGCGTTCAACTCTGGTTTGTGACGTGTTTCTGGCGTTTAACTCCATACTGCAGCGTAGAACTGGCGTTCAACGCCCTTTTGCGTCATCTAAACTCGGCCAAAGTATGGACTATTATATATTTCTGGAAAGCCCTGGATGTCTACTTTCCAACGCAATTGGAAGCGTGCCATTTTGAGTTCTGTAGCTCCAGAAAATCTACTTTGAGTACAGAGAGGTCAGAATCCAACAGCATCAGCAGTCCTTCTTCAACCTCTGAATCTGATTTTTGCTCAAGTCCCTCAATTTCAGCCAGAAAATATCTGAAATCACAGAAAAACACACAAACTGATAGTAAAGTCCAGAAATGTGAATTTAACATAAAAACTAATGAAAACATCCCTAAAAGTAACTAGATCCTACTAAAAACAATGCCAAAAAGTGTATAAATTATCCGCTCATCAGTTGTCTGATTTATACACCATAATATTTTATAGTCTCGTCAGAACCAAAAATAGGAAATACAATTTACAAGTGTTTAATGCTTCCCTTGATAATTCAACTAAGAGATTCCTTTTGTGTATTGCATAACTCACTGGATTAACTTCTTCCTTACACCAGTAAATGAAGAACCATCACAGTACCTAACCTTGGCTCTGTTCCAATTGTAGAAATCTAGAATCAACAAATTTCATTATTAGAAACCTAAGCAAATGTGAATTAATTAAGGGAAAAAAATAAAACATGATCTATTGACTAGTAGAAAATACATGAATTCAAAATTCTTCTGTTATTTAAAATCCCTAAAAAGGCAATTTGCTTGGCCATTTTCTTAGAAGAACCTAAGGCTGCATTTGTTTCTGAGAACAAGACAAGACAAGACACTGAGAACAAGACATAAAGGACAGAGACACATAATTTAGTGTTCTTGTATTCTGTTTGGTAATAAAATAGAAAATATGAAAATCTAATTTATTCTCATTTTTTTTCATTCAAAAAATTTTAGAAGAAAAATATAATAATAAAAAATATAATTATAAAAATTAACAAAAATAATGAAAGAAAAAATAAAAAATAAGTTGTGTCCCTTATTAGTGTTTCTACGACTTTCCTGTCAGGATGGACACAAAATATACTAATTCAGTGTCTTTGGACACAATGTCTCTGTCCATATCTCATCTGTCAAACACGATTTTGTGTCTCAATGTCTCTGTCTCAGTGTCCTGTCCCTGTAAACAAACGTAACCTAAATGACCGTTCTTTCGAGCAAGGCAAGTAGTAACTTTGTTGCACCATCCCCATCCCTAAAATAAACCAAATGATGTTCATTGGACAGAATAGACATTTAAGAATCACTTTACATATGAATCCAAACTTGAGAATTAAAAATTTGTTTTGATAATCTCCAAGGACCATGGTAAATGAAAATCATAATCACGGCTAAGAATTTACAGGTTCAACAACAGAAAATCCACTTAGAAAGCTTCTAGTTTTTATGGAATTGGAATTAAGATTGGGTTTTATCTTTCCAAAATATTTCTTTCACCCCTCTGCCATTTTGTCAAAGCAATTAGTTTAATCATAGTGATACAAGCAAAAGAAATAAATATTTTTTGTTGTTTTAAAATAGAAAGAAAAAGAAAATAATGAAAGCAATATTTTCTTGAGTTGGTAATTGGTGAAGACTTATTATTGATGCCAGTTTGCAGAAAGGGACAGGACACACCTCAAACTGAACTAACCAATTATTTATCCCTTCTTTGAATCCCCTATCAAGATGGTAAACTGGTACACTTCCATCCAACAAAATTGCAGAGTAATTTTTAGGGGGAAAAAGTTACCAAATATTATAATAAATTAATTAAAATAGAACAGCTCAATAAAGAAAGTAAACTTCTATCAGACGTAGCAAAAAATTTCTCACCGGCACTTTTTGTGACCACATTCTAGATAAAAGTGATTGGAACATAAGAAGCTTCTGCCTTCAGCAATAGAAGTACATAAAATAGAAGGCATAATCATTTTGTGCAATCCATCATTCTGCTACAAATCTAAAAAATAGAAAAAGGAATGCAAAGTAACTTATGTAGAAGTATCAAATGAGGGCATATACTAATTTTTTTCATAAAGCCACATTTTATTTTTGGCCAAAATGGAAAGACAAAAACCACAAGCATCATCATGAGTTGGCAATACGAATAATAAGAACACATGTTAAAAGGAAATTTTTTGTTTGCCAAAATTGGATGAATTAATTTATGCCATCTTGCCAACCATTTTAACTTTTTCACTTCAACTTCAGCCTACCACTTACCAAAAGAGTAAAACACTTTATTCCTAGTTATTGTTGTTTAAGAAACCAATGAACCAACTAGTTAGATTTATACACAAGCAAAAACATCACATATGAATAAGCAAAATGCCAACTCTGGTATTCCTTTTCTTTCTGATTCAGACTTAGATCTTTTGGAAAGACTTTTTTTCAAGTTAACAATTTAGAAGAAAGATATTTAGATATAATAAAAAAATGAAGGTGGAAATGTGTAATCTTATCAATCTGGAATAAATGTACAAATCAAAACTGAAATATAATAACATTAAGCAAAAACATTCTTTTAAATCAGCAAAAGAATAGAAATGAAAGCAACTTGTAATCATTTCACAATAGATTTTAGCATAATAATCATTTACCTAAAATAAATATTAGACTTGTAGAACTAAATCAGCATAATTAGGAACGAATTTCAAGCCACTCACCTCATTTTAGTTGCTTCAGTGATCGGAAAATAAAACAAAAGGCCTAGGATAGAAAGGCTAGCACAATGAGCAGAATCAAGCAGCGGATTTGAAAGAGCAGGCGTGGACGTCATAGAATAGGTAGGACAGGCCTGAACCTGCGATACGTGGTGCTGGTGACGGAGGATAGAGGTGATGGTGGTAGGACTCTTGTGCAGCTGTATCCTATTTGAACCACGCACCGTGCAGGACGAGATCGCAAGTAAATTTAGGGATGAGACAGAGGTTAGCGGCGACAAATGTAAGTTTGGTAGGTGATAAACCCCGATTTTATGATTTATCTTATGCTTATTTTGGGAGATTTTATCACCTTTTCTCACATTTATTCAATGAAATAGCATGGTTTTGCAATTCTCCCTTGATTTGTGCTTAAATGTGAAAACATGCTTTTTAGGCCTTAAAATAGCTAAATTCAATTCACTTTAATTCCATTCGATGCCTTGATATATTTGTTGAGTGATTTCAGGTTCATAGGAAAAGTATTGGATGGAAGAAGTGAGGAGTAAAGCATGCAAAGTGGGAGAACTCATGAAGAAATGAAGGAACCGTAAAGCTGTCAAGTCCGACCTCTTCGCACTCAATCGACCATAACTTGAGCTACGGATGTCCAAATGAGGCGGTTCTAGTTGCATTGGAAAGCTAACATCTGGGACTTCGAAATGATATAAAATTTTCCATATGTTGCTTCGTGTTAAGGGGCGCGCACGCGCCATGTACGCGTGCGCGCCGATTGAGCACGTAGCCCACTAATGTGAAATCGCCCCCAGCGATTTCTGAAGCACTTTGGGCCCAACCCAACTCATTTCTAATGCTATTTCATACAGAATTCAAGCTTGGGTAAAGGGGGAGTAATTGTTTGGTAGTATAGCATCATGTAGGTTAGTTTCTAGAGAGAGAAGCTCCCTCTTCTCTCTAGAATTAGGTTAGGTTAATCTCTCTTAGATTTAGGTTCAATTACATGTTTTCATCTTGTTTTTTTTATGAATTCTTGCTTCTAGTCTTTCATTCTCTTGATTTGTAATGTTAATTTCCCTTTTTGCTCTCTTTCATGTTCATGGATGCTTATGTTGGATTTATATCTCTTTTAATGAAATTTAATGTTTGATGTTCTTTTAATTGTTGTTGAGTTGTGAATTTACTTTTCTTGCAATTGGTAGTTTGTAGATTTTACTATTTCTTTCTCATTTATTATGCTTTCTTTTTATGCCTTCCAAGTGTTTGACAAAATGCTTGGTTGGATGTTAGAGTAGATTTTGAGCATTCTTGGCTTGGAAAGAGTAATTAGGCAATCTTGAGTCATGAAAACCCAACTCATGTTGGTGATCTAGAGTTGTTAGCTAATATTGTTTCCATTGACGCTAATCTTTTGCTAATTTAATTAGTAAGTAGATTAGGACTTTTGGATTGAGATTAGCTAGTCTTATTAGACTTTCTCTCATGGAAGATAATATGATACCTTCTTCCAATGTTGGAGATGACGTAATGAGATAAATTCTTGTTTATAATTGTGATATGATTAACTAGTCTTGTTTGACTTTCTCCCTATTTGTTGGAGTTAACTAAATAAGATGAATTAATCATTGCATGACTAGGATAGAAAGCCTATGATCTCAATTCTTGCCATGAATGTCTCTCTTTATTAATTGCTTTCTTTAATTGCTCTCTTTACTTTTCTTGCACATTTATTTTATTGTCCTCTTATCAAAATCAAACCCCCCCTTGCATTTTCATAGCCAATAATTGAGCACTTCATTGCAATTCCTTGTGAGACGACCCGGAGTTTAAATACTTCGGTTAATTTTCATTGGGGTTTGTACTTGTGACAAAACCAAATTTAATTTGATTCGAGGATTGATTGTTGGTTTGGACTATACTAACAACGGAATTATTTTGTGGAATTCCGAACCGGTATAAATCCCCGTATCAAATTAATGGCGCCGTTGCCGGGGAGTTGCAATGGTGTTATGTTATTGGTTATTATATATATGTGAATATTGTGAATAGCTTGATTTTTGGATTGCTTGTTAGTTTTTTCTAGTTTTAGGACTTTGTTTCATTATTTCTTGTTAGCTTTTATTTCTTATTTTCACTTTTCACTATGAATTCTCACTTTGGCTATGAGTGTGATTGATGAGCGGATAATTTATACGCTTTTTGGCATTGTTTTTAGTATGTTTTTAGTAGGATCTAGTTACTTTTAGGGATGTTTTCCTTAGTTTTTATGTTAAATTCATATTTCTGGACTTTACTATGAGTTTGTGTGTTTTTCTGTGATTTCAGGTATTTTCTGGCTGAAATTGAGGGACTTGAGCAGAAATCAGATTCAGAGGTTGAAAAAGGACTGCTGATGCTATTGGATTCTGACCTCCCTGCACTCAAAGTGGATTTTCTGGAGCTACAGAACTCGAAATGGCGCGCTTCCAATTGCGTTGGAAAGTAGACATCCAGGGCTTTCCAGCAATATATAATAGTCCATACTTTGGCCAAGAATTGACGACGTAAACTAGCGTTCAACGCCAGCCTTCTACCCAAATCTGGCGTCCAGCGCCAGAAAAGGATCCAAAACCAGAGTTGAACGCCCAAACTGGCACAAAAACTGGCGTTCAACTCCACAATTGGCCTCTGCACGTGCAACACTTAAGCTCAGCCCAAACACACACCAAGTGGGCCCCGGAAGTGGATTTATACATCAAATACTTACTCATGTAAACCCTAGTAGCTAGTTTATTATAAATAGGACCTCTTACTATTGTATTAGGCATCTTTGGATTACCTTATGATCCTTTGATCACGTTTTAGGGGGCTGGCCATCTCGGCCATGCCTGCACTTTCACTTATGTATTTTCATACGGTAGAGTTTCTACACTCCATAGATTAAGGTGTGGAGCTCTGTTGTTCCTCAAAGATTAATGCAAAGTACTACTGTTTTCTATTCAATTCTTCTTATTTCGCTTCTAAGATATCCATTCGCACCCAAGAACGTGATGAAGGTGATGATTATGTGTGACGCTCATCATCCTTCTCCCTTATGAACGCGTGCCTGACAAACACTTCTGTTCTACATGAATTAAGCTAGAACGAATATCTCTTAGATCTCCTAACTAGAATCTTCGTGGCGTAAGCTAGAATGATGGCGGCATTCAAGAGAATCCGGAAAGTCTAAACCTTGTCTGTGGTATTCCGAGTAGGATTCAATGATTGAATGACTGTGACGAGCTCCTAACTCGCGATTGCAGGGCGTTAGTGACAGACGCAAAAGGATAGTAAATCCTATTCCAGCATGATCGAGAACCGACAGATGAATAGCCGTGCCGTGACAGGGTGCGTGAGCATATTATTCACTGAGAGGATAAGATGAAGCCATTGACAAGGGTGATGCCTCCAGACGATTAGCCGTGCCGTGACAGGGCATTGGATCATTTTCCCGAGAGATGACCGAAAGTAGCCATTGACAGTGGTGATGTATCACATAAAGCCAGCCATGGAAAGGAGTAAGACTGATTGGATGAAGATAGCAGGAAAGCAGAGGTTCAGAGGAACGAAAAGCATCTCCATTCGCTTATCTGAAATTCCTACCAATGATTTACATAAGTATCTCTATCCCTATCTTATTATATTAAATTCGAAAACACCATTATCACTTTATATCCGCCTGATTGAGATTTACAAGGTGACCATAGCTTGCT
Organism: Arachis ipaensis; assembly: GCF_059453495.1. NCBI lineage: Eukaryota > Viridiplantae > Streptophyta > Magnoliopsida > Fabales > Fabaceae > Arachis > Arachis ipaensis. The sequence goes on along the minus strand of NC_142442.1, from coordinate 113,652,943 downwards.
TCATACCAACAATCTCCGTGGGATTCGACCCTTACTCACGTAAGGTATTACTTGGACGACCCAGTGCACTTGCTGGTTAGTTGTATCGAAGTTGTGACAATTATGAATTAAGATCAGAGCACCAAGCTTTGGAGCCATTACCAGGATTTGTTTGAGCCTGGAGATCACAATTTCGTGCACCAAGTTTTTGGCGCCGTTGCCGGGGATTGTTCGAGTATGGACAACTGACGGTTCATCTTGTTGCTCAGATTAGGTAACTTTCTTTTTGTTTTCTTTTCAAAAATTTTTCAAAAATATTTCTAAAATTTTCTCATCTGTTTTCAAAAAAAAAAAATTGTTTTCAAAAATAAATTATTCTATGGCTTCAGAATTTTTAAGAATGAATTCTAGCGTTTCATGAAGCATGTTGAAGCCTGGCTGGCTGTAAAGCCATGTCTCAATCCTTATACCCAAGAGAAGAGCTTCTTTATCTTTCTTAGCCAATTGGCTGTTGAATGTAAGGAATGTCAGACGTGTCATGTCTGAGTTACATACTAAAGCTTGGCTGGCTATTAAGCCATGCCTGACCCTTTGATTGGAGCTTTAGAGCATAAGATTCCTGGAATTCATATTGAAAATTTTGGAATCCTTAATTTCTCTTTTCTAAATAATTTTCGAAAAAAAAATAATAAATAAATAAAAATCCAAAAAAATTAGAAAATCATAAAAATCAAAAATATTTTTGTGTTTCTTGTTTGAGTCTTGAGTCATATCATAAGTTTGGTGTCACTTGCATATGCATCTTGCATTTTTTCGAAAATTTCATGCATTCATAGTGTTCTTCATGATCTTCAAGTTGTTCTTGGTAAGTCTTCTTGTTTGATCTTGATGATTTTTTTGTTTTGTGTCTTTTCATGTTTATCATATGCATTCTTGAATTCTTAGTGCGTAAGCATTAAAGAATTCTAAGTTTGGTGTCTTGCATATTTTATTTGCATTAAAAATTTTTCAAAATTGTGTCCATGATGTTCATCTTGACATTCATAGTGTTCTTGGTGTTCATCTTGACATTCATAGCATTCTTGCATGCATCACATGTTTTGATCTAAAAATTTCATGCATTGCATAATTTTCATGTTTTTCATAAAAATTTTAAAAATCAAAAAATATCTTTCCTTTTTTTTTTCTCTCATCAAATTCGAAAATTTGGATTGACTTTTTCAAAAATTTTTAAAATTAAGTTGTTTCTTATGAGTCAAATCAAATTTTCAATTTGAAAATCTTATCTTTTTCAAAATCTTTTTCAAAATTCAAAATCTTTTTCAAAATTCATGATTATTTTCGAAAATTCAAAAAAAAATAATTTTCAAAAACCTTTTTCTTATTTTATATCATAATTTTCGAAAATAACATAATCAATTAAAGTTTTGATTCAAAAATTTGAAGTTTGTTACTTGCTTGTTAAGAAAGATTCAAACTTTAAGTTCTAGAATCATATCTTGTGATTTCTTATGAATCAAGTCATTAATTGTGATTTTAAAAATCAAATCTTTTTCAAAACTAATTTTATCATATCTTTTCAAAAATATCTTCTTATCTTATCTTTTTCAAAAATATCTTTTCAAAATATCTTTTCTAACTTCCTAACTTCTTATCTTTTTCAAAATTTGTTTCAACTAACTAACTAACTTTTTGTTTGTTTCTTAACTTTTTCAAAACCACCTAACTAACTCTTTCTCTCTCAATTTTCGAAAATATCTTCTCCCTTTTTCAAAAATTTCTTTTTAATTAACTAATTATTTTTATTTTTTATTTTTGATTTCAAAAAAAATTTCGAAAAAAAAAAATTTTAACTAATAATTTTCAAAAACCATTTTCAAAAATCACTAACTCTTTTTCAAAATAATTTTCGAAAATTATCCCTCCCCCATCCTATTCTATTTATTCATTCATATCCTAACATCTCATCACACATCTCTTCCATTCGTACAGTTGCATTTCTTCCTTTACATCACATTCTTTGTCTCCCCCTTCTCTTCCACTCACAAAGGGATCCCTATACTGTGGTATAAAGGATCTCTATTATTATTATCATTTTTCTGTCCATTCTTCCTTGTCATATGAGCAGGAGCAAGGATAAGAACATTCTTGTGAAAGCAGATCCAGAACCTGAAAGGACTCTGAAGAAAAAAAATTAAGAGAAGCTAAAATACAACAATCCAAAGATAACCTTTCAGAAATTTTCGAACAGGAAAAGGAGATGGCAGCCGAAAATAATAATAATATAAGGAAGATGCTTGGTGACTTCACTGCACCTAATTCCAATTTACATGGAAGAAGCATCTCCATTCCTGCCATTGGAGCAAACAACTTTGAGCTGAAACCTCAATTAGTTTCTCTGATGCAGCAAAACTGCAAGTTTCATGGACTTCCATCTGAAGATCCCTTTCAGTTCTTAACTGAATTCTTGCAGATATGTGATACTGTTAAGACTAATGGAATAGATCCTGAAGTCTACAGGCTCATGCTTTTCCCTTTTGCTGTAAGAGACAGAGCTAGATTATGGTTGGATTCTCAACCTAAAGACAGCCTGAACTCTTGGGATAAGCTGGTCACGGCTTTCTTAGCCAAGTACTTTCCTCCTCAAAAGCTGAGCAAGCTTAGAGCTGATGTTCAAACCTTCAGACAGAAAGAAGGTGAATCCCTCTATGAAGCTTGGGAAAGATACAAACAGTTGACCAAAAAGTGTCCTTCTGACATGCTTTCAGAATGGACCATCCTGGATATATTCTATGATGGTTTATCTGAGCTATCAAAGATGTCACTGGACACTTCTGCAGGTGGATCCATTCACCTAAAGAAAACGCCTGCAGAAGCTCAAGAGCTCATTGACATGGTTGCTAATAACCAGTTCATGTACACTTCTGAAAGGAATCCTGTGAGTAATGGGACGCCTATGAAGAAGGGAGTTCTTGAGGTTGATACTCTGAATGCCATATTGGCTCAGAATAAAATATTGACTCAGCAAGTCAATATGATTTCTCAAAGTCTGCATGGAATGCAAGCTGCATCCAACAGTACTCAAGAGGCATCTTCTGAAGAAGAAGCCTATGATCCTGAGAACCTTGCAATAGCAGAGGTGAATTACTTAGGTGAACCTTATGGAAACACCTATAACTCAACATGGAGAAATCATCCAAATTTCTCATGGAAGGATCAAAAGCCCCAACAAGGCTTTAATAATGGTGGAAGAAACAGGTTTAGCAATAGCAAGCCTTTTCCATCATCAACTCAGCAACAGACAGAGAACTCTGAACAAAATGCTTCTAATTTAGCAAATCTAGTCTCTGATCTATCTAAGGCCACTGTAAGTTTCATGAATGAAACAAGGTCTTCCATTAGAAATCTGGAAGCACAAGTAGGCCAGCTGAGTAAAAGGATCACTGAAATCCCTCCTAGTACTCTCCCAAGCAATACAGAAGAGAACCCAAAAGGAGAGTGCAAGGCCATTGACATAAGCGCCATGGCCGAACCTGTGAGGAGAGGAGAGGACGTGAATCCCAAGGAGGAAGACCTCCTGGGACGTCCAGTGACCAATAAGGAGCTTCCCTCTGAGGAACCAAAGGACTCTGAGGCTCATCTAGAGACCATAGAGATTCCATTGAACCTCCTTATGCCCTTCATGAGCTCTGATGAGTATTCCTCTTCTGAAGAGAATGAGGATGTCACTGAAGAGCAAACTGCCAAGTTTCTTGGTGCAATCATGAAGCTGAATGCCAAATTGTTTGGCATTGATGCTTGGGAAGTTGAACCTCCCTTGTTCATCAATGAACTAAGTGATCTGGATCAACTGACATTGCCTCAGAAGAGACAGGATCCTGGAAAGTTCATAATACCCTGTACCATAGGCACCATGATCTTTAAGGCTCTGTGTGACCTTGGTTCAGGAATAAACCTCATGCCCCTCTCTGTAATAGAGAAACTGGGAATCTATGGGGTGCAAGCTGCTAAAATCTCACTAGAGATGGCAGACAGCTCAAGAAGACAGGCTTATGGACAAGTAGAAAATGTATTAGTAAAGGTTGAGGGCCTTTACATACCTACTGATTTCATAGTCCTGGATACTGGAAAGGAAGAGGATGAATCCATCATCCTAGGAAGACCTTTCCTGGCCACAGCAAGAGCTGTGATTGATGTTGACAGAGGTGAAATAGTCCTTCAATGGAATGAGAACTCCCTTGTATTCAAAACTCAAGGATCTCCCTCTGCAACCATGGAGAGGAAGCTTGAAAAGCTTCTCTCAAAGCAGAGTCAACCAGAGCCCCCACAGTCAAACTCTAAGTTTGGTGTTGGGAGGCCACAACCAAACTCTAAGTTTGGTGTTGAACTCCCATATCCAAACTCTAAGTTTGGTGTTGGAGAGTCTCAACAAAGCTCTGCACATCTGTGAGGCTCCATGAGAGCCCACTGTCAAGCTATTGACATTAAAGAAGCGCTTGTTGGGAGGCAACCCAATGTTTATCTAATTTTTATTTTTATTGTTTTTCATGTTTTCTTAGGTTCATGATCATGTGGAGTCACAAAATACACAAAAAAATCAAAAACAGGAATCAAAAACAGCAGAAGAAAAATCACACCCTGGAGGAGCATCTGTCTGGCGTTCAAACGCCAGAACAGAGCATAGTTCTGGCGCTGAACGCCCAGAATGGGAGCATCCTGGCGCTGAATGCCCAGAACAAGCATGGTTCTGGCGTTCAACGCCAGAAATGGCAGCAAATGGGCGTTGAACGCACAAAATGGGCACCAACCTGGCGCTGAACGCCCAGAGTTGTGTGCAAGGGCATTTTGCATGCCTAAATTGGTGCAGGGATGTAAATGCCTTGACACCTCAAGATCTGTGGACCCCACAGGATCCCCACCTACCTTCACTCACTCTCTTCTTTCTTCTCAATCATCCTCTATTCCCAATAAACACTCATCCCTTCTGTCTTCCATTTACCACTCACACCCATACACCTACTTACCTTCAAAAATTCAACATCTCTTCCCCACCCAATCCCACCCATATGGCCGAATACACACAGCCATCCATCTCCTCCATATCCTCTTCTTCTTCTATTCTTTCTTCTTTTGCTCGAGGGCGAGCAACATTCTAAGTTTGGTGTGGTAAAAGCATAGCTTTTTTGTTTTTTTTCCATAACCATTGATGGCACCTAAGGCCAGAGAAACCTCTAGAAAGAGGAAAGGGAAGACAAAAGCTTCCATCAAGGGTCTATAGCTCAGTGGTAGAACATTTGACTGCAAATCAAGAGATCCCTGAGATACCTCAGGGGATACATTTTCTTCCACACAATTATTGGAAGCAACTAAGGGTGGAACATCAAGAGCACTCCATCGTCCTTCATGAAATCAGAGAAGATCTAAAAGCAATGAAGGAGGAGCAACAAAAGGCAAGGAAAAGACATAGAAGAGCTCAAGAACATCATTGAAACGCCATCATCACTAAGGTGGATTCATTCCTTGTTCTTCTTTCTTCTGTTTTTTGTTTTCTATGTTATGTGCCTATCTATGCTTGTGTCTTCACTACATGATCATTAGTAGTTAGTAACTTTGTCTTAAAGATGTGAATGTCCTATGAATCCATCACCTCTCTTAAATGAAAAATGTTTTAATTCAAAAGAACAAGAAGTACATGAGTTTCGAATTTATCCTTGAACTTAGCTTAATTATATTGATGTGGTGACAATGCTTCTTGTTTTCTGAATGTATGCTTGAACAGTGCATATGTCTTTTGAAGTTGTTGTTTAAGAATGTTAAATATGTTGGCTCTTGAAAGAATGATGACTAGGAGACATGTTATTCGATAATCTGAAAAATCATAAAAATGATTCTTGAAGCAAGAAAAAGCAGCAAAGAACAAAGCTTGCAGAAAAAAAAAAGGAAAAAAAATTAGGCGAAAAAAAAAATAGGAAGAAAAAAGAAAAAGCAAGCAGAAAAAGCCAATAACCCTTAAAACCAAAAGGCAAGGGCAAATAAAAAGGATCCCAAGGCTTTGAGCATCAGTGGATAGGAGGGCCTAAAGGAATAAAATCCTGGTCTAAGCGGCTAAACCAAGTTGTCCCTAACCATGTGCTTGTGGCGTGTAGGTGTCAAGTGAAAACTTGAGACTGAGCGGTTAAAGTCAAGGTCCAAAGCAAAAAAAAGAGTGTGCTTAAGAACCCTGGACACCTCTAATTGGGGACTTTAGCAAAGCTGAGTCACAATCTGAAAAGGTTCACCCAATTATGTGTCTGTGGCATTTATGAATCCGGTGGTAATACTGGAAAACAAAGTGCTTAGGGCCACGGCCAAGACTCATAAAGAAGCTGTGTTCAAGAATCATCATACTGAACTAGGAGAGTCAATAACACTATTCGAAATCTGAAGTTCCTATAGATGCCAATCATTCTGAACCTCAATGGATAAAGTGAGATGCCAAAACTATTCAAGAGGCAAAAAGCTATAAGTCCCGCTCATATGATTGCAGCTATGTTTCATTGATAGTTTGGAATTTATAGTATATTCTCTTCTTTTTATCCTATTTGATTTTCAGTTGCTTGGGGACAAGCAACAATTTAAGTTTGGTGTTGTGATGAGCGGATAATTTATACGCTTTTTGGCATTGTTTTTAGTATGTTTTTAGTAGGATCTAGTTACTTTTAGGGATGTTTTCCTTAGTTTTTATGTTAAATTCACATTTCTGGACTTTACTATGAGTTTGTGTGTTTTTCTGTGATTTCAGGTATTTTCTGGCTGAAATTGAGGGACTTGAGCAGAAATCAGATTCAGAGGTTGAAAAAGGACTGCTGATGTTGTTGGATTCTGACCTCCCTGCACTCAAAGTGGATTTTCTGGAGCTACAGAACTCGAAATGGCGCGCTTCCAATTGCGTTGGAAAGTATACATCCAGGGCTTTCCAGCAATATATAATAGTCCATACTTTGGCCAAGAATTGACGACGTAAACTGGCGTTCAACGCCAGCCTTCTACCCAAATCTGGCGTCCAGCGCCAGAAAAGGATCCAAAACCAGAGTTGAACGCCCAAACTGGCACAAAAACTGGCGTTCAACTCCACAATTGGCCTTTGCACGTGCAACACTTAAGCTCAGCCCAAACACACACCAAGTGGGCCCCGGAAGTGGATTTATACATCAAATACTTACTCATGTAAACCCTAGTAGCTAGTTTATTATAAATAGGACCTCTTACTATTGTATTAGGCATCTTTGGATTACCTTTTGATCCTTTGATCACGTTTTAGGGGGTTGGCCATCTCGGCCATGCCTGGACCTTCACTTATGTATTTTCATACGGTAGAGTTTCTACACTCCATAGATTAAGGTGTGAAGCTCTGCTGTTCCTCAAAGATTAATGCAAAGTACTACTGTTTTCTATTCAATTCTTCTTATTTCGCTTCTAAGATATCCATTCGCACCCAAGAACGTGATGAAGGTGATGATTATGTGTGACGCTCATCATCCTTCTCCCTTATGAACGCGTGCCTGACAAACACTTCTGTTCTACATGAATTAAGCTAGAACGAATATCTCTTAGATCTCCTAACCAGAATCTTCGTGGCGTAAGCTAGAATGATGGCGGCATTCAAGAGAATCCGGAAAGTCTAAACCTTGTCTGTGGTATTCCGAGTAGGATTCAATGATTGAATGACTGTGACGAGCTCCTAACTCGCGATTGCAGGGCGTTAGTGACAGACGCAAAAGGATAGTAAATCCTATTCCAGCATGATCGAGAACCGACAGATGAATAGCCGTGCCGTGACAGGGTGCGTGAGCATATTATTCACTGAGAGGATAAGATGAAGCCATTGACAAGGGTGATGCCTCCAGACGATTAGCCGTGCCGTGACAGGGCATTGGATCATTTTCCCGAGAGATGACCGAAAGTAGCCATTGACAGTGGTGATGTATCACATAAAGCCAGCCATGGAAAGGAGTAAGACTGATTGGATGAAGATAGCAGGAAAGCAGAGGTTCAGAGGAACGAAAAGCATCTCCATTCGCTTATCTGAAATTCCTACCAATGATTTACATAAGTATCTCTATCCCTATCTTATTATATTAAATTCGAAAACACCATTATCACTTTATATCCGCCTGACTGAGATTTACAAGGTGACCATAGCTTGCTTCATACCAACAATCTCCGTGGGATTCGACCCTTACTCACGTAAGGTATTACTTGGACGACCCAGTGCACTTGCTGGTTAGTTGTATCGAAGTTGTGACAATTATGAATTAAGATCAGAGCACCAAGCTTTGGAGCCATTACCAGGATTTGTTTGAGCCTGGAGATCACAATTTCGTGCACCAGTGATTACAACTATGTTGTAGGAAATGGGAACTTCAATGAGGATGTGTATCAAGGATGGGACAATCAAAGGTGGGAGGAGCCATATGCATATGATCAATCCTCATAGCAACAACCTCCACCAATGCACTATGAAGAGGAGCCATTCTATGATGCATATCAATCCAATGGCTATGGTGAATTCTCTTGTGACTTTCAAGAACCACCACCATATGCCTATGAGCCATATCCCCAACATAACCATCAACCATACTCACATGCCACCTTTCACCAACCATCTTCATATGACCCTAATCCATACCCACCATACCAACAATCATATGAGCCATATGAACCACACATAGAGCCACTACCACTCCAACATCAACATTTTCAAGAGCCACCCCCTCCATACTATTACCAAGTAGAACCACCTCCAACGCATGCAAATTTTCAACCACAAGATGAATTCTACTTTTTGCTACAACCACCTTCCGACTATAATACCTTTCCCTCAAACAATGAACCCTCTCTTCCACCATCACCCCCCGATAATGCCTCTATGCTAGAATTAAGGGATCTTAAATCTCATATCTTAAGGCAACACGAGGAGGATGAAAAGAATTTTGAGGAGTTAAGAGCAAAAATGGCCATCATGGTAGAAGCCATTGGCAACATAGTCTCATCCCGCCTAAGCCTATGCGATCAAGGCACTTCCATTGTGGAATGTGGAGAAGCAACGAAGAAGCTTAGTGAGGGAGTGAACTTGAAGCTCCAAGGAGAAGAAGAGGAGTTAAAGCAAGAAATACAACAAGAGGAGGAAGTAGAGATTATTAAAGAAGAGGAAGAAGTGGTTGAAGACTTAGGAGATGCGAAACCACCTTGGGAGTCTAAGATTGAAGAAAACCACTCCAAAATTATTGAAATTGATGCTAAGGAGGAATGTGCACAACCTCCAAGGTATATCTCTTATGAAGAATTGGATGGAATAGAGCAAGAATTGAGTCCCCTTGGTGATGAAGATCAAGCATCAAGCCTTAGTGGTGAAGAATCCTTTGAGCATGAAGAACCTTCTCTCGATGAAATGGAAAGCAATGTGGAAGTAAATGTCTCTCACCTTCCCATTTATGATTTGAGTAAGGGAAAAGAGTTAGATAAAAGTGTTGAACAAATGATTGATATTAAGAGATCTTGTGAGGAGGTGGAGATCCTTAGAAAAAGGAGGATGGGAATTGAATATGTTTTAGCAAGACCCTTGGAATCACCTTTGCCTAGGTTGCCATCTACACCTTCATTTGAGTGGATGAAACTCATTTCTATTATCTTTATTATCCCACTTGAATATGGCTTGCTTGAAATGGATGGTCAACTTAGGATGCTTTGTGGGATGAAGCGTAAAAGAAAGATGTTTCGTGGTTGGCGTTGCAAATCAAGGCTCATTATGGTTAAAGCTTTAAGGAGTAAAGGTTGGACTAGTGCTTAATTGGATGTGTAACAACCCTGATTTTCGAGTATGCGAGATCTTTTCCGAAGGCACGGATTTCGCCAAAAGATCAGTAAAGGGAACACCTCTTCTATATCAACAAGTATCTCAATCCTCATTGTCATTATGTCATCCTTAAGCTAGAACCTTTTCCGAGGCAAGCTCGATAACGCGGTCACGAAGAACCTAGTTTTTGAACCGTATCGGTTGGCAGTTTTGATTCTGATTTTCGTAAATAGTCTCTGTTTGACGAACCGGACTCGATTCATGAGAGGAGATAGATAATAGTATAATATTATCATTATATTAGTATTAGAAAATGCTTGAATGATATTATAAGGTTACCTGGTCTGTTTTAGTTAAAAACAGAAAATCGGTTTAACCGGGTTTACGATTTACTGGTGCAACTTAGCACCAGCACTCTCTGATGACTTTAGCAATGCTAAGGCCTCATCATACATATTCTATTCTCATAATAAATATGTTACTAGTGTCATTTATGCTAGTAGCTCAGAAAATAATTTTTAGAGATATTTTTACGAGTGTTCCAATACATCTAGTTTTAGTAGTTAAACACCTGAGATATTTTAATATTATTTTAACCCACCTCCAAGCCAACCAATCACAACTCACCCTACACCCCCAATGTAAGACCCAGAACCTTTGAAGAGCCTTTTTATGATCAAGTCTCAAATCATATAGTTATTTATAGCCTTAATTTCAGAAATTGTTTTATTAAAGATAATTAAGGCAAGTTTTGATTTATTGAAATTGAGACGAGTTATGATCTTTATCCAATTTTATAATTGTTGGGTTATTTTCTATATTTAAATTATAAATTTAGCAGTTGTGAAACAATAAGGATTTTATATGTTTTGGACTAAGTAACTAATATTTTAAATATTAGTACTGCTATTTTGGAAAATAGAGAAATTAATTATATTATTTCTAATTTTTAGATTTGGGCATTTTATTGAAAATAATTTGTGAAAATGATGAACAAATGGCATTTTCTATATATAATTAGTGTTGGATTTACATTGGGTTTCAATTACTATATTATTCCCAATTTTATGTGAAATTACTAAAATGCCCTTAACCCTAATTTACACAACACAACACTCTTACCCTTCTTCCTCACTCTCAGCCGTCACACCCTACCCCCTCTCTTCCTTGCTCAGCGGCACAAGTCAAACACAGTTTTCTTTTCCATGAATAGAAGAACAGACGCAGAGAAAGAAAGGGGGAAGCAGGGAAGGGAGATCCGGAGGGAGGAAGGGCGTTGCCACCACGCCTCGGCGCCGCGCCACTGCGCCCTGCCGACGAATCCATGCTGCTGGTGCCACCAACGCTGACGATGAGGGATGGCTTGCCGGTGAGGGGGTCGCGGGCTTGTGGCCGACATCCTTGTCGCCGAGAAAGAAGGAAACCATCGGCGCCGCTCAAGGTAGAAGAGTGCCGCGAGAAAGCTACCACCATCGCCTGAGGAGAACCCGACGAGAGAGAGAGAGACAGATCGCAGAGAAGAACGCGACCCAGGAGCCTCTGTGTCATGCCGTCAATCTGCCGCCGTGCTGATGGACTGTCGCCGCCACCAAGGGTCCGTCGCCGTGGGCTGTTTTCGCCCTCAGTGCTGCCATTGAAGGGAGCTCACCGCCACCATCGCGTCACCTGCGTAGTCGCCAGCTCGTCCACAGGTCGCTGTGAAGTGCAGTCCGCTGCTGCGACACTGCTACTATCATGGCTGTCGCAGTGTTCATCGCGTCCCTGGTCTGCCAGCGCCACTGCTGAGGGTCTTCGCCGATCTACGCGCCGCCGCTGTACTCCTTGTTGCCATTGCTGTCAGAAGGTACCGCCAAAGCTTCTGGCCGCTTCTGCCGCCGGGAAACGCCATTATCGTTGCTGGAAAAGTATGCCAGTAAGGGGTTTAGTTGAGATTTCTGTTCTTTTGAAATTCTGGGAAGATTGTTGATACTGCGTGGTTGTACAGCTGCTATTATCAGAGATTCGAGCTGCCGCCATCGCTCGGAATTTAATGGAGCTGCTGCCGAGTCGATTTGGAGTTGCGGCTGCTTCGTTTTGTTATTTCAGTGAGTATTTCGATTTTCGAAAAGCCCTGCGTTAGTGCTCTGTTCTGTGTAATAAAGTATTTGCGATGTTAATGGTTTTAGGAGTTAGAATCCGGTTTGCTTATGCCGCTTGTAGCTGTTTCTGCTTTCGAGAGAGCAAGCCGAGTCGGGTTCTGATTGCCGGTGATTTCGGGCAGAGCAAAAAGAGTTCAGTTGACACGCTTGGGTTAAGTTTTGCTTGCCGAGGTAGGGGCGCTTTCCAAAAACTATATTTTATATGTCGGAATTATTACATATGGATACTGATGTGAGGTAATGTATTTGGTGATTGTATAAGCCTTATGTGATGATTGATTATCCTAGATGAATGTAATTATATGTTTGAATGGATTATTATTTGGTTTTGATGAACAGATTGTTGTATGGTTTTGTGAAACAGAATGCTTTTCAAGCTGATTCTTTAAAGATTTGAAATATGAGTTTAATCCGTTGAGGATTGGTTTGGATTGAGTCAATTATTTTGATGATGTGAAAGATAGAATACTCTTGAAATTCAGCCTGGGTTGCTTTAATTAATTTGGTCTTTGATAAATGATTTATTGCTGAACCGATTCTTCTAAACTTTGGAAATGAGTTAAATCGGTTGACATTGAGTTGATTTTGAAATGGTTTCCTTGAGATATGCCACTGAGGCGACTGTTGGTTTTAGCTTGCTTTTGAATTGATTTCTGGTTTTGAGCTGTTGAAAAGGAATGAGAAACGGTTTAGTTGGGACCCGAACCGGGTGGCAAAAGTCCAAGTTTTAGGGGAGGTGCTGCCGAAATTTCTATAAAATCCGAGTCTTTATTGAATGTTGTATGGAGAAATGATGGGTTAAAGACTTCTACTATTTTATTTGAATTATCAAGAAAAGGATGATTCATGCTTTTGAAATGAATTAATAAAGAGGAAATTGTGATTTAGTCTTGCTTTTTAAGAAAGGCATTGTATCTCTTTCAGGAGAAGGTTATTTAGATGAAACTTGTGTTTTAAAGCTGTTTGGATGTAAAAAGGGTTTATGCCTTTGAATTTGACTTGGGGGTTTCAATTAAAGAAGTTTCAATGACTTTGAAAGAACCTGAATGTCTATTGACAAGTTTCATTTTGAAATGTTTTGAGAAAGGTTTTAAGTACTCTTTGAATTCTGAATTCTTGCAAGACTAAAACAATTTTGAACAGTTGAAACGTTCTAGAGTTTATCATGGGGGTTGAAGTTAGTTTTGCCTAAGTAAAGGAAACGGCTTTGAAAGAAGTAAATGATTACATGACTCGGTTTGGCTTAAATCCTATTTTATTACTCAAGTCGGAAAGCCAATGTTTTAATGATTTTAAATGAATTTGGCGAAATAAGTTATGTTATTCTCCCCTAAAGACTTGGGACTCTGCCGAGGAACTTTTGTTATAAAATCCCATTGTTGGATGGGTGAATTTGAATATCTCAAAGAGGCTTTTAACTTGCCATGATTATGGAAGTTTTGGAAAGAGGATGCCGAGAGTGGCATTGTTTTGAAAGGAGAATTTACCTTGAGTAAAAGTGGCTTATGAGCCTGAGATGATTTGAGAAATGAGATCTTTAAAGCCAAGGCTGAAAAGAGTTGAAACTTGATTTCAAAGTGAAATGAGTTGAGAAAATGATTTATGGCTTAAATGCCGATTTCATGAATTTGATGATTTTGAATGTGGAAGTGCTGTTTTATTGAGAGCCGGAATGGCTGTGTATGTTTATACATATTGATTGGTTCTGGATTGAACCGTGAGCCGGAATGGCTGTGTATGATATGAATATTGGCTGGTTCTAGAATGAACCGTGAGCCGGATGGCTGAGATGGATGTTGATCCATGGATGAGATTGATTGCATGTTTATGCTGAATCATTGATAAATGTGAATGTTGCACTTCCACTATCTGAGATACGAGTTTCCCTGGGTAGTAGCAGTGGCTAGCCACCACGTGCTCCAGGTTGGGACTTGATACTCTGTTGACCCTATGTCGTAAGTGTGGCCGGGCACTGTGAAAGCCCCGGATGAGCTCGCCCCCGTAAATATTCACCAGTGAGGGTGATGGATATGGATCATGATTATGATCAAGTTTATGATGAGTATAACTCGAGTTGGGGATGCGCGACAGAGGGACAGTCCAATGGTTAGCTACCAGGACTTGTCGGGTTGGCTCTATAACCGACGGATGATATCATCAGCCACTAGGGACAGGCATGCATCATATGCATTTGTGTGACATTGGTTGGGTGTGCATATTATACTTGGTTTGCCTATGTGATTAATTGCTAACTGTTCTACTTGTAATAACTGTTTGTTTGTGCTTGAACTTCCTATCTGTGTTTGCATCTGGGACTCTGTTGGATTGTGGTGATTGGTTGTTGGTTGGATTGTTTGGGCCTAGGGCCGTGGTTGGAAAGAGATGAACTGACGGTTGATTTCGGTTTTGTGTTTCTGGTTTGGAATAAAATTATGAAAGGCTATTTTGGTTCCGCATAGATAAACCATTTTTGAAAGGCTTTTGAGTTTTGAGAATTGAACGGTTCTTCTTTCCGAAAAGATTTCCGACTTTACTTTCATTGTAAACCGCTATTTTTGAAAAGAGGCATAAGACGGTTATGAATCACTGGTGCGGTTATCTTCATGTATCCTATTACAGTAATTCCCAAAAACCCTCTACTGAGAACCCTTTCGAGGATGATGTTCTCACCCCCCTACATTTTTCCCCTTTCAGGATATGGGCGCAGAAGTTACGAAGAGCTTATTTAATTGTTGTTGTGATACTCTGTATTGTTTTAGTTATGGTTTATTGTACCCTCGCCTTTACCTTGATATATATTCTGTAAGAGGGATAGGAATTGTATTGGTTAATGTTTGTAATATTATTTATATATATGTATGTATATATATATATATATATATATATATATATATATATATATATATATGGATGTACTCTTTATGAGTTGTTGTAAGTTGAATGGTATTTATGGATGTACGTTGTACGTTATCGAACGAAAGTATCTTTGGGAGCGGTGTTGCGGTTTAAAGTTTTAAACAGGCTCATATTTTAGTATTAAATAGTATAAGTGTCGTCGTAATGCCCGAGCTATCAGAGTTGCGCAGCCGGAAGCGTGAGCTTT
The DNA here is from genome assembly GCF_059453495.1 of Arachis ipaensis. NCBI lineage: Eukaryota > Viridiplantae > Streptophyta > Magnoliopsida > Fabales > Fabaceae > Arachis > Arachis ipaensis. Next base: position 113,637,888 of record NC_142442.1, on the reverse strand, counting down.
GGTAGTTAGGGTGTTACATTATGGTATCAGAGCAGTTCTTCCTGTAGAGCCTGAGGAATGGACTTACTATGCTTCAGTTTCATACTCTGAGTGTTTGTCATGTATTAGGCCTTGTCGAATGACGAGAAATTAGAGCTTTATGCACATGATGGTCTATTGATTAACGCTGTTAGTCTTGCATTGCATAATTCTTGGTATTAAGTTTGGCCGGCTTAATACTAGTGAAATATGTAAATGAAAGTACTAATGGGTTATCATAGATGATATACGAGTTTTGAGTAAAGCGAATCGCGGGTTTTGGAAAAGTTGGAAACTATTTCTCGAGGCTATTCAGTTGTGTGTCTTGAATTTTGTTCGAGTCGACCCGTTCTTTTATATCCTAACTTGAAGTTCTTGTTTGCTAGTCCTTTTGAGAAGTAGTTTGATTTTTCAACTCTATTCCTCTATCCATATGCATTCTTGTTTGACCTTAAGTGCATATGCTGGTTTAAGATCCTTGTTGCATCTATCTTCCTCTGTTTGAGTTCTTCTTGATTTAAGTATTCTTTGATATAGCCTTGAACTTGTCTTAATGTACTGTGACTTTTAACTCCGGGTTCTGATTCCATTCTTTGAGAAATTGTTGATTCAGTTTTTCTCTTACTGGATAGTGATCACAACCAATTTTGAGATTTTATAAATTGCTGTTGATTAGATATATACTTTTCTATGTATGAGACTTTGAAATTTATTTATACAGTTTAACAACTGTTTCTTTCTAATACCTTGCCTGTACTTTTACTGGTTTGCGAAACTGCATTTACTAAAAATACAATTTGACTTTCTAGTAATTCTACTATAGCTCTAATGCACATCTTCATTTGATTATGTATTTGAATATTTTTCAAAATTTTGAAAAGAAAGGATTTACCACTTTTGTCTCGATTGAGTTTCGTTTGATAAGCTTTACCTAACTTATTTTGTATTGAGTTTGATTTAGCATGCTATATGGTTTGTGCCATGGTTGTTCTTTTGAAAGTGTTGGACTCATAGCTTTCTTCCTATGAACAGGCTAAATTCTCTATTTAACCTTTCATCCCTATGGATGTCATACTTTACTTTATTTTTGACTAATCTTTTACATTTTGTGGATATTGCCATTGATCTTGGTTTTTCCTCTTGTGTGAATCTCACTCTTATGTGAGTCAGCTTGATTTGTTTCAATTTCGTGCATCGTTTACTCTCTCATTGTCTTTACAAGAGTTTTTAGTCAAAAATTTATCCTTGAGAAATTACAAATGATTGAGTTGTCTTTTCTATGACTTTTGTATTCTTTTGGATCAATTTAAAACTTGTTTAATGTTTCATGTCTAGTGGAACTTGTTTGAACTACTTTAAATTAAGATCCTTTCTTGCAAGGCTTGACTCCTTTTTAGTGCATCTTAAACTTCTTGAATGTTCTTCTGAGATGGTGATTTCAAGAACACTTTTGGAGTCTTATTTTGAACCTTTTAAAAAAAAGAATTTTGAATTCTCTTTGAAGAAATATTAAACGGAATTTATTTTCTGTTGCTTGATTGAGATTGAAACCATTGTTCAATTTTGACGAAGTTAATTCAAAGTTGGCAAGCGCCATTTTAAATGAGGTTTTGGAAAGCTCCCTTGTTTAGTGGAAATTGGTTCGTTTGTAATGCACCACTTATTTCCTTTACCAAATTGTAAGCAAATTTTTACTTCGGAGTTTCTTTTCTAAAAAGAGTTTAACTTCCTCTTTCGTACTTGTTATGAATGTTATACACGCTTGTTTGAATACGAAATTTTGAGAATTTTGAACAAGCATTTGATTACTTCCGAGTTTTTATGAACTGCTTTTGGTTAGGTTGTGCACCTAACTATCTTTCTAAAATATTTGAGGAAATATTTTAGCTCTTAGCCAAAGTTGTGTGCATTTGTTTTTGGAACTCTACAAAATCTACTTCAACATGAAGTTGTATTGAAGTAAAGCCACGTTTATGCTTTTGTTACTCCCTTGAAGGGTGTTTGTTGTTTAACTTCTCTTTCAGACTACGAAGTGATATTTTTACACGTTTTCGATTCTTTTTAAGGACAATGTATTCGGAAGTATTTTAATTATGCTCTTGAGTTCTGTGAGCTTTGTCTTGGGTCTGAGATATTCTTTTCTGTAACCTCTTACTTCTTCGACTCATCTTGAAATTGTTTCAAACTAATGCGCTGATTCTCCTTCCTATTGATCCTATTGAATTTCCTTGATCCAAGGATTATCTTGAAGTTGTCAATTGAATTGAGTCTAGCAAACTTCATTGCTTGAGTGTCCTTGTTTATTTGGAATTGGATACATTCTCTCAAATCTTTGAGTATTACCCTTGACAATTGTCTCTCCGTTCTAAATCTGGTATCCTTCTGAGTAGACTCGAGAATTGTTTTGATATCACGTGCGACTTGTAGACATAGTAATGCGATGCGTTAGTTCTTTAAGACGTGATGTGTGTATACGGAAGTTGAAGCGGTAGGTGTGCAACGTTATGAGTTGTGGGTGTTTTGTTCCTTGCGAACAGGCTTGTGGTTGTCAGGCTTATGATCGAATTTGGGGTTTGTAAAGTGCTTGATGGAGTTGGAAAGTTGAAACCTTGAGGTTGATATGAGATTAGTGTGCGAATATTGAGCACATCGTTTTAACTCCATCCTGTTTTATAGCCTTTGATGCTTTGCCCTTCTATCACATGATTGACCCATGTTATCTTTTGCATTGAGCCTACCTTGTAACGTTTGCTTTGCAATCACACTCCTACCTTTACACCCTTATGCATATGACAATCAAAGTATTTGAAAATCATATATATGATTATATTTTGAGATATTTTTGCTTCTTCCTTAAAAGTGTTCGAGGGTGAACTGTTATGGAATTTCCTTCGTTTTGTATCAATTTTCGAGGGCGAAAATTTTTATAAGGTGGGTAGAATGTAAGACCCAGAACCTTTGAAGAGCCTTTTTATGATCAAGTCTCAAATCATATAGTTATTTATAGCCTTAATTTCAGAAATTGTTTTATTAAAGATAATTAAGGCAAGTTTTGATTTATTGAAATTGAGACGAGTTATGATCTTTATCCAATTTTATAATTGTTGGGTTATTTTCTATATTTAAATTATAAATTTAGCAGTTGTGAAACAATAAGGATTTTATATGTTTTGGACTAAGTAACTAATATTTTAAATATTAGTACTGCTATTTTGGAAAATAGAGAAATTAATTATATTATTTCTAATTTTTAGATTTGGGCATTTTATTGAAAATAATTTGTGAAAATGATGAACAAATGGCATTTTCTATATATAATTAGTGTTGGATTTACATTGGGTTTCAATTACTATATTATTCCCAATTTTATGTGAAATTACTAAAATGCCCTTAACCCTAATTTACACAACACAACACTCTTACCCTTCTTCCTCACTCTCAGCCGTCACACCCTACCCCCTCTCTTCCTTGCTCAGCGGCACAAGTCAAACACAGTTTTCTTTTCCATGAATAGAAGAACAGACGCAGAGAAAGAAAGGGGGAAGCAGGGAAGGGAGATCCGGAGGGAGGAAGGGCGTTGCCACCACGCCTCGGCGCCGCGCCACTGTGCCCTGCCGACGAATCCATGCTGCTGGTGCCACCAACGCTGACGATGAGGGATGGCTTGCCGGTGAGGGGGTCGCGGGCTTGTGGCCGACATCCTTGTCGCCGAGAAAGAAGGAAACCATCGGCGCCGCTCAAGGTAGAAGAGTGCCGCGAGAAAGCTACCACCATCGCCTGAGGAGAACCCGACGAGAGAGAGAGAGACAGATCGCAGAGAAGAACGCGACCCAGGAGCCTCTGTGTCATGCCGTCAATCTGCCGCCGTGCTGATGGACTGTCGCCGCCACCAAGGGTCCGTCGCCGTGGGCTGTTTTCGCCCTCAGTGCTGCCATTGAAGGGAGCTCACCGCCACCATCGCGTCACCTACGTAGTCGCCAGCTCGTCCACAGGTCGCTGTGAAGTGCAGTCCGCTGCTGCGACACTGCTACTATCATGGCTGTCGCAGTGTTCATCGCGTCCCTGGTCTGCCAGCGCCACTGCTGAGGGTCTTCGCCGATCTACGCGCCGCCGCTGTACTCCTTGTTGCCATTGCTGTCAGAAGGTACCGCCAAAGCTTCTGGCCGCTTCTGCCGCCGGGAAACGCCATTATCGTTGCTGGAAAAGTATGCCAGTAAGGGGTTTAGTTGAGATTTCTGTTCTTTTGAAATTCTGGGAAGATTGTTGATACTGCGTGGTTGTACAGCTGCTATTATCAGAGATTCGAGCTGCCGCCATCGCTCGGAATTTAATGGAGCTGCTGCCGAGTCGATTTGGAGTTGCGGCTGCTTCGTTTTGTTATTTCAGTGAGTATTTCGATTTTCGAAAAGCCCTGCGTTAGTGCTCTGTTCTGTGTAATAAAGTATTTGCGATGTTAATGGTTTTAGGAGTTAGAATCCGGTTTGCTTATGCCGCTTGTAGCTGTTTCTGCTTTCGAGAGAGCAAGCCGAGTCGGGTTCTGATTGCCGGTGATTTCGGGCAGAGCAAAAAGAGTTCAGTTGACACGCTTGGGTTAAGTTTTGCTTGCCGAGGTAGGGGCGCTTTCCAAAAACTATATTTTATATGTCGGAATTATTACATATGGATACTGATGTGAGGTAATGTATTTGGTGATTGTATAAGCCTTATGTGATGATTGATTATCCTAGATGAATGTAATTATATGTTTGAATGGATTATTATTTGGTTTTGATGAACAGATTGTTGTATGGTTTTGTGAAACAGAATGCTTTTCAAGCTGATTCTTTAAAGATTTGAAATATGAGTTTAATCCGTTGAGGATTGGTTTGGATTGAGTCAATTATTTTGATGATGTGAAAGATAGAATACTCTTGAAATTCAGCCTGGGTTGCTTTAATTAATTTGGTCTTTGATAAATGATTTATTGCTGAACCGATTCTTCTAAACTTTGGAAATGAGTTAAATCGGTTGACATTGAGTTGATTTTGAAATGGTTTCCTTGAGATATGCCACTGAGGCGACTGTTGGTTTTAGCTTGCTTTTGAATTGATTTCTGGTTTTGAGCTGTTGAAAAGGAATGAGAAACGGTTTAGTTGGGACCCGAACCGGGTGGCAAAAGTCCAAGTTTTAGGGGAGGTGCTGCCGAAATTTCTATAAAATCCGAGTCTTTATTGAATGTTGTATGGAGAAATGATGGGTTAAAGACTTCTACTATTTTATTTGAATTATCAAGAAAAGGATGATTCATGCTTTTGAAATGAATTAATAAAGAGGAAATTGTGATTTAGTCTTGCTTTTTAAGAAAGGCATTGTATCTCTTTCAGGAGAAGGTTATTTAGATGAAACTTGTGTTTTAAAGCTGTTTGGATGTAAAAAGGGTTTATGCCTTTGAATTTGACTTGGGGGTTTCAATTAAAGAAGTTTCAATGACTTTGAAAGAACCTGAATGTCTATTGACAAGTTTCATTTTGAAATGTTTTGAGAAAGGTTTTAAGTACTCTTTGAATTCTGAATTCTTGCAAGACTAAAACAATTTTGAACAGTTGAAACGTTCTAGAGTTTATCATGGGGGTTGAAGTTAGTTTTGCCTAAGTAAAGGAAACGGCTTTGAAAGAAGTAAATGATTACATGACTCGGTTTGGCTTAAATCCTATTTTATTACTCAAGTCGGAAAGCCAATGTTTTAATGATTTTAAATGAATTTGGCGAAATAAGTTATGTTATTCTCCCCTAAAGACTTGGGACTCTGCCGAGGAACTTTTGTTATAAAATCCCATTGTTGGATGGGTGAATTTGAATATCTCAAAGAGGCTTTTAACTTGCCATGATTATGGAAGTTTTGGAAAGAGGATGCCGAGAGTGGCATTGTTTTGAAAGGAGAATTTACCTTGAGTAAAAGTGGCTTATGAGCCTGAGATGATTTGAGAAATGAGATCTTTAAAGCCAAGGCTGAAAAGAGTTGAAACTTGATTTCAAAGTGAAATGAGTTGAGAAAATGATTTATGGCTTAAATGCCGATTTCATGAATTTGATGATTTTGAATGTGGAAGTGCTGTTTTATTGAGAGCCGGAATGGCTGTGTATGTTTATACATATTGATTGGTTCTGGATTGAACCGTGAGCCGGAATGGCTGTGTATGATATGAATATTGGCTGGTTCTAGAATGAACCGTGAGCCGGATGGCTGAGATGGATGTTGATCCATGGATGAGATTGATTGCATGTTTATGCTGAATCATTGATAAATGTGAATGTTGCACTTCCACTATCTGAGATACGAGTTTCCCTGGGTAGTAGCAGTGGCTAGCCACCACGTGCTCCAGGTTGGGACTTGATACTCTGTTGACCCTATGTCGTAAGTGTGGCCGGGCACTGTGAAAGCCCCGGATGAGCTCGCCCCCGTAAATATTCACCAGTGAGGGTGATGGATATGGATCATGATTATGATCAAGTTTATGATGAGTATAACTCGAGTTGGGGATGCGCGACAGAGGGACAGTCCAATGGTTAGCTACCAGGACTTGTCGGGTTGGCTCTATAACCGACGGATGATATCATCAGCCACTAGGGACAGGCATGCATCATATGCATTTGTGTGACATTGGTTGGGTGTGCATATTATACTTGGTTTGCCTATGTGATTAATTGCTAACTGTTCTACTTGTAATAACTGTTTGTTTGTGCTTGAACTTCCTATCTGTGTTTGCATCTGGGACTCTGTTGGATTGTGGTGATTGGTTGTTGGTTGGATTGTTTGGGCCTAGGGCCGTGGTTGGAAAGAGATGAACTGACGGTTGATTTTGGTTTTGTGTTTCTGGTTTGGAATAAAATTATGAAAGGCTATTTTGGTTCCGCATAGATAAACCATTTTTGAAAGGCTTTTGAGTTTTGAGAATTGAACGGTTCTTCTTTCCGAAAAGATTTCCGACTTTACTTTCATTGTAAACCGCTATTTTTGAAAAGAGGCATAAGACGGTTATGAATCACTGGTGCGGTTATCTTCATGTATCCTATTACAGTAATTCCCAAAAACCCTCTACTGAGAACCCTTTCGAGGATGATGTTCTCACCCCCCTACATTTTTCCCCTTTCAGGATATGGGCGCAGAAGTTACGAAGAGCTTATTTAATTGTTGTTGTGATACTCTGTATTGTTTTAGTTATGGTTTATTGTACCCTCGCCTTTACCTTGATATATATTCTGTAAGAAGGATAGGAATTGTATTGGTTAATGTTTGTAATATTATTTATATATATGTATGTATATATATATATATATATATATATATATATATATATATATATGGATGTACTCTTTATGAGTTGTTGTAAGTTGAATGGTATTTATGGATGTACGTTGTACGTTATCGAACGAAAGTATCTTTGGGAGCGGTGTTGCGGTTTAAAGTTTTAAACAGGCTCATATTTTAGTATTAAATAGTATAAGTGTCGTCGTAATGCCCGAGCTATCAGAGTTGCGCAGCCGGAAGCGTGAGCTTTGGTAGTTAGGGTGTTACACCCAAGACCTCCAAGGCTGTCTCATTTCATCATTTTGGCCGAAAATAAGAAGAGAGAAAAGAGAGAAACTTTCATGAACACTTAATCTTCAAAGCTTGATTTCTTCTGAACTAAAACTCAAATCAAAACTCCGATTTCACCAAAATGATCCTCTCTTCTTCCTCTACATAACCATGTGACTTATCAAGGCTAGAAATAAGGTGAGATGGATGTCTCCCTCCCTCTTCAATTTGGTTTTCAAGGAAACATGCTTAAACAAGTATTTTCTTGATGTTCTTCCTTAGATCTCTTGCTTAGCTTGACTTGTGGGCCAAAGATCTTTGATTTCCTGTACGTTTAAGGTGAGGATAACCTTTCTAAGATGCTGCTGAAGTTCTTTTAGTTGATGGTTTAGAGTTTTAAAGTTGTTCTTGATGTGTTTTAGGAGGAAAAAGTGCTTTAAGAACACTTCAAAGAGTAACCAGATTTGGAGCAGCAAATCAAGGTAGGGTTTGACGAATTTAATCTTGATTGATTGTGTTTGAGTTGTGTGATTATGATATGGTTTGGATGTGCTTGAAATTGATGATTTATATGAGTGATTCTTGTTGAAATTTTGGTGAAAATTTGATGAAATTTGATGATATTCAAGCTATGAAACATGTTCTTGAGTGCAGCTGGAAAAATGAACCCTAATCCTTAAATTGGGGTTCAATTTGTGTTGAAATCATGTAGAAAAGATGGGGTTTTAGTGGCTGCTAATTTAATTTGAATTATGGTAAAAATCGGTTGCTGAAAAGATTAAAAAACGGGTAAAAATAGAGAAAGAATCTGAAGAATTTACGAAGAACACGAAGAACACTTTGAGTGTGATGAAGAACATTGAAGAACACCTTTTAGATCTTAAGAAGGGCAAGGTTGTAATTATTTTGGTGTTTGAGGGGTTATTTGGTAATTTCTTAAAGTTACGGTGGTTAAAGTAGAAATATTAAAAGTTACCGGGGTAAAAAGTGAATTTTAAAGGTTAAAAGGTAAAGGCAAAGTAATTTTCGAAAATTTAATGATAAAATAATAAATAATAATAAAATATTAAATAATAATATTTAATTAAAAATAATATTTTAATAAAAATAATAAAATAATACAGAAAAGGCAGTTTTCTGTAAAAGTTTTAGAAAGACAACTTTAAGCTCAGAATCTCATAATTACCTTCATAAAACACTTAGGGAGTGGTAATAACATGTTAGTGAGGCAAAGATAAAAGAAAGATAAAAAGTTGAAGAAAAGATAAAAGTCGAAGAAAAAGTCTATAAAGTTTTAATGACAGAAACAGACAGAGATTAGTGAACGAACTAAGGCAACATAGTTAGTCCTTGAGTTGCGACTAGGGTTAGGTATTATATGAAAAGTTAAACTGTTTCAGTATAGACTTAATGAACCTATACTTGGGACAGGTTAACTATTCATACCGAAATTTACATAAGCTTTAAATACATACGTTAAACAGAGAAATCAGAGCAGAGTAGAGAAATACAGAGAACAGAGTAACCAGAGAAAAGTAAAGAGATATAGAGAAAAGAGTAACCAGAGTAGAATAAAGGGATACAGAGAAAAGAGTAATCTGATAAAGAGAAATGGTTTGAGTTAAGATGTTGTAAAAGTAAAAGATGTAAACTTTGTATAGTATGATTGAACAGAGAAAGAAAGAAGTACTGCATAAGAATGTGAAAGTGATGATGAATAATGAGAATGATAATGAATGATGATAATGAGAAAAGAGTAATATAACAACAAGAATAGAGGAGAAGAGTATAAGAATAAAGAGTTAAGCCTTGTGGCATGATGTTCTGTTGTATGTTTATCTGTTGCTTTTCCATTGGCCCTAGAGGTCCTGTAGGCCCAAGTTCACCTACAGTGAGTTGTTATTCCTATAGGCCGAAGTTCACCTGCAGTGAATATCAATTGTGTATCTCACGATGTTGCTCCTGTAGGCCGAAGTTCACCTACAGAGAGTTGTAATACCTGTAAGCCGAAGTTCACTTACAGGGGTGCTATTTCTGTAAGCCGAAGTTCACTTACAGAGGTGCTATTTCTGTAGGCCGAAGTTCACCTACAGAAAGTTATTGTGCTGTAATTAGACTATTTCTGTAAGCCGAAGTTCACTTACAGAGGTGTTATTTCTGTAGGCCGAAGTTCACCTACAGAAAGTTGTTGTGTTGTGTTTAGACTATTCCTGTAAGCCGAAGTTCACTTACGGGAGTGCTATTTCTGTAGGCCGAAGTTCACCTACAGAAAATAAGCCATATCTAGGACTAGTTCCTAGGTAATGTCGGGCTGCAGGGTGTAAACCGACACGTGAGCTCATGGCCTGCATAGGATAGACATGCATCATACTTGGTTGCGCATTTCCTCTGTTATGATTGTTGTTTGAATGTATGCTTTCTTTGTTTTCATTCTATTCTTTGTGTCTGTATTTTGTTTTCTTGTATTCTTTTATTTGTGTTTTATTTTCTATTTTCTCTATTTATCTGTTTCTTCTGTTTACTGCTTCTCGGTATTCTGCTATTTATCTGCTAAACAACACGGAATTAATGAACTTAACTAATAACCCCGACCCTACTAAGAACTCCCCAGTTCTTACCCCTTCTCTCTCCCTTCCCCCTTCAGATGGAAGCATGAGTTTCCTTCCGTAATTCGCTGACGATCGTACACAAAAAAAGATTCTGCTCTAGGTAGTCCTCTGAGTCTAGAGTGAACTCTGTTTCTGTTTATATATATATACTGTGAGACCAGCCAACGTCTGCACCCCGTTCGTATGCGCACTTTAGCCTAAATCCTGTGTACGAGACTCCTATTGTGTGGCTACTTGATGAGGTACCAGAGAGATGTTATATGGCAATGTCTGATCGTACAAAGGAGTAGTAGATGATGTTCTACCTTTTGCTGATGTTTCACCTGACTTGATTTTTAAAGACTTAGAACGTACTTTCCCTCGCTTTAGTAGTTTAGAGGGACTAGGTGAGTATAGAGTCTAGGCTAGCCTGGGCGCCAGCTTAGGGACTTCTTGAACTGGTCAGGGCCTAGGATGTTGTATGTATATATATGTATATAGTTATTATCTAGCTATATCTAGGGGTGTTCTAACTAAAAGTCTATACTTAAATAAAAGTTGGATCACTGAATGTTGTTGACTGCTTGTGATGTATTTATGTGTGGTTGTTTATAACCTTTTTATCTATTATCAATTTTGAATTGGTTATGAATGATTCCGTCTATTAATCCAAATATTTTCAAAAAAAAAAATACCCCGCAAATTAACTACGTTTTTAACAACGAATCAGGCTCATATGATAAATAATAGATAATAATTAGGAAGACAAATTGGTAGCGCTCAGTTTCTGGTATGATCTAGACATATTGAAAATTGGGTCGTTAAAGATGGGTCTAGGAGGATAGTTTGGTACTTCCATGAGAATTCATCTCTTTTGCCACCCGGAGGAAACCACCATGATCAACTCAAGGACGGGTGTGAAAACAAAGTGTGGGATCCCAGATCGCACAAGGAAGATCAACTTTGGGAGCCTATGGTTTGTGAAGAACTCTATCAAAGCTTGGAGTTATTAACTTTGAATGATGAAGCACAATGGAAGTCCAAGCATTGGTGGATGTTCAAGGATGGATTCAAGCACAAGCCACCTTGATGAAGAGCTCCCCATAAGTCCAACTTAAGGACAATAAACAAAAGTGTTAGGTGGGAGACACCCCACCATGGTAACATCTTTTCATTTTTTTCTTTTGTACATATTGGTAAAATAAGTTTAATTTCATGTTTTGTTTGATTATTTGAGTTTAATTGGGAGTCTAGTAGGTTAAATAAGGTTTTATAATGTTTTGGTAGCTGTTTGGAGGTTTGGAATGCTTGGTTTGGTGCAAAAGCATAGAAAAATTTTGAAAAACAGAGTACCACCCACGCGCACGCACACTCCACGCGTACGCATGAATTAAGCAATTTCGGCCATCCACGCGGACGCGCCATGTACGCGTACGCGTGGATTGAATTTTTCCACTTTCCATACATTCACCCGAGAGTTGTGCCTGAAGTGTGCCAACTTGGTGCCCCAGGGCACGCGAACGCGTACCTTGCACGTCCGCGTCGACTCTTTGCTTTGCCATGCACGCGTACGCGCACTGTACGTGTACACGTCGCTTCCATTTCATCAATCCACGCTTACGCGCACATGACGCGCACGCGTGGATTGCCCTGTTTCACCTTCTTTTTTTCTCTTCTTTCCATTTCTTTCCTTTTTCTCTTTTCTCTTCTTTTCTTTCCACCCTTCAAACATCATCCGACACTACCAAACATCATATAACACCATTTCTTTTAGTTAGTTAGTTGGTTTAATTTTTGTTTTCCGTTATAAGTGTTGGATTACTAATCTTGTTTACTGTTTACTGCTGCTGCTTATTGATAGTATGTTAGTTTAACATCATTGTTGTTATTGTCATTGTTGGATTCCTTTATTGAGGTTGCAATTTATTACTTGGTTTTGAATTTTCATGTTGAACATTTGTGAGCACTAAGTGAATGTTACATTGCCTTTAAGCTTCTTAACTCCTTTGAATTGCATGTTTTGTCCACCATGCATTCATCATCTATTGTTAGGCAATTGTACATTATCAATTCATTTTTTTAGGATGCTTGTTCTAATTGATCATCACCTATTTCATGCATTGAGTTTGTGAAATTTGTGAAATTGGATCGAAAGCTTACCTAATGACATATTTTTGAGCTTTGTAAAGCTTTGTGGGCCATGCTTGCTATGTGATTGATTTTTGACTTCTATATCCTTTTTCCTAAGTTCCATAGCATCCATGTGTTCCACCTCTATGTCACTTAGGTGTTGCAACAACTTCAATAAGTGTCATTGATTGTTGTGTGAGTTTTATATACCATTTTGTTCACTAAGTCTACCTACACATCAATCAATGTCCATGCATTATCCAATTTCACAATTGCTTGATTAATTGCTTGAATGCTTTTATGCGTCTTCACTACTTGTTTGGTTGCCTTAACCTACAAGTCTTTTAAGGTATCTCAAGCACACTAGAATGAGTGAAATGTGTGTCTTCTTTTGTATAACTGTGACATGATTTTTAAATACTAGGGTGTGATTTCTAAACCGCATGCAAGTTAGGACCCACACACTTATTTTTCATTAATGTCATACTAATTCACTCACTCAATTCTAGTGATTTACCTCATTCCAACAATCCATGCTTCCTTGCTTGTGCATTTACTTGTCTTATTATCTCCTATTTTCTATGTTCAAGATGAATCATCATAAGCAAAAACGGAAGTGGGAGAAGAACACGTAGCATCGGTTGACCTACCAGCTGAAGGTAGCAACTAGGAAAGTCGCCGTACCCCCTTGTTCATCTTTGGATGCACCGAGGACGGTGCAAACTTTTAAGTGTGGGGAGGTCGTCCGACCGCTCGGCATTTTTGGGTGACAAGTTTCTAATCCCAACACTTTTGCATTTCATTTTTAGGTCTTTTAGGATTTTTGGTTGCATTATATATATATATATATATCTTAGTCGAAATCATGATATTTTCCAAGGATTTTATCTATAGAGACCCCAATTGATTAAAAAAAAATTTTTTTTTAGAACTTCCTTGAATTATATACTTTGTGGATCATGTCTTGAGCTAAGAACACAAGCATGTAAGTTTTGAGCCTTAATTGTGTGGTTACATCTTATAACTACTTATTTTCATTCTTGTGTGCATTATTCTCTTCCTATTATTATAATCTTTGATTTGTTTAATTCTATATGTCCATTATTTTGTGTATACATGCATTTACATGATTGATGCCATTGTTCAAATAGCTCACTTACCCAAATAGCCTACCTTTTATCTTCCATTGTTAGCCAATTTTGAGCCTATGCTTAACCCATTTGTTCTTAATTGTAGCACATTACAAGCCTAAGTGAAAAATAATAAATATCCCCTAATTTGGATCTTTGATTAGCTTAGGCTAGTGAGAGTGTTTATCATTTGATTTTGGGAGAGTTGGGAACATTGGGTAGAGATAAAAGTGTATTTTTGTATTTGTATTGAGAATCTTAGAAATTGGGTACACACTCATGTATTAATCATGTGTAAACCATATGCATTGATGTTCTTGTATATATTTTAGTTTAAAAGAAAAAAAATGAAAATAATAATAATAATAATAATAATAATAATAATAATAATAATAATAATAATAATAATAATAATAATAATAAAAAGACAAAGAATTGCAATAAAAAGGGGACAAAAATGCCCCAAAGCAAGGTTCAATAAAAGTCAATGCATATGGGTGGTGATCAAAAAGAGAATGCATCAGTGTGTGAAAAAGTGAAGAATGGGTAGTTAGGTTTGTTTAGAATTGTATAGGTTGTCATAGGATAGGTGGAAAGTTTAAGTTAATCAAAGATTCAAATTTCAAGCCCACTTGACCATATGCATCCTACCTTGACCCTAACCCCATTACAACCTATGGAAAAGCCCTCATGATATTTGTATGCATGCATGAAATAATTATTGATTGTTAGATGAAAACAAATCTTGAAAAATATGATTAGGGGAGAATTGAGTGAATCAACCCCATACACTTGAGCGACTAGAGCGGATACACATCCAGTGAGGGTTCGATTGCTTAATTACATGTCTCTACACATTATCATCTTTTCTTGCAAGTTTGTAAGATCTTTCAATGATTCAATTCAATTGTGGGTTGATTTGATTGCTATTGCCTTAGCCCTTGTGTTTGTATATGTATTCTTGAAAATTGATTTATTTTGACTAAGTGGATGCATTCATGTAGATAGATTGCATATAGATAGGTTGCATGTAGTTAGTTTGCATTGAATAAATGTTGATGTCCCTTTGCTTCTTTCTTGATTTTAGCATGAGGACATGCTTAGTTTAAGTGTGGGGAGATTTAATAAACCCCGATTTCGTGATTTATCTTATGTTTATTTTGGAGAATTTTATCACCTTTTCTCACATTTATTCAATGAAATAGCATGGTTTTGCAATTCTCCCTTGATTTGTGCTTAAATGTGAAAACATGCTTTTTAGGCCTTAAAATAGCTAAATTCAATTCACTTTAATTTCATTCGATGCCTTGATATATTTGTTGAGTGATTTCAGGTTCATAGGGCAAGTATTGGATGGATGAATTGAGGAGTAAAGCATGCAAAGTGGGAGAACTCATGAAGAAATGAAGGAGCCGTAAAGCTGTCAAGTCCGACCTCATCGCACTCAATTGACCATAACTTGAGCTACAGATGTTCAAATGAGGCGGTTTCAGTTGCGTTGGAAAGCTAACATCCGGAACTTCGAAATGATATAAAATTTGCCATATGTTGCTTCGTGTTAAGGGGCGCACACGTGCCATGTACACGTGTGCGCCGATTGAGCACGTGGCCCACTAATGTGAAATCGCCCCCAGCGATTTCTGAAGCACTTTGGGCCCAACCCAACTCATTTCTAATGCTATTTCATGCAGAATTCAAGCTTGGGCAAAGGGGGAGCAATTGTTTGGTAGTATAGCATCATGTAAGTTAGTTTCTAGAGAGAGAAGCTCCCTCTTCTCTCTAGAATTAGGTTAGGTTAATCTCTCTTAGATTTAGGTTCAATTACATGTTTTCATCTTGTTTCTTTTATGAATTCTTGCTTCTACTCTTTCATTCTCTTGATTTGTAATGTTAATTTCCCTTTTTGCTCTCTTTTATGTTCATGGATGCTTATGTTGGATTTAGATCTCTTTTAATGAAATTTAATGTTTGATGTTCTTTTAATTGTTGAATTGAGTTGTGAATTTACTTTTCTTGCAATTGGTAGTTGGTAGATTTTACCATTTCTTGCTCATTTATTATGCTTTCTTTTTATGCCTTCCAAGTGTTTGACAAAATGCTTGGTTGGATGTTAGAGTAGATTTTGAGTATTCTTGGCTTGGAAAGAATAATTAGGCAATCTTGAGTCATGAAAACCCAACTCATGTTGGTAATCTAGAGTTGTTAGCTAATATTGTTTCCATTGACGCTAATCTTTTGCTAATTTAATTAGTAAGTTGATTAGGACTTTTGGATTGAGATTATCTAGTCTTATTAGACTTTCTCTCATGGAAGATAATATGATACCTTCTTCTAATGTTGGAGATGATGTAATGAGATAAATTCTTGTTTATAATTGTGACATGATTAACTAGTCTTGTTTGACTTTCTCCCTATTTGTTGGAGTTAACTAAATAAGATGAATTAATCATTGCATGACTAGGATAGAAAGCCTATGATCTCAATTCTTGTCATGAATGTCTCTCTTTATTAATTGCTTTCTTTAATTGCTCTCTTTACTTTTCTTGCACATTTATTTTATTGTCCTCTTATCAAAATCAAACCCCCCCTTGCATTTTCATAGCCAATAATTGAGCACTTCATTGCAATTCCTTGTGAGATGACCCGGAGTTTAAATACTTCAGTTAATTTTCATTGGGGTTTGTACTTGTGACAAAACCAAATTTAATTTTATTCAAGGATTGACTGTTGGTTTGGACTATACTAACAACGGAATTATTTTGTGAAATTCCGAACCGGTATAAATCCTCGCATCAGTAGGCTCTGAAGGTTTGAGGATGAGAGAACAACTGAGGGCTAGGGTTCAAGTTTGGTTTGTCGCGAGAACAAAAAGATAATGAGATCGAGGGAGAGAAAGGGGCGAAGGGGGGAGGGGGTTAAAACATATTAGCAACAGTCATAGAATTCGCCGCTACAACTGCCGCAAGAACGATAGATAGTCGCGGTTTCGCTAACTGCCGCCGGCTGTCTTCTGCCTCTTTTGTAGTGATCGACAGGTGTGCTAATCCCGTTTTGGGTTTGTTAACTGATTTGACAGAATAGTTTTTCAAATAATGCTTGAAAACTCTTTCACATAGCTTTTTAAACCAACTAGACGTAGGGGATTTTGTAAGCGTGCGGCAATACATGATTTTTTATTATCCTAGTTTTGAATACATGACATATAATTCGGATTAGGAAAATTCTCAAAAATTATGTTTCTCATTAAGGATTTGAATTGGATTTTTGAACTTAACCTCTTTGATTAATCAATCGACCAAGACATTGGCGGTTGGTTAATTAAAAAGAAACTGAAGAGCCAAGACATCGGAAATCGGTTACTTTAGATTCGTCGTAAACAGAGATTTGCAAACTTTAGAATTAGGTTAACAAGGTTTGATTCTCCTGAGAACATGAATATCTCTAAAACCCTAGACATTCACTCTCATTGATTTCTCAAAATTTACTTCACTGCCCCGAAGCACTCAGCACTCAAGCAACCCTAAATTCAAGTCTTTTAAGTTTTCAGCACGTCACAACAATTCTCAATTCTAGGTTCTATTGATCTCATTAGTAGTTTAATTCAATATTTGTGTTCTTAACCCTTTAATCCTCATGGAAATGATATCCACTCACCATACTTGAACGATCCAGTGCACTTACTGGTATCCGTGAGCCTCACTTTTCGCTCATTAGTTTGATATGGGCATCCTTGATATTACATATAAGTACAAAGACGACAACTACATTTTTTGAAATGTCGTCATTTTAGAGCATAAGGACCCTTCTGTCCCATAACTTTCTATAACGGACCATGTCGGCCCCGTTAACAACACCTTAGCGACACGTACACACACTCCACGTCACATAAGTGCCACTTAATTTGAATGGAAGGACCCATATGTCAAGTGTTTTGAATGGTCAAGAATAGTTTTGTATTTTCGAATCCTAAAAGACTAAAATATCTTCGAATGAAAAGTTCAGAGACCTATTTGTTTTTTTTTTTTTTAATTTATTATTTTTTATCAATATTTTTAACTACAGTCTAATGTCTTTTATCTAATAATTCACTAATATATTTTTAGTTTATATTTTTAAACATTAATAATTAAATAATAACTAAAAATAATAAATTCTACTGTAGATCTTCTAACTAAAATATCTCTTCTTTCTATCCTATTTAATTTTCCGTTTTATCTGAAGATACGAATGTAGTACCTAAATTTCTTTTTAGTATTGTTTCGATCATCATCCAATATTTCTCTGTGCATCATCATCAAAAATTTAGTAGTTTCCTAAATTCCTTGTGCTTTATCATCATTATGAAATAATATTTCTCTTTCGATCGAATTTGATTCAACTTTAACTCATTTCAACATTTGTCCTTGCATCATGATGTAATGAATATATAATTTCATCCTTTGGTTAATTTAAAAAGAATTTTCAAAATATTTTTCAAGGTTACCTTCTATAGTGAGATTTTATGATATTTCCAACAATTTATTGGATGACATTAATCAATAATCATTTTTATTCAGTTCTTGAAGACAACCGTAAACCCGAACAAAAATTTTAAATCTATGTTACCCATATAGCATATGTAGCCGGATGCATGAACATTTTATACGTTTATTTGTTACAGGGTACATATCTTCTGCATTTAATATAATTTTATTTTCGTGTAAAATATTTTTTTGAAGTATTTATGCATGCTTCTTACAAATGCATATCGTGTCTTTTTTATATTTAATTTCTTTCCCCCTATTCCCCAAAACAAACAAACATCTGTTTTAATTTAAGGGATACTTCCATAAAGATGCGTAAAAGTTCTTTTTGTAAAGACATTTACGTGTCGTATTATTATTCGACGTATTAATGAATCGATTATTTTTAAATTTATTAACAAATTAGAATAAAACCAAATTTTTTTATAATAATAACAATAAATCCAATTTTTTGTAGGGATTTAATTGTATTTTAAAAATTTTAGGGATTTAAATGTCCAAAAAACAAAAAGTTGGGATATAATTGTCTTTTTATCAAAAAATTTAAAGATATTCAGTTTACATAGTATAATTCAATCAGATCAAATCGGGTTTAATAATTATAATGCAGACAATTGGGTTTATTATTGTTGTTATAATAAACCGATTTTGTTCTGGTTTATAATAAAAAATAAATTATTAACCAATTTAATAAAGATGTCCAATAATAACATGACATATGTGAACGTCTTTAAAAAGAAACATTTTTAGTGTCTTTATTAAAGTAATCTCCTTAATTTAATTCTTTTTGTCTAAAATATAACTAACCTACGATTATTAGACCTTAAACTAATATATCTCTAATTTTACTTGTACTTTTTTCGAATTTACAAAAGTCAGGATTAATTAGTGTCCAACTTAATAATTTAGGCATGTTAATGTAAAGTACTAAATATATAAGTTAAGTTAAGGATAAATTCTCTGTATATTTAAATTCTGTTTGTCATTTGTCTAATAAATTATTACATATTTAAGGTAAGATTCAAATCCTCAACATTTACTCAATTGAATTAGTAAATTAATCACTAAACCGATAACTTGGTTAATAGAAAAGATGATTTACTGGCTATATTTTACCTATATTTTTTTTCAATGGGCTGTACTTTGCCTTAAACAAATTACATATTCACACAAACTATTTAACACATATGGGCTGCGCCTGATAACGTTTGTACTGGAATCATTTTTAAAACCAAAAAATAGAAGGCCCGCATCTAATTTGCGGAATGAAAACTAAAAACCTCCATATGTCATACCATCACGTCGGAAAAAAAAAAAAAAAAGAAAAGACACGTATGCCATACCATTCTCTAGTCTCCATTGTATATATTTGAAATCTGTTAACGAACTATAATTCAGGTAGTATAATTTTTTTTTTTAAAGTTTCGGTTCGAGTTTCACCTATTATAACCAATTAAAAAAACTTCTAACTGCTGGTGTAACGTGTGAGTAAATGTGTGGAGAATATGCAGATATATTATAGTACCTAAAATTGGAAATTATTCAATCTATTTGAACTAAAAAAAATACTTTGGATCTCATGTGTAGGGATGTAAATTACTGAACCGGACCGAAAATTACCGCAGAACCGAGCCGAATTTTACAACAACCGATTAGAAAACCGAAAAAATTGGTTTTTTTTGGTTTTTTCGAAATAAACCGATCGGTTCGGTTCGGTTTTCGGTTGACTCGGCAAAAACCGAACCGAACCGGACCGAACCGAATAATGAGGGTTCAATGGTGTGTTTTTACTAAGTTGCCCTTTAACCTAGGTATAAAAGGGCAACTTCACACACAGCCCTAGCCTTCTTCCTCTCTTTTACGCGAACGGCGAATCCGGAGCCCTAGCTTTCTTCCTCTGTTCTTCTCTTCCACGACCACGGTTCCACACTTCCACCTTCGATTCCACCATGCTCGAGAGAAGGAGACCCTGAAGGAGAACCCTAGCTTCTCTTCCTCTCTTCTTCTCTTCAGTCATCGCCGTCGCTGGGTCGCCGTCGCTGCCTCGCTGGGTCACCGTCGCCGAGGAGCAATCCATTCACCGAGAAGCAGTCCTGTCACCGAGCAGCAGTCCAGTCGCCAAGCAAGACTCCAGTGGCCGTCGCAGTCCAACTCGAGCGCCAAGCAGCAGTCTAGTCGCCAAGCAAGACTCCAGTGGCCGTCGCAGTCCAGTCGCCAAGCAAGATTCCAGTGGCCGTCGCAGTCCAACTCGACCGCCGAGCAGCACTCCTATCACCAAGCCATCTCCTGCAGAAAGCAACTCCACAATGTCTTCTTCGGAGGTTAGAAATTCTGAACAATTATTTTTAGAGATTCTGTTTAGTGATACTGTGCTTGATTTAACCTGAACAATTGTTTTTACAAATTCTGTTTGTGGTTATGTTTTTTAGAAATTCTGTTTGTGCTTTTGTGGTTATGTTTTTTAGAAATTCTGTAGCTAGAAATTCTGTTTGTATTGGCTGCATCAAGAACTCACAGGATAATGCATCGCTTTATTTTTTTATTTTAATTTTTTTCCTGGATGAAAAATAGAGACATTCATTGAATACATTGCTTGTGAGGTAATATGAAGTTTGATGTTTAATTTTTGAAGTAGATTCTAAACCCATGTGATCGCTGCTTCACCAGCTGTCAAGCTTTAGAATTCAGCTTTAGTGGTGAGTGCATGAACTGGCTAAAAGTGGCAGTTGATACTTGATAGTAATTTTAGGGATGAAATCATTGAAATAGGCATTAGACTAGCTTCACTCATTCCCAATTTTGATAGAAGGTCTATTATATATCTTGTTTGGGACAAACTGCATAGAATCTTATGTTCTTTGGCACATGATAGTATTTCTTTTTGGTTTTTGGGTGCATAGGAGACCTTATTCTAATTAGTGTCAATAATAACCTGAAGCAAGGTTACTTCAAGAAAAAGGAAATTGATTCTTTAATTCCCCTGTGCCATTCAATGCCGTTAACTAAGATCATGTTTGACTCCAAATGTGATGATGTATTTGATGTCAAGGTACATGTTTCTTTAATTTTATTATTGAAGCCTATAATTGATTCTAAATATATATTTCATAAACTATAGGGAAAAAAAAGATTTATTTATTACACTTCCAATTGATAGAAAAAAATTGTAACTTGTAACAATTTATGATTAATTAATCAAGAGAATCTAGTACATGTTATGATTAACCTTAATCTTGGACTTTTGGTATCTGAGGAATGCAGTAGTGTCCTGAAGCAGTACTAATCTAGAATTTCCTGGCTTGTCTACATAGCACATGCCCCAATTAATTTTGAACGTTTCCATTATTATGTTCCATTTGAGACCACAAGCTGTAGTTTAGCTAAATTAAAATGATCCATTTGCTTAAAATTAATGGCATGACATACATAAACCCCTTGCTTTGTCATCATCCCACTTATGTTTAAGTGTAAGTGTAACATTAAATAATGGCTTGACAAATTGCCTCCTCATACAGCTAACTAAACTACTTTATGTATGTGCTTCCACCTATGATCCATGTCAGAAAAATTTGGGTTCTTTTAGGACGCGTTTGAATAATAATTACGATGATGCTGATGCAGCCTACTAGGAGAGCTACTGTTAATTCATTATATTTCTTATGAAATAAATAGAAAAATAAATAATAAATGATGGTTATACTTATATGTGAAATTCTTCCTTTGTTATGTTGAGTATAATGCATCTTGAATGTGTAGTTTGGTGGACTGTTTGAGCTGTTAATTATGCTTATTTTGGTGGACTGTTAGAGCTGTTAATGATGCTTGTTTTGTTGCTGGAAACAATACTTTTGGTGCTGTTCATGAATTAAAAACCTTAATTTTTCATTGTTCTGTTTATATATATATGCAGTCAACAAGCAATGAGGTGCCCAGTGAGCGGACGCCTGAAGTTGGGGGTGAAATTGTTGAGTCCGCGGTACATTCTTCAACGGACAGCGGCGTGCTTACCGAACCCCCGCCCCATCCTAGATCAAAGAAGAGGAAGGTTCATTCAACTAATGTGGGTGCAACTCCGGGAGCAACTCCAACAAATCCATCTCCAAGTACTGTGGAAACTGATGAAGAGGATAGCAAGGATGAAACTAATGAAGGTAACAGAAAACCTTCTAGACCTAGATCTTGGACTTGGGAACACTTTACAAGGGATCCTAAGTCCAAGCCATCACATCCTAGGGCTAAATGTAATTGGTGTGGTGCATCATATGCATGTGACTCTCATAGAAATGGTACAACTAATATGCGTTATCATTTGTTGAACCAATGTAAAAAATTTCCTAGGGAGTCGGGTGACCCTAGTCAAACAATCCTTACCTTCCAACAAAAAAAAGAGGGTGAAGGGGTATTTACTGCAGTTACTTTTGATGCTGAAATGTGTAGAAAAGCCCTTGCTAGGATGATAATTGTTGATGAGCTACCATTCAAGTTTGTTGAGGGGGAGGGATTTAGATTCTATATGAGTATTGTGCAGCCTAGATTTTCACTTCCGGGAAGGATTACTGTTGCTAAGGACTGTTGGAATCTCTATATTAGTGAGAAGAATAGGTTGAAAACTGTGTTCAAGCAACCGAATCAATCTGTTTGTTTAACTACTGATTGTTGGACTTCTGTGCAAAATCTGAATTATATGTGTCTCACTGCTCATTACATTGATCATGATTGGAAATTGCAAAAGAGGATTATTAATTTTTGTCTTATTAAAAACCACAAGGGAGAAACAATTGGTAGAAAGATTGAGAGATGTCTTTTGGGGTGGGGGATATCTAGAGTGTTCACAATTACTGTTGATAACGCTAGTTCTAATGACACTGCAATATCTTACCTAAGAACTAGAATGGAGGATTGGAATTTACATCCTTTGAAAGGAGAGCATTTGCATGTTAGGTGTTGTGCACATATTCTTAATCTTGTTGTTAATGATGGATTGAAAGAGATGCATGAATCTATTAGCAAGATAAGAAATGCTATTAGATATGTGCGTGCTTCCCCTAGTCGTATGAATAGGTTCAAAAATTTCATTAAGGAAGCTAGGATACAAGACAAGTGTACTGTCCAACTCGATGTTCCCACTAGATGGAACTCTACATACACCATGCTTGAAAGTGGTTTGAAGTTTCAAAAGGCGTTCAAGAGGCTAGGGGAGAGAGATACAGAATATGCTCTAATGCAAGGTGGTATTCCGAGGAATATTGATTGGGATAATGCAAAACACTTTATGGAATTCCTGAAAATTTTTCATGATGTTACAAAGAGTGTGTCTGGTAGTTTGCTTGTGACTTCTTCTCAATATTTTCATGAGTTTTGTAAGATTTTGCGTGTGTTCAAAGCTTCTTGTGGTAGTCGAGATCCATTACTTGGGAGTATGGCTGAGAGGATGAAGCTTAAGTATGACAAGTACTGGGGTAACATTAAAAATATCAACATGATGATTTTTGTTGCTGTGATTCTTGATCCTAGATACAAGTTGAAGTTTGTTAACTTTAGCTTTGAAAAGCTATATGATAAGGATGATGCTGATTTTTTGGGTGCAAAAGTGAAAGAAACCTTCTCCAAGATGTTTGAATGCTATATGAATGCAAATAATGGGGGAAGATCTTTTACTTCAACAACAATGGATGGTGCATCAGATGTGGGAGTACCTGATGGCGATATGGCTGGTGATTTTTTTAAGGAGGTGCATTTTCATGAGATCATCAACAAGAATGAGGTGGATTTGTATTTGATGGATGGTTTAGAGAAGCCTGGTGATCAAAATACTTTTGACATATTGAATTGGTGGAAGGTAAATTCTAGCAAGTATCCTATCTTATCCCAAATAGCTAGAGATGTCCTAGCAATGCCGGTCTCAACTGTTGCTTCAGAATCAGCTTTTAGCACTGGTGGAAGAGTGCTTAACAACTATAGGAGTTCTTTAACTCCAAAGACAGTTGAGGCATTGATATGCACACAAAATTGGCTTCGTGCTTCTCCAATGACAACTGATTTTGAGGAGCTTATTGAAGAGTTTGAGAAACTTGAATTAGGTATGCAAAAAAGAAATTTGTAATTCCTTTCATGGTTTATGTTTATAATCTATAATCTATATTATATTTATAATCTATATTGATTTTCTTGTTTTATTTTTGTAGAAATTGCACCAACCGGAGAAGATGAGGATGAGTCTGGTGTGGATTCAAATTAAGCATGGTGGTTGATTGGCTGTTTGGTTTTTATTTGTTTTAAAGTGACTGTTGTGGTTTAAAGTGTGTTTATTTTTGTTGTTTTGCTAGACATTTTTAATTGCCTTTGTTTTATATTTAATTAAGTTGAATTTGTATTGGATTTGAATGTGATATACTCTTGTAATTCTGGTTTATTGAAGGTTTTAAACTTTATTTTATGATATTTTAAATTCTGTTTATTAGGTATAAAAAAACCGAAAAAACCGACCGAACCAAACCGCTGTTGGTTCGGTTCGGTTCGGTTCGGTTATCCAGAAAGCAGCCAACCGAATGGTTGATATTAACGTTCAACCGATCAGGTCGGTTCGGTTGGTTTTCGGTCCAAAACCGAACCAAACCGAACCGATTACACCCCTACTCATGTGTCACAAAATTAATTACCTCAAAAGTGGCCAGTACCATCATTATGTGAAGATGCCACATATGACACGGACAAGCCACGCGTCAGTGAGCTAGGTGATACAGCAAACCATCAACATCAAATACAAGGACTGTTAGTTCTCAACTTGGCAGGAGTAGGCTAGCATTCACCCATTAACCTTGTATATATTAGTGAATTAAATTAAACTAAATTAGGTATCTCATTGAAATATTAGAAGGCAGGCCAATGCTAGGATGTGAAAGTCAAAATGCTTCTATAGCTGAGGATCTAACATGGTTTGAATTTATAAGTAATAAATGTCTTCTTGTATTTTTTTTTTGTGAGTAAACTACCATTTGTACCCACGAAAGTTGAAAACGCTAACATATCTACCTATAGAAAAAAAAATTACCATTTGTATCCATAAAAAAATGTTTTTTACAGGCAAAATTATCCAAATCCTAAAAAATTATCTAAAATCCCTAAATTACTCTTCTCTCCACACTATCATCTCCTTCCTCCCTCCTCTCTCTCTCAATGTTCTCAGCCACCCAATCCCAACATCAACCACAAACCACCGTCTCACCCTCCTCATCATTGTTCACCCTTCTCCGCTAGCAACGTCGAGGACCTCCGTGTCAGTGTCAGTGACCACCCCTCCTTCTCTCCTTCCCTGTCTCGCTCTTGCCGACCAGAGGACCTTCGCACCCACCCCGCCCCTGCTTCGCCGCCGCTAGCAACCCTAGAGCCGCAGTGCCCCCTTCTCCTCTTTTCACCGCCGACCACCCTCACCTACCAGGGCTACCTTCTCCTCATCACTGAACTAGTGCCCCTGACGGGCCACCGCGCCAGCTGCCACCACCGCGGTCCCCTTTGCGAACCAAAATCGCGGTGAGCTCTCTCTCTCTCTCTTTCTATCTCTTTCACCATTTTTCTTTTCTCCCAGAAAAAGTGAATCCAAATACATGAGGCTTCTGTGTTTGATTGTTCAGATTTGATCATCTCTCCTCACTCTCTTCTCACCTTGGATCTGTGTTCTTTTTCGCCCTATTTTTATTAGCTTTCTCCATGACACCCTTTTCAATGTTTTGTTCCCTCAAACAACTTCAGATTCAGCTGAAACCAAGATCCAATTTTGACTCTCACCCATCGTCATCCATTTCAAATTTCTCTCTGGGTTGATTTTGATTCCTCCAAAGGTGAAGGTTATGGTGATGAAGGAGTGGCAATGAGGTGGTTTGTGGCAGAGGTGGTTTGTGGCAGAAAAATGGAGGTTAGATCGGAGAATGTTCATGTGATGCAAAGAGAGAGATGGGGGATGATGGTAGCAGTGGTAATGATAAGGGTATTTTGGGGTTTTTAGATAATTTTTTAGTGTTTGAATATTTTTGTTATGCGAAATTCATGTTTTATGGGTACAAATGGTAATTTTCTTCTTCTATGGGTAGATGTGTCAGCGTTTTCAACTTTCGTGGGTAGAAATGGTAGTTTACTCTTTTTTTTTTTTTTTTACCATTCAGAAGTTGTAGCCTTGTAGGTAAAAATTGACACAATGTAGCTCTTTAGAGTGGATTGAGTAGTAAGCTAAATTAAAATTAAGCTATTTTGTTGATATTTTTAGTGGTAAGTATTATTTTGTTCTTTAAAATTTGGAGTTAAAATTAAAATTATTTTTAACGTTTTTTTTATTTAAAATATTTTTTGACATTAAAATTATTTTTAAAATCATCATTTTAACTATTTTATCCTTATCTCACTAATTCTATCTTTTTCATTTTTTTATCTCTAATCCTATCTTCATTTTTATCAACCTAATCAAATTAATCTTTATACTCTTCTTCTCACTCTCACACACATATTCAGATGAAAAAAAAGGAGAAGTAAATAGAGAGAAGGGAGTAGGATCAACACAAAGAGTGCC
Source organism: Arachis ipaensis (assembly GCF_059453495.1). Lineage (NCBI taxonomy): Eukaryota > Viridiplantae > Streptophyta > Magnoliopsida > Fabales > Fabaceae > Arachis > Arachis ipaensis. Next base: position 113,611,381 of record NC_142442.1, on the reverse strand, counting down.
ACCGTTGCCATCGTCGAGAATAAGAGAAGAGGAGAAGAAGAAACGGCACCAGCAGGATTAAGTGCTATTGTCACCGTCAACGCAGGAAACAGAGAGAAGAAGTAGGAACAATAACAATGACGGTTTTAGATTTTCTTTCTCAGCGGCAGTTTCAAAAAGCAGCAACAACGGTGATAGTAGCGAAAGAAGTGGAGGAGAAATAAATCTTAGATCTCTTCTTCTTTTCCTTTCCGACGAGCTCGAACTCTTTTCAATCTCTTTCTTCTTTTTCTTCATCTTTTTTCTTCTTATTCTCTCTCCCTTTGAGTTTACTGTATCTCTCTTATCTCTCTCTGTCCTATTTTCTTCTTTTTCTCTTAATTTTAAAAAACAATATAAATTACTATGATGTTATTGAGTTTAATGATTGAATTGCAATGAATAATATTATTAGTGATATTATTCTTAAATTTAAATATTGTATTGTTGTTGATGATGAATTTTTGAATTTGAATAATGTGTTATTGTTGATAATAAATAAAATAAATAATTATAAAAAAAAATAGTTGCTAGTTGATGGGAATAAGAAGGAAAAGATGGCAGCAGTGAGAGTGGAGTTAAAATTAAATCAAATATAAATATAAAAGTATTTTTGTTCAAAAAATAAAAAAAATGATTTTAATTTAAAATATAGTGTTAAAGTTAGAACTATTTTAAATAAAAAAAAATTAGAGACAATTTTAATTTTAACTTTAAATTTTAAACACAAAAACAGTACTTATTTTGATATTTTTATAATAGGCAAACTACTTCACGTGAGAAAAAAAATTTATTTGATCCATCTCTATTATTATGAAACCACGGAGTGGAGTATCATTTCATAGGATAATTTTGATATTTTTAGCCTAAATATTTTAGGAATGAACATTATTTTAATAACGAACATTAATTTTTGAGTACTGTAATCGAATATTAGTTCTCAATATTTTGAAGTTTATCGAACCAAATTCAATGGATATTAACTAAATATGAATTGGTCTTATTATTATTTGTATAATATGATTAGTTAAAAAATTAAAGTTAAGCTTTTAATTAACTATATTTTTAATATATTAAAAAAAAATTGTACTTTTTTTTTTATTGTCCGAGATGTCACTATTCGAGTTTCTCGTGAGGAGATAGAAGTGGTACCTGTAAGGGACTCCGATGTTTAAGATAGCAAGAATTTTAACCAATTTTTTAGCAGATTGGATCCTGAATATACCTGAGAGTGTCAGTACATTTATAGTAGAATTGATAACTACCTTTTAGAGTAGTTCCACCTTTTGATGGGGGATATCCATTCCCTTTTGTTAGGAAAGTTAGTGAAATCTCCCTTCTAGATTAGATTATTAGGAGATATCTTAGGAGTCAGTTACTTATTTAGATAAGTAAGGCTAGACCCATGATGACGTGTCCAACATCTATGAAGTCGAGTACGTATCTCTTAATTGAGCTTTATTCATTTTAGGCCTGGCTGTGTTTTTGGGTCAAGGTATGAACATTGTTCCTACTTGAGACTGAGCTTCATTCATTAGGTCAGACTCAAGCATTTGTAGGTCAGACATGACCTTTCACGGTGTGGGTTCATTACGTCGGGCATACCACCTTTCTAGGGGTTAAGTCGGATACTCGACGTGTTTTTATGAACTTGAAGTGTTGCGTCTTTTCACAATCATTTGCACGTTTCTCTACTGTTACTTTGATAACCGTGCATGTCATAAATTTTCTTTTAAAATTTTTTCTATCCTAAATTTCTACTTGGGATTTTTCGTTCGTGCTTTGAAGGTTCTTGGAACGTTCGTGTGTTTTGTTGTGCATGTGTGCTGTTGTTTTCTCGTTTAGTCAAGGTTGGTATTCCATCTTTCGTTATATTTTCTGGAGTAAAGTACCATTTCTACCCATAGAAGTTGAAAACGCTGACAAATCTACCCACTAAAGAAATAAACTACCAAATGTAACCATCAATCGTGGCATCCGTGGGACGAAACTAACCAAGCCTTATTCCGGCATTGACTCCGTTAGTAACGCTACGTACGTGGCATTTCACGGCGTGACATGGCTTGAGAGGCTTCACACGTGGATTGCTGAGCTGTGTGATCGTTATAATGTATCCTCAACCCCAAAATTTTCCAAATTCAAACCTAGTTCCATCCGAAACACGAACCCTAACCCTAGATTCACAAAAATCTTCGAAATTATACCAATGTCGAGGCGAAGACTCTTTACTCCACCTTCGAATGGCACTGGTAGTGTTTCTAGAAGCTCAATATCAAAGCGGGTGCATGATAGGAAGTTCAATGGCAGATGTTTCTGTGGGTTGGGGGTGACGCTGTTACAGTCAGGGACGGCGATGAATCCTGGGAGGTGGTTCGTCCGTTGTCCCAATTGGAAGGTAACCCGTTGTACACCCTGTTCTGTGTGAGTTGAATGTGTATCTAATTTTAGTTTTTCTGCCATGGATAGAACTCGGACTGCAACTTCTTTGCATGGGTAGACGAAATCGAAGGGTAGTGGGAGGGTTTGAGGAGAGCAATGTCAGAAAGAAAGATGCAGGAAAACATTAATGAGGCTGAGGCTGAAGTGAAGATGCTCATGATGTTAGGGAGGTTTGAAGTTGAAGTTAGTAAACTTAGGTTTTGGCTTGTGATTATGTCAATGGTGGTGGTATGTAATGTTGTCTGCACTTTGTATCTGATTCGCATGAGGTTTTGAGCCTTAGTAGTTGTTAGTGTTAGTTATTGACAAAAATACCCATGATCAATTCTGAATCTATCATTTGTAGACATCTGGAGTCCAAAAAATGTCAAATAAAGTCTTATAAGATATATAACTTGCTGAAGTTATGTATTACTAGTTGCAAGTCTTGTTTACTTTCTGCTCCAAAATAACATGAAATACAGGCAAAATAACGTCATAAGTACGTAGAAATTGAGTTACTAAATTGTTCAAGTTATCGGTATGAGTTATCAACTACGAGTATGCACCCATACCGAAAATCAAAACATAAGCAATTCAAGGTATATTATGTGACATATCCAACAATTGTAAGATAAACTGGCATGAAAAGTACAAAAAAAAACATAACATAAAGACTCTTGATTCATGGAATTGGAGTGGAGTTGCTGCTTCCGCTTGACCCTTCCTTCAAATGTGCAGTTGTTGACCCCTTTTTTCGTGGTGGACGGAAGGTAGGCTGCGACCACCTACTTGAGCTTGATCTTCTCACTGTGGGAGTTGGCATGAACTCTATAACCTGGAAGTAGTGCCCTGGGAGGCAGCTTGCATGATTTGAGGTGTCACAGTGGGTGGTACATCAGAGGCCGGGGTTGATGGACTAGTAGTACTTGGTGTTGCTGGAACAGATTGTGGTTGCTGAGTAGTTGATGGTGTTCTTCACAGATTCTTCTTCTTCCTTGGTGGCTTTTTTGCAGTTGGTGGCCTAGTTGAAGGAGACCTCACTGGATTAGGAACGGATTGAGAAACTGGGGTGGTCTCCTACAATAGTAGACATAAATGAGTGATTTGATTAAACAGAACTTGTAAAATGCAGTTGTAAAATAATCAGAACTTGTGTTCATTCACAAACGTCTTCACCTGAAAGCTTAATCGAAACGACCGTTTTGCACAGTATATCTGCCACGGACAACTCTCCTCATAACATATGGCCTTGCACCTAGTTGAATCCACTCTTGGAAAGAATATGCTTCGCCCTATGTTGATGTTGAACTTCCTAACTACCTTCTTGAAATGGTCCAAATTTTCAAACTCCATGCCAAGCTCCAACCTTACTTCCTTTACTGGAGCATCTGGATTCGCTTGAGAAAATGCTGCCTGCTGACTATCCTCATCCTCACTTGCAACAGAATCCAGCTCCTCCGACTCGTAACAATGCATCCCTGCACTTGCCTCCGACATATCTTCACCCTCGACAGGTATAAAAAATGAAAGATGCTTGTTTGGATCCGGGTTAGGTATGAATGTTTCCCTTGACGGTGGAGGCCTGACTGTTGATCGTCTCTTCCTCTTCTTTTGACTACCACCACCCACATCTGGATTTCTATCTGTTTCAGGCTGTGAACTGCTGGGTTGACTACCACTACCGGGTGCTTCCTTTTCATTTTGAATGGACTGTTCCTGAGACTCTGGTTCTTGGAAAGGCTGTGGGATGTACTGTGTGAAAACCTCAATAGATTCTGTAGGCCCTTTATCAATAATGGGAGCCACTGACTCCGCAGAAACTGGAATTTGTTGTCCAATTTCTTCACTTGCAGCTGACAGATTTGGTGGTTCAGGGTATGGAGGAGACTTCTCCAGCTGTTGATACGGCGGTAAGTTGGGTTCAGTGGGTGCTTTTGGGAGCTGAATGATCCTTGGTGCCTCATCGAAGGTTACCTTTGGTGAATGGGTGGGTAAATCTGGTTGTTGTGTGTTTCTTGTCGTAGGATGGAAATCTTTGTCTACCACATCATCCTCTGTTTGAGCATCTGGTCCAGGCACACCTCCTACAGTCTCACTCAATTTCACTGGTCTCTTTCTCTTCTTCTTTAGTATTGGGGTTCTCCTAACACACTATTTGGTTCTATGCTTGACTGGGGTCCTATTAACAGTTAATATCTCAACCTCTGCTTTAGGTTCTATTCCGAGGGTTACCTGAAACTGTAGGTCGATCTCGGACAAGATCTTCTGTGATGGTTGGCGCTAATGTGTCCGACTTGTGGGTGGTGCTGATCCTTCGTCACCGGAGGGTGGTGGTACCTGCAATGAACTCCGATGCTTAAGTTAGCAAGGATATTGAGCAGATTTTTAGTAGAATCAGAGTATGAGTTATACCTGGGTGCTCCAGTGTATTTATAATAGTGTGGAATGACCTTTCTGGAGATAAGATAGTTATCTTATCTTATCTTTGAGTGAAGTCATCTTTATCTTTAAGGGAACCGCCCTTATCCTTCTAGGCCTGGGTAGCCTTTGGATTTGGGTCGAGTTCCTTTATTTGGGCCTTCTTTGGGCCTCTATTGTCGATTTGGCTGACCTCTTTAAGAAGAGATCGGGGATTCCGGACTTGGACAGGTCGGTCGCTTTGTTGTTGATCATCCTGGGTCGGACATCTCGACCTAGGGTGTGAACAGTGCCCCTACTCGAGTACGGTCTTCCTTTTGAGGTTGAGTCCTTAGTTTTAGGACTTCAATCCTTCTCTGGTGAAGCCGAGCTCGAGCACTTGTCGACTTTCTTCTTTGTAAAGTTTCCCTTTGAATATGGAGCGTTTTTTCTTTCTTTTAATTTTTTTTTGAAACAAGCGTTCCTTTATTCTTTTGAAACGCGAGTCTCTTTGCCTTGGGAACGTACGAGGGTTTAATAACCCATTAATTCTTCTCTTTGCTGTTTTTCCCCCTTTCTCCATTTTGAATTTAGTTTTTCTTAAAGATTTGGCTTCCGTTTCTTCTTCTCTTTTGCTCACTGTAACTCCATCCTTCTTTATTTTTCTTTGCCTAAGCCATTTTTCACGCTTCTTTTCGTGGCATCATTGGTGGTTACTGGAGCTTCCTTTGCTCGAAAGGCATTTTCTGGATTTCGGCCTCTTCGCCTTCAACTTTTTCGGCGCTTCCTCCTCTTTCAGGTTGGTTCTTCTTTCTTTTACTTCTTTTGTCGTTCTTCTTTTGTGCTTGCATTGTTATATTCTTGGTAAAGTTTTGATCTTGCTTGAATTTGTGTTGGAAATTTTGAACCTTTTGTATCGTCGTGCATCTGCTTGTTACTGCTCTGGGAGTATCTTTTTTATTTTGAAATGGTCCTTCTGCATTTACGGTTTCTGCGTGCCGTTTATTGCTTTCTAGTTTGTGTTCTTTGATATGAACTGCATGTTGTTACTGAGGCTTACAAATCTGTTTGCTTCCTCAAAAAGATTACTCCTTTGATGATTTTTGCCATGTTGGTAGTTTTCTTTGCTGATAAACTTTGTAGAAGATAACGATTTTCTGGTGGCTTGTTTTGATTTCCTTCTCGTGTCGTCGCTTATTTGGAGGGGGATTATTTTTCTTTGCTGAGAGTTTTGTTGGGGTGTAGCCTTGTAGACTCTTTCCTGAGTCCTTACTCTATCCCTACCTCCAAAGGATGCCCCTGGACCTCGGTATATGTCTTGGGGTTTTCCTTTTACTGTTTGTATTGCTCTGAGTCATGTTTGTCCGAGCTGTTTTTATTTTGCCCGAGCTGCTTTCGTTAGTAATTCATTTTCTTTTTCTTGCTGTAGGACTAGTTGGCCATGTCTTCTCGCAAAAATATTGTTGAGACGTCTTCTAAGGTTCCTGAGGGTATGTCCGACTGGCTGGACTCCCTTGTATTGATGTGTGTCTCTGTGGTTAATGCTGTGTTCTGTGCGGAGCTTAGAAAACATCACCGAATCTGTAGAAATAGAGATCAGGAAAAGAACTATGAATTGGTAGTGCCTGATTCCGATGAAAGGGTTTGCTTTCCTGCTTTGACCCAAGGGGAACTTCCCTTCTTTTATGCTTATGACTATTTTTTCAGCCAGCTGAACATTACTTTGCCTTTTACTTGCTTTGAAACTGATTTGTTGTGGTCTTGCAACGTAGCTCCATCCCAGCTTCATCCGAACTCTTGGGGTTTTATCAAGATTTTTCAGTTGCTTTGCCAAGAGTTAGACGTCATCCCTTCTCAAACTCTCTTTCTTTATCTTTTTTGTTTTGACTAAGCCCGGGGTTTCTTCAAAAAAGAAAGCTTCTTGGATTTCTTTTCGATCTGCCCAAGGACATAAAGTGTTTGCTATGTATGATGAGTCCTTTAGGGACTTTAAGAATTACTTTTTTAAGGTCCGAGCTGTTGAGGGAGCTCGACCATTTTTCTTGGAATCGAATAATGAACCTGCCTTCCCCTTGTGTTGGCAAAAGAATGTTGTGGTGTCTCGATACTCGTGGAAGATGCTTGATGAGGTTGAGCAGGCTTTTGTGACTGTTTTGGAAGATATTTGGGGAACCTCCCCATCTCGATACCAAGAGATTTTTGGGGGACCCCTCCCTTATCCAAACTGTGTTGGGTATAGATCAACTTATTTTGCTTTGTTTTACTTTGCTTCCTTTCTTTCCAGTTTGTAACTTGCTTCTTTGGCTGATTTTTTTTTTTTCAGAGATGACTAAGAATAATGATTCGATGAAAGCCTTTAAAAAGGCGAAGAAGGCTACAGCTGCCCAGAATATCTCGGCCAAGGCGGCTGGGGAAGGATCCTCTCATGCTCTGCCAAAGCAGCCAATACGGAGCTCTCCTAGACCGAGGAGAATGATTCCTACCCCACGGGTTCATGTGATCGATCCTCCCCAGACTTCTGCTGCTACCTCTTCTCCTACTGCCGCTCCTCCTCCAAAAAGACAGAGGACAGTTGAGCCCTTCAACCTGGATGCCCCTTACTTCGATGCTGTCGGGTTTGTTGATCAACAAATTGGTCCCTATGGTATCATTCCTACTGACGATGTTTCTCTTCTTCATCATTTGGATTTTATTACTCGGAGTAGTATTAAGATGGCGCATGTGGGAGCAGCTTTATATCGGACTGCCCAAGATCTTTCTATCCATGCAACAAAGGCCTTTATGGAGGAGGCCAAGTTGGAGTTCGACCGGATCAAGGGTTTGAAGGAGGAGCTCGAGGTGAAAGTGGCCAAGTTGGAAAAAGAGTTGGAGGGTGAGAAGACTCGGGCTATTGCCTTGGCGGCTTCTGCTATGTTGTCTGAGGATATGGCATTGAAGCATAAGGAAAGCTATGTCACAACTTATAGGGAGATGATGGGTCTCAGGGAGAGTTTGGAGGCTGTCCGAGCTGACTATGCCGAGCTTCAAGGTCATCTTGTGGGCAGTGTAAATACTGCTTATGAGAATTTGAAGGATCAAGTTCGAGTTCTTGCACCCGAGCTTGACCTTACTCTTTTTAGCTTGGACAACATTGTGAAAGATGGTAAGATTGTCCCTGATGACCCTGATGATGATGATGATGATGTCGACCCTCCTCCTACAGCTTCTGCCAAAGTCTCTGTTGCCTCGCCTTCCTCAACTCCGGCAGCTGAAGCCGGTCAACCTGAGTCTAATCCTGACGTCCAGATCCTAAACTGGGATGATGGGACGGTAGATGCGGTACCCCTTCAGACTCGTCCTCCTTCACCCCAGGATGCTGCTATTGGGAAGTCTTTGGGTCCTCTATAATTATTTCTGATGTTTTGTATATAGCCCGGCTTGTGGGCTTTGAACTCTTTTTATTTTGTAGTTTATGGTTCTGACTTCTGGATACTTTTAGTTGCTTTTTTAGCAACTTTTTTTTTTTGAAAAATCAAAGGTAGTTTTACAAGCCTCTTGAGGTCGACTTCAGGTGGCCTCTTGGGTTTTGTTTATTGTAGCAACTTTGTTCCTGCTTGTTGATTGCTTGCTTAATATTTTTCAGGCATCTTCAGGATGTTGGAATCTTGTTTTCCGACTTCTTTTGATTGCCTTGGTACTTTCATACTTGTAGCTTAATTCTTTTGAGGTCATGGCTTTCTGGGTCCGACTTGAAGTCCCTTATAGCGCATGCCTTCTGTTGGCTGACTTCTTCGTCTCGGTCTGCTCGAAGTTATTTCTAGTAATCCATTTGGGCCTTGTCAGGTCTCTCTATATGGATTACTTTGTTTATAACTTTTTGTAGCTTTATTGGGCCGACTTCATCATGCCGATCCCATCTTAAGTAATTTTTAGTAATCCACTTTGCTTGGATCTTTGTCGGATCTCTCTTATGGATTACCTTTTATAACTTTTGTAAGTTTTTTTGGGCCGACTTTATCATGTCGGTCCCTTCTTTAAGTTATTTTTAGTAATTCTCTTTTTTAGGGCTGGCCAGGCCTCTTTCTTAGGGATTTACTTTTTATAACTTTTGTCATAGTCGACTGGTCCGACTTCTTTATGTCGGTCCGTCTTTAAGTTATTTCTAGCAATTCATTTTTATTAAGACCTCGTCAGGTCCTTTCTTATGGATCACTTTTGATAACTTCTTGCATTTAATCTATTTTGTCACTTTTCATCTTTGTCGATTTTGTAGAAATTGAGTTTGGTCCTCGCTTGGTCGACCTTTGATAAATTCGGTTTTCATCTTTTATTGGTCTTTGTCGTGATCGGGCAGTGAATTTGATTTTCACTTTTGCCGATCTGTAGCTTTATAATCGGGCGATGAAATTTTGCGTTTTAGATTAATGCGCCTTGCTAAAAAGGAATTGTGGAAATCTGAAAAAACTTTATTCAAGATAGAAAATGTGAAAATATGTACATGTGGGTGTTTTTCCTTCTAAGTCGGGCAATTTGTAGATCTTGGCTTGGTGCCTCATTAAAAAACCTTTTCAGGAAAAAGAGTGCACCTTGTCCTAAGATCTTTATTACCTTTAACTATAATACCTTCTTAGGTTGCAGGCGTGCCATGACCTTGGCAGCTCTCGCCCTTCGAGTTCGGACAGCCTGTAGTAGCCCTTTCCAAGTACTTCTATGACTCGGTAGGGTCCTTTCCAGTTTGCTGCCAGCTTTCCTTCTCCAGGTCGAGTTGTTCCGATGTCATTTCGGATTAGGACGAGGTCGTTCTCGGCAAAACCTCATGGCACTACCTTTTGATTGTATCTTGAAGCCATTCAGTGTTTTAATGCCTCTTCCCTAATCCGAGCTCTTTCTCGAATTTCTGGAAGTAGGTTGAGTTCTTTCCTTTGAAGTTGGGAGTTGGCTTCTTGGTGCACGAATTGTGAGTCACACTTTTCACAACGCGTACCACTGACCAGCAAGTGCACTGGGTCGTCCAAGTAATACCTCACGTGAGTAAGGGTCGAATCCCACGGAGATTGTTGGTTTGAAGCAATCTATGGTTATCTTGTAAATCTTAGTTAGGAAGTCAATTATGTTTATCAGTTGAATTGCGAATAACCAAGAGATCATAAATTAAAGGTTACTTGTTGTGCAGTAATGGAGAATATGTTGGAGTTTTGGAGATGCTTTGTCTTCTGAATCTCTGCTTTCCTCTGTCTTCTGATTCACGCACGCACGTCCTCCTATGCCAAGCTGTGTGTTGGTGGATCACCGTTGTCAATGGCTACCTTCCATCCTTCCAGTGAAAACTACGCTCACGCGCTCTGTCACAGCACGGCTAATCACCGGTTGGTTCTCGATCCGGTTGGAATAGGATTTACTATCCTTTTGCGTCTGTCACTAACGCCCAGCCTTCAGGAGTTTGAAGCTCGTCACAGTCATTCAATCTTAGAATCCTACTCGGAATACCACAGACAAGGTTTAGACCTTCCGGATTCTCATGAATGCCGCCATCAGTTCTAGCTTATACCACGGAGATTCTGATTTAAGAATCTAAGAGATGCTCATTCAATCGGATATAGAACGGAGGTGGTTGTCAATCACACGTTCGTGGTTTGAGGAAGGTGATGAATGTCACAGATCATCACCTTCATCACAGTTAAGCGCGAATAAACATCTTAGATAGGAACAAGCATGTTTGAATGGAAAACAGAAATACTTGCATTAATTCATCGAGACACAGCAGAGCTCCTCACCCCCAACAATGGGGTTTAGAGACTCATGCCGTCAGAGAATACAAAGTTTTTATTTGAAATGTCCTGAGATCCAGAATAAATCTCTAAAAGTTGTTTAAATACTAAACTAGTAGCCTAGGTTTACAAAAATTGGATAAACTATGATGGATGATGCAGAGATCCACTTCTGGGGCCCACTTGGTGTGTGCTGGGGCCCACTTGGTGTGTGCTAGGGCTGAGACTTAAGCAATTCACGTGCAGAGGCCATTTGTGGAGTTGAACGCCAGTTTTTATGCCAGTTTGAGCGTTCAACTCCAGCTTTTGATCCTTTTCTGGCGCTGGACGCCAGAATTGGGCAGAGGACTGGCGTTGAACGCCAGTTTACGTCGTCTATCCTTGTGCAAAGTATGGACTATTATATATTGCTGGAAAGCCCTGGAAGTCTACTTTCCAACGCAATTGAAAGCACGCCATTTCGAGTTCTGTAGCTCTAGAAAATCCACTTTGAGTGCAGGGAGGTCAGAATCCAACAGCATCAGCAGTCCTTTTTCAGCCTGAATCAGATTTTTGCTAAGCTCCTTCAATTTCAGCCAGAAAAATACCTGAAATTACAGAAAAATACACAACTCATAGTAAAGTCCAGAAATATGAATTTTTCCTAAAAACTAATAAAAAATAGACTAAAAACTAACTAAAACATACTCTAAACTATATGAAATTATCCCCAAAAAGCGTATAAAATATCCGCTCATCACAACACCAAACTTAAACTGTTGCTTGTCCTCAAGCAACTAGACAAATAAAATAGAAGACTAATAGGTTGAGAAGCGATAATATCTCAGAGTTTTTGATTGAAGCTCAGATCCTAATTAGATGAGCGGGACTAGTAGCTTTTTGCTTCTGAACAGTTTTGGCATCTCACTTTATCCATTGAAGCTCAGAGTGATTGGCATCTATAGGAACTCAGAATTCAGATAGTGTTATTGATTCTCTTAGTTCAGTGTGATGATTCTTGAACACAGCTTCTTTATGAGTCTTGGCCGTGGCCCTAAGCACTTTGTTTTCCAGTATTACTACCGGATACATAAATGCCACAGACACATAACTGGGTGAACCTTTTCAGATTGTGACTCAGCTTTGCTAAAGTCCCCAATTAGAGGTGTCCAGAGTTCTTAAGTACACTCTTCTTTTTGCTTTGGACCTTGACTTTAACCGCTCAGTCTCAAGTTTTCACTTGACACCTGCACGCCACAAGCACATGGTTAGGGACAGCTTGGTTTAGCCGCTTAGACCAGGATTTTAGTCCTTTAGGCCCTCCTATCCACTGATTCTCAAAGCCTTGGGATCCTTTTTATTTGCCCTTGCCTTTTGGTTTTAAGAGCTTTTGGCTTTTTCTGCTTGCTTTTTTTTTTTTTCTGCAAGCTTTGTTCTTTGCTGCTTTTTCTTGCTTCAAGAATCATTTTTATGATTTTCAGATTATCAATAACATGTCTCATGTTCGTCATTCTTTCAAGAGCCAACATATTTAACAGTCTTAAACAACAAATTCAAAAGACATATGCACTGTTTAAGCATTCATTCAGAAGACAGAAAGCATTGCCACCACATTTAACCAATTAGAATTTCTTTTATTAAACTCGAAATTTTATTGCCTCTTATTCAAAAGATCTACTATTTTATTCATGTTTAATGATGATGAGAAAAATAAACTATAGCTTAATTGGAGATAAAATCAAATAGATACTAATTACTATTATATGACTTCTAAGGCAAACTTTTTATAAGGACACTGTCACAGAGTTAAGGCAGAAATTGGAAATTAACAACCTTTATTCTAGGGGTATGGGGGTTCCTCTGATCCTTGGGAGGCTTGGTATTACAGAAGACTTTTGGCGCTTCAGTTCCCTTAAGTCACGTCCCTGCTCCTCTTGTTCTTTAAACATATGGGTCAGCATTTGACTGTGTTCCAACATTGTTTTATTATCTGCTCCATAGCTTCCTGTATCTTGGTGACAGACGTCTCAAGATATTCCCAATATTCCGCTTGAGGAATCTCTGGGAGGAATTCCTGTGCTCTCTTCTTGATAAGATCCTCCTGTGCTTGTTGTCTCTCCATTGATGCTTTGGTGATTGACTTTTCAATTAGGATATATTCAGTTATTCCCATCTTGACTCCAGCGTCCTTGCAGAGCAGAGAAATCACGCTTGGATAAGCCAACCTGGCCTCTTTTGAATTTTTGTTAGCAATCTTATAGAGTTCAGTGGAAATTAGCTGATGAACCTCCACTTCCTTCCCCGTCATGATGCAATGAATCATCACTGCTCTTTTAACTGTGACTTCAGAACGGTTGCTAGTGGGCAACAAAGAACGTCCAATGAAGTCCAGCCATCCTCTGGCAACTGGTTTGAGATCCTCTCTCTTGAGTTGATTTGGGACGCCCTTTGTGTTGGTGGTCCACCTGGCTCCAGGGATACATATGTCCTCTAGAATCTTATCCAGGTCAATGTCTGCTCTCATCATCCTCCTGTTGAAGGAGTCTGGATCATCCTTTAGCTGAGGTAGCTTTAATATCTCTCTGATCTTGTCAGGGGTGGTATGAACAATCTTTCCCCTGACCATGGTCCGAAATTCGTAGCAGGCAGTTCCAGATAGTCTTTGCTTGTCAGTCTGCCACATATTAGCATAGAACTCCTGGACCATGTTCCTTCCTACTTTCGTTTCAGGATTAGCTAGGACTTTCCAGTTCCTGATTCGAATTTGCTCCTGGATCTCCGGATATTCATCTTCTTTTAGATCGAATCTAACTTTCGGGATCACTGATCTCAGACCCATTACTTTAAGATAATGGTCTGAATGTTCTTTAGATAAGAACTTCCCTTGATTCTAAAGTGGTTTTGGAATGCTCTCTTTCTTGCCTCTTGGAGTGGATTGTTTTCCTTTGGGAGCCATGATCTTAGTGATACCGGATAAACACACCAAACTTAGAGGTTTGCTTGTCCTCAAGCAAAAGAAAAGAAAGGAGAGGGATAGAAGGAGATCGAGGTGCACTTGGTGATGGAGGAGGGGGGAGGCCGAACCCAATTTTAAAGGGGTGGGGGGTGGTTTTTCGAAAGATTGGAAAAGATAAGATAAAAAGATTGAGTTGAAAAAGATAAGATAGAAGATATAGTGTAATTTTGAAAAGATAGGATAGATTTTTGAAAAAGATAAATTTGGATTTTGAAAAAGATAATATGAAGATTAAAAAAAAAGATATGGATTAGTTGAAAAGATTTTTGAATGAAAAAGATAGATTTGTTTTCAGAAAAGATTTTGAAAAGAGTTGGATTGAATTTGGAAAGATGGATTTTTAGAAATTAAGGTTTTTAGAAATCAGGGTTCTTGACATGTTCATGTAAAAATCATGCCTTGAAGCATAAATTTGAAATTAAAATGGAAATACGTGTGGGATAAATGGATTTGGCTCCTCCCTGTCTTCCTGGCGTTTGAACGCCCAAACACTGCTTGTTTTGGGCGTTCAGCGCCCAAATGCTGATCTCCTGGGCGTTCAGCGCCCATTTGCTGCCATTCCTGGCATTCAACGCCCAGTGGGTGGCCATTTCTGGCGTTGAACGCCCAAATTGCTGCCATTACTGGCGTTCAGCGCCCAGTGGATGCCCATTTTGGGCGCTGAACGCCCAAAATGCCCCTTTACTGGCGTTTTCTTGCCATTGAGCTCCCTATCTCTGTTTTGTGTGCAAATTCCTTCTGTAACCCTGTAAACTTATGCAATTGATCCTTTACCTTAGTGTCAGTAAACTTTATATAAACAAATAAAAAAGAAAAATAGGGCAAAATGCTTAGAGGATTAATGCCCCATGGCTGGGTTGCCTCCCAGAAAGCGCTTCTTTATTGTCTTTAGCTGGACCTTGCTGAGCTTTTAATCTAGCTTCAGCCTTGAGCATTCTTGCTCAATGTTGCCTTCAAGATAATGCTTGATTCTTTATCCATTGACAATGAACTTCTTATCAGAATCAATATCTTGAAGCTCCACGTAACCATATGGTGACACACTTGTAATCACGTATGGTCCCCTCCACCGGGATTTCAGTTTCCCGGGGAATAGCCTGAGTCTAGAGTTAAACAACAGGACCTTCTGTCCTGGTTCAAAGATTCTAGATGACAGCTTTCTGTCATGCCATTTTTTTTATTTTTCTTTATAAAGCTTGGCATTTTCGAAAGCTGTGAATCTGAATTCCTCTAGCTCATTTAGCTGGAGCAATCGTTTTTCTCCTGCTAATTTGGCATCTAAGTTTAGGAATCTGGTTGCCCAGTAGGCCTTATGTTCCAGTTCCACGGGCAAGTGGCATGCCTTACCATACACGAGTTGGTATGGAGAGGTCCCTATGGGGGTCTTGAATGCTGTTCTGTAAGCCCACAGAGCATCATCCAAGCTCCTTGCCCAATCCTTTCTACGGGTATTTACTGTCCGTTCCAGGATTCTCTTTAATTCTCTATTAGAGACTTCAGCTTGCCCATTGGTTTGTGGATGATATGGAGTGGCCACTTTATGGCGAATTCCATACCGAACCATGGCAGAGTAAAGCTGTTTATTGCAGAAGTGAGTGCCCCCCATCACTGATTAACACTCTAGGGACACCAAATCTGCTAAAGATATGTTTCTGGAGGAACTTCAGCACTGTTTTAGTATCATTAGTGGGTGTGGCAATAGCCTCAACCCATTTTGATACATAGTCAACTGCCACCAGAATATAAGTGTTTGAATATGATGGTGGAAAAGGTCCCATGAAGTCAATTCCCCATACGTCAAACAACTCAATTTCCAAGATTCCTTATTGAGGCATGGCGTAACCATGAGGCAGATTGCCAGCTCTTTGGCAACTGTCACAATTACGTACAAACTCTCGGGAATCTTTATAGAGTGTGGGCCAATAGAAGCCACATTGGAAGACCTTGGTGGCTGTTCGCTCACCTCCGAAATGGCCTCCATATTGAGATCCGTGGCAATGCCATAGGATTCTCTGTGCTTCCTCTCTGGGGACACACCTACGGATAATTCCGTCTGCACATCTCTTAAAGAGATAGGGTTCATCCCACAAGTAGTACTTTGCATCAGTAACTAATTTCTTCTTTTGTATTCTATTGTACTCCTTGGGTATGAACCTTGCAGCTTTATAGTTTGCAATATCGGCAAACCATGGTGCTTCCTGAATGGCAAATAGATGCTCATCAGGGAACGTCTCAGAGATCTCAAGAAAGGGGAGGGACGTCCCTTCCACTGGCTCTATCCGGGACAGATGATCAGCTACTTGGTTTTCTGTCCCTTTTCTATCTCTTATTTCTATATCAAACTCTTGCAGAAGCAATACCCATCTGATGAGCCTGGGTTTTGAATCCTGCTTTGTGAGTAGATACTTAAGAGCAGCATGGTCAGTGTACACAATCACCTTTGATCCTACTAAGTAGGATCTGAACTTGTCAATGGCGTAAACCACTGCAAGTAATTCCTTTTCTGTGGTTGTGTAATTTTTCTGGGCATCATTTAAAACGCGACTAGCATAATAAATGACATGCAGAAGCTTGTCATGCCTCTGTCCCAATACTGCACCAATGGCATGATCACTGGCATCACACATTAGCTCGAATGGTAATGTCCAGTCTGGTGCAGAAATAACTGGTGCTGTGACCAGCTTAGCTTTCAGTGTTTCAAACGCCTGCAGGCATGCTGTGTCAAACACAAATGGCGTGTCAGCAGCTAGCAGATTGCTTAGAGGTTTTGCGATTTTTGAAAAATCCTTTATAAACCTCCTATAGAATCCTGCATGCCCCAGAAAGCTTCTGATTGCCTTAACATTGGCAGGTGGTGGTAATTTCTCAATTACCTCTATTTTTGCTTGATCCACCTCTATTCCCTTGTTTGAGATTTTATGCCCAAGAACAATTCCTTCAGTCACCATGAAGTGACACTTTTCCCAGTTTAAAACTAGGTTAGTTTCTTGGCATCTTTTCAGAACAAGTTTCAGGTGATCAAGACAGGAGCTGAATGAGTCTCCATATACTGAGAAGTCATCCATGAAGACTTCCAGAAATTTTTCCACCATGTCAGAGAAAATAGAGAGCATGCATCTCTGGAAGGTTGCAGGCGCATTACATAGCCCAAATGGCATCCTTCTATAAGCAAACACTCCAGATGGACATGTGAATGCTGTTTTCTCTTGATCCTGGGGATCCACTGCAATCTAGTTGTAGCCTGAATAGCCATCCAAAAAGCAGTAATAATCATGACCTGCTAGTCTCTCTAGCATCTGGTCTATGAATGGTAAAGGAAAATGATCCTTTCTGGTGGCTGTATTGAGCCTTCTGTAGTCAATACACATGCGCCACCCTGTAACTGTTCTTGTAGGGACCAGTTCATTTTTTTCATTATGAATCACTGTCATGCCTCCCTTTTTTGGGACGACTTGAACAGGGCTCACCCAGGGGCTATCAGAAATAGGATAAATAATCCCAGCCTCTAGTAATTTGGTGACCTCTTTCTGCACCACTTCCTTCATGGCTGGATTTAGCCGCCTCTGTGGTTGAACCACTGGTTTGGCATTGTCCTCTAATAGGATTTTGTGCATGCATCTAGCTGGGCTTATGCCCTTAAGGTCACCTATGGACCACCCAAGAGCTGTCTTGTGTGTCCTTAGCACTTGAATAAGTGCTTCCTCTTCCTGTGAATTTAAAGCAGAGCTTATGATCACTGGAAAAGTGTCACCTTCTCCCAGAAATGCATATTTCAAGGATGGTGGAAGTGGCTTGAGCTCGGGTTTAGGAGGTTTTTCCTCTTTCAGAAGAAAGTTCAGAGGCTCTTTCATGTCCTCTGAATCCTCCAAATCAGGCTGAACATCTTTAAAGATGTCTTCCAACTCTGATTCGAGACTCTTAGCCATGTTGATCTCTTCTACCAAAGAGTCAATGAGATCAACTTTCATGCAGTCTGTTGATGTGTCTGGATGCTGCATGGCTTTGACAGCGTTCAACTTAAACTCATCATCATTGACTCTCAGGGTTATTTCCCCCTGTTGGACGTCAATGAGGGATCGTCCAGTTGCTAGGAAGGGTCTTCCTAGAATGAGAGTAGCACTCTTGTGCTCCTCCATTTCCAGCACAACAAAGTCAGTGAGAAAGGCGAATGGCCCAACTCTGACAATCATGTCCTCAATCACGCCTGATGGGTATTTAGTGGAACCATCAGCAAGTTGGAGACATATCCGGGTTGGTTTAACTTCTTCAGTTAAGCCAAGCTTCCTGATAGTGGATGCAGGTATCAGGTTGATGCTTGCCCCAAGATCGCATAAAGCTGTCTTGGTGCAATCACCTTCTAATATGCATGGTATCAGAAAACTCCCAGGGTCTTTAAGCTTTTCAGGAAAGCTTTTTAGAATGACTGCACTGCATTCTTCAGTGAGGAGAACTCTTTCTGTTTCTCTCCACTCCTTTTTATGACTCAAGATCTCTTTCATGAACTTGGCATAAGAAGGTATTTGCTCAAGTGCCTTTGCAAATGGAATCTTTATTTCAAGAGTCCTTAGATAATCTGCAAAGCGAGCAAATTGCTTATCCTGCTCCTCTTTCCGGAGTTTTTGAGGATAAGGTATCTTGGCTTTATATTCCTCAACCTTAGTGGTTAAAGAAGCCTTTTTAGAGGGGTTGTTATCAGCACTTGTGTGTGTCTGATTCCTCACTGGCAATTGAGTGCCAGAGTCAGAGGCTGGAGTGACGTTAGACGCCAGCTCACTGTCTGTTCCTGGCGCCTGAACGCCAGAAATGTGCCCATTTTGGGCGTTCAACGCTGGATTCTGCCCCATTTGGGCATTTAACGCCAGATTCTTGCCCATTTCTGGCGTTGAACGCCAATCCTGCCTTGTTTCTGGCGCTGAACGCCAGTTTTGGGCATGGTCTGGGCGTTCAGCGCCAGCTTTCCACCCATTTTCTGGCATTTTAGTGCCAGAATTATTTTTCCCTGGGCTCTTACTGTCCTCAGGTGAATCTTTGGTGGGTTGCTCATTTCTTGAATTTTTTATGCCTTGAGGTGGGGTATTTAATGTTTTCCCACTTCTTAATTGAACTGCTTGGCATTCTTCTGCTATTTGCCTTGATAGCTGCTGCTTTGTTTGCTTAAACTGTTCGTCCATATGTATATTAGCTATCCTTGTCTCCTGTAGCCTGTCTTTGAATTCAGCTAGCTGCTTTGTTAGAAAATCCAATTGCTGATTGAATTCAGCAGCTTGTTTTACAGTACTGAATTCAGTAGTTACTGTTTTAACCTCTTCATTCATGGAAGGGTTGCTGCTTAGATACAGATGCTGATTCCTGGCAACTGTATCAATGAGCTCTTGAGCCTCTTCAATTGTCTTTCTCATATGGATAGATCCACCAGCTGAGTAATCTAGAGACATCTGAGCTCCTTCTGCAAGCCCATAGTAGAAGATGTCTAACTGAACCCACTCTGAAAACATTTCAGAGGGGCATTTTCGTAGCATCTCTCTGTATCTCTCCCAGGCATCATAAAGAGATTCATTATCTCCTTGCTTAAAGCCTTGGATGTCCAGTCTTAGTTGTGTCATCCTTTTTGGAGGGAAATATTGATTCAGGAATTTTTCTGTCAGCTGTTTCCACGTCCTTATGCTGGCCTTAGGTTGGTTATTCAACCACCTCTTAGCTTGATCTTTTACAGCAAATGGAAACAGTAATATTCTGTAGACATCCTGATCTATTTTTTTATCATGTACTGTGTCAGCAATTTGTAAAAACTGTGCCAGAAACTCTGTAGGTTCTTCCTGTGGAAGACCGGAATACTGGCAACTTTGCTGCACCATGATAATGAGCTGAGGATTCAACTCAAAGCTACTGAATCCAATGGAGGGTATGCAGATACTACTCCCATATGAAGCAGTAGAAGTGTTAGAATATGACCCCAGAGTCCTCCTGGACTGTTCATTTCCACTTATGTCCATGATGGACAAAGGGATATAACTTGGATTGATTTACCTTTTTAATTGTTTTATTTTATGGAAAGAGGACAACTTAACCAAAAATAAAAATAACAAAAATTATGATTTTCGAAAAAAATTGAGGAGAGAAAAAGTGGTTAGAAGGTTTTGAAAAAGATATGATTTGGAAAAGATTTTTAAAAAAAATTATTTTTTTTTATATAATTTTCGAAAATTTGTTTAAAATAGAGAGAAAAGATATTTTTGAATTTAAAGAGGAGAGAGAAAAACAATAAGATAGCACAAGATTTAAAATTTTTAGATCTAGTGCTCCTTGTTTTCGAAAAATTTGGAGGGAAAACACCAAGGAACACCAAACTTAAAAATTTTAAGATCAAGTCACAAGGAAAACTCAAGAACACGAAGAAAGAACACCAAACTTAAAATTTTTAGAAAACCAAACCAAAATTTTCGAAAATTTTAAGGAAAATCAATCAAGAAAACACCAAACTTAAAGTTTGGCACAGGATCTAATAGAAAAATTATTTTTAAAAAAGGTTTTTTAAAAAAAAATGTGATAGCCAATTACCATGAACATAAACACCACGTTCTAACTAACTGAGTTATAAATTTAAAGTAATAAAAGACTCTAAACCAAAAAAGAAAGATTTTTCCTAATCTAAGCAACAAAATAATTCGTCAGTTGTTCAAACACGAACAATCCCCGGCAACGGCGCCAAAAACTTGGTGCATGAATTGTGAGTCACACTTTTCACAACGCGTACCACTGACCAGCAAGTGCACTGGGTCGTCCAAGTAATACCTCACGTGAGTAAGGGTCGAATCCCACGGAGATTGTTGGTTTGAAGCAATCTATGGTTATCTTGTAAATCTTAGTCAGGAAGTCAATTATGTTTATCAGTTGAATTGCGAATAACCAAGAGATCATAAATTAAAGGTTACTTGTTGTGCAGTAATGGAGAATATGTTGGAGTTTTGGAGATGCTTTGTCTTCTGAATCTCTGCTTTCCTCTGTCTTCTGATTCACGCACGCACGTCCTCCTATGGCAAGCTGTGTGTTGGTGGATCACCGTTGTCAATGGCTACCTTCCATCCTTCCAGTGAAAACTATGCTCACGCGCTCTGTCACAGCACGGCTAATCACCGGTTGGTTCTCGATCCGGTTGGAATAGGATTTACTATCCTTTTGCGTCTGTCACTAACGCCCAGCCTTCAGGAGTTTGAAGCTCGTCACAGTCATTCAATCCTAGAATCCTACTCGGAATACCACAGACAAGGTTTAGACCTTCCGGATTCTCATCAATGCCGCCATCAGTTCTAGCTTATACCACGGAGATTCTGATTTAAGAATCTAAGAGATGCTCATTCAATCGGATATAGAACGGAGGTGGTTGTCAATCACACGTTCGTGGTTTGAGGAAGGTGATGAATGTCACAGATCATCACCTTCATCACAGTTAAGCGCGAATAAACATCTTAGATAGGAACAAGCGTGTTTGAATGGAAAACAGAAATACTTGCATTAATTCATCGAGACACAGCAGAGCTCCTCACCCCCAACAATGGGGTTTAGAGACTCATGCCGTCAGAGAATACAAAGTTTTTATCTGAAATGTCCTGAGATCCAGAATAAATCTCTAAAAGTTGTTTAAATACTAAACTAGTAGCCTAGGTTTACAAAAATTGGATAAATTATGATGGATGATGCAGATATCCACTTCTGGGGCCCACTTGGTGTGTGCTGGGGCTGAGACTTAAGCAATTCACGTGCAGAGGCCATTTGTGGAGTTGAACGCCAGTTTTTATGCCAGTTTGGGCGTTCAACTCCAGCTTTTGATCCTTTTCTGGCGCTGGACGCCAGAATTGGGCAGAGGACTGGCGTTGAACGCCAGTTTACGTCATCTATCCTTGTGCAAGGTATGAACTATTATATATTTCTGGAAAGCCCTGGATGTCTACTTTCCAACGCAATTGGAATTACGCCATTTTGAGTTATGTAGCTCCAAAAAATCCACTTTGAGTGCAGGGAGGTCAGAATCCAACAGCATCAGCAGTCCTTTTTCAGCCTGAATCAGATTTTTGCTCAGCTCCTTCAATTTCAGCCAGAAAAATACCTGAAATTACAGAAAAACACACAACTCATAGTAAAGTCCAGAAATATGAATTTTTCCTAAAAACTAATAAAAAATAGACTAAAAACTAACTAAAACATACTCTAAACTATATGAAATTATCCCCAAAAAGCGTATAAAATATCCGCTCATCACTTCTTCACTGTAGTGGATCACTCTGGGCGATCCTTCTTCGACCTCCACTGGGATCATTGCCTCCATTCCGTAAGCTAATCGGAAAGGTGATTCCCTTGTGGTGGAGTGTGGAGTTGTCTGATATGACCATAGGACTTGTGGGAGCTCTTCAGCCCAGGCTCCCTTTACATCCTGTAATCTCCGTTTTAACCTGGCTAATATGACTTTGTTAGCAGCTTCTGCTTGTCCGTTGGCCTGGGGGTGTTCTACGGATGTGAATTGGTGTTTTATGTTCAGATCGGCCACCAATTTTCTGAAGCCTGCATCTGTAAATTGAGTGCCATTGTCTGTGGTGATGGAGTATAGAACCCCAAACCTTGTGACAATGTTTCTATATAGGGATTTTCGACTTCTTTGAGCAGTGGCGTTAGCTAGGGGTTCCGCCTCAATCCATTTTGTGAAATAGTCTACCCCCACGATGAGGAATTTGACTTGTCCCGATCCTTGAGGGAAGAGACCGAGAAGATCAAGTCCCCATTTTGCGAATGGCCAGGGTGAGTTTATGCTGATGAGCTCCTCTGGTGGGGCGATGTGAAAGTTGGCGTGTTTTTGACATGGTGGAAATGTCTTTACGAATTCTGTTGCTTCTTTTTGTAGAGTCATCCAATAGAATCCGGCCCGGAGTACTTTTTTGGTAAGAGTCTGTGCTCCGAGATGATTGCCGCAAATTCCACTGTGTACTTCTTCTAAAACTTCCTTTGTGTTGGAAGTCGGCACACATTTTAATAATGGTGTTAAAATCCCTCTCTTGTATAGAGTATTGTTTATGATGGTGTAGTATTGTGCCTCCCGTTTTAACCTCTTTGCCTCCTTCTTATTTGTAGCGAGTGTTTCTGTTTTGAGGTAGTTAATTATGGGAGTCATCCATCCTTGATCCAGACCTGTTATGGCTAGGACTTTTTCTTCTTCCGAGATTGACAGGTTCTGTAGCATTTCCTGGATGAGGCTTCTATTGTTGCCCCTTATTTGGTGCTGGCTAGTTTTGAGAGTGCATCAGCTCGAGCATTCTGTTTCCGAGGTATATGGCTGACCTCATATTCCCCGAGTTGTCCGAGCTGTTCCTTGATTTTGTCCAAGTATTTTTTCATTATGGGATCTTTGGCTTGGTAGCTCCCTGCTATTTGTGAGGTGACTACCTGTGAGTCGCTGAAGATAATAAGCTTTTGGGATCCAACCTCCTTAGCCAGCTTCAATCCAGCTAGTAGTGCCTCATATTTGGCCTGGTTGTTTGATGCAGGGAACCCGAATTTGAGGGAAAGTTCGATTTGGGTTCCCTGGTTGCTTTCTATTATTACACCTGCGCCACTTCTGGTTTTGTTTGAGGAGCCGTCTACGTAGAGATTCCATTCTGTGGGGATTTCCAGAGTGTCAGTAAACTCTGCAACGAAGTCAGCCAGATACTGTGATTTAATGGCTGTCCGAGCTTCATATTGAAGGTCGAATTCGGATAACTCGACTGTCCATTGCAAGATTCTTCCTGCTAAATCTGTTTTCTGTAGAATGCCTTTTATGGGCTGGTTGGTCCGAACCCTGATGATGTGGGCTTGGAAATATGAGCGAAGTCGTCGAGATGTTAGTATGAGAGCATAGGCGAATTTTTCTATTTTTTGGTAGTTCAGTTCAGACCCTTGTAGTGCTTTGCTGATGAAGTATATAGGTTGTTGTCCACTATTGTCTTCTCGGACCAGTGCTGAGGCTACTGCCCGACTTCCTACTGCAAGGTATAATACGAGTGGTTCCCCTTCCCGTGGTCGAGTTAGAATAGGTGGTTGTCCCAGGAACCTTTTGAAATCTTGGAAGGCCTGCTCGCACTCTATTGTCCATTCAAATCTCTTTCCCTTCCTTAGAGTGGCATAGAAGGGTAGGGATCTTATTGCCGACCTGGCTAGAAATCTGGACAAGGCTGTCAATTTTCCATTGAGCTGTTGTACCTCTTTGACACAGGTCGGACTCTTCATGTCGAGTATAGCCTGACATTTATCTGGATTTTCCTCGATTCCTCTTTGTGTGAGCATAAATCCTAAGAATTTGCCGGCTTCTACTGCGAAGGTGCATTTTGCAGGGTTAAGTCGCATGCCATGCCTTCTTATAGTGTCGAATACTTGGGTGAGGTCGGACAGTAACGACTCTTCGTTTTGTGTCTTTATTAACATGTCGTCCACATAGACTTCCATAACTTTCCCGATGTGGTCTGCGAAGACTTTATTCATTAATCTTTGATAAGTAGCTCCCGTATTTTTGAGTCCGAATGGCATGATGATGTAGCAGTAGTTTGCCTTTGGGATTAAGAATGAGGTTTTTTCTTGATCAGGTGGGTACATTGGGATTTGATTGTATCCTGAATAGGCGTTCATAAATGAGAGGTATTTGTATCCGAAGGAGGCATCCACCAGAGCGTCGATACTTGGGAGAGGATAAGGGTCTTTTGGGCAGGCTTTGTTGAGATCAGTGTAGTCAGTGCACATTCGCCACTTCCCATTTAATTTTTTCACCAAGATGACGTTAGCTAGCCAAAGTGGATACTTGACTTCTCTTATGAATTCTGCCTCCAGTAAGGCTTGTACCTGCTCTTCCACAGCTTGGGATCATTCTGGTCTGAGCTTTTGATGTCTCTGCTGTACTGGCCGAGACCCTGGGTAAAATGCTAACTTGTGGCACATTAGCTTAGGGTCTATGCCCGGCATATCTGCGGCCTTGCACGCAAAGAGGTCGACATTGTCTTGTAAGAACTGTATGAGGGATTCCTTTTCGTCTCTTTTTAGGATTGTGCCAATATTGGTTGTTTTATCTGGAGTATCTCCGATTTGAATTTTTTCTGTTTCGCCTTCAGGTTGTGGACGAAGTTCTTCCTATCCTCGAACTCTCCCGAGTTCAATGGTGTGGATTTCTTCTCCTTTGCCCCTTAGGTTCAGACTTTCGTTATAACAGCGGCGCGTTGTCTTCTGGTCTGCTCTTATTGTAGCGATCCCTTCTGTGGTTGGGAACTTCATGCATAGATGTGGAGTCGAGACTACTGCACCGAGTTGATTCAGCGTTGTCCGACCTATCAGGGCATTGTAGGCTGTAGTCACGTCGACCACGATGTAGTCTATGTTGAGTGTTCTTAACCGATTTCCTTTTCCAAAGGTGGTGTGCAAGGAGATGTATTCAAGTGGTTGGATCGGAGTGTCTCCCAGCCCGAATAGGCTGTTTGGATATGCTCTGAACTCTTTTTCCTCTAGGCCGAGTTTGTCGAAGGCGGTTTTAAACAGTATGTCAGCCGAGCTTCCCTGGTCCACCAACGTGCGATAGAGATTGGCGTTGGCTAGTATGATAGTGATGACCATGGGATCGTCATGTCCTGAGATGACGCCAGCTGCGTCCTCTTTGGTGAAGGTGATAGTGGGGAGTTCGGGTGCTCCTTCTCCTCCTTCGACATGATATACTTTCTTCAGATGTCTTTTGCGAGATGATTTGGAGATTCCTCCTCCTGCAAATCCTCCATGTATCATTTGGACATGTCTCTCCGGGGTTCGAGGTGGTCGTTCAGTTCGTCCGACCTCTTCGTCCCTTCTTCTTTTTCTTGGCTCATCTGATTTGTTGGCTAAATACCGATCTAGTCTTCCCTCTCTTACCAATTTTTCTATGATATTCTTTAAATCAAAGCACTCGTTGGTGGGATGTCCGTAGATTCTATGGTATTCGCAGTACTCTGTCTGATTTCCTCCTCCTTTCTTGCTTTTGAGTGGGCGATGTGGAGGTATTTTTTCAGTGTGACATACTTCTCGATAAATGTCTACAAGAGATACCCGAAGAGGGGTGTAATTGTGATACTTCTTGATCTTTTATCCATGTTGATCTTCTTTTTTCTTGGATTCTTTATCCTTATCTCGGGAGGAGTAAGAAAATTCGGGTTTTGAGGTCTCTCCTATTCGAGAGTTTTTCTCCATGTTGATGTATTTCTCTGCTCGTTCTTGCACTTCATTTAGAGATGTGGGATATTTTTTCGATATGGAGTGACTAAAAGGTCCCTCTTATAGGCCATTGATGAGACCCATAATAGCTGCTTCTGTTGGAAGATTTTGTATGTCCAAACATGCCTTGTTGAATCTTTCCATGTAGCTACGAAGACTTTTCCCGATCTCCTTGTTTGATCCCTAGTAGACTTGGGGCGTGTTTAGCTTTATCCTTCTGGATGGAGAATCTGGCTAGAAACTTTTTGGCTAGGTCGTCAAAGCTTGAGATGGACCTGGGAGGTAGATTGTCGAACCATTTAATTGCTATTTTCGTCAAGGTAGTCGGGAAGGCTTTACACCGAGTTGCATCTGAGGCATCGGTGAGATACATTCTATTTCTGAAGTTGCTGAGATGATGGCTGGGATCTGATATGCCATCGTATAAAGTCATGTCGGGTGGTTTGAAGTCTTTTGGAATTTTAGCCTTCATGATCTCTTTAGTGAATGGGTCTTGGTCTTTGTGAGAGCTATCTTCGTGGCTGGATCGAGTAGTTTTAGCTTTGAGATTGGCTTCAAGCTTTAGGAGCTTGTCCTCTAATTCGCGGCGTCACCTAGCTTCCTTTCGTAGGTCTCTCTCGGCTTCTCGCTGATATTCGACCTCTTTTTCAAGTTGTTTCAGGCGGTCCTGAAGTGCCTCCATAGCTCCCGTGTTTGGGGAGCTTTTTTCTTTGTTTGGTTGAGACGTATCATCTAATGTAACCTCCGCATTTTTATGTGGCGTTCTGTTTTCCAAATAAGAGTTGTGATCGTTATCAAGGTTGTCCGCCATGATGATGGAATGACTTCCAGGTTCCCCAGCAACGGCGCCAATATTCCGAGGGTTACCTGAAATTGTAGATCGATCTCGGACGAGATCTTTTGTGCTGGTCGGCGCTGATGTGTCCGACTTGTGGGTGGTGCTGATCCTTCGTCACCGGAGGGTGGTGGTACCTGCAAGGGACTCTGATGCTTAAGTTAGCAAGGGTATTGAGCAGGTTTTTAGTAGAATCAGAGTATGAGTTATACCTGGGTGCTCCAGTATATTTATAATAGTGTGGAATGACCTTTCTGGAGATAAGATAGTTATCTTATCTTATCTTTGAGTGAAGTCATCTTTATCTTTAAGGGAACCGCCCTTATCCTTCTAGGCCTGGGTAGCCTTTGGATTTGGGTCGAGTTCCTTTATTTGGGCCTTCTTTGGGCCTCTATTGTCGATTTGGCCGACCTCTTTAAGAAGAGATCAGGGATTCCGGACTTGGACAGGTCGGTCGCTTTGTCGTTAATCATCCCGGGTTGGACATCTCGACCCAGGGTGTGAACAGGTTCATTATTTTCTTCTACGAACTCAGGAAGGTTAACTGGATGCTCATTGAACACCTCAACTCTCCTCCCATTAGCAATGGCTGCTTCGTACATAGTCACCACATCCATGTCTAGTCTAAGCAACCTCAACCCACCATCCAACTCCTTCCCAGATTCAAGCCAATAAAGCTCGCTCACATCGGTGTACCCTATGTCCTTTACTAAGTCATTCATGAAGAATCTGTTAAGGTGTATCTACATTCACTCGTTCAATCTCTATTTTCTCACCCCAACATATGCCAGTTTCCCATCATCACCCTTTTCAAATTTTCCTCTGTGACTAATGACTAACGTAATGTGGATAGTTACCATCTGCAAACACACATATATAGAAAACAAAACCAATTCACAACCACATCATAGCCACTACAAAGACACCCTAATAAAAAACTTAAATCCACAACCATGAACCGAAAATCCAGAAAAACATGACAGAGAGATCAAAGGTTAGTACTTATCTATGGATGACACCATGCAACTCCAACAGCTGACACGATCCACACAAACAAGCACCCTCTCTTCAACACGGAGATTATCGTCAGCAACGAAGATTTTCTGTGAGTGGAGAAGATGAACAGTTTATTCTTAGGGCTCTACTCTCTGTTCTGTGAAACGCGCGAAGAGGTGTACCTTTGATAACTGTTCAATTCTAATTTCCCTTTTTTAAAAAAAATTAAAATTTTGAAATCCAATTATATTTTTAGATAATTGTAATTATAATTTCCACATGTGAAGCCTCCCAAGCTATGTCACGCCGTGAAATGCCACGTACGTAGCGTTACTAACGGAGTCAACGCCGGAATAAGGTTTGGTTAGTTTTGTCCCACGGATGTCAAGATTGATGGTTACATTTGGTAGTTTATTTCTTTAGTGGGTAGATTTGTCAGCGTTTTCAACTTCCATGGGTAGAAATGGTACTTTACTCTATTTTCTGCATCCTTGTATGTTTATTGGATAATGTGTTTCTGGCACCATCTGTGTCGATGGTTGTGTGAAAAAATGGCAATGATTTTTTGTTGATATTCCTTCATAGTTGTTTGGTGATTCTGCATTCTTTCTCTTATGTTTTGAAAATTTGTTCCTTCTTGCTGTAAATTTGTGTGTTTAAATGTGGGGTTTTGTTCTATGTTGTCCCCAAATAATATCGTTTTGCTCTACGAAAATAGTACCATTTTCATCTTTTGCAACGTGGTTTGCCTACTTAGTTTACAAGAGGGCTTAAAAATCATGAAGTTCTTTTACCTTGTTGGGGATAATCCAACCTCTTGCGGACTTGTTTGAATGTTTGTGTTGTTGTGTCCGTATTTTTGACTTGTTGAAAATTTCCTTTTGTTGTATTATAGGGATAGCTTTATGTCTTGTTCAGTAATACTCAACATGTCATCTAAAATACCTTCTGATCTAGATTGGATAGATACACTTTTCCAATCAATCTTCAGTCTTTGGATGTGGGCTTTTGCCTTTGTTGAAGCTAGTTAGGAGTGGCTTTTAGTGACGTTGGCATGGGCGTTAGTTAACTAACGTTCACAAGCTTGCATGGGTGCCATTGAATTGAAGTTGGTACTAGCGTTGGTGGGCAACGTTTGTTATACAAACGGTACCATAAACGTTGCATGAAAAGCCCTTTTGAACATTGCCACTAACGTTGGGCTCAACGTTGATGGCACCAACGTTCGCTTGGTCACGCGTGCGCATCACCCACACATACGCGTCAAAGCTGGTTTTTTGCCATTTTGCGCGTGTGCGTCGCCCACGCGTGCGTGAGACTTGCCATTTTTCCACTTTCACGCGTACACGTCGCATCAAAATTTTCCAACCTCAATTTAAAATTTTGTCGAACATATTGGTGGTAATGTTGTTTTGCCAATGTTCCTACCAATGTTGGGCACCATTTTTTGTTGCAACATTGCTAGCAACGTTGGTGAGCCACCCCTGGGCCACCAACGTTGCATGCTAGGCTTTGGAGTGTTGGTGACAACATTGGTGAGCCAAACTAGGCCACCAATGTTGCACCTCTTCTTGTGGCAACATTGCTAGCAACGTTGGTGAGCCATTTTGGGCCACCAACGTTGCTTCTCATGCTTAGAACATTTGTGGCAACATTGGTGAGCCAAACTAGGCCACCAACGTTGCTCAACCTCCTCCTTAAGCAACGTTTGAGGCAACGTTGGTGGCACCAACTTTTCCACCAACGTTGGTTCTTTCTCCTACAAGCAATGTTTGAGGCAACGTTAGTAGCACCAACTTTCCCACCAATGTTGCTTCCTTTTTCCTACAGGCAACGTTTGAAGTAACATTGGTGCCACCAACTTTGCCACCAATGTTGTTTTCTCTACTTCTTCCTTGTTCTTCCTCTACTTCTCTTTACCTTTCATCAACCAAACAAATGCATTAAAGCCTTGCCATAATCACAAGATTTTGCATCATTCATAGCATTCAAGTAAATCTTGCATAAATCTCATGAAAATTCACATAATTAACCATGTTTGATTGAATCAAGATATGCATACAATTCTCATCCAAAGCTTACTTATTGCCTAAGAAAGTGCATGAAACCAAATGAAAACTAATGAAAAAGGCTTGTGAAACTAGCCTAAGATGCCTAGGCATCAGTCGGACAACCTTGAATCGACTTGCAGTTGTCGTTTTCACTCCACATCTTTGCATGAAATTTCTCACAGCTTAAGGAATTGCCACCATTAAAAGAGATCAAAGGCTAGCAAGAAAATGCTATAACGAGAGCCTTAGTTTGAAAGGCAACTCGGAAGGCAAAGAAGTTAACACAATCGAGTTAGGAGGAGTTCGAACTCAAGAAGAACTACGACCCCAACCAGAAGGCAAAACGGAGGAGATACAAATCGAAGACCACCCCCAACAAAACAATGAGTATAGGGGCAAACATGGAGGAAAGCTTAAAGAAACAGTGATGAGCGGATATTTTATACGCTTTTTGGCATCATTTTCATATAGTTTTCGTTATGTTTTGTTTAAGTTTTATTAAGTTTTCATAGGTTTTAGTGCAAAATTCACATTTTTGGATTCTACTTTGAGTTTGCGTATTTTATGTTGATTTCAGGTATTTTTTGGCTGAAATTGAGAAGCTTGAGCAAAAGTCTGATTCAGAGAAAAAGAAAGGATTGCAGATGCTATCAGGATCTGACCTCCGTGCACTCAAAGGAGCTTTTCTGGAGCTGCAGAAGTCCAAATGGCGTGCTCTCAATAGCTATGGAAAGCTAATATTCAGAGCTTTCCAAAATTATATAATAGTTCATACTTTGCTTTGGAAATGAAGGCCCAAAACTGGCGTTCAACGCCAACCACCAGTCTCATTCCTGGCGTCCAGTGCCCACAGGGGAGCAGCCGGCGTCCAACGCCCAAAAGGGAGTCCCTAGCCAGCGTTCAACGCCCCTAAGGGGTACTAGCTCGTAGAGACACTTAAAGCTCAGCCCAAATACTCACCAAGTGGGCCCCAGAAGTAGATTTCGCACTACAAGACTAGTTTATCTTAATTTTGTAATTCTTAGTTAGCAGATTAGTATATATAGGAGAAGATCACCCTTGTTTAGGGGTTCCACCAATCTTCTTCCTCCCCCATTTTGTATTTTCAAATATTATGAGTCACTAACCTCCTAAGGTTAAGGTTAGGAGCTCTGCTGAGTTTTATGGATTAATAATATTACTGTTCTAGTTTGATATGTCTAATTTTATTCTCTTATGCATTCTCGTTCTTCATCTCATGAATTAAGGGTGACCCATGACAATCACCCTTGTTCTACATAGGTTCCGTGTGAGTCCTGACCCGGATAGCGTTGAACCAAAGCTAGAGATTGTATTGCGGATTCCAATAGAGTACCTGGGCAACTTTGGATACGTGACATGAAATCCCGTTGACCGTGGGTAAGTGAAGTCTCTGTGGCGTAAGACTAGAGTCAAAGAAGCAACACTTTCTGATCCGGAAGATCTGCCTTATCTGTGGCACCTTGAGTAGGACTGTGAAGAGGAGTGGATTGCTTAGAGCTTCATTTTTGCTACAGTGAGAAACCTAGAGGTGGCTTGATGAGAGGACATGAGTCATCTCAATGTGGTGGATTGCTGTAGTGGAGGAGATTAATTTGATGAGAGGACATGAGTTAATCACTTACGGCTGCCATTGAAGGAATTAGAAAGTTATTGAAGTAAACAGCAAGAAAAGTTAATCCAGAAAGACAAAGCATCTCCGAAGCCTCAACCATTCTCATACCATTGGTTTCTCGTCTATCTAGTAACTTTTTATTTATTTATTATGTTTTATGCATTTTCTGTGACAACTATAATTTCTATCCGCCTGACTAAGATCTGCAAGGTAACCATTGCTTGCTCAAACCAACAATCTCCGTGGGATCGATCCTCACTCACCTGATGTATTACTTGGACGATCCGGTATACTTGCCAGTCTATCTGTGCAAATTCTACGGAGCTAATTTCGTGCACCAAGTTTTTGGCGCCGTTGCCGGGAATTGTTCAGATTTGACAAACTACCGGATTATCTTGTTGCTTAGATTAGATACTTTTTAATTTTCTTTAAGTCTTTTGTTTTCTTTTCAAAAAAATTGCAAAACTTTTTTCAAAGTTTTAATTTAATTCATCTCAAAATCTGTTTGCACTCATGGAGAATATATCACTTGGAAGCTATGAGCAGATGATGAAACGGAGGGAAAGAGAGTGAAGGAGCTTCTTTCAGTCCACTCATGGAGAAGGGATTAAAGGGTTGCTGAAATAACTGCTGACTCATTCATACACACTAACAGTAGAGTTAATTAAGTGATGCTAATACTACCGCGCCCTCACATTCTCGTTTACCTCTTCCCTTCTTCTCTTACCTACCTCGCTCTCGTTCCTAACAGATCAAGTTGTAAAACTCTTATTTGTTTAACCTTTTTTTATTCTTTACAGAGTTACAAAGCTGAAGCTTCTTTGGATTTAAACTTTCCAAAACCTTTAATAATTTGAACCTGAAAATGATGATTGTGAGCACCACACCTAAGACTGAGAGAAAGAAGTCAAGGAAGAACAAGGCAACAGTTAGTGAGAATGCTCCCTTATTGCCTAAGACTCAAGAGAGTGATGCTGGTTTGATGATTTCAATGGAGCTTCATTCTCGGGAGCAGTTTTTCAACTTGTCAACAACAATCATTGGTGCTGGGATCATGGCCTTGCTTGCAACCTTAAGGGAGTTGGGGATGTTGCCTGGCCTCGCCTTCATAGTCTTCATGGCTTTGTTGATTGAGAAGTCAATTGAGTTCTTGATCAGGTTCACCAGGGCAGGAAAAGTTGTTTCCTATGGTGGCCTCATGGGGGATTCATTTGGGAAATATGGGAAAGCACTTGTGCAGCTATGTGTCATAATCAATAACATTGGTGTGCTCATTGTTTACATGATCATAATTGGTATGCTATGCCCTTTCCTTAATTGATTTTGTTATTTGGGTTCATTAAAATATATGATTGTGTTACTAAAAGGATTCAAGTATAAAGGAGCTAAATACGTATGTGTTCTATGACCAAGAATTATGGTGTCGTTTGATCTATTTAGCTGACCTCACCTAGTGGTTAGTGAGATAAGGCTTTTTTGTTGTTGATACATAGGATGGTATGATGTTTTCAGATGTATATAGTTGATTGCACCTAGTGGAACTGGCTATGGTTAATTATTTTTCTGTCATTGTTGTTTTGATGTTAGTTTCTGTTATAGGCTTAGGTTTCACGTATGAGTTTTTGGAGGCAACAGATATAAGGCTTTCTAACTAATTCAATTTTGAATTGGTGATATTGCAGGTGATGTGCTTTCTGGAACATCTGCAAGTGGAGAACATCATTCTGGTATCCTAGAAGGATGGTTTAGTGCACACTGGTGAACTGGGAGGACATTTATTGTCCTATTTACAACACTAGCTATATTTCTTCCACTGAAAAGCTTTAGGTGAATCGGTGAGAGCTTTAGTCCAAGGAAGATTTATCGAGAACACTGGAAATTCTTAGACTTTTTTGCACAAGTTCTTGTTTTTACCACTACAGTTACATGCATATAATTGATAACATGTTATTGCTACAAGGGCTGTTCTTTGCCATCAAATTACTTGTCAAAGTGTTTGTTGGAAGAGTAATGGCAAAATTAGATTTGCATTAAAGCTTAAGATGACTCAGCTTTCTCCCTTGTTTGTTTGTTAGTAGCTTTAGTTTGTTCATGTTTCTAAAATACCTATTTTATGATAGAAAATTATAACTTCTTGAAGAACCTAATCTGTTGGGAACGAGAGCTTGCTTCTAGTTTTCATACAAGGGCTATACATAGCCTGCATCCGATTTATTTATTTTAAATTTTTTAACTCTATGAAGTTATTTTGCTGTTGCATTCATTTTGCAGGACGATTTGGTTTGCCTGGAATCTCATTGCAGCTGGTTATGTCGAACAATCTGTATATGGGGTATGCTCTTACTGTTTTCAGGCTTAAGTTTGTGTGCTATAGAACATTGTTTTCAAATTCTGTTTATTTTAATATAGTACTTAGCTTTTCAAATTCTGTTGCTCAACTTGTGATTGTTTGGAAATATCTATAAAATTGGATCTGAATTGTATAATTCACCTTTCAATAATAGAACAGAGTAGTAGTATTGATCTTTCAAAAAAAAGTTTGTTATTTTGGTTTGTCAAAGTTAAAAAAATAATTTAATTATACATCAGTGCTGCTTTTTTTTTAATTAAGTTTCTAATTTTTCATCCCTTATTCCAAGTCATAAAGGATTATAAGCTCTTCCATCCAAAGATGGATTCGATGATGTTACAAACACCAACCAGTAGATCTTGATTTGATGAGATTACATTGCAAATCAGATTTCCCTCTTATGTGGTTATGTGAGTTTACTTGGTTAGTGTAGTGAGTGGATTTAGTATAACGATTGATATTGGACATAAGGATTCACTAGATAACCAATTGAAAAAGTATCAAGTAGTAATTTCAGGATTTCCATGTTTCTTCTATCCACATATAATTTTGGCTATTTATTAGAAAAGTGATTCTGAATATTTTATCATAGTGGATTCATTTACCACCATTAAAACTTAAATGAATGGAAAGTTAGTTACTTTTTTACTCTCTTATGCTATCACTCTATAATGTTAATTCTTGCTTCCTGAATCATGATTAGGAAGATAGGGCTGATATTACTGCGAATTCTCTTCATTCGGGAACCATTGCCACCAACCTTTTTCGTCATATGGGTGTGGCCAATGGTAACTACTACCACATTCTACTATTTCATAAACTCATAAAGTATGTTGTTGGTTCATTTTCCATCCAATTTTTTGGTTCATGCAGGTATAGTTAATGCAATTGGGAGACTTGTGCTTAAAATTGTCCAGCAGGTATGACACATGACATCATATATATGGTTATTTAGCATACAAGATAGTTGAAACATTCATCATGTTGAATATGAGATTTCGCCTGCTATGTAGGGAGTTAGTGGCAAATACTTCTCTGATAGCAATATGTCCAAAATCATCTCCCACGGAACTGATGCTAATTTGGCTAAGAAACTCTGGGATTTCAGTATGAATTTGATCAAGTAGATTGCCATGCTCACAAGGACATCATACCTACATCCTAAGCGAATCAAAGACATCGGCATTATGAACAAAGTTACATTATAGTATTATACTTGTATTCTAATCGTACATTTCACAAACATGAGTTTTAAGCTTCGAACTTGATGGGGATACCAATTTAGTACTATTTTGTTTGGATAAATTAATTTTTGTATTTTCAATTTTTTGTTGATATATTATTTTTATTGGAGTGACAGATTGAGTTACCCCTGCATTTCAAGATGGTCCTACTCCTAATTAGAAACTTACTTTATTATGTTATTATGCACATAAACAAATCTGAAAATTAAGTTTTAATGGTGGTAAATGTGAAATTAGTAAAAAATTATAATTAAAATCAAGAACAACGACCGATTTAGTGACCGATTTAGATTTTTAGTTCAAGAGTTAGCGACCAATTTAGTGACCTATTTTAGATTTTCAAATCAGCTATTGGCGACCGATTTAGCGACGGAAAATTTGGTCACCATTTAGCGACCGATACTCTTTGGTGAGGGCTTGGTGGCCTTGCTCAAAAATCGGTCGCTAAAATCGGTCGCTAATGGTTAGAGACCGAAGTTAGTCGCTATTTTCTGATTAGCGACCAAGGTTTTAGCGACCACCAGAATTAGTCGCTAAATCGGTCGCCAAATTGGTCGCCAAATCGTTCGCTATTCCAGTAATTTCTTGTAGTGCTCCTCAAGAGAAACTTGAATAGGTGGCACCTCGGCATATCAACTCAGACACAGCCACACAAAGGGATCTGGACCTCACGTTCAAGCCCAAATCAACGTTTCGGATAACCCTCGTAACGGTTACAATCAAGGTTCTGAAAATTAGACCGGACCGGCTGGTTCAACTGGGTTAACTGGAAACCGGTCAGATAGCCAATCCGGTTCACCTATAAAACCACCCTACAAAAAATCGGAAAAAAACCGATCAAACCGACAGTTAATCGGTGAATCGACTGAACCGGCAGGGTTTCAGCGAGTCCCGGTTTTCCCCCAAGCCACAAAACGGCGTCGTTTTGGCGCTGGGTAAAAAAAAAGAAGGGAAAAAATGGGCTGAGGTAAAAAGAACGTTGCTGGAGCCACTTTCTTGGGTTTCCTCTTCGAAGAGGAGTATTCACCCCAACCCTAAATTTCTCTTCAACCTTCTTCCACACAAATGCCACCATCACCTCCACCAAACGCCAGAGTGAAGCTCACCGTCGCGGATCGAGGCAGCTCTCGAGGGTCGAAGTGGCACCATCACCGAAGCGTTGGCGTCGTCTGGTCGTCAGCTTAGCGTCGTCGTGGTCATTGTCTGCTTGTCGTCGTCACTGAAGCGTTGGTCATCGTCTGGCTCAGACCTTTTGTGTTCTCCGCCTCTCTCGCGGTGAGTGCTTCACTGTTTTTTTTTTTTTTCAATTAATTTTGTGTATTTGGTGTTGGTGACAAAACTGTATAAATTGGACAGATTTGAGTTCATGGGTTTTTATTTTTTCAATTAAGTCTTTATTCAATGAAGAATATAGGCCAGATTCGAGTTCACAAATTCAGATGCAGAGTTCTTCTGAATTCTTATTCTATTGAGTTCTTCTGAGTTCTTCTAAGTTCAATTTTAGAATTTTGCTATATAAATTAAAATTCTACTCTGTTGAATTTTTATTTGAATTTTGGTATTTTGAATTTTGCTATATAAATTTAATTCTGCTCTGTTGAATTCGGCTATATTGAGTTTTGGTGAATTAACTGGATGAATTGCTGAATTTAATTATGTTGAATGTCGTATGAATTGATATATTTGTCTGGATTTTAGATTTTGGATTTCTGTCATTTTGAATTTAGATGGAACAGCCACAAAATAATCAACAATCACAGCATAATGTTTGTTCAATGTTTCTTTTGGTTGCAAAATATATTGTGTTTGTCATTTATGTGTGTTTTGATCTTCTTTAGTTATAAAATTTGATATTTGAAGTTGTTTATGACCTTTTAATGATAAATTATAGATAATTTATTTTGTAAAATTGTTAAATTTTAAATTTTATTAGTTTAGAATTATTATTTTTTTTACCAAAGATAGGAGACTCGAACCCGCAACCTCTTAATTGAGTATGGGAAGACTATGCCATTTGAGCTATTACTCGTTGGCTAGTTTAGAAATTATTGAATTTAAATTTTTAAAATTATGTATTGAATTTTTTATAATTTTTCTATATTTAATTAAACCAATTCAACCCCAATTGAACCATTAAACTATTGAATCAGTTACTCAACCGGTTCGATAACCGGTCCAATTATCGCAACTTTGGTTACAATTCACGAGACTTAGTGTTTAAAAAAATAACTGCAATTCCTTTTAATTTTAAATTTAGAATGAATCTAATCATAGTAATTGAAATTGAACTGAATTAAAAAATAATTTTAAATTAATTTTTTTAAATAAAATTATATTAAATTAAAAATTAAATTGATATGATTTAAAAATAATAAAAAATTATACTAATTTTAATTTGATCTAAAAAATATATATTTACTTCGTTGTGAATGTAAATGAGATAATAATGCATATATTTTTCATATAAACTTAATATGTTTTGATTTCTAAACTGCATATATATATAACCTAAAAATCGTGCCTTATATATATTATTAAATAAAATATTTAATTTATTTATTAAAAAAATTATTCAAAAAATAACATAAAATAAAATATTTTTTTTAAATAAAAATAAAATTTATTATCTATTATATATATAACACAAGTTGAAAGAAATTTAATGTATAAATACTTTAGAATATAATGAAATTAAAGTATATATACAAATCCATCATATAGATCTCTCAAATTTTAATTTGACCGAACTGATTTTTCTTCGAATCTCCTATCTTGTTTAATTATTGAAGTTTACGGTGAACATTACCAAAAATAAATTAAACATGATATACAGTTACATGTAAAAAAAAAAGTTGATAATTAACTTAATTATTTTTTAAAATTTTAAAATAATTTAATTCACCTATAAAATTTAGTAGTACAATTTAAATATTATAGAAATGAATATGGATAACAGTATTGGAAAGAAACGAGTTGCTGCGTGGTATGAATATATTTTGCCACCTAAATAAGAAGAGATACCTGTCTAAATCACAAGGTGAGATGAATGCATATGTGTACAACATAAAAGAAACAATAGCAAAACTGATTGTGTGAAATAAAGCAGCAGCATAAGGAGATAATTCAATAACAGCATTGAATCTTAATAGAAAAAGAGGAGTCAGAAAAAAATCGTGACAAGAACCCAAATTTCAAAGAAAGAGACAAGTCAATATATAACAGCGTTAAATATTAATTCACATATAAAATTTAGAAGTCTCATAATATATCTATAGAAATGGATATATACAATAATGGAAGAACTAATATAATTAACATAACGTTTTGCGTGGCATGAACCTATTTTGCCACGGAAACAAGAAGAGACACTCGTTTGATTCACAAGGTGAGACAAAGACGTATAAATATACAAATACAACATAAAAGAGCCGGAATACAAGAAGAAGAAGAAGAAGGCAGGTGAATAGCAACGTTGAATATTAATATGGAAAAACAGGAGTCAAAGAAAAAACTCGCAGATGGACCCCAAATTTCAAGGATGGAGCCGGTTACACATGGTGCCTATGGTGGTGGAATGTACGGAACAGAAAAGGACCAACAAGAAGAAGAAGAAAAAGATAATCAGCAACAAACAAAGGCACCGGCAAGCGAGAGCCAAAGTGCTGATGGTCCCGTTGATAAAAATGTCATAAAATTCAAGCACCATCCTCCTTCTACTGGAGATCGAGATATAGACATTACTGGCCAATCTTATATCCAATAACTTACTCATGTAAAATCATAATTATCATACTAGTACCAGTATTACAATTAATACATCTCCCTCCCTTATTTCCCTTTTCTGCCTAGTGCAATAGCCAACAATATCAGCGTAACACATGTAGTCATGTACATATAGATAATTATAAGAAGTTTCATGTATGATATAAATTATCTCTTCTTTTTATCCTATTTTTCCTTTTATCCGATGATACTAATATGAGTACGCACCTTTGTACAATCGTACTTAATACTTGACAAAATAAAATGGAAGAAGAAGTAATAGAATGCTTACCGTTATTATGATTCAAACAAGCCAAGAAAAATCAAAATAAACACAAATCAATTATTTGAAAATCAGGATCACTATCTTTACTAATTCGGGCATGAACAAAATTTTGTGCGCTAAAGAAAACACCAACGCAGTCATTAAGAGCATTAACTTGAACAATACGTTCCCGAAAAATTCAAATCCTTACCATAATGTTGTAATTTAGAAAAATAACCTAATCAAACCTAACTACAAATTCTACACACAAACATCGAGTTACAAGCAGAATTTTTTTACAAGCAAAATAAAATTCATCATGTAAGCATATTTATTATCCAATTTTATCCGCAGTGGAAGATAGTGCCATTGTAGTAAACAGGGTCGAGCAGTTTGCCATTAACCTCAAAAATGAGGTGGAGGCAGAACTGGACCACAAGGATGGTTGCTGCCGCGAGAGAGAAGGTCGAGCCACTCACCAGAACACGTAACCAAAACGACAACGGCAGGGCTTGAACTGCGACACCAACGGATGAGATGGAGATCCGCGATGGGAAAAGGCCGGCGTGAGGGAGGAGAGGCGTGTTCCACAAGCTGAAACGCGCATGTAAGAGAAGCCGGTTGACTGCGGCAAAATCTACACTCCAATGGGGACTGGATGTTCGGTTGAGAATGGATGGATCGGGAGCTGAAAGGTGATGAGGGAGATGCAATGTCAGTTGGCAACACTGTGGTGGGATGATTATCGGAGCTCGCGAGGAAGAGGATGAGAGGTGTGCCGTGGTTCACAAAGAAGGAATTAGATAAAATTTAATACAAGGATTAGATGGTTAAAATTAAAGTGAAACCGAAAAATTTTACTATAGTAGAATAAAAAAGTGAATTTATTTTTTATTTTAACTTCAATTGGACTAAATAAACAGTTTATTATATACATTGTATAAATACCCTTGCGAAATTCAAATAAAAAACATACGACCGCTTATCTATTTACAATGGATCATTAAAACATGCATCTACAATAACAGTATAGAAATTCACTGTATATACCACATTGTCTTTTTTTTGGTGACTATATACCACATTGTCTATTCCTTGATAGTGTATCCGATTCTAAAAAATTGATAAAAGTAATAATTCTACTAAATTGTGAATGGAGCTATAACTATGAAAGTAGAAAAAAAAAAAGGAAAAATAGCTGTTTTAAGTTCTAATCCAAACCCAATTTACAAATCTGTATAACCGAAGGGGCATCCCAAATGGCAGTTCGTTTTTTAAATTTTAAGAAACTTTCGACGCACTCTTCCAAATCCATAGATCGAACTCTCTTTCGTTCACCAGCAAGTTTCTTTCCAACAACACGATCAAATATCTTTTCCCAACCAGCCTCCCATCTATCATGGGCATCGCACAGCTCAAGGGCCCCATGGGCCCAATGGGTCCAACTCCACTGCTTGTCCAGTGACTCCATCACACTCTCCACGCACTTCCCCTGGCACACGGGACTACACGGCCTGCATTTTGCCCCACTCAACGGGCCTGGGCTGAAAAGCGCAGCCACTGGCACGCCGTATCGGGCCGGAGGAAAATCGTACCTACGGTCCGAAACAATGCAAAAGGGGAGAAGCTTGGTGAGATGGGCCACCTTTTGGGTAGTTAGTTGGGCTTTGAAGGCCGACTCTGAGTTGAGGTTGTTGAATCCGGCAGAGTCGAGTTTTGGAATGAGGGAAAGCCTAGACAATGCGACGGTTGAGGTTTTAATATCGCCGGCGCCGAAACGGTCGTTGAGGCCGCCGTACGAGGATCCAACTGGAACGAGGTACTTGCCTCTTACAAAGTTTTCAGGGCCAAGGGGTTTGTTCCAGTACCCATCAACTCTTGTTCGAACTACCCAATCGTAGGTGAAATTGTTCTTCTCTTGATATGATTTTATCATCTTTAAGCATCCTTCCACCAAGTTGAAATATTGAAGAAGCCCCTGCCGAAACATATTGAAAACACCAATTATTTGCACGTTAGCCCTAAAGTATTGACAAGTAGTGGAACAAAAATTCACATTATTTTATTTTTTGTGTCGACTAATTAACTAAGAAAAGATGCCAGTACCATTAGATCCACAAACGGCCTTTTCAAAAGTAATTTAATCATGTCATATGATTAATCCTAACATCTATACTAGATTAAAGCCCAAGAGAACATATTTTAAGCCATGATCTGTTTCTGTTCTTAGTAAGCGAAGTATGGTTTAGCATTCTAACTTTATTTACTGATCCAGCATTAAGAAATTCACCTAATAATGATTAAAGAAAATATATTCCTGATTAGATATTTATTTTAAACTTATGATATTATATTATATAAAATTAGAGTAGGAACCGGTGATATTCGGAAGAGAAGGAAAATATAGGGGAAGCTCAATATGGAACCCCAAGCTGCTGAATGAGATGTAGATAATTTTTCTCAAAATTATATCAACATCATAGGACGAGATAATAATACAACTCCGGCATAAGAAAGCTATGGTACACTTGCCAATAATTCAGCTTGCTGTCCCTACACACACACACTCTCTCGTAGGCTCATAGCTTGTTTCAACTCCTAAATAATAAGTCCAGGTATACAGGTCATTAGAAATAAATAGAAGGCTCTTATTGCCTTATTGGACAGTTTGAAATAATAAAAAAAGATGAATGTTTTAATAGTTATAACTTAAAATAAAATAAGCAATATGAAGCTTTTCTAACAGCTAGAGTTATGTTTGTGTAACGAATAAAATAAAATAGTACTGCAACGTTTGAAATGGACCGCTTCCCACAAAATAAGAAAGAATAAAAAGAATATCTGCTATTCGATCACGGAGGAGGTTAACGCAGGCTAAGACACTAGGAGCCATTATTGATGACGTTATGAAATAAAAATCTTTTAATTCGTTGGGACTTTAGACGTAGAATTGTTGAATTGCAAGTGGAAACAAGCTATGGTTGTTTGGTGATGACCTAATAAGCACTACAAGGAACGTTCTTTTTATTTTTTTTCCCTTTTTTTTTTTTGGAATAGATGAACGTTCATTTTATGGCTTATTGTAACTTCAAGAGACCAAGTAAATTAAATGAGAGGCAAATTTCACTGCCGGGCAAACTCAACAAAATAATGCTGGAACAAATTATTCAACAGAAAATGTGAAGAATAATCTAATCTAGACAGAATTAGAAAACAAAAATGGAAGAGAAATTAAAGAAAATATCTATCTAAAAAAGTTGTAACCAATATGAGAGAGAAAAATGAATACTTAAATAGTATATTATTTAGGTAAGAGATCATTTGAAAGAATTAATTTGTATTTATTAGTCAAAGGGAAAAGGTTTATATATATAGATATATTACCAATTTTATATCATGGTCATATTAATACAAATATTGACTACAGCGATTAAGGAAAACAAAATTAAAATAAAAGTGAAGTAATGTTAAATAAGGAGTGCATTTTTTTCCTAACTAAAAAGAAATTTGTTAACACCCGGGACGGTTTGCCATATGCCATCCAATTTAGACAAAAAAAAAAAAAAATACCATTCCATTTATAAAATATTGTTAGCCGCCTTTCACGTACTTAATTGGATAAATAGAGAGTTTAAGAGCACCTCCAATGATGAGTTCTTCTTTTGATTTTTTTCTGACATATAGGAACTCTAACCATTGGAGGAGAGAAGGAGTGAATTCCCGTACAAGGATCAAGGTAAAGGAGTCCCTCTAAGCGGGGACTCAAATTAACCAATAATAACTTGCTAAATGGCAAGTTATTATAAAAAAATAATAATATAAAATCTAAAATAATTAAATAATTAAATAATAATTAAATTAGTAATAATTATAATAAAAATTATATTAAATAATTAATTAGATTAAATAATTAAGTTTTTATTTAATTAATAATTTATATTAATTATTTATATTATAATTAATATTGAATATTATTTATATTATTATATTAAATTATAATTAATTAAATTTACTTACATTAAAAAATAAATTTAATTTTTATACCTTATAAAATAATGTTTAGTTGAGTTGGTTATTTTTATTTTTAAAATTTAAAATGCTAATGATATTATTAAAATTAGCAGTTGTAAACACAAAACTATAAATTAGTATAATCTCGAATTATATATTGTGTATTATTATTATTATATATGAATTTATTTAATATTAATATCTTTTAATAATGAATTATTTTTAAATTTATAAATTTAAATAATATTATTGAAAAAATTAATTATATTAATTTTAAGTATTTTAATTAATTAATTAAGTAGGACCACAATAAAGACTAAAGTTAGTTCTTCCTAATGGAGAAGAGAAAGATGCTTTGAGTTCATATTTATTGTTTATGACGTAAAAGCTGATGTGGAGTTACTTTTTATGACAGGTGGGTTATAAACAGAAATTGGGATGAGTTCTCTACTCGAGATGGTCTAATAAAAAGTTTAATTTTCATGTACTTAATTAGATATTAGCTTTAGAAGAGATTTGCATTGACTATTATTGGCTAACAATGGATAGAAATTAAATTCCTATTAAAAGTGGTTTATCAAAATAATAATAGTGATTCCAAACTTTCCTACCACCACTTTCCGTAATATTTTTCTCTTCTCTCTATTATTGAAAAATATTCTGTCCCCCTCAAGAATGACGATTGAAGTCGAAAGCTGCTTTTTAGCATCCGTAGTAATAGACTTTGGAAGATGATAGGAAGAAGAAAAGAATGAATTAATTTTTCAAACAAAACAAATTTTAATAATAAAAATAAGAAATTTGCATTTTTCTATTTGGTTAGGTGATGATGAGAAAGGGTATCTGGAAAGAAAAGAATTCAATCGACACTGCAAAAAAGAAAATCCACTGAGGTGGAAAACCAAAAAAAACTCTCCCTAAAGAAAAGTGCTAAATCAAAAGAAAGGATAATCAAACGCATACATGGAAGAAGTGTACGTATTATTGTAGTATATTAATTCAGAAATATAATACTAATACTCCAAAATTACGAAGCTGCTGAATTATTATTATTATTATTATCATTATTATTATTATTATTATTATTGAAAAGAAAAAATGAGAGAAAAAGAATAGGCATGAAACCTGGACACCGTTAGGCGAGTTCATGGAGGAGAGGACTCGGACGTAGGAATCGTTCTCGGGCAATGGCCGAGGCTGGAAGATTCTAACGGCGGCGATTTTAGGCGCGGAATTCAACAGCGAGAACTTGTACGTGTCTGAATCCAACGGACTATGCAAGAACAGATCGGAATTCGGGTACTCCTTCAGAATCATCTCTATTATGGACGGTCCTGTGAGTTCGAACCTTCTAGCACCTCCAACCAAACACACCGCCATTCTTGATCGCAACAACTCCTCCTTCGAAGGCGAAGGAGGAGAATCGTCGTCCATTATGGCGGTGGTGGTGGTTCCCAAAGGGAACCTGATACTCATAAAGTGGCGGACCGGGTAAAAGGCGGAAAAGTTTGTTAAAGTGGTTGGGTTGGGAAAAGAAACGAACATGAAAAATAAAGAAAGGGGTAGTGCCATTATTAACACAAGGAAACGCCAATCAAGATTCCAACCCAGTTTCGTAAAGGGCATGGAAATTTTCCTCGGGCTCCGCAGCATCTTTTTCTCTTTCTTTTTCGGTTATGGGTTCTCTCTAACTAACTGATTTGGTTTTAGGTACGGTTATCACGGTTACTACTACTGGTAGTTTGGTTTTTTGGTGATGATGATGCGCTTCTCCTTCTTCTTCCCCTGTTAATTGCTCGGTTCATCACGTGGTGTGCAATGGATGCGATGAAATGAAAAGAAGGAAGCTAGAGAGAAAATGGAAGGAGCATGTTTACACTTATCAACATGGCTGTTACCACACGCATATTTGGCTGGCTGGCTTTGATGACCTACCATCTCAGACTTAGAATCAGAAAGGAAGAATGAAAGAAAAATGGAATTGAATTTTCAATTTTGATTTAGTCATCGTCGTTC
The DNA here is from genome assembly GCF_059453495.1 of Arachis ipaensis. Taxonomy (NCBI): domain Eukaryota; kingdom Viridiplantae; phylum Streptophyta; class Magnoliopsida; order Fabales; family Fabaceae; genus Arachis; species Arachis ipaensis. The sequence goes on along the minus strand of NC_142442.1, from coordinate 113,566,391 downwards.
AGCAGCTTGTTCCCAGTTGCGCAGACATTTTTATTGTTTTTGTAGAAATAGCAATAATATTATTATTTTAAATTAATATTCAACCCGTAATAATTTATATTTATATTTATAAAAATTTGTATTTTATAATTTATACAAATAAAATATATAATTTATATTTATATTTATTAATATTATATTGACTAAATATTAATAAAAATTATTAAAAGTGTTGACCTTCAAAATTTTTAGATGGGAAAAAATCTCTATATTAAACCCCAATATTAACAAAGATTATTAGCTATATTATAAATAGGGTTCAATTTTAATGTGTGTAAAGAGCTTTATATTATACCGTTATTCTATCATATCTATGTGTTTAAATTATTATTACATAATAAATTAAAAATTTATTATTTTTATTAATATAATAATACACAAATAACGCGTAAAAATTAAATTAGTCTAAAATGTTATTTGTAAAAATTGTCTATTCTCAAATTGTGCCAATTATTATAGTCGTATCCAATTAAATGCTTAATGATTGATTTTGTTTGATAATTTCTTTTTGTTTACGGAATTATTTCAATAATTTTCTTGAAGTAATAATAACAAATAATAACTGAGATCATCATACCCTCTTCATTGGGGAATAGTTTAAGACTTTCTGGCCTCCTATAAGCTAAGGTCGTCTCCCCTCCCAAATAGTAATTAGAATTTAGAAATCAAAGCAAAAGTGGAGTTATCAGATTAGGCATGAGTTTAACACCTAATAGATTTTCGAAATGGAAAAGAGAGATAAGCTTTTGTTATTATGCCACACATAAACTGCAATGAGGTGTATGTGGGCACCACTTAGATGTATCCATCTCAACAATAACACATCAATGAACTATTCAATAATCAACACTTTAATCAAATAGTATGTTTATTTATATTTTATTTATTATTTTATTATAAAACAGTTATTCTCATTGAGTCACCCTTGAATCAATTAGATTAATAAATTAATAAATTAATAACTAAAATGATTCAATAATTGATTCAATTTTTAGAATTTTGTTAATCAAGCAATCACTAAAAAAAAAAAAAAAACTATATAAATTTTGCATGCTCTATTTTAACATCTGATTCGGCATAAATCTCAACCCGTTACGATTGAATTGATGTTCATTTATAATTACAACTATTAAAAAATCTTGAAGATCAGTCATTTTTAATAATTTTAATTAATATTAATGAATATAAATATCAAATTATCTTTAATAAATAAATTTTATTAATTTATATGTGTAAATTTTAATAAATATAAATTATATATTTTTTATATATAAATTTTTAATTATAAATGTAAATTGTTATAGATTAAGAATTCGTTTAAAAAGTTTTAAAAGTAATTTTTTAGTTTTTTACTTATAAAGAGTAGTAATATTAATATCTAGTATAATTTAAAATTAAATTATGATTTTTTAAGAGATTATTTAAAAATTTATAGAAAAATTAAAAAAAATTATAATAAAAAAATTTTTATGATATTTTTTTTAAAATAAACATTTTTAAAATTAAAAATTCAAACACAAAATAATTTATTTATAAATTATTTTTAATATAACAATTTATTGTTTAAACTAATTTTTTAAAAGAATTTAATTAAATTATTTATCTAAATTATACCTAAATACTGATCTAAAATAACTATATGTAGCATTGGTTCAGCTATATGTAGCATTATTTTTATTTTATTTTATTTTTTCAATCGGATCTATAAATGTGGAGCGGTTGGTAGAAAACCACGTGCAATAATGATCAAAGTCAGATTATGAAGAACTACTTGATCATTTAAACAGAATCAATGCTCTCTTGATTGTGGGGTAGAATATTTGGCTGCGTTTGTTTTTTGAGATTGGGGAAAAACCCGAGGATTGGAACTGAATATTAATATTGAAGTTAGTAATTAAAGATTAAAAGTAAAATTTAATTATAAAATTTTAATTTTTTAAATATTTTTAAAAAATTAATATTTTTTTAAAATTATTATCATTTAATTTTTAAATTTTAAATTTATTTTATAATTTTTATATTTATCTTAAATAAAATATAATATTAAGACATAATTTATTTTTTTTCCCAATTTCTATCTCTATTTTAAAGGTAACCTTAGTGTACTAAGAGGGAAGAGGTAAATAGATGCAAAAAAATTGTAAATGAAAAGGACTATACTTCCTTAATTTCTATTTTTTCTTTTTCTTTTCCCCCCTTTTCTCTCCTAATTTGGACAGCTTTTCCCACCGGAAGATGCTAGTAGAACTTTACTTAAATGATATGCTTCATGATAATGTGTTATTTTGCCTGTTATATTCTAACATGGTAATGTGTGAAACTCTGAGGTTAAGACAAACGGTAAATTTTTTTTTGAGTAAATTGGTAAGGTAATAAAATATATAGGAGCTGAATTATTATTAAATTTATTTTTTATCTCATTTATGTTTGATTATTTTGAGTCAAAGATAATTAGACTTTTACCTTTTTATTTTACCAATTCCCTTGATTGAAATGAATTTGATCTAAAAAAAGAAATACCCTTTTGACAACGCGGTTACCTCAATTATATTTCAGTTTTTTGTAACCTATTAATAATAGATTAGTTTTGTTGAAACATGAAAGTTGAAACCATCCACGGATTTCTTTAGCACGTCGATTAACTGTTGATTGCTTTTGTCATTCTTGGAGACGTGGAGTCTGGATTTGTTTTTTGAGGTAACACTATTTTAGACATACAAAAATATTTAAAAATAATGACAATTATAGTTCTCTACTATCTGTTCCTACTTGATCAATTTAAAAGTATCATTGTCAATCTACACGTATAGTCACGACAAATAGTGGAGGAAAAGAAATAGACCATGCATTATATTATCCGATTTAGATACATTATAATAATAAAAAAAATTAGAAGTTATCAGAATTTATTATGTTTTATTAGTAGTTAGTTATTAATATTTAAAAATATAAATTAAAATATATTATTAAATTATTAAATTATAAAAATTAAGTTAACAACTAAAAATAATGACTAAAAAAGTAAATTTTGATAGTCCTCTTTAATATCTTTTTATAATAATATCTATTATCTTAGTTCACACCAAATTAATTGACTTTAATTTTATAAGTTGGTGGTTAAGAAATTAAACCTTTCATTATGATTTGTGAACATTATTCTTATATCCAAAATTTCAAATAGGTGTTAACTTAGACATAATTATTATTTATAAATTACATTATATCATTGTATAAGAGAAGTGCTGCTGTTAAGTGCGAAACTATTTGTTGTCAAAATTAGTATTTAAATAGGTTAACATATATACACTACTAAACGTTATTCTACATAGTTTTTAAATTTAAAATTAAATTAATAAGATATTTGTGCTTCACGGATAAAATAAATGAAGACTACAATAACATGAATAATGTAAATGTATTTTAGATATTGTTTGGTATAAAAAATAAAAAAATATTGTTATAATTTAGAGAATTACATATAAATTTTGTTTTTCACGAATAATACCGTGAAAATATAAATTATAGGTTGGAATATTTGCTATTTAACAGTAATTAGATAGTAACTTTGAATCAAAGAAGTTGCTCCTCACCAAAAAAGAAAAAAGAAAAGGAGTTGCTGGTTAAAACTTAAAAGCGTGGACTAAAAGATAAAATAAGCATGTAACAGGTAAGATTGTACTTTTCCAACCAAACATTCTTATCAAACAACAACCAGCTACCAACCATGTTTGAAGTTCACGCATAGTGGCTGGTCATTTCTCGTTTGGTAGTATTTGCCATTTGATATAATTTTGGGTAATGTGTTTGAAGCCACGGCGGACCTAGACTAATTATTCAGGGAGGATCGTGTTTAATAATTTATTAAAAATATTTTATATTATTATATTTTTAATGATAAAATTTAAAAAAAAAATAAATATATAATCTCAATCAAATATTCATACAATATATATAATATTCAATTAAATAAAAAATATACTACTAACTTTATTTTTGTTTATATGTATATATAATATTTATTTATTACACAATTTTTTCTGTAAAATAATAAAATAATTTTATAAATAAATAAAAATACATATCATAAATAAAGTAAGATAATAATATATAAAAATTACTACTTACAATTTTGTATCATGAAAAGATTTTTTGACATTTTTTTATTTTTAAAATCATTTATTATTTAATTTGTATAAAAAATAGTTGTTAATTCTTTTTCTATGTAAATGATCAAATTGTCTGGAAGAAATTCATCAGCCATTTTATTTTGAAGTCTTATCTTAATAATTTTTGTTGTTGAAAAAGTTCTTTCTGTTATTGCTGTAAACACTGATAGAGTCAAAATAAGACGTATTAATCTATTAATTATGTGATAAGTTCTTGATTTTTTCGTTTCTTGTAACTTGTTGCACAATTCAAAAAGTGTACCAACGCCTTTCAAATGATTTAGTATATCATGTTGATAATGTCGCAATTTAGATTTTAAAATATTTAGCTTATTAGAAGAAAAATCAAGGGAATAAAATTTCTCTGTTAACTTACTAATTTTTTTTAATATTAAATTATTTGAAATTGTCCTTAGGATCTAAAGCACAACTCAAAGCTAAAAGCTCTATTGTTTGCTTATTAAATCTATTATTAAATTCTTGTATTTGAGAGTCAATTGTTGTCAAGAATACATCTATTTGGTAATGATGCTCAACTATCACACTTGGTTGACGAGATCGACCTCTTCCAAAAACATATTGTGCACTCATATCAGAGACTTCACTTTCATGCTTTTCACAAAAATCTTTAACATTTAATTTGCAAAAAAAAAAAAATTGCACCATCCACCATCTCTTAATTGTTGAAGAAGTAATTTCGATGTAAAAATAATATGCATTGTATTAAGAATATCTTGAGATTATTGTTGCTGTAAAACCTGAGAGATGAGTAAAAAATTAGCGAATAAATTAGTTATTAATAAGGAAAATTAGAAAATAAAATTTTATAGTTTAATGTGGTAGAATTAATTAAAATATGAATTTGACACAAATTTTAAAGAATTTGGCCCAAGATTGGGCTGAACAGGCCGAACCGGGTGAACCGGGCCCATATTGGACCCAAGGCCCAACCCAATTCCTTAAAATTGCTAATTTGTAATCTTCTCTTATTTCCATTTGATGCCGTGATATGTGTGTTAAGTGTTTTCAGGTTTTATAGGGCAGGAATGGCTTAGAGGATGGAAAGGAAGCATGCCAAAGTGGAAGGAACACAAGAAATTGGGGATTTGAGAAGCTGGAGCCGACGCGCACGCATGGACGACGCGTACGCATGACTGGTGCAGCAGATAAACGATGTGCATGCGTGGCTGACGCCTACGCATGGCCAGTTCAATATCCAGCGACGCATACGCGTTGCTGACGCGTACGCGTGACAAGCATCACGTGCCTCAGTTACGAGAAAACGTTGGGGGTGATTTCTGGGCTGCTTTTGACCAAATTTCAGGTGCGAAAATGAGGACAAGAGGCTGCAGAGTGAAGTTGGAAGAATCATTCAATTTACTTTTCATTCATTCACACTTTAGGTTTAGATGTAGAATTCTAGAGAGAGAGGCTCTCTCCCCTCTCTAGGTTTTAGGGTTTTTAGTCTTATTTTTTCTTAGCTTCAGAATTTTATCATGTTTTAATTTAGTTTTCTTCTACCTTTTATTGTTCTAGTATCTTAGTTTATCTTCTCTTGTTGATTTCTTTATTTTCCCAATTCAGTTTATGAACTCTTCTTGTTAGATTCAATTTTCTTTTTAATGCAATTTGAGGTATTTCATGTTTATTACTTCTTTCTTTAATTGTTGGTTATTGATTCCTTGCATTTGTTAATCTTAGATTTTACTATTTCTCGTTACTTTTCTATGCTCTTATTTTGTACCTTCCAAGTGTTTGATAAAATGGTTGATTGGATTTTAAAATAGATTGTTATGTTCTTGACTTGGATTGATTAATTAGAGACTCTTGAGTTATCAAAATTCTTTTGTTGATTGGTGATTGAAAGCTGCTAGTTGGCTTGAGCTTCACTAAATCTAGTCTTTGATTAGGACTTGTGAACTTAAGTCGATTTTGCTCGCTTGACTTTCCTTCATTTGTTAGAGGGTAACTAAGTGAAAGCAATTTGCATTTACCATCACAATTGATGATGATAATGAGGATAGGAATTCCAATGCTCAATCCTTGCTAGGACCTTTCTTAGTTGTTAGTTTATTTTTCTTGCAATTTATATTTTCTTGTTCCTTATTTCAAAACCCCAAAAAGAAGTACATCATAACCAATAATAAACACACTTCCCTGCAATTCCTTGAGAGACGACCCGAGATTTGAATACTTCGATTTATTTTTATTGGGATTTGTACTTGTGACAAACAATTTAAACGTTGACCCAAATTCCAGATAAACAAGGATGCTCAAGCAAAGAAGTTTGCTAGAAATAAATCGATTGACAACTCCAAAGATAACCCTTGGATCATAGAAATTCAATAGGACCAATAAGCAGAAAATCAGCGCATTAGTTTGAAACGAATTCAAACTGAGTCGAAGAAGTATGAGGTTTACAGAAGAGAATACCTCAAACCCAAGGCAAAGCTCACAGAACTCAAGAGTATGATTAAAAATACTTCCGAATACTCTGTTCATTAAAGAATAAAAAATTTGCGAAAAATCACTTTGCAGTCTAAAAGAAAAGTTAAACAACAAACATCCTTCCAGAGAGTAACTGATGAGCGGATATTTTATACGCTTTTTGGGGTTAATTTCATATAGCTTTTAGTATGTTTTAGTTAGTTTTTAGTTTATTTTCATTAGTTTTTAGGAAAAATTCATATTTCTAGACTTTACTATGAGTTGTGTGTTTTTCTGTAATTTCAGGTATTTTTCTGGCTGAAATTAAGGGAGCTGAGCAAAAATCTGATTCAGGCTGAAAAAGGACTGCTGATGTTGTTGGATTCTGACCTCCCTGCACTCAAAGTGGATTTTCTGGAGCTACAGAACTCGAAATGGTGTGCTTCCAATTGCGTTGGAAAGTAGACATCCAGGGCTTTCCAGCAATATATAATAGTCCATACTTTGCTCAAGGATAGATGACGTAAACTGGCGTTCAACGCCAGTTCTCTGCCCAATTCTGGCGTCCAGCGCCAGAAAAGGATTAAAAGTTGGAGTTCAACGCCAGAAATGGATCCAAACCTGGCGTTGAACGCCCAAAATGGCCTTATGCACGTGAATTGCTTAAATCTCAGCCCCAGCACACACCAAGTGGGCCCCAGAAGTGGATCTCTATACCATCTGCTATAGTTTACTCATTTTCTGTAAACCTAGGCTACTAGTTTAGTATTTAAACAACTTTTAGAGACTTATTTTGTATCTCATGAAATTTTAGATCTAAACTTTGTACTCTTTGACGGCATGAGTCTCTAAACTCCATTGTTGGGGGTAAGGAGCTCTGCTATGTCTCGATGAATTAATGCAAGTATTTCTGTTTTCTATTCAAACACGCTTGTTCCTATCTAAGATGTTCATTCGCGCTTAATTGTGATGAAGGTGATGATCTGTGACACTCATCACCTTCCTCAAACCATGAACGTGTGCCTGATAACCACCTCCGTTCTATATCCGATTGAATGAGTATCTCTTAGATCTCTTAATCAGAATCTTCGTGGTATAAGCTAGAACTGATGGCGGCATTCATGAGAATCCGGAAAGTCTAAACCTTGTCTGTGGTATTCCGAGTAGGATTCAATGATTGAGTGACTGTGACGAACCTCAAACTCATGAGTGCTGGGCGTAGTGACAGACGCAAAAGGATAGCAGATCCTATTCCGGCATGATTGAGAACCTGCAAATGATTAGTCGTGCGGTGACAGCGCATTGGGAATCTTTTCACTGGAAGGATGGATGGTAGCCATTGACAACGGTGATCCACCTACACACAGCTTGCCATAGGGGGACGTGCGTGCGTGAATCAGAAGACAGAGGAAAGCAGAGATTCAGAAGACAAAGCATCTCCAAAACTCCAACACATTCTCCATTAATGCATAACAAGTAACCTTTAATTTATGCTCTCTTGTTTATTTGCAATTCAACTGATAAGCATAATTGACTTCCTGACTAAGATTTACAAGATAACCATAGATTGCTTCAAATCAACAATCTCCGTGGGATTCGACCCTTACTCACGTGAGGTATTTCTTGGACGACCCAGTGCACTTGCTGGTCAGTGGTACGAGTTGTGAAAAGTGTGATTCACAATTCGTGCACCAAGTTTTTGGCGCCGTTGCCGGGGATTGTTCGTGTTTGGACAACTAACGGTTTATTTTGTTGCTTAGATTAGGAAAAATTTCTCTTTTTGCTTAGAGTCTCGTATTATTGTCGTGTTAAAATTTTAGAATCCTTATTTTCTTATTAAAACTTTTTCAAAAATAATTTTTCTATTAAATCATGTGCCAAACTTTAAGTTTGGTGTTTTCTTGTTGATTTTTCTTAAAATTTTCGAAAATTTATTTTGGTTTTCTAAAAATTTTAAGTTTGGTGTTCTTCCTTCATGTTCTTGTGTTCTTGTGAGTCTTCAAAGTGTTCTTAAGTTTTCCTTGTGTCTTGATCTTAAAATTTTTTAGTTTGGTGTTCCTTGGTGTTTTCCCTCCAAAATTTTCGAAAATAAGGAGCATTAGATCTAAAAATTTTAAATCTTGTGCTATCTTATTGTTTTTCTCTTTCCTCTTAAAAATCAAAAATATATTTTCTCTCTATTTTAAAAGCAAATTTTCGAAATCTATTTCTAAAATTCAGATTTTTATTTCAAAATTTAAAACCTTTTTCAAAAATCATCATATCCTTTTCAAAATCTTCTAACCACTTTCTCTCTCCTCAAATTTTTTCGAAAATCTTTCACTCATTTTTATTTATTTTGTTTTGATTTATTTTGTTTTCGAAATAAATAAATAAATAAATAAATAAAAATAATTTTCCTATTTTACATCATCTCCCTTTCTCCATCATGGACCTAAGCGGAAATGAACAGTCCAAGAGGACTCTGGGGTCATATTCTAACCCCTCTACTGCTTCATATGGGAGTAGTATCTGCATACCCTCCATTGGAGTCAGTAGCTTTGAGTTGAATCCTCAGCTCATTATCATGGTGCAGCAAAGTTGCCAGTATTCCGGTCTTCCACAGGAAGAACCTACAGAGTTTCTGGCACAGTTTTTACAAATTGCTGACACAGTACATGATAAAGAAATAGATCAGGATGTCTACAGACTATTACTGTTTCCATTTGCTGTAAAAGATCAAGCTAAGAGGTGGTTGAATAACCAACCTAAGGCCAGCATAAGGACATGGAAATAGCTGACAGAAAAATTCCTGAATCAATATTTCCCTCCAAAAAGGATGACACAGCTAAGGCTGGACATCCAAGGCTTTAAACAAGGAGATAATGAATCTCTTTATGATTCCTGGGAGAGATACAGAGAGATGCTACGAAAATGCCCCTCTGAAATGTTTTCAGAGTGGGTTCAGTTAGACATCTTCTACTATGGGCTTGCAGAAGGAGCTCAGATGTCTCTAGATTACTCAGCTGGTGGATCTATCCACATGAGAAAGACAATTGAAGAGGCTCAAGAGCTCATTGATACAGTTGCCAGGAATCAGCATCTGTACCTAAGCAGCAACCCTTCCATGAATGAAGAGGTTAAAACAGTAACTGCTGAACTCAGTCCTGTAAAACAAGCTGCTGAATTCAATCAGCAATTGAACTTTCTAACAAAGCAGCTAGCCGAATTTAAAGACAGGTTACAAGAGACAAGGATGGCTAATATACATATGGACGAACAGTTTAAGCAAACAAAGCAGCAGTTGTCAAGGCAAATAGCAGAAGAATGCCAAGCAGTTCAACTAAGAAGTGGGAAAACATTAAATACTCCACCTCAAGGCAGCAAAAAGCTAAGAAATGAGCAAACCACCCAAAATTCACCTGAGGACAGTAAGAGCCCAGGGAAAAGTAATTCTGGAACTAAAACGCCAGAAAATTGGTGGAAGGCTAGCGCTGAACGCCCAGACCATGCTCAGGACTGGCGTTCAACGCCAGAAATGGGCAAGGATCTGGCGTTGAACGCCCAAAATGGGCAAGATCTGGCGCTGAACGCCCAAAATGGGCACAGTTCTGGCATTCAGACGCCAGGAGCAGACAAGGAGCTGGCGTCCAGTTTCACTCCAGCTTCTAACTCTGGCACTCAATTGCCAGTGAGGGATCAGACACACACAAATGCTGATAACAACCCCTGTAAAAAGGCTTCTTCAACCACTTCTGTAGGCAATAAACCTGCAGCAACTAAGGTTGAAGAATATAAAGCCAAGATACCTTATCCTAAAAAACTCCAGAAAGAGGAGCAGGATAAGCAATTTGCTCGCTTTGCAGATTATCTCAGGACTCTTGAAATAAGGATTCCATTTGCAGAAGCACTTGAGCAAATACCTTCTTATGCCAAGTTCATGAAAGAGATCTTGAGTCATAAAAAGGATTGGAGAGAAACAGAAAGAGTTCTCCTCACTGAAGAATGCAGTGCAGTCATTCTGAAGAGCTTTCCTGAAAAGCTTAAAGACCCTGGGAGTTTTCTGATACCATGCATATTAGAAGGTAATTGCACCAAGATAGCTTTATGCGATCTTGGGGCAAGCATCAACCTAATACCTGCATCCACTATCAGAAAGCTTGGCTTAACTGAAGAAGTTAAACCAACCCGGATATGTCTCCAACTTGCTGATGGTTCCACTAAATACCCATCAGGCGTGATTGAAGACATGATTGTCAGAGTTGGGCCATTCGCCTTTCCCACTGACTTTGTTGTGCTGGAAATGGAGGAGCACAAGAGTGCTACTCTCATTCTAGGAAGACCCTTCCTAGCAACTGGAAGATCCCTCATTGACGTCCAACAGGGGGAAATAACCCTGAGAGTCAATGATGATGAATTCAAGTTGAACGCTGTCAAAGCCATGCAGCATCCAGACACATCAAAAGACTGCATGAAAGTTGATCTTATTGACTCTTTGGTAGAAGAGATCAACATGGCTGAAAGTCTTGAATCAGAGTTGGAGAACATCTTTAAAGATGTTCAGCCTGATTTAGAGGATTCAGAGGACATGAAAGAGCCTCTAAAATTTCTTCTGAAAGAGGAAAAACCTCCTAAACCCGAGCTCAAGCCATTACCACCATCCTTGAAATATGCGTTTCTGGGAGAAGGTGACACTTTTCCAGTGATCATAAGCTCTGCTTTAAATTCACAGGAAGAGGAGGCACTTATTCAAGTGCTAAGGACACACAAGACAGCTCTTGGGTGGTCCATAGGTGACCTTAAGGGCATAAGCCCAGCTAGATGTATGCACAAAATCTTATTGGAGGATAATGCCAAACCAGTGGTTCAACCACAGAGGCGGCTAAATCCAGCCATGAAAGAAGTAGTGCAGAAAGAGGTCACCAAACTACTAGAGGTTGGGATTATTTATCCTATTTCTGATAGCCCCTGGGTGAGCCCTGTCCAAGTCGTCCCAAAAAAGGGAGGCATGACAGTGATTCATAATGAAAAAAATGAACTGGTTCCTACAAGAACAGTTACAGGGTGGCGCATGTGTATTGACTATAGAAGGCTCAATACAGCTACTAGAAAGGATCATTTTCCTTTACCATTCATAGACCAGATGCTAGAAAGACTAGCAGGTCATGATTATTACTGCTTTTTGGATGGCTACTCAGGCTATAACTAGATTGCAGTAGATCCCCAGGATCAAGAGAAAACAGCATTCACATGTCCATCTGGAGTGTTTGCTTATAGAAGGATGCCATTTGGGCTATGTAATGCGCCTGCAACCTTCCAGAGATGCATGCTCTCTATTTTCTCTGATATGGTGGAAAAATTTCTGGAAGTCTTCATGGATGACTTCTCAGTATATGGAGACTCATTCAGCTCCTGTCTTGATCACCTGAAACTTGTTCTGAAAAGATGCCAAGAGACCAACCTAGTTTTAAACTGGGAAAAGTGTCACTTCATGGTGACTGAAGGAATTGTTCTTGGGCATAAAATCTCAAACAAGGGAATAGAGGTGGATTAAGCAAAAATAGAGGTAATTGAAAAATTACCACCACCTGCCAATGTTAAAGCAATCAGAAGCTTTCTGGGGCATGCAGGATTCTATAGGAGGTTTATAAAGGATTTTTCAAAAATCGCAAAACCTCTAAGCAATCTGCTAGCTACTGACACGCCATTTGTGTTTGACACAGAGTGCCTGCAGGCGTTTGAAACGCTGAAAGCTAAGCTGGTCACAGCACCAGTCATTTTTGCACCAAACTGGACGTTACCATTTGAGCTAATGTGTGATGCCAGTGATCATGCCATTGGTGCAGTATTGGGACAGAGGCATGACAAGCTTCTGCATGTCATTTATTATGCCAGTCGCGTTCTAAATGATGCCCAGAAAAATTACACAACCACAGAAAAAGAATTACTTGCAGTGGTTTACGCCATTGACAAGTTCAGATCATACTTAGTAGGATCAAAAGTGATTGTGTATACTGACCATGCTGCTCTTAAATATCTACTCACAAAGCAGGATTCAAAACCCAGGCTCATCAGATGGGTATTGCTTCTGCAAGAGTTTGATATAGAAATAAGAGACAGAAAAGGGACAGAGAACCAAGTGGCTGATCATCTGTCCCGGATAGAGCTAGTGGAAGGGACGTCCCTCCCCTTTCTTGAGATCTCTGAGACGTTTCCTGATGAGCATTTATTTGCCATCCAGGAAGCACCATGGTTTGCCGATATTGCAAACTATAAAGCTGCAAGGTTCATACCCAAGGAGTACAACAATATACAAAAGAAGAAATTAATTACTGATGCAAAGTACTACTTGTGGGATGAACCCTATCTCTTTAAGAGATGTGCAGACGGAATAATCCGTAGGTGTGTGCCTAGAGAAGAAGCACAGAGGATCCTATGGCATTGCCATGGATCACAATACGGAGGCCATTTCGGAGGTGAGCGAACAGCCACCAAGGTCCTCCAATGTGGCTTCTATTGGCCCACACTCTATAAAGATTCCCGAGAGTTTGTACGTAACTGTGACAGTTGCCAAAGAGCTGGAAATCTACCTCATGGTTACGCCATGCCTCAACAAGGAATCTTGGAGATTGAGTTGTTTGACGTATGGGGAATTGACTTCATGGGACCTTTCCCACCATCATACTCAAACACTTATATTCTGGTGGCAGTTGATTATGTATCAAAATGGGTTGAGGCCATTGCCACACCCACCAATGATACTAAAACGGTGCTGAAGTTCCTCCAGAAACATATCTTCAGCAGGTTCGGTGTCCCTAGAATACTAATCAGTGATGGGGGCACTCACTTCTGCAATAAACAGCTTTACTCTGCCATGGTTCGGTATGGGATTCGCCACAAGGTGGCTACTCCATATCATCCACAAACTAATAGGCAAGCTGAAGTCTCTAACAGAGAATTAAAGAGAATCCTGGAACGGACAGTAAATACCCGTAGAAAGGATTGGGCACGGAGCTTGGATGATGCTCTGTGGGCTTACAGAACAACATTCAAGACCCCTATAGGGACCTCTCCGTACCAACTCGTGTATGGTAAGGCATGTCACCTGCCCGTGGAACTGGAACATAAGGCCTACTGGGCAACCAGATTCCTAAACTTTGATGCCAAATTAGCAGGAGAAAAAAGATTGCTCCAACTAAATGAGCTAGAGGAGTTCAGATTCACAGCTTTCGAAAATGCCAAGCTTTATAAAGAGAAATAAAAAAAGTGGCATGACAGAAAGCTGTCATCTAGAATCTTTGAACCATGACAGAAGATTCTGCTGTTCAACTCTAGACTCAGGCTATTCCCCGGGAAATTGAAATCCCGGTGGAGGGGACCATACGTGATTACAAGCGTATCACCATATGGTTATGTAGAGCTTCAAGATATTGACTCTGACAAGAAGTTCATTGTTAATGGACAGAGAATCAAGCACTATCTTGAAGGCAATATTGAGCAAGAGTGCTCAAGGTTGAAGCTAGATTAAAAGCTCAGCAAGGTCCAGGTAAGGACATTAAAGAAGCGCTTGTTGGGAGGCAACCTAACTTTTATTTACTTTCATGGTTTTTCATGTTTTATTAGGTTCATGATCATGTGGAGTCACAAAATAAATATTAAAAATTGAAAACGGAATCAAAAACAGCAGAAGAAAAATCACACCCTGGAGGAAGCACCTGTCTGGCGTTCAACGCCAGAACAGAGCATGGTTCTGGCGCTGAACGCCCAAAATGGGCAACATCCTGGCGCTGAACGCCCAGAACAAGCATGGTTCTGGCGTTCAACGCCAGAAATGGCTAGTAAATGGGCGTTGAACGCCCAAAATGGGCACCAACCTGGCGCTGAACGCCCAGAGTTGTGTGCAAGGACATTTTGCATGCCTAAATTGGTGCAGGAATATAAATGCCTTGACACCTCAAGATCTGTGGACCTCACAGGATCATTTCAAGATCTGTGGACCCCACAGGATCCTCACCTTCCCTCCTCATAATCCTAGTTTTTTTTTCCACATCTTCTTCTTCATCTATTCCTTCTTCTTTTGCTCGAGGGCGAGCAACATTCTAAGTTTGGTGTGGTAAAACAATTATGTGAAGGATCTATAGCTCAGTGGTAGAACATGTGGCTGCAAATTAAGAGATCCCTGAGATACCTCAGGGGATGCACTTCCCTCCACATAATTATTGGAAGCAACTGAGGATAGAAATACCAAAAATCACTAGGAATCAAGCCACAAAGGCAAGGAAGAGACATAAAAGAGCTCAAGAACATCATTGGTTCCTCAAGAAGGAAATGCCATCATCACTAAGGTTGACTCGTTCCTTGTTCTTACTTTCTCTGTTTTTCGTTTTCTCTATGTTAAGTGCTTATCTATGTTTGTGTCTTCATTACATGATCATTAGTAGTAATTAGTGTCTATTTTGATTTTATCCCCAATTAAGTTATAGTCTATTTTTCTCATCATCAGCAAACATGAATAAAATAGTAGATCTTTTGAATAAGAGGCAATAAAATTTCGAGTTTTTAATAAGAAAAATTCTAATTAGTAACATGTGGTGGCAATGCTTTATGTCTTCTAAATGAATGCTTGAACAGTGCATATGTCTTTTGAATTTGTTGTTTAAGACTGTTAAATATGTTGGCTCTTGAAAGAATGATGAACATGAGACATGTTATTGATAATCTAAAAAATCATAAAAATGATTCTTGAAGCAAGAAAAAGCAGCAAAGAACAAAGCTTGCAGAAAAAAAAATATATAATAAAATAGGCGAAAAAAAAGAAAGAAAAAGAAAAAGCAAGCAGAAAAATCCAAAAGCTCTTAAAACCAAGAGGCAAGAAAAAAAAAGCCAATAACCCTTAAAACCAAAAGGCAAGGGCAAATAAAAAGGATCCCAAGGCTTTGAGCATCAGTGGATAGGAGGGCCTAAAGGAATAAAATCCTGGTCTAAGCGGCTAAACCAAGTTGTCCCTAACCATGTGCTTGTGGCGTGTAGGTGTCAAGTGAGAACTTGAGACTGAGCGGTTAAAGTCAAGGTCCAAAGCAAAAAGAAGAGTGTGCTTAAGAACCCTGGACACCTCTAATTGGGGGCTTTAGCAAAGCTGAGCCACAATCTGAAAAGGTTCACCCAATTATGTGTCTGTGGCATTTATGTATCCGGTGGTAATACTGGAAAACAAAGTGCTTAGGGCCACGGCCAAGACTCATAAAATAGCTGTATTCAAGAATCATCACACTGAAATAGGAGAATCAATAACACTATCTGAATTCTAAGTTCCTATAGATGCCAATCACTCTGAGCTTCAATGGATAAAGTGAGATGGCAAAACTGTTCAGAAGCAAAAAAAAAAAAAAGGCTACTAGTCCCGCTCATCTAATTAGAATCTGAGCTTCACTCAAAAACTCTGAAATATTATTGCTTCTCAACCTATTAGTCTCCTATTTTATTTGTCTAGTTGCTTGAGGACAAGCAACAGTTTAAGTTTGGTGTTGTGATGAGCGGATATTTTATACGCTTTTTGGGGTTAATTTCATATAGCTTTTAGTATGTTTTAGTTAGTTTTTAGTTTATTTTCATTAGTTTTTAGGAAAAATTCATATTTCTGGACTTTACTATGAGTTGTGTGTTTTTCTGTAATTTCAGGTATTTTTCTGGCTGAAATTGAGGGAGCTGAGCAAAAATCTGATTCAGGCTGAAAAAGGACTGCTGATGCTGTTGGATTTTGACCTCCCTGCACTCAAAGTGAATTTTCTGGAGCTACAGAACTCGAAATGGTGTGCTTCCAATTGCGTTGGAAAGTAGAAATCCAGGGCTTTCCAGCAATATATAATATTCTATACTTTGCTTAAGGATAGATGACGTAAACTGGCGTTCAACGCCAGTTCTCTGCCCAATTCTGGCGTCCAGCGCCAGAAAAGGATTAAAAGTTGGAGTTCAACGCCAGAAATGGATCCAAACCTGGCGTTGAACGCCCAAAATGGCCTTATGCACGTGAATTTCTTAAATCTCAGCCCCAGCACACACCAAGTGGGCCCCAGAAGTGGATCTCTATACCATCTACTATAGTTTACTCATTTTCTGTAAACCTAGGCTACTAGTTTAGTATTTAAACAACTTTTAGAGACTTATTTTGTATCTCATGACATTTTAGATCTGAACTTTGTACTCTTTGACGGCATGAGTCTCTAAACTCCATTGTTGGGGGTGAGGAGCTCTGCTGTGTCTCGATGAATTAATGCAAGTATTTCTGTTTTCTATTCAAACACGCTTGTTCCTATCTAAGATGTTCATTCGCGCTTAATTGTGATGAAGGTGATGATCCGTGACACTCATCACCTTCCTCAAACCATGAACGTGTGCCTGACAACCACCTCCGTTCTATATCCGATTGAATGAGTATCTCTTATATCTCTTAATCAGAATCTTCGTGGTATAAGCTAGAACTGATGGCGGCATTCATGAGAATCCGAAAAGTCTAAACCTTGTCTGTGGTATTCTGAGTAGGATTCAATGATTGAGTGACTGTGACGAACCTCAAACTCACGAGTGCTGGGCGTAGTGACAGACGCAAAAGGATAGCAGATCCTATTCCGACATGATTGAGAACCTGCAGATGATTAGCCGTGCGGTGACAGCGCATTGGGAATCTTTTCACTGGAAGGATGGATGGTAGCCATTGACAACGGTGATCCACCTACACACAGCTTTCCATAGGGGGATGTGCGTGCGTGAATCAGAAGACAGAGGAAAGCAGAGATTCAGAAGACAAAGCATCTCCAAAACTCCAACACATTCTCCATTACTGCATAACAAGTAACCTTTAATTTATGCTCTCTTGTTTATTTGCAATTCAACTGATAAGCATAATTGACTTCCTGACTAAGATTTACAAGATAACCATAGATTGCTTCAAACCAACAATCTCCGTGGGATTCGACCCTTACTCACGTGAGGTATTACTTGGACGACCCAGTGCACTTGCTGGTCAGTGGTACGAGTTGTGAAAAGTGTGATTCACAATTCGTGCACCAGTAACAAAAACATAAACATGGCTTTACTCTAATACAATTTCATGTTGAAGTAGATTATGTAGAGCTTTAAAAACAACACGTACATAGGTTTGGCAAAGAGCTAAAATATTTCCTCAAATATTTTAGAAAGATAGTTAGGTGCACAACTTAACCAAAAGTAATTCATAAAACTCGGAAGAAAATCAAATACTTGTTAAAAAATTCTCAAAGTCCGTATTCAAACAAGCGTGTATAAAATTTATAGCAAGGACGAAAGAGGAAGTTTAACTCTTTTCAGAAAGGAAAATCCGAAGTAAAAATCTGCTTATAAATTGGTAAAGGAAGTAAGTGGTACGTTTCAAACGAACAGGTTTCCACTAAACAAGGAAGCTTTCAAAACTTCATTTAAAATAGCGTATGCCACTTTAAAACAACTTTGTCAAAATTGAACGATGGTTTCCATTACAATCAAGCAGCTAAAAAATAAATTCAATTTAGAACTTCTTCAAAGAGAATTCAAACTCCTTTATAAAAATCAAAACAAGACTCCAAAGGTATACTTGAAATCACCATCTCAGAAGAATATTCAAGAAAATTAGGATGTACAAAAAAAAGTCAAGCCATACAAGAAAAGATCTTAAATCAAGGTAGCTCAAACAAGATCCACTAGGCATGATACATAAAACAAGTTTTCAATTGATCCAAAAGAATACAAAAGTCATAGGAAAGACCACTCAATCATTATTAATTTCTCAAGGATAAATTTTTGACTCATACAAGAATGAGATTCACAAGAAAAGGGAAACTGAGATTGATTGTAGTGCTCACAAGAGATAGAAGAATAATTAAAACAGAATCAAGTATGACATTCATGGAGATGAAAAGTTTAAAAGAAAATGAGTTCGTTCATAAGAAGAAGGCTATGAGTCCAACATTTTCAAAAGTACAACACTGGCATAAATAATGTAGTGTGCTAAGCCAAACCCAAATCAAAATAAATTAAGTGAAGTTTATCCAATGAAAATCAACTGGAATGAAAACGAAACATCTTTTCTCTCCAAAATTTTGAAAAATACCAAAATTACATAGTCAAATAAAGATGTGTATTGGAACTATAATAAAATTACTAGAAAGTCAAATTGTATTTAAAGTAAGTGCAGTTCCATAAACCAGTAAAAGTACATGTGAGGTATTAGAAATAAATAGTTGTTAAACTATATAAGTAATCTTCAAAGTTTCATATATAGATAAGTATATATCTAATCAACAACAACTTTTATAAAAATCCCAAAATTGGCTATAATCACTGTCAAGTAAGAGAAAAACTGAATCAACAAGTTCTCTAAGAATGAACTCAGAATCCGGAGTAAAAAGGCTCAGCGCATTAAGACAAGTTCAAAACTTTATCAAAGAATACGTGAATAAAAAAAACTCGAACAGAGAAAGATAGATGTAACAAGGACTGCAAACAAGCATATGCAATTAAGATCAAACAAGAATGCATATGAACAGAGAAATAGGGTTGGAAAAATCAAACTACCCTTCAAAAGGATTAGCAAACAAGAACTTCAAGTTAGAGTATGAAAGAACAGATCGACTCGAACAGAATCCAAGACACACAACTGAATAGCCTTGAGAAATAGTTTATAACGTTCCCAAAACCCGCAATTCGCTTTACCCCAAAACTCGCATATCATCCATGATAACACATTAGTGCTTCCATATATATAATTCACTAGTATTAAGCCAGCCAAACTTAATACCAAGAAGTATGCAATGCAAGACTAACAGCGTTAATCAATAGATCGTCATGTGCATAAAGCTTTAATTCTCGTCATTCGACAAGACCTATTACATGACAAACACTCAGAGTATGCAACTGAAGCATAGTCGGTCCATTCCTCAGGCTCTACAGGAAAGACCGCTCTGATACCATAATGTAACACCCTAACTACCAAAGCTCACGCTTCCGGCTGCGCGACTCTGATAGCTCGGACATTACGACGACTTTTATACTATTTAATACTAAAATATGAGCAACTTAGAATAGAAAAACAAAAAAACAGCAACTCAATAATCCAAACACAACAACTCTAATCAAATTTTAGTAACTCAATCAATAAAAGAAACAAAATAAACAAACATAAATTTAAGCATAAATTTCAATAGTACATACTCATAATCAGAAATATTATTCAGTTTTAGAATCATACAAAAATAGAAACTTAGAATCATAAAAATTAACAAAAGAAAAAAACACTAAACAAGCGAGGGAGGAACGATGAGACAGAAACAGAGACGAGGTTGGAATGAAACTCAACTGCCAGCGAGAGAGGAACGGTGAGACAGAGACAAAGACGAGGGAGGAACGAAACTAAATTGCCGGAGAGGGAAGAACGACGAGACAAAGACGACGATATGATTCAAACTGATCGCGCCTCGATCTGCAAGTCCACGACCACAACGGCGAGACAAAGACGAGGGAGGAATGAAACTCAACTTCCAGGGAGGGAAGAACGGCGAGACATAGACGACGATAGGATTCAAACTGATCGCACCTCGATCTGCAAGTCCGCGATGATGAGGACGACGTAGAGAAGAGTAGAAGACGGCCACGAGCTTCGATCTGCAAGTACAGAGGCGAAGATGTGGAGGAGAATAGGATCGACGACTAAAAGCTTCGAACTGACCCACTGTCTGTCGCTGCTGATGACGACGGCGTCGTCTGGCTGACGAGAAGAGCTCGACGACAACAGAGGAGCTGGCTGCTACTGCTAGTTGAGAGAGAAAGGGGGTAGTGGGTTAGGATTTTTGTGTGAGAGAAAAAGGGAACAGGGAAGGCTATGCTTTTCACCTTTTATATGGTGAATATTTTTTTTAAGTTAAAACTCTGAAAAACCTTTAAAAAATCAGTCGATTCTATCGGTTCTCTGATTTATTGTCGGTTCAATAGACTTTTTTATTGATTTTGTCAGGCAGTTTTCTGTGTCAATCAGATTGACTAGAGAACTGATTCTCAATTAATCTGGTCGAACCGAGTAGTCTAGTTTGATTTTAAAACATTGCTTTTTATATATCCATATTAGATTAGATTAAATTCTAAAGATAAATTAATGTTAACTAGTCATCTAGATTAATTTTATGCTTAAAATAGGGCAGAGGCACATGACTGAAGGAGGCAATGAGCCTCCAAAATTTTAATTTTTGTTTAAAAAATAAATTTAATAAAAATGGTCCTTTTTTATTACTCAGTCCTTCTTGTAGAAGAAAAAACTTTTTTTTTAAATTATAATATATAAATATAATTTATTAATAATTTAAAATGAATCCAAAAAATAAGCTTATTTTTGTATAATGTTAATAAAATATAATAGTTCTAGGCCTAGTTCACTTTATTTAAAAAATAAAAAATAAATCTCTATTCTCTTTCCAATATCTTCATTCACTCAAAGAATTTTGCACTTTCACTTTGCAGTAGTAATAACTTTTTCTATTCTTCTCTTTTTTTATTTTTTTAATCTTTTTATTTTCTACCTTTGACTCTTTTTTTTTTTCAAATTAAAAAAAATTATAGTTCAACAAGTGGTTTTTTATTCTTCCTTCACAAAAAATTCTATTTTTACTTTTTTTTTTGTTTAAGAAAACTATTGAATTAACAACAAAGGCACATAGTCATATAAAAATAGAGTTTCTACTATTTTTTTGTTAGTCTTAGCTAATTTTTTTTATGTTTTTTATATATTTGATTATTTACTTAATTTACTATTATTTGTTAAGTTTTTATTTATGTCATTATATGTTACTTTGTATATTCAATTTTTTTAGTAATTAACTATTTAATTATAATTTTGTATTATTTATACTACAATGCTAGTATTATTATTCTAAATTTTAATATCTTATTTTGAATTGAAATATAATTTTTATATTTTATAAAGATTATAGATTGTTATTTTTACTTTTTGTTAAATATACTTTTAATTATAAGAACTTATTTGGCCATTTGAACTAGGGTAAGTTCAAAACCATTGATACATTTTTTAAAAGAAAAGATTACAAGAATTAAGATATTTTTACTCTTACTACTTCAACATTTGAGGGGTCATCAAATTTTATTGCTTTAAGTTTTTCTTGAGTAGCTTAAAGCGTCCACGACTTCTTCCTAATCAATTGGATGTTTTTCATTTAGAAAGAGATTTTGAAATGCGTCCAATGATTTGGAAGTTTCCTCTAAAACAAAGAGATGAAATTCGTCGAGCTTATTAAATTTAGGCCAAATCAACTAATTCTTGATAACTATCCATTTTCTGGTGATAAAAATCATCGTCGCTTTCAAACTTCATGGTTTAGATTGTTCCCATCTTAGTTAGAATATTCTATAGAAAATGATGTCATATATTATTTTCCATGCTTTCTTTTTGCTAAGAAACCTTTAATCAACATGGGTTCAAATGCTTTTATTGAAAATGGTTTTAGGAATTGGAAGAAAATAAATAGTGAAAAAGAATATGCTCTTTTGAATCATGTTGGCAAAGGTTCCAACTCATTCCATCATAGGATGCTAAAATCGTGTGATGATTTGATGAAACAATCACAATATATTGACAAACTTCTTCATAAACAAACATCAGAAGAGATTAAAAATAATCGAATCCAACTAGGAGCATCTATAGATTGCATTAAATGGTTGACATTTTAAGGTTGTGCCTACAGAGGACATGATAAAATCCAAAGTTCAAGCAACAGAGGTAACTTTTTGGAAATGTTGAAATTTTTTAGGATCTTACAATGAGAGAGTGAAAAAAATATTTTGGAAAATGCTCCAAAAAAATGCTAAGTATATTTCAAATAATGTCCAAAAAGAAATTTTACATATTCTTGCCTACTATGTGTTCATAACACACAGCGGAAGAAAAGAAAATAATTCGAAAGATCTATTTTATACTTAAACTTTACTCGAATAATATATAGATCAAATCTAAATACCTTTGGAAAATTTTATTCTTCGATTGTATGAAGACTTTATAGTATTCACACCGAGACCATCCTTTAGGTAGCGTTTGTTTTTAGAGACACGATAGAACAGGACACTGAGACAAAGACAATAGGACGGAGACATTAAAAATTATGTTTTGTGTATCGTATTTGAATACGATGGATAGGACACTAATGTAATGTCCAATATTATGTTTGGATACACATGGATAAGACTAAAATATTATATAAAATGACTAAAATAGCCATGTGATTCCAAATTTTCTAGTATAAACTAATTTAATAAAGAATGAGAGTACGTAGGAGTACAGACAGTGAGAACTTAAAAAAATATTTGAAGCAGTAAAAAATTTTAATAAAAAATTATATAATAGTATTTATATTAAAATAAAATTTATAAATATAATTATTTTCTTTTTAAATTTATTATTAATATGTAGAAATACATATGGTTAATATTAAAAAAAAAATCTGAGTTTGATTAATAAAAAATTTTCTTTAGGTTAATAAGCCAAATTAATTTTAAATACAAAATTAGTTTTAAAAAAAATCTAACTTTACATGAAAAAAAATTAATTTTTGCACATAAAAATCTATTTTTATTTAGAAAACTAATTTTTTATCTAAATTTTTTTTAAAAAAAAATTTATTTTTCTTTAAATTATATAAAATCAATTACAACTTATAAATTATTTTTTAGTATTTTTAAATATCAATTTTACCTTTATAATATTTATCTTTCAAAAGTTTTAAGACTAATTATTTTTGTTATTATTTTTATTACAAATCAAATAATATAATATAAGGTTAAAATAATGTTGAAGTAAGAATGATAAGAAAAAAGAAATTATCCAGTATAATAAAAATTTCTATAAAAAGGAGAGAGTACTTGAGAAAAAAAAGAGAAAGAAGGAGAATATAGAGATAGAAAAAGAGTATGGAGAAACAAAAGTACCTTCTGAGAACAACGCAAAATAGAAAAAATAAGAAGGGGTAACAGTGGAATAATAAAAAATAGCACCATGGACAAAAAAAATTCATAAAAACAGTCTGTGTCCCTCTTCTAAATCCCGTGTCCATCATTGTCCTTCGTAAAAGAGTGGACACAAAAGTATAAAAAACTGTCCTGGAGACAATATGTTCAGTGTCCATATCTTTGCTTCCAAACACTTTTTAAAGATGTGATGTCTATGTCTCTGTGTTCTGTCTCCGAAAACAAACGCTACCTTACTGTTAACTCCTTGACTAATAGATATCTGATCTAAATTGAGAAATCTCTTTGCGACTCTTTGCACACCATAAAATTCTTCTCCAAAAATTAGATTCACATACATTTTTGTGTGTAGAGGTATGGGAATAAAAGTCTTGTGTTGGTTTCATGTATTTTCTTCACTCTTGGCATACATATATATAATATGAGATTTGTTACTAATTTCAAATTTGAATCTCATTTCATATTTAGATCATATCTTATTATTTTAAACTTGAATCTTTCAAATTTATGAATCATATCATAACTCAATTTGAAACAGAATCAATTAGGATTCATCCAAATTTAGAATTCAAATTTAGAAATAGAATAACTAATTATTCTCAAATCTTGTTTAATATTCTCAATGATCATACTATTATTATATTCTTGATCTAGCAAGGAATACAATAATATTCTATTTGAATTAATATAATTATTTATTTGATCAAATCAAAATAATAATTACATAATTCTACAGCAAAGATTAGTACACTCGTTAGTGTGTGACCCCATAAGTTCAATACTAAGCGGGTAGTAAATTAGTCATACTAAATTTACTAATCAAGGTTGGCGTCTAACAACACTCCTCAACGACCTGATAGTATGAAATAATATACTTTTACTAAGAACTTGAGAAGAACAAAGTATAATTCCTTCCATCTTTTCAGCTCTTAGTTAACCCTTAGAGTATGGTTTAATTGCCAAAATCTAACTTGTTACCATTATTATAATGAACTATGAATGATCTAAAAGCTCATTTCTTCTATCATTCAATTTCCTTGGCCAAGGTTTTATTTATCTCAGTCATTATAATCATAGAGCTCAAACTCTTTACCGAGAGTTGATGGATTCTTTATTGACTAATCATTAATTTTACAAGTATTTAAAAATCATACCCAATGTCCATTTAACTAGCACCCTAGGGTATTAGGTGTCCAGAATCAAAGTATAATAAATACATTGTTAATTACTATGAAGTTGCAAGTCAAAGGAACTCTATTACTATGTTCATTTTGAGAATATCCTATTGACAAATATATAAATATTGATCTTTCCGAATTATTAATGTCCTTTTTAATAATCCTATGACCAAGAACAATTTAGATTAAATTATAAAAGATTCATCTCTCAATATTACGATCACTATCACAATGATAAATATCTAAATTTAATTAAAGACCTTATTATATTAACATTTTAATATACTAACAACAACAAATTATTTGACAGATGATTGATTAAATTGTGATCATACTACTTATTTCAAACAATTTTGTATTATTGTTAATGAAGCTAGAGATGAATCTAAAAAAGAGCGAATGGCCATTGTTTTGAGATTTGTTACTCTAGATGATTTTGTTAAAGAGAGATTTTTTGATATTGTGCATGTCACTAATACTTGTGCAATAATTTTAAAGAAAGAATTAATTTCTGTCCTTTCTTATTATAATCTCCATGTTGAAAATATTATGCGTCAAGGATACGATGGTTCTAACAACATGTGGAGTGAGTGGAATGGTTTGCAAACTTTGTTTCTTAGAGATTCGCCACAAGCATATTATGTACATTGTTATTCTCATAAGTTACAATTAACACTGCTGACAGCTTCAAGAGGGATACTTTAAATTCATGAATTTTTTACTCAATTAAATTCTATTGTCACTATTGTTAGTGCTTCTTCAAAAGCACATGATTAATTACAAGAAACTCAAGCAATTGAAAATACAAATTTAGCTGCTCGAAATGAATTAGAAACAAGTAAAGGTGCGAATCAAGTAAGCACTTACAAAGAGTTGGGATACCCGATGGAGCTCTCACTTTAATTCTATTTGCAGTTTGGTAAAAATGTTCACTGTTACCAACATTGTTCTCAATAATATCATTGAAGAAAAAACTTCTTATGCATAAAGAGGTGAAACTTATAGTGTTAGTAAAATATTATTGTCATTTGAATTTGTTTTTACTTTGTACTTGATGAAAGAGATTACGGGAATTACTAATGTTCTTTGCCAAGCACTACAACTGTAACACCCTACCACACAGAGCTTTACACCTAGGATGTAAAGCAAAGGTGGTGAGGTGCTACGACCTCTAAAAATAAAATATAAATATACATAATATAGTTGAAAAGAATTTTTATCTAGAAGCCTTTGAAAGAAAGTTTTAAAGCAAAGCGTTAAACAAAAAAGCGCATCACTCACGTAAGCGATAAACGTAACGAAGCTAGATAAGAGTAAAATAAGCATGAAAGTATATATATACAAAAGAGTTCCAAGATACAGATAACAAAGCTTCTGAACCGACTCAAGAAGTTAAAACTAGACAGAGCATATATACATACATACAATAGAATCCCAAAAGACCCAAAAGACAGCCCACAGAACCTGTTTTTTCAAATTCAACCTCTAAGAGGGATAAAACATAACATAATATGTAGTGGAGATAAAAAGTATCTCTCTCTCTCTCTATATATATATATATATATATCATGACCAACTAAAGTCCCAAAAGTACAAAAGATCTTTGCTTTCGAAAGCTCCCAGAATGCTTCAGTGAGGTGCCGCCTGACCTGCATCTGAAAACCACAAATATCATATGGGATGAAAACCGGGGGTTCTCAGCATGGTAATGGTGCCACATACATAAGATATAAGGTCCTGGAAAAGCCGGAGGCAATTCTAGAACTCCGACACTCAGATTATAAAACTTAAAGAACTAAAACAGAAACCTTAAGTCAAGGTGGTTTTCTAAGGGTTCCTAATTTAACCAAAACTTAAACCTAACCCTCCATCATTCAATTTCTTCCAAAACCTCCAACTCTAGTGGAATCACACAGACAAACATGCAGACAAAAAAAAAAACACAGGTAGTTTACAGATACAACAAACAGAACACATAGCAGTTAAACATGAATATCAATTAGGCAAACCAAAGAATGCAAACCAAAGCAAACAAGTAAATGCACATGATGTATGCCTGTCCTATGGTTGTTGATATCAACTGTCAGTTACTTAGCCAGCCCGACGTGTTCTGGTAGCTAACCATGGATAGAACACCAAACACGGAGCAAGTGGGACAACGCCGTAACACTTACATCTTATCCGCATACCCGGAGCAGGGGACAACTTCACCCTGCCTCTTACCCAGGTGGTGTTATAGTTCTCAACCTGGAGCAAGCGGCGACAGAATTCCACCCTTGCAACTTACCTGGAGCTTCGAACTCTTAACCAGAGTAGGTGGATAACACCACTGCATCTTACCTGGAAATTTCGCCTCTTACCCAAAGCAAGTGGATAACAACACTGCGTCTTACCTGGAGGCATATCACAATCAAATTCAAGTTCATTTACATTATTATTCCAATTCATTCATAATCATTAATTCATTAATTCATTTTCCATACATCCTCAACATCTCTACACTTCTTTAACATATACCCGGAGCGAGTGGTCATAACCACCGCCTCTTACCCGGGCACCTCTATCTCATTCAATTCATGCAATTACCATTATACCTTAATGTCATAATCCTCATCAACCTATTTCTATCCCATTGAAGTTCATTATTATCATCTTCATAATTATATTAGTTCAGTTAACACTTCTCAATCATAATTCATTACCCTACAACTTGCTTCACTCCTAAGTTACTACCCCTTCCTAATTACATCTTATCACTAAGTATCCAACTAAGGTTAGGGGCTAAAAGAGTAAAAATAGAGGTTTAGAGGTTTAAAATCCTATTTAAAATACTAAAATCCCATTTACTGAAAAATAGGGGTCATGCGTACGCGTGGGCATGCATTTTTCTTGCTCGCGTACGTAGCCGTGTCCCCACATACACGAGTGCCCTTTTTGGACCATGATACGTATGCGGAGCCTGTCCGCGTACACATGTACACTAAACAGAAATGCACAGCCACGTATACGGGGGTACGCGTACGTGGGTAATGCAGGAAAACCAAATAGCTGTTAAGAGTCAGAATTTCCATTTTGCACACCAAACTTCCGACGTGCATAACGTATTTGTTACAAAATATTTTTCATCCGTTCTTCAAATGGCATAAACTTCACGTACCCAATTTTCATATGAAATAAATTTGAAAGAGTTTGGGGGTCTGAAAACCAAGTTATAGCTCGCCGAAGTTCGGCTAAAATCAGTTTTTCACAAAATCTTTCAAACCTCTATCTTTACCAATTTCTTTTACCAAAATCAAACTTTTACCACTTAAAATAACACCAACAACATCCAACACAGTGCATATCCTATCACAACCATCCATACCACAAATTAATCATACTTATTCCGAAAATCTCAATTATAAACACACAATTATCAATTTATCTATATTTATGTACTTTTATTCATTTTTCTCATTCATTACCATCAAAATCATCATTCATCAAACTATTTTACCAACCACAATCACATTCACATCATGATTCATTAAATCTAATCAAGCTATATCAATTCTACATACATTGACAACTAAATCACTAAACATGCTCCAAACTCGTAATTTAACATATCCTAGGTCGTCTATCCTAAGTTTTCACAAGACATTATATATTAAATATGAGAAACCAAAACCATACCTTAGCCGATTTCTCGATAAACCCAGAACACCTCAAACATTCCGCACCACGAGTTTCCAAGATTCCAAAACCTCACCAACAAAATCCGGCCTCCGAAACTTGACCTCAAGCTTCCAAATTCTCAAATTGGCTCCATCCAACACTCAATTTCAATCTATTATCATAATTACCACTATAATCAAATAGAACTCACTAATTTAACATATATATACCAAGGGTTTGAGGGTGATTATCTTGCCCACAACTCAAACAAGCTAACCCCGACAAAACCCACAAGCTAATTCGAACTTAAACACCGAAATTATATAAAATTCAACATGCATTCATATTGAATTTTGAAATTGGGGAAGAGAAAATTGAAAATAAAAACGTGGCTTCCTTACCTATTTAAGTTTTGGACCTTTTGGAGCTCGACGTTGCGGTCACGTGGCTGCAAACGGTGCGGCAATCGGAGCTCCAAATCAAAAGTTATTTGAGATTTAGCGAAGGGTTAGGGTTTGGAACTTACCCTCTTCTCCCCCCCTCTTGTGTTTTCTGCATTCTTCACATGCATGGAAATGAAAATGAGCTGAAGCTCATTGACGGAGGAAAATTGACGGTAAAGATTTTCACAAAAATGTCGCGTTGCAAGTATAGTTCTAAACCGACAAGCAATCCTTGGTCAATGTTTAAATTGTTTGTCATAAGTACAAATCCCAATAAAAAAAACCGAAGTATTCAAATCTCGGGTCATTTCTCAATGAATTGTAGGGAAGTGTGTTTATTATTGGTTATGATGTACTTCTTTTTGGGGTTTTGAAATAAGGAACAAGAAAATATAAATTACAAGAAAAATAAACTAACAACTAAGAAAGGTCCTAGTAAGGATTGAGCATTAGAATTCTTATCCTCATTATCATCATCAATTGTGATGGTAAATGCAAATTGTTTTCACTTAGTTATCCTCTAACAAATGAAGGAAAGTCAAGCGAGCAAAATCGACTTAAGTTCACAAGTCCTAATCAAAGACTAGATTTAGTGAGGCTCAATCACCAATCAACAAGAGAATTTTGATAACTCAAGAGTCTCTAATTAATCAATCCAAGTCAAGAATATAAAAATCTATTTTAAAATCCAATCAAGCATTTTATCAAACACTTGAAAGGAACAAAATAATAGCATAGAAAAGTAACGAGAAATAGTAAAATCTAAGATTAACAAATGCAAGGAATCAATAACCAACAATTAAAGAAAGAAGAAATAAACATGAAATACCTCAAATTGCATTAAAAAGAAAATTGAATCTAACAAGAAGAGTTCATAAACTAAATTGGGAAAATAAAGAAATCAACAAGAGAAGATAAACTAAGATACCATAACAATAAAAGGTAGAAGAAAACTAAATTAAAACATGATAAAATTCTGAAGCTAAGAAGAAATAAGACCAAAAATCCTAAAACCTAGAGAGAGGAGAGAGCCTCTCTCTCTAGAATTCTACATCTAAATCTAAAGTGTGAATGAATGAAAAGTGAATTGAATGATTCTTCCAGGTTCATTCTGCAGCCTCTTGTCCTCATTTTTGAGCCTGAAACTGGGTCAAAAGCAGCCCAAAAATTGCCCCCAGCGTTTTCTCGTAACTGAGGCACGTGATGCTTGTCACGCGTATGCATCGCTGGATATTGAACTAGCCACGCATAGGCGTCAGCCATGCGTGCGCGTCGTTTATCTGCTACACCAGTCACGCGTATGCATCGTCCATGCGTGCGCGTCGGCTCCAACTTCTCAAATCCCTAATTTCTTGTGTTCCTTCCACTTTGGCATTCTTCCTTTCCATCCTCTAAGCCATTCCTGCCGTATAAAACCTGAAAACACTTAACACACATATCACGGCATCGAATGGTAATAAGAGAAGATTATAAATTAGCAATTTTAAGGCCAAAGAAGCATGTTTTCAATCATAGCACAAAATTAGGAAGGAAACTTAAAAACATGCAATTTGTATGGATAAGTGTGAGAATAATTGACAAAATCTACTCAATTCAATACAAATAAACCATAAAATAATGATTTATCAATCTCCCCACACTTAAACATTAGGATGTCCTCATGCTAAACTCATGGGAACCAAAAGAGTGAAGAGGGATGGTAGGACTTATTAAATGCAACTTATTTATATGAATACAACTACATGGCAAAAATGCTTCTACCTACTTGGTTAAAAGTAAATAAATCTTTCAAGAACAAATATGAACTAGATTATACTAATTCAAATCATAAAATGAAGTACAAATAGACTTGCAAGAAGAAAGCTCGTCAAAGCCAGGAACAAAGTGTAACACCCTAATTAGCCTAAGCTTTACCTCGCGTCGTAAAGCCAAGGTTAATCAGAGATTACGACAGTTCTAAGCTCTTACATAATATACATATAGAAAGAATAGTATAATCTAGAAGTCCGATGAAGGATATAGCTCAAAAATCGGATTTCAAAAGCGCAAAACGTACTATCGAAGCGTCTAACTTAAAGCACAAGAAACAGATGTGATATAAATAGGATAATATTATAGTAGTGTAATATCATAAGAAACTAGCCACGACTCGCGGAGTTTAAGCCGGCTAGCCATATACAGACCATACAGAAACCTGACAGTTTAAAAACAGCTTATGTAAGTTTTTCTCTCATAATACAAGCCTCTAGGCAAAGACAAAATACAAAAAGAGAGATGTATAAACAAGATAAACCAAAAAGACTCCAAAAGAATCCAAGATCCTCCGCTTCTGTCACCATCCAAAGCAACTCACCGAGGTGGGTTGCGACCTGCATCTGAAAAACACAACAAAGATATGGTATGAGAATCGGAGGTTCTCAGTATGGTAACAGTGCCCAATGATGTAGGATATAAGACCCCGGGACGCCAAAGGCAATCCTAAGCTCCATATCCATCACAACATTAAAGCTTAAAGCATTCTAAAACAAATAAGCATGATTAAAACAACATTAACTTAAACAAACTAGGTAATCTATCTTAGGGGATTTCTACTCTAACTAAACACCGCTGTCCCACAGCCTTCACCAACCGATCCTCCATGCGATCCCATCGCCACCGCCTTCCGAACCTCCTCAATCCCAGTAGAAAGCACAATTAATAACAATGCAAGTAATTCACAAGTAAAAGCATACAAGGCAAGTAGATCAAGTAAGCAAATAGGTATGTTATTCAATTAGGCATACAATTACAAGTCGGCAAAGCAAACAAACAAATAGAAAATGCATATGATGAATGTCTACCCTACTGGCTGTGATATCACATTGTCGGTTCAACTGCCAACCCGACACATCTCCATGGAGACGTCGTCCTTCGGATTTTCTCATATGGGAACTCCCGAGATATAGTGCCCTGATCACTGTCCAGGTACCGGCACCTGCACGCTCTATTGATCCGAAGGGATGCGAGCGGGATACTCTTGCCACAGACCTCACATCTCAACGCAAGCAGGACGAACCACCGCCCTTATACCGCCGCCGCTACCTCGACAGGCGGGATCCAACCGCCGTCCCTGCCGGGCGCATAGCGTCTCATAATCTCAGTAAAAACAATATTTAAGTGGTTTTCAGAAAATATTTTCAGTATACATGGATCCATCATCTCATTCAGAGTCCGCGACTCATCTCAACCACTGCCCATTCATAACTCAGTTTCCAAATATCAACAGTTCATCATTCCTCATCTCATATATCAATCATCCTTCACCTGACGTCAAACCATTCTCAGCACGCCAGAAACCTAGGCCTCCGTTTTCTAATTTATCATAAAATCATGTACTAGAACCCCTAAGTTATATCCCTTGTTCTAATACTCAAAACTAGGCCCAAAAGTCTTAAAATGGTGTTATAGAAGCTTACAACCTTGTTAGGAAGGTAGAATAGTTGGAAAACAAGTAAAATTTGAGAAATAGGACGTGTGCGGCCGCACAGGGGTGTGTGCGTGCGCACACCCAGGAGATTTTAAAATGTGTGCGTACGCACACCACTGTGCGTACGCACAGGTAGCAAATCTTACAGAATCTGTTCACTCGCACAACCTGTGCCAGCGCCCCCAACAGACTGGCCTTCCCAATGTGTGTGTCCATACAGGTTGAAATTCTTCCTTAGATATGTGCGCGCACAAGTTGTGCTAGCGCTGCAAACAGAACGCATTTCCCTGCCTGTGCGTGCACACAGGTGTGTGCGTCCGCACAAGTCAAAATTTTTGCAGGGTGTGCGTCCGCACAAGGGTGTGCGCTCGCACATATCAGAAATCATGAAATTCTGCAACTTTGCAGAATTTTAGATTTTTAACACCAACTTTGAATGTTCATAACTTCCTCTACAAAATTCCAAATTTCACAAACTTTGTATCGATTTAAAAGGTTTTCAAAGATCTTTAATTCTAAACAAGTTTCATCAATGTTTAAAAACCGAGAAAAAAGTTATGATCGAACAAAGTTTATCGAAAACCCAATTTTAACAAACTTCACAATTTACACAATTTATTACTATACCCATTCCAAATCATATCAAATCATTCAAAAACTCCATTTCTCATCAATGTCCACACTCTAAGACATATTACACTATTTTTACTACTTTTTCCTTTACATTTCAACATTCTCAACCTTGAATATCAATATCCACCACATCAAGCAATTTCTCACCAACACATTCACACTTTCTCATTTCTTCAATATCAATATTTCTCATCAACTCATTCATACTCCATATTAATGGCTAACATACATATTCATACAAGTTTATCATACATCACAATCCAACTCCATTATCTCAATCAACATTTACAACATCAACAACTCAAACAATCATCAACAACATAAAAATTCTAAACCTATCCTATGGGTCACTAGCCTAAGTGTCCATGAATATTATATACTACATAGAGGAAACCAAAACCATACCTTGGCCGATTCTTTATAGGCACCAAAACTTCAATTTAGCACAAACAAGCTCCCAACCACAATCTAAGCTTTCAATTCCACTCCAATAAGCACAATTAAGTTCCAATAGCTCCCAAAGCCACAATAATCAAACTATATGCATACAAATCACCTCAAATCAACATAGGGTTCCAATTAAACATAAATTCACAAGGGTTTAATAGTCCTTACCTTTTCAAATAGATTTGGATGTCAAAACCCAATGCTAAGCAAGGCTTAGAGCAAACCTAAACATCCAAAATCACAAAAACTCACTTAATCACAAATCCTAAGAACCAAAATTTTGGAGAGAAGAATAGAAAAGATTTCATGGTTACCTCTCTAGTTTCTTATATGATTTTTGTAGAGCTCTTCACAAAAAATGCGTAGCCGCAAACGGTGCAGCGATCGGAGCTCTATAGCTCAAGATATGAGCTTTGGAAGATTGAAATGAATAGTGCTCATGGGGCTTTCTACTTCCTCTCTTCCTCAGTTGTGTTTATGTGTTTGTGCTGAAGTGGGTTCATTAAATGAGTCTTTTATATGTTGGGCTTGGGCCCAACTTGGGCTCGGTCCAACCCGTTAGCGTTTTTAGCCCGTTTGGCCCAACTTCGGGCCAAACCTTTAAAATTAACGCCCGGTTTTCTATTTCTAACATTTTTCTAAGGTTTTTTACTGTTTTTACTTTTTCACGTGCGGTACCGGGCAGACTTGAACCAGTTCAACCGGTTCAACTGCCGGTTCGCAATTTTTCACGGTTTTTCGCAGAAGGCACATTTTCTGACTCAGAAAAATCCATTGAGTCCAAAAATCATCTTTAAATCCTCAAATTCTCTCTCTAACTTTTCGGAATCTAATTTGGGCAATATTAATTACTTAATTAACCGGTTGATTAGTTGCGGTTCTTACACAAAGAATTGAGCATCGAACCCTCACCAGAAGTGTATACACTCTAATCACTCTAGTGTTTGAGGGTCGATTCTCTCAGTTCTCTACTAAGCTTGCTTCCTAAGGCTTACTCTTCTTCTACCAATCAACAAAAATTTAATGTACGAATACATATATCAAGAGGTCTTTTCAAGGGTTGTAATGGGGTTAGGGTCAAGGTAGGATTGTATTTGGTCAAGTGGACTAAAATCTGAATGCTTGATTAACCTAAACTTCCCACCTAACCTAAGACAATCCATGTAATCAAAATACAAAATCTAACTACCCATTAACTATCTTTTGCCACATATTCATGCATCCCAAATTTGAGTGCAGTACATAATACATATGCATTGCTACCACCATTTACTTTGGGGCATTTTGTCCTTTTTTTATTATTGTCTTTTTCTTTTTTTTTCTTTTTTTTTATTTTTTTTTCTTTTTCTTTTGTTTTTCTCAATTCATATGATTAAGGTATTGAATGCAAGAATATGTGCTAAACTACCTTCTTCACATTTTCACAAAAATATACAATACCCAATTTCCAAACCACATGTTTTCATGCCCAATTTTCCCACACTTAAATCATGAACACTCTCACTAGTCTAAGCTAATCAAGGATTCAAATTAAACACATTATTGTTTTCCGCTTAGAGTTAGGATCAGCTAAAGTAAAGAATAAATGGGGTTAAAAAGGCTCAACATTGGTTTGCAAAGGATGATGAAAGGTTAAGGTCATATGGGTGTGTAAGCTTAGTGAAACAAGGGCCTCAATCACATAAGTGCATGCATACATCAAACAATGGAAATATAGAATCAAAGAAGATAAAGATCACAATTTTAGAGAGAACAACACACACCAAAACAAAATTTTGGTTGATAAGATGCAACCAATCAATAGGCTCAAAATCTCACTAGGCTTATGTGTTCGAGCTCTAAAACCATGTTCCAAATTAAATTAATTCAAGCAAGTTCAACAAAAATTTTAATCCAAATTAGTGAAATACACTAAAATAATTTCTTGAAAAAGGAATCATCACTTCAACCAAGTAGTACCTAAATGCAAGCAACAAACTACACATGCGATTTATCATGCAATGCAACAAAAAATCTAACAAAGAAAATTAAGAATTGGTGTTGAAAATAAAGTAGTTACCCACGGAAGTCGGTCCTCGACCTCGCCACACTTAAAGATTGTATCGTCCTCGGTGCACGCAAAGATGAGCATGGTGGATTAGGGTGGGTTGCCACAACTGATGAGTGTAAGAACTGAGATTAATTAACCGCCTAATTAAATAATTAAATTGTCCAAATTAGGTTCCAAAAATTTAAAATAAGAATTGGAGGATTTAAATATAAGGTCGAACCGAGTAAAACCGCGAACCGGCAGCCAAACCGGTAAAACCGGTTTAAGTCTATCCGGTACTATACGAGTAAAATTAAAAACAGTCAAAACCCATAGAAAAATATTAGAAATGGAAAATCAGGCATTAATTTTAAAAGTTTGGCCCAAAGTTAGGCCAAACGGGCTAAAAATGCTAACCGGTTGGACCGGGCCCAACAAGCTAACATATATAAGCACTTAAAGGCACCCATTTCAGCTCATTAAACACATTCAAGAGAGGGAGAGCAGCTGAAGTGAGTAGAGAGTGAGGGTTTCCAAGTTACTTCACTTATAACTTCTTTTGCTTGTATCTCGAGCTACAGTGTTCTGATTTGCGTGCCGTCAGTGGCTACGCAAAGCTCTCGCCAAGCCCGTTACTTTCATCTAACTTTCATAGGTAAGACTTCGAAATTTCCCTTCCTTCCTTCTGCCCTAAGAATTTCGAGTTTGGTGAGTGTTGATCTTAAGAAAAATTTGTGTTTTGGTTGTTTAGGTGCTAATTATTTGTGAGAAAATGTTGGGTTTTATCCCAAATTTCAGTGAATGAGGTAAGGGTTCTCAATAACCCTTGTAAATTGATTAATTGTGAGTATTAGGTTTTGATTTATATGAATTGTGTGATATTAGCTTGAATATTAGAGCTTGTTGGAGTTGGTTGGTGACTTAGTTGTGGTTGGAAGCTTGATTTAGCACTCAATTTGAGTTTTAGTACATATTGGGAATCAGCCAAGGTATGATTTTAATTTCTTCTATGTAATATATAATATTTTTGGACACTTAGGCTAGTGACCCATAGGATAGGATTGAATTAAATTGGTTGTTAGATTTGTTGTATGATGATGAATGATGATTTGATGATTTGGGTTGTTGATGAATTGAAATGCTGATGTTGATAGCATGATATTGGAGATTAAGATTGAAATTGATTATAATGATTGTTGGTAAGGGTGAAATGATAATTGATTAATGTGTTGGTTGAAATATGAATGTATTATTATGTATTTGATAATGGGAATTGATGATTGCATAAGGTGGAGTGGTGAATTGAGGTATGAAAAATGGTAAAATCTGATGTGGGATGGAGTTAATGTGGTTTTGGTTTGTTTTGGTTGTGAAAATTGGAAAATTGATAATCTTGTGAATTTTGGTAAAAACTGGTTTTTTGTGAAATTTGACGGGTCATAACTTGTGCCTCAGTTTTCAAAATTTGTTGAAGTTTATTTAGAATTAAAGTTCATTGAAAGATCTTCAAATTGATATAAAGTTTGTAAAATTTGGATTTTAGTAGAGGAAGTTATGATCATTCAAAGTTTGGTGTCAAAATCATTGCAGAATTTTATGATTTCTGGTTTGTGTGCGCACTCACACCCCTTTGAGTTTGTGAACCTGTGCGCACGCACAGCCTTATGCGTACACACACACAGGGGAAGGCTTACTGATGGGAGCGCTAGCACGCCCTGTGCGCTCACACAACCAACTAAGTTTGGCAAGCTGTGTGCACGCACACGTTGGAAGGTGCATTCTGTTGAGGGCATTGGCACGCCTTGTGCGAGCGAACAGAATTGAAAATTTTAACACCTGTGCATATGCACACCTCTATGTGTACGCACACTTTTTGAAAATCCCCCTGGGCGTGCGCAAGCACACCCCTGTGCATACGCACATGCACTGTTTTTCAACTAAAACTTTGTTTTTAACTATTTCACCTTCCCAACAAGCTTGTATCCTTCTGTGACACCATTTTAAGACTTTTTGGCTTATTTTTTGGGTATCAAAACATGGAAAAGGTCCTAGGAGATTTAATTTGGTACTACATTGAAAAGCTAGAAAACGGAGGCTTAGGTTTCCAGCGCACGCCTTCTGTTGGTCGATTTTTCTCGTTGAATCTTCTCGAGTTATTTCTAACAATCCATCTTTAATTTGGACCTCGCCGGATCTCTTTTTATGGATTTACTTTTTATAACTCTGTAGCTTTAATCGTCTTAGGCCGACTTCTTCATGTCGGTCGCTTCGAAGTTATTTCTAGTAATCCATTTTTGGGTAGGGCTGGCTAGGCCTCTTGCCATGAATTACTTTTTATAACTTTTTGTCATTTTGATCAGTCTGGTCTGACTTCTTCATGTCGGTCCATCCCAAGTTATAGCAATCCATTTTTTCTCAGACCTCATCCGGCCTCTTTCTATGGATTGCTTTTTATAACTTTTTGTTTCTTTGGTTGATTGGTCCGACTTCTTCATGCCGGTCCGTTCTTAAGTTATTTCTAGTAACCCATTTTTTAGTCAGGGCTGGCCAGGCCTTAGCTTTATGGATTACTTTTTATAACTTTGTCAATTTTATCTTGATCGGACGGTGAGTTTGATCATCACCTTGCCGACTTGTAGCTTTGTCTTGATCGAACAGTGAATTTGGTTTTCACTTTGTCGACCTTTGTCGAAATCAAACGATGAATTCGGTTTTCATCGTGGTCGGGCGGTGAATTTGTTTTTCACCTTGCCAACCTGTAGAGAGGCTTTGTAGAAGAAATCTGAAAAGTTTTATTCAAATAGAAAGTAGACAAATAGGAAAAATATATACATGTGGGTGTTTACCCTTCTAAGTTAGGCAGTTTATAGATCTTGGCTTGGTGCCTCGTTAAAAAACCTTCTTAGGAAAAATAGTGCACCTTGACCTAAGATCTTTATTACCTCCTAACTATAATACCTTCTTAGGTTGCAGGCTTGTCATGACCTTGGTAGCTATCGCCCCTCGAGTTCAGACAGCCTGCAGTAGCCTTTTCCCAGTACCTCTGTGACTCGGTAGGGTCCTTTCCAGTTAGCTGCTAGCTTCCCCTCTCCTGGTCGACTTGTTCCGATATCATTTCAGATTAGGATGAGGTCGTTGTTGGCAAAACTTCGTTGTACGACCTTCTGATTGTATCTTGAGGTCATTTGACGTTTTAACGCTTCCTCCCTGATCTGAGCACTTTCTCGGATTTCTGGAAGTAGGTCGAGCTCTTCTTTTTGAAGTTGGAAGTTAGCCTCTTCACTGTAGTGGATCATTCTGGGGGATCCTTCCTCGACCTTCACTGGGATCATTGCCTCCATTCCGTAAGCCAGTCGGAAAGGTGATTCCCTTGTGGTGGAGTGTGGAGTTGTTCGATATGTCCATAGGACTTGTGGGAGCTCTTCAGCCCAGGCTCCCTTTGCGTTCTGTAGTCTCCATTTTAACCCGGCTAATATGGCCTTTTTGGCAGCCTCTGCTTGTTCATTAGCCTGGGGGTGTTCTACAGACGTGAATTGGTGCTTTATTTTCAAGTCGGCTACCAACTTTTTGAAGCCTGCGTTTGTGAATTGGGTGCCATTATTTGTGGTAATGGAGTAAGGAACCCCAAACCTTGTGACAATGTTTCTATACAGGAATTTCTGACTTCTTTGAGCAGTGGCATTAGCTAGGGGTTCTGCTTCAATCCACTTGTTGAAATAATCTACCCCTACAATGAGGAACTTGACCTGTCCTGATCCTTGGGGGAAGGGCCCGAGGAGGTCGAGTCCTCATTTTGCAAATGGCCAGGATGAGGTTACGCTGATGAGTTCCTCTGGTGAGGCGATGTGGAAATTAGCGTGTTTTTGACATGGTGGACATGTCTTTACGAACTCTGTTGCTTCCTTTTGCAAAGTTGGCCAAAAGAATCCGGCTCGGAGTACCTTTTTGGCGAGAGCTCGTGCTCTGAGATGGTTGCCACAGATGCCATTGTGTACTTCTTCTAAAACCTCTTTTGTGTTGGAAGTCGGCACACATTTTAATAGGGGTGTTGAAATCCCTCTCCTGTATAAGATGTTATTTATGATGGTGTAGTATTGTGCCTCTCGCTTTAACCTCTTTGCCTCCTTCTTATCTGTAGGGAGTATCTCTGATTTGAGGTAGCTGATTATAAGAGTTATCCATCCTTGATCCTATCCTGCTATGGCTAGGACCTTTTCTTCTTCCAAAATTGACGGGTTCTGCAGTATTTCTTGGATGAAGCTTCTATTATTACCCGCTGGTTTGGTGTTGGCTAGTTTTGAGAGTGCGTCAGCTCGAGCATTTTGTTCCCGAGGTATGTGGCGGACCTTATATTCCCCAAGTTGTCCGAGCTATTCTCTCATTTTGTCCAGTTATTTTTTCATAGTAGGGTCTTTAGCTTGGTAGGTCCCTTCTGTTTGTGAGGTAACTACTTGTGAATCGCTGAAGATAATAAGCTTTTGAGCTCCTACCTCCTTGGCCAGCTTTAAACCAGCCAATAGTACCTCATACTCGGCCTGGTTATTGGAAGCAGGGAACTCGAACTTCAAGGAAAGTTTGATTTGGGTTCCTGATCGCTTTCTATTATCACACCTACCCCACTCCCAGTTTTATTTGAAGAGCCGTCTACATAGAGATTCCACTTTATAGGAGTTTCTGGGGTGTCAGTGTATCAGCAATAAAATCGGCCAAGTACTGAGTCTTTATGGCCGTTCGAGCTTCATACTGAAGATCGAATTCAGATAACTCGACTGCCCACTGTAGAATCCTTTCGGCTAAATCTGTCTTCTGTAAAATGCCTTTTATGGGCTGGTTAGTTCGAACCTTGATGGTGTGAGCTTGAAAATATGGGCGAAGTCGTCGAGACGTTAGTATGAGAGCGTAGGCGAACTTCTCTATCTTTTGATAATTCAATTTGGCCCCTTGCAAAGCTTTGCTGATGAAATAGATTGGTTGTTGCCCATTTTTGTCTTCTCTGACCAATGCTGAGGCTATTGGCCGATTTCTTACTGCGAGGTATAATACAAGTGGTTCTCCTTCCCGTGGTTGAGTTAGAATAGGTGGCTATCCCGGGAACCATTTGAAATCCTGGAAAGCCTGCTCTCACTCCGTTGTCCATTCAAACCTCTTTTCCTTCTTTAAAGTGGCGTAGAAGGGGAGAGACCTTATGGCCGATCCGGCTAGAAATCTAGACAAGGCTGCCAGTCTTTCGTTGAGTTGTTGTACCTCTTTGACGCAGGTCGGACTTTTCATGTCGAGTATTGCCCAACATTTCTCCGGGTTTGCCTCAATCCCTCTTTGTGTGAGCATGAAGCCCAAGAACTTGCCAACTTCTACTACAAAGGTGCATTTTACTGGATTGAGTCGCATACCGTGCCTTCTTATGGTGTCGAATACTGTGGTGAGATCGGATAGTAGCGACTCTTCATTCTGTGTTTTTACCAACATGTCATCTACATATACCTCCATGAGTTTCCCGATATGGTCTGTGAAGACTCTGTTCATTAATTTTTGGTAAGTAGCTCCTGCATTTTTGAGTCCAAATGGCATGACGACACAACAATAGTTTGCTTTTGGAGTTAGGAATGAGGTTTTTTCCTGATCGGGTGGATACATTGGGATTTGATTGTATCCTGAATAAGCATCCATGAATGAGAGGTACTTGTATCCAAAGGAGGCATCCACTAGAGTGTCGATATTTGGGAGTGGATAGGGATCTTTTGGGCAAGCTTTATTGAGGTCGGCATAATCAGTGCACATCCGCCATTTCCTATTTGACTTTTTCACCAAGACAACATTGGCTAGCCATAGGGGATATTTGACTTCTCTTATGAATTCTGCCTCCAGTAGAGCCTGTACCTGTTCTTCCACAGCTTGGGATCTTTTCGGTCCGAGCTTCCTACGCTTCTGCTGTACTGGACGAGATCCTGGGTATAGTGCCAGTTTATGGCACATTAGCTTAGGGTCTATGCCTGGCATGTCTGCGGCCCTCCATGCGAAGAGGTCAACATTATCCCTTAGGAACTGTGTCATGGGCTTCTTTACCTCTTTCTTTAGGGTTGCCCCAATATTTGTTGTTTTGTCCGGGGTGTCTCCGATCTGAACTTCTTCGATTTCGCCCTCAAGTTTTGGGCGAAGTTTTTCCCGACCTCGAACTCCCTCGAGTTCGATGGTGTGGATTTCTTCCCCTTTGCCTCTGAGGTTCAGACTTTCATTGTAACGGCGTCGCACTATTTTCTGATCTCCTTTTATCGTAGCAATCCCTTCTGGAGTTGGGAATTTCATGCATAGATGTGGAGTTGAAACTACTGCTGCGAGCTGATTCAATGTTGTCCGACTTATCAGGGCGTTGTAGGTTGAACTTATGTCGACTACAATGTAGTCTATGTTGAGTGTCCTTGATCGGGTTCCTTTTTCGAAGGTTGTGTGTAGTGAGATGTATCCAAGCGGTTGGATTGGAGTGTCTCCTAGTCCAAACAAGCTGTTCGAATATGCTCTAAGTTCTTTCTCCTACAAGCCGATTTTATCAAAGGCGGGTTTAAACAAGATATCCGCCGAGCTTCCTTGGTCCACCAGTGTGCGGTGGAGGTTTGCATTGGCTAATATGATAGTGATGACCATAGGATCGTCATGTCCTGGGATGATGCCTGCCGCGTCTTCTTGGGTGAAAGTAATAGTAGGGAGGTCGGGTGATCCTTCTCCTCCCTCGACATGGTATATTTCTTTGAGGTGCCTTTTGCGAGATGATTTTGAGATCCCCCCTCATGCGAATCCTCTGTTTATCATGTGGACGTGTCTCTCTGGGGTGTGAGGTGGTCGTTCTCTTCATCCGACCTCTTCGCCCCTTCTTCTTTTTCGAGGCTCATCTGATTTGTTGGTAAATATCGATCTAGTCATCCTTCTCTTACCAATTTCTCAATAACATTTTTTAAGTCGAAGCACTCATTGGTAGGATGTCCGTAGATTCGGTGATATTCACAGTATTCTATCCGATTTCCTCCCCCTTTCTTGCTTTTGAGTGGACGAGGTGGTGGTATCTTTTCAGTATGGCATACTTCTCGGTAAACATCCACAAGAGACACCCGGAGAGTGGTATAGTTGTTGTATTTTTTAGGCTTCTCGCTGTATTAATCTTTTTTTTTGTTGGACTCTTTATCCTTATCCCGGGAAGAGTAACAGAATCCGAATTTTGAGATCTCTCCTAGCCGAGAGCTTTCCTTCATGTTGATGTACTTCTCAGCTCGTTTCTGTACTTTATTCAGAGATGTTGGATGTTTCTTTGATATGGAGTGACTAAAAGGTCCTTCTCACAGGCCATTGATGAGACCCACAATGGCTGCTTCCGTTGGTAGGCTTTGTATGTCCAGGCATGCTTTGTTGAACCTCTCCATGTAGCTACGAAGACTCTCTCGATCTCCTTGCTTGATTCCTAATAGGCTTGGGGCGTGTTTGGCTTTGTCCTTCTGGATAGAAAATCGGGCAAGAAATTTCTTGGCCAGGTCGTCAAAACTTGTGATGGATCTGGGGGGAAAAGTGTCGAACTACTTAATTGCTGTCTTTGTCAGTGTTGTTGGGAAGGCTTTGCATCGAATAGCATCCGAGGCGTCGGTGAGATACATTCTGCTTCTAAAATTGCTGAGATGATGGCTTGGATCTAATGTGCCGTCGTACGGGGTCATGTCGGGAGCTTTGAAGTCCTTTGGGACTTTGGCTTTCATGATCTCTTTGGTGAATGGGTCTTGATCCTTGTGGGGGCTATCTTCATGACTGGATCGGGTAGTCTTGGTTTTGAGATCGGCTTCAAGCTTTAGGAGCTTGTCCTCTAACTCTCGGCGTCGCCTAGTTTCCCTTCGTAGGTCCCTCTTGGCTTCCTGTTGATGCTCGGCCTCTTTTTCAAGCTATTTGAGATGATCTTGTTGAGCTTGAAGCGCCTCCATGATTTCTGTGCTTGGCGAACTCTTGTCTTTGTTTGGCTGAGAAGTATCGTTTGGTGTGATGTCCGCATTCTTATGTGGCGTTCTGTTCTCTAAATCAGAATTGTGGTCATTGTCAAGGTTGTCCGCCATGATGATGGGATGACTTCTAGGTTTCCCGGCAACGGCGCCAATGTTCTGAGGGTTACCTGAAACTGTAGGTCGATCTCAGGCGAGATCTCTTTGTACTGGTCGGAGTTATTGTGTCTGACTTGTTGGGCTTAGTTGGTGATGCTGATCCTTCGTCACCGGAAGGTGGTAGTACCTGCAAGGGACTCCGATGCTTAAGTTAGCAAGGGTATTAAGCAGGTTTTTAGTAGAATCAGAGTATGAGTTATACCTGAGTGCTCCAGTGTATTTATAACGTTTGTAGGGTGACCTTTTCTGGAAATAAGATAGTTATCTTATCTTTATCTTTGAGTGGAGTTATCTTATCTTTAAGGGGAACCGCCTGATCTTTCTAGCTTTTGGTTGTCTTTAGATTTGGGCTGGGTTCCTCCATTTGGGCCTTTTTGGGCTCCTCCAATGATTTGGCCGATCTCTTTGAGAATAGATCAGGTAGTCTTGACCTGAAGAGGTCGGTCGACTCAGCCCGGGTGGTACATCTCGACCCAGGGCATGAACAGTAACCGTAGAAAAATGTGCAAATGATTACGAAAAGACACAACGCTTCAAGTTCATAAAAAACACGTCGAGTACCCGACCTAACCCTTAGAATGGCTGTATACCTGACGTGATGAACCCACATCATGAAATGTCAAATTTTACCTACAAATGGTTGAGTCCGATCGAATGAAGCTCAGTTTCAAGCAAAGGCACTGTTCATACCTTGACCTAAAAATACAGCCAGGCCCAAAATGAATGAAACCCAATTAAGAGATACATACCCAACCTCATAGAGGTCAGACACGGCGACAATGGTCTAGCCCTACTTATCTAAATAAATAACTGACTCCTAAGATATCTTCTAATAATCTAGAAGGGAGATCTCAACAATTTCCCTAAAAAAA
Organism: Arachis ipaensis; assembly: GCF_059453495.1. Taxonomy (NCBI): domain Eukaryota; kingdom Viridiplantae; phylum Streptophyta; class Magnoliopsida; order Fabales; family Fabaceae; genus Arachis; species Arachis ipaensis. The sequence goes on along the minus strand of NC_142442.1, from coordinate 113,521,892 downwards.
GAGAACAGATATCTACCATCAAAAGGTAGAACTATTCTAAAAGGTGGTTATCAATTCTACTATAAATACATTGATACTCTCGAGTATATTCAGAACCTAATCTACTAAAAAACCTGCTTAAAATTCCTGCTAACTTGAGTATCGGAGTTCATTGCAAGTACCACCCTCACCTCCTCACAAGGAACTTGGACGGCAGCACCTCGACATCGAAAGACATCGGATGTTGCCCTAAAAGAGCTTGAACTTCATATTCAACCCCAAAAGCAATCTAATTTCACATAACTCTCACGTAACTCTCGAAACAATTTTATACATTAGTAACTCACAAACTGATTAGTAGATATATGATTCTATTCATACATATTACAAGAGTATTGCAAATATTAAATATTTTAAAAATTAAATTAAAGTATGTTGTATATATGAACTTATATTTTGCTGGTTGTGCCATATTGACTATAAAAATTGCATTTTTGCGTATAGTTCATGAATTAATCATTCTATCGAGGTGATAGTGTATTAAATTTTCCTAAATACAAATACTAAAAATACTTTAAATTTCAAAGTGGTACTAAATTTATATTTTACAGATAAAATGTCATGTCTATAAAAACCGCAGTTCATATAATTTATGAAATAGTTACGTTATTTTAATGAGGTGACATCATATGGCATATTAGATTTTCTTCTTGAAAGAAATTAAACACTTTATGAACTAATTAATATTTATAATTTATCTTCAAAATCATTTCATATTTATATCCTAATATAAAAAAATTATTAGAATATTTAATGAAATATCAGGAGGATATAATTTTTTTTTTATCCACTCATCGTACATATGTCCAGATGCACCTTTTTTTCTTTTTATTCATTTTAGGGCTTATCCAAAAAAAAAAAAAAAAAAATAAAATAAAATAGGATATAAGTTATTTAATATCCATAAGATACTTGAACCCAAATATGATAAAATTAAAGGATAACAACAATAACGTTCTTTCTAGCAAAATACCTTGCTTAAGTAATAATATTTTTATTAAAAAAATATTACGTAAAATGTCATTATAAGAAAAACATTGAATACTATCGAATTTACTGTCAAATTTAGCATAACAAAATAGTGACGGATTTATCGGCGAATTTATCGATGGTGAAGGTGTCAAATTTGTCAGATTAAATTATTACCGACGGATTTACATTTCAAACGGTAAATTCACCGATAATAATTGGAGAAAAAAATAGGCACGTAAGTTACTATCGGATTTACCGTCGGATAAATCCGCTAATAAACCCATTTAGTGAAAATGCAGCTTTTTGGTGACAGCAATAGTTTGGCTCGGATTTTCCAATCCAACAGTAATTTTGTCCCAAATTTGAAGAGTGAACGTTCTCCCCCTTCATTTTGAATCTATGTCTCTCTCTCTCTCTCTGTGTCTCTCCTCTTTCTTCTCCCACACTCTCTCTAACCCTCTCCCTCCCCACTGCTTTGTCAGCCTCGCTGCCTCCTCAATCCATCTCTCTCTTCCCTTTCTTCTTCCACTCTTTCTCTAACCCTCTCCCTCCCCGTCACTCCGTTAGCCCTGCCGTCGCATCCTCTACGGCAACCCCTCTCCCTCTCGCCACCATCTAGTTCTGCCATCCACCACCAATAGCCACTACAAGAAAAATGTTGAATACTGTCAGATTTACCAAAAAAATCTGACGATAATATGTTTATCGTCGGAATTATCATCGAATTTATTCTGACAGTATAAATCTCATCGGTAATTGCTTACTGGTGGATTTTTTCGTTCGCAACTAATTATCGTTTGAATATTTTTGCTGGTAATTTTTACTGTCGAATTTTTTTTCTCTCGATAAATTTGACAGGAATATATTATTAATTAATAATTAAATTAATAACTATAGGTGAATTTATCCGACGGTAAACTTAAATTTTAAATTTAAAACAAAATTGTTTAAAAATTAATATATAATTTTAAATATTTAAATTTAATAATTTCTAAACTAATAAATTAAAAAATATAACACTACTTAACTCAGAAAATAATTAACTTAGATAATAATAAACTTAGAAAATTGACAACAATAAACAATAAGTCAATAAAATGTTTAATGGCCCCAAAAATAAATTAGACAATTAACAAAAATCAACTAATTAACTCAGAAAATTATTATAAACAGAAAACAATTAATTTTCTAAATAAATTGTCCCATCCATCTCTGTGTCTGCATTCTCTAGTAAATAAATTTCTGTTTTGTTTTCGTTAAATTTAGGTTTTAGGTGTTAATTAGTATTATAATTTAGTTAGAAATAATTTGTTTGTTTAGTAAATTTACGTGGTTAAGATAGGATTAGATTAGGTTATTAGACTTTTCTAAGTTCTAATGCTGTAATGATTTGATATTGTTGTTGTTGTGCCATTGATTTTGAATTGGAATTGAATTTAGTAAATTGGTGATACTCAAACTTGAATGCATATATTTCATATAGTTCAAGTTATTCTATTCAAATAGGCATATTGCTAAATACTTATAAAGTTGGTTAAACTTACTTTTATATAGGTCCATTTTTAGATCTTTAATTAATTTTTGTTTTATTTGATTTTAATAGAAAATATATTCTTTTAACTAAGTTTAACGTAGTTTATTTTGATTAAGCCTTTTGAATGATGTTGTGAATATGTTTAGTACACTTTTAATTAGTATGTTCTTTGAAGACAAGACGATAGGTAGAAGTGTTGCGGATCAGCCTTGTGGTCATGGTCCTGGTAGAGGGAGGGTTTCTGCCGGTACCCCTAGAAATTCAGGATCCTCTCTCTCTAATCTGACTACCCCAGTGACGTCACAAGTTATGGGTGTATCAAAACAGCTGTTCATCATGGTGCCTAACCCCAACTATGTCTCTCAACACCGCCTCCATCCGCTCAGCAGCCCACTGTCCCAGTGACACCACCTCCAGCGACGGACACCATGACATTGGAATCCTCTCACGGAAGCCAGCCAGCTGATGCCCCTGCACCACCTCCCATCGTACGGATGACGATTCAGCATGATGGTGAAAAAACGTAAGTACTACTTTAAGTCTTTTATATACTGAAAGTGTTTAATAGTTTGTTATTAGTGATTCTTGATTATTGATTCTAGTTCTAGTAGATTTAAAGTTGTAGGTTTGAACTGCTGAAAGTGTTTGATATATTCTAATTATTGATTTTTTATTATTGATTCTAGCTTAGTGGATTTAGTGGATTTATGGATGTTGCTTCTTGATTATTAACTGTTGTTCATTGATTATTGACAATTGGTGTTGTTTAAGTTAATTGTTTATGGATAGAGTTTGTGGAACATTCCAGTTATAGATAATATTCTGCCGAAATTTCTAAAAAAATTCTATATATTATGGTTATTTGCTTCTGAAGTCTTAATTTATATTTCCATATTGGTTTTTTGTGAATGTTTAATAGGTTTGTGCCAAACAACAACGCATGTACTCAGGAGATGACCAACGTCATCAAGCTGATGTACGACCATCCTTGCCCGAGCTACAAGAAGATCCCCTTTGAGACTAGAAAGCGATGGTTTCAGAAGTGGACGGTAAAAACTTAATATAGTCAAATCTTATTAGCTAGTTTATATCTTCTATTTTGTTTAATACGATATATTTTGATTAACTAATTCTAAAGTTTCTTTGTGCAGGTGAACTTTATATGGGATAAGGTGTACGATGCTCTCATTAGGAAGATATACGACCATCAAATGGGTAGGTGGATGCAACAAATGCTGGAGGATGTACATGAGAGGCATGACCACCTGACTTCTTGGCTCCGCCTGAAAATCAAGAAGGCTCTGTACATTCATTGGATGACCGATGAGGGGTTCAGGCATCAGCGTCACACAAACAGAGGTAATAGGACATCGGCCAAGTCGTCTTAAGTATACCGGCAGCTCAGCGACCTTCATGAAGACTAAGGCAAGACTGGTATGTAACTTCTCTAATTTTGTTATTAACTTAGTTATATTATTCGGCATATCATTAGTAGACATACTAGCATATTATTTCAATACAACATGTGTAGTCAAAGTTGTTGGATCACGATGCGATTTTAGCGGAGACCTTCAAGTACACCTACACTTTGAAGGAGTACAAAGAGAGATTTGCTTATCAGCGGTCTGCGGATCATTATGTGAGTAAATATCTGATCTTGTGATATAAAATTTTCAATTAACTATACAACTATCGTCCTAATCATAATAACATGTCTCACACGCTAGTGACTCTGCTGCTTCAGTCATCGATCCCAATGTAGTTTGGTGTGAGACCGCCTCAGCACTGTACAAGAACCATGTATACGAGCTGGGATCATTCTTTGCCAACAGCCTCCGACCTCCACATTGAGACCATTGTCTACCTCTGTCACCAGTCGAGCCATCAATCCCGAGAAGGGCATTGATTTGAGACTGCAGGTGTAGGAGCTCATCCTGAGCCTCCACGAATAGGCTCAGGAGCTGAATGAGACTCGAGAGAGGTATCAAAAGATCTTCACATGCGTAACAGACACAAATGAGCTCAGGCTGGAGTGGAGGGGGCAGCTGGAGCAGCTTCAGTGTAAAACCCAGTCAAACTATAATTAATTAAATAATAAATTAAATAGGAGCGAATATTGTTAGAAAATCTAGCAATCGGAATTTGATAATTTAAATGTGATATTTAGACTCAGTGAATTTTTTTGAGTCGAAAAATATAGTTTTCTACGTAAAAATACGCACTGGAATTTTGACCGGCAGTACCGGCTGAGATATGTCTGGTACTACAGCTGAGAAAATTGATTATAAGTAAATAAGGTTAAGAAATTAGGATTTATAATTAGGGAAGGTAGAAATATTTAAAATGCGATTTAAAGCACTAATCTTAAAGGTTTTATACCAAAATTGGGCCAACGAACTAAACCAAGTGAATTGGGCCCAAATGGACCCAAGCCCAGTATATATAAGCCTTAACTTAAGGCCATTCAGCAGCCACAACTCCCATTTAGTGGGTGAGGGCCGAAATTGAGAGAAGAGAGAAGAAAGGAGAAAACCTAATCCTAGTTCCAACTTCAAATCACCATAACTTGAGCTACGGAACTCTGATTGATGAGCCGTTTACGGCCACGCATCGCTCTTCTTATCTTCTTCGAGTCTATCTAAGTTTTGTGGTGAGTATCTAACTCTCCTCTGACCAGTTTCAATTTTCCTCTTATATTTTGAATTTGGTTTGGGTTTTGAAGAAATCTTGTGATTTTGGTTGTTTAGGAGTGCTCTAGTATGAGCTATTGGTGATATTCATCACAAAATTTCATGGGTTAAGGTAAAGAACCCTCTAACCCTTGTGATTTATCATTTTTATGAATCCTAGGTTGATGTATGTATGTGAAATTGGTTATGTTAGTGTATTTGGTGATTTTGGTGCACAATTGGGAGGTTGGTGTTGCTTGGGGAGCCTTGGTGAGGCTTGGAGCTAAGGGTTGGTGGAGACTCTCAAGAAGAAGCTCAATTATTTTGGCTATAAGAGGTACGGTTAAAGTTTCATTTAAGTACCATGTGGTGTGATGAGAATTCCTAGGCTAGATGCTCCTAGGATAAGTTTGGATTGTGTAAATGGTTGGTATTAATATGCATAGTTGATATGTAATGTAAATTAATGATTAGATTGAGAATTGTGTAAATTGTATGTTTGGTGTGTTGAGAATTTGATGAATTGGATAATGAGTATTGGTTTGTGGAATATACATGTAAATTGTGAATTTGGGCCGGAGGCCGTGAATTTTGGGCCGGAGGCCGGGAAGAGGTAGGGAAGGTAAGTTGATATGTGTATTGTGTGATGATATAAGAGATTGAATGGATTTTAGATATTAAATATGTGAATAATTGGTTTGATTATTGAATAATAAGGTTTGAGGAATTGAGGTGTGGAAATTGATAGTTTTGGGTGAAATTGTGTAGATGAGGTAGGTTTGATTTTGGTTGAGTGTAATTATGTAGATGTGGTTGGGTTGTGGCCATTTGGATGAGTAGAAATGAATTTGGCTTGTGAACATTGGAAAAATTGGTGATTTCTATTTTTGGGTAAAAATTAAATTTTGACCAACTTTGGCGGTCCGTAACTCGGTCCACAGAGTTTGGAATTCTTCAAAATTAGATTTTTATGAAAGTTTATTCAACGATCTTTCCAAAGGTTCAGAAATAGTTGAAAAAGAAATTTTGTAGTAGAAGTTATGTGTGTTGGAAGTTTGGGGTTTGAAAATGCAATTTTGCAGCTTTTTAACTTAGTAAAAGTTTTGGAAAATTGTGCTTCCACGCGTACGCGTGGCCGACACGCACGCGTCAGTCTCGATTTTTACTCACCCACACGTGCGCCTGGCCGACGCGTACGCATCACTGCACTGATGCGAATGCCCCATAGAAAATCTCGAGAGTTGTGTGGGTACTGTGCTGGTTTTGTGCGAGGAGCACTGATGAGCGGATAATTTATACGTTTTTTGGCATTATTTTTACATAGTTTTCAGTATGATTTAGTTAGTTTTTAGTATATTTTTATTAGTTTTTAATTAAAATTCACATTTCTGGAATTTACTATGAGTTTGTGTATTTTTCTGTGATTTCAGGTATTTTCTGGCTGAAATTGAGGGACTTGAGCAAAAATCATATTCAGAGGTTGAAGAAGGACTGCAGATGCTGTTGGATTCTGACCTCCCTGCACTAAAAGTGGATTTTCTGGAGCTTCAGAACTCCAAATGGCGCGCTCTCAATTGCGTTGAAAAGTATACATCCAGGGCTTTCCAGCAATATTTAATAGTCTATACTTTGATTAAGGATAGATGACGTAAAGTGGCATTGAACGCCAGTTCCATGCTGCATTCTGGAGTCAAATGCCAGAAACAGGTTGCAAAGTGGAGTTAAACGCCAGAAACAGGTTACAAACTGGCGTTCAACTCCAAGAGAAGCCTCTACACGTGTAAAGCTCAATGCTCAGCCCAAGCACACACCAAGTGGGCCCCAGAAGTGGATTTCTACATCATTTACTCAATTCTGTAAACCCTAGTAACTAGTTTAGTATAAATAGGACTTTTTACTATCATGTTTACATCTTTGGATCATCTTTGATTAGTTTTATGCTATCTTAGACTTTTGTGAGGGCTGGCCATTCAGCCATGCCTGAACATTTATCACTTGTGTATTTTCAACGGTAGAGTTTCTACACACCATAGATTAAGGTGTGGAGCTCTGCTGTTCCTCAAAGATTAATGCAAAGTACTACTGTTTTTCTATTCAATTCAACTTATTCCGCTTCTAAGATATTCATTCGCACTTCAATATGATGGATGTGATGATCATGACAGTCATCATCATTCTCAACTTATGAACGCGCGCCTGACAACCACTTCCGTTCTACCTTAGATTGAATGGATATCTCTTGGATATCTAATACAGGGGACCGAGTCCGAGTTATTAGTGTCTTCGTGGTATAAGTTAGAACCCATGGACGGCCATTCTTGAGAATCCGAAAAGTCTAAACCTTGTCTGTGGTATTCCGAGTAGGATTTAGGGATTGAATGACTGTGACGAGCTTCAAACTCGCGAGTGCTAGGCGTAGTGACAGACGCAAAAGGATCAATGGATCCTATTCCAGTATGATCGAGAACCGACAGATGATTAGCCATGCAGTGACAGCGCATTGGACCATTTTCATTGAGAGGAAAGGTGGCCATTGACAACGGTGATGTCTAACATACAGCTTGCCATGGAAAGGAGTAGGAAGGATTGGATGAAGACAGCAGGAAAGCAGAGGTTCAGAGGGACGAAAGCATCTCTATACGCTTATCTGAAATTCTCACCAATGAATTACATAAGTACCACTATCCTATTATATATTTTATTTATCTTTTACTTATCAATTCATAAAATCAGTTGAATCTGCCTGACTGAGATTTACAAGGTGAACATAGCTTGCTTCAAGCCGACAATCTCCGTGGGATCGACCCTTACTCACGTAAGGTTTATTACTTGGACGACCCAGTGCACTTGCTGGTTAGTTGTACGAAGTTGTGAAACAGAATTAAGAACATGAACGTGCATATTGAGTTTTTAGCGCCGTTACCAAGGAAGGAATGATCACGATTTCGCACACAAAGTTTTTGGCGCCGTTGCCGGGATTGTTCGAGTTTGAACAACTGACGGTTCATCTTGTTTCTCAGATTAGGTAATTTTATTTTAATTTTTAGCTTTTTATTTCTTATTTTCGAAAAATACAAAAAAATTTCTTCTTTTTTCGTTTTCCCCAATTAAATTTCAAAAAAAAAATAAAAAAAATTTACAAAATCATAAAATCAAAAATATTTTGTGTTTCTTGTTTGAGTCTAGAGTCAATTTTTAAGTTTGGTGTCTTGCATGTGTTTTTTTTTTCTCAAGAATTTTCAAAAATTCATCATATGTTCTTCATGATCTTCAAGTTGTTCCTGGCCAGTCTTCTTGTTTGATCCTCTTATTTTCTTGTTTTGTGTCTTTACTTGTTTTTCATATGCATTTTCAATTTGTTAGTGTCTAAAGTTTGCAAATTTCTAAGTTTGGTGTCTTGCATGTTTTTCTTTTCTTGAAAATATTCAAAAATAAGTCTTGATGTTCATCTTGATCTTCAAAGTGTTCTTGGTGTTCATCTTAACATTCATAGTGTTCTTGCATGCATTAGTTGTTTTGATTCATAATTTTTATGTTTTGTGTCAATTTTATGTTTTTCTCTCTCTCATCATTAAAAATTCAAAAATAAAAAATATCTTTCCCTTTTTCTCTCTAAAAATTTCGAAAATTTGGATTGACTCTTTCAAAAATTTTTAAAATTTAGTTATTTCTTATGAGTCAAATCAAATTTTCAATTTAAAAATCTTATCTTTTTCAAATCTTTTTCAAAAATCAAATCTTTTTCATTTTTCTTTCATAAATTTTCGAAAATTCCAAAATGATTTTCAAAAATCTTTTTCTTATTTTGTTTCATAATTTCAAATCTTTACTAACAATTATTAAGAAAGGTTTAATCTTTAAATTTCAAAATCATATATTTTTAGTTTCTTGTTAGTCAAGTAATCAACTTTAATTTTCAAAATCAAATCTTTTTAAATCTCTTATTCAAATCTTCTTCAAAATAAGTTTCAATCACATCTTTTTCAAAATCAATTTCAAAATCTTTTCTAACTTCTCCCCTAACCTCTTATCTTTTTAAAATTGATTTTCAAATCTTTTTCAATCAATCTTATCTTTTTGTTTCAATCATATCTTTTTCAATTTCAATCATATCTTTTTCAAAACTGTCCAACTAACTCTCTACCTTTAATTTTCGAAAATCCCTTCCCTCTTTTTCAAAATTTCGCTTTAATTAACTAATTGTTCTAATTTTAATTTATTTTAATTTCAATTTTAATTTTCGAATTTTAAATTTAAATTTAAAATATTTTTATTTTATTTTGTTAAATTTTCGAATTCTTCTCTCATATCTAATCTCCTTCTATTTATTTATTCATCCATTGACACTTCTATCCTCACCCTTGTGTTTGGATTCTCATCTTTTCCTTCTTCTATCCTTACTTTCTTCTACTCACATAAAGGAATCTCTATACTGTGACATATAGGATTCAATATTTTCTTTTGTGTTCTCTTCTTTTTCATATGAGCAGGAACAAGGATAAGAACATTCTTGTTGAAGCTGATCCTGAACCTGAAAGGACTCTGAAGAGGAAGCTAAGGGAAGCTAAAGCACAACTCTCTGGAGAAAATTTGACAGAAATTTTCGAAAAAGAAGACAACATGGCCAAAAATAATAACAATGCAAGGAAGATGCTTGGTGACTTTACTGCACCAAATTCTAATTTACATGGAAGAAGCATCTCAATTCCTGCCATTGGAGCAAACAACTTTGAGCTTAAACCTCAATTAGTTTCTCTGATGCAACAGAACTGCAAGTTTCATGGACTTCCATCTGAAGATCCTTTTCAGTTCTTGACTGACTTATTGCAGATCTGTGATACTGTTAAGACCAATGGTTGATCCCGAGGTCTACAGGCTTATGCTTTTCCCGTTTGCTATAAGAGACAGAGCTAGAGTATGGTTGGACTCTCAACCTAAAGATAGCCTGAACTCTTGGGATAAGTTGGTCACGGCTTTCTTAGCCAAGTTCTTTCCTCCTCAAAAGCTTAGTAAGCTTAGAGTGGATGTTCAAACCTTCAGACAGAAAGAAGGTGAATCCCTCTATGAAGCTTGGGAGAGATACAAGGAACTGACCAAAAAGTGTCCTTCTGACATGCTTTCAGAATGGACCATCCTGGATATATTCTATGATGGTCTGTCTGAGCTATCAAAGATGTCACTGGACTATTCTGCAGGTGGATCCATTCACCTAAAGAAAATGTCTGCAGAAGCTCAAGAACTCATTGACATGGTTGCAAATAACCAGTTCATGTACACTTCTGAGAGGAATCCTGTAAGTAATGGGACACCTCAGAAGAAGGGAGTTCTTGAAATTGATACTCTGAATGCCATATTAGCTCAGAACAAAATATTGAATCAGCAAGTCAATATGATTTCTCAGAGTCTGAATGGAATGAAAGCTGCATCCAACAGTACTCAAGAGGCATCTTCTGAGGAAGAAGCTTATGATCCCGAGAACCCTGCAATAGCAGAGGTAAATTACATGGGTGAACCCTATGGAAACACCTATAATTCCTCATGGAGAAATCACCCAAATTTCTCATGGAAGGATCAACAAAAGTCTCAACAAGGCTTTAATAATGGTGGAAGAAACAGGCTTAGCAATAGCAAACCTTTTCCATCATCCACTCAGCAACAGACAGAGAATTCTGAGCAGAATCCATCTAGCTTAGCAAATATAGTCTCTGATCTATCTAAGGCCACTTTAAGTTTCATGAATGAAACAAGGTCCTCCATTAGAAATTTGGAGGCACAAGTGGGCCAGCTGAGTAAAAGAGTCACTGAAACTCCTCCTAGTACTCTCCCAAGCAATAAAGAAGAAAATCCAAAGAGAGAGTGCAAAGCCATTGATTTAATCATCATGGCCGAACCTACAAGGGAGGAGGAGGACGTGAATCCTAGTGGGAAAAACCTCCTGGGACGTCCAGTGATCAATAAGGAGTTTCCCTTTGAGGAACCAAAGGAATCTGAGGCTCATCTGGAGACCATAGAGATTCCATTAAACCTCCTTATGCCATTCATGAGCTCTGATGAATACTCTTCTTTTGAAGAGAATGAGGATGTTACTGAAGAGCAAGTTGCCAAGTACCTTGGTGCAATCATGAAGTTGAATGCCAAATTATTTGGTAATGAGACTTGGGAAGATGAACCTCCCTTGCTCATCAATGAACTGAGTGATCTGGATCAACTGAAATTACCTCAGAAGAAACAGGATCCTGGAAAGTTCTTAATACCTTGTACCATAGGCACCATGACCTTTGAGAAGGCTCTATGTGACCTTGGGTCAGGGATAAACCTCATGCCACTCTCTGTATTGGAGAAACTGGGAATCTTTGAGGTGCAAGCTGCCAGAATCTCATTAGAGATGGCAGACAACTCAAGAAAACAGGCTTATGGAAAAGTAGAGGACGTGCTAGTAAAGGTTGAAGGCCTTTACATCCCTGCTGATTTCATAATCCTAGATACTGGGAAGGATGAGGATGAATCCATCATCCTTGGAAGACCTTTCCTAGCCACAGCAAGAGCTGTGATTGATATGGACAGAGGAAAATTGATCCTTCAACTGAATGAGGACAACCTTGTGTTTAAAACTCAAGGATCTCCTTCTGTAACCATGGAGAGGAAGCATGAAAAGCTTCTCTCACTGCAGAGTCAACCAAAGCCCCCACAGTCAAACTCTAAGTTTGGTGTTGGGAGGCCACAACCAAACTCTAAGTTTGGTGTTGAACCCCAACAACCAAACTCTAAGTTTGGTGTAGGGAGGTCCCAACCTTGCTCTGATTATCTGAGGCTCCATGAGAGCTCACTGTCAAGCTATTGACATTAAAGAAGTGCTTATTGGGAGGCAACCCAATGTTATTTAATCATTTTTATTTTATTTTCTCTTTGTTATTTTATGTTTTATTAGGTTGATGATCATGTGGAGTCACAAAAACTAATAAAAAATCGAAAACAGAATGAAAAACAGCATTAAAAACAGCACACCCTGGAGGAAGGGTTTACTGGCGTTTAAACGCCAGTAAGGAGCATCTGGCTGGCGTTTAACGCCAGAACAGAGCATGAAACTGGCATTAAATGCCAGAAACAAGCAGCAGTCTGGCATTTAAATGCCATGATTGCACCCAGAGGAAAGCTGGCATTAAACGCCAAAAACAAGCATCAGACTGGTGTTTAACGCCAGAAACATGCTATAGACTGGTGTTGAACGCCCAAAACAAGCATGGAAGTGGCGTTTAACGCCAGAAATATGCTGCAGTCTGGCGTTAAATGCCAGGATTGCATGTATAGGACATTTTACACGTCTAAAAGGTGCAGGGATAAGAAATCCTCAAACACCTCAGGATTTGTGGATCCCACAGGATTCCCTTAGGATCTGCGGACCCCACAGGATCCCCACCTACTTCTCTCCTCTTGACACCTTTCTATAACTCTCTTCCCCAAATACCCCTCACCAATCAACTCAATCACTCTTCCCCATCACCCCCTCACCACTCACATCCATCTTCTCTTCCCTATAAACCCCACCTACCTTCAAATTCAAAATATTTTCCCTCCCAAACCCAACCCTAAATGGCCGAACCCTAAACCCCTCCCCACTTCTATATAAACCCCTCATTCCTTCTTCTATTTCACACAACACAACCCTATCTTCTTCTACTTGGCCGAAACCTACTATCTCTCCCTCTCCTCCATTTCTCTTCTTCTTCTACTTCTTTCTTTCTTCTTTTGCTCAGGGACGAGCAAACATTTTAGGTTTGGTGTGGTAAAAGCATAGCTTTTTGTTTTTCCATAACCATTTATGGCACCTAAGACCAGAGAAACCTCTAGAAAGAGGAAAGGGAAGGCAATTGCTTCCACCTCTGAGTCATGGGAGATGGAGAGATTCATCTCAAAAGTCCATCAAGACCACTTCTATGAAGTTGTGGCCAAGAAGAAAGTGATCCCTGAGGTTCCTTTCAAGCTCAAGAAGAATGAGTATCCGGAGATCCGACTTGAAATCCAAAGAAGAGGTTGGGAAGTTCTCACCAACCCCATTCAACAAGTCGGGATCCTAATGGTTCAAGAGTTCTATGCAAACGCATGGATCACTAGGAACCATGATCAAAGTGTGAACCCGAATCCAAAGCATTGGCTCACCATGGTTCGGGGGAAATACTTATATTTCAGTCCAGAAAAATGTAAGGCTGGCATTCAACTTGCCAATGATGGAAGAGAACGCACGCCCCTACACAAGAAGGGTCAACTTTGATCAAAGGTTGGACCAAGTCCTCATAGACATATGTGAGGAAGGAGATCAATAGAAAATTGACTCAAGAGGCAAGCCGATTCAATTAAGAAGGCATGACCTCAAACCAGTGGCTAGGGGATGGCTAGAGTTCATTCAACGCTCAATCATTCCTACTAGTAACCGGTCTGAAGTTACTATAGACCGGGCCATCATGATCCATAGTATCATGACTGGAGAAGAGGTGGAAGTTCATGAGATTATACCTCAAGAACTCTACAAGGTGGCTGACAAGTCCTCCATTTGGGCAAGGTTAGCCTTTCCTCACCTCATTTGCCACCTCTGCAATTCGGCTGGAATTGACATAGAGGGAGACATCCTCATTGAAGAGGACAAGCCCATCACTAAGAAAAGGATGGAGCAGATAAGAGATCATGAACCTCAACATGAGCATGAGGAAATTCCTCACCATGAAATCCCTGAGATGCCTCAGGGGATGCACTTTCCTCCACAGAATTATTGGGAACAAATCAACACTTCCCTAGGAGAACTAAGTTCCAACATGGGACAGCTAAGGGTGGAGCACCAAGAGCACTCCATCATCCTCCATGAGATTAGAGAAGATCAAAGAGCTATGAGGGAGGAGCAATAAAGACAAGGAAGAGACATAGAGGAGCTCAAAAGTACCATTGGTTCTTCAAGGAGAGGAAGACGCCACCCTCACTAAGGTGGACTCATTCCTTAATCTCCTTGTCTATTTATTTTACTGTTTTTCGATTTTTGAGCTTTATGTTTTATTTATGTTTGTGTCTTTACTATATGATCACTAGTGTCTAAGTGTCTGTGCCTTAAAGTTATGAATATGAATCCATCACCTCTCTTAAATGAAAACTATTTTAATTACAAAAGAACAAGAAGTACATGGTTTCGAATTCATCCTTGAAACTAGTTTAATTATTTTGATGTGGTGGCAATACTTTTTGTTTTCTGAATGTATGCTTGAACAGTGCATATGTCTTTTGAAGTTGTTGTTTATGAATGTTAAATATGTTGGCTCTTGAAAGAATGATGAAAAGGAGAAATGTTATTTGATAATCTAAAAAATCATAAAAATGATTCTTGAAGCAAGAAAAAGCAGTAAATACAAAAGCTTGCAAAAAAAATGCGAAAAAAAAGAGAAAAAGAAAAAGAAAAAGTAAGCAGAAAAAGCCAAAAGCTCTTTAAACCAAGAGGCAAGAGCAAAAAGCCAATAGCCCTTAAAACCAAAAGGCAAGGGTAAATAAAAAGGATCCAAGGCTTTGAGCATCAGTGGATAGTAGGGCCTAAAGGAATAAAATCCTGGCCTAAGCGGCTAAACCAAGCTGTCCCTAACCATGTGCTTGTGGCGTGAAGGTGTCAAGTGAAAACTTGAGACTGAGCGGTTAAAGTCGAGGTCCAAAGCAAAAGAAAGAGTGTGCTTAAGAACCCTGGACACCTCTAATTGGAGACTCTAGCAAAGCTGAGTCACAATCTGAAAAGGTTCACCCAGTTATGTGTCTGTGGCATTTATGTATCCGGTGGTAATACTGGAAAACAAAGTGCTTAGGGCCACGGCCAAGACTCATAAAGTAGCTATGTTCAAGAATCAACATACTGAACTAGGAGAATCAATAACACTATCTGAATTCTAAGTTCCTATAGAAGCCAATCATTCTGAACCTCAATGGATAAAGCGAGATGCCAAAACTATTCAAGAGGCAAAAAGGTACAAGTCCCGCTCATCTGATTGGAGCTAAGTTTCATTGATATTTTGGAATCTATAGTATATTCTCTTCTTTTTATCCTATTTGATTTTCAGTTGGTTGGGGACAAGCAATAATTTAAGTTTGGTGTTGTGATGAGCGGATAATTTATACGCTTTTTGGCATTGTTTTTACATAGTTTTCAGTATGATTTAGTTAGTTTTTAGTATATTTTTATTAGTTTTTAATTAAAATTCACATTTCTGGACTTTACTATGAGTTTGTGTATTTTTCTGTGATTTCAGGTATTTTCTGGCTGAAATTGAGGGACTTGAGCAAAAATCAGATTCAGAGGTTGAAGAAGGACTGCAGATGCTGTTGGATTCTGACCTCCCTGCACTAAAAGTGGATTTTCCGGAGCTACAGAACTCCAAATGGCGCTCCCTCAATTGCGTTGGAAAGTAGACATCCAGGGCTTTCCAGAAATATATAATAGTTTATACTTTGATTAAGGATAGACGACGTAAACTGGAGTTGAATGCCAGTTCTATGCTGCATTCTGGAGTCAAACGCCAGAAACAGGTTGCAAAGTGGAGTTAAATGCCAGAAACAGGTTACAAACTGGCATTCAACTCCAAGAGAAACCTCTACACGTGTAAAGCTCAATGCTTAGTTCAAGCACACACCAAGTGGGCCCCAGAAGTGGATTTTTGCATCATTTACTCAATTCTGCAAACCCTAGTAACTAGTTTAGTATAAATAGGACTTTTTACTATCATGTTTACATCTTTGGATCATCTTTGATTAGTTTTATGCTATCTTAGACTTTTGTGAGGGCTGGCCATTCGGCCATGCCTGAACATTTATCACTTGTGTATTTTCAACGGTAGAGTTTCTACACACCATAGATTAAGGTGTAGAGCTCTGCTGTTACTCAAAGATTAATGCAAAGTAATACTGTTTTTCTATTCAATTCAACTTATTCCGCTTCTAAGATATTCATTCGCACTTCAATATGATGGATGTGATGATCGTGATAGTCATCATCATTCTCAACTTATGAACGCGTGCCTGACAACCACTTCCGTTCTACCTTAGATTGAATGGATATCTCTTGGATATCTAATACAGGGGACCGAGTCCGAGTTATTAGTGTCTTCGTGGTATAAGTTAGAACCCATGGACGGCCATTCTTGAGAATCCGGAAAGTCTAAACCTTGTTTGTGGTATTCCGAGTAGGATTCAGGGATTGAATGACTGTGACGAGCTTCAAACTCGCGAGTGCTGGGAGTAGTGACAGACGCAAAAGGATCAATGGATCCTATTCCAGTATGATCGAGAACTGACAGATGATTAGCCATGCAGTGATAGCGCATTGGACCATTTTCACTGAGAGGACATGTGGGCATTGACAACGGTGATGCCTAACATACAGCTTGCCATGGAAAGGAGTAGGAAGGATTGGATGAAGACAGCAGGAAAGCAAAGGTTCAGAGGGACGAAAGCATCTCTATACGCTTATCTGAAATTCTCACCAATGAATTACATAAGTACTACTATCCTATTTTATATTTTATTTATCTTTTACTTATCAATTCATAAAATCAGTTGAATCCGCCTGATTGAGATTTACAAGGTGACCATAGTTTGCTTCAAGCCGACAATCTCCGTGGGATCGACCCTTACTCACATAAGGTTTATTACTTGGACGACCCAGTGCACTTGCTGGTTAGTTGTACGAAGTTGTGAAACAGAATTAAGAACATGAACGTGCGTATTGAGTTTTTAGCGCTGTTACCAAGGAAGAAATGATCACAATTTCGCACACCAAGCACAAAATGCACCCACCCATACGCGTGGCTGATGCGTACGCGTCGCTTTGCTTTTCTGATTACCATGCATGCACATGGGCGACGGGCACGCGTCACTTTGTTTTTCTGACTTCCACGCGTGTGCGTGGGCGACGCGCACGCGTGACCCTTTTTTCAGCAAAAGTTGATTTTTGAGTGTTTAAAGCCGAATTTCAATCTTTTAAGCCTCCATTCTAATCCTCTAAGTCTTAAATCTTTATAGTATGCCTAGTATTGAAAAGAAGCTAGGATATGTGGTAACTTGTGGATGAAGTAAAGTGAGAATCAATGATAAATGATGAGTATTGATAATTGTATGAGTTATTGAGAGTGTTAATGAAAGTGAGGTGTATGCCGTGAGCCGAAGGGCTGTATTTAATGATGATTATTGGCTGGTTATGGGTTATGTTATGAGCTGGATGGCTATGATAAATATTGAATTATGGCTGGAAATGTAAATATGATTTTGAATGATTGTTTTATCTTGAGCTCTCTTTCTCGAAAGTGCGACCCCAGAGAAATGAAGGAAGGTGAGGATCCCCTCCCTGTTCTTTCTGGTATTGTAAAATCACCCCCCCAGCGAGATGGTGGGAGGCTAGGATTGCCTCCTTAGTTCCTCCTGGGCATATGAGAACGTACCTCCTGGGTAGATGCCAGGGTTATGGTTGGGCCCCACTTGCTCCAGGTCAGAGATTGTGATGCCTTGGTAGTAGCAAGGGTTGTGGTTCGTCCCACTTGCTCTGGGTCAGAGATTGTGATGCCTGGGTAGTAGCAAAGGTTGTGGTTCGTCCCACTTGCTTCGGCTCAGAGGTTGTGACACCTGGGTAGTAGCGGCAGTAGTGGTGATTCCACTCATTCCAGGTTGAGCTTTTGAACACCTGCCTGGGTAGATGCAGTGGCATTGATCCACTTGCTCCGGGATGTGGTGAGACATACCTGCCTGGGTAGATGCAGTAGAGTGATTTCACTTGCTTCGGGTTTAGTTTTCAGACTCCTGGGGTAGATGCAGTGGTTAGCCCCCACCTGCTCCCAGTCGAGTATGATTTGAGATTTGTGAAATTATCTGAGTTTCGAATTTTCTTGGATAGATGCAGTGGGTCGGCTCCACTTGCTCCAGGTTGAGATACGAGATTCTGTTGACCCTATGTCATAAGTGTGGCCGGACACTGTGAAAGTTCCGGATGAGCTCGCCCCCATGAATAAACACCAGTGTGGGTGTTCTATGATTATGATAATGATTGTGAATAAATCGAGTTGGGGATGCACGACAGAGGGACAGTCCAATGGTTAGCTACCAGGACTTGTCGGGCTGGCTTTATAACCGACAGATGAGACTCATCAGCCATAAGGCAGGCATACATCATTTGCATATGTTTAAATTGTTTGGGTTTGCCTATTTGTTTGGATTGCTATATCATATATGCTATGTTACCTGACTATATGCTATCTGTTATACTTGTACCTTAATTGTGTATTACTTGTCTGTATTAATTGTGTTTGTACAACTGAAAGGTCCCTCATGCTGGTGTCGGTTGATGCTGAGGGTTGTTCTTGTTGAGATGGAATAATGATATGATTAATTTAAAATGATGATTACTGAATGTGACAATTTGAGTTCCCTGGGTAGATGCAGTGAAGTGATTTCACTGCTCCAGGTTGATATTGAGATAATTTGAGTTCCTTGGGTAGACGCAGTGAAGTAATTTCACTTACTCCATTTGAGAATATGAAGTATTGATATAGAATTGCTAAGACAAAGTAACTGGTGATGGTTTGGATTATGATTCTGATTCTGATTTGTCGGAGAGTTAAAAAGTTGGGAAGCATAAGGAATATGAATCAGATTTAGCATTGCCTTATGACAGTTGCCTATTCATGGATTAGCGAGAACATAGGATGAATATTTGGTGAAAGGAAGTTTAGGATGCTTAGTGAGTTTTCATTACAATGCATTGTATTTATTTGGCACTTTTACCGTACTGGGAATCCATGGGTCGGGGGTTCTCATTCCGTATATATCTCTTATTTTTCAGATGCAAGTCCAGGTGCTCAGAAGTGAGCTATGGTTCATCTGAGAGGTGGCGAAGATCTTTATATTCTCTACTTTATATTTTTCTTAGAATCTCTCCATCTTTATTTGGAAAAGCTTATATTATGTATTGGACTCTTTTGAACTTACCTATAGAGGCTCTTATGTTTCTTTTGGGAGAGATTAGGAGATACTGTTGTCAACTACTTTCATACTATACCCTAGCCGGCCTAAACTTCGCGGGTCGCGACTAGTGTCTATTTACTTATGTTATATATTTATATACTATTCTTCTCTTATTCTCCTTTATGCCTTTATCTGTATATCGTTTTCGACTTCACGCTTTATCTTTTAGTTGCCGATGCATGAGTGATACGTCTTCGCGATTTTATCTTTACTCTTTTCAAGCTTCTGGATTAATACTCCTTTCAATTATACTTATAAACTATGTATTAAAAATCCACCTTGAGAGTCGTACCATCTTATTATCATTGACTTATGACTCGAGCATAAGGATTTGAATATTAGGGTGTTACATGCAGCGGATGGACCAGCAGATGGTAGTGTACCAGGCTCAGATGCGCACCAGTGGCAGCGGCGCTACTGGTGGGACACAGACATCACCACTTTCTCCGCCGCCTTAGTAGGACCACAGGAATGACGACGACGGTGACTACTAGGATCTTTAGTGATTAGGGCTTTATTTTATTGTTTCATTGTATTTGATTTATATGAGTTTTAATTTATTTGAACATTTGATATTTAATATTACATAATTGGTTTCTATTATTTATAATTTGACCACTAATTGTGTGAAAAATAAATTTAAATAAAAAATTAAAATTAAAAAAAAATTACGTCATAATATTTTAAAAAAAAATTGACATTAGTGTCGGATTTGTCGAGGGCATAATCCGACGGTAATAGTGCGAAAAACAGGATATTATGGCGCCAACGTTACCGTCGAAAAAATCCGTCGGTAACCAAATGGTTTTTTGGGCTGGTAATCTGTGGCAGAATCCAATGGTAATTACCGTTGGACAAAAAAAATCGACAGTAACTTATTACCTGCAAGGTTTATACCGTCAAATTCCTTTCGACGATAAATCCGTCGGTAATTAATTTACTGTCAAATTTTTATTCATTTTTTCAACGGTACTCAGCAATTTTGTTGTAGTGGTTCTTAATATTAACTATTTAGTATATGAGCCTTTTCGATATTAACTTGTTTACAGGTTTAAGAAAAATTCGATATATTTTTATTTTGTTCAACTGTTTAAAATCATTCTAAAAAAATCAATCAAAATCATTCCATCAATAAGACTATATCCAAAGTTATCACATAATTACTAATATAGTATAGTTTGTTAATAAATTCAAATGCAATACCTATTTCTTTATAAAGAAACAAAACTCTAAATAATAAAGGCAAGGAGTAATAAATTCTACAAAATACAATTGTTTAGCAAAGAACTCTATCACCCCTTCCGCAACTTCGTAACGAATCTTTCTATTTGTATTTCTAAAAAGGGTTGTGAAATTTTGGGGTGAAAACAAATTCACATATTCTTAGTAGAGAATGTGAATCCCGTAAAATTAAAGAATAAAATGTAAATAATTAATTTAAATCTCAAGAATATTTATTCCTATTAAATCTTTAAAATCTTTTAAAGCTACTTTAAACAATTAATTACTTTCTTCAAATTATAATTCTTAAAATAAATCTTAGTCCACATTAATCTTTAACATATTGGTAAAGTAACAAACACAAGCAAGTCACTCAATACAAATATACAAATAAATCACACTTAAACCAATTAGCAAGGAATTCACAATAACATATCACAATAAGACAAAGCACACCCAAGCAATTTATATAAATGCATATGATGAATATCTATCCTAAGCAGGCCATGAGCTCACGTGTCAGTTTACACCTTACAACTCGACATTACCTAGGAATAAGTCCTAGATATAGCTTTCCAGTTGTATCAGTTGCATACAAGTCGTATGACCAAAGCCACATCGGTTAACATTAAGTCGTATAGCTGAAGCCACATTAGTTGACTTCAACCTTTTTTTTATAGTTATGCGTACCCTTAAATAGCATTTCTTAGTTTGTGGGCGTCTCTACTATACATTTGGCACTAAGACCCAATCAATATTCACCTTTTAGCTTTCCTTTCTTTGTAAATCTTTTTCAGTTCCTTTCTCTATTCTTTTTTCCTTATAATTCTCAACATTTTTTCTCAAACTTTTTCTTATTTTCCTTAAGCATACTTTCCTTCAAACCTTAACCTTTAAATTCACTTCATAATTATTACTTTAATGAATCTAATTTAGGCCACTTTCAAGCACTTTAATTTAGCTTTAACACTTTAAAAGGATATCCACTTTTCAAGTTTGTAAACAACCAATAACCAACATCAAGCAAGCGCTTAAACATTCATTTCTAGCTATCAAATATCAAATTCATCAATCATACATCCAAGGTACAATTTTCACAATTCAATTTAATTAAGTCTTACATTTTGTAAAACTTCAGACATAACTTCCTCTAAAAATGAACTTAACCACCCTTTAAGGGTTTCCTCAGTCTCAAAAAATTATCAATTATCAAATCTATTCCTAGCTCATCATAATTCAATTCAACAAGCAATATAATATCATCAAGCTCAATCAGAATTTTTCATCAAGTATTGGTTTCCAAACAAGCTTGCAAAGGTACATAATATTATCAAACAAATCCCAATTCACATACATTCAGCTTGTATCACAAAATTCACTAAAATAAACCTCATTCACAGTCAAAATTCCAGCTCAAACTCATCAATTAGTCACAAAAGACAACTATAACTTATTTGTAATTATTTATTAAACTTTGCAGCAATCATAATTCAAAATTTTTTATTTTAAAAACATATTCCCTACCTCGGTCTGTCATAATTAGAAGAAATCAGAGACGGGACTGTGCCAACAATGCAGCAGCTTCATCATTCTCCATTAATCAACATTAGCAACATCAACTAGGATAACAACAATGTCAATCCCCCATGACAACAATGATGGTTGCAGTAGAGAAAGAAATTCGAATTAGATAAAAATCAAAGGCAGAAATAGTTCTGAAAATTCAAGACAGAGAAGAGACTAAATTGAATTAAAACATAAGCAAGGCAAATAAAGTAGTGACAGAATGGAACGTGCAAATGGGGAAGAACTACGAAAAATTAGACCAGAACACGGTAGCAACATTAGAACCAGCAGCAACAGTTCTGGTGTTGGCTTTTGGTGACAACAACGCCATTTCCCACGCAGCCAGAGGCACGGGGACGGTAGCGACGGCGGTAGCGAAACGGTTCTTCATCCCTTTCTTGTCTCTCTCTCTCTCCCTTGCGAGCTTGTACTTCTCTCTCTCTCTCTCTCTCTCTCTCTCTCTCTCTCTCTCCCGTTGCGCTCCTCTTCCATGTTCTCTTCAGTGACGATGATAGCCCTAACAGGGATGGCGGTGGCGACAACTTCGACCAACTCCGTGGGCAACCATGGTGCATGGTGGTGACAAGAATGAACCATTCTCCTTTTCTGTGCGCATTCTGCTTCTCCCCTCTGTAAAACCTCATATTTTTAAAACTTTAATTATTATCAATTTATTTTAAGTTATGATTTATTTATTAAATCGAACTCATTATTTTTAGATATTATTTTATTAAAAATAATTAAATTAATTTTATAACTATTTGAGTTCAATTAAATTCAGATTCTTATATATTTTTTTTGTTATGATAAAATATTTTATATAATTGAAACTATAATTTTAGCAATTTATAAGTAATAAAAATTATATATATTTTAATTGAGTAAATGAATTTTTTAATTTAAAAATAGAGTTTAGTTAATGATATTATTATCGAGTTCGATATCTGCCGATATAAGTAAATCTCGGTACTCTTCGATGAACTTAGATTTGCTAATGCTTCATCGTATATCTTTTATTCTTGTAATCATTATGTTACTAACGTCATTTATACTAGTAATATTATTATTTGTGTTTTAATAAATTTAGTTTTTATAGTCATCCGTTTAAGATATTTATAACTTGAATTGCTAATTCAGCAGCTTGGTTTCATGACCCCTAACCCTCCCATTTAATGACCATGACACATAATCATAAACTCACTAGTTATCATCATCATTTCATCTTCATTCAGCCGAAACATTTGAAGAAAGAAAAGAAAGAAAACCAAGAGAGAGAGAGCGTGAACTTCATGGAAACATAAATCTTCCGGTTTTGAATTCTTGTGATTCGTAACTCCAATAAAAAATTTAATTTGATAAAAATATTCATATCTTCCTCTTCTAGACATTGGCATCATTTTTGCTCGGTAGAAGCTGACGGTGACATATCTCCCCTTCTCCTTGAGTTCGGCCAATTGGAGTTTTACGAGGCACAGACGATTTCTGACGTTTTCTTCTTCAGCAGCTCAGTCAAAAAGCTTCTCCAGAGTTTCCATTGTTTTGATTTCATATAGAGGTAGGGTTTTGATAAATTTTCACCGATTAAATTTATATTTGATAAGTGAATTTGATATTGTAATTGACTATTGATTGAAATTGCTTGAGATTATGTTGAATTTTTGTGAAACTTTGATAATTAGTGATTGATGATGGTTCGGCCAGGGAGGAGCAGCCCAAACCGTGATGCATTGATAAAATTTGGGCTATCACAATATTGAAAATTAAGTAAAATTTGATGAGGTTTAAGTGGTTAAGTGATTATATAAATGTTACGGCGAATCGGTAACCATAAGACTCAAAAACGGATTAAGATTTAAATGTTATTTTGAAAAGAAAATAAGAAGTGTTTCGGTTCTTTGTGAAGAGAAGAAAACAACCATGAGGAATTATTTTTGGGGGATATAAATATATTTTTATGAAAAGATTGAGTTTAATATTATAATTATATAATTTTTTCGAGTATTTTGGGTAATAAATAAAGTTTAGGGATAAAATGGGTATTTTATAAAAGTTCAGGATTATTTTTATAAATATAAAACAAAGAGTGAAGGTTTAAATATAATTTTATAAAATATTGAGGTCAAAAATAAAATATTAAAGGGTTCGTGGTTTAGAAAGTAATTAATAAAAGTTTGAAAATAAGATTTTATAAAATAAGTTTTAAGAGTATTATTTTAAATATTTGATTAAAATTACTCATTTACATTAGAGTAAATTATTATGATAATTATTATTTATCAACGATATTATTCTATAAGAATATTGTTATTTGTATTATGAAGAATAAAACAGAGAATAGTAAGCAGAGTGATCTTAAAAATTTTAGAGAATACCAACTTAATTAAAGAACCTTATGATTCTTTTTTCCATAAGATATTTAGTGAATGATGAGGGAATAGTGCCAATATAATTTGATTTATTTATGTTGATAATCAAAAGACTGAAGAAAAGATAAATCGGCACGAGTGATTATGGAAAGGTCACGAGAGGGTGATGATAGTATGGTTATGGTGCCAAAGGATAAATGTTAATAAGTCGTACGCTTTGTATGTGAATATTGTGCGAGGACGCCAGTAAATATGGAATGGCTTCCAGGAGAAGGGGTCACATGCTTCACCTGGAGAATCAGCGCCTGCAAGTACTTGCAGAGGTCATGTTCAACATACTTCAACTGGAGAATCAGCACTTGCAAGAAGTAGAAACTTGTAGAGATTATGTCGCTGGAATGCCTTATCCGACTTGCGAGTTGGATTGCGTCGGATGTGGGTCGAAACCGACAAATGAGCTCATTACCTGCGATAGGACTAGGCATGCATCATCCTTGTTTGCATATTTTGCATTTGGTTCGGTGTTGTGAATTGTTTGTGATTTCTTGAGTGTGTTCATGATTTTCATTGCTTGTTAATTTGAACTTCTATGACTGGTTATTGTTCTGGCTCCTTGTGTCGATCTGCAAATGTTTGAACTGTGATAATGCGAATTTAATTATCTACCTCTAACCCTACTAAGAACTCTCTAGTTCTTACCCCTATTTCCACCTCTTTCAGGTACAGATGTGAAGGTTCTGTACGGAGTTACAGGAGCATAGAAGAGTATGTTTACAAGTTGAGTTGTTAGAATTTATTTTTTCCCTCGCCTTGTTAATTAAAGTTTTATTCATAGGGGTAGGTTTTATCATCGGTTTTGTATGTACTACTATAATGTATTATTAATATTAAGTACGTGAAAAAGTGTTACTTGTTTTTGTTGGAAAAGTTTTCAAGTTTTTTCTAAAACCATCAATAGACTTACGCGTAAAGGCTCATACCCTATTACTAAATATGTGAGAGACATCGTAATACCCCTGTTATCAAAGTGGCGCACCCGAAAGTGTGACATTCTGATAGTAAGGGTGTTACACCCTCCTCTGATTTCTCATGGAATCTCTCTCTTCCCTCTCTTCTGCAACAGTGACGCCGATGATGATTTCCAGCCCTTCCGGTGCCGTCCTTCCCCTCTTCTCCCTCTCTTCCCCTTCTTCCTCCCGCGAATTCTCCCTCTCCGTTTCCTCTCCTCTCTCAATCCTTTTATGCTTGTATGGTAAGCATTTTGTGCATGAGTGAGTGAGCGTGGAGGCATAAGGAAGAGATGAGTATGAGGCGTATGCATGTTTGTATTAGTGTGATTGCTAAAAGGGGTATACTTGTTAGATCATAACAGTCTGTGTAAAAGTAAAAAATTTAGGATTAGAATTAGAGTAAAATATACACTGGTGGTATAAAAATTTTACAAAATCTTTGGGACAAGATAATAATTTAGGATTGAAATATGATACCATAAAATTTAGGAACACATAAAGTTTTATTTATCAACATACCAACGAATTCAAATAATTATTTCTAATTTAAAATCTAACAATGAACCTGTTAATCATAGTTTATAAAATATAATTTAAACCCAAAATATTGCTTACTTAAATTAATTTGTGTAATTTTTCATTACTTTTCCATCACCAAAATTTTAATTTTAATTATGCAAAATATTCCATTATAATAAAATTACATAATAATAATAATTAACTTAGGCTCAAAGTATTTATAAAATCAATTTAATTATTTTTAATAAATTAGTTTCTAAGAGTAAAGAACTCAAACTAATAAAATAAATCATAACCTATTCATATTTAAATTTTTAAAAATACGGGATATTACAATAACACCCTTTAAAGGGCCACTACCATCATACCAGTTAAAGTAGTAGTTGTCCTCCCTCATCCTCCAAACCCTCTTTCCATTACCCTTTCTCCCTTTTCTTTTCTATTCACTGCCACTTCTAGCGATGCCTCTTTTAATGTCATCCATTTTCTTCATTTTTGTACGTTTTCTTTTCCAGTCTCATCTCTCATCACTGCCACTTCTTCTACCACTACTTCTAAAAATTTTTTTCTTTAAAAACGTTTCCTTCTGTTGTCTTCCCATTGTTCCTTTACCTTAGCATACTCTTCCATTAGTTTCGGATCCCACTATCACTACTCTCCTGCCGCCTCTCCAACCATCTCCTCTATCCCACCCCTTTCTTCATCCTTCCGTTTCTATCACTTTTGGTCTTTATTTTTTTTGTTCTTGTTTTGTGTGATTTTTTTTTTCTGTTTTTAGTTTTTCTAGTTTTACTTTTTTTGTTTTAGTTTTTGCTCTAAATCAAAATAAAGTTGTTGTGGTTTATTTCTCTCCTTTTATGCTAATTTTTTTTTGTAATAATGATTTTGTAACACCCAATTTCAGAACAAAAACTTATTGTACAAGCTTACAATGAGATATAATATTTGATCACAATTATACAAACACGACCACTATATCAAATACAACGTGTTTAGCTTTCGGCCACATATATATAACATACTTTATTAAAGTAGTTACAAAAATATACAAGTTATTTATACACAATCTTATATTATACATGCACTTGAAATAGTCTGCCTTCCATGAATCTTTATTGAGTTCAATCTGAAACTACATACATATACATAGATATAATGAGAATTTTAAAATTTTTAATAGATATTACAATTTTTTTATTTATGTTGATTTTAGCTATTCATTACAAAAAATATTGTGGCTACCACAGTCATAAAAATAATTCATTAATGCAATGCAAATATATCTTATTGATATCTTTATTTTTTTTTCTTTTTACTTTTCTTCATCTGCTTGTCTCATTGATAAAGAGACATTTTTAAAAAGGTGAGTTCTACCCAACCCTCTCTAAATCAACATGCAAATTACCCCTTGTGACGTGGCATGTTTAGTTTTAGTTTGAGTTAATTTAACTCAATAAGAGTTAATATCTTAACTAAAGTAGGGCAACTTTGTAATTAAATATTTTTATAAGAGGGAGAAATATATAATTTTTTTAAAATTTAAAAGGTAAAGTTATATTTCTTATCATTGTTCAGAAGCTCAATGCCCCTTTGCCCCATTCCTCTATGAAATTGAAAGAAAAAATAACTCAACCTGTACCCACCCATTGACCCAGCCCCGTTGCCCGCAGCCCGCAACCAGCAGCCACGCCAACCACTGCAGCTACCTCAACCCCGCAACTCCGTCGCATGTACAGGCATCACGTGTGGAAGGTCAGCACCGTCGCAGGAGCTTGAAGTCATCTCCTCTATTCGAGAGTGCTCTCTCTGTGTTCACTGTGCCTTCGTCACCGTCACTGTAGCCGTCACTGTCAAGAACTTCTTCGTGCTTCCCTTGCCGCCTGACATCTATGTTCATTCTGTCTTCATCCGTTAGCTGGAACCTTCCCTCGCCGCTGACATCTCTGTTCGCTCCGTTCGTGCTTCAGGTAGGTCTTCTCCTTTTCTCCATTTTGTAGTATTCATTTATTTGTGTATTCTAGCCTGAGTTTTGCGCTGTTCATTCTTGTGATTCTAATTCTGAAATTTCTAAGTTGTTCATGATTTTTAGTTCTGAATATCTTATCTTCTATGACTGAGAAATAGGAATCATTTATTTTGGTTAATTAATTTTGTTCATGATTTTTTTAGCTGAAATTTGAATTTTGTTTGCTGTGACTTGGAATCATTTTGTAGTATTTAGGGTTTAGGGTTTAGGGTTTAGGGTTTAGGGTTTAGGAAAACAATGAGTTAATTGCTGAGTAGCTGAGTTTGCCTGATATCCCTTAATTTTGTTCTTAACTGAGTTAATTGGGATTGAAGTAGGTAATTGGAATAAAAGTAGATTTAATTTTGATCAGAAACACCTTGGATGTTGTTGTGTTATTTTTCCAAACCTTTCATCTTGTTATAGTTGCTGATGTTGTGTTGTTGTTGGTATTTTGTTTTGTTTGTTTAATTTATCTTCTTACAATTAATTAGTGATTGAAAGAGTAAGCATGGTATGCCAAATATTTAAAGATGATTATATGGGATTATGGAGAGCATTTGTCAGGGAGTGGCTGAATAGAAAAAAGAAAAGTAGGTAAGCAACGATTGCTTTGTTGAATTGGGACCCTGCCCAAGTAGATAGAATTTGACTTCGAAATAGTGAAATTAATATAATCCACTTATAGTAATTATATCCCAAGAACTTGGGATGATCCCCTCTGTTTGCTTGTGTTCTTCTGCTACTTGAGGATATAGCCATTTTTTGCATTTGTTTTTGGTTAATTAATTCAAAATAGCAAACATAACCCTTCAGAGAAATTGTCACTGGAGTTAATGTTGCATTCAGTCCTGCTGCATTCTGGCCTTCTTGAAAGAGATAACCTCCATGTTTAATTTTCTGAACAATTATAGGCTTCTATCTTTCCCTCATTTTTTATTCATTGTATGTTTGATTGTAGCCTCTGCTTCTCAAATGTCAATTCCTATTGTTTATTTAGTATTCTTTTTTTATTTATATTGTCAAAATCTTGGGTTCTGCTGATTCTATTTTGAACTAAGATCCACAGGCATTAGTATATTGAATTCGATTTTATTGCCTAATACTGGAAGTTAGGGAAAAATATGTTTTTAAATGTTAAGTTTATTATTAAAACCTCCCTTTTACATTAGTCACAAAAAAACCTCCCTTTTCATTATTGAAAGTTTTAATTGCTTTGATCCTTTCTTGTTGTTATAGTTATCTTTTTTTGGGTGACTTTACTGACTTGATTTTATAATTTTGCTCTTTCCGTTTACCCTGGAGGTTTCAGCATCATCCTTAGAGAAAATACTAACACATACTCCTAAATACACAGTTATATACCCTTTTTTTTCTTTTATGTAGTATGGCACAAAAAGGAGGACAATTTATTGCATTACTTCACAACCTATGTAATGTAAATTAACCTTTTAATAGGATTAATTTTAGAAAGAACATGCCAACTATTTTATGGCTTTTTTAGAGTTATATCTTCTACTAGTTAGGCCCTCATGCTTTTTTGTATAGTTGGAGAAGGAATGGAATTATAGGCACTTGTTCTATGTCAAGATCAATAAGCTAATTAATCAAAGTCTTATCATATATTACCTTTTATTATGTTTATAGTTATATCATTGTTTGATGTGCACTTAGTTTATTAGCACGCACCAAGTGCAATTGTGCATTCTCGAAGTTATTACTATATTTGGTTTGAAAAATTTGAAATAATATACACCAAGGGTAAGTTCTTTTAACATATGCGTGCATAACCTGAAGTTAATTCTTTTTTATTCTGGTACTAGTTATTGATGGCTCTTTTACAACTAAGATTCTTAGAACTAAATTGACTACTTTATTGTTCATGTCTATGTATTTGCATAATCTACTTTAACAAACTTGATGGATACTACTTAGCAATTGGAGAAAAACAACAATCTGAAAATATGTTGCAAGTAGAAGCATGTTCCAAGTAAGAATAAGAATGTCTGTTTAGGTCTTTAAGATACAAAGAAGCTAGTCAACCAAATGGGAAACATAAAAGTAAATACAATTCGATGGATTGTATTAAAATCTTTTAGTTCTTTAATAATAATCTTAGTTCTACCTTCAATATATTTGGCATGCTTTGGGTCTTTTAGGGTTAAATTCCTGCTTACACTGCCTGTATTTTGTTTCCTAATTTTATATTTTTGTGAATAAAACAATGAACACCATATTTTTTTAATCATTAAATCTTAAAAAAAGGAAAGAGAAGGAAAAAAAAAAACAACCAAAACATAAATTAAAAATATAAGAATTTCAAAACAAAACAGGACCTTATTTATCTTACCAATTAGATACTTGCTTTGTGTCTTCATTTCCTCTTATACAAGTATAGACACCTTTAAAACATGATGTAAATTGATGGATTAATTTCTCTACACTTATGGGAATCATTATATAATTTTATTAGTATTTTAAATTCAAAGGAAAGGATATAATCACGTAGATAAGTGAAGGTGTGACTTGTTTACTCAAATTATTACTCTAATATGATGCAGAGATGGGTAAGATTGAAAAAAAACTTGCATGGATGTGGATTATGCAGTTTATTTGCATATGGCTATGTATACTAAAAGTATAAATATGTAATGATTTTGTTTAATAAAACTCCATTATGTATATATGTATAAATGATTTGGATCTGGATATGGACGAGCCTAATTAAAAATACGAGATTATAAAAATGTGTTATGTATGTTATTTAGAGGCACAGAGACTCAACCCCAAAAGTGACCCTTTTTCTTTTTGAATGAAAATTTAAATTTTCATTTAGAAAAAATTAGTGAGACTTTTCCACAAAATAGGTAATATTCAAGATGATATTTCTTTATTTATCATGCTAGATCAGTTTATGTTTAATTTGTTTATAACTGCTAGTAGTTTTTGGTTCCCTGTCTCTGTTCATTTAGTTTTTTATCATTGATCATTTGAGTAGTCAAAGTGGATTTGCTTTTCTCTTTATACCAGATTTACAATTTATTTTTTTCTTGTTTTTAATGGTTTTTATTGTATTAATAAGCTACTAGACCAACTTGATTAAATTTGGTTACTAAAAATAACAAATATTTTTTGCCACAAGGATTTTTCTCTATTTTGTCAATTCATATATTATTTATATCAGATGATATTATGTCTCTTGTATGGAAAAATATATAGCTTGTCCTTCAAAATCGATAACTCTGGAAAACTTTGCTTTATAAGACTAATGACTAAGCTCATTAGTTATGAAAATTTGCTTATCTATTTAGCGAGGATCTCAACAAATACAGGACTTGAATTGGTAGTTTCAATGTTTCGCCTTGAAGAAAGCTATTGAAATTTTCTACTTTAGGATGAATTTAAATCTTAACAAAGTGGAGGGTGCATTCAGTTATGAATTGAAGGTATATGATTGTGTAGGTAGAATGGTAGATTGTCCAATGTCATTATAAATCCAATTTTAATGTGCAACAGTAGAGAATTGGGGTGGATGTCTAGATCCTTTCCTCCATTCAAAAGTTTCATTAAATTTGGGTCTTGCCATCTTTATACACTCTAACAGAACTTTTGAAAAATAAAAGTAATGGTGGCATTTTGTCCTTATTGAATATAAGTTGGTTTGGTAAATGAGAAAGTGATTTCTACCAGATTGAAAAAATCATACCGCCCATTTATTTTTATTTTATCCTTATTGGTTATTTACATTTATATATTTTTCTTCTTATGTGGTAATTTATCACTATATCTCAATTTAACCATGATAGGCATATACTAAAATAAGCCACTAATATAAAATGCACATTAAAATAATTATTACTTCTGCAATTAGGTTTTTGTTATATCTTTTTCTTTGCTTTATGCCTTTTTAATTTTTTTCTGAACTGAGTTAATTGGAATTGAAATAGGTAATTAGAACAAGAGTAGCTTTAATTTTGATCATAAACACCTTGGATGTTGTTGTCGTATTTTTTTGAACCTTTCATCTTGTTATAGTTGCTGATGTTGTGTTATTGTTGGTGTTGTGTTTTGTTTTTTTAATTTATCTTCTTGCAATATCCCTGTTGGCTGGTATTCTTCTATTACACGCAATGTCCCTTTCACTTTCACTTTCATATGGAAGAGGATGCTTTCTGCTTTAAATTTGGTGTATAAACTCCTAAAAGTATTTACGTAGTCTGAATTATTTTTATTTTATTTAATTGTGCTGCTTACTTTCTAAACTAATTTTCAATTTGCTCGTTTCTTTCGAAAGAAGTGAAATAGAAGTCATGAAGTAGAGAAGGCCTTAACAAATTGTATGATATTAATTATGTATATCTATTGAATGATTATGAAGCAAATAAAAATAGGTAGTAGCCAGCCAGAAATAAAAAGAAGCTGAATGCTTTTTCTTGTGCATGCCCTCATGATTCCTACCACATGTTTTCATTGTTACATACATTTCCTTCATTTTATCTTTAGTGAGAATGTCATTTCTACTTTGTACAGACCATGACAAATGAAATTCTAAAGTGATGAAATCATTGATGCTCATTTTAAAAAAATTAATCTAAATATATGTTGTTCTGCTTAGGTCTTTAAGATACAAAAAAGCTAGTCAACCAAATGGGGGACATAAAAGTAAATACAATTGGATGGATTGTATTAAAATCTTTTAGTTCTTTCAAGGTGTTGCTGTATTTTATGTGAATTAGTGGTAATTTTTCTAGTCTACATATCTGTGAAATGTTAATTGTGTGGTGATGTGTTTGTTTTTTTTATAAATTCTAGGTGTATGTTGATTTTTGGGAGATGGAGCCATCGGATAGCAATTTTTTTGGAACAGACTCCGATGAGGAGTTTCCAAGAGGAGACGATCTAGATTTTTTAGACGACGATTCGGAGGCTGATGAAGATAGACCTCAAGATAAAAGAATAGCAGAGCTATCATGAGAAGATATCATGCAACTTAAGTTTACAGATGAGGAAGCTGTTTATCGATTCTACAAGACTTATGTAATGATGCACGGTTTTACTGTGAGGTTGGTTGAACTCAGACGCGATAGCGATGGTTGCGTAATTATGCGCCAAATTGTTTGCAATCGGGCAGGCTCAAGAAAGGAAGAGGTTGAAAAGGATGAAAGAATTAGGGACCACTGACCTAACTCGAAGTTGTTGCCAGGTGAGAATTCGTGCAAGACTAGATAGAAAAATTCATAAATGGAAGGTTGTTTCGTTCTACGAAGAGCACTCTCATGGATTAGTTGATCCACTCGACGTTAGCATGATGCCTAAGTATCGCACATTTAGTGTCTCGGATAAAGTTTAGGTGAAGAATTTGCACGACATAGGCATCAGGATCTGTCACATCTTGGGATACTTGGCTGCTTAAAAAGGTGGACATGCAAACTTGTCATTCAACCAAAAAGATATGTACAACCTCATTACTCAACATAGGAAGGAAAAGGTGAAGGGTGGTGATGCAAATGCTGCAATAAGCTACCTGAGAGGTAAAGCTGGGAATGATTCTTATTTCTTTGGCAAGTAAACATTAAGTAATGAGAATCGATTGGAAAATTTGTTTTGGGTTGATGGGACTAGCCGTATTGATTATGAGTGCTTTGGGGATGTCTTGACATTTGATTCGACTTACAATAGGAACATATACAATAAACCACTTGTGATATTTTCTGGTAGCAATCATCATGGGCAGACCGTCATATTTGGATGTGGTCTTCTTGTTAATGAGGATATTGGTTCATACAAGTGGCTCATGGAAACTTTTTTGGAAGCAATGGGGAATAAACACCCTATGGTAGTTGTCACCGACAGAGATCTTTAAATGAGAGAAGCCATTAAACAGGTCTTTCCTTATGCAACACATCAACTATGTGCATGGCACTTACATAGGAATGCATGCGAGAAGGTTAAGAATAGTAGATTTTTAAATGACTTCAAGAAATTGATTTATGCTAATGTGAGTGTTGAAGAGTTTCAGGTCATGTGGGGAGACATGGTGGCGAGGTATAACTTATCAAGCAACTCTTGGGTCGACCAAACCTATGAGTTGAGGAATTTATGGGCTCTTGCATATTTGAGGGACCAATTTTTTGGGCAAATTAGGACAACATCCCAGTGTGAAGGGATTAAATCTCTGATAAAAGCATATGTAAGAAAGAAAGATACCCTTCTTGAATTCATCAATAACATAGAGACCTTTGTTAGCCATTACAGGAACAATGAAAGAGTTGCAGAGTTCAATAGTAAATATACCGATCCAGTTCTTGTGACTTCTTCGCCGACACTTGAAGATTTTGCTGCAAAGACTTTCACTCATAACATGTTCCAGGAGGTCAGGAAGGAAATTGAGGGTGCTTGTGCTATGAATACAGAGTTGGTAATTCAGGATGGTGGAAAACTATACTTCAAGTGTAACAGTTTTGGAGTGCCAGAGATTGATCATGTGGTTGAGTTTGACAGAGTTGGGGGGATGCTTTGTGAGTGTCTGTGGTTCGAAAATAGAGGGATTCCATGCATGCACATATTTGCATGCCTAAAGCACCAACACGTTGAAGTTATTCCAGAATGCTTAGTGTGCAAGCGTTGGACGAAGAATGCCAAGAGCGATTTTATGAAGTCAAGCGTCGATGATCCAAGTGATTTTGATAAGGTACTAAAGTGTCGTTTGGGTGTGTTGGGTGCTGAGTGTTCTAGGTTGATGGATGTTTCATGTAAGAACTCAAGTGATTTTGTCAAAGCAATGAATGATGTTGTCAACACAATTACAAAACTCCAAAAGCGAGGTGAAAATCCACACAACGATAATTTAGACAATGACTACATTGTTGACCCATTGGTGGTGAAGAGTAAGGGAACTCCCAAGAAAAACTCAAAATTTAATCAACGTAGAAGGTGTTCAAACTGCGGTGTGATAGGGCACTACAACAAAAGTTGTCCTAATGTTCCTGGTAGAATCCCAAAGGAGCCGGTAGACGATGATACAGAAAAGAATATCAGCAGCCATCTTGACATCCTCACTAAGGTATCTCATACTATAACTATGTTTAGAATGTCGTTGTATGGTGATTCGGCATATTGTGTTTTGGATTTACAAACTATGTTATTTTTATGCTTTTGTAACGGAAGATGACGTTTGGTTTTTTATCAGCGCAAAAGACATGACAGTATGAAAAATCAGCAGAAGATGGAAAAAGATAGGAACATTGGTGGTGGAACAACACCAACCTCATAAGCTAAATCGGCTTTTACTGATCAAGTGAAAACATCAAGTCCTGGTCCCGATATCCTGATTTGTGCATCTACAAGTAATGAAGAGTTCGGGATGAGTTCCAGAACAACTGAGTCTCCTGTTGTGGCCCCTGAAATTGGAATGGCAGATTGAAGATGATTCAGATTTTCAGATGATTGGTAATTTTGTACCATTTACTAATTACCTTTGTTTTGTATAGTTTGCATTCACTGATTGATTTGACATTTATTGAACTAGGAAGATTATGTCATTTTACTCATTTACTATTAAATTTTTGAAATTTTTTTTCTTTTTATGTTATCACCTTTTTCGTTTACTAAAATAGGACAACATAAGACATAGAATAAAAATATGATGTTTAGAATGTTACTGGAAAAATTATCTCGTATACTACAAAAAAAATAGAGTTTAGCCACCAAATTTTAACTACAAACGCTAAATCGTGTCTTCTATTTATCACCAAATTGGCTCACATTGACGTGCCATAACCAACCTGTCTTTAATAGATTTATTAAGCTACAATTGTATTTCTTAAAAATATTCTAACATTAACACAAATTTTTAAAATTAAATCTAAAAATATAAAAAATTAAATTTAGATAAAATTAAAAATTATAAAGATAATTCAAATATTCTAATACTTGAGCTACTTAAAAAGATAAAATTTATTTAGCTAAAATAATATACCTTTGAATAAATAATAAAAGGTTCAGTAATTTTTAAGTAAAAAGATTTTTAATAAATCTTTTAATAAAAATAAATTGTTTTATCATTTGTTAGATTTTAAAAATGATAATAAGTTATAAAAATAGTCTTTATTTATATGATTTAGTAGTCACTACATATCTTTGTGGGTACTGTACTCTTAATATATACATAATTATATTTTTAAAAATTATTTTGTGAAATTATAAATTAAATTTTTATTTATACAATTATTCAATTGGTATATATTATTAATTAATTATCTATTAACTATTTTAAGTCATAAGAAAATTAATATTAATTAATTTATGAGTAATTACTCAACTTTTACTTCTTGTATTCAACCGATATAATCAGTGACCCAATATTAAAAAAAGTCATAACAAATTCAGACATACATTATATCCAACAAACTAGCTAAATACACCCATTTTAAAACAAACTGCTTTCATTTTCACAATTAGTCATGTAAATTACATTGATCAAAAGATTGATGAAAAAATAAAACTAATTTAATAAAGAACAAAAACAAAACAGATAATAGAACATGAGAGAAGCAAGCCCTCCTAACATTTTAATTTGTACGTTAGATATCCATCCCATGAACCAGCCATCACGTTTTGAGATTATCTCTCACCCTACAACCATTGAAATACCGTACTAAACATTATTTCAAGTTTTAACTCCTTGAAGCTAAACAAAGATGCTACATATCACAGACAAATTCAATGGATGCCTCTCATGGCTTCTGATTCTGTGGCACCAAGTACCAAACATCATAAACAACAGCTCAAGATATCATTAATTGCATCAGATGCTTAGTGAATGATTACCTGAAAATGCATGAAAACTAGAAATTCCAAAACAAAAATATAAAAAAGTTGAAAGATCAGAATGATTAACCCCTCAAGTATATGTTATTACTTGTGACTATTCCAAAATGCATCTATAAAATTTTATTGTACTTGATGGCTATTGGGCAAAATGTGCATCCAAGTTCGAATGCACCCTAGGAATTATTAAAATTAATAATCTTCCATTAAAGCTTTCGGCATACAGGAATTAGAATGCAAGTCAATGGAATTAGAATATAAGAGTTTGTACTAGTATTATGACTATTATGTACGTTTTGATTCACAATTTTATAGCTTTGTAAAAGAGGAACATTATCAATAGCTTGTAAAAGCTAATTGATATTATTACATCTCCAATTATACTGCAAAATGCAAACAAGGAAAAAATTTAAAGCAAATAAATAATTAAGCAAACTAACATAATCAACTATGAGTTTGATGAATAAAATAATGATAAAACAAAAGAACTCATTGCATAAAGTCGTGGAGGGTACAAATTGATCCACTTATGTCCATCATAACAAGTATGAGTACGTCAGAGAGAAAATTATTGATTCTTTTTTAGTTCGATATAAGAGTCTACTCGATTTCAACTATTTTGATTTGAGGTACAATTCACTATGAGATAAATCTCTTCGAAATTTGTTTTTCTTCATAATATTTTTCCATCACTAAGACTCAAGAATGATTTAAACCAACAAAAAAAAATGACACAAAGCAATTTCCTTATTCATATGCATTAGTATATTTGTTATTCCATGTCAAAATTGAACAAGTGGTACCTTCCAATGTGCAGAGTATCACCAAGGAACACAACTCATATGGTAGTCGCAATAACAATTGAGAGTGGCTAGAATGTTAGAACTCCTTTTAAGTGCAATGCCCACACAGCATTGCTCATGAGCTTTCCGAATATTTCCTGTGAATATAATTTTATCATTCCACCAATAGATTAAATCCAGGCATAGTTAAGTTAGAGTAAAATACCTATTTGATGCTTAAAAGATTAAAACCTTTATAATTTAGCTCCAAAAGACATTATATTTTCATATGCTATCTGAATAAGAATTCAAGAAGCACCGAAAGAACTCAAGAAGAAATAATGCAAGATGGATTCCCATTATTGGCTCAAAATTCTAAACCACTGATACTAGCTTCTTTATTTGGATTATATCTCATAATTCAAAACTACTTATACGGTCAAAGAAACTCATTAAGTCCTTAACTTATACACTATTAAAGGCATTAAAATTAAAAATAAAAAAATAAGGCCAAAAGCCAATAAGGAAAATTAAGGCATATAAAGCACATTCCATAAAAAAACTATATACTAGTACAACTCTTTGAGACTTATCATATGCCAACTGCAATAAATATATATAAAATTAGGTGCACAATATGTTCTTTTATTGTAGATTGTCATAGAAGTTCAATATTAGACACTTAAGGTAATTCTTCACAATTACCTTGCTTGAAAGATATCAGATTTAGAATCATAGGTAAACAAGACATGCAAATTGTGGAGCCCTACAAGAGAATAATGCTTAACATTAGACCAGACCTGTTTTCATTAGGTGAAAACTATATACATAACCTGATTATTGGGATGAACAACTCTTCTCTAATTCATGAATAACATAACTCTGTTCTAGTTCAATATCCCAAATCTCAATATTTTATTAGTTGAATGGTAAAAAATACACATCAAAACATGGTTAAAAAAAGAATAATCTAATTAAGATAGCATATACCAAAGAAAATAGCGATTATTTACCTTAATTGATAAAGGAAAAAGCCGTCAACAATGAACAACCATAGTGAATAACGAACAATGAACAACGAAGTAGCAAACACTAACGAGCAGCGAACAACGGAGCAACGAACATCAACCTAAAACGAAGAATAGCAGTGATACAAATAGAGAAGATTCTTAGCGATGCGAACAGGAAGCAAATGTTAATAACAACAGCAATTGAAGGAAGAGAATACCAAACCCACTAACCTGAAGAGCAGTTGGAGAAGAGGGCCACCATGAATAGCAATAAACCTCGGAGGAGTAGAACTCGTGGCCAATTTGCAGGAAAGGCTGAGGAGAGGGTCACAAAATTTGGTGGGTGCTTTTGGTTTCGCGGGTTTGGGACTTTCGGGGTTTTGGTTTGGCGGGTTTGTGCGTGAGAGAATAATTTGAGTCTCATAGATTTTAATTTTGGGGGGTTTCTAGAATCCCTACTATTTAGAACAAAAACCACTATCAATTAAATTACGAAGGACGTAAAGAGTTTTTGGGTTAATGTGCGGGAGTTTTTTAAAACTTTTGCTATAT
This sequence comes from Arachis ipaensis, assembly GCF_059453495.1. Classification (NCBI taxonomy): domain Eukaryota; kingdom Viridiplantae; phylum Streptophyta; class Magnoliopsida; order Fabales; family Fabaceae; genus Arachis; species Arachis ipaensis. The sequence continues at coordinate 113,482,787 of NC_142442.1, read as the reverse complement.
AACTTATGCAAATTTGTACTTTTTTTTAGTGTAACCCTTCGTTCAATAGTGAGGTTGCAACGTTTCATCTTTTTATTTTACATTTTTAGTAAAATTAATGGAAACAACATAATACTACCAAAATAAATGACCGGATTAGAAACAAATAAATGAAAACGGCTTTAATATAAAGTCTTAATAAAATAAAATAACAAATACTATCAATGTATGAAATTCAAAATATCTTAAACTTAGACAAATTAATAAAACTCATATCGTGAACATAATAAATTGCTGCATTTCAATTTATTTTGGTGACCAATTTCTTTGCGGCATCGATGGTGTTTTCTTTGGCCTTATTGTAATTGGTCAGCACTAAATCTAAGGCCAATCGCATGCGTGCAGTATCGTCTACTGGCTGCATGTTATAAAATTAATAAATTAGTGAAGATTCTATTTAATAAGGATAAAATGTCAGCAATTATAATGTTATACTCACTGGTATGATAAATGAATTCCTGGCCTCAGCATATAGCTGCCATCTAGCAACCCACATCCTAGAATCAAACCTGAGGCATACGTATTAAAATATTAGCTTCACCTTCCTTAGATAGTTATTTGAATTTGCTTAAATTCATATAGTAACTTGTCTTACGCGTTTTCTTGTTGTGGAAGATTCTGTGGATAGTAGATGCGAAATTCACCGAGTTGATATGCAACTTCATCCAAATTTGACTTACCCTCTATTCTCTCATCGAGCAATTGTTCATGAATCATCCAATCAATGAAATTTGCCTACATTGACAGAAAATATAATCGTAAGTAATTGTTGCTGAAAATTAAATGAGTTATGGTCAACAAATTTAATTTAGAAGCATGAATAACTCACTAGTTGTCGAATCTGTCACTCCCTTATGGTTTTTCTTGATCTTTGTTGCATCGCATCTACACATATCAACTTCCTCTTCTTCACGTCAACACATAATAAGTACCAATGTTTAAAGTTGTCCTTAATTGGTACATAAATCTAAAAATCACAAAAAATCAAGATTACAAAAACATATCATGGCAAATAATAGTAAATGGGTAGCTTTCAAATTTAAAACAAATACATTAGCTACCTTTGATAAGCTGCTAACATCAGATTAGTATGCTGAATGGTCCATTACCACAGCTGTTGGTGGGTAGACAAACGAAAGTGCTTGTTCCTAACAAGTTTTACACTCAAAGAAAATTGCGATTCAATTTGGTTGTTTTATTAAAGCATATAGTAAACTTTGACTTCATATGACTTACGAAGACCCTAGGCGAAAGAAATCGTATCTTTGGACCTCCGGAACGAATTTTTTCCTCATGAGTCATTGTGCATGCAACCATTGTTAATATCTAGCAAGATTAAAGATAACAAATAAAATTAGTATCAGATGTTTGCAAAATAAAAAATTTAAAGTGCAATTTAGAGTTTAACATTAGCATATATCTGTCGCATAGGCTTAAGTGCATCGAACGATCTTCTACAACCATCTACACCTTCGTATACAAGTATTTCCTCGCTGTTGTAAAAATAAATAAATAAATAATCTTACCACATGAAATAAAATGTCTAACAACTTTTATCTATATGTATATTAACAAGATACTTACTCGGGGGAGGCATTAGCATTATATAAATATATAGCTACCATTGCTTCTTTTTCATTGACGAGCATATCTTTGGGGATTTCAAACGTCAACTAAAATATAAATAATTATGAAATCATAGTCAAATTATTCATACTGAACATAATCCTAATAAAATAATTTTTACTTACTGGTATTGTCAATGAACGCAATCTTTCAACTTCACATTTGACGACATCCAACTCATACAGTTGTCCATCACGATTAGTTGCCTGCATATTAAATGTATACATTACAAATATTTATTTTGATCATTTTCAATTTTATTAAACACAGTTTTTTATTGTTCATATGTTACTATATTCACTTACTATTAACCATGAAATTCGCAATTGGCAAACTTTAAAAAATACTTAAAATAGAGATAACTAATTTTTGTTACTTACCCTATTGTCATTTGCTTCTTCACCTCCAACAGTAGACATTACTCTGTTAGGAGTTAATGTTTGGGCCAAATTTTGAAACTCTTGGCGTATCGTCCTTTGGACCTCTTGTTTCACCCTCAAAATCTTTGAATCAATGTATTCAGTTAAACACTGATACATAGGTTCTGAGAGTAAATTTAAATGTTGATTGCTGACAAATAAATTGTCGAAGGAGGCTTGCGTGTTCTCCTTGGAAAGAGTTTGGCTACACAGGTGCGAAATCAAAATATAGTTAACAGTTTCTTTTGTTTTAGACTATCATACAGAGGTCTCTTCTTGTGAGAAAATACCAAAAAAAAAATACCATAAGAAGAATCTATTTAATAATAATTTACTTTACATAGTCTTAAAATGTAAAAAAAAAAAAAACTAATAACCGAATACTAAAAAAATAATTTTAAGACAATTGACTTTTACTATTGTGAAATTATATAGTTGTTAATTTTAAATATTTAGTCATGGTTAATTAATTAATTTATGCATAAAAATTATTAATACGGTACAAATTTTAACCAAGATGTAACTAGTAATACGGTCCAGTCCGATTGATTGAAATGTTGCAGTTGATTAGTATAAAGTGTTTCTTCAACAATGACCAGTGGAATGAAACATCTTACGCTTTTAAAAGAATAAAGAGATAGTTTACAAGATTTTTTGAACAACATATCACTCTTTTATATGTACTTGATATTTTAAAAAAATTAATTAATTAATTAGATTAATACAATATTACAAATATTATTACATTTAAAAACTTAAGGTATTAATGAATTAATTAAACAGATATTAATATAAACGGATGTATTTTGATCAAAATCAAATGTTATGATAAAATACTACATAGTATAATCCGTTATAAATTTTTTTTCATAAAATAAAGTTTTTTGATAAACGAGCCATAATAATTGTAATAAAATAGAAAATAATTACAATATGATATAAATTAAAAATATTCTAAATGTACTCAAACATATAATTACTTATTTAACATGGCTTAAATTGCAACATAGTTGCTGAAATTACCATATTCTAATTTTTGATTGACCATAAAAACCTTAAAAGTACTCTATTAAAAAATTATTGCTACTGGGGTTTAAAAGTAAAGAATAATTGGTGAATAATTTTTTTAATGTAAAATAACTAATGTATAAACTAAATTAAAATAGGAAGTCATAGTTGTTGTTAGAAAAGATTGACTATAAAATAAAATTTGGGAAAATTTGTTTACATAATATAAGTGATCAATATACATAGGTGTTTTTATATAAATAAATATCACAAATATATTATTTCCCAAAATACGCATGAAGAGAAATGGTTCCGAAAATGCGCAGGAGCACTTCAGGTGGGGCGCATGCGAATTGGATTTACACTCTAATTAAGATTTGGTGGCCACGAAATGGAATTGACATGAGCAGTAGGCATTTCTGGCACGGCCCCACGAAATGAATGGGGAGACCATTTTGTGGCTGCGCCAGTGAAATTGCCAACTCCGATGGGGCATCCACGAATTGGAGTCCAAGTAAAAGTTAAAGGTTTCTTTTCGCCTGAGCCAACTTAATGACTATTATCAAATACTTTCACTTCATATTTCCAGATTTTTATTTTTAATATTGAATTAACAATGGTATTTTTTAATTATAAATTATTCTAGTATTTTTTTAAAACGTGGGATGATTTAATTTAGGAAGTAGAAATCGGATCGTCCAATTTTTAATCCAAACAGAAATCGGACCAGATCTGTGTACTCCAAATTATAGATCTGTGTACTCCAATTTTTTTTTAAAAAAAAAACAAATAAGAGACTCTGATTTGTGTACCCAAATTTTTTTAATTTTTTAAATACAAATAAAAAAACAGTTTCAAAATTTAAATTAATGAAAATAAAATAAATATTTTCAGTCAATCATGCACTGCAATTATTTGAGTCTTCCTTTTCTTTCGCAAGTCTAAATAGTTAAATTTTATACTAAATTTTGTAAATAACTAAATAAATTAACAATATGTTTATGTTATTAATTAGCCAAATAAAGTTTGAGAAAATGTGCAAAATTATAGTATGACTCTTTATTGTAAGAATGCTATTGAGCTATGTTTGTTTATCGGTATGAAAGATTAAAATAGAAATATAAAATTATAAAATTATATTTAGTAAATAAGATATAAACACATATATTATATTTAGAAATATTAAATTAATATATTTTATTTTTTTTTATAAAAAAAGACATAAAATATTAATAAAGAGTACAATTTAATTTTTATTTTTTATTATTCTTATCAATTTTTTGTAATTATATTTCTTATCATTATATATATTTTTTAAAATTTTGTATGAAAAAAATAATAAATAGACTTTTATAATTTAGTTTTTTATGTTTAATTTATTACCAAATAAAATATAAAAACTTAACACTAAATTTTATATCTTTATTCTTTGTGTTGCATTGTCTTTATAATCAAACGTAGCTTTGTATATATTTTGTTAGCATTTTTTTCCCTCTCAAGTTCTATTAACTAATTGTATAAAAAATTTTACATTATCGGTGATAAAAAAAAAACAAATGAAAACTATAACATTTATTTTCATAATAAAAAAATTATATGTTAAAAAAATTAACTATTATATATTTTTATATATTATTTTATATATTTTGAATATGTATCCTCTATCTAATATTAGTGGTCAATTTAGTAATTATTTTTTACTGTTCGTATAACATAATTATCATTATAGTTAAATAGATGAGGATCTGTTGAATAATTTTTAATGTGTAATAATTTAACCATTAAATCATATGACGATAATTAAGTTTATCCTTTTCTTGTAAATAATTTAATAATCTAACCATTAATGTGTGAAAATTTAACCATTAATGTGTGATAATTTAACCATTAAATTTTCGAAGAACAATAGTATATAATTTAATAATCTATTTTCTTGTATGCCCCATTGACTTGAACTCCAATTCGTGAATATGTCACGCGAGTTGGTAATCTTAAAATTGAATAATCAGAAATACCTTTAAATTGAGATTTACCTAGAAGATACATCACAAATAGCATCTTGCGTGGTGATGATTTCATTCTGCGTGGTTTTCTTTTCCATCTCTTTTTTTGCGTTGAATTTAATCTTCAAACAAAACAAAAACAGGTGAATAATGTCAGATTGGGTTTTAAATAAGTTAATAATCAGTTAAAATTTTATAAATAATTGTTAACACGTAGACATAAAAAAAAGGTATGGTATGGAACGAATAAATTTTAAAAAAATTAAACTAAAATAAAATTAGTCACCAAAAAAATTATTAAAAAAATTGACATTACGAACCTCTTTGAACTACTCCTAGTTGCACGACCAATCATGGTGTCGCGTTGTTCGTAACGTGAGTGCTGAAAAGGGGCGGATAACAGAAAAATATAAAACAAATTAATGGAAAGGCTAAATAGTACTGACATTACTCTAACAATTATTTATAATATTTTCCATACTCGTTTGAAATTTAAAAAGTAATACTCTCTAAACAATAGGAGGTTTAAGTTACATTTTTTTTAATTAGTTCGACCACACATGCAAAATTTGTTACAAGATTTTTTCGGTGGCCTTTAACAATATTCAAATTTAAGTTACTTTTTGCACAAGGTAACAAACCGTTAAAATTTCAATTTAAAAACGTTGCCTTTCTTTCAAATTATAATTTAAATTTTGAATATAATTCATATGAATTAACTGATTAACTTCATCGTAAATTAGAATTTAAATTGATCATTTAATAAAAAAAAGTTAAACATCCATTTTTTATAATTTTTATCCTTTCCGAAATATATATTATATTAATTAACAAACGACTTAATTGCAATATTAATATTATGTTTACAAATTACCGAATCTTTATAATGAACTCTCTGTTGTAACTTTTTTTTTCTATTTATCCAATTCGTTCAAATCCTGTATTTGTTATTGCTTTAAAAAAATCACTGTTGAGGAACAAAAGTGTATACTATATTTAGACGAGCATGATAACTCTAAAGACTCATGAACACATGGCTGAATGCAAGTGGCATTCGAACTAAATTAGAAGAGCATCATAGCTTCAACTGCTTTATAAATGTTTTTAATAAAATAATTCAATGTCAACTAATTTTAACTGAATGAACCGAATTAATTATTTTAGAAATTCAAAACGATAATTAAGTTATTATTTGATAAAAATTGAAATTGATATATTTAATTTTTAGCATGAATATTTAATTTTTTTGTTTTTTATTTATATTTTCTATTGTTGGTAGAACAAATAAAGACCATCGGATCAGAACTAACTAATAGGACTTAGAAAAAATTGCAGCATATCGACATTTACTTAAGAAAATAAACAAAATCTAAAAAAAATTCAACCCAATTCAAGGAACCCAGGAAAAAAAATAAGAAAGCAGAAGTTGGAGAGCACAGACGATGGGCGAGATCGACGAATGGGCGATGGCAGTGGCTCGAAGAGATGAGGCCGCGGAGGCGCCGACAATAATAGACGGTGGCGGGAGAACCTTAATTTTTTGTTAAATGTAGAACGCTAAGTTTTCAATTTTCAATCTAAGCTTTTCAATTCTTCACGAAGAGGGGGTATTGGGGGAAGGGGCAAGGGGCAAGGGGGATGGGTTAGGGAAACGTGTTTACGCTTTTGTTTCTTTTCCTGTTTTCTTTTTTTTTGTTGAAACTCAAAACGAAAGCATTTTATACGAACCGGTCGATTCCTGATCCGGTCCAACCGACAGATAACCGGCCGATTCAGCAGTTTTCAAACACTATTTAATTTGGCGGTTTCACATGTTGGTACGGACCGTTTTATTCGCCGGTTTCCAGTTGAAAATAAAATAATGTAATAGAAAATAAATCGTAGCTTTCAAAAATAATCACCATACTTTTATCATGCTGCAATATTTGAATAAGATATTTTTAAATAAATTAAGAAAAATATCACTTAAATTTAAAAATTGAGTGTATTTTTCAAATGTGGCCAAAATTATGTAGATTGAAAACAAATTGAATTTCGTAACTTTAAATTTGATTTGTACAAAATTCAATATTTGAAATTATAATTTTTGAAACATACCCAATCATTAGCCCTTATAAATTCGGAGCACCTAGATCATAGATAGTCAAAAGTTTCTATAATTTAGTTTATCGTACGAGAAAAATCTTAGTTAATTTTAACTTGAATTAACTATTATCACAAAAATATGTCTTCGAGGGGGAGAGGTAGGAGGCCGAGCAAGGGAAGAGATAGATCTACCATCAATGTCACAAGCGAATCGACAGAGCCTTGTATAAACATCATAGACAAGAATAGGACAAAGCAGAGGAAAAGAACGCTGAAACAAATAATGGATACATCATCAATGTAACCGGTCCAATTTTATTGTACAACTAAATATGATCGTTATATTATGATCGGTCTATGTGAATAATAGATCTAAGCCCAATTTTGTGTTTTTCTTGACATTAATTTAATTCTTAATTATTATCTCGTACTAATTAATATAATAGAAAAAAAACTGTTTTATTATTTATTAGTACATATCTTTAGTACAAGATTTTAAACATTTTCTGAAATTTTGTAGAATGTTTTTAATTACAATTTTTAAAACATGAATCATTCTTTCCTGTGTAAATAATTATTCTGCAACATAACTCATGGAAAAATGTATTAGATTAATATTTTAGCGTATGTTTCGTGAAGAACGATGTAATCATTTTTTCAACTTCAAAAAGCTATACTACTCATATATGTTCCAATTTTATGACTATGAATATAGTAGACAAAAAACTGTTTATTTGTTTATGCTTTCAATTTTATTATTTTCGATATTGTAATGCCTAAAAGATATAAACTGTATTTTTTTAGTTAAAAAGAAAAAAAATATCACATTTTTTGTGATAAATTTTTTATACGAATTAATTTTCATTAAATTTTATGTACTCTTTAGAATACGATATTAACATTTATTAATTATTTAGTATCTGTTAATGCTTTAAATATATGTTCATAATTTGTGTGTTATGTGCAACGTTTAAAATACAGCTTTCATGGAAGTTTAAATACGGGTAACAAGAAACAAAAGGAGGTGAACTCGCCCCTTAACAAGAACCAGTCTCAACACGTTGAAGCTCACTCACCACCCAACTACAACCAGTATTACCACCAGCGTGAAATTATTTTTACTAATGCAGTTGATAAGATGACAACAGCCATAACCTCTCTGACAAAAATCCTCGAAAAACCAAACCAAATGGCTTATCCATTGTACGCTGTTGATAGAACTAGATCGGACAATCCGTACATAGAAAATTTAGCTATTAATAATACGACAAATATCAATAATTCAAAAACTGATAACAAAGTTGACATAGATAAAATAATGAGCAAATTCATTCGATCCCAAAAATGTCATAAAACAGTTGTACAACCCACCCTACACAAATTTTTCCCTAGCAACAATTTCGATAACCACACAAACACGTTACTCTCAAGGAGCTCTTCAAACATAATGTCTCCCCACGAAGATCATCTAAATTAGATTAGAATTTAAATACGGGAATATATATTGGTAAAAAGGGTACCTCATCATTTGCGCTGCCGCGGCGTTCATGTGGCCCGAATTCCACAGGTATATGTATAAAAACATGCACTTGTATTGTGATGACATTGTTTAGTATTACTATTTTCAATTTTATTGTTTAATTACACATGATGATGGCTTCGTGTTTGCAGGGAACGCCCATTAGTTTTAGACTATCGGAGGACATGATTCTAACGACAGATGAGCTTGCTTGTGCCGCTTATATTTTTGGCCCGGATTTAAAGTTCCAAGTTAATCAATAAATTCTTATAACAATATTTGATTTGATGCAAGTATATTTTATACGTTGGTAACAACAATTTTCTGAACTAAATATTTGCATGTGTATTCGTAAAGGAATGAAGTACTGGTGTCAACTCGTACCTCATATGCAAATAGAGAAAGTTTAGCCACGTTAATTCCAGGTGAACAAGTCATCCAAGATGTAAATATTTATTTTTTATTATTTAACATGAAAAGTACGAAATGTTAATGTCATGTATCGTAAAATTAAAAATATATAATGTATTTGTTTGTAGGTTATAGATTCCCTTACTTGCATTCTCACACAAGAGCATAAGAAGCTTAACAAATTGTCATCCGTATGGTTTCTGCCAACAACTTTTTTAGTAAGTTTCAGTACAAAAATACTCCAAAAAAATTTGTATTTGATATGTTGTTTGGTTTAAGTTTCAAGCAGCATATGAATAATTAGATGTCATGTTTTTTTATGACAATATAATCAACAACTAGCACTTACATGGTCCAGACCACCCAATCAACTAAGGGAACAATATGCATATAACTACATGTATAAGATTGAGTACTTGTCAAGGGTAAGTCCTTTAATTTTTAGTAAATAAAATATGATTTATTTAATCCAAAATGTATGTTTATCTTAATAGCATAGACTCACAATCCTCATTATTTTGTGAATAAGTAGATTTTTGTCCCCATCAACGACCTCAATGAGCATTGGTTCCTGATAATCGTAGACATGAAAACATAAGATCTTTGTGCTTGAGTCTTGTAAAATACCAGACAAAAATTATGGCAGGCTATTATCAGTTGAAACCATGGTAAGTGGTCCAGTTTGATTTCTTTAAAAGTAAAATTAGTTTTTCAACTTTTATTCTCTACTAATTTTGAATGTTTTGTATATAACGAAAAAAAACACCACATTGTTTAAAATTACGATTTGAATTTGTATTTTAGGATCATTGTTGTATTCGGTTTGTAAGTGATTTAGTAGTTTGTTTAATTTGAAATTAAGGTTCATTTGTTAACACTAATATCGAATTAATAATTTTTAAAATTTTTATAATCTAACCATTTTAGACAGGCAATAAAAATTAACCCGTTACATTGCTCGCACTACACAATATCCAACCACATTTTATGTTACACAAGCTATATTCATTGAACGAATGTTAGAACACAAATCTTTCTACAATTCTAGTGAAATCACTGTACCTCGGATTTCTAAGTTTCGTATTGTGAAACCGTCTGACCTGCCACAACAAAAGAAAGGCTCGTAAGTAATATTATTTTAAAAAAAATTTACTGTCATGTCTATTCATTTTGTTATATACGAATCATGTGTTCGGTTCAACTGATAAAGTAGTATAATCACACATTTAACTAAACGGTAACGACTGCGGTATCTGGGTTGCTCAATGGATGAAAGAGTGCGGGTAGACTGATAATTTTGGCATCACGGTAACCAACCTTATTCATTTTATAAATTTTTTATTATTATTAGGGAAAAAATGTAATATGTATCTAAGTGTATATATATATTCTAATTGCTTCGTACTTTTAAAAATTATTAGGTCAATGACAATGATAGGATGAGGCTAGCAATCGACTTGGTTAGCAAGGAATTCAATATGAAGAAGTCAGAAGTTATGAATAAGGCACATGCATATATGAAAGACATACTACAAAAACAGTCACGACTGTAAAAGGATATATAGTTTTTTTTATTATTTTTATCGCATATTATGTTTGCTGAGACACGTCATATTTTGTTATGCATTTTTTAGATTAAGTGATTCATTTATTATTATTCGATATTTTGTTCTCTAATTGAACCTACTGTTAAGTCATTTGATGTTTATTTATGTGCTTAATAAAATAACTAATATCATTTAACTTTAACTTTTAGCTTTCAAGATAAATCCAAAGATATAACTTGTATGCATTACATAATTTAAAAGATACTTATTATATAACTATCTAATAATATTCTGAACTTAAAGTAAATGTTGTTTCTGGATAGCATTCAAATGGCGATCATAATAATAAGAAGATTCACATTCGATTATGAAAATCAATCTCATCCTAAAGATATGATATCATTTTTTCTAAAGATGTAAAACCTAGCAATAAAGTATAGTATAATTAATGTGTACATTAAAATAAATGTGAATTGTATATAGTAGCAGCCACATGTGGAATTGCAATGGCTGCCTGTTCTCTCAACGTATTAAATTACACTGCGATTTAAATATATAAATTATTAGTTAAAAAACTTACACTTATGTGCTATTTTTTATTAATTTAGTTCAAAACAATAAATTTTGATATTGTTTTATAGGATTACTGACATCAAATTTTGATAATTTGGCCAAAAATTTTAAATGCTTTGTGTCTTAATTCTTTCAGCAAACCTTCAACAACTCATAAAAGTTAGCAGCATAGATGGTTGTAGATTATAGTGATAGACAAGGGTAAAAGTTTCGATGATAATACGTGGTGATAATTCATAACGATCGGGTGAAGAGAAGGTAGCAGGAGAAAAAAAATCAGAAAGAAAGCCAAGGTAATTTAATAGTCAATAACAGGTATATGTACAGAAAATAGTATATAGTAAGAGAAAGAATAGTGTTTAATATGGTGAAGGGATATTACAAAAATGTAAATTAATGTTTTAAAAAAATAATAAAAATAAAGATAGTTTAAAAAATTAAATATAAAATTTAAAAAATATTTTTCACCAATTAAAATTATGTATGAATATAAAGAGTATTTTGAATATGACTTTTTATCTCTACTTCAAATTAAATACTATTGAAAATAAATAAGTAAAGCTAATAACGTATATAAATAGTTTATTGTTTATAATGTTTATAAATTTTTATTTGGATTTCGTTATACATAATAACAACGTAATAAATTTGTTTAATATCTTATTTAATTTAAATTTATAAATTTTATACCATCTAAAAATTAAATAACTTATACATTTTTTATTTTTTTGAATATTTTTATTTTTAATGTTTAAATTATTATATCCAATTTATAAGATTAAAATTAAAGTTAGAAAAGTTAATCTCTTAAAAAGCTACTGAATATGTTAAACCGCTAATATAATATTTAAGCAGGTCAGTACACTAGATTTGAGTAGTATCCCATCCAATTTAGAATCATCGTGCAATAAAAAAATATTTTATTTTACCGCAATTATTTAACAGAACTTTTTATAAACCCCAAAAAAATTACTAAGAGAAGTCCTTTTCCCCTTTTCATTTTTCGGAATTCAATTTACATGATTTTCTATTTTTAATCTACAGGAGTTTTATAAACCCCGTTAAAAAATTTTTAATCTTGGGTAAATAGCCGCTTCTTTCATTTTTTTCCAAAATTTGGCGCAAAATGAAGACCTAAACCCTCCCAAACCAAAACCTTCTTGTCAATCCTTCCCTAAATCCATCGTTATCCATCGTCTATGCTTCTCACCAGAAGCTCTGTTAACGCAATCTTTGTTCCCTACACCCATCGCCTATCCTTCTCCAAACCGATCTTCTCGTCAGAAACTCTATTCATTGGCTGCTGCTACTACTGGTTGCCTTGCTGACGCTCTTGCTTGCTGTTCGCCTGTTGCCACACTTCTGTCCTTCTTCCTTTCTCTTTATTTATCCTTGACCACTGAGCCACGAACCACCGCACCCCTCGTTAACTGCCACTGCTTCCTTTGCGTCAACCCTCCTTGCACAGCCACTGCCAGCGTCATTCTGGCACTCTCTGTTGCGCCACCGTATTCATCCTCTCTGCTCATTGCAACTGCTAGCTAGGGGTGGCAGGAGAACCCGAACCCGCGGGTACCCGACCCGTCCCAACCCGATCGGGGCGGGTTTTGACCGGGGCGGGTGGAAGAGCGGGGCGGGGTGGGGCGGGGTCGAGATCAGGGTAAACCCGCCCCTACCCGCCCCGGAGTACATATATATATATATATATACCATTTTAATTTTCTAGGGTTTCTAATCCTCAATTCCTCACAGCCACCACTGTACTCATCTCATTTTTTCATTTACGCGTTTCTCTTCAACCCCAAAGAACCCTAGCGGAGAAGATTGAAGAGGGAAGGAAAGTCACTTCCTCTTCTCCCCAGTGAACCTCAGATCTGGTGACCTTTACTGCGCCATCGAGCCTTCCGCCGAGCTTGTCGCCGTCGCTGCGCTGCCGTCCTGCCAAGCCCGTCACCGAGTCACTACCGCTGCACTGTCGTCCTGTTGGCGCCGTGTCGTCGCCCTGCTGAACGCTCGAACTTACTCATCGAGTCATCACTGCTGCACTACCGTCTACCGAAGCTACTGAGTGAACCCCTCTTTCTCTAGTCTCTGCTCACCTTGTCGTCCCTCCTTCCTCCGTCGTTGTCTCTCTGGTGACTGGTAAGCACTAAGCACTTCTCGCTCAATACTTACCGCTGATGTGCATCTTCAGTTTTTTTCTTTAATTTAATGTTTATGATTTATGTTTTATGTTAAAATAGTTAAGATAAAACTAAAATTAATTTTGATTCTCAAAAGAACATTTAAAATTCAGTCCATAGATTCTTTTGACTAGGTAGATTCCTGCATTGTGTAACTCTTCTTGTAAGATTCTTCAATTTCTGATTTGGGTGATAACAGATTCTCTAGGGAGTTTCCTGAGTTTGTTACTAAGTTTTGTGGGTTGAAATAGCTTGATTCAGGGAACAATCAGTGTTTGTTGGCTCAATTAAAAAAATCATTTCCCCCTTTTTTAAATAAAAAAATTAAATGATGAAATTGAGCTATGAAATGACGGTGTGGGTTGATGGCTTCATCCTGTTGAAATTGAAATAGCTTTATTCTTGTTGAATTCATTACTCTGAGTCTGAGATTGATGGCTTCATCCTGTTGAATGATGATATAGTAATTCCACTGTTGTTTTATTTATTCATTCATTTATTGAAGCTTCACCCTTTATGTTTTTCTGTTTAATCAAACTGAACCAAAAGGTTTTGTTTTTTCCTCCTAAACTTTAGCTTCAATTCTTTTAAAAACTTGAGCTCTGAAATGTATATTATTTATATATACTATTGTTTTATTTATATATATACCTTTGCTCCTTTTTCCTGTAAACAGCAACAACACACACATTTCTTTCTTGCCTTGAACCATGGCTCCTTCTAGATCTGCCTACTGCTTAGCTGTAACCATGTCCAACTTTTTCTTCTCCCTTTTCTTTTCCTCATTATTTAATCATGAATATAATAGTAACAATAATAATTACTCCTTTTAATTTACTTGTGCTATGCCTGTTTATGTTTGTAGATCATATTAGTATTTTGTAATATGTATTATGAGTTTGTATTTGCAAGACACTACTACACTCTGCAGCATAGCAGCCTTTTCCTCTTCTTTTTAATCATCAGTGCATGCATCATCTTAATTAATTTTATGAGATTATCAAAGATTCATAATCCAATCTTCGTCATTATTACATTTCAATGCTTGCTTATTATACATGCTATATAGCTCTAAACATTTCAAATGTATGTATTCCATTATTATCATTATTATTAGATTAATGTTGTTCATCTAAGGAATGTTGTGTTAGAAATGATGACTTGAACTTGAACTTGAACTTGACCCCACTAGGCTAGAGGAGCCACTTTACTTATTCATGTGACTTAAAGCCTTGTGTTAAGTGTTAACAAGACTGAAATGTATATTATTTATATATACTATTGTTTTTATTCAGTGTTTCCTAGAGTAGAGACATCAAAATTTTGTTGTTCTTGAGTCAATGTCCTTTTACCTCTTGAGTCAATTTTGTTGTTCTCTATGAGGACAAGCTGATAGCTATTACCCTCCGTTCTTTCTAATTTTTTTTTCCATTTCAAATCATTTTAGTGTGTTGTAGTGACTCTGTTTCTTTTGATCATTTAGATTATGAATGTGTATTCATAAAGAGTAGAAAATTTCTGATTTTATTCTAATTTTGCATTTTAAATTTTGATTTTATTCTGATTTTGCAATTGTGCATTCTGATCTTTATACATTTATATGATTTATGTTAATTTTATACCCTCATGTTTAAATCTTGATTTGCAAACTTTTATATGATTTTCAGGTTTAAATCTTGATTTGCAAACTTTTAATGATGATGAAGATGTTGAAAGTGATCAAGAATAAGGGTTGAAGTTTCCTTTATATCTAATATTGTAATTTCTTTATTATGGTGTTAAATTTGTAGTGATCTAACACTTTTTTTTAATTTCAAGTTATTTGAGCTAATGACATTGTATGAATTTTATGTTTGTAGTTTAATTTATTTATGAATTTTAAGTTTTTGTCTTAATTTATATATAAATATGTAAAAATTAAAATATTTAATTTTTATAGGGGCGGGTAGGGGTGGGGCGGGTACCCGCAGGGGCGGGTTCGGGTAGTGCAATTTACTACCCGCGGGTAGTGACGGGGCGGGTAGTTGATGAATAATAGGACGGCGGGGCGGGGTCGGGTAGGGTAAAAACCCGCCCCTACCCGCCCCACTGCCACCCCTACTGCTAGCTGCTCCAATTATAAGTTCAAGTAGCATCCCCCCTCTCCCTATAACTCATTTTGTCAATTCCCACCAGGTTTCATTTTTTTTTTGATCTTGTAGTTGATGAAGTTTCTAGGTTAATTTTGATTTTGTTGTTCGGATTTAGTTTGCATTTAATTAAATCTAAATTTTGAGGTTTAGCTTAGTTTGAATTAGGATTTTCAAATTAGAATTAGCTTTAGTTAGTGAACTTTGAACATGTTATTTTAGTTCTTGAGTTCGGTATTGTTGATGATTTAGATGATAATTCTTGATTGATTTTGGACTGCTGTACTCAAAATTGAAGAATTTGTATATTTGATTTGTATACTCCATAATTCACAATGTGTGCCCTGATCTGATTAAAAACACAATATGTGCCCTGATATGATTATGTGTGAGTGTAACTGCTTTCCCAGAGCCTGTGAGGCTAAATTTGCACAGGCTTTTAGGATGCTGGCATAGGTAGCTGCATCTGCAGTCTTTTCAGCTCTTTGCATCTCAATGAATAACTTTATACATTCTTCAGAGTGTCCCTTCTGAACATTACCCGAGATCAGGGCTATCCAAGGAACTGAACTTTGAAGATCCAAATTTGCAAAAAACCTATTTGCTTCCCCGAATCTGTCACATTTAACATACATGTCAACCAAAGAATTAACTTGGTTAAACTTTATTTGAATATTCCCTAATTCTCTCTTAGTTACTCATATTGGGTTTTTTTTACTTTTTCTTATTAGCTTGTGTTCTTTTTTTTTTTTTTAATATTAATGCCTTTAATATTGTATAAGTTAAGGACTTAATGAGTTACTTTGGCAATCATAGCTTGTGGATTGATTTTTTCAGGATTTGTCTTATCCTTTCCGTTAATAGGCATGCTTTGTAAATAGTTAGTGAACTTTGAATATGTTTTTTTAGTTCTTGAGTTTGGTATTATTGATGATTTGGCTAATAATTATTGATTGATTTTGGTTTGCTGTGCTTAAAATTAAAGATTTTGTGCATTTGATTTGCTTGGATTGTGATAATTATTGTTTAATGAATTCATGCACGCCAAGTGTTCAGTGATATGACTCTAACACTTTAGATTCTAAATTGCATGTTTGCTTGTGTATTACTTTTGTTTTGGATTCTAAATTGATATGCCTCTATAACACTTTCACAGTGGCTCTGTTCTCCAACAGCTCTTCAGGTTAGTGGTTTTGGTTGTCTTTTTCTTCAATTATTGTTGCTATTCACTTCTCCATTTGTGTCACTGCTATTGTTTGCTTCCACTTGATGTTCATTACTTCGTTGTTCGCTTTTCGCTATTGCTGTTCACGGCTTTCCCTTTATCAATCAAGGAAAATAATCGTTGTTTTCTTTGGTATATGCTATCTTAATTAGATTGTTATAGTTCTTTAACCATGTTTTGATGTGTATTTTTACCATTCAACTAATACAATATTGTGGTTTCGAATATTGAACTAGAGCAGTGTTATATTCTTCATGAATCAGAGAAGAGTCGTTCATCCTAATAATCAGGTTATATATATAGTTTTTGGCTAATGGTAAAGGGTTTGATCTAATGCTATGCATTTTTTCTCTCAGGGATCGATAATCTGCATGTCTTATTTAGCTATGATTCCAAATTTGATATCTTTCAAGAAAGGTAGTTAGTGAAGAATTTTGTTCTTATTTTTTTTATTTTTAATTTTAATGCCTTTAATAGTGTATGTAGCAACATTCAGGCCACTCATTTGTTATTGTTACTGCCATGGGAGTTGTGTTCGTTGGTGATACTCTGTACATTGGAAGGTACCATTTGTTCAATTTTGACATGAAAAAACAAGTATATTAATGCATATGAATAAGGAAATTGCTTTGTCATTTATTTTTGTATAAATAATTCTTGAGTCTTATTGATGGAAAAATAAAAATTGAAAAAACAGGTTTCGAAGAGATTTATCTCACAGCAAGTTGTACCTCAAATCAAATTAGTTGAAATCAAGTAGACTCTTACACCGAACTAAAAAAGAATCAATAAATTGTGCATGAAAACATACATGGTTCAATGTTGGTATTTTTCTAATTAATTTGCATACTTAGCCTTTTGAAGTCATATTGTGAATTTCTTGAAAATGTTCTTGTGAATTTTTATACTCATGTCGTACTTGGTCTTCATGGTTCAAACTAGTGGTTTATTGTTTTAATTTTTAATTTGTGGAGTCTACATGTAAATCCATATAAATTGCAGTATAATGTCATTTATTTTTTATTTGACAAGTTTATGATAAAAAAAATCTTAAGAATAAAAAAAAATCTTAAGAATAAAAAAAAATCTTTTTATATTATTTTTAAATAAGGTCAATACATTTTTATTGGATAGGACTTTTTTTATTTTTGAAGATAAAGATTCAGTTAGATTTAAATAATAAAGGGAAAGAAGTAGACAACTCTAATTATAGAAAAACAAAAGGCAACAAATTTTTATTTTTAATTGAATAATTATCTCATTTAATTAGATGTTAAAAATATATTAATGTTTGATGCGAGAAAAGATTTTCCGTAAATAGATTATTTATTTTTGTTATGAGCCTTAATTATTAGCTAATTTTTATTACGGAGTGACGATCATATAAAAAATGTATATTAATAAAGATTTTTTCCAAAATCAAAAGAGCAACTAGGCTAATAAAATAAAAGATTTTTAATTAATTTGTTATCTTAAAACAATTTGGTGGAAAAAAACAAGTGAAGAGAATAGGGAGAGTATAATAATGCTATGAATAATTCAATATCAAATACTGGTAATAATATCAACAAAAGAACGTTTTTCATTGCTTCCAAACATGATGAGTGTTATATATTATTGTATAGTCAAAGGGGCATCATTCCGCCGTGAATAGGAATTTACTGAAGATCATCTTTATTAGATCGTTAATATTATACTAAGGTGTCTTTCGAGTATACTAAATTAGTATAATTATTCTTCTTCAGACACAACAATAAAATTAAAACATTCGTACCAAGATCAAGTATTAAATTCTTTTTAACTTGCTTGTTTGTTGTATTAATATAATGTACTCGATACATAATTCTGCCGAATTTAAGAGTCTAATAAATTCTTATAGGATAAAAAAAGAAGTTCTCCACATATTATTAATAGAAAATCAATTAAATTGTGACTCCTATTTTTAATAATTTATCACATAAATTCTCCTATTTTATTTTTCCAATTCAATTAAATGCCAAACCAATTGCCATCGTAAGGATTCAGGAGCATTAGTTTCATACTTTCATTTCATGTGTCAACCATCTAGTTGTTCTTTTGATAAACCTTTTTTTCTTTTAATAAAAAATACTTTTATATAATTAAATAATTATAGAAGTATTTGAATATAATTTGTAAAACAAATATTTTATTAAAAAGTAATTATTCATATCAACATAATTAATGTGATACTGAGAAAATCTTTTTTTAAACAAATTATCATTTTTTAATTGAGTGATCTTTTCTATTTATATAATAAAATAGAACAAATTAATGGCTTCTTAAAATTAATTAAAGATAGCCTTTTAATTCATACATCCCAACAACCATGATCGATAATTCAATATAGCTAAAACAATAAAAAAGCTAAGGTAGAAACACAACTCAGAAACTGACTAATTGAATAGAGTTCAGAATTAAAATCATAGAAAATCACAGAAAATCAAAAACATAAAAGAAATCATCATCCAAAAAGTAGTGCTCTTCCCATTGGATTGGAACAAGAAGGCAAAAGTTTACTATGTTGACATCATAATCTATACATAAGATAGATTAGAAATTTTAAGAAAACTAGCATAGTTGTCCTTGACATGAATCTATACAATATTCAAAACTAACAATCAAATCACCAGGAAGAACCTTCCTCTATTCATGAATTGAAACAAGAATGCCATACATTGACAAACTTACTCACATCAATATGGGACAACAACAAATAACAAAGCTACTTTACTTTAAGGTACATAAGACAATAATGACAAAAAGCAGAGAGGCAAGCATTACCTTTGAAGCAAGCAAGCATGTTTGGAACTCAAATTTGGTTGCATTTTCTTTTTCCTCCCCTTCGGACCTGGTATGCAATGGCTTTGTTGCAGGGGATGCCAGGGAAAAGAGAGACACTAAACCAATCATGGAAGGAACTATTTATGCTGTACATGTTCATGCTAAGGACCTTCCAATCTAAGAAATCACACTCCATTGGGGACCTCACAGATCTATGCAGGATCTGGGAGGGATGGGATACAACCTTCTTCACAATGACTTAAAGAACCAACACGCACAGGACTGGGTCCTGTCTTCGTTCCTTTGCAAAGCCAGGTAACATAACGAGAAACGTGTCTTTGCCATCAAGATCAACAAGCATAGACCTTTCCTCGTGATTGAAGGATGGCATTCTATCTAAGCAACCTTCAAGCCTTTGGAAGATAACAGACACCCAATTCATCCACCTGGAAAGCACACATCAAGTATTTTTCTCCAATGCATTCGCATGAAAGTGCCAGGTATTTGCCAAGATAAAACAAGTCTGTAACAATAGCAATACCAATACGAATAACAATACTCAGGAGTAAACAACATGAAGATGCAGGAAATTACCTGATACCTGGAGTATACACACTTGGAAGAAAGGACAGACGCTGGCCACCCACTTGGACACAAAAAAGAACGCGTAAAACTATTGCCACCCTCACTGGTCCAATGTGAGTTATGGGTGTCATAAAAGTAGACGAAAACTCTTCCATCTTCAAAACAGATTTGGAGGTATAGCTTACCATAGATATACATGTGATCAAGTAAGGAATGTGAGTGTTGGTCAGGATGATCAGGGGCCCAAACCTTGGTCGCAGCGTGTAGAACCCAAAAATGGTTTAATTACTCTGTTGGTCCCTATAGTTTCGCAAAATTTTCAATTAGGTCCCTATACTTTTTTTCCTTTTAATTGGGTCCCTGCACCTACTTTTTTTTTTCAATTAGGTACCTATTCATGGTAAACGTTACAAAAAACGTTAAGAATGAGTGATTTGACCATTATAACCCTCGCTTATCCCTTACAAATGAACGAGACTCAGTAGGGTTCTGAGGTTTAACTCTCTTCTCTTCGCCTCTTCCTTAAACTTCTCCTCCTCTGTTTTCATCCCTTACCCTTACTATGTCAATACTCATGGATCAGAGTCAGTTATCTTCAGGAGTTTGTAGTTCCAAAACCCTCGTCAAGAAGAGACATCTTTATTTTTGTGGTGAGGCAGTTGCTGTGATGTCTTCTTCGGCAGTAGCAAGCCATGGAAGAAGGTATGTTGGTTTTGAGAGAATGCCAAACTGCAAGTTCTTCGAGTGGATTGATGATGAAGAAGATGAGAAGAGTGGATGGTTGAAGCAAAAGGAAAGGAGGGTTCGTTGCTTTTGTGGAGACACTCTGATTCTTCGTAGTTCAAGTACATCAAAAAATTCAAACAGAAGATTCATTTCTTGCCCTAATAGGAGATGCAAGTTTTTTGAGTGGGTTGATGAGAAAGAAAAAAAGTTATCTGGAGAAGATGGAGTAAACAGTTCACAGCAAGTACTTGGAAGAGTTAGAGAATTGGAGGCACAAGAAAGGAAGATAGACAGATTAAGTGTGGATCTAGAGAGATTAATTGCAGAGGTTGGAGAAATTGATGCCTGTGTAGAAAGGTTATGTGCTGAGCTGAGTTCAGTGGAAGAGCAATTTGCTAAACTGGAAGATAGTGTGAAAAAGCAATACAAGATGCTAATTATGCTGGTTTTGATATTAGGTGTTTTGATTGTTGCAGTGTTATATGTAAAGATGTAGAAAGCATGGTTGTTATGATAATGTAATAGTCTATATAAGACAATAGTGTACTGTTTATGTTGAGTGCAATGAAGTTATATGAAATGTTGTTTAATTTCTCTAAATGAAAGTTGTTCCTTTGTTATTTAATATGCATACAAGTATGAGACTGAGAAAAAAGTAGGTAAAACAGGAGATGCATTGAATTGTAATAGATACCATTGTTTTTTACATTATATAATGTAGGACACCTAGATAGCCACAAAATAAATGTGACACCCACTCATAACAGTTTTCCACCCATATAACAAAAGTGGTCCACAACACATAATAACAGTGGTCCAAACCATAAAGAAAGCAGAGTCACATGTGAACACAAATCCTACATAACACTAGATATCAAAAAGAAACCCTAAACTCTCTTCAGCCTCAATCAAGTGTGAGGTCAACATGTTCAGGCGGCTAATTTGTTGCCTTCCTAACTCCAATCTTCAGTCTTCCACTTCTTCTCACACCAAAGATTTTGGTTTTGGGCAAAGGTTGAGATGCTGGTGCAGTGGGCAGTGATGCTGGTAGGCAAGGTGGTGGGCAGTGATGCTGGTGTGGGAAAGGTGGCCGGCTGTGATGGTGGTGCAGGGGTTTGTGGAGGCTGTGATGGTGGTGCAGGGGAGTGTGGAGGCTGTGATGGTGGTGCAGGGGTGTGTGGAGACTGTGATGGTGGTGCAGGGGTATGTGGAGGCTGTGATGGTGGTACAGGGATGTGCGGAGGCTGTGATGGTGGTGCTGGGGTGTTTGAAGGCCTTGATGCTGGTGCAGTCATGGGTGCAGCCCTCCCTCTACCCCTTCCTCTGCCCATCCCTACTACTGCTCTTCCTCTGCCTCTCCCTCTAACCATCCTGGATCTAGCAGTAGGAGCAGCTGCAGATCCACTTGCTTCAACAGCAGCACCAGGTAGATTAGCAGCAGCATCAACTCCTCCAATTCCAGTTGCAGCATCATATCCTTGTGTGCATTCAGGAGCTACAAAATGAAATAGCAGTTAATAATAGTTCCTCAACATATGAACAAAATAAGTTAGTGATAAACCCATATTTTATGATATATTTTGTGCTCAATTTAGGTGATTTATTCAATCCTTCACTCACTTATTCATGTAAATTGCATGGTTTTTACTTTCCCTTCCATATTATGTGATATACGTGAAACACATATTTCCTACGCTTTAAAAATAATTTTTTTTAATTACCTTTTATTACCATTCGATGCCATGATTTGTGTGTTGAGTATTTTCAGATCTCCTAAAGGCAAGAATAATTTAAAGGATGGAAAGGAAGCATACAAAAATGAAAGGAAAGCACAAAATGGAATTTTTGAAGAAACTGGTAGCGACGTGAACGCATGGACGATGCGGCCGCATGCCCAGCGCGAAAAGGCAACGACGCGAACGCGTGACTGACGCGGACGCGCGCCTTGAGCAGAATGCAGATGACGCGTACGCGTGACCGAAGCGAATGCGTGATAAGGAAAACTCCCAGATGACGCGACCGCGTGACCCACGCGGATGCGTGACAGACGCCACGCACCAGAAATTGCAGAAAATGCTTCCAGCAATTTCTGAAATCCTTTTTGGCCCAGATCCAAGTACAGAAAGCACATATTAGAGGTTATAAAGTGGGGGAATGCATCCATTCAAGAGAAGGCCTCCATTTTTTTATTCACTTTTCATGATTTAGATGTAGTGTTTAGAGGGAGAGGTTCTCTCCTCTCTCTTAGGTTTTAGGATTATGATTCCTCTTAAAGGATTTAATATTTCAACTCTTTATCAGGTTCAATATCTCTTTTACTTTATAATTCTCTTTTACTTTTAGATACTTTAATGCTCTCATTTAATTACTTATGTTACCAATTTGGCTTATGAACTCTTTATATTTAGATTGATTTTCTTTTATTAATGCAATTGAGGTATTTAAGATTTATTATTTATAATTTAGCTCTTCATATTCTCGGCTTTAATTGATTAATTGGAGACTCTTGAGTTATCAAACTCATCGTGATTGATAATTGTTATTTTTGCTAATTGAATCGAATTCCAATAACTCTAGTCTTTCCTTAGGAATTGACTAGGACCTGAGGATCAAATTGATTAGTCCACTTGACTTTCCTTTGTTTAGTAAAGGTTAATTAAATGGGATTAAAACCCAATTATCATCACCATTGATAAGGATAACTAGGATAGGAATTCCAGTTCTCATATCTTGCCAATAGTTTATTTTACAATTATTTATTTATTTCACTTGTCATTTAAATTACTTATTTTTTACTTTCAAAACCCCCAATTTACAACACTCATAACCAATAATAAGAACACCTCCCTGCAGTTTCTTGAGAAGACGACCCGAGGTTTAAATACTTCGGTTATCAATTTTAAAGGGGTTTGTTACTTGTGACAACCAAAACATTTTGTACGAAAGGATTTTCTGTTGGTTTAGAAACTATACTTACAACGCAATCATATTTTTATATTTCTTTACCGATAGAAAAAAACCGATCGTCAAAATGGCGTCGTTGCCGGGGAATTGCAAACGTGTACCTTATTATTGGTTATTGTAAATATTTTTCTTTTGCTTGTTTATTTGTTTCTGTTTTCATTTTCAATTTTTATTAGCTACCATGAATTCTCACCCCTCTCGCTTTGAGTTTAGTTCTAAATCTGTTGAAAGGAATGGAAACTATAACAAGAATATGCATCAAGGTCCAAGCAATCAAAGATGGACGGAGCCAAGAGGATCTGATCTAGCCTTTAGGCAACAACACCCTCCAAGATATCATGGGCAAGGACCACTCTACAATGCATACCAAGCTGATAGATATGGTGGACCCCCTTGTAATCACCAACAAGCCCCACCCTGTGCTTATAGACCATCCTCTCAACGTAGCTTTGAACCACCACACTCACAAGTTTCTTTTCACCATTCACCACCCTATGACCCTTACCCACCACAATTCCAATCCAATTACTCCCAAGAACCACCACATTCTTATTTTGAACCCTCTTCCCCAACCAATGAACCCTCATACCCACCCCAACCCCCAATGAATGACAAACTTCGTGTTCTTCTTCAAGGGCAAGCGAGGATACAAAAGGGCGTACTAGAACTCACTACTGCCTTAACCGAGGTAGTAAATTTAATAGCTTCCCGACATCTGAGTACTCAAAGTACTCCCATGGCTACATGTGGAGAATCTAAAGAAGAGCATAGCATGAAGGAGACACTAGAAACTTCGGTGGACAATGAGGAGCATGGCTTTATACTGGAACAAGTGGAAGAAGCCATGATAGTTGTAGAGGAAGAAGTGGTTGAAGATTTAAGAGATGCTAAACCTCCATGGGAATCAAGAACTGTAAAGAATTCCACTGAGAAGTTAGAAATTGATGCCAAAGAGGACAGTACACAACCTCCAAAGCATATACCTTGTGAAAAATTGGACGGAACAGACCAAGAAGTTGATTTCATAGGCAGTAATGATCATGAATCAAGCTCTCCTAATCATGAACTTACAACCGCCACTGACCTCCATGAACCTGAAGAACCTTATCCAAGTGAATACGAAGATGATGTCGAGGTAGATTTCTCTCAACCTCCAGCTTATGACTTGAGTGATGAGGAAAACATAGAAGAGTTTGATCAGGACGCAGTTGCAGTTGAAGAATTTTGCAAAGAAGTGGAGGAATTCACAGAAGAATACAAGGGAGTAGAGCTTACAGAACCACTGGAAACACCTATCCCAAGGCCATTACCACCTAATACAAGCTTCAAGTGGGTACAATCCTTAACCTTTATCTTTACCTTTCCACTTGAATATGGTTTGCTTGAAACAGATGGCCAGCTTAGAGCTCTCTGCGGCTTTGAGAGTAAGAGGGAAATGGCTCGTACTCAGAGCTGGTGTGCAAGATTCAATAGGGTTCCATGCTTCAATTCGAAGTGCAAGGATTGGTATTATGTTCAATTGGTATTATGTTTGGTCATCTTGGTGAGAATACAATTCCTAAACCGCTCGGATGGAAGAATATAAATCAAGACGAAGGCGGATTTAAAAGCAAAGTTTGGGATCCTGGAATATATTCTGACATTCGTCACCCCGGGAGCCTGAGAATCTGTTTGAAGCTACTCAGAAGCTTCACATGTCTAGTTTGGGACCCCGGAGGCTGTTGGCATTCCAAACATTGGTAGAGATTTCTGGATGAATTTAAGCATAAGCCACCATAACAGGAAGTCCATCCAATGTCCAACTTAAGGACTTTAACTAAAAGTGCTAGGTGGGAGACAACCCACCATGGTATGGTCATTTCTTTTTCAATTTTATTTCGTGTTATTTGTTTTATATTATAGCATTTTTTATTGAACCTGGATATTATTCGTGGCCTTTACATTAGCATTGCATACTGCATAACTGCATAATTGCATAGTTGCATAAAAAAAATAATAATAAAATAAAATGCACGCGACGCGTAAGCGTCGCTGACACGTCCGCGTCACAATTGCATTAGGAAGAAAAGGAAAGTGAACAGAAAGTCACGCGAAAGCGTGGCTGGAGACGTGCCTTTAGCACAAATTGTTCCACGCGACCGCGTCGCAAACGCAATCGCGTCAGTCGCGAAAAACACCTCCCACGCGTCCGCGTCACTCACGCGAACGCGTGATCTGGAAATCGGCGTAAAAATCCAACGCCCAGAAATCTGGGCTGGAATCGTGCGGCTGGTGTGCGTTTCGCACAAAACGGCTCACGCGTTCGCGTCTATCACGCGAATACGTCACTTGCAAAACACCCATCCCACGCGAAAGCGTGAGCGACGCGTCCACGTCGCGTGGATAGCATGGCACCCTAAATGGAGACAGAGAGTTACGCTGAAATGACGCTGGAATTATGCGTTTAGCACAATTTTCAGCGACCCGGTCGCGTGCTTCACGCGACCGCGTCATTCATCTTTTACCCATTCCATGCGATCGCGTCAACCACGCGACCGCGTCAACCCCATTTCACCCTAGTCACGCGATCGTGTTCCCCATGCGTTCGCGTGGATTCAAATCCACTAACCCCCAGTGACGCAAACCCTAACCCCATCGCGCCCCCCATACCCCCTTCTTCTTCCTCTCTTCTCTGCAACCCTCACTCCTCCACCACCCAACCACCAACACCCCTAGCCACCACCACCGACCACCGCACCACCCCCACCACCACACCCCATCGTCGAAGACCACCCCCCTCCTTCTTCTTTCTCTTCCCCTCCCTTCTCTCCCCTCCACCACCGCTGTCCCCACCGCGGCCAGCCACCACCACCGCGCCATCACCGCTGCGCCTCCCACCATCACAACCCCTCACCCAACCCAAACCCCAACCTCCAACCCAACCTGGCCCTCCACCGCGCCGCCCTGTTCCGCCACAGCGCCGCCGTGCCCCCTCCCAGCACCGCCACTTCACCACTGCCATCTCTCTGATCCCTTAGTTCGTATGCATATCAGGTTTCGTCGAACGCCACTTTTCTTTCATTCGTAGTTTGTTGCATATTTTTCAGTTTATGTTCAAAATTAGGCTAGTTAGAGATACATGTTTGTAGTAGATTCTAGGTGGTTAGGTAGCTAGGATGTGGTTAGTGGATTTAGGCCTGATAATTGCGCCGTACTTGTTGCTTGTTTTACCTATTCTGTAATTTTGGTCTGGTTGTGATGTTGATACTGTTCATATGTTGTTCTTCACTGTTTCATGCTGCTGTTCCATTGCTCTTTCATGTTCTTATTACTTGTGTCTATTTGCAGCTTTATTTTAATTTATATGAACTGTTCTGCTTGCTGTTTATTACCCGGGAACATCCAATTTTAGCCGAAATGCTGCCCAATTTTCTGCAAATTGTTTCATTTTTACATTCAGGAATTGGTTTTGGAAATTTTCAATTTTGCACTACTTAGCTACACCTAAACCAATTCATGAATGCACAGGCCAGCATTCTTTTTTCTTTCAATTTTCTGGTTCATAAATTGCACTTTTGATGATTCATTTTCAATTTCTGCCATTTCTATATCTATATGAATCATCATCACCCTGATATCCTTGCTTGAATATGAGTTGCTTATTCTTTAAATTTGTGAATTTCTTGTTACCTAGGAAACATTTATCAATGCCACTCACTTTAACTTTCTTTCTCCTAACTCACTGCTTTCTACTTTCTAACCTCTTTTTCGCTTTTAACCACTTTTAACTTTCTAACTTCTCCCTTTGCCTTTTAACTAACTCTTTCAACTTTTTAACTCATGGCATGATTATTGTTTCTCCTAATTAATAGGTATTCTACTTATAATATATTTTGGTTTGTGATTTTTCATCTCAGATTTTTAACTTCGAAACAATCCAAAATGTACATTTATTTAACTCATTTCATTATTCTACTACTCTTTTGCCACTATGTGCTTATATTGTTATTTTTCTATTTGCCTACTATTTTCCTGCTTTTGTTCTTCAATTATATCCTGGAATATCTTTTTTTCAGGATGTCTGACCCTCAGCGCAAAGAAAAAGGCAAGGCAACCACTGGTAAAAGGAAAAGAGGTGAATCCTCTATGTCTATCTTGGACATTATGCATGATGACTCCTGGCGGAAAAAGCACTTTACCCCGCAGGAGAAGGCTGACCAACTCCTCCCTGCCAACGATCCAGTTAAATTTGCAAACAGATACTGTGAGCTGAAGTATCCAGTGTTTGCCACCTCCAGGAACCTGTACCTGGAGAGAACTCTGAAAATTCCAGAAGAACTACAGCAGTACACCTCTGATCAGATCAAACAGAGAGGCTGGTTCTTCTTGGAGAGAAACTTGACAGAGGTCAATACTTCCTGGGTAAGAGAGTTTTACTGCAACTATTTCAAGACTTCCCTGGATGCAGTGCACCTCAGAGGGAAACAGATACTGGTCACTGAGGAAGCCATTGAGGATATTCTACAGCTTCAGCCTAAGTCAGATCAGCCTAACAGTTACCAAAAGGCTGAAGAGGATATGCGTTTTATGAGATTTAACTGGGATGCTGTCAAGCAGAGGATAGCCCTTGATCCTAATGTTCCCTGAGTCATGGGGAAGAAAACAGCAATGCCTAAGGGAATCAAGCTGATGTATCTAAATGATGAGGCTCGGCTCTGGCACCAGATCCTAAGCAACTTTGTTATGCCGAGCACTCATGAGACGGAGCTGCCTGCTGCTATGATCAACCTCCTCTGGTGTGTGATGGAGGGTAAGGACCTGTATCTTCCATGATTCATCCGGTATTACATGGCCAGGGTCCATGTCAGAGGCACTCTCCCTTTCCCTTAACCTACAACTACACCTTCCAGCCATCAAAACAACCACAAACCTTTCCATGATCATCCTGTTCTTATGGTTCACTTCAAACTTCAGGTCTCCAGCCCATTTAGCTTGCCACTCCATAGCTCTAACCGCAATGATATCTAGCCTTTTCTTGGGTTTTGGCAAAACAGAGCCCTCATACCTCTCTGCCTTCTTTTTTTTCTCTGCAAACCTTGTCATCAAGTAACACCTAATCCATTCAAACATAGTCAGAATTGGCTTGTCTCTTGCTTCTAGGATTCTTCCATTGAATGCCTCTGAGATGTTGTTCATCAGCATGTCACTCTTGGCCAGAAATGTGAAGTGACTCTTGGTCCATAATTTTGGATCCAAAGCAAACAACTTGTCATAACAGTCTCTGTTGATCTCCTTTAGTTGATTCATCCTTCTTTACCATTCTTCCACATAGGTAGCTTTGGCAATAGATAGAATGAGGTCCCTTAGTACAGTACCACCCCCATATGATTTTTTATAGTTGGCATATAAATGCCTCAAACAAAGCCTATGCTCCAGTGTTGGCAATGCCTCTTGAAAGACTTGCATCAACCCCTGATTTATTGTTTAAGTGCAGAAGACAATATACCCACGTAACAGATTAATATAGCATCTAAACATAGAAAATTAATGTTCACTAACATATCAAATTTTGAAGCAGCTTAATATTCACAAACAAAGCAGATTTATGTTCACAAACTTAGCCATTGCATATATGATCATATACATTTCAGACTTATATTCACAAACTTATCAGTTGCATATATCATCATATACATAGCAGACTTATATTCTCAAACATATCAGTTGCATATATGATCATATATATTTCAGACTTATATTCATAAACTTATCATTTGCATATATCATCATATACATAGCAGACTTATATTCTCAAACATATCAGTTACATATATGATCATATACATTTCAGACTTATATTCACAAACTTATCAGTTGCATATATCATCATATACCAATATGCTCAGACTAGATCCTGGATTTTCCCTAAGTATCTCTGCACAGTAATCTCTTAGCTTAGCATACTGTTGGATTGCCCGCCCATGTACTTCTTCTCTTGCCTTCTTCCTTGCCCAGTAAGCCTTACCAACACTGATATTGGCCATACATTTGTCTTGGATAGTCTGAATAACTGTCGCAAGCTTCATCTCCTCCCCTCTACTGATGTTGTTGGCAATCTTCTTTGAGATCCAACTACTTGATGCTAGTCTTCCGCTATAGTTCCTTCCACATGTATGCTTTCCATTCAAAGTCTTGATCCTGAAACAGTCCAAACCCCCGACCTTACTCACAAAACAAACCCATTTACACTTTCCCTTTCTTCCTTTGCAAACAACTCTACACCTCACCCTATCATTTTTTTCGAAACCTAACGTCCCTACCATTCAATAGGGCATGCTCCTTAACAGCCTCTTTGAATTGACTAAGTGATTTAAATTCCAGCCCCACCTGAAATTCATACTCTCTATTCATCTCTGCCTCATTGTATTTAGGGAACCTCCTCTTTTTATCATATCATCAGAGTCCCCCTCATAACTGTCTATGTCACCAGTCTCATATCCATCAGATATGCCCCCAACTTGCTCATCACCCTCCCTTAAACCTTCATCACCTTCAGCTGTTCTAGCTGCTGCAGTTCCCTTATCATTTAGTGGGCCAGTAAATCCCCCAAATGCAATTGATAGTGGATCATTATCCTCCACCTCAAACCCAAAGTGATCGTCATGGTCACCATCATCAGCACTATGATCAAATACCTCTTCTTCAGTAGAAGGCTCTGACTCAGCATCCACTTCAACCTCTAGCAACCCAGAACCACTGTCTTCACCTTCTTCTGGCACATAATTAGCATCACTTGAAGTGATTTCAATCCCGTTACTTTTTCTGGCTCCATCGACAACATATACCTCACAATGTTTGCATGAACTTGACACCAGTGACCTAGCCATTCTCATCGCATCCCGATCGGACTTCATCTCTCTAAGACCTAACTTCAAATCCATCCCAGGTTCCTTGTACCATACCATAGCGAAACCCTTATACCCTAGTTGCTTTAGCTGACTGACAATCTCTTGCAATGACCATTCATCAACCTCAAAATGTAAATCCTCCACAACCATTCCTCCTAAATACTCTAATCGTTGTCTACTGTCAACAAATTTGCCACCATGGTGGATTTCGATAGTAAAATCCGAATCACCCATAACTGCATACAAAAAAAAATAATGCCATCAATCCCTCTTGAAACATTTTCAGAAACAAAAAGAAGCTCTACTAAACAATATGACAAATTTTCCCAGGAGAAAAAAAGAAAAACCCTTCAACGACTGAAAGGTTGAGCGTTGTCTTACCTAGAGGCAGCACCAACGCCTACGACGACGGCAGTGATACCGGAGACGCGAAACCTCTAGCAATATTCTGGTGGAGTTGAAAGACTGCAGCTGAGCGAGTTGGCAACCAACGAATGTGAATGGGTTTTTTCTCTAAGTTTGGGAGAAGAGAACGAACAGTTCTAAGTGTGGGAGGGTAAAATTGTATTTCAGAAAATATGAGTGCAAAGTGAGTTAGGGATTTCACATAAAGTTACAGAATTTTTAATTTAGGAACGGAATATTCCGTTAAATCTAACTGTTTGGTCACGGTAGGGACCTAATTGAAAAAAAAAAGTAGGTGTAGGGACCCAATTAAAAGGAAAAAAAGTATAGGGACCAACAGAATAATTAAACCCCCAAAAATTCGGAGGACCAGCCTCATGTACGAGATGGTCGAGACCACACATCCTTATAAAATAATAAACACTTCAGATTTTGTGAAGAGCATAGAACCTAGTATCAATAACTTTGGAAAATCATCTATTGGATTCGACTCCTCCACCTCTTTGTCAAGGTCTAGTTTGTAGACTTTTTTGGAAAGATAGCAAGGACCATTACAATAATAATCAAGTACGGACAAATATTTGAAACCTCCAACGAGATGAATCTTGGAATCCAACTCCAAAGCGTGCATGCGACCCAATGGAAGATCCACTCTGAAATTAAAGGAAACGGAGGCAAATTTTCCCAAACCATAGCCTCCTCCTCCACCTTCTTGGGTTGATGCCGCAGATCCTTGTATGCATTAGCACCATAAGGCATCGTTGATTCTTTTCCACCGCCATACCTACCTTCTCAATCAACGCAATTAACTGCCTCAAAAAAGGGGACAAACGAACAAAACCTTGCTGACACTCAATTAACAAGGCACTACAATGAAAATTAAAATTGAGAATTCATAAGCATGTGCAATAGTAACGTCGTTTTGTAGGACGGAAACGGCACGATAGACGGAGAGAATGGGGCACCCAATGAGGCGGTTATGCTCGGGTGGCGACGACGGCGACGGAACGGAGGAGGAGATACAGAAAATTAGGGTTCATTTTCTAGGAGCATGATTTGGGGAAGAAACAAAAATTGGGTTTTTAATAGTTTAGTAAATTATACAATTACCCACTTTGGGCTATACTTTAATTATCAATAGTTTAACCATAGTTAACATAACCACCAATTAGAGAGTGACATATCACAGAAGATAATGTACATGTTATTATAGAAAGAGTAGAGTAGAATTTACCTTTTAAAAATTTCTTATTTTTTAGTGTGTCACAATATCGTGACAACAAAGCAAAAAAATACGACGTAACAATTAAGTATCTTACCTTCCTAACGACCAGCGGATCATCTTACATTATTTTTTCATCATAATTAATTAAAGAATAGTATTGTGATATGCTAAATAAATAATATAATAAATGAATAATAATAACTACAATAGGTAATAATAATAACAATACATAAGATTAAATAAAATATAATAATATATAATAACATGTAAGATAATATTAATAATAATAATAATAATAATAATAATAATAATAATAATAATATATTACCGAGAAAAGATAATATTAATATTATTAATAATTATAAAGTAATCGAAACGACAATAATCCGCACTGGACCAAGAAAAAAAATAACAGACAATAAATATAATAATAACAATAATAATAATTTTGACTAAACTTCACATAAAAAGAGACAATCTATAAAATAATTAAATGCAAAAAAATAAGGCATTAACAGTATATAAATAATTATAATAATATATACGATAATCAAAAAATTTATTTAATATATTTATATATATATATATATTTCAAAACTTTAATATTCTTAATTTTTTTTTATTTTCTCTTTTTATCCTTTTTTTTTTCTCTCCTCTCTTCTCTTTCTTGCCGCTCTCACTTTTCTCTCTCAATTTCTCGATACTCTCCACACACACACAAATGAAAAGAAAGAAAAGGATAAGAGTGGTACTGTATTGTCGATTCATTGTTTTTATTATTGGTTTGTTTTTGTTTTTTGAAATTTTATTACATTAAAACTAATTGCGTATAACACACTGTAAGGGTGAACTAATAGGAGTACGTGATAATAAGTAATATTAACAAGAAGTGCAGTGGTAATTCAAGAAAAAAAACAATTTCAATGTAACAGTAACATTGTCTCATACTAATAAGAAAAGGAACAGCAGAATGCAATCCCGGTAAATGATGAAAAATTGTCAAGGTTTAGCCACAACAATTAGCACCTGAACAAGAACAGAAGAGAAAATTAGATTAGAGAGAGGGAAGAATTTGAGAAGAAGAAAAGAGAGCAGAGGAGGAATTTCAGAAGGGAATGAGGTTACCACTGCATTGCTACCACTTAAAGTCGTCCAGCGTTCTATTAATGACCCTCCCCCTCGTGCTTCTCCTGATTTCTTGAATTGAATGATCGTTTGACAGCTGTCCATTTCCAATAACCAACTTTTTCCTCTCACTTGTTGGTGCTGATTCTGCATGACCTTCCTTCACGTACTCTTTTTCATTTTTATTCCTTACATTACTCCCCCCCCCTCCCAATTAACTTCAACCTTGCCCTCAAGGTTGAGATGCGGGTAAGCCTTCCGAAGCTGGTCAGCATTTTTTCAGGTCGTGTCCGCCTCAGGAGTCGGTCCCCACTGCACCTGTAATTGAGGCATTTCCTGTCCATCTTGTAATATGGTTCTTTGCCCCACCACCTTGTATGGTTTCAGGATCGGGCCCAACTCGGTGGTTTGAAGAGGGAGAGAGAAGTAGTGTGTATCATACTCCCCACGAAATTGCTTGAGAGCGAAAATGTGAAAAACATTGTGAATCTTAGCTTCTGCAGGCAGGGCCAACCGATAAGCAACCGCGCTAAGTTTCTTGTCGATCTTAAAGGGGCCAAAATAGCGCATACCGAGTTTCTGGTTCTTCCTTAAGGCAACTGAATGCTGCCGATAAGGTTGCAACTTCACAAGGACCCAGTCGCCGACCTCAAACTCTACATGTCTTCTAGTTCTATCAGCGAAATGCTTCATATATTGCTGATATCTAGACAAATTGGCCTTGAGCTGCTCCAAGAGATGATCCCTTGCTAACAACATCTCTTGTAGGGACGTTTCATCTTCTTGGCACCATTCGTATTTAACTAATGAAGGAGGTTCTCTACCATATAGGGCCTTATAAGGAGACATTTTTATACTTATATGGGCAGAGGTATTATACCAATATTGTGCCCAAGGAAGCATGTCCATCCACTTTTTGGGAGTGTCGTAACAGAAGCATCGTAAGTACATTTCCAGCATCTTGTTAAGCACCTCACTTTGACCATCGGTTTCCGGATGGTATGCCGAACTCATGGCCAAGTTTGTACCTTGTAGCTGGAATAATTGTTGCTAAAATTTACTCACAAACACCCTGTCCCTATCCGAGACAATTGATCTGGGAAAGCCATGAAGTTTCACTACATTTTTAATAAACGCATCAGCCACCGATTTGCTGTTAAAGTCGTGTTTGAGCGCAATAAAGTGTGCAAACTTCGTGAGTCTATCGATGACGACCATGATCACTGAATAACCATTAACTGGAGGTAGTGCAGTTATAAAGTCCATGCATATGTCCTCCCATACTTTGAGCCGGAATGGGTAGAGGTTGGAGGAGGCCGGCTGGTGATTTTGTTTCCATCTTGGCCTGTTGGCAAGTGCCACATGAGAGGACATAGCGTCGAATGTCCCGCTGCATATTAGGCCAATAAAAATGGGAGCAAATCCTCTCCACTGTCTTTGCGATTCCTGAGTGCCCACCAATGCTACTGTCATGATATTCATGCAAAATGAGTTTAATTAAACTAGTGTGTATAGGAATCACAACACGCCCTCGCCATAATAGCAAGCCATTCCTACAAGTATAGTTCAAGTCATCATTGGTATTGTTGCTGCAGCGTTGTAGGATGTCCTTCAAAGTAGAATCATTTTCAATATCTCCCTTTAAGGTTTGAACCCATTCTAATTTAGGCCCTGACCAGGCTGCCAAGAAACATCGGGACAAGGCATCGGCTGGTACATTTTCCACTCATGGTTTATATTGAATCTCGAAGTCATAGCCCAGCAATTTGTGCAGCCATTTGTGCTGCTCTGGCGTGTGAAGATTATGCTCCAATAAGGCTTTAAGACTTTGTTGATCGGTGCGAATAATGAATTTTTGTCCAAGGAGGTAGTGTCTGAATTTTGCAATGGCTTTAGTAATAGCATGAAATTCTCTAATATATGCTGACTGTCGCTGCATAGCAGGAGTCAATTTCTTAGAAAAATATGCAATGGGGTGCCTGCCTTGTGTTAAAACCAAGGTTGCGAGAACCGGATCAGTCATCAAACCGGTCAAGTGACTGGTTCAATGGTTCAATGGTTGAACCGTGGTTGAACCGGTTTAATTAAATATAGAGCGAAATTATAAAAAATTGAATACATAATTTTAAAAAGTTAAATTCAATAATTTTAAACTAATAAGATTCAAAATTTAACAATTTCACAAAATGAACAATACATAATTTATCATTAAAAGGCCATAAACAACTTCAAATGACAATATTCAAAATGCACATAAATGACAAATGACAAACACAATGTTTTGCAACCAAAAAAAACAATGTTCAACAAACAATACTTCAACTAAACAAAGACACTACTCATCAGAAGTCATAATCATCATTAAGTGTTCCGATGTCTCCATCATAAACAGGTAATCCAAAGCCAGCATCTTCAGAAATACCACCAAAAGAAGTATTTGAGGATTCAATTACAACATCAGACATATCCACTTCAACTTCCATGTCTCCACCATCTAATAAAATAGAAAGAAAACTCAATAAGAAATCAATGTTAATGACATGTATCTTTATGGAAGGAAACAAAGTTTGCTATGTCACTCACCATTAGGATACGAAGGCATAGCATTATCAGTGTATATTAAACTTTCAATGCCTTCAACATCTCCATTAGTAAATTCAGGATCATCCTCATCTGCCATTACCCAAAAATCTACTGTGTCAATGCTTTGAATGTCAATTGGGTCATAATTCCTCTTCTTTCGATGCAACCTAGATTGAAGGCGTAGGTTATAGGTGACATAAACAATGTCACTTAACCTTTGATGCTCTAATCGGTTCCTCCTCTTTGAATGGATTTGTTCAAAAAGGCTCCAGTTCCTCTCACATCCAGATGAAGAAGAGGTTTGATGAAGAAGACGAATTGCCATTTTTTGCAAATTAGGAGCACTCCCACCGTGTAGCCTCCACCATTCACCTATGTAGATATAAAAATCAAATATTTTTTAATGTTTACCAATTATCACCCAACATAATAAACTTTGAAACTAAACTGAACTTGGATACGAAATAACAAATAAGTCAAATAACTTACCAAGTTTGAGTCTTGATGCCGCTCTCTTAGCACTTTCCCTCCCAAAACTTTCTTTACAATCTCGATACAGCTGTATCTCTTGCATTGCAGCAACTGAGTCATCACAAAGTGTTTCAACGTCAAGCAAATCAAGTAAAGATCTCAAAACATTTGCCTTCTCAACAAAACCCTC
This sequence comes from Arachis ipaensis, assembly GCF_059453495.1. Classification (NCBI taxonomy): domain Eukaryota; kingdom Viridiplantae; phylum Streptophyta; class Magnoliopsida; order Fabales; family Fabaceae; genus Arachis; species Arachis ipaensis. The sequence continues at coordinate 113,446,057 of NC_142442.1, read as the reverse complement.
ACTGTAGAAAATGCCCGGATTTAAAAAGTACGCTGCCGCATGGAGATCACGCTTCAAATGCTTATCCCACCTCATTTTCAAGATACTCGTGTATGGCGTATAAGCAGCTTTCCGATTTCTGAATATGGTCTTGATAGCCTTTTTTGCTCTTTGCATGCCTTCATACACGATTCCCAAAGAGGGTTTTTCATCAGCATCAACAAGCCTCAACAACTTAATAAGAGGACCAACAATTTTCACAGTGGTAAGACAGTCTTGCCAAAACTTACTGTCCAAGACAATTGAGCTAACCATCTTTCCATTAGCACTTTTGGATAACTTATGAGAAGTAAAATATTGGTCTACCATCAATGTCTGCAAATCTACCTTGTGATCATATATACTTTCAAAGTAATGAAAACAGTGGCAAAACGTGTGACTCCTGGTCGAACAATTTCTGTCCAACTTTTTCTTTTTCTAAGCCATGACAATAAGATCATATGATTGTAGACAAACACAGTCACTTTTGAAGCACGGGAAGCAAGGTCAGATATATGAGGAATACTTGCAATATCTTTCAATATAAGATTGATACAATGGGCAGCACAGGGAGACCAAAATATATTTGGGTATTTTTCATGAATAAGTTTTCCAGCAGATACATAATTAGCAGCATTATCAGTGACCACATGCACAATGTTACTAGGCCCAACCCACTCAATAACATCAGCAAACAAATTAAACAATGCATTGGCAGTTTTTATCACATCAGAAGCATCAACAGTCTTAACAAACGACATACCAGCAGGACAATAAACTAGAAAGTTAATTAAAGTTCGTTGCCTTTGATCAGTCCACCCATCTGCCATTAGTGTACAACCCTTGCTTTTCCATGAGCTCCTATAATTTTCAACCAGCAACTGACACTCTCTCTTAAGATCAACCAACAAATGAACTCTCATTTCATCATATGACGGTCCCTTAAAACCAGGTCCAATTGCAGCAACACCATCCAATGCAGGTTGAAAGTAAGGTGATTGAATTGCATTGAAAGGAATACGTGTATCAACAATCCATTTGGCAAGTCCCAACTTAGCCTTGTGCACAATTTCTTTGCTAGCCAAAACACTTCTCATAGTCGGTTGAGATCGTGGAGTAGTTCTTTCTTTAAAGTAACTTCCAATTTGTGTAGCTACTACAGCTCTTCTCTTTTCTTTGTCTCCCGTTTTTGTAGGAACAGCAGCTTGTATAGGGTTAGGCGATTCAGCCTCTTGTGCATGTGCTTCCCCACCATAAGCTTCCTCCTCAAATTTTCTCTTCTCCGTCTTATTTTTCTTGTTTTCCATCAGAATCCTTTTGAATTGAAGTTCAACTTCTTCGGTTACTTTGCTACATACTTTGATTTGTCCAGGAATTTTCGCAAGATGATATTTCATCCTATATATCCCCCCTCCATTATAAGTGTTCAAACAAAAAATACACGTATATTGTGCCTTATTATTTTTATCATATTTCACAGTGAAATATTCCCAAGCCGGGTCAGATTTTTCTCGAGAGGAAGCTGTCTGAGATTCTTGTCCAGCATTATGTTATTGTTGTTGATCATTTTGTGACTGTTCCATCTAAATTTAGAATGCCAGCAATCCAGAATCTAGACCAATATATCAATTCATAGTTCATAGTTCATACAATTTATAATTTTATATGCATTCAATAGAGCAGAATCGACAAAATAAAAAAACTAAATAGAGCAGACTTGAAAAAATTGAAGAACAGAGCAGAGCAGACTTTAAAAAAACTAAACAGAGCAGACTTTAAAATTGAAGAACAGAGCAGAACACAATTTTCAATTTCAACATGCATCAATTTTATTCTCAAATCCAACATACAAGTATACAACAAATTGATTCCACATTTGATTAATCATATAAAAAAATAGAAGAATAGAAGCCAGAAAAAAAAATTGAAACAGTATACACTGAACAGATGCCAGAAACCCAGATCTTACCTTAAGAGAAGAACGAAGAAAAGCCAGAAAACAACACAGCACGAACAGAAGCCACAAACCCAGAAACCCAGAAACTAAGAAGCCAGAAACGGAGAAACCCAGAAACCCAGAAACCCAGAAGCCAAAAACGGAGAAACCCAGAAGCCAGAAACGGAGAAACCCAGAAACCCAGGTGCGCAACGGTGCGCGACGGTGCGCGAGCGTTGGCAACGGTGCGCGAACGTTGGCGACGGTGCGCGAACGTGGCCGAACGTCGGGTGTTCTTCACGGCGTCCTAAGATCCGTTGTATGCAGAAGCTGCTTCAATTTTGAAGAGTGGAGAATAGATTGGGAGTGGAGCTGATGGTTGGGAGTGGCAGTGGAGGTTTCTTCACTCTTCAGTCTTCACTTCTTACTTCTTCAAATACTTTGGAGAATAGAGATTAGGGATTTTGGATTTTCAGTTTTGGGAGTGACAGCCTGCAAGTCACGCGTTCTTCATCTTTTTTTTTTTCAAACGACGCCATTTTGCTAGCAGCGGGAAAAACCGGCACCTATAAAAACTGGGCCGGTTCGCCTGGTTCGCCGGTTAACCACCGGTTTGATCGGTTTTTTCATCGGTTTTTTGCAGGGCGGTTTTAGAGGTGGACCGGACCGGTTAGGTGACCAGTTTTCGGTTAACTGGGTTGAACCGGCTGGTCCAGTCCGGTTTTTAGAACATTGGTTAAAACTGCTCTTATACCATTGCCCGAAGCATCCGTTTCCACTTCAAAGGGTAGTGCAAAGTTAGGCAAGGCAAGTACTGGTTGGGATGTGATTGCAGACTTGAGTTGGTTGAAAGCCAATTCAGCTTTGCCATTCCAATTGAAGGAATCTTTTTTTAGTAAGTCCGTGAGCGGAGAAGCTATGGCCGCATACCCTTTAATAAACCGCCTATAGTACCCTGTCAAACCCAAAAAAAACCCCTAAGCTGCCTGAGGTTTTTTGGTTGTTTCCAATCCAAGACAGCCTGAACCTTTGCTTTATCCATGTGGACACCATTAGATGAGATTGTGTGACCCAAATAATCAACCTCAGATACACCAAAAAGGCACTTAGTGAACTTAGCATACAGGGTCTCTTGTTGCAGTAGCTTTAGGACAATCTCCAAATGATTCAAGTGATGCTGCCAAGAAGGACTATATACTAGAATATCATCAAAGAAGACTAAGACAAACTTCCTTAAATATGGTCGAAATACATCATTCATCAAGCTTTGGAAGGTGGCCGGTGCATTAGTCAAGCCGAAAGGCATCACAAGCCATTCATAGTGACCTTGGTGCGTGCGAAACGCCGTCTTGAATCGGTCCTCTGGTTTAACCAAGATTTGGTGATAACCAGATCGAAGGTCCAATTTCGAAAAAAAGGTTGCACCAAATAGTTCATCGAGTAGTTCCTCAACTGTCGGAATCGGAAAACTATCCTTCACTGTAATTTTGTTCAAGGCTCTATAATCGGTGCAAAAATGCCAAGTTCCATCTTTCTTCTTAACTAACAAAATAGGGGAGGAAAAGGGGCTATTACTAGGTTGGATAATACCTTCATGAAGCATTTGCTGGACCATGACTTTAATCTGTTCTTTCTAGCTATGCGGGAATCTATACGGCCTAACTTTCACAGGTTCCGCTCCCTGGATAAGAGGAATGCTGTGATCCTGAGCTCGCTGCGGAGGTAAGCCAACTGGTTGATCAAACACCGTCACATATTTATGAAGCAATAACATCAGTGCAGGGTCCATGTTCCCAGGCAGCTCTAAAGAGTTGATAGACTTGTTGTCGGCTTTGTGGACTTGAAGAGTGAAGGCTTCGGCTATAGAATCAGTCTGAGCAAGTCTTCTAATATGGTGAAATTGTGCTTGTGCTGGAGCTAAGGTCTTGTCACCACGAATAGTGACAAATTTGCCTTGATTCAGAAATCGCAGAAAAGAACTGTCATAATCAACAATGTGGGTCTTGAGGGTTTCAAGTCAAGTAGTGCCAATTACCATATCATCACCCGCTACATGAAGGACATACACCTCAGGAATTGTTATTTTGCAGCCTTGTACGTGAATATCGATCTTGGAAATGCATCCCTCCACTGTGAGAACATCGAAGTCCCCTACAACAACCTTGAACCCAGGGCAAGGTTCAACTGGCAGGTTTAAAAACTTTGCAATCCTTGGTTGAATGAAGCTGTCCGAACAACCCCCATCGATAAGAATTTGCACCTCCAACCCGTTTGTCATAGCTTTGAGTCGAATGGTGGAAGGTCCCTTAGTGCCATGCATGGCATTGTATGAAAGATGATGTGCCACGACGTCCTACTCTAATTGCTCTAAAATGGCGCTCTCGGATTGGGCAAGCTCTCCAGGGTCGTCTAATGCAGGGTCATCTTCTCCCGCCAATTGTAGCAACATCAAGTGTTTGTTAGCACATTTATGCGATGTCGAAAATTTTTCAGCGCACCAAAAGCAAAGGCCCTTTTTCTCGACGATTCTGAATTTCGGCAGGGGAAAGGCGATTGACGGAATTCTTGGAATTGCTGGTGGAGGGTCGCTGGTTAGGGGCGGGTAAGAGTGGGGGAAGGCTATTGCGGCCAGTGGGCCGCTGTGGAGTGCTGGAGTTTTGGGAAGCTTGCTGAGCAGGGAAATTGTTGGGGCCGTAGGTAGTGCGAGGTACGGTGGCAAATTTGTCTTCATAGAGCCGCGCGAGTGTGACGGCCTGCATTAGAGATGGAGGGCATTGTGCCTTCACCTCCCGGCGAATGTCAAGCCGAAGAGCACTCACGAAGCAATCTCGCAAGGCCTCATGCGGTTCAAGATTGGTGCGATTGGCTAAGGCAACAAATTCTGCATAATAATCTCCCACAGACCCTTGTTGTTGTAACTTAAATAACAATTCTCTTGGGGACTCAAACAACGAAGGAGCAAACTCAAGTTCAATTTCACGTTTCAACTGTGCCCATGATCGAAAAGGGGCAGAGCGTTGCGACATTTGGTACCACGGAATGACCATACCTGTCATATGGATTGCAGCAATTGCAAGTTGTTCCTCCTCTGGGACTCGAAAGAACTCAAAATACTGATCGAGAGAAAAAATCCAACCAAGGGCATCAGAACCATTAAACTTAGGCAGATCAAAGTTCACCCTTCGAAGATGACGACCATTGCGTGTGAAAGGATCGTAGCCTGAGTTCGAACCATGCCGGGAATCACGGGAAGGGGAACGATCGTGAGGATGCTCGTTGAGAAGCTGAGCAAGAGAGGACTGGATCGCATTTAGCTTGAGATCTGTTGCCTCGGAAGCTCGTGCTCGCTCCGTTCTGTTCTCCTCGGATACCGTCTCAATCATCTGGAACAATCGCTTAATATCTGCTTCCATCCCTTTCATCCGGGTGTTATCGGCCACTGCCATGGCCAATGAAAGCACCAATGTAAGGGTGAACTAATAGGAGTAAGTGATAATAAGTAATATTAACAAGAAGTGCAGTGGTAATTCAAGAAAAAAAATAATTTCAATGTAACAGTAACATTGTCTCATACTAATAAGAAAAGGAACAGCAGAATGCAATCCCGGTAAATGATGGAAAATTGTCAAGGTTTAGCCACAACAATTAGCACCTGAACAAGAACAGAAGAGAGAATTAGACTAGAGAGAGGGAAGAATTTGAGAAGAAGAAAAGAGAGCAGAGGAGGAATTTCATAAGGGAATGAGGTTACCACTGCATTGCTACCACTCAAAGTCATCCAGCGTTCTATTAATGACCCTCCCCCTCGTGCTTCTCCTGATTTCTTGAATTGAAGGATCGTTTGACAGCTGTCCATTTCCAATAACCAACTTTTTCCTCTCACTTGTTGGTGCTGATTCTGCATGACCTTCCTTCACGTACTCTTTTTCATTTTTATTCCTTACACACACAAAAAAAAAAAAAAAGGACATCCATGGTATTGTGTTGCTAACCCATTCTTTATTATTGTATTGTTTTTTATTTTTAAAATTTTGTTGCATTAAAACTCATTACGTGTATTATTTTTAAATCATATAGTGGCTACAAATAATTTTAAATGTATATTATAATTAGTAAAAATTAATATCTATATTATTACCTTATTTTTATATAAAAAAATAAAACTAAATATATTATGACAAATATTTAGTAAAAAAAATAGATGTTATAATTCTCTCTATATTTATGAATTTTGTTCCTAAAAGTTACTGATATCTTATTTGATAAAATTTTGGATAAAATTTTTTTATTTTATCTTCTAATTTTTACATTGCTTCTCCTTTTATTAACCCTATCTACACCACATTAACTAAATGAATTTCTCTTTCTCTTAAATGTTTAACAGATATATCAATAATTGCTATCATCATAATATAATAATATATTAAAACATCTTTTATTTTTATTGCATCATATACTAGGACATATGACGGGTCAAAATAGTACTTTTTGAGTTGAAAAACATAGAAGACATTATCAAAATTTAAAATATTAGGAAGAAGTGCAATTTGGTAAACAACAAGTCAATTCTCTTAAGAATTTGGGATAGATCAATGAATTTAAAATTAAACTTTTTGGATTTTAGCGCTCTACCAATATCAGTAGTATCAATAACTTTAAGAAAAATATGATCCTTTTTTTGAATTCTAGAGGTCTTTTTCTTTTATCAATATAACTTTTATATCTACTTTGAGTAATGAACAACTTCTTTTTTATGAAAATTCTGGAGATAAAATAGAATTATCTCCTAATTCTGTAGGAGACAATTCGACTGCAGAAATAGATTCTGTTGAACCTGTACCCGAACGCTTTCAAACCTAGAGAATGGAGATTCATGCAGAATTATCCTAATCAATTTATTATTGGTGATCTCTCACAAGGTATTACTACAAGATCATTCGCAAGAAGACTAGAATTTAGCAATTTTGCCCTTATTTCAACTATGGAACCTCAAAATATTGAAGAAGCTATTAAGGATCCATCTTGGATTAAATCTATGGAAGATGAGCTAAAAGAGTTTGAAAAGAATAAGGTCCGGACTTTGGTTTCGGATTCAAATGGAAAGAAAGTCATAGAAACAAAATAAATTTTTAGAAACAAGCTTAGAGAAGATGACAAGATTGTGAGAAATAAAGCAAGGCTTGTGGCATAAGGATATGATCCAGAAAAAGAAATAGACTTTGATGAATCATTTGCTCTAGTTGTTCGAATGGAAGGAATAAGCTACTTCTTGCTTATGCTGCGTTTCAAGGATTCAAGCTGTACCAAATGGATATTTTGCAAAATTAATATCCAGTGAATTTGATATGAGCAAGATGCGAGAATTGAAATTCTTTCTTAGGCTACAAATCAAACAAACCTCTCAAGTTATCTTCGTGCATCAAGAAAAATATGCTAAAGAGCTAGTCAAAAAATTTGGTATGGAAAACTCATAGCCTATGGACACTCTTATGCATCCTAACATTAAGATGGAAAAGGATGAACATCACAAAGATGTTGATGAAACTCAGTATAAAGGGATGATTGGGTCTTTGATGTATTTAACGTCATCAACACCTGACATCATTCAAAGTGTGGGCTTGTGTTCAAGATTTCAGTCAAGACCAAAGGACTCGCACCTTGTTGCTGTGAAAAGGATCATTTAATTTGTTACGTTCATGGAACAACAAACTACGACCTATGATATCCAAAAACTGATTCTTTTAACTCTATTGCTTTTAGTGATGCTGATTTGGAAGGTGATAGGGTGGATAAGAAAGCATAAATGAAATTTGTTGTTTCCTAGGCAAATCTCTCAATGCTTGGTGTAGCAAAAAACAAGCTACTGTTATCCTTTCTACCACTGAAGTAGAGTATATTGCAGTGTCCCTCTGCTGCTGACAGATTCTATGATTAAAAACTCAACTAATTGATTATAAGATTAAAGTTGAAAATATTTTTCATATTGAGACAACTTGAGTGCCATAACCATTTTAAAAAATTCTGTTTTACACTCGTACCAAACACATTGAAGTGAAATATCATTCAATTCGTGAACATGCACAAAAAGAACATATTGATGTTCAATTTGTTGAATTTGATGATCAATTAGCTGATATTTTTACTAAATTCTTAGCTGAGGATATGTTTTATAAGTTAAGAACTGCCTTGGGTATTTTAAGTGCTTTTGATATGTTTTTTTAATTTGACGATATTTTTTGAGTTTTTGTTTCACAGGTTAGGATGAGATATTCTAGGCAGATGATGAACATTCAATTCATTTTCAAGCTGCCACCTTTAATTCTTTTTGGAATAATTATGGAATATTTGTTTTTATGTTATATATCTTTACTGATTTTCCACATACAAGTCTTTTACTATACAAGTCTTACAAGTCCTCAATATCCCTTATCCCTAAAACGCGCTTCTTATTGCACGTATGTTTCACGAGTCTGCTTAACAGATTTTTCAATCAATCAATGCACGAATATATAACTTCCTTTTTCGAAAGGATTTCATTTCCTTTTTCGAATTTTTTTTGCATTTTCTTGCCTTCTCTCTTCCATCTTTTTCGTGCATTTCTCTTTGCCATCTCCTTTGTCTTTTACGTGCTTCAGATTTTTCATTGTGCGTTTATCCATTATTTTTTGACATCAAGCTGTGAAATCGTTTTTGAAGATAATGGATGATTCAACTTCAGATTGTCAACTGAACCAGAGCGAAGTGGATTTTGAAACTTAATCCAATGAAGTTTCTGATGTGTAATTTAGTTTTAGTTAGTAATTGAATCTGAATTTGAATCTAATTAGTAGTTTTTGATTGTGTAGCTGAATAATGCGTGCACTTTGCCTGTTATATTTGCTGTTTATTCTTCCTTGTTTGAATTGAATCTAATGCACTAGTTCTCATTAGAATTAAAATAATTTTGTCCATTTTATATCAAATATTCGGGTGTAGATCAGTAATAATTGGGTTCATTTTAGGAAAGTTTGGGTGCATTTACAGTTTATGACTTTTCATCTGACAGAGGGTGAATTGTCTAATTATTTTAGTTGAATTATTTTAGTTTCTATTTCGTTATGATTCATGAATCTGGTTTTCTTATTTTTGATAATGGTTTTATAGTTGTATTTGCATTCAATAGTTTATGCTTGTTTTAATATGGTGTATTTTGAGTGTATTTTTGCAGACCTTCTGTGGTGTTGATGACCAGTTTGTCCCCAAGGCTGAGATGACTTTTAAAACCCTTGAAGACACTGTAAAATTCTACAAGGATTATTCAAAGGTTGCAGGTTTTTCTACAAGAGTTTGGTGCACAAATAAGAAGGGAAACGGAATTAAGAATCAATTGATTACATGTAGCAGAGAAGGAAAATAGAAATCGAAAATATCTCCGACCGAGAAGAAAAACCCCTCAGTTGGTTTAAATTGTCCTGCAATAATTTATATACACGTATTGAAGGATGTTGGTGTTTGGATCATTTCGAAGGTCATGTTGCATCATTCACATCCTTACTGTCCAAATCCACAGATGCTCAAACAGCACAGGAAACTAAGCATGTCCATGCGTCGTACAATAGAGAATAACGAGGAAGCCGGTATCAGACCTAGCAAAACTTTCCAATCATTTGTTGCAGCAGCCGGGGGTCACCACGAGTTAAATTTTAGTGAAAAAGACGTGAGGAATTACATCTCTAGAGAAGTGCGAAATATTTCGAAACAAGAGGATGCAAAAGAATTCGGAAAATACTTATTAAGAATGAAAGAGAAGAATCAGAATTTCTTTTTTGAGCTCAAACTCGAGGACGATCAGTCCATTAAGCTTACTTTTTGGGCAGATGCAAGGAGCAGAGCTTCCTGTGAGTATTTCGGAGATGTTATTTCATTTGACACCACCTATAATACAAACAGGTAACATGTTGTTCTGGTTTATGATGTTGAATTAATGTTGTTTTATGAATCTGCTACAGAGGTGTATATTGGAGGTTTTTGGGTGTATAGGATCATTATTTAGGTTTATTTTGTTGATTTTAATTCTATTTTGTCGTAATCTGTTTCAGGTATAATCTGGTTTATGGTTCTTTTGTCGGGGTGAATCACCACAGTCTGTCAACACTTCTTAGATGCGCTTTGATGAAAAACGAAGATATTGAATCATTCAAATGGTTATTTCAATGTTGGCTTCGTTGCATGGGAGGAAATGCTCTGAAGGGATTCTCACTGCCAATGTGCATCGATTCAAAGGGCTATGGAAGCTTGTATACCCACAACAATTCACCGTTGGTGTATTTGGCACGTCATGAAGATTTCAAGCAAATTAAACGGATACAAGGGACACACAGAAATTGAACAAGAAATGAGTCAAGTTGTTTGGAACTCTCATACCAAAGAATCATTTGATAGGAATTGGGATGATTTTCTACTGAAGTATGGTCTTGTGGACAACAAGTGGCTTTCAGGTAATGATGTTTAAAATCTGCAGCAGAGGTGCAAATTGCATGTTTTTGGGTGCATTATAGTCTGATTTGGGTGTATTTTGCAGATCTTTATGAAGACCGTCATATATGGGTTCTAATTTATCTGGATCAGCACTTCTAGGCCAGGATGAAAAGCACACAAAGGAGCGAGAGCATGCATTCATTTTTTAACAAGTTCATTACCCGGAACAGCTCACTTATCCAATTTGTCAAAAAATACGATAATTGCCTTAGAAGTACGGAGCAAACAGAGAGAGAATCGGATGCTACAGATTTTCACACGGTCATACCGTGTGCAACAAAATCCTCCATTGAAGCTCAGTTTCAACATGTGTATACTCACCAAAAGTTTAGGAAAGTCCAAGCACAATTCAGAGGGGAGGCGAATTGCATCACAAGATTAATGAATTTCGCTCTAGGCTATTCAGTATACGAAGTTGGAGAACAAGTTTTCAGCTCAATATTCAACAAGTTTACGGTTACTTATGACTCAGTAGCGGCCCAAGTGAAATGTCAATGCTTATTATTCGAGTCAAGAGGGATATTGTTCCATCACGCCCTAAGCATGTTAAGCTTTGAACGAGTAACCCAAGTGTCACCGAGATATATATTGGAACGATGGAGCAAGAAGGTAAAGAGGCGACACACACACATCAAGAGCAGCCATGACGAGCCACTGTTGGAGCCAAGAAGCAAGAGGTTTGACAAATTGGTGTTTCGTTCTCAAAATATATGCGAATTTGTATCAGAATCTGAGGAGCTGACTGCCATTCTGCGCCGTGTGTACGATAACGTCATGGTTGAGATGGAAGAACTGAAAGCCAAAAGGAAAGGGACATGTTCATTATCTCACGAAGATGCCAACTTGAAATCCGTTAACGAGCTTCAAAGCCCTCCAAGGGTTCAAACAAGAGGACGTCCAAAAAATAGACTAGGTTCAAAGTTGGACAAACAGATTGCAAATGCCTCAAAGAAGAAGAAAATGAAAGCTCTAAGCGAGGTAAAAGTGATGTTCTTTAAATAGGTGGTAATTGAGTTTAATTATTTTGTTAATAGTTTTGCTAATATGTGAGTTTATTATTTTCAGTTAAACCTTTTTGATGCTGCATCAGTGGTCCAAGCAAATTCCAGCCAATATCACGGACATATTATGAATTATCAGTTCAGGGATCCAGCAACAGCAGATAGGTTTTTGGGTGTATAGTTACAGGATATTGGTGTAACGCTCAGCTTTTTGGGTGTATTTTTGAATATTCTTATGTTTGACATTTTAATTTTATATTTTTCAGATGCTACTGTTTATGTTAGAAATTAGTGTTCTTTTTAGTTTTTAGGGTTTAGGGTTTTAGGGTTTAGGGTTTAGGATTTAGGGGTTTAGGAGTTTAGGGTATATATTTGGGTGTATACGGATTATATTTGGGTGCATAATTAAGGTTTAGGGTTTAGAGTTTTAGGGTTTAGAATTTAGGGTTTTAGGGTATATATTTGGGTGCATAATTAAGGTTTAGGATTTAGGATTTTAGTTTTAGGGGTTAGGATTTAGGGTCTAGGGTTTGGGTTTAGGGTTTAGGGTTTAGGGTTTAGGGTATATGGTTTTAGGGTTTTATGGTTTAGGTTTTAGGGATTTAGGGGTTAGGGTTTTAGGGTTTTAGGGTTTAGGGTTTATGAGTTTAGGGTTTTAGGGTATATATTTGGGTGTATACGGTTTATATTTGGGTGCATAATTAAGGTTTAGGGTTTAGGGTTTAGGGTTTAGGATTTTAGGGTTTAGGATTTAGGGTTTAGAATTTTAGGGTATATATTTGGGTGCATAATTAAGGTTTAGAGTTTAGGATTCTAGGCTTTAGGGGTTATAGTTTAGGGTCTAGGGGTTTAGGGTTTAGGGTTTAGGGTTTAGGGTTTAAGGTTTATGGTTTTAGGGTTTATAGTTTAGGGTTTTGGGGTTTAGGGTTTACAATTTTAGGGTTTTAGAGTTTAGGGTCTAGTGGTTTAGGGGTTAGGGTGTTAGAATTTTGAGTTTAGGGTTTAGAGTTTATGGTTTTAGAGGTTTAGGGTTTTAGGGTTTACAGGTTTATTGTTTAGGTTTTAGGGTATATATTTGGGTGTATTCGGATTATATTTGGGTCCATAATTAAAGTAATTGGGCGTATTAGTTAGTTTATTGTTGTTTTCCTTTATTTTTTTTGTACTTGTAATTTACAGCTTTTAAATACAGCACAGACAGTTTATTATGCAAACAAATTTTATAATACAACTGCATTAAATATTCACAAAATTTACAAGTGTTCAAACTATTTCAAGACTAGATAAAACTAAAATCAATCACTGTCACTGTTAATGTCATATGAATCTACTTAACAATATGGACTCAACAAAGCTGTAGATGGCTTCAACAATCTTATTACTTCACTTCTCCTGATCGCTGTATCACTGTCATGATTCATCTCATGAAAAAGAATTCGGGAAGCAACTTCTACTCTGAAGTGGTCCACCTCTCTACCTACAGTTTGAAAGAATATTTTTTTAATCAACTCTATTAATTTAGAAAAGTAATGGAGAGTTATATAGTTTTAAATACAACTTATGTATGTTCCCGTATCCTGTATAGGGAATATATAAAATTATATAAATTTTTTTATTAAAATTTAAATAAAAAATATATATAGTAATTATTATTATAAATATTTTATAACTTAAAAGTATTAAAAATAATTAATATTTTTTTATTCAATTGGATTGGTTGAATGATCATCTTATTTGCCTGGTTAAGTAAGTATTTGGAGTTTGAATCTCGTCTTGTGTGTATAAATAATCCATTAGTTAGCGCGACAAACCCTTAATAAATAGAGTATCAATATGCGGTGGATTAGTCGTCCTCGACTTGCTGAGTTAGGAATCCGTAGAAAAAAATTGTATTTGTCTTTAAAATAGATTAATTTTTCATTAATAGCAATACTTATGGACTTTTGTCTTTATTGAAATTTACTTGGGATAATTTTACTCGTTGGTATCATATTCATTTTTGAAGTCAAAACAATATGATCAACATTGTTACTCATTAAAACTTTACATTTTATGAAATGATTTTTAAATTTTTAAATTCATAAACTTATATCATTACAAAAGTTATTAGATCGATTAATATTTCTTGATAACATGGTGTACCGAAACACCATCGTTGAGTATTAATTAGTGTGAAGAGAAACTAATAATAACTTTTATTATTCAATATATAATTTATTCTATTGAAAAATAAATTAATATTTCTTAAACTTGTAAATACATTTTCTTCTAATTTCTTACACCATTTTTTACCATTAAAAAATAATAAATGACCATACTATCCTATAATATATACGATGTATAAAGTAATTTCTTATCTTGAAATTAATTCTGGTTAGCGAGATAAAATTTAAAATATTTTTTATTTTCTTACTCAAATTTAAATTTAAATTTAGAATTGATTAACAACTCATCTTTTTTTAATTTCAATAAAAAAATAAATCGGTTAAATGCAAAATATTTAACATTTAATAATTTCAATAATTTAAATTTTAATTACCAAAAATTAGGTTAAAAATTAATTATAAACTTAATAATCGATAATATATATTATATTAGTACGTAAATAATAATATCCAATGTATTGATTATTTATTTTTTGACAGAATTAATGTATAATTTAGTGAGGATTGATTTATTATCCAAATTTTTTTCATAAACTTTGTAATATATGAAAATAGTGATCTTATTTTTTATTATTATTTAAAAAATTCTTCATAATTTTTTAATTATGTAATTAAATTTTATTATTACTTTTATACTAAAAAATATCAATTTATACTATTTACATATTTTTTCACTACTAATAAATAAATATGTATTTGCACTATTATGCTTATTGTCTTAGATGATGACTTAAATTACTTATTTTGTATGTTAAATAATCTTTTGTATGCTAACTTTATTAAATGTTAAGATGAAAAAATTGTTGAATAAATTATATAAATAGTCATTATAGAAAAGAAAAAAAATTATATATCATATATAATAATCTTTGATATATATATATATAGTGTCATGTATATATTAAGATTATCTATTTTAATTATGTGAGTAATTATTGTTATTTTTATTTTTCGTTACATTAAAAAATGATATTTAAAGCTAAAAAAGAGATAATTAATTTTTTTAATTTGAATAAAAAATATCTTGTAAATATATACAACTTTTATATATACTAAGTGTTATAATATTAAATAGTATAGTATTTGCTATAACAATTACTCAAAATATTAATCCAATATATATTTGGGTCTAGTAAGACCTCAATGCAAGCAAGATCAACTAAAATCCATTGTTAGGGTTCTAAATTTAACTTAGGTTCATTACCTTAAAGGCCCAATGTAGATAAAGTCTATGCGTCCCCTCTTAAATTGACTCAAATTGGATCTCCATTGCTAGTTATATATGGTAATGAGTACTTAGGGGAGCGTGAGAAGCCCCCTTCCCATCCCTCATTCCTATTTTAAAAAAATGACTGCGTTCTTTCTTTGTCATTGCAAGTTTATGTTTAATTATCCCTTAGGAAACGTAAATCTTTTCGGGTATCTACGAATATTCTTTGAAAACTTTTGAAAAAAATTAATATAAAAAGACATAATATAATAATCATAAAATAATCAATTTAATATAATTCAACACAATTTATAACATATTCGTTATAAAAAATAACATTTTAAAAGGAGAAAACATAAAAACATGTTCCAACATAATAACATAACATAATTTTTTGAGACGATACTGAGCGACGTAGTGACGAACTTGAGAGGTAGAGAAAGTGAGTTAGAGAGAGAGGATCGAGGTTGAGAATGAGTTTGGAAGAAAAAGAAAAAATTTGAATTGGAAGCAGAAATTAGGGTTACTAAATTCAAGAAATGGATTTATATATGTATAAATTAGGATAAATTAATAATTTTATATTTGTGTATATTTAATACGTTCCATGGAGCGGGTACTTATGTCTGTGTCCTCATTAGGGGTGGTAAATGGAAAAATCCGCCCTGTCTCGCCAAAAATCTGCCATCTAGTGGGCTGGTCTACCCCGCCCCGCCCCGCCTAGTAAGGCGGTCTTGAATTTCTCCCCCGTTCCACCTAATGGTAGACTTGCGAGTTGGCGAGATCTCCTTTTTTTATAAACCATTAAATATTAAATAATATATAATTTTTCACAATAATTTCAATAAATTTATAATTTATAAAAATATAAAAAAATTATAATTTTTAAATTCACACACATTAAAATTTTAATAATTATAAATATGTAATAAACATAATTATAAACCAAATTTTTTGAAATAAAATAATAAAACCAACATTGTTCAAATCAAAACAAATATTATCCAAAATATATAATTAAACATCTTCAAGTTTATAATTAATCAAACATAAAACGTAATCCGAAATATAACTTAGAACATCTTCAATTATCATCTTCATCCTCTCGTAGATCAATAACATCATAGAAATTTGTAAAAAACTGGCCCTAATAAAATAAAAGCTTGGCCCAGCGGAGAAGTTTGTCCCATCCCGCCCCCGCCCTGCCGAAACCCATGGATTAAGCGGTGCGGGATAGGCCAGCTTTTTAAGTTTGGCGGTCTCAAAATTCCAGCCCAACCCGCCATTTTTGGCGGGTTATGCGGGACAGCCCGACGGGTTCGGCCTGTTTGCCGCCCCTAGTCCCTATTCTTTTTCGCGTGGCAGGTTGTGAGGATTTCACGAGTCCCCATCTAGCCACAAAACGCGAGTGATCCTTGCAAATATCCATTTTAACTGTTTTTGTGATAATCAGAGTTTAGGTTATATCATTTTCATAAGGTCATATGTATCCTTGTTATAACAATATTAATAGAAGATAAAAGGATAAACACTAAGCTATTGTTTGGATATAAGATGGAAAATAAGAGGAAAGAAAATGAGAGGAAAGAAAAGTATATTTTTTGTGTGTGTTGTTTAGATAAAGCAAAAATGAATGGAAAGAAAATAGAGAAAAATTTTTCTTTTGCTTGGATGGAAGGAAAAGTAAGAAAATAAAAAATTATAATAGAGTAAAATTATATTAATATTTTATATATTATATATAAATTATAATTCAAATAGTAACTTCGTATTTGTACCCATGTTTGCACTTCTGCATCAATTTTTTTCGCAATTTTGAAGAGAAAAAATTTACATGACCTCTACATACACTTTTATGTTTTTCATTCAATTTCTTTGTTGATCCAAATAATGAAAAATTGATTTTTTTTCATCCATTTTCTTTTCTAGCATTTTATTTCCCTACAAATTCTTCTAATCCAAACAATGCATAAATAAATCACGTTTTTTATATATATAACAATAACTAATATCACATATTAGGTTAATTTACGTTGATAAACTAAAGCCACCCCAAAATTGCCTGAATCCTTCAAATCCAAAAACGTTACCTAGTTGTCTCCTTTTACATTTCCATATAAATCAAATTTAATGAATTTGAATTAGGGTAATCAATAGTAAATCAAATCTATAGGATTCAAATTACTTCACATTGTGATTCGAAAGTAAATTGAATTCAAAGAATTTGAATTATGTCATCCCCTACTAAATTGAATCTATAAATTTCGATTTATGTGGTCCATGCTAAATCGAAGCAATATGGTTCGATTTATACTCACTTAGTAGCAATCCAACTCATTTTAAATTGAATCTCCTTCGTTCGATTTAGTAACATAGATAGCATCCAAGTAATTTGAATATTATAGATTCGATTTACTACGAAAACACATAATTCGAACTTCATAAATTTGATTTACAGAGATATGTAAATTGAGACATGCGCGTAGCCTTTTTTAATTTGGGGGATATACATAAAATTGGTATGCAAATGATTTTTAAAGGTGATTTACCCCACATATTATATCCTATGAAATCATAATATTTTGAGAAGTGATATATAGACAACTTAAAGGTTGATAAGTCTAAAAAATTTTAGAAAAAAAATAAAAATATAAAAAATTACATGTTGATCCATAAGATTTTTTTAAAAAAAAAAAAATTTGTCCATAGTCTATGATTAATAAGTTTAAAATTATATATATGTTATTTATTTTATATATTTTTTATTTTATAGAGACTTATAATTTTGTTATCGATGATGTTAGTGGTTATAGAGAGATTTTTACCTTTAAATAAATTATAGAGAAATTAAAAATAAAATTAGTTGCTATTTTTCTGACAATTCATTTAGTTTTTAGTTTAAATTAAAATTAAATTATATATTCAATTTATATTTATTTGTTTATCCTAATGATTATATATAATAGATAATATATTTAACCATGTTTTGAAAGAAACTATTGACTTTTATATAATTGAAAGTTAACTATAAAATTAAAACTAAAATAAAGTAAAAATAAAATAAATAATTAAAAATAAGGTAATAAAATAATTTAAAAAAGTAAAAAAATACTAAAAATAATGTATGTAGTTGATAAAAATACACTGTAAAAAAATTAGTATAATAAATAAATATAAAAGATGAAAGACAAAAATTAAAATATATTTTTGTTAAAAAATTTAAGAAAAACATTGTGAAGAAGAATCTATTAATCAAGTTTTATGAAAATATTATAAAAAATTTAAAATGTTAGTAAATAAAATAGTAACTCCTTTGAGAACTATTAATCAAAATACATAAAAGTACGTTAAGATTCCTATATATAGAAAATAATAAGAAAATAATTTAAATTAAATTCATTTATTTTATTTTTTATTTATTATTTATTAAATAATTTAATATTTATTTAATTTTGGTCAAACCAGATAATATAATTGATTAGTTATAATTAATGTTGTTCACTCTAATGATATAATTGAAACATATTAAAACTCTAAAGGTAAAATTAAAACTAAATGTTAAGGATAAAATTAAAATAAAATTGCATTTACTATCTTGTAAATTTTTTTAATAAAAATCTCATTTATACATCTTTAAAATGCATCACTTTAATACAATGATATTTTTATTAAAAATAAAATTATGATAAATATCTCATATATTTGTTAGTAAATTATGTACAAATATTTTTTGAAGCATATCACTTTTATTATATGAAAATAACTTAAATACTTTTAAATGTGATTATGATAATTCATTAAGTATTATATTTTTTTTGCTAATTTATATTTAATAATTTACTTCTAATTTTTAATTATAGTAAAAAGATAAGATATAATGTCAAAAAAAAGCTAAAGCGACATAAATTTTTTACTAACAATTTTTTTTTTCATTTTTTAGATATGTATCTATTTTTTAAAGTTATACATTTTAATTTATATAAATTAATGACAATTAAATGTATAAAAAAATACTAATTAATAAAAAAATAAAATTTAAGATAAACATGTCCTAAACAAATTGAAATAAAATAAAGATTTTTAATTATGACATTAATTATAATCACATATTTATTTCAAGATTTATACTTTAAAAATTCAGTATATTAATATTTTATATTTTTATTTTTCAATTTTAGACTATCACAAACATTAGTTACTCTCTAATAATAAAAATGCTTTTAAAAAAATAAACATAACTAAATGATCTTAAAATTATATAATAATTTTTAAAATAACATAAAAAATATACAATTACCTAAAATATAATATTTGTGTAGTAACTTAAAAAAATATAATAATTTTTATAATTTTGTGTGGCTATCTATATATAGAAGACCAAAAGACCATGATTATCTAACAAAATTAATTTTATTTATTGCGTTCAATTTGAATGAGTAAAAAAATAATATTATTTTAGTTTAGTCCTTAATTCACGTGATTTAAATTTAGCTCAATAAATATAATTTGATTTGATTTAATTATTAATAAAAATATCTCGAGAACCTATTTTATTCATAGATTTATTATTTTAATGATTAATTAATTAATCTAATTAATTAATTAATATAGATAATTAGTATAATTAATTTAGTTTAATAAATTAAAAAATACTAACAGAACATTAAAAGAAATAAATTAAAAAATACTACCAAATCAAATTGATATAAATTATAATAAATTATGTGATATTTAAATATCTAATCAAATCAGTTAGTTGATATAGTTAATTTATCATAATAAATTGTATTTAATGAATTAAAAGAAACAAATCGCTGAACATTCTTATAAACATGTTACGTTAACTCCATCATTAAGTGCAGAAACTTAATTTTTATATAATAGAATAGATAATAAATAGAATATATAAGAATATGATATGTGACATATTTTAATTATGAAATTGGTATTATATAATCGATTTTTTTAATCCTTATTGCTTGTTCGTTGCTAATTTTTACGTAATTACTTAATAATTTCCGCCTATAAAACTATCAACTACCTAATATTATGATTTAATTGTTAAAAATGATGACATTAATACTTTTTCATAAGTCTTGTTATTATTTATAATTAGGAAATAGCCATAAATAAATTTATTTCCTTAATAAATGTTAATTTTGTTGTCAAATTCTATATTACCTTTAAAATTTTAGCGTAATTGAATCTAACTTCTACATTTAATTTTGAAATGAATTTACTCGAAAAAATTAATATGTAAATCACATTATTATTATAAAATTACTTTTTTAACATAATTAGTGGTGCTTATTTGAACTATTAAATTTAGCTTCTAATGATATTAAAGTCAACCTATTTTATTATCTTGTGCCTTCAAAGAATTTACATGACTGACATAAAAATATAACAATTGAAAATTTTCATTACAATAGGTATATTCATTTTAACAAATATTCTTCTATCTAATACTATAAAAAAATACATTGGTCATTTTGAATTGCTACAGGTCAACTTCTATCTACAGTAGTACAATGCCTAAATTGAGATATATTCATCAAACAAACAATCAATAAAATACTCATCCGTACTTTCTTATTTTGAGTATATTTATACATAAAAGAAATTATACATAAAGAAAAAAAAAAGAAGAAAAGAAGAGTTGAAATAGTAAGAGCGATAAAAATCACGATTCTTATAATTTTGTGTGGCCATCTATATATAGTAGATTAGACAACTATGATTATCTAACAAAATTAATTTGTATTTATTGCACTCAATTTGAATAAATAAGAAATTATCTCATTTTAATTTAGTCTTTAATTCACATTATTTGAATTTAGCTCAATATATATGATATGATTTGATTTGACTCAATTATTAGTTGAAAATATTTCAATTACCTATTTTATTCATAAATTTATTATTTTAATGATTAATAAATTAATCAAATTAATTAATTAGTACACATAATAAATTTAGTTTAATAAATTAAAAGAAATAAATTAAAAATTATTAACAGAATATTAAAATAAATAAATTAGAAAATACCACCAAATCAAATTGATATAGTTATTTTATCGTAATAAGTTGTATTAATGAGTTAAAAGAAATAAATCGGGAAACACTCTCAAAAGCATGCCACGTCAGCTCCATCATTAAGTACAGAAATATGATTTTTATATAATAGAATAGATAGATAGATTACCTGAGTCCAATTGTCCCACTCATACTTCCCCTTTTTAACGTTTTGAGGGTTGATTATTTCAAGCCATTTCATGACATAAACAGCACGATCATAGCTAAAAACAAAAAATAATTTAGCAAATTAAAATAGGACAGCAAGTGAAAACACAATTTTCAGAGTGAAAGATTTGTACGGTGTTTGTTGGTCTGAAATGTCAATGTAAGGAGGTTCAATTTCATGATCTTTTATCTTGAGAGGTGTCCCCCGGCATATACCCTAATTCTCGAAATCACATACCCCTTAAAACAAAAAACAAAGCTGAATATAAGAAGAAATAAATCTAACAAATGAATACACTCAAAGGATCACAATATACGCCTTACTTTGAATTGAAATGCACCAAAATTTTAAAACGCAAAAAATATAATAAACTTACAATAAATTTATTTAACTTCATTCTGGCTTTGGACAGACACTCCTTGTGATAGGGGTCAAGTATATAAAATTTTTTCTTTCTTACATCAGCCACCCATATCCACCAATGCTCTGAATAGCAAACAGGTGCAAAAATTTGAAACATGTCCACATTGAATAGTGTTTTAGTTTAATTCGTAGATAACCAAAGAATTGTGATAAGAAGTTTTAGAAATGAAAACTTACATATGGATGTGATACTAATTTTGTTCGGTCCAAAAAGGGTATAAACATTAGGTAGTCTTCGACCTTAAATGGCTTTATGGATTTCAGCTGTAAGAACTCCCCAACTGGATGATTTCCAATGGCCATGCTCTGTAGCATTTGAGAAACACCAAAAGAAATCTTTTAATACACCCAAAAGATAACAAAATGAACCCAAATTTTAATACATTACACCTTACCACAATATTAGGTGGGAGACAGTAAATTTCTTCCTGGAATCTTTTAATATTTTCTTGGTTCAGGATCAGGCACATAGCAGTGACAATCTAGAAAAACAAAATAGCCAAATTAATTACATCAATCAATATTGCAGTCACATGTCATAACATAATCATTAATCTTATTCTAATCTTATGTCAACTTCGATATGTGAAGTAGCTTTTAGAGATGCAAAGTGGACTCTTGACAACACCAATGGTTGTTGGACATTGAGTGTGCAAAGTGGATCATACTCATCAGTACTTCCGTCCCCATATGTTCTTATACGTGTGGCCCAGAGGTAGCATTTTTCTTTCATTTCGGCCGACATTAAATTTCTCCTTGCAGGTGTTTCAAACTTGTCAAAAATCTGGCCCATAGTCTGCTTTTCAATTGGAGGACTTTTACCTTCTACAAAATCCAGTGCTGTCTTTTCTCCACTCTTTGTAATTTTTTCCACCAACTCATCTAATTCTTCTATTAGTACTCTAGTTTTCGGACTTTTTCCCACCTGAGGTTCTGGTTGCCCCTACCCCTCTTGGGTCTGTGCTTCTTCTTGGCTTGAATCAGTCAAGTCAAGGCTAAATGATGGCAACGAAAATTCTTTAGGTACGTAGGATGCTGTCCGGGCCATCATCAATAGTGTAACAGCGGTGACTTCAGGGGCTGGATCACTGCATGTTGACATATATCATACTATAAGAATAAGAATAGACGAATGATATTGAAAATTAAGTTCTATTGTGCTGAACTTACATTTTAGATGGAGTTGGTGACACCGTCGGTGTGCTTTCATCAACTTTCTGGGGTTGTGGAGTGCTGCGGGATTAGAGAAAAGGAATCAAATTATTAAAAAATCAATTACAGCTCAATTTTCAAGATATACACTGTAACACCCTACCATACAGAGACTTATGCTTAAGTCATAATTCAGAGATGGCAAGGTATTACGACCTCTAAAACAAAAATTTAGTACGTATAGTAGTATGAATGATTGATTATAACTAGGAGCCTTGTAGAAAAAGGGGTAGACAAAAACCGCAACTCGAAAGCGCAACACTCCGATCACTAACACAACGAGCAAAGGATAAGCTAACGCAAGATCGTATATATAAAGAGTATCAAAAACAGGAATATCAAGACTCAAAATCCGGCGGCGAAGATAACCGGTTCGAGCATAGCAATATATACATATAATAAAATAAGGGAAACCCCAAAGGAAACCCAAAGGGACACAAATACATAAATCTAATCTCCAAAATCCCCCTCTAGAAGGAGTCATCACAGTTTGTATTATTTAGTGGAGATAAAAGTATCTAAACAAAATATATATCCCAAAACAGAGTCCCGAGAACAAAGGATCTTCGCTAATCCAGAAGTCTCCAGCATGCCTCAACGAGAAGCCTCGCGTCCTGCATCTGAAAACCACAAAATCCGCATGGGCGAGAACCAGAGGTCCCCAGCACGGTAACAGCTTCCACATATATAATACATAAAAATAGAGGAAAGCCGAAGGCAATCCTAGAACTTCCTCTAGATAATATCAAAGCTTATAAACAAGCTAAACCGTAAGTGGCAACTGACTAAAGATTCTTCAGTCTAACTAATACTTCCCTTTCCAATTCCTTCAGACCTCTCAACCACCAGCAGGAGTATAATATAGCAAACACAGTTATATCAGACAAGAGATTTACAAATAAGAACAATTAAGACATTTAGACAAATAGCAAGTAATATGCAGTCAAATAGGCAATCTCAAACAATTCATGTAGTATGCTTATGATGCATGCCTGTCCCTAGTGGCTGATGATATCATCTGTCGGTTATAGAGCCAACCCAACAAGTCCTGGTAGCTAACCATTGGACTGACCCTCTGTCGCGCATCCCCAACTCGAGTTATACTCGTCATAACTTGATCATAATGATGATCCATATCCATCACCCTCACTGGTGAATATTTATCCATCACCATCACTTGTGAATATTTATGGGGGCGAGCTCATCCGGGCCTTTCACAGTGCCCGGCCACACTTACGACATTGGGTTAACAGAGCTTCGAGTCTCAACCTGGAGCACGTGGTGGCTAGCCACTACTACTACCCAGGGAAACCCTCATCTCCGATGGTGGAAGTGCAAACATTCACAATTCATTCAACAGCATATATGCATTTATACTTAGCCATAATCATGGCTCCGCCGTAACACGGCAATAATCTAGCCATCCGGCTCACGGTTAAATCCATAACCAGCCAATTCATTAACAATTACGGCCCTTCGGCCCATGGCACAACAAGCACTTCCACCGCCATCCTCCGCATCTCACATAATCATCTTTGATCCTCAATGATCATTCATTTTTCCCCTTGCTTCACTCGCAAGTTACCACATTCACTAGCCCTTTTTCTCATGCTAGGCATATCATAATGATTTAAGACATACGTGGTGAGATCGGAGGCTTAGAAGTATGAAATTTGGCTTTTAAAACTCAAAAATCAACTTTGGGATGAAAACAGGTCCACGCGTACGCGCACTCCACGCGCATGCGTGGATGGCCTTAAAGCTCATCGACGCGCAAGCGTCATACGCGTGAATGTGCGGATTGAAAATTAGCCAAACGACGCGCACGCGTCAGCCACGCATACGCGTGGGTACTCTTGCGCCCCAAGCACAAAACTGGCACAACTTTGGCACAACTCTCGGGAAAATGGCTGGGCATTGGGTGCAGCACATTCGGCGCGCCCGCGCACATCACGCGCACGCGTGGATGGCGCTTCCTGGAAGAACGGCGCTTACGCGCCAAGTGCGCCTACGTGCGGGGAGTCATTCTGCTAAAAATTTTCTAAGTTAAAAACTGCAGAATTCACATATTCAACCCCCAATCTTCCGACGGACATAACTTACTCATTTTAAATCGTTTTTCACCCGTTCTTCGAACGGCATGGACATCCCGGATCCAATTTCATTTCTAAACAGATTTGGCACAAATCAAAGATCCGTAGTCCAAGTTATGTCCCGTCAAAGTATTCCCAAAAACTATGTTTTCATACAAAACCACAAAGTGCCATTTTCAAAACAAGCCACTTTCAACTCTTTTCAAAATCAATCAAAACATGCCAATTTCAACCCTTCTCTTTGAAATCATTCAAAATGTACCAAAATCAACAACAAGCCATCCTCAACTCACATATTGACCCTTTACCAAAATTTCCAAAACCACATCCAACCATTTTAACACTTCTCAACCAAATGGCTAAAGGACAAACACAATATCATGTCATACATCCTTCCTCATCCCAATTTCCAATAATACCATTTCCAATCAACCATCATTATACATGATCAACATCATACTCACCATCAACATGGTACCACCCATCAATTCAACCTCAATCATTCATCAAGCATATATCACAACATGCATTTCTCATATATCACACAATCAAGGCATCAATATTCATAATCACATATATGAACACATCATATATCTCAACCATTCAACAACATCAACAATCCAATGCCTATCTTAGGGCCTCTAGCCTAAGTATTTCCTACCACATTACATATTAGATACGGGAAACCGAAACCATACCTTAGCCGATTTCCCACGCTTAACCAGAGCACTTCCAAACCACTTCTCCTTAAGCTCTCAAGGTCTCAACACCTCCAAAAACAGATTTTATCACATAAAACCCCCTTCCAAGCTTTCCAAAATCACCAATCAAGCTCCAAGATTCACATATACACAACCTAAGCCACAATCATCATATCCATACACAACATCTCAATACCCAAACCTCATAGAACAACAAATTACACTAGGGTTGAGAATCTTACCACACCCAAGGTCCAAGGAGACAAGATTAACCTTCTCCTTCAAGAGAGTTGGGTCCTATAACATCAAAGAACCCAAAATCTCAACATTTTTGCTCATGAAACTCGAAATCAAGGGCTGGAATTTCGAACAGTAAAACGTGGCTTACCTCAAGATTGATTGTATGGGTTTTGTAGAGCTCTCCGCGGTGAACGCGTGGCCGCAAACGGAGCGGCAATCGGAGCTCTAGATCAAAAGTTATGGTGGTTTGAAGATCAAGTGAGAGAAGGAAGTTGAGAGAGTGTTCTTCCCCCTTCCATCTCAATTTTCAGCGTGTTTTGGTGTTGTGTGAGGAGAGAGAGTGCTGAAAACTAGGGTTTTGGTTTAGTTATGTTGGGCCAAGGGCCCACTTTGGGTCCGGTCGGTCCGATTTGGCCCGTTCGGTCCAATCTTGGTCCGATTTCTATAAAATTGGTACCGAAATTCTCGTCTCAATCTCCTCTATCATATTAAGCCATAAAAATAAAATTTTTGGCTTTCTAGAATAAATTCTCATTTATGGGTTAATTAGCCGTTAATTAACCGGGTCTTATATTCTACCCACCTAATTGGGAATTTTGCCCACAAAATTTAAATCAAATTACCTGAGAATAAGTGCGGATAATCCGTACGCATCTCCGACTCAAGTTCCCAAGTGTGTTCCTCAACACCGCCTCGACTCCAAGCCACTTTGACTAATGAAACCTCTTTTCCACGCAATCGTTTAATACTAGTATCATCAATTCTGACTGGAGCCACTGGAAGCGTCAAATCTTCCCTTAACTGAACCGATTCGGGTTCTAACACATGGCTAGCATCAGGAGTGTACTTCGGAAGCTGCGACACGTGAAACACATTGTGCAGGTTCGAAAGATGAGGTGGTAGAGCCACCCGATACGCCACCGGCCCAATCCTCTCCAGGATCTGAAATGGACCAATGTATCGAGGATTCAACTTCTTTGCTTTAATCGCTCTACCTACTCCTGTGGTCGGAGTAACCTTCAGGAAAACATGATCTCCTTCCTCAAATTCCAAGGGCTTCCGCCTCTGATCGGCGTAACTCTTTTGGCGACTCTACGCCGTAAGCATCCTGTCTCGGATTTTCTTGACTTGTTCAGTGGTCTCAGCTATCATTTCCGGCCCCAACAAGCCTTTCTCTCCAGCTTCATACCAACATAGCGGAGATTGACATTTTCTCCCATACAATGCCTCATATGGAGCCATTCCGATGCTCGCATGGTAACTATTATTGTATGCAAACTCTACTAACGGCATATACCGATCCCAACTCGCCGGTTGGTCCAAAACACAAGCTCTCAACATATCCTCTAGTGTTTAGATCGTCCTCTCAGATTGACCATCTGTTTGAGGATGGTAAGCTGTACTCAAGCTTAATCGGGTTCCAAAAGCTTTCTGAAATACACCCCAGAACCTCGAAGTGAAACGAGGATCTCTATCAGAGATTATAGTAGCAGGTACACCATGGAGTCTCACAATCTCCTTTATGTATAACCGAGCTAGCTCCTCAAGGGTGTAAGTCATCCGAATGGGCAAAAAGTGAGCTGACTTCGTCAGTCGGTCCACAATCACCCAGATAGCATCAAAACCAGTCCTAGTCCTTGGCAATCCCGACACAAAGTCCATTGCAATACTTTTCCATTTCCATTGCGGAACCTCTAAAGGTTGCAACATCCCGGAAGGTCTTTGATGTTCAATCTTTACCTTTTGACAAGTTAAGCACTTTGAAACATATTCCGCCACATCATTCTTCATACCCGGCCACCAAAACATCGCCTTTAAATCATGGTACATCTTAGTACTCCCCGGGTGAATGGAGAATCCACTTTTGTGTGCCTCCTTTAAGATATCTTGCCTCAAAGTGCCAACATCCGGCACAATGATCCTACCCTTGAATCTCCATAACCCATCTTTTTCTTCCGACACTCTCCACTGTTTTCCTTGCTCGATAGCCGGTAAAACCTTCCATAACGCTTCATCGTTTTCATGAGCCTTTAGGAGTTCGGACTTAAAGTCACTTGAGATTTCTAATCGGCTCAAACACAAGGTTCCAGATACTTCTCGAGCACCAATTTTTAGACTCTCGAATTCCTTGAGCAACTTTTCCTCTTGAAGCATCATCCAAGACGCATACAACGACTTCCGACTTAACGCATCTGCCACTATATTCGCCTTTCCAGGATGGTAATTTAACTCAAAGTCATAGTCTTTCAACAATTCTATCCACCTCCTTTGCCTCATATTAAGCTCTTTCTGATCAAAGAGGTATTTCAAGCTCTTGTGATCGGAGAAGACTTGGAACTTAACCCCATAGAGATAATGCCTCCACACCTTCAAGGCAAACACGACCGCAGCGAGTTCCAGATCATGCGTAGGGTAACTAACTTCATGAGGTCTCAACTGTCGTGAGGCATACGCCACCATATTATGATGCTGCATCAGCACGCATCCTAGGCCCTTTAACGATGCATCACAGTACACCTCAAAAGGCTCGTTCGGCTCAGGTAACACTAACACAGGTGCAGTGGTCAACTTTTTCTTCAATGTCTGAAAGCTCTCCTCGCACTCAGGAGTCCAAACAAACGGAGTGTCTTTGCGAGTTAACTTTGTCAACGGCAAAGCTAATTGCGAAAAGCCTTTGATGAACCTTCGATAGTAGCCAGCTAAACCCAGAAAACTCCTTATCTCAGTTACTGTGGTTGGTTGCTTCCAATCCATCACAGCTTCTACCTTAGTTGGATCTACGGCTATTCCCTTCTTACTCACCACGTGACCCAAAAACTTCACCTCATCCTTCCAAAACTCACACTTAGACAGTTTCGCATAGAGTTTCTTCTCCTTTAGAATCTGCAACACGGTCCTCAGGTGTTCCACATGCTCTTCTTCAGTCTTGGAGTAAATCAGTATGTCGTCAATGAAGACAACAACGAATTTATCCAAAAACGGACGGAATACTCTATTCATGTAATCCATGAATACTGCAGGAGCATTCGTCAACCCAAAGGACATTACAGTGTACTCATAATGACCATAACGAGTCTTGAAAGCGGTCTTAGGGATATCCTCACCCCTCACCCTTATCTGGTGATAACCGGATCACAAATCGATCTTAGAGAAAACCCCAGCTCCTTGTAACTGATCCATGAGATCATCAATCCTCGGCAATGGGTACTTATTCTTTATTGTAACCTTGTTCAGCTGCCTGTAATCCACACAGAGCCGCATACTTCCATCTTTCTTCTTCACCAGTAACACTGGAGCACCCCACGGGGAAACACTTGGTCGAATAAAGTTCTTACCCAACAATTCCTCTAACTGAGACTTTAGCTCGGCCATCTCTAATGGTGACATTCTATAAGGAGCACTTGAGATTGGTCCCGCCCTAGGCACCAACTCAATAGCAAACTCGACCTCTCGGTTAGGTGGAAATTCCTCAATATCATCGGGAAACACTTCTGGAAACTCACACACTACCGAAATCTGATCCAACCTTTGATCATCACCCGAAACACCCGCGGTTAACAACAGGATACCCTGACATTCGATTCCAGAACAGTTCACCATCATCGAATTCAAGTAATAATTATTCACCACAACCGGCCCTTCTGTATCCTCCGGCATAAAGTACACCGACTTTGTAGAACAATCAAGCAGGACATGGTTCTCAGATAACCAGTCCAATCCCAAGATAAGATCAAGACCGATCATCGGTAAGCAGATTAAATTATGGACAAAATCACGCTGCTTGAACCTGAACGAAACTTTCGGGCATCCTAGCCTAGTTACCATGGTTTCATGGGTAGCATTATGTACCTTTAGGTCATAACCTAAGGTTACGATCTTCAATCCTAACTCATGGGCTTTCTCAAATGCAATAAATGAATGCGATGCTCCCGAATCAAATAAAGCATTTAAAGTTTGACCAGCCATTTCACAGTTACCTCGAATGAGTGTCTCGGATCCCTCTGCACCCACAGCTGAGGTGGTGAACACCCGACCAGTCTGTTGTGCTTTCCCAGCACCTTGCTTTTGCTTCTCTGGACAACTTGCGGCTTTATGCCCCGCCTTTCCACAATTGTAGCACAAACCCCATCCGGCCTTGCATGGTACTCCCGGATGGTGACTTCCACACCTAGTACAAGCTTGATCATTCTGAGGCTGCTTCCCAAACCTTTTCCCTTGGGAGTTGTTGTTGTTGGGCCTCCTAAAAGAACCTCCCCTCTTGAAGGGCGGACCTCTAGGTGCAAAGCTCTTCCCTCGGTTTTGTGGAAATGATCCCTTGTGATTTCCCTTCTCAGTGGTTGCCCTCTTCACACACTCTTCAGCAACCCTACACTTGTTCACCAATTCGGAGAAAGTCCTAATCTCCATTGGTCCCACTGAACTGAAAATATCGCTCCGGAGTCCTCCTTCGTACTTAACACACTTCCATTCCTCATATTCCACCGGAGTCCCTTGACACATACGAGAGAATCTGAACAGCTCCTCAAACTTGTCAGTATACTCAGATACGGACATAGTACCCTGCTTCAGCTGCAACAATTCAAGCTCCTTGGCCGTCCTAGCAGAAGTCGGAAAGTACTTCTTATAGAACTCCTCTTGGAAGACATCCCAGGTGATATAATCATCACCCTGCTGCAGGAGGCGTCGGATACCCTGCCACCAATGCGACGCTTCACCAGTGAGCAAATAGGTAGCGAACTCCACACGCTGCCCTTCAGGTACCACCTGTGCTTGCAGTGCTCGTCCCATAGCCTGAAACCACGTATCGGCTTCAGTCGGGCTAGTAGTTCCCTTGAACTTAGGTGGATTAACCTTCAAAAAGTTTGCCAGTGTCATCGGGCCCTGAACTCCACCTCCATCATTACCATGGTTATTCATCTGTTGACCAAGAGCCTCAGCAGTGGCTTGCATAGCAGCAGCCATGTTCTCCAACGCAGTCATAAAGTTCACCGGAGTCTCCGGCGCACGAGTATTATTACGACTCCTCCCACGACCTCTACCGCGTCCACGAGGCGCCATCTGGTTCCTATACACACCAAACAATCGATATTAAGTTGATCAGTCTCAATATCCGAAGTTTAGTGCTTCAAAGTCCCAAATGCATGCTCATGAACGTTTATGCCAACTATATCAAGTAGATATACTAACAGCACATAACACACATACAGAGAATGCACAGAAGCATAGTCAGTCCATTCCTCAGGCTCTACAGGAACGAACTGCTCTGATACCATAATGTAACACCCTACCATACAGAGACTTATGCTTAAGTCATAATTCAGAGATGGCAAGGTATTACGACCTCTAAAACAAAAATTTAGTACGTATAGTAGTATGAATGATTGATTATAACTAGGAGCCTTGTAGAAAAAGGGGTAGACAAAAACTGCAACTCGAAAGCGCAACACTCCGATCACTAACACAACGAGCAAAGGATAAGCTAACGCAAGATCGTATATATAAAGAGTATCCAAAACAGGAATATCAAGACTCAAAATCCGGCGGCGAAGATAACCGGTTCGAGCATAGCAATATATACATATAATAAAATAAGGGAAACCCCAAAGGAAACCCAAAGGGACACAAATACATAAATCTAATCTCCAAAATCCCCCTCTAGAAGGAGTCATCACAGTTTGTATTATTTAGTGGAGATAAAAGTATCTAAACAAAATATATATCCCAAAACAGAGTTCCGAGAACAAAGGATCTTCGCTAATCCAGAAGTCTCCAGCATGCCTCAACGAGAAGCCTCGCGTCCTGCATCTGAAAACCACAAAATCCGCATGGGTGAGAACCAGAGGTCCCCAGCACGGTAACAACTTCCACATATATAATACATAATAATAGAGGAAAGCCGAAGGCAATCCTAGAACTTCCTCCAGATAATATCAAAGCTTATAAACAAGCTAAACCGTAAGTGGCAACTGACTAAAGATTCTTCAGTCTAACTAATACTTTCCTTTCCAATTCCTTCAGACCTCCTAACCACCAGCAGGAGTATAATATAGCAAACACAGTTATATCAGACAAGAGATTTACAAATAAGAACAATTAAGACATTTAGACAAATAGCAAGTAATATGCAGTCAAATAGGCAATCTCAAACAATTCATGTAGTATGCTTATGATGCATGCCTGTCCCTAGTGGCTGATGATATCATCTGTCGGTTATAGAGCCAACCCGACAAGTCCTGGTAGCTAACCATTGGACTGACCCTCTGTCGCGCATCCCCAACTCGAGTTATACTCGTCATAACTTGATCATAATCATGATCCATATCCATCACCCTCACTGGTGAATATTTATCCATCACCATCACTGGTGAATATTTATGGGGGCGAGCTCATCCGGGCCTTTTACAGTGCCTGGCCACACTTACGACATTGGGTTAACAGAGCTTCGAGTCTCAACCTGGAGCACGTGGTGGCTAGCCACTGCTACTACCCAGGGAAACCCTCATCTCCGATGGTGGAAGTGCAAACATTCACAATTCATTCAACAGCATATATGCATTTATACTTAGCCATAATCATGGCTCCGCCGTAACACGGCAATAATCTAGCCATCCGGCTCACGGTTAAATCCATAACCAGCCAATTCATTAACAATTACGGCCCTTCGTCCCATGGCAAAACAAGCACTTCCACCGCCATCCTCCGCATCTCACATAATCATCTTTGATCCTCAATGATCATTCATTTTTCCCCTTGCTTCACTCGCAAGTTACCACATTCACTAGCCCTTTTTTCTCATGCTAGGCATATCATAATGATTTAAGACATACGTGGTGAGATCGGAGGCTTAGAAGTATGAAATTTGGCTTTTAAAACTCAAAAATCAACTTTGGGATGAAAACAGGTCCACGCGTACGCGCACTCCACGCGCATGCGTGGATGGCCTTAAAACTCATCGACGCGCAAGCGTCATACGCGCGAATGCGCGGATTGAAAATTAGCCAAACGACGCACACGCGTTAGCCACGCATACGCGTGGGTACTCTTGCGCCCCAGGCACAAAACTGGCACAACTTTGGCACAACTCTCGGGAAAATGGCTGGGCATTGGGTGCAGCACATTCGGCGCGCCCGCGCATATCACGCGCACGCGTGGATGGCGCTTCCTGGAAGAACGGCGCTTACGCACCAAGTGCGCCTACGTGCGGGGGGTCATTCTGCTAAAAATTTTCTAAATTAAAAACTGCAGAATTCACAGATTCAACCCCCAATCTTCCGACGGACATAACTTACTCATTTTAAATCGTTTTTCACCCGTTCTTCGAACGGCATGGATATCCCGGATCCAATTTCATTTCTAAACAGATTTGGCACAAATCAAAGATCCGTAGTCCAAGTTATGTCCCGTCAAAGTATGCCCAAAAACCATGTTTTCATACAAAACCACAAAGTGCCATTTTCAAAACAAGCCACTTTCAACTCTTTTCAAAATCAATCAAAACATGCCAATTTCAACCCTTCTCTTTGAAATTATTCAAAATGTACCAAAATCAATAACAAGCCATCCTCAACTCACATATTGACCCTTTACCAAAATTTCCAAAACCACATCCAACCATTTTAACACTTCTCAACCAAATGGCTAAAGGACAAACACAATATCATGTCATACATCCTTCCTCATCCCAATTTCCAATAATACCATTTCCAATCAACCATCATTATACATGATCAACATCATACTCACCATCAACATGGTACCACCCATCAATTCAACCTCAATCATTCATCAAGCATATATCACAACATGCATTTCTCATATATCACACAATCAAGGCATCAATATTCATAATCACATATATGAACACATCATATATCTCAACCATTCAACAACATCAACAATCCAATGCCTATCTTAGGGCCTCTAGCCTAAGTATTTCCTACCACATTACATATTAGATACGGGAAACCGAAACCATACCTTAGCCGATTTCCCACGCTTAACCGGAGCACTTCCAAACCACTTCTCCTTAAGCTCTCAAGGTCTCAACACCTCCAAGAACAGATTTTATCACACAAAACCCCCTTCCAAGCTTTCCAAAATCACCAATCAAGCTCCAATATTCACATATACACAACCTAAGCCACAATCATCATATCCATACACAACATCTCAATACCCAAACCTCATAGAACAACAAATTACACTAGGGTTGAGAATCTTACCACACTCAAGGTCCAAGGAGACAAGATTAACCTTCTCCTTCAAGAGAGTTGGGTCCTATAACATCAAAGAACCCAAAATCTCAACATTTTTGCTCATAAAACTCGAAATCAAGGGCTGGAATTTCGAATAGTAAAACGTGACTTACCTCAAGATTGATTGTATAGGTTTTGTAGAGCTCTCTGTGGTGAACGCGTGGTCGCAAACGGAGCGGCAATCGGAGCTCTAGATCAAAAGTTATGGTGGTTTGAAGATCAAGTGAGAGAAGGAAGTTGAGAGAGTGTTCTTCCCCCTTCCATCTCAATTTTCAGCGTGTTTTGGTGTTGTGTGAGGAGAGAGAGTGCTGAAAACTAGGGTTTTGGTTTAGTTATGTTGGGCCAAGGGCCCACTTTGGGTCCGGTCGGTCCGGTTTGGCCCGTTCGGTCCAATCTTGGTCCGATTTCTATAAAATTGGTATCGAAATTCTCGTCTCAATCTCCTCTATCATATTAAGCCATAAAAATAACATTTTTGGCTTTCTAGAATAAATTCTCATTTATGGGTTAATTAGCCGTTAATTAACCGGGTCTTACATACACCCAAATAAGAAAACATTATACCCAAACAATAACAAAATGCACCCGAATATTTTTCCTCACCTCTCTGTTGCGGGTGATGGTTCAAATGGTGGCACAGGGCTTACTGATGTTGTCTGGAATGAAGGCAGGCATAGTTGAATTGAAACTCTAAATAAGACAAAAATAAAATGTTAAGAAAGCCCTTTAAAATAGATTATTAGAAGATTGAAATTTAGTTATAAAACTTACATATTAAGCGGTTGAGAGGGCGGTTGAAAAACGATCATTTGTTGTTGAGCTGGGTTAGTCACCGATTCTTCTTCCCGGCTCAACCTGAAATCCACCCAAATAAGAAGACAATGCACCCAAATAATAGCCATATACACCTGGAAAGGCTCTTTTCTTTTTTTAGAACTTACGTAGTTGCAGATTTTTGTTTTTTTTTTCCTGCCTTTTTTTTTCTTGAATAAAACATTAAAGGGCTCTTTGATCTATATATATATATATATATAGGATTAGAAGAATATGGTAACAAAAGAATTTAGAAAATGGTATTAGAAAAAGAAATTACATGCAATTCGAAGGTTTGTTTACACTGCTTTAATCCGTCTGTCCTTGAGACAAAGGATCAATCTCGTTTGCTAAGTTTACTTCCGCCATTCTAAGTATAGAATAAATATCATTCATTAAAAATACTATTTAGTTATATCAGGATATCAAAATTCTATCAATTAAAGGAAGAATAATAATCAGCAACCAAAACACCTTAAAAAAGGTAATATACACCCAAATTCAACATACCCTTGTGTAACAGCCTCTTCATTTGTTTTCTTCTTTTTTGATTGTCTTAAAAATTCTTCTATTATTTCAGTTCCAATTTCAATTCTGACAGTACATTCAAAAGTATATGTTAACAAAATATAGTTTTGATTACAGAGTGTAAGATAGCTTTAGAAAGTATCTTACCCATCATAGGAATGAATTTCTTCTTCTGAAGATGAATCCTCAATTATGTTCTTTCTTTTTTGGATTGCGTCCTGAAAATAAAAAAAATTATAAATCAGACAAATACAACAATATTGATTATGAGATACTCTCGAAAGCAGTGCATACTTTTTGGTGGGAGTGTGAATTTTTTTCTTTAATTTTTATTTTTTAATTGGCAACGATTCTTCACTCTTGAAATTAAATGAGAAATCCTCTGTTAATACATTAAATTTTGATAGAAATAAGAAAGAAAGTGATGGTAATTTCAGAATCTTACTCATCATTAGGTTCACTTTTACTTTCTGAATTGGAATCCTCTAAAATCTGCTTCCTCTTTCTGGATTCCATTTTGGAAAGCAAACAATTATTAAGAAAAAATACCCTAAAACTGATATAATAGACCCAAAAATATTACTTCCTTTTTGGCCGTCCTTTTGGGTTATTTCCTTTTAGGTTCCTCTGAGTCTTCTTCTGACTCAGACTCAAAGGAAAAATCAACATCAGTCTCTGATGTATCACTCTCAGTCGATGAACTTGGCTTCTTTTTTTGTTTTTTTCTTTTCTTCTTTCTTTTCTTTTTTTTCATTTCTTTCAATTTCTTTTTTGTTTCTGCCATCTTGATGATGCTCTGCAACAGTAGAAATGTTAGTTTACAGCATCTACATAAATAAAACACACCCAAATTAGAGAAGGTATTCTGTTCGCTTACCATATGTCCGTCTATTTCTGCTCTCATCTTTGCAACTAACTGCTCTCAATTCCAGTTGCTAACCCAGGGCAGTTCAGGGTTTTCTTCTCTTTTCTTGTCCTTGTTTTTTTTAGATGGAAATAGATTATCATCAAGGCATAGAGGTATCCGTCGATTGATTTTTTTTCTTTTCAGACGGTAATCTGTTATGCCTTTGATGATGAAATTCAGCACATGGGCTCCCCAGTTGCCCTCCGTTATTTTCTCCATCTCAAAAATTGGAGCTATATGCACGGGAGATATTTTGGTTATTGTAGTTAGCAACAAGAACGCCATCTGAATATAGAGGATGAAAATCCTCTTGAACATCAGCCGATCTTGTTCGTTTTCAACACCGATACTCATCGTGTCATCGGTCAGCTTCTTTAGAGTGTTGCCCTGGAACCTTCTAAAAATCAGTTTGTTCTCTTCAAAAAGATTCTTATAACTCACTTTATCAGGAAATAGATCTCCTACAAAAAAGAAAATAATTTATTACTTGAAATGCACCCAAATATCACTCATATGCACCCAAATATCACTCATATGCACCTAACTTTATTACTTGATTACATGAGATCAGAATAAGATATTACGAAGAATATATTACAAAGAATGGAACTATAGAGGTTTTCTTTAATCAGTTACTTGATGCATTGAGGCCAAGGGCAGCCCCTATTATTTTGGGTTTAACTTTAAAGGAACCATAGCTTGTTTCCAATGTATTTTTGCCCAATTTAAAGGAGTTAGCCAACTCCTTTAATAGTTTGTGAGGCACATTCATTGGCAGGATGTGCATGAGTCCACCAAAACCTAATTCACGAACGATCTCTTTCTTTGGCTTGCTCATCTTTTCAAATTTTTCACTCAATAGTCTGGTGGCACACTTCAAGTCTTTGGTTTGCTGTAAACAAAGTAAAATTAGAGTCATTTAAATAACCTATATTTGTATTAGGAAAAATTGACTTGTTCTAAGATATATATATATATATATATATATATATATATATATATATATATATATATATATATATATGCGCTTATGTTGTATTTTTTTCACCTTGGTTTTTGGTTGTCATTTTTACTGCAAGGAAAAAGAAATATTGTCAATAGATAAAAAATGCACCCAAATACCAAAGACATACACCTAAAAATCAGTCACGTACACCCAAATACCAGCCACATACACCCATTTTCTTTTTTGAATTAAACGAAATTAAATGAGTTCAAAATCATATTCAACTCAACCAAACATGCATAAAATGACATTATATGAGTTCAGAATGATATTTAAGTTCAAAATGCTACTAGAAGCACCAGTCACATTCAAAGTCCGACATATACACCCAGAAATGCACCATATAGAATTTATATGTATACAAACATACTTAAAAAACATCCAAACATGCACAAACCAGAGTTTATATGTATACACCTAAAAATTATTTCACTAGAAGTACGTAAAATAGCGTAAACGACTTGAAGAGTTTCATCAGAAGAGTAATATGAGATCTAAACCAAGAACAGTGAAACAGAGAGAGAAATACGACGATATAGTGCTTCGATTTCGAAATCAGAAACAGAAATGTGAAAAACCTAGAAGAAAAATGAAACAGTACCTTAAATAATGTTTGTTCGTTCTTTTTGGTGTTTTTTGATGGAGATTTGTATGTTTTCTTCTCGATTTCTTCTACTTTTCGCGAGGAGTTGGACAGTTTCTTCAGATCTTTGTTTGGTTTCGAACATGGCTTGAATCTCCAGGGTTTGGGTATTGATTGAGGAAGAAGAGGAAGAGTCTTTCATAATGAGCGTGCTTTGGAAAAACGAAACAGTTGAGTAAGGCGCGTGGTTTTTACGTTCGAGTGTAGGGAGTGTGGTGCGCATCGTTTTTGTTGGATTTTGGCTAACTTGTAGAATTTATAACTCAAAAGGAAAAGTATATGGTACCAACATATTATCTGCCAACTTCTGCCCAACTCTTATTTATAATTGTGTTTTATAGAAGTGTGTTTGTAGATGTGTCTAATAATTAATATATTTTAAATATATATATAAAAAGACACATCCAGAAAATATATCTATAAAGACACTTCTATTAAACACAGCTATAAAAAAGACATTTTTATTAGACACATTCACGAACACACTTTCATAAAACACAATTATAAATAAGAGTTGGCAGAAGTTGGCAGATATGCTGTTGGTAACATAACGGAACCGAACTCAAAAAAATTTGTATGTATAGTAGGCCTGATAGTGATTTGAAATTGATTTTCTTCAATTTATTTCGTGCATTACTTAGTTTGATTTTAAAATCTTTTCTAATTTTTTTTTAAATTATTTCAAAAATATTTTCATATTCTCAAGGTTTTCAATTTATTGCATACGTTATAAAAAACTCTTTTATCTCCTTTAAATCTTTTCATAACTGCTCTTTTCAGCATTAAAATGCTTTTTCTCTCACACATATTACTATGTCTTGTGCTGAGTCACAATGCCAATAAGAAAGATCGTCATTAGAAAAGGAGGTTATCACTCTCATCTAAACCCTCAAACATCTCGAGCTCCATTCTCTCCCATTGCTGTTGACAATACACCCCTTCCTATTCTCAACCCGTTTCTCAACCTCTTGCAGCATCCATGGCACGCACCAAATCTTCCACTCGCCATTCTGCTGCTGCCACACCTGAACTGAGTGCATCGCGCCCTAGTTCTTTACATGGAAAGTGACCACTTGTTGAGTAAAAGGAAACCCATGAAGGCACTCCACCTCCTCCACCCAAATCTCGTGGTATGGACTCTGGCTTCTCTCTTCATCCCATCTCTGAACCCAAGTTGCATGACCCAAATTCTTTCAAATCTAAGTTTATCAAGCTTTCAAAAGTAAACTTTGATTCCAAAAAGTTTTTAAATATGACAAATTGGTTTTTTTTTTTTTTTTCACAAAAACATTGTTGCTCGAACCATGGTTTCCCCCAAACTAATTTCTCTTGAATCTTCGACTGAAAAGGGCCTGGATTTCGTTCATATTTTTGAACGCCAAGGATGGGTACCTCCAGGCTCCATTTGAAATTTGTGACAAGGTATACCCTGACTTGGTAAGGCAATTTTATGCCAATATGACTTATCAAGATGCTCGAATTATTTCATATATCAAAGGTCAAGTAATTATTTTAGATAAACATTGCATTGGGAAGCTCTGGGTTCTTGAGACTCTGGAATCAACGTTTTTACTTTTGAAAAATGGGTTTCTGATTTGAACATTAGCCTCAGCACTACCGTCCGCATTATATGTAACCAGGTTTCTCTTTTCTTTGGCCTCACTCCTACACACCAAGCCCTTGGCCCCATTAATGCACAACTCCATCGCATTGCCACACATTTCATACTTTCTCAAAGTGAATTTTTACATCGGATAACCTTGTGTGACACTCTGGTCACGTATGCACTCATCAAGGGATTCTAATCTCCTTAGCATATCTCATGATGAGACATATGTATGAGTGTGTGAAGAGTGAGAAAAATGCTGGCTTACCTTATGGTCTATTTCTTTCAAAAATATTTGCATTTCATAATGTTGATTTATTAGCTGAAAATATCAAAATCCATAATTCATTCTTGAAAGGAGGTCGTGGCGTAAAAAGAAACATAAGAGGTCAACCCACTGAACTTCCGAAAGACTTCTAGGTACCAGACTCACCCACAGATCGAAAAAAGAGGACCCCGGGAAACAAGATTAAAATTCTCTCTAGCATTGTAAAGGATGTGCTCCATGAGGTGTCTATCCTCACAGACTTGATGCTTACACGCACTAAGATGCAACGCCGAGTTGAAGCTGATCTAGAGTTGAAGATTCGAATGTCAAAGCAACGTATCGGCGTCGTGGAGTAGTATTTTAAGGAGCTCAACGACTTTTCTTACTTCTCGGAGGTCGAAGAAGAGGAAGAAGGAGGTTCAGATGGGGGATCTGAGTCTGATGCCTAGTGGATATTTCACTGTTGCTGCTACTGTTTACCTTTTATGAGATTTGTTTCTTTATATCTCATTTTCTGTTCTTTTGGATAACTAAAATGACTTACGACCACTTTTTTTATTTTTT
This sequence comes from Arachis ipaensis, assembly GCF_059453495.1. Lineage (NCBI taxonomy): Eukaryota > Viridiplantae > Streptophyta > Magnoliopsida > Fabales > Fabaceae > Arachis > Arachis ipaensis. The sequence continues at coordinate 113,405,707 of NC_142442.1, read as the reverse complement.
TCTTAGACTTCTTCCTGCTGCAGGTTCTTTTTAGTCTCCTCCCTTGATGACAAAGGGGGAGAAAGTAAAGTGTATAGGTTAAACTGTTGGTTGTTTTTTGCTGGTTCTTTGGTTATGTTATTGTTAATTCTAGCTTGTTATGTTCTTTGGCTAATACTGTTGCCTATGTTCTCTATCTTCTTCTTGACATTTTTTTTTTGGTAATTATCTCCGAATGCTGTATTAGATTACTTTATTTAGCATTAGCTCTATGCTTGCTGTTTAGTATGATGTTCATGTTCCTTGGACTATTACTCTTGATTGATAAGTGCTCATAAACAGGGGGAGCACAATGAATTTCAAGGAAGTCTCGCTATATTCTTTTAAGTTTAATTATGTTTGTCATCAAGGGAGAGATTGTTGATTCAAGATTTAAGTTGTACCTTTTGATGACAAACATACTTAATTATTTCCTATTATAAATAACTTTATGATTAAATATTGTAGGAATCAATCAAGGAGATTCATATCAAGATAGGAAAGACATTGCAAATCAAAGGAGCTATAAATGCTTTTTAAAGAAAAAAACTAGGACAGCTGCTGCACATTTCAATTCAATGAAGAAAATATCCTTTCCCTTCTTATTAACGTACTGCACATCTGATTTATTGCCATAAGTTTAGAGAACACAAAAAGGAAGGCTTCCTCACTGATTGTCCTCGGTTGGGTGCCCTGAGGTGTGCAACGGCTAGTCAAAGCAAAAAAAAAATTTCTCCTACATGAAGGAAGCTCAGGTGATTGGATGTAAAGAACAGACGGGCTTGAGAATTACATCTGATTTGAAACACACAATCATCATTCCTTTTTTACATGTGTTCTTGTTTTATCTTTGTCTAGAGTTACGCCTTTCATTGAAGTGATACAAAAGGCAAAGAAAAGTGTGAATACAAAAGCCAATTAAATTTTGTTTGAAGGTCTGATTTCGAGATAAGTGTACTAGGATTGATTGCACTTGATTCTCCTTAAATGGGTTGGGTTAGCATCTAGGTGAGTGACTAAGTTTGAGATTGCCTAGGAATTTTTACAAAAGTGACTCTCTTAGTATTAGCGGTTGTAGTTCAATCTGATCATAGTGAAATTTTATCATAGTTGTGGTAAAGACTGAACATAGGTCACATTGCACTTTGTGACCGAACTAGGATATATCGTGGTCTTATTCTTGTTTCCTTCTACTCTCTTCATATTATGTTCTACTAAGCACGAGACAAAAACATATTTTATCTCATGAAATCAGATTTTTGCGCAATTGATTTTTAGCATTAAAAGTGATTCCTTGATTCTACCCCTTTTCTATATTCACTTGCGAATTTTCAGTGGCCAACTAATCCTTATTGGCAGAATGTGGGTAGATTTGGTTAACCTGTCGACTATTATTCGCACAGCATCGTAGCCAAAAGATGTCTTAGGTAATCTTACAACAAAGTCCATGGATATACTATTGCACTTTCATTTTGGGATCTCTAGAGGCTGAAGTAATCCTACTAACTTTTGGTGTTCTATCTGAACCTTTTAGATCATGGTACATCTTGGTTTCACCAGGATGCATGGTAAACCTGCTGTAGTGTGCTTCTGATAAAATCTAATTTTTTAACTCTTCATGTCAAGTACACATAATCTCCCTTCATACAACACAATATCCTTGTCATCTATATTGAAATGATCAATATTTTTTCTTGAAAGCTTAATCTTGAGGGAGAAAGGAAATTGATTATTCTCGAGTTAGTCTCACTTGTTCCCTAAGATTAGACTCAATTTTAACTTTGCTAGCATATAAGCAATGAGGTTATAATGACACCGAAAATTTTAGGTTTCTAGATTCCTTCAATAACTTATACTCCTCTATTATCATTGAAGGCATGTGTAAAGATTTTCTACTTAAAGCATTAGCTACTGCATTAGCTTTTCCAACATAATATTTAAGTTCAAAATCATAATTTTTTAGAAACTCTTTCCATCTTCTTTGACTCGTGTTCATTTTCTTTTCATCAAATAAATATTTTAAACTTTTATGGTCTCTATACACCATAAACTTTACTCCATACAAGAAATGTCCCCAAATTCTTAATGCAAACACTATTACTTCTAGTTCTAGGTCGTGGGTTAAATAGTTTTCCTTATGGGATCTAAGATGCCGAAAAGCATAGGCTACAACCCTTTTTTGTTGCATTAGGATACATCTTAAACCTTTCTTAGACGTATCACAATACACTACAGAACTTTGCTGAGGACTGGGAATTATTAAGATAGGAATGGATGTAAGCCTACGTTTCAACTCCTGAAAGCTAGCTCCACGACTTTCACCTCATAAAAAAGGTTAGTTTTATCTAGTCAACCTAGTCAAAGATAAAGCTAGTCAAAGATAAAGCTAGTTGAGGAAATCCTTTAATGAATCACCTATAATACCCTACTAACTCTAGAAAACTCCTAATATCAGTTATAAACATTGGTTTTTTGACTTTTTTCCAATGTAACACTGCTTCAACTTTATTCGGATCAATTGTTACCCCACTTTTGGTAATCATATAACCTAAGAACTTGACCTCATTCAACCAAAACTCACTCTTTTCAAGCTTAGCATACAATTGTGTCTCCTCTAGAATCTATAACATAATTGTAAGATGTTGTTCATGTTCTTTTTCAGTTTTACAACAGATAATAGGGGTGTGCATGGCATGGCCCGGCCCAGCTCGAAGACCCGACCCGGTTCCGAACACTTTAGGGGTTAATTTGGTGTGATTTCACCGGGTTTAGGGTCGGGTAAGGGTCTCAAAAATAGACTCGGTTATTATTTCGGGTCGGGTCCGGACCATGGTTCGGGTCACCCGAACTCGGCCTGGTAGCCTGGTCATTATACACAATTAATATTTTGTGTTATTAGTAATGAATGATGGCTATTCTTACGTGGAATTTAAGTATTGTAAACCTTAATATTTTGTGTTATTAGTTATTATAAGACTATAAGTTAATATTTTATGTTTAAAATGCATATGATTTTAGACTAATGCATAATATTATGTTATTTGTATTGATTTAAATATTTGGTGTTATTAGATAATATTAGTATTGATTATGGTTATGCTTTAATTTTAGAGAAGAGTTAGTTCTTGTTATATTTTTCTAAATGAATTTTACCATGTCAAATAATGGTTGGATTTTTGAAAATTTGAATATTTTTACATGCTAGCTTATAAGAAAGTATCAAGGTAATGCAATGTAAACGACCCAGTTTTTATCCGGTATAATCGTGGTCCGAAAATGTATAGATTTCATCGGGTCTAGAGTCGGGTTCAAGTCTAATAAATAGGCCCAGTATATATTTCGGGTCAGATCTGGGTCACCTCAAACTCGGTTTCACCCGCCCCATGCGCACCTAGACAAGAATATCATCTTTAAAGACTACTACAAACTAATGCAAATATAGTCTACATATTCTATTCATATAATTTATGAATACTGCAAGAGCATTGGTCAACCTAAAAAGCATGACAAGATATTCATAATAATTATATCCAATTCAATGACAAGATATTCATAATGATAATCAGACTTTAAATTTATTTTGGAGAAAATTGAGGCTATATCATCTTAGATTTTTTAAAATTAAATAATTAGTTATTTAAAAAAATTATTTTTAATAAAAATAATTAAATAAAATTTTTTGATTAATAAAATTTAATTTAATTATGAATTATTCTATTATTTTAAATTATTTATTAAAAATTATTTTAATAGTTAAAGTTTAAATTTATTATTATTATTATTATTATTATTATTATTATTATTATTATGGAACAAATGAAAAAGAAAGAAAGTGGTCGAAGCCATCAAAGAAACAAAAGGAAGAATGTTTATGAAAACATGGCTTGCATGCTTTATATATGTATATATACTTATGACACATGTCTTCTCATTTAATAAATCAACGCCACTTAATCAAGAATCAATGAATCATTATATTTCATTTTCACTTCTCTTTATTTTGTCACCGAACTTGGAAAAGAAAGAAGGAGAGACCATGGGTGAGGGAGGAAACCGTGACTCTTTTGATCTTCCAAGTTTGATTTCTTGAGTTCCGTAATTTTAATAAAAAGTTTAATCCGATAAAAATGTTTGTATTTTTTTTTTATGTATTGGCGTTATTTTTGTCCGGTAGAAGTTGATGGTAACGTAGTTCCTCTCCCTCTTGAGTTTAGTCAATTGGAGTTTAAAGAGGCAGAGACGATTTCTGACGTTTTTTTTTTCAACAACTCAGTCAAAAAATTTCTTCAGAATTTTTGTTGTTTTGATTTCATACGGAGGTAGGGTTTAGTAACTTTATAATAATTAAATGTGAATTTGATAAATGAATGTTGATTTGGTTGATTATTGTTTGAGTTTGAATGAGTTTATGTTGAATTATTATTGTTACTTGTGATTTGTTGGTTTGGCTATGAAGAACAACTCAGCTGTGGTTGTTTTAATGATTTTGGGACTGTTGTGATGTGGTATTTTGAGACAATTGATGAGATTTGGTGGTTGAAAGATTAAATTAAAAGCTGAGAAAAATTGGTAACTGAAAGACTCGAAAACGGAATAAAATACAATATTTTGAAAGGAAAGGGTTAAGGATTTCGGTTTTGGTATAAAAGAAAGATTAGTAATTATATTTTATTTTTGAAGGATAACTTTGTATTTGTATATAAAAATTGAGGTACAATTTGTAATTATATAAGGTTTCGGGTATTTTGGGTAATAAATAAAGTACGAGACTAAAAGTTGATATTTTATAGAAGTTCAGGATTATTTTTATAAATATAAAAATAAGTGAGGATTTCAAATATAATTTTATAAAATATTGAGGTTAAAAACAGAATATTAAAAAGTCTGTGATTTAGAAAGTAATTAATAACAATTTAAAAATAAGGTTTTATAAACTAAGTTTTAAAAGAAGATTATAAATATTATTTTAAATACTTCTTTAAAATTATTCGTTTATATTAAAATAAATCATTATTATAATTAATATTTATCAAAGATATCATTTTGTAAGAATATTATAATGTGTAATATTAATGAGAAGAGCAAGCAGAGTAATCTTAAAAGTTTTAGAGAATGCAGCCTTAATTAAAGGACTTGATAATTCTTTTCCATAAAACACTTAGGGAGAGGTGAGAGAATAATATGAAAATAATTTATACTATGGAATGATAGGAAAGAAAAGAAGAAAGAAAAAAAAAGGAAAAAAAAATATTAAAGAACTTCTGTCACAGGAGAGCAGAGAGCAAATATTAAAAGAATATTAAAGAACCTCTTCCACAGAAGAGCAGAAAGCAGGAATGAAAGAATGTATTAATTAAAGGGATCTCTGCCACAGGAGAGCAGAGGGCAAAGATAAAGAGAAAGTTTTAAAAGACGGTCTGCCACAGGAGAGCAGATGCGACCTTGTTTGGGCCTTAGTGCCAAATGTATAGTAGAGACACCCACACACTGAGAACTGTTTTCTAGATATAAGCATATTGAAATACATTTAAAAGTCACACTGTATGCGCCCTAACCATAAGACTTATATGCACACTGTATGCATCTGGAAAGCCATATCTAGAACTCGTGCCCGAGTAATGTCGGGAGTGGGTAGGCAACTGACACATGAGCTCATGGCCTGCGATAGGACTAGACATGCATCATCCTTGTTTGGGCATATTTGTTTGTAATTTTATTTTCTATGATTGTATGTGCTCGTGATTGGATTCTATGTTCTATAATTGCTGAGTTGGATTGTACTTTGTTGACTGTTGTTATTTACTGAGAACATAATAAAATGAACTTAACTAACTACCACGACCCTACTAAGAACTCCCCAATTTTTATCCCCTATCTCTACCCCTTTCAGCTACAGGTGCGAAGGTTTAGTGCGGAGCTATAGGAGCATAGAAGATTATTTTCACAAGTTGAGTTGTTAGAATTTATTTTCCCCTCATCATTTATTATTTTGGTTTTTAGATGGGTAGGACATGTAATTGAGACTCTTCGAAATAAGTCTATGGATTTAAAGCTATGTGAATATATATACTTTTGTGATTAATTGGTTTAAAATAAAGTCTCCTTTCGTTTTTTTAATAAGAATTTTTGTTCGTATTCACAAAGGCTCAATATTAAATAAACATGGTATATAATTAAAGGAATAGAGGTAAGTAACGCTCGAACTTTTAGTATGATCATGAGGTGCTAAAAGTTAGGGTGTTACATTATGGTATCAAAGCAGTTTGTTCCTGTTAAAGTCTTGGGAATGGACTGATTATGCTTCACTGCATACTCTGAGTGTCTGTCATGCAATAGGACTTGTCCTAATGACAAGAGTTTGAGTTTTAAATGCATGACTATTTATTGGTTAATGCTATTAGTCGACCATTGCATTTCTCATGGTATTAGGTCTGGCCAACTTAATACTGATGATTTGTGTATATGGAAACACTAATGGATTATCATAGACAAAATAGAAATAACAGGTTATGCGAATTCACAGGGTTTGGGACGTTAGAAGTTACGTTTTAAGGATTCGTTTCGACGTATATTCTTTACTCGTGCTATGTGACTTGGTGCCACCTCTTCCTTTATTATCTTTATTGGAATCCTTGCCTTGGATTTTTCTAGAATGTGATTTGATTATTTTTCGACCAAACCTTATCGTTCCGGTGTAGCTTCATTGGCCTGCAAATCTAATTGCCTACTTGTTCTCTTTCGAATATTATCTTTGACATTTTTTTACTTCTTTTCGAGAACTTTATTTTCTTTAGTTAGAGTTTAAATTTATTTCAATATAACAATTTTTGAGGACAAAAAATTTTGTAAAGTAGGTATTATATAACATTCTAAATTTTTAAAAATTAAATAATTAATTATTTACAAAAATTTTTAACAAAAATAATTAAATAAAATTTTATGATTATTGAAGTTTAATTTAATTATGACTTATTCTATTATTTTAAATTATCTATTAAAAACTATTTTAATAGTTAAAATTTAAATTTATTATTATTATTATTATTATTATTATTATGAAATAAATGAAAATGAAAAAAAGTGGCGGAAGCCATCAACGAAACAAAAGGAAGATTGGTTATGAAAACATGGCTTGCATGTTTTTCTATATATATATATGACACATGTCTTCTCATTTAATAAATCAATGCCACTTGATCAAGAATCAATGAATCATTATATTTCAGTTTCACTTCTCTTTATTTTGTCACCGAACTTGAAAAAGAAAGAAAGAGAGACTGTGGGTGAGGGAGGAAACTATGACTCCTTTTGATCTTTGGTTTTAATTTCTTGAAATTCGTAATTTTAATAAAAAAAATTTTTATATCTTCTTTCTTTATGTGTTGGTATTATTTTTGTCTAGTAAAAATTGATAGTGACGTAGTTTCTTTTCTCATTGAATTTAGTAAATTGGAGTTTTAAGAGGTACAGACGATTTCTGACATTTTTTTTTTAGTGACTCAGTCAGAAAGTTTTTCTGAAATTTTTGTTGTTTTGATTTCGTATGGAGGTAGGGTTTGGTAACTTTATAATAATTAAATGTGAATTTGATAAGTGAATATTGATTTGGTTGATTATTATTTGAGTTTGAATAAGTTTATGTTGAATTATTATTGTTACTTGTGATTTGTTGGTCTGGCTATATGAGGAACATTTCAGCTGTAGTTGTTTTAATGGTTTTGGAACTATTGTGATGGGATATTTTGACAAAATTGTTGAGATTTTGTAGTTGAAAGATTAAATTAAAAGTTGAGAAAAATCGGTAAACGAAAGACTCGAAAACGGATTAAAATACAAATAATATTTTGAAAGAAAATGGTTAATTAAGAATTTCAGTTTTGGTATAAAAGAAAGATTAGTAATTACATTTTATTTTTGAAGGGTAACTTTGTATTTGTATATACAAATCGAGGTACAATTTGTAATTATATAAGTTTTCGGATATTTTGAGTAATAAATAAAGTATGGGCTAAAAGTGGATATTTTATAAAACTTCAGGATTATTTTTATAAATATAAAAATAAGTGAGGATTTTAAATATAATTTTATAAAATATTGAGGTTAAAAATAGAATATTAAAAAGTTTGTGATTTAGAAAGTAATTAATAAAAGTTTAAAAGGAAGGTTTTATAAACTAAGTTTTAAAAGAAAATTATAAATATTATTTTAAATACTTCTTTAAAATTATTCATTTATATTAAAATAAATTAATATTATAATTAGTATTTATCAAAGATATTATTTTGTAAGAATATTATAATGTGTAATATCAATGAGAAGAGCAAGCAGAGTAATCTTAAAAGTTTTAGAGAACGCAAACTTAATTAAAGAACTTTCTAATTCTTTTGCATAAAATACTTAGGGAGAGGCGAAAGAATAATGTGAAAATAATTTATACTATGGAATGATAGGAAAGAAAAGAAGAAGAAAGAAAAGAAAAGGAAAGAAAAATATTAAAGAACCTCTGTCACAGGAAAGTAGAGAGCAAATATTAAAAGAATATTAAAGAACCTCTGCCACAGGAGAGCAAAGGGCAGGAATGAAAGAATGTATTAACTAAAGGGATCTCTGCCACAGGAGAGCAGAGGACAAAGATAAAGAGAAAGCTTTAAAAGACTGTCTGCCATAGAAGAGCAGATGCGACCTTGTTTGAGCCTTAGTGCCAAATGTATAGTGGAGACGCCCACACACTGAGTACTGTTTTTCAGATGTAAGCATATTGAAATACATCTAAAAGTCACACAGTATGCAACCTGGCCGTAAGACTTATATGCACACTGTATGCATCTGGAAAGCCAAATCTGGGATTCGTGCCCGGATAATGTCGGGAGCGAGTAGGCAACTAACACATGAGCTCATGGCCTGCGATAGGACTAGATATGCATCATCCTTATTTGCGTATATTTGTTTGCGATTGTATTTTCTATGATTGTGTGTTCTTGTGATTGGATTCTATGTTCTGTAATTGCTGAGTTGGATTGTACTTTGTTGACGGTTGTTATTTACTGAGAACATAATAAAACGAACTTAACTAACTACCCCGACCCTATTAAGAACTCCCCAGTTCTTACCCCCTATCTCCACACCTTTTAGCTACATGTGCGAAGGTTTAGTGTGGAGCTACAGGTGCATAGCAGATTATTTTCACAAGTTGAGTTGTTAGAATTTATTTTCCTCTCGTCATTTATTATTTTGGTTTTTAGAGGGGTAGGACTTGTAATTGAGACTCTTTGAAATAAGTCTATGGATATAAAGCTATGTGAATACATATACTTTTGTGATTAATTGGTTTAAAATAAAGTATCCTTTCATTTTCTTAATAAGAATTTTTGTTCGTATTCACGAAGGCTCAATATTAAATAAACATAGTATATAATTAAAGGAATAGAGGTAAGTAGTGCTCGAACTTTTAGTACGATCATGAGGTGCTAAAAGTTAGGGTGTTACAGAGGCCCTAACAATTGATCTAACAAGTCATATATCATAGGGAGATCAGAGGATAGTTATTGTTAATGGTGAACTTATTTAACTGTCTATAATCTATAATCTATACACAATCTCATGCTATCATTTTTTTTAACATACAAAATTGGTACACCTCAAGGGGACACACTTGGCCTAATAAATCCTTTAGTTAATAGATCTTTAAGTTGTTTCTTAAGTTTTGTTAACTCAAAAGGAGACATTTGATAAGGTGCAAAAGATAACGGACATGTTCCTAAATAAGATTAATAGAAAATTCGACCTCTCTTTTAAGTGGTAGATTCACTATATCCTTTAGAAACACCGCTAAAAATTTTTTTACTATAGGTATGCTGCTTGTATCTTGTTTGACCTCTGCCTTTAAAGAATAAAGAAAAAAATATGGAATTTTTTTAAAAATATACTCTTTTAATTGAATGGCATTAGTATGAGGATCAAAAGATTAGAAAAAAAGCTATTAGAAAAGCAATCAAGTTTCTTGCAACAATCTAAGAAAATAGATTTTTTAGACAAACAGTTCATTCCAATGATGAATTAATATATTTTAAAGACAAGCAACAAGGTCAATGATAAATGATTTTTCTTCAATAGAGATTAAACAATTTAAACATGCATTTAGGAGAATCCGTTTCTTCTCCTCCATTAAGAGAGAATACTTTTTCTTTAATTTGTGGCTTAATACTTGGGTTACTTGCAGGTCTTAAAATATTGCAGTTGTTGGCATAATATCCAAGTTTGTTACAAGAATAGCACATATTTTATCTAGCATAGCAAGGTTTCGAACTGTGAGATTTTTCACGTGCCTTACATAGGGCTAAAAATTCCTAAAAGATATTTGTTTATTTCTTTCTAAGTTCTCTCATTTCTTAAAGTTATTTCTTAAAGTTATTTTTCTTGTGTATTTTTGTATCAGTTTTCCTTTTAAAGAATGGTTGTCCTTTTCTCTCAAGCTTAACTGCTAAATTTTTTTGTTATTATACATTTATTTACTAAAATGTTATAATATTTTATTTCCAATGTTGCTACCTTTTTTCTAATCTCTAGCGTAATCCTAATTCAAATTGGATGGCTTTCCACGGACTATTAGGGTGGTGTTTAAAGAATATAAAAAATTTAAAAAGTTTCTCAAACTTATTCACATACTTTCCAATGGTCATGCTTATCTTTTTGAGTTGCATAAATTCAGTCTCTTTTTCTTTATCACACTGTAAAAAAAATATTTGTTGAAAAAAGTTATTTGAAAATTTTCTAAGTAATCTCTAATCTTTTAGATTCTAAGAAACTCTTAATATAAATATAGCAAAAATTATTTTTTGAGCATCTAAGTATTCTTTGACATTAAAAATCTTTTCTAACATCTCAATCCAATATTGAGTTAGAACAAGGTCATATTCAATGTAAGAACCGAGACTAATTAATCATCAAAGTAAATAATTAATATTGCCCAAAATAGGATCCAAAAATTTAGAATGAGAATTTGAGGATTTAAATATGATTTTTGTAAAACCACAAACTGGTAACTGAATCGGTCGAACCGGTTAAAGTCTGTCCGGTACTGTGCGAGAAAAATTAAAAACAGTTGAAAACCTTAGAAATTGAAAACAGTTGAAAACCAAAGTTGGGCCAAACTGGCTAAAAACGCTAACGAATTGGACCGGACCCAAGTTGGACCCAAGCCCAATGTAACAGCCCAGACCACCTGCTAGCACGATATTGTCCGCTTTGGTACACAAGGCCTCACGGTTTTGCCTTTGACGATAGGGATGCTAGCCGAAGCCCCCCATACTCACTCGTCAAAACGCGTCATGCTAGGGAGAGGTATCCACACCCTTATAAGGCATGCTTCGTTCCCCTCCCCAACCGATAGGGGAACGAAGCATGCCTTATAAGGGTGTGGATACCTCTCCCTAGCATGACGCGTTTTGACGAGTGAGTGTGGGGGGCTTCGGCTAGCATCCCTATCGTCAAAGGCAAAACCGTGAGGCCTTTTGTGCCAAAGCGGACAATATCGTGCTAGCGGGTGGTCTGGGCTGTTACACCCAACATATAAAACCTTCCATTAATGAACCCATCAACACTTAACACACTCAAACACAACACACACCATCTGAAAGAAAAGAAGGAGAAGAAGCACTATTCATCATCATCTTCCCAAGCTCAAAACTTGAGCTACGAAGCTCCGATCGCCACACCATTTGCGGCCACGCGATCCTCTTGGAGAGCTCTACAAAATCCACCCAAGAAACTGGTAAGAAAATCATGAAATACCTCTTAGTTCTTCCTTCCAAAATTTTGAATTTTTAGGGTTTTGTATTGAATGAAATTTTGTGATTTTGGGTGTTTAGGTACACTCTAGCACTTGATTTCTATTAGGCTCTGCTTCCAAAACTGTTGGGTAAAGTAAGAGTGTCTTGAATCCTTGTGAAATTATGATTAAGTTGAACCCTAGGTTGATTGGGTATGAAATTATGTGTATATAAATTGAGATTATAATTATTGGCATTTGATTGGAGTTTTGGAGTGATTGTTGATGCTTGTTGGAATTGGTTGGTGACTTGGTTGTGGTTGGAAGCTTGGTTTGTGCTCAATTTGGGTTTTTGTGCATATTGAAAATTGGTCAAGGTATGGTTTTAATTTTCTCTATGTAATATATAATATTTCTGGACACTTAGGCTAGTGACCCATAGGATAGGATTGGATTGTATTGGTTGTTTGATTTGTTGAGATATGATGTATAATGAATTGATGAGTTTTGACTATTTTGATGAATTGTGATATTAATATTGATAAAATGATGTTGAAAAGTGAGATTATGGTTTAATGAGTTTAATCAGGATGATTGTTAGTGATATGATGATGATGGATGATTGTGTGGATTGAAAAATGGTTTAGTGTGAGATATTCGATGTTTGAGGTTGATGATATTGTAAAGTGAGTGGAAAATTGATATGAAGGGTGAATTATGATATAAAAGGGTAGATTTTGATGTAACTTGGAGTTTGGAATGGTTTGATTTGGTTTTGGCTATATATTTCAAGGAATTGAGAAATTTGTGCATTTTGGTAAAAATAAATTTTTGGTGAACTTTGACGGATCATAACTTGAGCCTCAGTTTTCAAAATTTGTTGAAATTTGCTTTAGATTAAATTTCACTAAGAAATCTTTAAATGGATATAAAATTTGTAGAAAATGGATTTTTGTAGAGGAAGTTATGATCATTCAAAGTTTGGTGTCAAAATCTGAAATCTGTGAATGCTGCAGAATTTGTGATTTCTGGTTTGTGTGCGCACGCACAGCCTTGTGCGCACGCACACCCTGTGAATTTTTGAACCTGTGCACATGCACAGCTTTGCGCACATGCACACACGGGGACATGGCTACTTATGGGAGCACTAGCATGCTCTGTGCGCGCACATAACCAACGAAGTTCTGCAAGTTGTGCGCACGCACACGTTGGAAGGTGCATTCTGTTGAGGGCGTTCGCACGCCTTGTGCGAGCGAACAGAATTGGAAAATTTTATACTTGTGCGTACGCACACCTATCAAAATAATTTTTCTTAAATAGCTGAGATTGCGTGCATACAAGGCATTCCTATCAAAATACAAAAACAAATTTTTTCAGTGAAGTATCAAATATGGTATCTATCTACAACTTGAAATGAGTTAGGAGTTGAACCTGTCAATTGCCAAAACCTACAGGAGCAAGTATGGTTACCCAAGTCTACCACCATATTAGTTGATCATCCCTGAACTTCGTACAAGACCTCTTTGTCATAACCGGACTAGTGAGGAGCCCAGTTTCTGGATAACTTAATCAGAGACTCAAGCCTACTTTGTTGAACTAGAGTGAGAATTCCTTGATAATTCATTAGCTTCAGTCTGTTGTCAGTCATGCTTTTCATAAATATTCTTCGCACCTCCTTTTCCAGGCTCAGAATAGACTTTCCTCTTTCATGCTTGGTCTTTGCATTGAAGGATTCACAAGCGTTGTTGTGTATATTGTCTACCTTTGGCCCTTCACTGAAATGGGCCTTTGTCCAAGCTTCCTTCGGCCACTTGGCTAAATAGTCCCAAGCTTGTTGATTAATCCTCTTGACTCTATTCATATTCCTTTTGAACTCAACCAGAGTCCTTGATCTTGCACACTCCCAGACCAAGTCTTTCAACTCGATGCTGCCCCATTATTTGGAAAAGTTCTACCACAAATGCCAGACACAAAATCTGTGTGGAACTTGTAGGAGTTCTTTCATAGCAGATATTAACCCCTGCACCAACAATGAATCCCGAAAAGATATTTAGTCAGTTAAGTCCTTAAAAGAATCATCATTAAATCAGAATGGTCCTTAAAAATTAAATCACGAGTCAAATTAGTCCTCACCTTCTGCATGTCTGAGATGAAACACAAGTTATTTACTTCGTAGTCTCCCAAGTCAGAGAGGAGTAGCTCTAGAAACTATTTCCAATTGTCTTTATTCTCCACATCCACAATAGCATATGCAATCACAAAAATGTGATTGTTTGCATCTTGTCCACATGAAGTGAGAAGCTGTCCTCCATGTAAGGTTTTCAGGAATGCTCCATCTAACCCTATTAATGGCCTACACCCTGCCTTGAAACCCTTCTTACAAGCATCAAGACAGATATAAAATCTCTCGAATTGAGGTGGATTATCAGTAATGGGAATGACACCCACTTAGACAGTGGAACCTGTATTGGCAGTAAGTAATTCATGTGCATAATCCCATATCAACCCATATTGTGCAGCCTCATCCCCTTCAACTATCTTCCTAGCTTTCTTAAGAGATCTGGTAATGCATGAACTATTAAGCTTTACATTGCACTTCCTAACAAACCACTCATACACCTCCCTGTGCTTCATCTTTAGATGCTTCCTAAGTTTTGGATATAACTTATTCACAGTCCATTCCTGAGTTGCAGTCCTATTTTTTCGCTTTCTTGCACAAGTGTGATTGTCAACTAATGTTTTTACCTGCCATGAACTATCACTTGGGTTGTGTGCACAGTATACCACCCAAGGACAATCTTCACTCTTACAAACAGCCCTCACTCTAACCTTGTCATTCTTCGTGAACCTTATATTCCTACCCCATTGAATAGTATAATCTCTAGTGGCAGCCATAAAATGTTTCTTGGACTTGAAAATTATGCTTACCTCAAATTTCAGATCACCAAATTTGGCCTTGTTATTATACTGTGGATGCACAGGTGGACCTTCGTCCTCAGAGTCTAACTCTTGATCAGAATCTTCTGACTTCCATTCATCTCCCTCTGATGATTCCTCATAAAATAAATAATCATTTGATTCTGAAATTACATCGATTCACCACAAAATTATAATACAAGCAAATACTTCACAGAGATCTATAACACAAGCAATTGCAATAACTTATAGACAATTAAATAAACAATACATGCATCAGAGCATTCATCAAATTTGATATCCTCCTAGCTGGAGTCATTAGTGTCAATAGCTTTGTCCTCACTTTGTCAATAGCAGGCCTATGCTTCTCTCTAAGATCCACTTTCTTGGCCCTAGAAGACTGTCCTCCATCAACTCACACTATCACTGTCACTATTGTATACAGAATCTCCTATAACTTTTGGAGGCTTGTACAAACTGTCTTCAGCGTTCTCATATGAATCATGAGAGTTACTATCATTATCAACTGGAGTTGCCTTAACTTGCCTTTCAGATCTTATTTTGGTTGTATCTTTTACCTTCTGATTGATGTTATTGGCTGGTGAAGGCTTTATAGAAACTTTAGCAGCCTGGGATTTAGTCCAAGGCTTGGGCTGATGGATGGGCTTATGTGTGGGCTGAGGAGTGGGCTTCTGTGTAGGATGAGGTGTAAGCTGAGGAGTTGGCTTAGGTGTAGGCTGAGGTGTGGGCTAAGGTATGGGCTTAGGTGTGGGCTTAGGTTTGGGTTGAGGTGTGGGTTGAGGAGAGGATAACTTACACTACTAGAAAACTAGTTATTACAGACGGATATTTCCGACAGATTTTATCCCACAGAAATACAGATAGAATTTTAGAGGGATTTTTTTGTCGAAAAACAAAAAAAAATGAATTAACATAAATTATAGACAGAAAATAGAATCCGTCGATAATTTTGTCAGTAAAATTAATTTTTTTCGTGGAAAATGATTACAAACAGAAAATCCGTCTGTAATTAAATAGACAAAACACTATATTTTATTAAATTATTACAGACAGATTTTTCCATCTATAATTTAAACTTTTTCGTCAGAAATATTAGAATAAGGAGTTAGGTTCTTGAAACTCCCAATGGTTCATTTCACTTTTTCACGTTTTCCTTGGATTACTCCCTGCCTTCTCTCTCCGTTGAAGATGTGACGTCCTCCGCTGTCGCCGCCGCCGTGGCTGGTGTCGCACGAGCTCCCTCCGTCTCCCTCATCACGTTTGCTCCCTTCATTGCCATCGTCGTACGAGCTCTCTCCGCCGTGCTCTTGTCTTATGAGCTCCTTCCGTGCCGCTCTCGTCGCTGCTTCTTCTCTCCTCGCTGGAGGTTTGCCATCATCTCTTCTCGTCGCTGTTAGTTCAGGTAGGCCTCCGCCTCCTTCTCATCCATATTCCTAACCCCTTCCATTTTGATTCTATTCTGATTTCATTATCCCTAGCCCTAGCCTTGTTCCTTCCCTGTCCCTTCCCTGTTACGATTATGAATCTAGGTTTTCATTCTTTTTTTTATTATTCATTGTTTTGATTCTCATGCATTTCTTCAGGAGAAGGTTACGAACCCGTACTAATCCAGAGGAAGAAGAGGATCCTGAAGCAGAGGTTGAAGGTTCCACCAGCTTTGAACCAGTTCACCAAGACCCTTGACAAGAACATAGGTGCGTAAATAATTATCTCCATTTTGTTTTATTTGTCTTGTTTTATGTTTGTGTAATGCTTCAAGTGTAGTAATATTTTTCTCTTATTTATTTAGAAATTTTTTTATGTTAATCATAGCTTTTATTGGATGCCTTGCTATTTAGAAAATTGTTGTTTCATGAATTGGACAAGGCCTTGTAATTATTCTGACTTACTGCTTTGCATAATTATTGTGTCTTATCTGTTTACATCTTAAAACATTAGATTTTGTGAGCATGATTACTTTTGCTTAATTCACTATCAATTCTTCTATTCCTTCTAAGAAAACTGAATTGAGATATTGCATTATCTTGCTGCAGGCAGGAGGTCTTGTTTTTAGATAATGAGATTGCCTTCAATGAGGCTATCATTGAAGAAAGAGAGCAAGGCATTCAAGAAATTCAGCAGCAAATTGGTGAAGTAAATGAAATTTTTAAAGATCTTGCTGTGTTTGTGCATGAACAGGAAGCTATGATTGGTAACTTTCACTTCTATTCTAATTGAGTACATCTCTGTTTTAATCCCAAGTTTTTTATTTGTCCAGAACTTCTCATCTGATCTGATGCCAAGAATTTATATTTTTTTAGATGATATTGGGTCCAACATTGAGCAGTCTCATGCAGCAATTGCACAAGCAAGATCGCAACTTGCTAAAGCTTCAAAGACTCAAAGATCAAATTCTTCTTTGGTAATATACATTGTGTAATATTTGCTTTAAGATTTCACCTCTCATGTGTTGTTTTAGATGTTGGGTGTGGGAGCCGTGCTTCCTTGTTGTTCTTCTTCTTCTTCTTCTGAGCTCAACCCTGCAATTCGGTCAGCTACTGTCCAAACTATATCTTATCTGATTCTCTTTCATGGTTTTAGACTTGTTGGGCCTTTCTTAAACATAGGTTTCTTTGTTGTTTCATGTTTGCTTATGTTGATAGGTCAGAGGTTTCATTTTCTGTTGGGTCTTGCCTCCTTCCTCATCCAGACAAGGTACTAAGAGTGCTAAATTCTGATTATTTAGCATATAGCTCGGTATTCTATTTGCTCTTCCAACTCCTTTGCTATCTCACTCTTTCACCATATAGCTCGGTATTCTATTTGCTGCTTCATTCATTATTCAGATCATTTCTTTTCCTTATTTAACTATGTTTATTCAGCTTTTTGTTTTTCGCTATTTGAATCTACTTGCTTTATGGATTGAGATATATAAATTAACTCTTTTTTATGTTGCTTGTTGTAGAGTTTTCCTCTGCTGCAGCAAATTCCATTCATTCAGATTAACTACTAAAAGGTCTATACATGGTTTTTTAAATCTTTGGGCTTGAGATTGCAGCTTATTCTTCAATGGTTGACTGGGATATTTGTGCTTATCTATGGTTTTGTTGAGAGAAAGCAGTTTTCTACTGACATCTCCTCCAAGTTGGGAAGTAGTTTCTCTATTGTTCTCTTTGTCATTGTGGTGGTAAGCATTATGCCTTGTCTTTCTCTTATCTTAGTACATGGCTACTATACTGCTATAACATATTACTTTATTACGTGTTTGGAAATCGGAATATATTTCATTTCTTTTGTTTTCAGTCTGTTTGCACCATTCTGACTATGATTGCTACCTTGCCTGTTGCACAGCTTTTCTTCTTTCACATCCTCCTTGTTGAAAAGGGAACTTGGCAGTTGCTTGCTACATCATTAATCTGGCAAAAAGAAAATGATGGAAGCCAATTGAAAAATATTCTGATATTTGTGTACCCTTTTTTGAATCCTCTACAAGTTCATCTTTCTAGTAATTCTCATTAAGCGTACATTTTTGGTGCCAAATGTTATGGTTATTGCTGAGTTACTTAGGGAATCAATACTTATGATTACATCATAGCTCTGACGGAGCAAGAGCAGGAGCAGCAAGGAGTTGGTGGTCAACAAAGTCCTCAAATGTCAACTGTTAGCTCACTTACTGGATTTAGCAGTGCGAGCTCCTTCACTACGTTCCAGCGTGGTTCGTGGTGCACACCACCACACCTGTTCGATGAAGATCAGGTAACATTTTTTTAAAAAAATTCAACTTGCTTTTGGTATTAATGTGCTTTCTTTGTCAGACATGACATCCCTGGTGCTTTTGTGTGTTCCATTTTCTTACATGGCACCATATGTTGCTTTCATTGGCTGCAGTTTGATGTAATCCCACCAAAAACCGGTTCCGTAAGCTCACTTGGAAAGAAGAGTATTTGAGAAGAACCATCTAAGAGAAAGAATCCTGAAGCAGTCAAAATTAGTCCTTGGACATTAGCGCAATTAAATGCAAAAGAGGTTTCCAAGGCTGCTACTGAAGCAAGAAAAAGGTCCGAAATTCTGTAAGCCTGTGGTGAGACACAATGATGCTTTCAAACTAGAGCCATAGAGCAGTTTTGGTAGCCGGGGTCGACAAGTCCCCAGAATCGACAACAAACGGCGTACTGCCAGCAAGCAGGGTTTCCTTCCTGCTGACATAGCTATGGCTTCCATGACAAAAGGTCCTGTTTTCAATTATCCTATTTTATTTATGCACACAAATCTTATCTGACTCCCTCTCAAATCTCAAACACCGAATCTAGGGGTCTACTTGATTCTGGAAATATAACCATTTCAAAAACTTGTTTGACAATTATAATTATTCAGGATGTCCATTCTTCTTTTATAAAATTTGAAAAACCCATTATCCCTCATCCACTCTTTGTGGAGGTTTGGATATTCATGATATACATCTTACAAATATCCTTTATGTGTCTTGCAGTGGGATTTGAATATACTGAAGAAACCAATAGTTACTTATGAATGGTTAAAGCAATGCTCAGAGGAGCATCGTGTTGTTCCTCAGGAGTCATACAAGGTCCTTCCTTTCTCCGGATTGACGATTTGTGTTACTGGAATTCCAGCAGGTTATAACATAGCTATCTGTTGGTCTTGGTCTTAATAAAATTGTTGGATCATGGATGTTAATTTGCTTCAATTATTTCAGATAAACGCAAAGAGATTGAGAAGCTTACTTTACAAAATGGTGGAAAGTACTCTGCAGAATTGACAAAGAAATGCACTCATTTGATTTCTGATATATCCTTCAAGTGGTCCTCTACTTTTAAAGAGGGTGTTTCTTTTCTTTTTTTTTTCGGATATCAAAATAGGCACAATCTCCTTGCCTTCAGTGTCTGCTGCATATCTTTCTTAATTCTACTTAATATTCTTTTTAAGTTGGCTGTTGGCTTCTTGACATACTCTCATCTCAAGTCAACATTAACATTTGGCTCATTTTGATAATGTATTGCTGTGTGATTGCATTATTGGGCTTCCTGTATGAGTGAGCTTTTCTGCTGATGTGCTAACTTTTATTTGTCTCTCCTAGTGTCCCATCTTGTATAGTTTATGATGAGGGTAATGATGAAAGAGACCTTCAGCTCCCTCTTTGTAAACAAAAAGCAGCACTACCAAACACCCGGTACTTCTCTTCTCTTGATTCACCTTTCTTTTATGCACTTTACACCTCTTAACGTCTTTGCCCTTTTTCCAATAGTGGTTCCACCAATGACAAGGCGTTGATCTTGGAACCTGCAATTCGGAAAGTGGTGAGTATTTAATCTATTATCTATTTCTAGCTGAAGTGAGTTGTTTGTTTGTGTATTTCCATATTGAGAAACTTAAACTTGAGCTTTTGGAAGGAAAAGAAAGTGTTATTGATTGTTCCTTTTTCTCTAAAACTAGTTACAAGAGATGGTCCCTCCTTGAAGGTCCAGCTGTGTGTCCTGAAGGGTGATTTTGAAAGTGAGGATTGGACTGTTGAGGAATTCAATAGCAACATAGAAAGTCCAAGAGAAAGAAAAGGATCATTACTCAAGGGAGACACGGCTATTATTTTCAAGAATGTTAGCTGCTGCAAAGGCAGCTCAGGAGTCGATTGACAATGGCACTCTTCTATGAATACATTAAAGTTTATGTATTGAATACATGATAAATTTAGTATGGTTGAACAATACATTGAGTTTAGGTTTTGAATTATAGTTGATGTATCAATACACTTTGTTGATGTATGGTTGTTATTTATTATTATAGTTGATGTATCAATACATTTTGTTTATATTTTTAATTATATTAACTTGTTTGTTTATAATACTTTTCTTTTAGTTTGATAATACGATGAACTTGTTTATTTTTTGAAATATTATAAATATTCGAATACAAAATAGATAAAAAAATATTTTTATTAAATTTATATTTATTTTGTATGAAAACAGGTTTATTTTTGTAATAGAAAAATCTAAAAAAAAAATATTTTACCTTACCGACGGATTTACAGACGGATTTTCTGTCTGTAATCAGAGTGTAAGATGGTTTTCCAAGATTCAAATTACAGACGAAAAATCTGTCAGAAAATTCGTCTGTAATTACAGACGGAAAATCCGTCAAAAAATCCGTCTGTAATTACAGATGAAAAATCCGTCAAAAAGTTCGTCGTCTTCGGGAAATGGATGAAGAATTTACAGAGGAAAAATCCGTCGGTAACTGGTAAAAATCCGTCGGTAATTTTCTGACGGAAAAAAATCTGTCGGTAAATAATTTCCGACGGGACTTTTACAGAGGGACAAAATCCGTCGGTAATTTGGTCGGTAACCAAAAATCCGTCTGTAATAAAGACTAAATCTGTCTGTATTAATCCATTTTCTAGTTGTGTTAGTGGGCTGAGAGTTGTTCCTTTTTTGCTGAGGAGATTTTTTTGTGGTCTTACAATTTGGTTGAGTCTTTACTTCATTGTGGTCCTTATTCAATTTCTCTAGGGGTTCAGGAATGGTTGGCAACTGTAGTACATCATCATCATCCTCGCCCATGCAGTCAACTACGTGTGGCTTAGAAACTACATGCTCAAAATAGATGTTTATAAGGTGATGATTCCTCCTGCAATCCTTAACCAATGCCAACAGATCAACACCATTTTCTAGCCTCCTCAAGCCATCGTCCAGACGTGTTCCAGGAACCTTCCACAAGCAATTGTTCATCTCAGCATATCCTAACTCCTTATAATATCCCTTTACAAAAAACACATCTAGAGTGTCTGCTTCTACACCCATTAATACTTCAGTATTATTTGGTTCGTAAAACAGATATCCTGATTCATCTGTTTTTAACTTTCCACCATAGTGAAATACAAAGGTCATAGGGGGACCTTCCATCTGCAACCAAAATAGCAACACACTGAACTATTGGAATTTTTTTTCAAAAACAAGAAAAGCAGAGTCATCATCAACTACAAAAATGAAAATAAAACACACACATGCAGCTATACAGAGCACAAACATTGCTCTCAAATCTCGAAAAACAGAGTCATTCATGGGTCACCACGCAAGCCCTAAGCCTGAACATGTTTTTCAAACCCTAACATTGCAAACAGTAACAATGGATTTCCAACGATCATAAAAGCACATTCATCAGCATATAAAACCACAATCAATCGCAAAAAATAACAAAAAAAAGTAACCTACTTCTCACGCAAGGCGATGGTGTGCCCTCTTCGCTTGACCAAGGTTGTCGTAAACCGGTCACCTTCAACTCCAACACAATGTCGTCGTCGATCTAGGCTGATAGTCGCTGTTCAATGCTTCGTCTTTGTGGAGGTGAGAACTGAAGACGAAGGGATTAGAGAGATGTTTTGTTTTCAAAAGAAGGATGGAATTAGAGAGATGTAACGAAACAGGGATGGAAAATGAAGCGTTGTAAGGGGTGACCAAAGAAAACGACGTCGTTCAAACTTTTGCTGACAAGTCACACTAACAGCCAGGTAAGCAAATGGTAACGTCGTTAGTCAAATAATAGACGGAAGGACTAACGTTACCAATTTTAAATTTTTTGGGGATAATTTTGATTAATTTATTCTTTCGGGGATCAATTTGGAGATCGAGTAATCTTTCAGGAACTAATTTGACTATTTACTTAATTAATAATTGTAATTACATTTTTACTATATTTATTTATAATAGATCAACTACTAATAAAACTATTCTAATTGGGCTATTGAATCTACTTTTATTTTCATCTGATCCGCATAGTCATCGAATCGGATCCAATCTAATCTGCACTCTAATAGGACCGGATCGTGATATAAGATCCAATTCATCCATAAATTCGATTGAATGAATTTAGTGCAGATTAGATCGATATTTTAACTATATTCAATCCGATGCGTATCTTATTTCTATTCTACTTCTAAAAGAAATTTTAAAATTCTTCCTAGATCCCCGTTAATAAAAAAAATCAATCTTCAATCCAAAGCAACAAAATATATTTGATGCATAAATCTAAAATTGATCCAAATATGTTGTAATCTTTAAAATTGGGCCTAAAGTAGCTATCACCCATCTTCTTTCTATTCTGGGCTTACCCAGCGGCTCCTTGCCTCTCTGCCCTGGGCTTCACAGCTGCCGGAAAAACCATCGGCGGCGCGCCAAGCACCACCGTTGGTCTCCAGTTCCTCCTTCTCTTTCTTCCCTCACTGTTGTTCTCTGTTGCGTTTTCTCTGTCTTCTCCCGAAGCCGCTGCTACCGGTGCGTGAGGTTTAGTCTCTGTTCGGGTCTCAACTTCACGATCCCAGGGAAATACCGCCGCCAGGAATAGTAGTGGCTTGGCCACGATTGAGGGAACCCGACGGAACAGAACGCCTCCTCTCACCTTCGCCGCTTCGTCAACTCAGGTCGTCTTGACCACTGCGTCGTTCGTGGCGGTCTTTCTTGCAGCTGATCCGCCTACGACCGCTGCGTCTGTGAACCAGCAAATCGGCTTTGTTAGAAAAGTTACATTGCTAGACGCTCTTGCTGGTAAGATTAAATGGTGAGTTTGTAATTCCCTATATGCTGATTTTGATTTATCTGCTAGGTACTGATATTGTAATTTAATCTTTTGAACTTTCAGTGCTTATGTTATATGCTAAGTCATTGCTAGAGGTTTTGGTAATTATCTAAAGATGTTGAAGAAATATTTTAGGACAAATTAGTTAACGATTCTTCTTAAGAAAGATATTATAACTCTAAGCTTACAGTATTGTAATACCCTTTTGGCTATGTCCTAGAAGAGTTATTGTTATTGTTTCATGTATCCACATTACTCTCTCTCTCTGAATTTCATACGCTATTTTATTTTGTCTTCTTAATCCTTACTGAAAATTCTCCCAAACAGTATTCTCTGATGCCCATCTGGAAAGCATGATAAATTAATCAGCATCAGTGAGAAAAACCTGTACTTGTGGAGTCCAGTTGTTTCCAAAAAAGCTGCACAAGTATGAAGTTCAGACTACATGGTATATGAAGTTTGTGACCCATGCATGCATAAGAAAAACTTGTATTGACACTAAAACAAATGATATTGTTATCCAAGTAACCATCACTTGTTATAATAAGTTAATGATTTGAAATGTTGAATGTTGCACACGTGACAAATTGGGAGAGTAAAATGATGAAAGATCATTTAATCACATGCAAATGTGAAACAAATGATTTCTCTCTCCCTCAGGAAATTATTCCATTCTCCTTGAAAGTGTAATATTAACATGTCATCAATGGATTAGTTATTTTATTTCTTCCTGCATCAACTCTGAAGATAATTGTTTTGTTGGAAGCTATTCTTTTGAGATTTTGAAAATGATTGAAGAATTTGTAAATGGATCTCCCTAAAATGACTAAGAAATAGATTTTATATGTTGTCCATAATGGGTCTTATTTTGTCTTAGATAATAGAGTCTAGAGTGTATTACTAATTCATGGTAGCGTGATTGCTAAATGCCTAGCTGTAGTTTGGATGACTCTGACTCTATGATTTTATGATTTGATTATTTGGGTTGGAGAAGGAAACTCAATATTAACCCCCATCTGCATAAAAGTTGGACAACGCAAAATTACTAGGGATATTGGTGTTAGATAGCATTGTATTTGAATGTAAATGTGTTTGGACTTTGATAATCATAGTTTTAATACCTTGAAGAATCCGCTTTACTTAGTAACATGTGATTACAATATACCATATTTGCGAATGGCGGTGCAATGACTGTTGGAATAACATGAACCCCAACATAAAATGTAGATACAATCATAAGATTCAGCTAGCATGTCCCACAAGATATCTGGTGGGACATGGGATCCACATGATGTGAATTCTGTTGCTGCAACTTATGAATCATCTCTCCAATTCTGGGATGTTAGAGCAATGGGGTATGTAATGTTCAGATAACATAATTCATTCTCGTACTGATTTATTTAAATAGATGATGATAAATGGATAATATTCCACAATGGTGAGCACAAACATGTTTTTGATTTTTAAAAAATGAGTAAAGTTAGTTTAGTTTTATTAGAACTTTGAATTACGTGGTAACTTGATTTTAGCCATCTTGAAACATCATTACATGATTTTGTTTAGTTTTGAAAGTAAATATATTTCCAGTTTTTTTCCCCTTTTCCTTAAGTAAATTACTATTTTCACTTGAAGTTCACTATTGTGGGTTAAGGGAGAGGGTTATATATTCCCCTGCAAGCAACTAGTTTTAGTATGAATTAGTATCACTTGGAATTATTGTCGATTAATAGGGTTCTTTGAATCTTAGGAAGACTATTTCAGTTGTATGCTCCCATGTGTGCAGTGTTAATTATCACCCTAAAAGGAAACACGTACTTGTAAGACTTGAACTTTGTGGTCATTGTTGAACTGTTAAATGTGTTTATACATTTTCTCAAAAATGGTTAAAAAATCTGTGTCTAATATAATGTGTTTTAAGCATTTTTCCCCCTGAAATTCACCAATGATTATAGATGAATTATCATCATTGCTATCGCTGACATTCAGCTGTAGATTCAAATATACACATAGGTTGTCTGCTTTGTTTTTCTTCCTCCCAAATGTTGAAAAATACTTTAATTTAAGAGTAAAGTATCATTTTTGTCCTTAACGTTTGGGGTAAGTTCCAAAATTGTCCCTAACATTTAAATCATCCTATTAAGTACTTAACATTTTAAAATCGTCTCGATGTTGTCATGCCGTTAGTGATTTGTTAATAGAGTTGACGGTAGGACAATATTGAGACGATTTTGAAATGTTAGGGACTTAAATAGGATGAAACGTTGGCGACAAAAACGATACATTACTTTATCATGAAAGTGAATTTTAACAGAATGTATTGCATTACAAATTCAAAACTTTTACTTATCATGGAATGCTTATAAAATGACTAGTAGATAAACTTCCAGAAAAAGAAAAAAAGAGCATGATACATATACAATAAAGTTAAAATTAAACGTTTTTTTCGCTAATGTACCGTACTTTCTTAATGTTTAATTTAATTAAACTTTATTTTTAACTTTGAAATAAATTTTAATTTTATCATTCAATAATATTAAATTTTTACTGTAGCTAATTATTCAATTATTTTTTTAATCATATCTAAGTAAATTATTTTTAACCACATTATTTTCATTTTAAGTAAGTTTATTTTTTTATTATGAGTAAAATTAAAAAATAAATTGAATAATTATATATCGTAAAAAAGTTGATATTATTAAAGGATAAAATTAAAATTTATTTCAAAGTTAAAAATAAAGTTTAATTAAATTAAACATTAAAAAAGTTCGGTATATTAGAGACAAAAAGGTATCATTTATACTTTCAATATGTACCATACTCTTTTTTTTCTTTCCTAAAATTTTATCTACTAGCCATTTTACAAGAATGAGTGAAATTCTTGAATTTGAAATGCAATTCATTCTGTGAAAATTCACTTTCATTTTACTTGATTTGGTAATTTTTCTAAGAGTAATATATCGTTTTTATCCCCCAATATTTTTGTCCTATTTAAGTCACTAATATTTTTGAAATTGTCTCAATGTTGTTATATCGTCAATTTTGTTAACAAATCACTAACGGCAACACAACATTGAAACGATTTTAAAATGTTTAGGACTTAAATAGGACGATTTAAACTTTAGGAAGAAAAACAATACTTTACTCTTAATTTAAATTATGCCACTTCACAGTTACATAGCAGCTGACTTTTGAGATGGTAATATTCTACCATATTCCATTCTTATTAACTCAGTTGAATTACTATGCTCTATTCAGGTTACTTCAAAACATGAGTCTGGGATACGTATCTGAGATCTAAGAAAACCAATAGTTCCCATCCAAGAGTTTCTAGGACATACGCATTGGTAACTATCACCTGTAGTTGAAGAGTTGTTTCATTTCTTAGTTATATACAAAGGATAATGAGAAATAATATGTAGAAACAAATACTCTCTATTCCATGCTTCCCTCGTGTTATAATCATGATTTTGATTTCCAAATAACTTATGCCTTTATGCCATTAAAAGCTTTTTCTTTTATGAAAATAAGCAATTTGATATTGTTTTTGCAGACATCTGATTGGCAATCTGTATTACTTGTATTGCCAGGACATGGATTGTCAAATGTAACCCTGAGTATGACAGAATGATCTTGGTTATCTCTCTTTCTCTCCCGTTCATACAGACAACACACAAACACAAGCATAATGAATTACTTACAAACCTCTTCTATTTGTTCATTTGTGTATGAGGTTATTTAATTATTTTTCATGATGCAGATATTACAGAGTACTGGTACAGATTCAACAGTGAATCTATGGCTTGCCTCTTAGGCAATGATGATGTATCAACTGAGAGGTCATTTTCTGATTTTAGACATTATTAAACATTTTTTATGACTAATATTATTTTTCTGATTTGCCTATGTTTACATTTCTGCAACCAAGCTGAGTCACTTGTTGGGTTGATCCTTTACTCAATACTTATTGTGATTATGAAGACAACATTTGTGGTAAGAGATTTCTTCCTCTTTTACTTAAATTCTTGATCTTTATTGATTTTTATTTCCAACTATTGGTTCATGTGACAGGCCTCACCTGGAGTTCTTGTGAACCATGGATCTTTACATCATCATCCTATGTTGGCAGGGTAAGACATGAGAAAAGCTTTTGGCTAATCTTAAGTCTTAAATTGATAAGTTCTTCTAATGAAAATCAGAAAATGTTAAAGAAAAAACTCTTCAATTATTCTCTGCACCAACTTGATTTTCTCTTATACTATGCATTATGTGGATGGCCTTAGCTATTTTATCCAATCAGCAGTAAGCTTTGACTGTAAAACAATTAGATTTGCTGCTCCTGGTGAACCAATATATTGTATATTGTAACCACCACACCAACACATTGGACCTAGGTTTGAGTGTGTCACCTGAGTTTCTTGATGGTAAGGGCTCAGATCAGTTAGCCTTGTTTTCATCCTACCCTTCAAATAATGTTTTTGATTATGTATTTGGGTGATGAACTTAGCTGGTGCCAATGGCATATACTCATTCATAAGATCAGACTCCTTGATTTAACACTTCTAAGTCATAAACAAAAATATCACCTATGGTTTGGACCCAAGTATAACAATCTAATCAGTAATTTTCTTTCATAATTCTATGCATTTATCATGTAAGTTAGATGTTGACATTATAAATAGCCATCATATCAATTTGGCATTTCTTCTTTTAAAACAAGTTGTTATATAATCAGTTAAATCTTTCATCTCTAGAGAATGAAGTTAAAATATGAATTACACCATTGTTTCCATTTGCCTTCTTGTTCTGTGTCAGTAATTTCCTGTTCCTTTGGTATTGAGATAAACAGATGACTAGAAGACCCAAATGTTCATTACATCATGTCATCATTGGTGGGTTGATGTGGCAAACATATATAATGGTTTATGTGCTTAACATCCTTGACCAGCAATCCTTCATAGCCCTGGAATTTTTTTTGTTTAGGTTGGTTTATGTTTCTAACATATTCTTTGGTAAGTCACCTTATGTAATTCATGGTTAAAGTTCTTTCTGTATATCTTGAATTTGTCTGATGTACAATATGTGTAACTTTGTGGAGATAATAACTTTAGAGTAATGCTACATATCTAAGTTTTTTTATGAATCAAGTTCAACTAAGTTAAATAATAAGACTTGGAATAATGTTAGTCATACCTTGTTTTTGTTATGTTAGACCAACTTGGATGGATTTAGTTAAGAAAAAGACTTGGATGTGTAGCATTATTTATAATGCGTTCAATTACTTAGGCCTAGTTTGGATAAATAACTTAAGGGTCTTGCTATGGTATAACATCTATACATGTAGAACTGATGTCACTGATTTGTCCTCATCCCATATTGACAGCCGCATTTACTGTGGTTGAATTGGATAGTTGGTGGAATGACCTTGCAGCAGCTTTTTCAGATGAATCAGCAGAGGGTTTGTAGTGGTATAATTGTGATTAACCATGTCAATTAGCTTCATTGTTTTTTGGTGAGTATTGGGCTAAGTAGGTTGTTCAAAAACCTGTGGAGTTAGGCCAATGGATGGGCTTCGAACTTCATATGAATATATGACTAGAAAATACACGGTGGTCTTAATTTCTAAGGTAAAACAACCACTAAAAACTTACCAAAAGACAAAAAAGACAACCACTAAAAAATGTATAGCTTTAATCTAAAAAAAATTACACAGGTATTTATTATTATTATTATTATTATTATCATTATTATTATTATTATTATTATTATTATTATTATTATTATTATTAAACAGTCCCAACATATAACGTGAAATACCAAATCTTCCACAAAATAATAATGTTCTATATACTCTTTTTGTTAAAAAAAACACAAATATCTGTTAAAAATTAATTACTTATTAGTTTTATTGCATTGTTTGAAAAAATTACCCCAAAATATATGTAACGAACATGCTCCGATTTTTTATAATAACAAATTTATATGTAACATTATTTGTGATTCCAATCAAAATTTAATATCGGTAAAAAATGTGGCATTTTCCCAAATTATATCCAAAATTAGATCTAGGTTAATTATTCAAATTTTTTTATAACCAAGGCCTTTTCACATTTTTTAATTTAAATTTAAATTTAAAATGAATAACAAAACAACACTTAGGGTGGATTTGGATTTTTCTTTGAAACAAGTAGCTAAATTTTTTAACTTTTTTAAATGGATCATTTCAATATACAAAACACTATTTCACATTTAGTATTTTTAAAAAAGAAATTTTAAATATAAAAATTTGGTAAAATTTACTTTTAAAAATAGCTTATAAAACTAATTTTTAAAAAAGAACTTTCTAAAAGTTATAGTATCTATATTTGATAAACCAAATTAAAAATAATTTTTAATAAAAATAAACAATAATAATTATATTTGATAAAATAATTTTAAAATTTAAAAATAATATAATAAAAATAAATATAAAATTTAAATTTAAAAATTATTTAATATATAAAATTATATTAAATATTTTAAATTCGGTAAAAACAAGACAAATTAATATCATTTAGTAAATACAAACTGTGAACATTCCAAAAATAAAATTAATAAACTTGCCATTAATAAACTCATTGGATAATGAATAAAAATTAGAATTGTATCAATATAATTAAAATGATTAAAAATATTTTCAAGTGATAATAACTGGTGCCATTGTCATCTGATTATCATATCATATTATTATTATTATTATTATTATTATTATTATTATTATTATTATTATTTTCGATTGATAATTAGTTAAATAATGTATTAAATATTGATTTTATATAACTATAATAGAGATATTTTTTTAAATTAATATAGTTATACAATATTACTTAAATGTTAATTATAGTATAATTATAATAAAAATATTTTTATAAAATAAACTTAGGAGATGAAATAGTGCATTTAGTTTGACAAGAAAATGGATTCATGAGAAATCAACATGTCACTTCCCAGGAACGGACCCATACTTATTGAAGAGGGGGCATTTGCCCCCATAATATTTTTTCAATGAAACTAATACTTTTATATATATATATACTAGCGTGATAACCCGTGCAATGCACGGGATTCACGAAATTTAAACCCTTTTAAAAGAAAAATACTAAGAATATAACTAAAATGTATTCTACAAAAATAGACATGTTGTATTAATTTTGAATAATTACAAAATTATCATTATACTAAAATAAAAAATAGAATACAACAATTATTCAATATGTCAATAAATGGCATAACATATTTTCTAAGATAATAAAAGATAATAAGATATCCAAACAATTGTTAGACACTAAAAAAACAGAAAAAAAAAAAAGTTCAACAGAGATGTAGTTTACTATTATGTATTATCTTAGAAACACATAATTTCAAGATACCTACTGATAACAAAATAAAATATATACAACATATATAAATTTGTTCATCAAACAAAAGATAAAATATGTCCAAGACAAATTAACATATAATTCAAAATATCCATCAAATAGAGTTATACATAGGAGGTCTAATGTCGCTGGATCGATAACTCTATCTGCCGTCTAGCTATCGAGCCGAGTTTCAAAGTAATGATATCACCCTCCTTTAAGTTGTATATTCTACAACATTCCCTCCACCCAACTCCAAATTTCCATTCTCCACCTCTTCCTCCACTTTTCAATAAGTGGAAGAAGAAGACATTCTTCTCTACATTGGAATCTGGACCAGTGATTGTCCAAATTGAGCCATCTCCACACAGTTTAAGATACGCAGCGAATTTTGAAGCCAAATACTGCAAAGAATAATTCATAGTTAACACAAACATAAAAAATTTAGGAAGAACATCCAATCAGCTTGCAAGAAAAAAAAGATAAAAAAAAACTCTTTTGAAATCAAGTTACTAATCTAGGTTGTGCAACATCCGAAGCTGTGATTTTCTTTTCATAAGAAACCTATGGAGAGTATCTAATTAAGGATAATACAAATATGTTAGTCGCCACACTGAAAAATAGCAAGTTATCCCATGATATTAAAATCAGAAACACAAAGAAAAAGTTACATCTAGCATTACCTAGGATCAACCAACTCGTTTGCCGCGTGACTTTGTTCATTAACCTCCAATGATAAACTACTTCCACTAGACAAATCTATCGGATCATTGGGATTATCCCCTAGCAGTGCCCCACTTTGATCATTGTTTTCATCAGCATCTGATGAAAACTGATCATCCGATGGTTCAGACCCGGAGAGAACAATCACATCAGCTGATGAGTCCTCATCCATCCTGGTGTACTTTATGTAGAACACTCTTGATACATTATCAAGTGTCTCTGGGTCCATTAGCTCAGGAACATAGAAGTCAGGATCAAGGTGAACTCGGATGGGTTGGTTATCCTTATCCCACAATGAAATAAAAAAAAATGCCAAAACCGACATACCTAAATTAAACAGATGCCCCTCTACCAATAAAATAGAAAGTTCTAATATGTTCAAATGAGGAGTCAGTTATGAGCAACTGATAATTCTTTCTTATCACCTCCAACACTAAACAATTATCTAACTCGTCAATGACATAGAACATTGGCCCCAATTGTTCCCCATGAGTTGAAACAAAATTTGGGGGAAGAGCTCTGTCACCCTATATTCAAAGTTCTTCCCAAAGTTAATTCATGTGTAACAAAACATGCTAAAAAAGCTTCACATAATTTTAACTAATTATTTAGCAAAGATCCTCTTTTTTAAATCTACCATTATTACCAACTGAGCAACACAAGAGAACAATAATCACGTAACTGAACTAACATTATAATGAGAAGAAAGCTTTAGCATAAATAAATGAGAAGATTCTAGTTCAGTAAATAGCTCAATGAATTTAAAAAAAAATATCCATAGAAAAGGGACAAAAGGGCAAAGCAATCACTCCCAGACATGCAGAAAATAGTAGATTTAACAAATTCAAGAACATATAGTCAAATCAGAAATCTAATTAATTGAGATTGATACCATTGTCCAAAACTGCACATTGGCCATTATGTTTCGTTACCTGCTTATCGAAAACGCGAAATCTAAAAACCAGCTCTTTTCCGCTGGGCCAATATACCTGTGTTGCTAAAAACATCCTATTAAAACATAATGGTACAATTAGAATTTAAGACTGAGACTTTTAATCAAGAAAACAACTAACTAAGTATACAAAAAAAATAAAAAATAAAAAACAGTAACACACTAAAAGCACATTAATGAAAAATAACCATGAGACAAAGTTGGAAAACTATTACACAACATATTTTACACATTACAACAACTTCTGAAATCTGGCCTACATATAGATGAGAAGCCAATAAAATTAAATTACAACATGAAAAATATCTTAGTAAGAATTAAAAAAAAAAACTATACATGCCATAACATCAATATCAATATTTAATTGACATTAACATTTTCAAAAGTTAATCTGAAATATATTGAATGAAAAAATAAATGAGATTTCAATCAAATTGAAAATGAAACAAAGAAAACATCTTGTCTAATGCTCAGCACCATACCTGTTTGGATCTTTTCTATTGGCATTCATGGCCATTGAGACTTATCAAATAGAGAGACTTGCAATAAAGATTCAGGAAGAAAGAATAGATATTGTCTCCTACTGCAAAAGAGAGCATCATAATAAAGTCAATCCTAATAGGATTTCAACAAATTCAAGAAAAAACAGCTGATAAAACTGAATCGAGACAAATAAAGAACAAATCTAAAAAACGAACAGCAACCATTCATAAACAAAAGATGAAATAGACGAAAAAAAATATTGTTATTAATTCCAGCAAAACAAATGTCTCAATGAAACTAAACTTTTTTAAGCAGCACGTAAAAGAGGACTAGAAGTAAACATGTACTTTCACTTATCATCAAAAAATAAATATTATAAACCACATAAAAGAGAACAAATTCAACATAATTTATATAAAACAATCATCTCACTAGAAAAAATTTAACCTATCATCGTAGTATTTGATTTGATTCTCATAACACAGTGTTCATTCTTTAGCAATCAAAGGCCACAAAAAAGAATCGAAACAAAAGGTTCCAATTAATCTTTTTACAAGTAGAACAAAATTTCAAGCCAAAACTATTTATAACTAAAAATCAATAAAACAAAAGGTAATAATACAAACAAAAATCTGAAAAAAATTCACAAACAGAACAAAATTTCAACCCAAATCTATCCGTGTTTTAAAAAAAACCACATGAACATCATGCTCAGGATATTCTACAAAATACAATCATAAACTTCCATTATGATTTTTCACATTTCAGGTAGCCTTTTCTAAATATGAAAAACCTTCTATTTAAATTTATATTTCAGTTCAAAACGAAAACAAAATAAAATAAACTCAATATGAGTCCAGAAAGTAAATTTCTAAATACAAACACAAAAAATAAACATTTTCTGCAAGGAAATATATTTTTTATGTATATAATAAATTAGCACTCAGCCTGTCAACAAAATTATAGTTTTATGTAATTCAATACACATCCAAAAAAATCCTAAAAAAACCACAATTGATAAATAAATGTAACCATATACTAATAGATTGCGATTAAAATAACAGTAATTTACAACACATAATTTTATATAGAAGGAGAAAAATTTTAAAAAGGCAAAAAAGCTAAATTTGATTGTCAATTTCTTTTCGTGCAAAAAATTCAGATAAAGATAAATACCAAAAATGTTTATGATACCATAATCCAAATTTTTTTAAAAAATTATATATGGAGAGCAAGATTTATCCAATACATTATCAAATAAATAAATTAATATAAGAGAAAGAAATTACTGAAACCACTCATGTTAATAATTTACATTATATTATGTAACCTTAAATGTAGCTTCTAATTAAGTTGATTAACAAAAGTAGCAGCTACCCACGTGTCACAACCTGCGAACAGGAAGCATAAAAAAAAGGACTTAATAAGAATCAGATGTTGGAGATATCCAAGTATCACAGATCAGTAGTTTTGGAAATCAAAAATTTCTTTCTTTCATTTTAAATCGGAGAAGAACGTCTCCTTGAATGATACATGCATGCCAGTAGCAAAAGAAAAAAAGTGAAGAGAAGATTATGTTGGGACTGCAACAGTTAGGGCAAAAGGTTAAATTGTTATTCTATTATCAGAAAGTTTACCTGTTCAAAGGAATGGAGACGCGGAGAGGACTGGAGCTGATGACAAACTTGTATCTTGTAGGATTATTTGAGGTTTAACGATGCAAAAAGTAGGACGGTGTCTTTCTGGATTGAGTGAGCTGAGACCCCAGAGGGAGAGGATGCACAGTGAGGACGTTAGGTCTTCTTTCTGACCTTTTTTTTTCTTCGCGTGTGTGTGTTTTGTTTGTGAACTTTCTTTTTTTATTGTGTGTCTGTGTGGGGGTAGGGAGGGGGGTGGGAGAAACCAGAGACACCCTTGGTCTTCTAATCTTAACTTCTTAACGTTAAAGAAGTAAAAATATTAATAGAAGATATAAGATTACAATTAAAATAATCTAGATAATTCATTAAAAATAAATGACACTAAAAGAACGGTTATGAGAAATGAATAATTAGACAATACAATTAATTTAACAATTAATAATCAGAAAATTTTTTAATACTTAAGAAAGCTAAAAATAACTAAATATTGAGAAAAATATATGGTAAATATAATTTTTTCTATTCATTTAAGAACTTTTGAAATCAATAAATTTTATATGTCCCAAAGTTTAACTAATTTTTACAATTTTTTGTATTTTTATTTTCCATTGATAATTAGAGAAAGAAATGATGGAAAATGACAAAAAAAAAAAAGAAAGAAATAATTACTTAACAAAAAATGTAGGCAATATAAAACAGATTAACATACAAATTAAAAAATATAAGTAAAAAAATAAGTAAGAATGTATTTTTTTTTAATAAAAAAATATGGTTCTTCCTGTTAAATATGAAACTTGTTAAAAGAAAAGTTAATTATTGTTAATAATGTTATGAGTAAAAATTTTTTTTAGTAATAAAATCTCCCAACCAATTTTTTAAAATAATATTTCCTTTTTTCTTATATAGAGAGAATCAATAACTTTTATAACATTAAAAAAAAGTCAACTTTCTGTAGATATTAATTGTTTATATATACTGTAGAATAAAGTTTTTAATTAACCCACAAACCAAGAAAAAAAAAGAAGAAAATTAAATATTAAATTTAAAAATTATCTTCAAGTACAAAATGAAATCTAAAACGGCTATCAAATTAACATGACATTTGAAAACTTAAAATATCCATTTCTCCAAAAATAATTTTATAAATAAATTGAATCCTGTAAGAAGTAAAATTATAATTTAGCCTAAAGAAAATATATAGTTATAATAATAGTATAGGAATTAGGAATATAAAAAAAAAAATCATCAAACCATGTTAAACAAAATCATTAAGTACAAACCGGTTTAAAAGAAGCCTAACTTTCAAAATTATCTGAACATAAAATAGGAATGTTTCCTTTAATATCAGAAACGATAGCGAATACCCATTTCAGCATCCATAACAACGCAATCTTAAACTAACCCAAGGAATCAGTGAGAGTAAAGTTGCTCCAATCTTTTTGTATCATAAATTAGAATTTATAATTGAAACAGTTAACGGAAAAAGTAAAACAGTTCTGGTCATGAAAGGGGAAAAAGATCATCTAAAATGTGGAGCATCGGAAAACTGGAAAAGTAAATTTCTAATCACCTTTGAAATTGTAAGTTTTATTATTTTTGAGCCCTAGTATCTTATTTCAAGGTGATTAAAGACTTACTTCATCACTTTACCTCATTGTCACTCAGCTCTATAACATGCGGTTGATATGGTGTCGCTGGCTCGACCTGCTATGCTACAGAGATCCTAAATCCATTCGATTCAGCTGGCTTAGACACCCCATTACTCTTCAATGCAAACTTTAATAGTTGTTCTGCCTTAGACACACCATCATTCTTATGTACAAAGTCTATTAATTATTCTAGCTTAGACACAACACCATTTTTATATGGAAAGCCTATTAGTTTCTCTGGCTGCTGTTGATGATTTTCTGCGAAGACAGACATACTACTGAAGTATACAATGAATAAAACTTAATCAATTCTAATAGGCAGAATTAGTTTGATATGAAATAGTTATTCATAAGCAAATTCACATAGAGCTACAGACTCATTTATTTCATTTTCTTCTTTTACTGTCTAACCACACAAAAGCAACCTCATCTAGCCAGAAAATTAAATAGAGAGCATCACGGAACAGAACAAACCTGAACAAACTTAAAAAAACTTCTAGATATCACCGGACTCAATATAGCATCAGGAAGACTCAATCAGTCATCAGAACACGCAACTAACTCACAACCAGAAGGGAAAAAAAAGCATCAATCCAAAAAGAGAAATACTTTGCCACTTTGATAATATAAAAATAAAATTTTTTATTTTCTAAAATTAAAAAAACCATCTTACTTAACTTCGCCAAAAACCATATTCTCTGAACCCAAAAGCTGCTGCACAGTTAAAGAACGGGTAACTAAAAAAAGGCAACAAAACCAAATTTGACTCTCAATCACTTTGCATGTAAAATCTTTGGGGAAAAAATTAAATTAAATGTTAATGATAATTGCAAAATCAACATGGACCTCACATACAAATAAGAATCCCATTAGTTATCCCCACATAAACAAAAAAAGGAAAAGAAAAAACCAATATTTGAAAACATTAATTAGGGGTGCATACTTGAGTTCATATTTGCTTCCTTCAAAGCACACAAGTCACAATAATGCAATTAAAAGGAAGCACAAATACAAAGAGAGAGCTCAAGAAATAGATGATAGGCATAATATTGAATAAAAACATGGAAGAAGACACGGTTTGAATTCGAGGGATAGGGAGCCATTACCAATCGACAAAGAAGACGCTTGAAAAGATGATGATTGGACCTTTGTAGCTGCAACCGCCGTTGCCGAGGAAGTGGGATGCGATTCCTCAGTTGCCTTGAAGCAAGCCGCCGGCATAATATGCATTACGGAAATGAGAATTCGGGAGACAGGGAGAGCGATAAACAGGGCATGAATGGCCAGGGATTATCCGGAGCAGTAGGAGTGAGTTGGCTATCTATGAAAAAAAAAGAAGGGGAAGGTTGGATTTAGGGTTTCAAAAGAAAAACAGAGAGGACGGCAAGCGTTGAAGCGAAAGAGAGATAACAGAGGGAAAAGATGAGGGAAGAATGCAAGGATATACTTAAACTCAATTAAGAAGGTGCAAACATACAGTTTTGCATATCCTTTAAGTCCTTAAGCAAGTGCTCTGTCATAAAACTTTTGCACACGCCTACGACTTATAAATCTGTCACCTATCTGCAAACATAAAATAGGTAATATGACATCTAGTTAAGATAGCATATCGGGAAAAACAAAAAATAATTTAAACTTTAAACAAAACCTCATCAATTATATCAAAATAAAAAAGCAGCAGCTCACACCATTAAGAGTCCGAGGTTAAGGAATCACTTTCAAATAAAAAAGTACTAACCAAAAGGTCCCAAGGAGAGCAAATAGCTACAGCCACAGCTACAGGAAGATTCTGACCCTCCTCACCAAGATACTTTACCTGAAAATAATTTTTCAAATCAAACAGTGGAGTGCAGAAACCAGCTTCTTCCCACAAATAACACAATGTAGAATAAATCAATCATAATGTAAACTCCGACATGAATAGTAATTCAAAAGTAGATAGAGTATGTATCAATGATCATAGCATAGCATAACAACAATCTAAAATTTTGAGCATGATCACCCTAACCAATTTGATAAAGTAGGAATTATCAGGATAGGTCATAGTTTGGAAGAAATATGGACCAAGTTGAAAAGCAAGAAATATCAACAGTAATTCAATTGCTCCTAGATCTTTGGTATAAATGGCACTAGAAGATGCATGTCATTATTTGAAATTTCTACGTTTAGAAATGTTAACAACACTTTTTCACTTCCTCTACTGAGTAAACAGATATTTTTCTGATACCTAACCTCACCCCCATCACGATCGTCACTGCTGCCACAGTATCACATCTTGTTCGTCTTGTTCAAATGCTGCTTATCCTTCTCAGTCTGGTCCGCCAACACCACCGTAGACTTCTTCCTATTCCGATCCGACCCTTTCTTCACCGGAATTACAGAGAGAGTGAGAAGAGATCTGTCATTGACAGGGCACCGAATCGAAGTCAGTTTCACAAAAAGGAAAGTAGGGAGAAACGTTGATGCTTCACCAGTATGTGGAATGCCCTAACCTCAGCTCCACCACCACCGTGGCTATTGCCACAGTACGACATCTTCTTCCTCTTGTTCAAATTCAGCTTATGCTTCTCCTTCTGCTCCGCCGGCACCACCGGAGACTTGTTCCTCTTCCGATCGGACTCTATCTTCGCTCGAATTCCAGAGAGAGTGAGAAGGGATATGTGACTGAGAAGGCTCCGATGAGAATCAGTTTGACGAAGAAAACAGATAGTGAGCAAGAGAAAATGCCTTCCCAATGGAACACCCCTATTCCCCAATCAGATTCATCCTAACTCCATCGTGCGGTCCACATCTATTGATCTAATCCATCCGGTATCAGAGAAATTTTTAACATTTTTTTATGAAAAATATCTATCTCTACACTATTAAAGTGTTAAGATACATAACTATGCTAATTAAATCAATAAACTAATAGAAGCAACTAAGCATTTGATTAGTGATGATAAAATCGAAAAAAAATGGATGAAAAAAATATGTTTTTACTTACTTTTTAGTGGAGTTGATAAATTTCTAATAATAAAAATAAAAATTACTAAAAAATTCATTATAATATATTTTTTAGGAGTTTAAATTTATATTTATAATTTTTTTAAATATATATTTTCACATGATAAATAAATAAAAAATACCTTTAACCAATTTTACTTAACAACATCTTTTTATATATGAGATATCTAAATCTAAATATAAAATTATAACACAATTAAAAAAAATACATTTTTTAAATGATTTTGGGGTTCATTATTTAAATTATTCTATACATCTTAATCACTTATAAGAAAACAAATATATATATATATATATATATATATATATATATATATATATATATATATATATATATATACCAAAAAAAAGAGCAGGTCTATATATAAGAACCATGCTTTATTCAAAAACACATAGAAACATACTCACAGATACAAATTTAAGCATAAGAAAAAGAACAATAAGTTTCATAAAGATCACAACTCCATAAAATAGATCTGTTGACAACATACTTTACCAATATTCCAAACACTTAACACAAATAAGCAAAATTCTAACAACTCTTTAAAGGCTTATATATATATATATATAACAAATGATTAGCCACTACACTCATCCATCCTTTCAACAGCGTCGCCAGTATTTTCACATTGTCCAAAGGCACTCTGAAGCTCTTCCCTAATAGTGAGAGGTCGATGATTCCCAACTAAATTGGAACCTTGTGAGGATGAGATTCTTGCATGAAAATCATGGTTAACAGTCTACAAAGAACACAGCAAAATATAAGAAGAAGGAATGCAGAACCCAAAAAAAAAAATTAACATGAGAAAGAAATCAGGTATGATAAAAATTTGCATATACATATTACTGCAAACACAGTTTACTAACAGATAAAGAATCAAATTCCATTAGATCAAGAAATACCCAACAATTCCAGTTCAGAACAGAAATCGGTGAAGGCTGATGCACTGGAGGACTTGAGCTCGACGAACATTGAATGCTTGCATTGGAGTGAAACTCAACTGGATTCTTAAACTCGAAA
Organism: Arachis ipaensis; assembly: GCF_059453495.1. Taxonomy (NCBI): domain Eukaryota; kingdom Viridiplantae; phylum Streptophyta; class Magnoliopsida; order Fabales; family Fabaceae; genus Arachis; species Arachis ipaensis. Next base: position 113,365,555 of record NC_142442.1, on the reverse strand, counting down.
GGAAAATGAGGAACAAATGGATCCAGATGAAATTTCTAAATGGAACAAGAGAGGAATAACATCAATAACAATTAACACATCACGCATGAAAGAACAGAAAATAATATACCCAAATGAGGTTAACTTGATCAGAAACAAAGTGTGCTAACTCAACATCAGATTTACATATTAATATTATCACCTGCTGTTGATTATCAAGAGTGGAGTCCTCCAAAAACCTGACAATATCAATATCATCACATATTGCACGAACAACATGAAGAGATGTATTCAGTTCATATCCAATGGGTCTAGGATCCACTATGAAGACAATTTTCTTCTTCATCAACTGAGAAATCATGCTATTCGGAACAATGTAATCATCCTTTGAATAAGGAAAAAAAAAAGAATAGGTATATTAGGAAAATTCACATACCTGAACCATAAACACTAAAGTGAAAACAAGGACAATTAAATTAAATTAAAACCAAAATGATTACTTGGGAGGAATTTCCTTCGTCCATCAGAAATTCTGAGCAACTCGCTTTGAGTTTTGCATCACCTCATCATCCTCAAGTATGAAAATATTGCTGCCATTTGAATGGGAAACAATAATTTTGATGCGATACCTAAATAATGTAAACAAAAGCAAAATATACACTCAGAAACAGATGCAGAAGAAGCAACAAAGCAAAAAGAAAACTGGTACCAAAAAACACCGAGAGATAAAATACATACCTTCTTATGGCATCAACACACTCAACTCTACACAGATAACAATAAAATAAATTTCCAACATGAGAAACAGGTGCATTACACAAACAGCAGTAGTACCACCACTTCTGATGTTTCAGCACATCAATAATCTCACCGATCAAGAAACAAATCTGATCCTGTAGAGAAACAGTAATTGGTATATTATGATACATGTTTTATCATACTACACATGTTGAAACACAGTTCAGAGGGTTGAGAACATAAGCATAAATACTAACATTTCTTGATGCAGAAAAATATATTTTAGCACAAAGAATGTCAGCAAGCATCTCTTTAATGCTATGCAGTTGTATTGGAACACCAGATATGACTTGGTTGTCATAACTTCTAAGCTGTCCACACCGAGAGAAGTCTTCAAGTATTGGGCTAAAGGCCGAATCAGAACTAACATCCTTAAAATTTGGAAACAAAACATGAATTACAAAAGGAAGCCAACTTTGTAAAGTATGAGGCAAAATCATGTTGGCATGTAAAGGATAGCATTCAAAAGAACAGCCAAAGAATTAGAAACTGGTGATCAAGAAACTATATCTAAAAATGATTCCTCTAATTCATTAGTATCTAACTTAAAGAGATCGTACTAACCTTGATGCACTGATCAGACTGAAGTTTGTTGAAAAAACGTGCATCACTAATGACATTGATGATTTTAAAGGTACCACAATAACCGAGACTGTTAATCCACTTTGCTTGAACTTTGAAAACAATCTCTTTCCCAATGAGTTGATGAAAAAACTGTGGACAGTATGGGTGCTCAATTTTCTGACATAGATATTGAAAAATGATCACTAATTAATGGATGAAATTGAAGAATAAGAAATACTTATTGATAAAGTATACAAAAATAAAACTTAAGAACATTAACCATACCTCCATTTCATCTTCTAACAACAAAAACACATCAGAACAGGTTCTCCCTAATAGCTTAGTGGCTGCACTGTCTAACAAGACAAACATTCCACAAGAAGTACCATCTTCAACAAGTATCTTAATCCTGTAACTATAACCAAGAAAGTAAACATCAGATTAATCTATTTGTGAGTCTCACAAGAAGGTGATAAGTGAAGCTGACTTATATTATTGAATCATAACAGATGGAAAAAATTTTCTAAATCATAAACTGGATTTACCTGGTCAAAAAATGCTAGACCTCTCTGCCGCACAGCTGACAATGAAACACATTATCATCACCAACAATTGGATGACCACAAACACAAGAAAAGACCCACCACTCTGGATTTTCAACAATCTCTTTAATTTTTTCAACCACAAAGAATTGTCCATCCTATTAAAATAAAAAATTTATGAATTGAATGCACAAGGCCTGTCTAGAATATGGAAAAATCAATTAACATGAGTACTTCTTACATAGCACTAGAACATGTTAAAAACCTAATAGTACACACCTCATTGTTTCCCTTAAGATTAGCAATAGTCCGTATTAGCTTCCAGTCAAAAGATTCATCATCGATTACACATACTAAATCCCCATTCTCATCACTACACAGTCTACTGAAATGGTGGCTTGCGATATGGTATCTATGAAAAAAAATAATATTACAGTAAAACAATTTCAAGAAAACAGCTAGAGAGAGAGAAAGAGAGAGAGAGAGAGAGAGAGAGAGAGAGAGAGAGGAACAGAGTGAGTGAGTGAGCAATATAGAGAAAGAGAGAGAGTGAGAAACTGAGCAATAGAGAGACAGAGTGAGCAAGTGAGGAATGGAGAGAAAGGCAGAAATTGTCAGTTCATTGGGACAAAATTTCATGACTTTGAATGGAACTAACTCATTCAGAAAATTCACTGTTTCCTGCATATCACGGTTGATTGAAACCCGAGAAACATTGATCACATTTTGGAGACTAACTTTATCTACAAATCACGAAACACAATAAGAAGAAAGTAAGTCACAAAGAAACAATTCATTGGTAAACAAAAATATATAAACAAATCAAACTCAGAAATATGTGCAACATGGACAACTTTTCACCTCCATTGACTTGGATCTTGAAAGATTCTAGAATAAGAACTGGTGCTCTCTGATACTTTTTCAAACTATTGATGTCCATAAGAGCAGAACAGTCACCAACAAGAATACAGGGGATTTTCTTCCTGGGTAATCATTATAAAAAATGAGCAACAACAATAGAATAATCCAACAATAATAAAAAATATGAAAAACAGGCATAACATAATTTAAAAATAGAATAAAAAACAGAAAGGGAAGGGATACCCATCAGCAAAAACTTCAAGGACAATAACTCTCAATATCTTTCCATTAAACTCAACATCAATTTTCCTTTTCAATCCGCACAGGACCCCAACAAAATCTGTTTAGTCATAATATAGCAGAAAAGATTAAACCACGGGATACAATACCACAAGACATTTCATTCAGCTGTTATTAATCTCACTTTAAAACACCTTTATTCCAGGTCAAGTTTGAAAAAGGGAAACTTACCTATTAAGTACTCATAATGAGTGCGCTTTTGAAGAATCTCGTCCATAGAGGTTAAATTTAAACCAGGATTAGGTACGTCTCTATTTGCAGCTGCAACAACAGAGGTACTACACTTGAAAAGGATGCGGAATGATGTCTTGTAACTCTAACCAATCCACCATTAGGTATCACTGTGAAGTCAGAAATAATGAATACATTTCCTTCTTTTAACTGATGAATAAAAGTTGTGATCAAATCATGGTCAACAGTTGCTTGGACCTTGTCGTGCTGCAAATATCATATCACCATTTCTAAATATCATACCATGACACATTACACCCTAAAACTGATCACATAAACAATTTAGTTAAGTAAAAACTGAGTTTTTGATAGCACACGGGCAGACACACACACACACACACACAGAGTTTTTAAAATAGACATACTCACCTGCTTATCCATCAACACCACATGTAACAGTTTCTGCATATTTTCATTAACAATGCTAGCATCTTTCCAAATGGTCAAGATCTTAGCCTCAATACTCCAAGTTTCCTTCCATGGAGAGATTTTCTGAACAGGATCAATAGTAAGACTCATCTTATCTTATCAATAAATAAATAGTAAAGATCAAAGAATGTGGATGAAAAAAACAAATTAAAGAACAAAATAGCAGCAACAGAAAACTGTGTGGGATCTGAGATTTATCTCAATAGAAAAGAATGCAAGAGAAAAAAGACAAGTAAGGAACAAGTGATAGCTCTTGAAAAATCAACACAATACTCCATCACCTCATTACTACTTATACCAGAGGAATGAGCAAGTTTGTAAGGCAAAGCTTGTAGAATACGTTTCTCTTAGACTCCTTGGCTAGATTGATTGATTGATTGACATATGACATTCAATGTGTCCATAGGTAATTAAATTAGATTTACCCATACCTCTATATAATATAGATATCTCATATCAACTTATCTATGAATCTATATAAATCTATCTATCTATCTATAAATCTATAAATCTATAAAGAAACCATACCTAGTGATTGATCCTATCTTTGACTATATAATAATACTATTCCCAATAAGTATGACTGTTGAAATAGAAGACATGTAAACTTATTGCCCATCAGAAACATAGATCCCATTATTGAAACTGAAAATTGATAATCAACTCTTGAGCCGAATCATTAAATCAAGAAGAGCACAATAAGAAACTAAGAAGTTAGCTCAGATAAAGAACAGCAAAAATATTTTTTCCAAACCAAAAAATTAAACCTACAAAATGAAACCAAATTAGCACTGAATTAGAGAATCTACAAAATTAACTAACAGATCCAAAGTACAACCATGAATAATTAATGACATCAAACACAAAAATAACACAAGAAAAAACCTTCTCCAAACTTAAAAATGAAACGAACAAAAATTTTTACCGCCGCACGGACATGCGGATGATTCAAACGGCAACGAGAACCATAGCCACAGAATCCAGTCCTCAAATAGTAGATACAATAAGACTCATCAAACCTTTGGCAAACCCATCAGCAACAGAAGAAGCCTCACCTTTGCAAAGGAGCCAATTTTTTTCATTTTTGGAGAACCCATGATAAACGTTAGATTCTGCGGGAAACCCATTAATCAGTTTGGGAAATAATAACCCATGATAAATGTTAGGTAACGTGCTTCAAGCTTTGTGACAACTATGAAAATCTGATTTTGGGATAATTAGAAGAGACAGAAGCCCCTTGATTGATGAACAGCATCCATCGCGACTCTCATCGAATCATACAACCAACAAACAAAATCGATTACCTCAAGAGAACGGTTCCGAGCTCTGGGTACTTGGCTTTCTGATTCTGGAGAGGACGAGTGCGAGGGAGTGATTGTTCAGCTGACAGAAACAAATTCTGGTTTCATAGTGAGAAAGAAAAGGAGAGGAAGGGACCCGTAAATTAACAAAATTAAGAAAAGGGACAACATGACTTATGTGTTAATGGGAGTATGGCACCCTTGAATTGACATTTTCTTGCAAAAAAAGAAAATTAAAAAAACTGATAAGATATATATCTTTTAATAACAATTAAATTTAATGTTAGGTTGAATATATTTAAAAATAGTCATGAAAACCACTTTATTAACCAGTATCTATCTTTTTTTTTCATTTATCATTTCTTTTCATATTGATTAATAATAAATTAATTATTTCATGGGTTTATTTGAAACTGGTAAAATAAACGCATATTATTTTTTTGTAATTAAAAAGGGATTTGATTAAATACATAAAAAAAATAAAGAGATATATATTTTTTAATAACAATTAAATTTAACTTTAGGTTGAATACATTTAAAAATCGTAATGAAAACCAATGTATTAAAAAGTATCTATATTTTTTTCACAATTATCATTTCTTTTTTAATACTGATTAATAATTGATTAATTATTGCACCAGTTTATTTGAAACTCATAAAATAAACAGATTTTTTTTGCTATAATTAAAAAAGGAATTTCATTAAATATATAAATATCATAGATATATCGACATTAGAATTGAGAAAAGACTAACATTATATTACAAATCAAACAACAATTTAAAATAGTATCTGAGCATATTACACTAAAAATCATCAAGATGATGCACAATAACAACTTAAAGTACTATCTTAACATACATATTAAACTAAAAAGCATCTAGATCTTCCACAGCTTCATGATCGCTTCCACATTGGCTAAAAGCATCTTCAACTTCAGGCATAGAATCAACCAAAACATGAATCTGAACAAAATTGAAATCCTCTCAGTTATTGATATTTTTAAATACTAATAATTGAACAAATTACAAAAACTATGCAACCAAACCTTATGCTCATTCATCTCAGCAGCAGCCTCAAAAACATTAATAACAGAGGCATCATCCCAAATTTGTTGAACAATATATACAGATCGATTCATCTCAACCCACAGGCCTAGCATCAACCATGAATACAACTTTTTTGTGCAAAAGACTTGAAATGAGTTTCAATGGAACAACTTTGCAATAAGATCCCTAAAAACAAGAAAAAAAGTTAAAAAATAGCATAATAATAATTTAGGCTTTCGTTAGGAATGTCAATAAATACAAACTAACTGTATCTATATCTATATACTAATTAAAACCACAGCTGGATAACAACCTGATTCAACTCTGGGTGATTATCCAAAAAGGTAGAGCATCTTGTCTTTATCAGTTGCACAACCTCACGATCTTTAAGAACAAATATATTGTTGCCATTTGCATGAGAAACTACAATCTTCAAGCAGAATCTTGAAAACCAGGAAAAAACAAGGAAATTTTGAGTTAACATGAAATAATAATCAGTTAGGAAAACAGAATAAAACTGAAGAACAAAATACCTTGGGACAGCATCAATGCATTGAAGCTGACATAGATCACAGGATAAAATTTGTTTATTAGCTGACACAAGAGAACCACACAAACAAGTTGAGAACCACCACTTATGATTCTTGAAAACAGATGATATAGTTCCCAGAATAAAAACAAAACCACCCTGCCAGCAAAGAAAAAATTAATACAGCATTTCAAATTTCAAATAATTTACAAAACTATCAATTACTGACTTTTTAGCATATCATGTAACAAGAATAACAAAAACAAAGAACCAAGAGATTTTATCACAAATGAGAAAAAAAATATACATTCTCAACATCAGAATAGCAGCGATTGGGTGAAATAAGATCAGTAATAATATCTTCAATAGTTTCTGATTGAATAGAATTATCACACACTACTTGAGTCTTGTAATCTTCCCCACTTCCATACTGCAAATAGGCATCGTAGATTGGTGGAAAAATCGGATCATGAAGCCTTGCCTGGGATAATTTGGTTAGAATAAGTATCGAATGCATTGATTCAGAAAAAAGAAAAATGCATGAACATGTTGTAACATAGAGTGAGAAATCATACATTCATATAATCATCAGTTGTAGCTGGTTCAGAATTATCACTAAAGACATTTACAATTTTAAAGGACCCGGAGTAATCTGGATCAACTGCAGAAAGGATTTCAACCTTGAAAACTTTATCCTCTCCAACAACATCACCAAACATTTGTGGAGAATATGACCGACAGACCTTGGGAGTTTAATATAAAAGAATCAATAAACTTGAACAAAAAAAATATAATAAATATTAAATGAGGTTCAATATGAAAGAATTCGTACTGCAAGCACACTAGGATCAACAGGGAATTCTTCGTCTATCCTGAGAAATGCTTCAGAACAGGTTTTTCCAAATAGTTTTGTTGCCGCATTATCAAGCAGAACAAACAAAACATCACACCCAGCATGGTGAATCTTTACCTGAATCCTATACCTAACACAATTAACAACCAAGAATGATAACTAAAACCAAGAAATTAAACCTGCTTAACAACACATAAAGTGAAGCATAACAGAGAACCAACCAAAAATCCAAAAGATTGAGAATTAATCTATTACATAGTAGAGTTACATATGAACCTTACTTGAGCATAACATGCTCAACACATGAACCACAAGCATCACAAAGGTAGAGATCCTCATGGTCAACAACAGCATGACCACATACACATGAGTAGTACCACCAATCTGGTTCATCCATAACTTCCTTAATTGTCCCAATTACAAAGTAATGAGCATCCTGTAAAATTATAAAAACAATGATATAAACCCAACACACATGTTTAAGAAATTGAAGTTTAAGTATTAAATGGAGAGTTTGCCAATCTAAAATAGTACCCCGTTATCTACATCAAGATCTTGAATATTACTGATCTCTTTGGGATTGAAATAATCACCATCAACTTTAGAAATTAAGTATCCAAGGTCATTGGTCACAAGTCTTGAGAATCCATAACTGGCTACACTAAATCTACATAAAAGACACAATAACTAATCTTCATAACACAAAACATATACATGAATACCAACAAAATAATCAAAGCAGCTTGTAGCTCTACAATACTCTTACCAAAACTAACCTGCTTAGGAACTCAACAGACTTAGGAATGTCTGGATTAATGAATAACCTAGAGACATTGATCACATTCTGTAGAATTACTCCACCTGCATGCAAGAATCCTACTCTATTAGCCTCAAACCATATTAAAATTAAAAGATCAGATATCAGAAAAGTAAATATTAGAGTAAAAATTCCCTGAATATGCCTGAAACTAACCTTCAATTGGTTTGATTTTAAAAGACTCGAGGACAATCAGCGGAGATCTTGGATATTTTTGTAAGTTTTCATATTCCAAAAGATCACAAGCATTTCCAAACACATTGCATTGGACCTTTTTCCTAGAGAAATAACTTTCAAAAGATCAAAAGGATGTAACTATATATTTATTGTTATAAACATAAAGCCTGGAACAAAAAAAAATTGAATGAATAGAAGATAACTACTGATATGGGAGAAAGTCAAAGACATATTACCCATGAGTAAAAACTTCTAGCACAACTGCTTTGATGAGCTTCCCATATGATGCTACATCTCTTTCTTTTCGAACACCAGTAATGATCCCAACAAAGTCTAATAATTAGATTGAAATATATACAAATTTGAATCAGGAAGCACACTTGTTAAAACAGAATACTATGATCCTAAAAGGGTAGAGCAAGAAACTTGTACAAACCAATGAGGAAATTGTGGTCCTTTGTCATTTGATCAATTTCATCTATTGATGTAAAACACAACCCGGAATGAGGTATCCTTGGAGAGACCACAGAAACAACAGAGGTCTTGTATTGGAACAAAAGTCTGAACCGATGTTTGATCACTCTGTTCAAACCAGTGTTTGGCAAAACTGTAAAATGGGTCATCAAATACAGATCACCTTCATTTAGAGACACAGCAAACTTTGATATAAGCTGATCTCTAATCGTAGCTTGGATCTTGTGTAACTGCAATTGAAAAAAAAAATGGTTAATATTTTGAATTTATTAACAAATTTTAGTATCCAAACAGCATAAAAACAATTCATTAAAAAATTAAAACAACAAAAACACATCACTTTCCAACCAAGAATGAAAATTCCCTTCAGCATACTTTAAAAAAAAAAAAAGTGGCAACAACTTAAGAAAATACTAACATAAAATAAAACTGACCTTCTCATCCATTAAGACCATATGCAACAGATTTTGAGAAGGATCCAAAGCAGGATTCTTGTGGTACCACAACTTCACAACTTTAACATGCACTTTCCATGATTCCCTCTAGGGAGTGATTTTCTCCACCAAATCAACACGATTATTCATTCCCAACATATATAGAACAACAACACCAAAAGAAGAAAATATACAGAGAAAATTTCAGAACCAATAAGAGAAGATAAACAGAGGAGTTGGAGTTATAAACTCCCAATGTTAACAAACACTAAAGCTTACAATGAAAGCTTCACATATGGGATAGAGATAGACTAATAGGCATATATAGATTGATATCCCTACACACATCATTTAGGAAGATATCACAAGTAACCAAATACTGATGGAAAAAGAGCAAAAACAATGTGGGAAGAGACCTGTTACAAATTACCAAGTACCTACCACATATAGTTGATTTGACAATTCACAATAAAGCAAGAACAGAATTTCATGAGTCAAGTATACCTAACACTACAGTAAACTTCAGTCCAATAGCATAAAGAACATGATATAAATTATAATAAGCAAAACCCCCAAGAAGAAAATTATTTTCCCGAAACACCAAAAACACAAACATATGAGAGAACCTTTGATTTAGAAAAAAAAGTAACAATCACCATGATTAGATCAGAAACCAAACAACTAAAAATTAAACGATGCATAAAGAAAACAGTAACAATTATCAGGAAAAAAAATTGAAACTGGAGAAGGAAACCAGAACGATTCAAAAGGAGGAGAATGGAACATAGACCACATATACCTCTTGAACCGCGGTGGCGACATCTGCTATCCAAATCACGGAAATGGAGATGGAGAAATGCCGCATGCACGAGAGAGAGACAGAAAGAGGAACCTTGGGGAGAGAGAACAGACGCAAATGACAGAACAACACCTTCGTGGTAGAATCGAATGGAATCGCAGAGATACCCATACTTTCTCTGCATGTGGCCAAAACCCAGGAGAGAAGAAGAAACCTCAGCCGACGGAGCCCACACGGAAATGGTGCGACGGATGCACTCAGCTTAGGGATGAAGAAGATGCGGTGAGCTCCAAAGGTCTTTTAGGGAGAAAGTGATGAATTTGGGAAAACAAAATTAATTAAACTCACATTATCTAACTTTAGTTAGGGTTATGGCTAAATTGAGAGGATTATATTAATAAAAACAAAATTCTGCAAGCAAGTATGTTAAGAGGTGCCAAGAAAAAATTGACATATGACATTATAAAAAATTCACTACTAATAATATATTTATTACTTAAATATATATGTTAGAAATAGCAAAAATAAAATAAAATAGTATCCATAGAGTTTAATTTAAATTTTCATGAAATTTCTGTATGACAAATTAAGATCAAATTTGCACTGGGATGACATGACTATTCTTTGTATAAAAAGATAAATAATTATTTTTCATTAATAAAATTATGATATTTTTTTTATTGATATATTAACAATATAGTTTCTTTCAATTTTTTTGGAAAAGACAATATTAGATTTCAAAAAATAAATAATCAAGTTTTTTAATAAATTTTAATACCATCAAAACCACATAATAAATTAAGAAGAGGATATCTTTTAAATGAGCACAACAATTATCTGCTAATAGAATATCTCATATTTATATAGACCATTTTATTATATTATAAAGAAATCAAAGTTTAATATAAAAGAAGAATATTGATAAACTCTAATAAATGTATAACATTTTAGTGCAACACTTACTACTTTAAATTTCAATAGCCTAATACAAAATATTTCCTAATACAAATAATTTGTATAAAATTTAAGAGTGAAATAATATTAAACTCGGGCAAAATTATTCTACACTAAAATAAAATATTTAAAATATCAAACATCAAATTACAATTTGACCTAAATATTAGAACCAAAATAATAATAAAAAATAGAAGACAGAAGGCACCAAGAAATTTTTATTGTAACAAAAGATATAATCTACATTAAAATCAAATTTTATTGACAATTTAAAATCAAATTTTGCATTGATATGATTTAACTTTTCCTTATAAGAAAAGATAAATAATTGTTTTTATTAATAAAATGCTCATATCTTATTCTTATTAATATATTAAGAATATACTTTGCTTATCTTTTTCTTCCGAAAAAACAATATCAAAATAAAAAAAGTAAATAAGTAAGTTTTTTAATAAAATTGAATATTTTCAAAAACATGTAATGAAATAACTTTTTCATATAAAAAAAATAACTGTATTTTAAAAAATGGCTTTTTAAACTAAAAAAAAAATCAAAATAAAATATGAAGATATGAATCATCAAAGTTATCCACTAAAGAAGAGAGTATCTTTTAAATGAGCAGACCAATTATTTACTTATACAGTATCCCATATTTATATAGACCATTTGATTACATTATATAGAAATCAAAAGTTAATATAAAAAAAGAACCTTGATAGACTCTAACAAATACATAACATTTTGGTGCATAATTAAGTACTTTAAATCCCAATAGTCTAATACAAAATATTTCCTTATACAAAGAATTTGTTTTAACTTTAAAAGTGAACAAATATTAAACTCATGCAAAATTATTCAGCACTTAAATAAAATATTTAAAATATGAAACATCAAATTAGAATCTAACCTAAATATTAGAACCAAAATAATAATAAAAAAATAGAACACAGAAGGCACTAAGAAATTCTTTTTCTAACAAAACATATAATTTAGATTAAAATCAAAATTTTTTTTAGAGATTAAAATCAAATTTGTATTGATATCATCTGACTTTTCTTTCTAACAAAATATAAATAATTATTTTTTATTAATAAAATGCCCATATTTTATTATTATATTTTTTTTATCTAGTTATATCAACAAACTAACCCAACAAGTTTAACCCATTTATTTCGATACTGATGATTAGTCAGGTGAAATTTATTGATTCGGAGTATTCTTTCTTTTTTTCTTTTAAATACAGTATATATTATGCAATTTATTTATTTATATATTTATTGGTAACGTATACTTCATTTTCTCCCCCTATACCGTCTTACATCATCATCGTCATTAATAGATTTGTGTGTTTCAATTTTCAAAGTTTCAATCACATTCACACCCAGTCTCAGTAGTCAGTGGTTATATAACATGTAAAATTGTAAACAAAATCTGAATTTTCAGTGGTTACATTACATGTATTGATATGTTTTATATTCATTTTAAAGTAAAAGATTATACTTCCCATTTTTAAAATATTATGCATTAAAATGGTGTTAATGTATATATATACTAATATATTCTATATTTATAAAACGTATGAATACTCTTCTTTCACAACATCCTTTAATTTTCACTTAATAGAAATGAATGGGTCATAAAGAATGATGCATCTAGTGCACACGAAATGCTTGAGACAATTTTAAACATACCCCAAAGAAGATGTCCCTCTATAAAGAAGATATACACGAAATTAAAACTATAAATTACACAGATAAGACTGAAACATATAACAAAAAAATACATTATATCTTATCAAACACTTTCTTAAATACAACGTTTTCAGTCCTGGCAGCATCAACTAATCCTTCATCACAAAGTAAAATCTTAAGACCATTTCTATTCCTAACTCGGGAAAGAGCTACATAAAGCTGACCGTGAGAAAACACAGGACAACGCAAGAACAATCCGACTGTTGATAATGTCTGACCCTGGCTTTTGTTGATTGTCATTGCAAACAACAAAGAAACCGGAAATTGACGACGTTGGAATTTAAAGGGTATAACCGTATCACTAGGAATCATATTCATTCTAGTGATAAAAACTTTATCCCCAACATTGCTACCAGAAACAATATCGGCACCGATCACATTTGTCCCTAGATCTCGCATAACAAGTCGAGTCCCATTACACAAACCCCCAGCTGGATCAATATTCCTCAACAAAATAATAGGCACGCCTATTTTCAACTTCAACAAATGATTAGGTAGACCAGAACACCTAATCTGATTCAAGAATTCAACAGTTATCCAATCAACATCAACATCAGAATAGGCATCACTACCACATATCGAATCAGCACTGAGATAATTTTTCTCCTCACCGGGCAACAAGTCAACTATATAATTGTTTATCTCTTCAACATTGTCGACAGTCGGAGCGAGTATTGCCCTATCTTGGAAAAAACTTGGATCACAAAAATTCTAAACCAAATTCGGATAGATTGTATTTACAATATCTTCCACTGGATTTTCCAAGACAGGAATGATTAGATTAGAAGGAATATCAACAAAAAGTTTATCGTTGACCACTGTTCCACATCGACCTTCACCAATTTGAAGTATCCAATCTGAAAACGACCTTAACTCCTGAGCAGTTGATTGTTCCGATCCGATTGCTAACCTCATATTTTTTGTCAATTGCAAAACTTCGCAATATTTCCAAATGATAGAAGAATTTATGGAAGCCATGACAATCTCAGCACGCGAACCTTTTGGAATAACTGGCAAGACCTGCCTGAAATCACCACCCAGAACGACCACCTTCCCACCAAAAGGTAAATCTTTATTCCTATCAGAGTTTGAAACCATTATATCACGCAACGTCCTATCAAGCGCTTCAAATGCTAATTTGTTAGTCATTGGTGCCTCATCCCAAAAAATAAAATCGGCCAATCGAAATACCTCAGCTTTTGGACTGTCCTTCTTAATCTGGCAAACAGTGTCTTCAGTCAGGTCAACAGGAATATTGAACATAGAATGCGCCGTCTTACCACCAGGTAACAACAAAGAAGCAATACCACTAGAAGCAACATTTATAACAATCTTTTTCTCAGATCGCAATCTAGCTGACAAAACTCTGTATAAAAAAGTTTTTCCAGTGCCACCAAACCTGTACACAAAAAAGAATCCATCCCTCTTATTCGAAACACAGTCAATAATTTTATCGTAGACCACCCTCTATTCTTCATTTAACTTTAAGATATTTGCATCGTGCTCACGAGACAAAGAAACAGTATCATACTACAACTCACGCAACAGCATCAAATTGCTAAATTGAGAGACTAAAGAGTTATTAGGAACCGGCATGCCAGCATAATTTCTCAATGATTTTCCATTACTCTGCAATAGTCTCTCAATCTCCAACAAACAAAATGTTTGTAACTCGTCCTGACTCATAGTTAGATCTACGTTTAACAATAATTAATAAATATTAGCACCATAATATAACTTCTCTACTGTGTGCATGCGTGTGTGCCTACCTATCTTGTAATAAATTCACGACGAACAAAAATCTTACCAGGATATTGCAGCTCGTGTCTTCTGCGGTAAAGAATATCATCAGACAAATAAGTCCAAGTTTGCTCCCAAACTAACAAAGGTCTTCCCATGGAACCAGATAACAGCAACATCACAAAAAGCCTCCTTAGCTGTGCAGCTGACGCTAACTCGGCGACTTCCTTAATAGCAGAAACATACTCCTTATCATCTATCAAGAATCCCATGGCGGAACATGCCTCTTGAAATGTATCATAAGTAACACCATTCACGGTTCTTATTCTTCGAAAGCTGGTACAACCTCTTTGAACATTCAAAAGCATCCGCATGTAGAAAAGTTCACCAGATGAGGGATGAGCAAAACTCAATCTTCCAATTGAGAATCCCCTCTGTCTTGGCTTCCACTCCCTGCTCCTCAAACAATAGACAAATTTGCCTGGATATTCAATATATGTTAGAGACCGCCCTTCCGAGAACCGCCTGTTGGCCATCATCCAACCCGTAAACATCGTCAGCAAATCTTTGTTGCGCAAATAAACATGAGTAGTGATATCAGCATCATCGAATACAACATGTTGCTGGTTAGGCAAGTGAAAAGTCAACCTCTGTACCGACGGCCATCTTTGATAAATATCGTAAGCAAAAATTCTCCACATGGATTCAGACGGTGACAAATAACGACAATCGTAATACTGTTTGATCTCATCAACCACCTGAGAAGATTCACCAACATCATATCTTTCTCCAACAGTTGCGGTCACCCGATCCGGACCCTTGTTAACATACTTAAATAGATACTTAATCACGTTTGACTTGTTACAGAACTCGAGATTTATGTGAGCCTGATATTTCATTAACAACAGTGGATTATAGGGCACAACAAATCTGTTGTCGATATCGACATCGTTGATCTTCACTGTGACACCCATATTACGACGTCTATATATTGGATAGCCATCTTCATCAAAGCTCGTTTGGTCAACGAATCTTTTCGGATAAAATTTTGAGCACTTACCATCTTTCATGCAAGGAGAACTCGGTCTAAGTGGACCACAGGGACCATGGATCATGTACTTGGTGACGACATTATAAAGAGATGGAAATTTCTGGGGATTGGGTAGCTCGGCACAGATGAATTCATCAACAATTTCAACACTTTGTAAGTTGCTTTCCCCGTTAAGCCAGAGTAACATATGTGCATACGGTAGACCTCTTTTTTGGAACTCAATAGTATACATACCTAAAAAATACAAAAAAATCCTGAAGAAGCCAGACAACTACATGTCCGAAGACAACTGACAGAAATTGAAATGCTAACCGAGAAAAGAACTTACCTGCATTAAGTGGACCAAAAAACACACCTTCCTTGAGATCACTAAGGAGGCACTTCAACTTGGCATGAAAGACACGACAAGA
This sequence comes from Arachis ipaensis, assembly GCF_059453495.1. Classification (NCBI taxonomy): domain Eukaryota; kingdom Viridiplantae; phylum Streptophyta; class Magnoliopsida; order Fabales; family Fabaceae; genus Arachis; species Arachis ipaensis. The sequence continues at coordinate 113,349,512 of NC_142442.1, read as the reverse complement.
GATATCAGGACGATCAGCGATTGGAATTCGCTCTCGCTCCGTGAACCGCTGAAACTCAGGTCAATTTGGATTACACGTAATAGTGAGGAATAAATCTGAATACCCAAATGTTTGCAAATCGCCATGGCATTCTGACAACGGTTAAACATATAACGTCTACCACCAGTGAAGGAAGAAGGCAAAATGATTCGTGTCCCAATTGAAGAAGCCTCGTCATCGCCACGACGCATAGCCTCCTCTATTCCTTGAAGGACTTCTCCTCTAATTGTACTTTGCTTCATTCTAATCTCATACAACCTCTGGGACTCAATCATGGTGAAACAATCAACAACAAATTGTTGAAACAACCGCCTACACTTGTGAATAATTCCATCTTCGTGTTCCCTAATCTGGAGACGTAAACATATGAATTCCCTGAGGGAAACTCTTGTTCTCCTTCCAGGAACATATCCAAGCTGTTGACCTCGATAACCAATGTTTAGCTGATAACCATCCTCGCCATATGGAAACAACAGAGGATACTGTAAGGGCCAATATAGAGCATGAGTTTCATATATACGTTGCAACCAACCACCAGTAGATCGAACAATAATGTCACGACCATGGTCCGACGAATCAAAATCTCCAACAATCAAAGCAGCAACTTCATCGCAAGAGGGAGCACTATACATTCTTCGATCAACGTTCCGTTGCGAATACAACTTCAATGAGAAAATCTCAGATGGATGACACTCATAGAATTCTTTAACTCTTCGAAAAGACTGTGCTATGACATTATGGATATCGATCATTTGCAACAACTTAGTTATCAATTCTTTATCTATCTCAGATGTTTGCCTAAAACAAAAATATATTAACCACAAAAAATATATTTAAAAACCACACAGAATACAATTGTAACATATTTTCATATTAAAAATATTTTATTAGCAAAAAATAACTAATAGCATATTATAACAGGACCAAAACACAGTATAACTATGAAGTCACAGCTATAAACCTATTTTCCAATACATATAACAATAAAACATCAGGAAAATACAACAAAAATGCTAAACAACAAAGTTTCAAACACACATACCCAAAAATTTGCTGCCTATGCATTATCTCATGCTGAGTGTCGTATACGTATAACTGCGCAAATTTAGGCTTCTCACCAGCATCTGGGAGCAAACTTCCAATCCGATGATAATTTTGACCACTTATTATAAACTGTGGTGGACCCCTCTCATCATTCACTGAATCCAATACCTTACTGCCAAGAGATGTGAAGGCAAACATACTATTATAAGATCGAATATTTTTTTGGAAGTACAAACTCTTGCTATCATGTCCATTGATCAAATCATATAACAGATCTGAGGACTTTTGGAGATAAGGTAACTGAATTTTTCCCTTTGAGCAACAAACAGTAAAAATAGGACGATTAACCGTAGAATCTCTTTCAACACGTTCTAATAACCAAAAACACGCGCCACAAATTGAACATTCATAGTTAGGGTCACCAACATCAAGGCAACCTGCTAGACATAAAATCGAGAAAAATATACACAACAATAAAAGAACCTCATCTGAATTATATGACACGAAATAAATTCAACACAACATGAATAAACCATTAGCATAAAGATATTATATAGACTAAATACTTGACTCATTTGAATGTTGTGAGAAGAATATATCACAAAATACTATTTTTATTTTACACTAACTGAATAACATCTCATGACATAATCACAGTCGGATGTTTTAACACTAAATAAATAAGGAGTCTATTTTACTATTCTTCAATAATATATGATTTAAGAAAGAGAGCGTACCTTGTATCTCACTTTGCAAGAACAGAGGATGATCAATAACAGAACCAACTTGACTGAATGAATTTATGGAAGGATCATATATTTCTGATTGGTCTATATCATCCATTTTGATTTAAAATAAGACAAACTTATGTAAAGATATATTCGACAACCAAATATAAAAAAGAAAATATTCATGTAATAAAAAATCAATTAATTATCTAATAATGAACATGTAAGGTAAACATTACAAATATAATAAAGTATGAAAATGAATAAAAATTAAACATTTATTTATCAACTAAGTAAATATAAATAAATCTAAATGCATATTCAAGAACAATTTCATTTTTGCTAACATTAGAATAGACTTTGTTTTATTATTTTAATCAATGATACTAACTACGAACGTCCAAATTAAATAATCTAAATTACTATTAAAATCAATTTGTATTTTTTTAGACACTAATGGCTCAATCGGTCCTTAGAATTTTCTAACATTTTAGAACAAGTGCATATATTGTTGTTTTTAATGTAGAACTACTGATTATGACATTTTTTTAATGTAGAACTACTGATTATGACATAAAACCATAGCTATAAGAATCAGACCGGATCTGCCGGTTCGGCCGGAAAATCGATGAATCATTCGAACTGGTAGTCTAGCCGGGTCAGGTTTAGGTTTGAACCGAGGAAGGATGTGAACCGCGTAAAATCAGCCGGTTCTTCAAAAAGCGGACAAAACCAGCCAATTCGATCCAATCCGTGAACAGGCCAATCCTATGGTGCTAACAACAAATGCAACTCTTGGGTGGTCCAGAAGCATTTGAATATTGGATCGAATATTAAAAAATGCTTGCAATGGGTATTGAACCCACTTGTGCTTGCTAGGCAAGCATAAGGGATACCACCAACCTGCTGTGTTAAGAATAGACTTAATTGTCACTTTATTCAATTTTTGACTATTTTATATCTTTTATTGACGTACAACCAGTTCTATCGGTTCAACAAACGACTCACCGGTTGAACCAATGAACTAGTGATACAGTAACCTGACTGGTTCGATAACCAATTAAATTATGAGAAATACACATAAAACTAAAAAACTTTCAACAAATACCCTTGGTCTATTGTTTAGCTAAAAAATTTAACTAATTAACTAATTACATGATTCCAATCACATAACCAACAAACTTTTCATATTGTTGAAGACAAAAATAAACACTAATTAAACAATTTAATAACCTCTACTCCTTGTGTATGTTTGAAAGAACTATATAAATTAAACCTATCTACTGATCTAAATGATTCAATAAAGAATTTTATAATGGCATTAATTATGTTTACCACATATGATAGCTGGTCAGGCTTACGGTAGGTAATCTAATTACCTTCAATAACTGTACGCTTTGAATCAATTATTAAGTACTTCAAAAACTTTCAGCCATGTAAACAACAACAACTAAACAATTTCACGATTACGTTACCTAATTTAATAACAACTTATCACAATTTAGGGTTATTATAATTACCTTACATCATGTTTGATTCTACAAATATTAATTGAGTTGTCAAATTAAAAAGAGACCAAGTACAGAAGTCTAGACATATGTTTAACTAGAAATTCTCTGGGCTACTAATAGTTAAAATAACCCTTTTAGGTGTAACAGCATAAAAAAACAATAATAAATGACTTAAATACATTTGCTATTACATATAAACCAAAGAAACTTAAAATATAATTTAACAGAAAAGAATCGAACTGGAATAAAATACTTAAATATATTATTATACCTGACAAAATAAGATTTGAACTCTGATTAACATTCTAGGACACCTCAAATAAATTTTCTAAAACATAAGAAGAAATAGAGACATTGGAAACATATAAAATAAAAAGATAGATTATTAGAAACACAAAGATTAAATACAAAAAATATAAAGAGAGCAATAAAAATTACCCATATAATCATTCAAAGAGAGAACAGGCATCGAGGAATCAAGGATCTCTAAAGCATTACAAAACAAAACAAAAAAATTACAAACAGTCGCATATATATCAAATCACTAAAAATTGGAGTATAAACCACTAAAAATATCATGAAACTCAATTCAGAACTGACCTCTTGCATTTCGATGATGAGTTTGTGTTCGTTTTCTTTTCAAACAATTTCGCCTATACTCTCTAGCACGAACTGAGTTATGAGACATCTTTGTTACTCGTACTAAACATAAAAAAAGGTTGAAACATGAAAACCAAGGAGTAACCCTAATTCATTGAAAAGAGAGATGCACATCGTTAAGTTCCTATAAGCAACAAATGAAAAAAAACGGGGGGGAGGAGGGGAATGGATGGGGGCAAAAGATGTGAAACACACCAACAAAAAACTCATATAACCATGCACACCTTTGATAACAGACAAAATGAAGGAAATAAAGTATTATAATGAACACCAATAACTAATCGACATCAACATCAACATGAAAAGATAAAATTGTACAACAATAAACAAATACAAAATAAGAACTGCTGCATTTCATTAAAATTTCACTGATAGTGATCTACACAAATACATATGGCTATCTCCCCTATGATAAGGAGGATTCCAACATCTGACTACATATCCTAGTATGTAACCTAAAGAGGGTACAACATTGAAAATGTGTCCAATCCCTAGCAAAGTCACTATTACAAAAGGAGGAGTTGAGAATAGACATACTTGGCACATTACCCGAGCCATCACAAAAGAAAAACCCCTATATCTGACAATCCTATTTGTTGGACACAATCCAAAAAAGTCAAATCAAAATACCATCCAGCCAGCATGATTACATGTCCATCTATTTGGAATCACAAGCCTTCCTAAATACTTATAGATAAACTATATAAGACACCTACACCTAGACACAGCAGCTCAATTCCACACCTTCAATCAAACTCCATTAACCTTGGCAACCTTGAACCCACGCCCATCTGCATCAACAGCAGCCTCTTCAAATTGAGGATTCAAATTCCTCTTACTCTTGGAGGTGACAACATGATTTTCATGGGTAAGCTTCTCTCCATTTTGCGAAGGTGCTTCAAGAACATCGGACAACAGCTCCTATGACAAAGAAATTAAAAAAACATATGAATCTCACTCAAGAATGCAAATTACAATTAGAAACAGCACACATAAGAATGAGGAAAAAAATATTATACATAAGCACCTGAGTTTCTTTTTCTGCTGAGCTAAGCAATATATCCAATTCAGCAGAAAGATCATCACTAACAGTATCATTGCTGGGAGTTTTGTCTTCTTTTCCATGCTCACCATCAATTAAGCCAACAAACTCAGTCCCCCCGGAAACAACAGGCTATTTTTCAGCCAAAAAATCTATAAGAACGGGGGATTTACACAAAATCCCAGAACACTCACCAGCATCTTTCTCACTTTTGATAAAACTATTAGAAGACTCCTTCTTAATACCAACATCCGCTTTTCCACGAGGAACAGATTTGTGTAAATCATGCTCCTATTCATATGCCATAAGAGTTTAAAAATACATAAGACCATAATAGAAATTGACCACAGCACAATAAAGAAACAAAATATATGAAATTAATGATGAATTAACGGGATCTAAAAACATTTGTATGTATATCTAACCTTTTTTGGAGTAGACTCATCATCAGCATCATAATTAGGAAGTTCAAACATCGCAATAATGGTGGAATCATCACAAATTCTCCTAACTCGGAAAGTCCCATAAAATGTATCATGTGGGACACATTTGGTATCAACCTTGAGCAGCAACTTTCCAATGAGCCCTTGGAGTATGGGAGGATAAGTATCCCCACATATAAGCTATTTTGAAAGTAACACATAAGAAATATAGAGTTTGAATAAGGAACATGCCATCATCTAAAGTGAACAACACATGAAAGAAAACTAACAACATACACTTGCATCTCTTTGAACCTCAGTAAACAAGTCAGCACATGATTTCTTAAGCAAATAAGAAGCCTCACGATCAAAGAGAAGGAAAATACCCTCCCCAGTATGATCTTCAACTGTTACTTTAATTTTAAATCTGGAGAGAGAAAAAAAAGGGGGAACACAATCATTCAAATACATAATACCAAGAAACCTTATTTTTATAAACAATCCACTTTACAAAATGAGAACACATTTTCAACAAAAATTCTGACCTTGGAGTGACATTAGTTATGTGCTTCAAACAAAAATCACAGTAATAGGCACCATTTTGAGGATAGATACCCTTTCCACACACACAAGCAGAATACCACCAACCTCCATCCTCAACAATACCTTGGATTGCACCAAAAATGATAAAAGAACCCTCCTATCCAATGGGCATTTCAAAGTTAATTAACAACATGAATGAAAAAACAGATCTGGAAATCCTTGTTTGATTTTCTTTTTCGCTCATTTGTGTATAAAACAAACAGAAACACAACTAACTCAAAAGAAGACAACCTGATTGCTATCTTGAAGCTCTTCAATAGTGCATTTTCTAGTTAAACGCATGAAATCATCTTCCAAGGAGAGAACTTTACCCTCAATTGTAATAAACAGTGACTGGGTACCACTGACACCTTACTCAATCATACTAAAAAAAATTAATGCAAATAGTTGTACTTGTTACTCCAGATTGCTTGTAAATAAAAAATACAGTAAACATCAACAAAATAAAGCATGCTAACATCTGCCTAAATTCAACAACTTCAGAAATATCAGGATTAAATAACATTTGAGTGGCATACATCACATTTTGAAGACCTACTTGACCTACACAGAAACAAAGAAAGAGTCTAGCAAAACTTTATTGGAGACAACACCTAGAGCAGCCATGAGATGTACAGAAAAAAAAAAACAACAACATACCCCTAAAGAACTTGACTTTTGCAAGTTGAATGACTACAACAGGCTGCTCCACATACCCAGAGGCAAGGAAATGATTTACTTGATTAACATAATCCCCAAACAATGCACATCGCACTGTAAGACTGAAACTCAAAAGATGACAAAGAATCAAACAGAAAATAAGCAAAAAAGATAATTAAAAGATAAAGAGAAAGCACCATAAATGACTTAAGGAACATACTCTTTTGAAGTTAATTCCAATGCAATCATTTTCACAATTTTTCCCTCTTTTGCATATTCTTTCTCTTCTCCGACTGAAGTTAAAAGACCAATGACATCTATTCCAAATAAACACAACCTATTAACTATTCAAAGGATTTGTTTAAAAAACTTCAATAACAGAACAGTAGGAAGATATACACACCAACTAAAAAATCATAATCTTGGGTCATGTTCAGCAGCTCAGAAAAAGGAAACATGTTGAAACAAGTCTTAGGGATAACATCTTCATCAACAGCTACAACAGTGGTTCGGTGAAGGAAAACCAATTTGAATTCATGAGAAGTTGCTCTATAACTACCATGATTTGACACAATAGCAAAATATGTCATTCTATAAACTTGTCCTTCAACTATATGATCCCTAAACCTATTAAGGAGTGGTTTCTTGACTGTAGCTTGAATTTTTTCACACTAGAAATGGAACAAAAGAACAAATCAGATTAATGAAACACATAATTTAAATTTGAAAACTTAAAAAACAGCAAGTAAGACCATATTTAAAAGAGAAGCTAATAGGGGCTAACATGCTCATCAAGGAGAATCATCTCCATTGAGTTAGGAACCTCATGGTTACCAAAAGAGAGTACAACCCAAAGCCTTAGAACCCTAACTTTCAGCTTCCAAGCCTCTCTAGGAGGATGCATCTTAGAAATCATATCAAATGGTGGAGGCATTGCAGTAAAAAGAAAGGAGATAAAGAGACTTGATGAAATAGATCAAAATGTAAATAGTAAAATTATAAAATAAATATAGCTTAGGAGCAAATACAACACATCAGAATGTTTGTGCATTCAATGTGCTTTACCAACCATCCTTTTATAGAAAAAATCCAGGACACAATCTCACCTTTTTGAATTCAAATCAAATTGAGGAGGGAAATGGAGGGTAGTGGAGTTGAATAACCAAATTTTTCATTTAATGAGCAACAAGAAATGAATCAATTGATATCAATCACATCACCACTAACCAAATAGGTTAGATAGAAAGCCCATACCATGATAGGCATTCCCACATTCTCATCCCATTTAATGGAACATAGACAACTAATCATAGCAGCAAAAGCTGAAACAACACAAAAATAGGAAAAAGAAGTGATACTTTCGAGAAATAATAAAATAGGCAGTCACCAACTACCCTCAACAATGATTCTAGTGATGGCAATTAGAGTTGGTAAATGTCTTAGGTAGGGATACATTAGAAAAAGCAGCTAAATGGGAACAAAAGTATAAACAAACATGAATAAAAATCTGTCAATCACATCAACATTCATGAAATGGATGATAATGAAACCTCATACCTTCGTAATTATTGGAAATTTCCAATTTCCAATAAAGAATATATATATATATATATATATATATATATATATATATAGCACAACCTTATTATGTGTGGAAAACACTTTTTCATGGGAACAGCAGCTGCTGGATACTTTTTTCTTTGGCTAACGACATGTGGTAGTTAGACAAACAACAACATGAACCCATTCTACTTGCACAAGCGCATTCTTTTCTCAATGAACCTCTTAACTTGAGGACAAGGAGGTGTATGTCCATCCAACAGCTGAGATATGAAACATATTTAACACAATCAACAGAAAAATGTAATCCAATTCAGTTGAACTTCAAAAAGAAATAAATAAACAACAGGCTACACATCAATTTTTGTGATTCACATCACCACTAATAGAATAGATTAGGTACGAAACCCATTTTTTCATAATCATCAAGACAACCCACATGCAACCAGAAACACAAATAGTGGAGTATGCCATAATTTTTTTCTCTAATTATCAATAGAAAATAGGCATGGAAAAAATTGTGAAAATTAGTTAAACTTTGGGGCAGTCCTAGTAACACAAATAGTGGAATGATACCATCTTACTCTAACAAAGCCACTTCCTTTGTGAATCACATCTCAAATTCAGCACAAAAATCCCATGTCTTTTCAAGAGGTGAAATACAAAACAATTTTTACATAAATAAATAATTAAAGAAATAGACAATGAAATTGAATTGAATAACCAAATCTTTCATTCAATCAGGAAAAAGCTATTAATCAATTCATATCAATCACATCACCACTCACCAAATAGGTTAGATAGAAAGCCCATACCTTGATAGGCATTCCCACATTATCATCTCCATTCAATGGCATAGAGACAACTAATCATAGGAGCAAAATCTGAACCAACACAAAAACAGTAAAAAAAGTCAAACTTTCAAGAAATCAAGAAATAGGGATCAGAAATTGAGATATGAGACCACAACTACTACAGTAAACCTACACGTCATAAGACCATAGGGAAGGCAGTAATCATATACCCCAAACAATGATTCTACTCATGACAATGAGAATTGGTATAAATTGGTTAGATAAGGATACATTCAAAACATTAGATGAGTGGGAAAAAAAAGTATAGACAAACATGAGTAAAAATCTCTCAATGACATAAACATTCATGCAAGGGATGAGATTGAAACCTCATACATTGATAATGATTCCCAAATTTCGAATTATCAAATGAAGAATATACAGCACAACCTTATTATGTATCCATACCA